>NC_087076.1:9359944-10592463 GCF_026151205.1 Bolinopsis microptera | reverse complement strand
GAGGACCATAAGGAGGACCAGAAGGAGGACCAGAAGGAGGACCAGAAGGAGGACCAGAAGGAGGACCAGAAGGAGGACCAGAAGGAGGACCAGAAGGAGGACCAGAACCGAGAGGGATTGGGCAAAAACCAGGAGGAGGAGAATCAAAACCAGGAGGAGGACCAGAAGGAGGACCAGAGGAGGACCAGAAGGAGGACCAGAAGGAGGACCAGAAGGAGGACCAGAAGGAGGACCAGAAGGAGGACCAGAAGGAGGACCAGAAGGAGGACCAGAAGGAGGACCAGAAGGAGGACCAGAAGGAGGACCAGAAGGAGGACCAGAAGGAGGACCAGAAGGAGGACCAGAAGGAGGACCAGAAGGAGGACCAGAGGAGGACCAGGAGGAGGACCAGAAGGAGGACCAGAAGGAGGACCAGAAGGAGGACCAGGAGGAGGACCAGAAGGAGAACCAGAAGGAGAACCAGAACCGAGACCACTAGGAAGAGAATCAGTATGAGGAGAACGAGAAGTAGTACTGGAATTTAAATGTTTCAAATGATGGCGTTCCAAACCTTTAAATAAAACATTATGTTTACATATGAGATTGTGTTTAATAGCTCTAAAAAAACACTTGTCTCTGTATTGGGGACATTTAGAACAGTGATAATGTAACAGATGAGTACCATTAGACCGACCGGTCCCACGTGTCAAACAAAGCGAATTATAACATCTTAAAACCGCTTTAGTTTCCTTGATCAAATTTTTATCATTTCTATCTAAAATTTTCCTGAGTAAATTTCTTGGTAATGGTGCAGTAGAAGGACCACCAGTAGAGGGACTAGCACCACCAGTAGAGGGACTAGCACCACCAGTAGTGGGACTAGCACCACCAGTAGAGGGACTAGCACCACCAGTAGTGGGACCTGCACCACCAGTAGAGGGACCACCAGTAGTGGGACCTGCACCACCAGTAGAGGGACCACCAGTAGAGGGACCTGCATCTGCACCACCATCAGGAGTAGAACTAGTTAAGCAATCAAATGAACGGGCTCTACTAACCGGGTTGATATCAAATGAAATTTCTGACGAATCAGAATCAGTTGCATCAAGTTGCCGAGGGGGCGAACAATCTACTTGAGTGTGTGAGTTTTCGTTCATGATTTGGTTTGTATACTTTTGCTGTTATTGCGCTGGGGATACCTCTATACTGAAACAGGTGCTTATATAGGTATCCCCCTGGATCAGGAATCTGTTAATTACACGTGATCACGTCATAGCTTCGCTAACGACCCCCTTAACTCTAATGACCCCCTTAACAAGCTTAGACCCAGAATAGGATTTTAGATACACGTGATCACGTCATAGCTAACGACCCCATTAACTCTAATGACCCCCTTAACAAGCTTAGACCCAGAATAGGATTTTTAAATACACGTGATCACGTCATAGCTTCGCTAACGACCCCCTTAACAAGCTTGGACCCAAAATAGGATTTTAAATTACACGTGATCACGACATAAGTTTGGGCCCAACACGTGATAACACAACATCTCTCCATCTTCCCAGTTACTACAAAAATGTTGTAGATATTATTAATAATAGTATACAGTACAAAATTTTGATAATTAACAACGGCAATTTTTATAGAAATGGATAACAAAAATCAATATAGAATATGTATAATGACCCCATAAGCTGAAAAAAAATCCTGCCTCATCTACCAGGACATCAAAAACTCAGCAGACTGGAGACCTTTGAAGGCACAATTCGGAATTTTCCACTTAATCCTTTAATCCCAATTCCACTTACTCCCAATTGATTCTCAGAATAGTTCCATAATATGTTTTGAAATGTTTCCAAATCATTGCTGACCTTGGCCTTAGAAACCCGGTTTTCTGTAGCTGTGATCAATCAGATAGATAGAGCCTACTTCTCTGCGACTCACCTACTACAATTAGGACATGTTATATTTATAACCGACAATCTGGCTTTAATAGGTCCACCAGGGTGCCAACAAAACTGAACGCTTTCAACAACAGATCACACTTGTATGTACTACCTCTATGCAACTCACCCACACCAATTTGGGCATGTCCCAGCCAACTAAAGCCGAAAATCTGGCTTTGAAATCTCAAATTTGAAATCACCCGAAAATTCCCCTTTTCGGCCCATTTTTCGGCCCATTTTCCCCCCTGAAGGCCCCAAATAACTGGTAACGTACTTCCAGATCAACCAGGGTGCCAACCAAACTCATTGGAGACGTTTTAGGGCGAAATATGGATGTCTCCAAAAAATTCCCATGGATTCCAAAATGTCTCCAATTTTTTACAAAATCTTGTCAAGTCATTTTGAATCTTGGGAACCCGGATTTCTGCAACGGATCACACTTGTACTACCTCTGTGCAACTCACCCACACCAATTTGGGCGTGTCCCAGCCAACTAAAGCCGAAAATCTGGCTTTGAAATCTCAAATTTGAAAACACCCGAAAATGCCCCTTTTCGGCCCATTTTTCGGCCCATTTTCCCCCCTGAAGGCCCCAAATAACTGGTAACGTACTTCCAGATCAACCAGGGTGCCAACCAAACTCATTGGAGACGTTTTAGGGCGAAATATGGATGTCTCCAAAAAATTCCCATGGATTCCAAAATGTCTCCAATTTTTTACAAAATCTTGTCAAGTCATTTTGAATCTTGGGAACCCGGATTTCTGCAACGGATCACACTTGTACTACCTCTATGCAACTCACCCACACCAATTTGGGCGTGTCCCAGCCAACTAAAGCCGAAAATCTGGCTTTGAAATCTCAAATTTGAAAACACCCGAAAATGCCCCTTTTCGGCCCATTTTTCGGCCCATTTTCCCCCCTGAAGGCCCCAAATAACTGGTAACGTACTTCCAGATCAACCAGGGTGCCAACCAAACTCATTGGAGACGTTTTAGGGCGAAATATGGATGTCTCCAAAAAATTCCCATGGATTCCAAAATGTCTCCAATTTTTTACAAAATCTTGTCAAGTCATTTTGAATCTTGGGAACCCGGATTTCTGCAACGGATCACACTTGTACTACCTCTATGCAACTCACCCACACCAATTTGGGCGTGTCCCAGCCAACTAAAGCCGAAAATCTGGCTTTGAAATCTCAAATTTGAAAACACCCGAAAATGCCCCTTTTCGGCCCATTTTTCGGCCCATTTTCCCCCCTGAAGGCCCCAAATAACTGGTAACGTACTTCCAGATCAACCAGGGTGCCAACCAAACTCATTGGAGACGTTTTAGGGCGAAATATGGATGTCTCCAAAAAATTCCCATGGATTCCAAAATGTCTCCAATTTTTTACAAAATCTTGTCAAGTCATTTTGAATCTTGGGAACCCGGATTTCTGCAACGGATCACACTTGTACTACCTCTATGCAACTCACCCACACCAATTTGGGCGTGTCCCAGCCAACTAAAGCCGAAAATCTGGCTTTGAAATCTCAAATTTGAAAACACCCGAAAATGCCCCTTTTCGGCCCATTTTTCGGCCCATTTTCCCCCCTGAAGGCCCCAAATAACTGGTAACGTACTTCCAGATCAACCAGGGTGCCAACCAAACTCATTGGAGACGTTTTAGGGCGAAATATGGATGTCTCCAAAAAATTCCCATGGATTCCAAAATGTCTCCAATTTTTTACAAAATCTTGTCAAGTCATTTTGAATCTTGGGAACCCGGATTTCTGCAACGGATCACACTTGTACTACCTCTATGCAACTCACCCACACCAATTTGGGCGTGTCCCAGCCAACTAAAGCCGAAAATCTGGCTTTGAAATCTCAAATTTGAAAACACCCGAAAATGCCCCTTTTCGGCCCATTTTTCGGCCCATTTTCCCCCCTGAAGGCCCCAAATAACTGGTAACGTACTTCCAGATCAACCAGGGTGCCAACCAAACTCATTGGAGACGTTTTAGGGCGAAATATGGATGTCTCCAAAAAATTCCCATGGATTCCAAAATGTCTCCAATTTTTTACAAAATCTTGTCAAGTCATTTTGAATCTTGGGAACCCGGATTTCTGCAACGGATCACACTTGTACTACCTCTATGCAACTCACCCACACCAATTTGGGCGTGTCCCAGCCAACTAAAGCCGAAAATCTGGCTTTGAAATCTCAAATTTGAAAACACCCGAAAATGCCCCTTTTCGGCCCATTTTTCGGCCCATTTTCCCCCCTGAAGGCCCCAAATAACTGGTAACGTACTTCCAGATCAACCAGGGTGCCAACCAAACTCATTGGAGACGTTTTAGGGCGAAATATGGATGTCTCCAAAAAATTCCCATGGATTCCAAAATGTCTCCAATTTTTTACAAAATCTTGTCAAGTCATTTTGAATCTTGGGAACCCGGATTTCTGCAACGGATCACACTTGTACTACCTCTGTGCAACTCACCCACACCAATTTGGGCGTGTCCCAGCCAACTAAAGCCGAAAATCTGGCTTTGAAATCTCAAATTTGAAAACACCCGAAAATGCCCCTTTTCGGCCCATTTTTCGGCCCATTTTCCCCCCTGAAGGCCCCAAATAACTGGTAACGTACTTCCAGATCAACCAGGGTGCCAACCAAACTCATTGGAGACGTTTTAGGGCGAAATATGGATGTCTCCAAAAAATTCCCATGGATTCCAAAATGTCTCCAATTTTTTACAAAATCTTGTCAAGTCATTTTGAATCTTGGGAACCCGGATTTCTGCAACGGATCACACTTGTACTACCTCTGTGCAACTCACCCACACCAATTTGGGCGTGTCCCAGCCAACTAAAGCCGAAAATCTGGCTTTGAAATCTCAAATTTGAAAACACCCGAAAATGCCCCTTTTCGGCCCATTTTTCGGCCCATTTTCCCCCCTGAAGGCCCCAAATAACTGGTAACGTACTTCCAGATCAACCAGGGTGCCAACCAAACTCATTGGAGACGTTTTAGGGCGAAATATGGATGTCTCCAAAAAATTCCCATGGATTCCAAAATGTCTCCAATTTTTTACAAAATCTTGTCAAGTCATTTTGAATCTTGGGAACCCGGATTTCTGCAACGGATCACACTTGTACTACCTCTGTGCAACTCACCCACACCAATTTGGGCGTGTCCCAGCCAACTAAAGCCGAAAATCTGGCTTTGAAATCTCAAATTTGAAAACACCCGAAAATGCCCCTTTTCGGCCCATTTTTCGGCCCATTTTCCCCCCTGAAGGCCCCAAATAACTGGTAACGTACTTCCAGATCAACCAGGGTGCCAACCAAACTCATTGGAGACGTTTTAGGGCGAAATATGGATGTCTCCAAAAAATTCCCATGGATTCCAAAATGTCTCCAATTTTTTACAAAATCTTGTCAAGTCATTTTGAATCTTGGGAACCCGGATTTCTGCAACGGATCACACTTGTACTACCTCTGTGCAACTCACCCACACCAATTTGGGCGTGTCCCAGCCAACTAAAGCCGAAAATCTGGCTTTGAAATCTCAAATTTGAAAACACCCGAAAATGCCCCTTTTCGGCCCATTTTTCGGCCCATTTTCCCCCCTGAAGGCCCCAAATAACTGGTAACGTACTTCCAGATCAACCAGGGTGCCAACCAAACTCATTGGAGACGTTTTAGGGCGAAATATGGATGTCTCCAAAAAATTCCCATGGATTCCAAAATGTCTCCAATTTTTTACAAAATCTTGTCAAGTCATTTTGAATCTTGGGAACCCGGATTTCTGCAACGGATCACACTTGTACTACCTCTATGCAACTCACCCACACCAATTTGGGCGTGTCCCAGCCAACTAAAGCCGAAAATCTGGCTTTGAAATCTCAAATTTGAAAACACCCGAAAATGCCCCTTTTCGGCCCATTTTTCGGCCCATTTTCCCCCCTGAAGGCCCCAAATAACTGGTAACGTACTTCCAGATCAACCAGGGTGCCAACCAAACTCATTGGAGACGTTTTAGGGCGAAATATGGATGTCTCCAAAAAATTCCCATGGATTCCAAAATGTCTCCAATTTTTTACAAAATCTTGTCAAGTCATTTTGAATCTTGGGAACCCGGATTTCTGCAACGGATCACACTTGTACTACCTCTATGCAACTCACCCACACCAATTTGGGCGTGTCCCAGCCAACTAAAGCCGAAAATCTGGCTTTGAAATCTCAAATTTGAAAACACCCGAAAATGCCCCTTTTCGGCCCATTTTTCGGCCCATTTTCCCCCCTGAAGGCCCCAAATAACTGGTAACGTACTTCCAGATCAACCAGGGTGCCAACCAAACTCATTGGAGACGTTTTAGGGCGAAATATGGATGTCTCCAAAAAATTCCCATGGATTCCAAAATGTCTCCAATTTTTTACAAAATCTTGTCAAGTCATTTTGAATCTTGGGAACCCGGATTTCTGCAACGGATCACACTTGTACTACCTCTATGCAACTCACCCACACCAATTTGGGCGTGTCCCAGCCAACTAAAGCCGAAAATCTGGCTTTGAAATCTCAAATTTGAAAACACCCGAAAATGCCCCTTTTCGGCCCATTTTTCGGCCCATTTTCCCCCCTGAAGGCCCCAAATAACTGGTAACGTACTTCCAGATCAACCAGGGTGCCAACCAAACTCATTGGAGACGTTTTAGGGCGAAATATGGATGTCTCCAAAAAATTCCCATGGATTCCAAAATGTCTCCAATTTTTTACAAAATCTTGTCAAGTCATTTTGAATCTTGGGAACCCGGATTTCTGCAACGGATCACACTTGTACTACCTCTATGCAACTCACCCACACCAATTTGGGCGTGTCCCAGCCAACTAAAGCCGAAAATCTGGCTTTGAAATCTCAAATTTGAAAACACCCGAAAATGCCCCTTTTCGGCCCATTTTTCGGCCCATTTTCCCCCCTGAAGGCCCCAAATAACTGGTAACGTACTTCCAGATCAACCAGGGTGCCAACCAAACTCATTGGAGACGTTTTAGGGCGAAATATGGATGTCTCCAAAAAATTCCCATGGATTCCAAAATGTCTCCAATTTTTTACAAAATCTTTTCAAGTCATTTCGAATGTTGGGAACAAGGCTTTCTGCAACGGATCACACTTGTACTACCTCTATGCAACTCACCCACTTCAATTTAGGCATGTCCCAGCCAACTTAAGCCGAAATTCTGGCTTTTAAATCTTACAATTTGAAAACACCCGACAATGCCGCTTTTCGGCCCATTTTTCGCCCCCCCCCCCCCCCCCCACCTGAAGGCACCGAATAACTGGTAACGTACTTCCAGATCTACCAGGGTGGCAACTGTAAATGTCTTCCCTGGTGTATTAGCACAGTTACAATTTCTTCTTATCTTGGAAATCCGGTTCCCAACTATGTTTTTAGATGAATTTCAGAATTTAAATTTTTGGCATATTTCACCTTCACCATCCTTTTTCACCGGTTCAAAACACTTTCCTGTCATATTAGAACTAATAACTTGTAAGATATATCAGTTGTAGGCTGTTTTTGCCGAAATCTGAAATTTCGAAAATGTCTCCATTTTGAGGAATCATTATATGTGTTTACATCAGGCGCGAATTCCGTTTGACATTGATGCAGGAAACTAAATCACTGTGTGCAGTTGAAAGACGCGCGGGAAATAATATAATATATTTCGAAGCGCAGGCGCGCGCACTATTCGATCGATTTGATCGATCGATACTGCACACACACGAATCACGATAGACCCATAACCCATTTTAAGTTTGATTGATGATAAATTGTTCCACACAAGGCAGTCAAATCAATGAGCATGGTGTTCGCATAGAGGTAATAAATTTAAGTCTAAAACATTCTGACCTTTATTTTGCTTTCTAATTCCTCTTTTTAGCAGCAGGAAGGAGGAACCCGCTTACGACGTCCTATACTGTTGGGATCAGTCAGGCAGCAAGATGACAGACCGAGAGGAGGACGACTCTCCACGGTCTGCCTCAACACGTGACACTTCAGTTCGAGAACAATCTGGCCGGGAAGATCCCTCCCCCGGGAGGGAATCTTCTCTAGATACCATAAGTTTGGGGGACGACCTTGACGTGCCGGCTTTGTTGGAGGATACCAAACAAGACGGGGAACTGACACTGACCAAACGGAAAGTGTGTCGAACTGACGGCCAAACAAGTGCTCATGTTGATTTCCTGGCTGCATTCCCGAGCTCAGAGCGAGACGTTGAGGGAGGTTCTACTGCCGGACCACCATCTCCAAGGGTTCTGAGACAAATGAAGACTATTGCTGTAGTCCCAGAGAGGGGTCAGCTACATCACGACCACTCGGAGGTGAAGACAAATGCTAGTTTACTGAGGGAAACACGCAGCTTCGATACTGGCACTCAAGGTTGGTAACTGTTTGAATTTCATTGGAATCTTTGTTATGATTGTAAATACTTTTAAATTTTAAGTACCCTCAGACGTATTGACCATCAATTTTTGAATTCAGAGTCGCCTGTGAACGTGAGACTGCGCCGACAATCTCAACTAAACACACAGCGCCGCTCGCACGAGAGCCGCTCCTCAGCCACCTCAAGACCAAGCCGCTTCGCTCCAGTCCACCTGCAGAGCACGCCGGAACCTTCAACTGCAACGAGCAGTAACAGTGGGGCTGCTGTAGCTGGGACCAGTGGTATTTCCAGACACATCGCAACCGACTACACGGACACCACTCCTGGAGCTATTCACAAATACTACGATGAGAACGGTCGGTTATCACTTATCATTTGCTGTGTAATTTTAGGCAACATTGTTTGAAAAGATCTTGGTAATTAAGATTGATTTTGATTTCAATACTAAGTAATACCTTATGTATTTAATACACTATGTGTTCAGATTTATAAAGCATTTTCCACACAGGTAAAGAGCAGATATACATGTTTGAGCTACAAGCGAGTGACGGGTCACCGACCACATCAGCTACAACAGCAGACACCATTCCCGCTCCAGGCATACCTCCGCAAGCAACCCCCGAGTTCTGGGCCAACAACCAGGCTGCTTCATATTACTGGCAAGCGGAAGAGGACTGCTTTAACTTCTTGTGTGAGTTAGCTCGTGAGTGAGTGTGAGTTGATCCGTCTGAGAAACATGCGAGGGATCATTTCACAGTTGAGGTGGAGGGATTTACACTCCAAATCCTAATAGTTTTGTCAGAATATCCATATGGTAACGAAATGATAAGTCTCCATCTTCGATCGTTATATCAAACCAATGCCAAAAACTCCGTCGTAAAATACCAGAAAAAAGATCACGATTCAATATGAAACAAATCAGATTAACAAATTAAAATATCTAGCACACTCTTACAAAATTATCCGTACATCTGTAATGTGCCAATCAAAACTTTTCAAAAATTTAATTATTTGTCCGCTATGTATCTTAGGTTGTAAGGTTTCAGTGAAAATTATGAATCAAAGTACGATTAAAATGGTCAATCAATAGATTCAAACGCAACTATTTCTTCACATTATCAAGCGTTTTGCGTAACTACTTGTTCAGGAGAAATTCAAATGTTCCTTAAATATTTGTTGAGGAGTGAGCGAGCGGTGTGATAAAAGTGTTTGTTATCAGCCCTATCCTCGCGAAGCGCTAGCTGAACTTCGGAAAGTTTTGGTTGTACTTCGGAAATTTTCTTCGTTTCCTAGGGATCAAATTGTTAACATTTTCAGTATCTTATTTAAGTCTTGATTTAAGGTCAATTGTTTAGTACTAAAACAAGTGTTGTTGTATTATATATACAACTGATCGCAGAAAAGAAGTCACAATAATAGCATACCCTGGGTTTTAAGTGTATTCCGGAGATAGAAAATGATTCGCTTAGTTCGGAGACGAAGGAAATCTCTGAAACTGGTGATAGCAAGACAGTAAATGTAAAAGTTGGCTATGACATTGATGGTCAGGAAGGAAAATGACACTCTGTAATAAGTTATTTTGAAAGGACCTGGTCTTGAAGGATCTTTCTCTACGAATGGTTTTAAAATATGATAAACTGCCATAGGAAGGAAGGAGATGGTGTATGCAGCTACTGTTAACACCACCGTCACGACACCTTGCCATTTCATTCCCTCCCGCGCTGCTGTTGCTCTCTTTGCCACAGCCAGGATCATCACCGTAGTTACAACGATGACAAAATTCGGAGCAAAATAAAATATCGCCATACCTACTGGCTCCAAGAACCTCCATAACTCCGAGCTAAATCCATACTTGCAGGCATATGATCTGTAATCAAAGGACACATCATCTTTATCAACTAAGAGATAACAGATGGGCCAGTAAAGAGCCAGCAGCCACATCATTCCACATACCTTGTGAGCTTGTCCTGCTGTCCAGGTAAATGATCTTAGGGGAAACTTTAAGATCAGTAACTTACATACCGTCATGCCACAGACAAGAAACATTCCAGCCTGGTAAACGAAGTAATTGCAGTAAGGTCTCAGGTAGCAGAGAACGTCCCCGAATATCCACTTGTTTCTTATCAGTGAGACAGAGCTTGGGAAGGACGAAGTGGTGCAGATTGCCAGATCAAACACCGCTATGTGCTGAATAAAAGCAACTAATACTTCAGGTAGTTTGATCGCTCTGTATTTGATGGAGGCAATGAGAATGATTGTGTCTCCTAAAAAGGACGTGATGATGACTAAGATGTACCATCCTGCCCAGATGTACCGTATTGCATCATCCTTTATAGCCAAATCCTCATTAGTGCTGTTAGATAGGGACATAACAAATAATAAACAGCATCAACTTAAACTTTGAAAGTGGGAAGTGAGGTCAGAATTCAGTAACCTTAGAACCGCACCGTAGGATATCTGGATTAAATTTCATTCCTTTTTGTACGTGAGAACGGCAACTTAAACGATAAATTGAAACTGCAAGATTACGTCCACTGTCCAGGGTCCCCTTTTAACTCTTGTGAATATGTTGTCTATATCATGTCTCTACTAAATATAATACCTCCTTGATTGCTCATTTCCGTAGTTGACAATACGTCCTAGTGAGATACATAATATCATTATATTATAATGATCACCGTTTACCGTATGTGACATGTGACTTCTAATTGACTATTGAGTATGGGAAACATTTTACTGCTTTAAAACGTTTTTGAAATGTTTTAGTTTTATCATTTATATCCCACATATCCGACATGTTAACGAAATGATTAATCTCCATCTCCAATTGTTATCTAAAACAAATGAGAAACAATTGGTTCATAAGAGAACATGCGGAAGATCACGATTGTGTTTGACACAATTAAAAAAAAAGCATTTTTAACAGTAAACACCTTTCAAAGATAATATCTTTGACTCCAAACACAGTTTCTAAGACTTTCGGTATTTGGCCGCCATTTATTGTTAATTTTAAGATTTACAGTTACACTCATAATGATAATGAGAATTAGGAATCAAAGTATTTATAAATCAAGGTAGTTAATCAAATCACTAGATTCAAATACAACTATTTCGGCAGTTTCTCGAAATACCAAGCGTTTTGTGTGACTAATTGTTCTGGAGTAAATCAAATGTTCCTTAAATATTGTCGAGTGAGCTGTTTGAAACATAGGTTCTAGTACTTCTTTGTTAACCCTAGCCATGTTCAGCGGTATTAGTTGACACTTGACCGGCGGAAACCTTCTGCGTTTCCTGGGAAATCAAACTGTTAACATTTCACCGTTTAATTTTAATTTGGTTTAAAAGTTCAATTGATTACTAAAAAAGGTTAAATCGCAAATAATCCGTATGGCAACAGTCACTTTAAAGACTTTTTGTATTTAATGAGAAAGGGTTTTTCTTTGAAATGTAATTTTACAGTTATGCTAAATAAAACCGATTGCAAAAAAAAATTACAATAAAAGCCCACCCTGGATTTTAAAAGTATTCAGGAACCAGGATGTTATCCGCTGTGTCCGAATACGGAGGAAATCTCTGAAACTGTTAACAGTAAGACAGTAAATGTAAAAGTTGGAGATGACATTGATGGTCAGGAAGGAGGCTGCAACTCTGTAATAAGTTATCTTGAACGGACTTGGTTCTGAAGCTTCTTTCTCCACAAATGGCTCCGCAATATGATAGATTGATGTGGGTAAAATGGAGATACTGTAAACGGTTGCTGTTAACACAACAGTCATGGCACCCTGCCACTTCAATCCCTGCCTCCCTTCTTTAGCTACTCTTCTCGCAACCGCAAGAATCATCACCGCTGCGACCAGGACAGTGATTGCTGGAATCATATAGAATATGGCAAAATCTGCTGGCTGCAGGAACTTCCATAACTGAGAGCTAAATTCATACGTGCATGTGTATGATCTGTAATCAAACGATACGTCATCTTTGCCGATTGTGAAGTAGCATAGGGGGGAGGTTAGGGTGAAGATCCAGATCATTCCACATACCTTGTGAGCTTGTCCTGCTGTCCAGGTAAATGATCTTAGGGGGAACTTTAAGATCAGTAACTTACATACCGTCATACCACAGACAAGGAGGCTTCCAGCTTGGTACGCTATACTGCTTATATAAGGTATTATGTAGCAGAGATTAGCCCCAAATACCCACTTGTTTCTTATCAGTGACACAGAGTGCAGAGACAAGGAGGTTATTGAGATCACCAGATCAGTAACTGCTATGTGCTGAATATAAGCAACCAGTACTTATGGTAGTTTGATGGCTTTATATGCGATGGAAGCAATGAGGATTATTGTATCTCCGATAAGTGTTGTTAAAATGACAAAGATAAACCATCCAGCCCAAATGTACCGAACTGCTTCATTCTTTATGGCCAAATCCTCATTAGTGCTGTTATGAGGTATCATAGCAAGACAAAAAACGATATCCGGAAATAAGGTGCAGAGCAGAATAGATAATCGCTGGCATTCCTGTATCTGAAATCTGGCCCAATCTACCTACTCAAAGTACGCCTTTATGAAATCGGAGGAGCCATGTTTAACCTATACTTAATAAATGTAATATGTAGTTAAGTAAAACTTATATAAAACTTATATAAAACTTATAAAAACAGTGCATTTTACTTAGCCTTTTCAATGTTTGTATAGGATGTACACCAACTTACCATAAATGTACATAAAGAAACAATTAAATGTGCTCTTTAGAAATTCCTCCCAAAAGATACTCCGTAGCGTTTCTTGCATCATACTCACCAGTACCCCTTCTGAGAGAGTGGAAGTGATAGTGAGAATGGAAGTGATAGTGAGAATGAAAGTGATAGTGAGAATGAAAGTGAATATGAAAGCAGTGAAAGTGAAGTAAATTATTAATCACTAAGTATAGTAAAACGCCGATTTACCGCGGAGTTTTGGTAAAGGAATCATCCGCGGTAAATCGGGGTTCGCAGTAAATCGGGGTATTGTTTGTTTACATTATCATGTTAAGGCATATTTGGGGGAAGGAGATGGCCCCGGTAAATCGGGGTTCGCGGTAAATGGGGGTTTTAATGTACCATGCACCCCTCACCTAACACTCCCTCTCTCAGGTGGAGGACAAGCGTCAGTACCGCCCTCTGAAAACGTCCTCCCTGCTCTGGAGTGGGATGTTCTGAACCTGTTCCAACAGGCTGCTGACAACAAGGCTAAGACCACCAGCACCCAGACCCCTCGCAAACACTACAATGTCAAGATATTCTGGAAAACGTTCACCATCCATTTTGATAGGTTTGTGACACCGACCATTGTGGCAAAATGCCAGCTACGTGGAAGTCTCATTGTGGCTCCTTGTGAATGAGGGAGTACCAGGTTGGGAGCGATCGTACAAATTGAATAATTCAATTCTCTAGCTTAGTCATTCACGCTTAAATTTATTCTCGAATGATCCGGTGAAAGTGTGAAGATTTCCGCTGACGTATTAGGGTAGACTAAGTGAAGTAAAGTCCCAAAAATGAAATCCCCCCGTCATTCTGTGTCAAAATCATGTTAAATTTCCACAAAATATCAAGACAATTATTATTTAGCTAGCGCCTCGTTTCTCGTGGCGCAAATGTGGCACAACTCAATTTACAGTGTGATCCAGTAGTATCATCTTACTTGTTATATCCATTACTTTTAAGTCTGATATTATAGTCTCAAAGAAGGTGTATTATATATGTGATTGTACTGATTAAATTCTCCATTAGAAGATGCCAGATCTTTGAATTTGTGCCCGGTCCATCGACAGGCGTTCCTCGTGGTTTTTATATAATCGATAGCCTTTGCTGGTTGTATTTGTGTTGCAATGGTTGTATATGATGAAGATTGCATGGTGTTCAACACTCCAACTCAAATCAGAACCACAGCGGACTGTTTCCTTGGGGCGACTCTAATTCTTTGTTTTGTTATTGGGGTCCCAGCCAATCTGGTCTCCTTCAAGTTCTTCATTTCAAAGCCCAAACCCAAAGACCTGCCCACCTGTATCTACATCTTGATAACCGTGACAGATATCATTATCTGTACCCTGACGCTGGTAACTGCTGGATCTTATCTCAGTACCAGATCTCCTCAACTCTTTGGATACTCAGGAGTTTGTGTGCTGTGGGGAGTGTTCATTGCGGTGTTCCCAGCGTTCACCATCTTCACTCTGTCTCTGTTGAGTGTTACCAGGACGTACAATGTCCACTATCCTCTGAAACCCATGAGGAGAGGCGGATGTTTGAGATTCCTTGCTTTCTATTTCATACTGCTGGTTAGTCCTTACTTTTACTACTTTTCTACTATCAGAATACCATGATATTTTTTATTTGTCACCATGACCACTGCTTTGTCTAGTTCCTAAATCATGGTAAATTCCTCTCCAAATAACAACCATTTGTACACAGGTAGTTTTCCAGATTGTTCTGACAGTAGCTGGTGACCAGCACTTCCGTTATCACTCTACCGAGGGTTTCTGTTACGGCACCACCGACATTTACTCCTGGCACCTGGCTGACATGTTTGTCAGAACGGTGGAACTTGGACTTCCCACCCCCATCTCCCTGATCAGCTGTGTGGTATCCAGTGTGGAAGTGATGAGGACAATGAAGAGGGGATCAGCTCGGAGTATTCTGTTGAAACGCCATGCTACAATCACCATCATCTTGATAACAGTAATTTTCCTCGTTCTAAACCTTCCAACGTTCATCATTAACCTCTTGAAGTTGATCTCGCTATTAAATCCAATGTACAGTGACTTATTTACATCGGACTTCATGAAGTTTCACGTGTGGGGCATGACAAGAGTTGTTCTCTACTCAATGAACGCTATGTTGAACCCTATCATATACATTCTACGGATCAGACATTATCGGAACTGGATCGAGAAGAGTTCAAAGGGAATCTCCCGGAGGATATCATCCCTAGGAACAGGCATGGTTAGTTTACGTAACGCATCTCCTGCACGAAGTACTGCAAAACTGAAGAGGGTTCAGTCGCAGAGTACTGTGTTGCAGCAGACTCGAAGTGTGGTGATTGCGAATAGGAATGCGAATGGCATGTTGTCTCCTGAACAGTTAACTAGAAGACGCCGTTCTCAGTCTGTGACTTGTAATATTAGAATGTGCACCTGACACAGACTTGGTTGAGACTTTATTTATTATATATCTGATGGAACTTTCAATCGGAGTTTACTTTCATATTTAAATTTATGATTTTAATTTTGAATTCTAGTCTGACCGTCTTAGTTTGTCTAAGCTTGTTAATGTGGTAGATTAAATTCAATTATTCTCGATAAAATGGTATTTGTTCTCCTATAAAATTAATTCTGTTAGATGGACAATGACTAAGCTAAATCCAAGGCCAGATTCGATATTGCCAGTGAGATCATGCTCTTTGAAATTAAATCGCTTATCAGACAATAAAATCCAACATTTTAAATCTTCGACGGATCCCGTTATTAATTAAGGTTGAATCCAACGCCATGCTTACGTTGTCAAGTTTTAGCGAGGGGATTAATCGCGAATCAGGCCTCATCCGATTGTACTAATGAAGAATATAAACTATAATTGTAATAGTATAACTATAGGTGCTCCTCGACTTTTGATTGGAGTCATTATAGTCTATTTACTTTTACTTGTCAGACCTTTGATAAAGTATAATGCTCCAAAACAGTGAAATCCAATGTAATGAAAATACAAAAATAAGCTAGAATGAGAAGTGAAGTAAACACCATTTCAAAGGACTTTCTTGTCTCGGTCTATTGAGAGTGGCATTGAAGAATTCTGAAATCTTCTGTTCCCTATAAAACATACCCGACTAAATAATAAATACCAATATCAACGATATAATATGGATGATGACGATATGAATATTTATGTTAGTAAGAAGCCATTGTCGCAGGTTACATCTAGAACGGCTGCTGGACGAGGACAAGTACAGCTGGATAGCAGTTCTGAAGATCTGTCTGGCTGTTTTGTGTTCTCTAGTCCTCTTCCTCCTCCTCTACTCTGACATATTTCACGGGATCGAAGTGGCGTGGTTGTGTGTAGTCCTGGCTGGCTGCCAGTTCTGTCTCATCAAGGTAAACAAATGTTCGGGTACAGTGCAGGTACTTCAAACTCTGATTAACATGACCTGATATGAGTTATAATTGTAAAGTACAGATAATTTAACTATCTGTACTCAGAGTGTACAGCCAGACAGTGCCTCCCCGACCCAAGGGTTTAACCACATCACCCCTATCTCCAGACCTATATACTTCCTACTCTCTGCTGGTAAAGATAACCTTAATTTATTCTAACGAAAGTTAGCCCAACTTTATAAATGTGAGTCCAATTTTACCAATAAAGTTACACAAATATTTTGGAAATGATGTCAAAACCATCGTTATCCTAGGAATACTGCTGGGACTGAACGTGGCCAGAAAGAATAACTTGTCCTGTGTAGAAATGTATGGCTGGAAGCTGTGTTCTCCGCGTTCCATTGGTCACGGGTTCGCTGCCGTCAAGAGTGAGTTTACCTTTTGAAACTGATACCTTTCTACATATCACGTGACAAGTTTTAGTTGTATATTGCGCAAGTAGTTTATCTCAAATTTACTGTCCCCAATTAGTAACATAAACTTCACAGCGATGATAATGTTCTTCCGGTGATCTTCCTGTTTGGGCTCTTCCCTCAAGTCAACACTTTCCTTCTCTTCGTTCTAGAACAGATCGACATTCATGTCTTCGGAGGTAACAGGAAGAAAAACTTAACGTTTCACTGTATTATTGTCATGACCCTTTCCGGATATTCTTCAATTTCCAACAAAATTATGCTGGAATATGTATGGTTAAACTTTTAAAATGTTTCAAATTGTCTAGCATCACACGATAAAACACTGTCCATCTCAGGAAACGCCTGTCACTCGGTGTCAGGAGCGGTTGTGTCCCTGACAAGGTCCCTGACTGTTGTGGGGCTAGTCTACGGGTTTTGTTATGCTGCACTTCTGGAGGAGGTCTCCCACACGTTAGTAATATTCTTAGTACTATAGTTATACTATTATATTTATATATAGTATATACTAGTCGTACGTTTCAAGGTACTCACCCCGTCGTTCTCATATTTGTTTCAAAATTTTACATCGGGTGCTTATGCTTTTGCACTTATCTCATGCTGTTCGTATGTGTTACAATGATTAATGTAATCGTATAGAGAGCTCAAGAGGTGGTCAAGACAATAGATCAGTACTAGTTGGTGTTTAGCTGTGCTCACCAACTAGTACTGGAAACGGGTTGCTTTGTAGCCCCCGGTAACTCGTACTCCGTTTTATAGATCTAGATTATAGAGTACATTTTATTTACCACATTGAACATAATAACTTACATACCTAGTGAGAATGTGATTAATTACCTGACCTGTAGATTGTATATTAGATACTACAGTAGTATGTGGTTATTGAACCGCTATAACTACAGTTAAACCCCCATTTACCGCGCCCCGAATTACCGCGTTTTTTTCCTTTCTCCCAAACTCCGCGGTAAATCGGGGTATTACTGTATTATATAATAACTAGAAAACCCGTGGTCAGTGGTCACAGGGAGGAAACTAGTAGTATTCTTTGAAAGAAAGTTTTAATCGCGTCAAAAAATATCCATCCCAACTGAAGATACAGCCTGTTTAAATATAAAACAATTTAAACACAACTTAATTACCACATTTTCTTATCCAATTTGCACGTGGGCGGTCGTACAGACATACAGACATACATACAAAGAGAATCTTTCGAATTATAATAGAGATGTATCACTACTATAATACTAGTAGTAGCGCATACTTAGTACTTACTACTTAGTAGCGTTCTCTCACTTGGTTTTTAATTTTTCAATAGAATGTTGTAGTACGCTTGCTCTTATGTGAGTAAGTTTCAAAAACTGATCATGGCAGCAGATACTCGGACAAAAAATATAGTCAATTAAGTCACTTTATATTGTATGTTTCTGTTGCACTACACAATAGTAAATATTAACACCCTGTATTGACTTATGATTGCTAAACGTTTCTCTGCAGGACAATGTGGTTACCAGTGATGTTGGCTCTGTCTCTGATGTCCAGTTACCACCTTTCCAGAACAAGTGGCAATATTTCCACTCTCTTCAGACTCATCAAGAGAACAGTCATCAAAATGGAAATGAACTATGATGAACACGATAACTTGCCTCTTAAGATGGAGAATATTTTGGTGAGTAGAATGAATCTGTTGCATGTTTTCATGTCAAGGACAAAAGAAAATTGCGATTATTTAGGCCAAAAATCGCGGCGCCGCGACAAGCCAAACTAGTCGAAATCGCGGCGAAAGATAATGTATTTGCAGAGTTAAGTTAGATGTCATATATTCGTTAAACTAGCCAGCGTTAGTCTAGTTAGATTATGGAGCGATAAGCAAAACAATAGTATATTACATAATTATCTCGAATATGCATGTATTATTGCTATAATGTTCAAAAACAACCCCCGACATGGAATAAAAGCTACTGTACCAGCACTGAACAACAAATCACAGCGTTCTATGGCAACTCACTATGAAAACTCGTTTGGAGTGAAAGCGGCACAGCTGTGGAATCTTCTCCCCAAAGAAATTAATTCCATCTCTACTTTGGACCTGTTAAAATCGTCACTGGCTAAATTCCTTAAAGAATTCCCCGACACACCTCCGACTAAAGGATACACCGCTACTAACAACAACTCACTCTTGGAATGGTACTTACAAAAAGACCCCTGTGGAGTGATAGGAGGACGTACTTGATACTGTTGTCCTGAAGCGATCCCAGCCAAACCTACTCAAAGTACTCAAAGTAAAGTAAGTATAAAACAGCATACCTTACGAAACATATTTAAATTGTACGAAAGTTGGTGTTTTTTTAAAACACCATATTTTCGGACTACCTTACTCGGGAATATTAATGGAAAATTAATGACCGGGAAAAATATGGCGGACTTTCCCAAAACCCGCCAAATTATCCCGGTCATGTATTTACCGGTGGCTGACCTTTCAAGTTTTTTTTCAGAGGTCAACAAATTTTCAACCGAAATTTCTGTTTTTTGTTACTTGTTAAAGAGTTAATTTCAATTACGGTTATTGATATTACTCAGTAATAGATAGAAAAACACGGTCATTTAAGGAGGAAATAGTAGTATCTTGAAAGAATTTAATCGCGTCAAAAAATATCCATCAATGAGTAAGCCTGTTTAATATAAACAATGTAACACCCAATTAATTACACATTCTATCCATTGCACGTGGGCGGTCGTACGACTCAGAATACTCAAAGAGAATCTGTTGAATTATATAGAGATGTATCACTACTTACATCTATGTACGCATACTTACTACTTGTAGGTTCTCCACTTGGGTTTTAATTTTGCAATAGATGTTGTATTAGGGCTGCTTTATGTGTAGTAGTTTCAAAAACTGATCATGCAAGCAGATACTCGGACAAATTAGTCAATAAGTGCACTTTTATGTAGTTTCTGTGTGCCTACATATGTAGGAATATAACACCTCTGTTTGATTACAGCATACGTTAAACAAGGATCTGAAACTACTAGGTTCCGTACAGACTCAACTCTGCACCCGTGTCAATATGTTCATTATATGCAAGCCTCTTGATTTATACCTTACGAAACATATTTAAATTGTACGAAAGTTGGTGTTTTTTTAAAACACCATATTTTCGGACTACCAAAATTTAGGTCACCATCATTGTTTTCCCCAAATTATTTTTCAAGTATTTTCCTTAATTATGACTTTATCGATCTACTATCAACTTATCAATATAGTAAGTTATTTAAAATATGATTCATCAAATAATTAATTAATACTATATTGTATTCGATCATGAATTGATTCAAAAATGATTTTGGACACGTTCCATTAAAAATAAGCAATCTCTGTCACTACTTTATTATATTGACCACAGCGGTGAAATTTCGGGGTTAGTAGTAGATAACAAACACTGTCGGTCTCCTATACCCTTGGAGGATTATAAGTTGAGTTGAGGCTAACTTTCAAAGGCGCCGGAGAAATTGTTTACAAGATGGAACAGCTATCGATAAAACGGAGTACGACGGAGACTTGAAGTCCTCTATTCTCGATCAGCGTGCCTTAAGGAATCTCTTAAAATACAAAGCCGAACCGCATGGAGAACGGCACTATGTACATTGCATAGTACAATTGCAAAGCGATGTATAAGACTGCTGATCGATTGGTAACATCCCCGATTTTGATCATAAAGAATGTGCACGTTCGAGAACTTATAATAAACATATTATGGCTAGCAAGAACTACTGTCTTCAACACACTAAACTGCTGTTCACTGAGCAGAACATTATGAATCCGGAGAATCTGCACATGTATCATACAATTAAGTTCTGCCCTAAAAATGAAAAACTTCGTCTGATCCCATTACTGAGATTAGATATGATCCCAACAGAACTTTCTGTACACCTCTACCAAAATTTGGAACGATCTCATCCCTAATAGCAATGTATAGTATAAATAATATAACTGTCGTTTTGGGATTTACGCTGATTGGGCACCCAATTAAGCTGATTGGGTGCCCTGTTAACTGTGTGGGAACTAGGTTCAATTGGGTTCAGTCGTCGGTCACCCTTATAAAGAACGTGATATTTGGCCCTCAGACTTAAAGGAGAGAAAACAAATTAGGTCCTCAGATTTAAAGAAAAATGCGCAGTTTGTCGCGGATCAGAACTGAAAAATCGCGATTTGTCGCGGAGAATGGGGAAAGTAGCGATTCCGCACGTGCCGCGAATTATGACATTAAACATTATGAATCCGGAGAATCTGCACATGTATCATACAATTAAGTTCTGCCCTAAAAATGAAAAACTTCGTCTGATCCCATTACTGAGATTAGATATGATCCCAACAGAACTTTCTGTACACCTCTACCAAAATTTGGAACGATCTCATCCCTAATAGCAATGTATAGTATAAATAATATAACTGTCGTTTTGGGATTTACGCTGATTGGGCACCCAATTAAGCTGATTGGGTGCCCTGTTAACTGTGTGGGAACTAGGTTCAATTGGGTTCAGTCGTCGGTCACCCTTATAAAGAACGTGATATTTGGCCCTCAGACTTAAAGGAGAGAAAACAAATTAGGTCCTCAGATTTAAAGAAAAATGCGCAGTTTGTCGCGGATCAGAACTGAAAAATCGCGATTTGTCGCGGAGAATGGGGAAAATAGCGATTCCGCACGTGCCTCGAATTCCTTTTGACCTTGTTTCATGTGTTACTATTCCAAATTAGGCGATCTTTCAATGACTATACGAAAATAATTAAACTTTACAAGGAAATATGTCGATATTTCAACTTCTAAACCCATAATCCCGCAGTTGAACCGTTACCAGTGTGATTTGATAACGTGTACCATTATCGGTGTTCTGACGTTTGCTGTGTCCGCTTCAACTGCTTTTGTCGCTGTCAAGCCGCATCTTGTTTTGGTAAGATTTCATCTTTTACCAAACTGTCTAGGTTTTTGAAGTTGTTAAAGAATGTCACAATTGGATTAATATTCATTGTAAACAAATTTTAGTTCGATTACAATCAGTGATTAAACATACACATGTATATAATATGTATATTTCATCATATAATATGTTTATATATTATACATGTATAATGTATATTGTATAATAAATTTAGTGGTTTCAACGTTCTTGATTGTAACATGAGACTTGTACTTGGAAAAGCTTATCTCGGTACAGTTTCTGTATATCAATGTCATATTCTCTTTTGACGTTTTGTTGCATTTGTTTCGTTGAATTTCGTCCTGATTGGGTAATTATATTAATACATTATGTCTATAGACAGTTTTTGGGTTTTTCCAAATAGTTTCTGATTATTCTGATTTGCGACAAATGATATTGCACTGTTAGGATAAACGACGTTTCAAAGTAACAACTTCTTATTCATGTCTACATTGTCTGTCATGTCTACATTGTCTATTCACATCTACATGTCTCACATTATGTCTAGTACGCGTTTTTAATCCTAAATTTGTCGTTAATCTGATTGTTAATTGATCGATCTACCATTCGTTTCATTTTTTGAAAAGATCATCACCGAGAAATCAACAACGTTGTTTCTCTGACGAAATCTACCTAGTCATACCGTATGATTATATTATTTGTTACATTTTGCATAGTGAAGTCATGAGATGAGCTGTAATTTGTCGGACTCTGGTACTTTGGAATATGAAATCGAAGATGAGGATTTCCTACAGAAGACAGTCCTTTCTAAATCTAATCTTTTCTCACTTATCTCTCGTGAGTTTCCCAACAAAGATTTTAACGGGTTTTAAGTGTTATTGGTCTCATTACCTTGCTGAAACAAATTGTTTTGCCTGCTTTATGATGGTTGCTTATTTCTCATGACATTGCAAATACCATATCCAATTACTTCTATGTCTTCAGATAAGACGTACCGGTACCTATCAACATCTCAACTTCTCGCTATTCAGACCTCTCCCACATCCCTCGAGCTCCGCACCCTCAGCAAAACCAGCCCCTCCCTCACCCAAACCTTTGAGCGTCCAATCAGCATCTTCTCCTGGCTAGAAAGCAGCTGGATCTCTGGGGAGTTGTGTCTAATTGTACTGCACGAGGATGGTGTGACCTTGTGGTGGATCAGTGAAACTCTCAAACCTACGTCACGTGACGCCTGCTTTTTCCTGGTCTGGAAGGATCTACCGGGGGTTTTGTCAGTGGAAGGGTCCAGAGATGAGTATTTCGTGGAACTGGTTTGCAGTGAGAAGGACACACTTGTCTTAGCATTTCGGGCGGAGGAGGCCCAGACTAAGGGAGGGTCAGTGCTGGTTTTTGGAATCGATAGACTGCAGGATCTTAGTTTCCATATGTCTGTGTCGATTGGTCCTTCTGATGAGCTTTACTGTGCTTCAGTTCACGAGGACCTCCTGTTCATGTTCATCTCGTATCAGCTAACAGTCCACTCTGTTGGGAGGTCTAAAATAGTGTACAAGCTGGATATGAGTGAGCTGACATATCTCTCTGAGCCCTCATTGATTTTAGGAAACTGTTCAACTGTTATTGTGGTTGATAATGCGAATACTTTGCACCGAATCAATTGGACACTTAAAAAGATCAAAGTCGAGAATCCGTGGCTGCATGAACTTTCTGTTATCGAGGAAATGATTCCAGGGTATGTGGAGAAATCCAGGGATGGCCTGGTTAAAGCGTTCCAGCTTCATCAGAACATCAATCAGTTATCTTTCTATCCCTCGCCAGACAACGCAAAGTACATCATTATGACGTCCCATCTTGAAGACATAGAGACAACATATTTCCTTTTTGACTTGGAGTCAAACACCCTCGTTTCCAGGTCCAATTACCAAGGTTCAATATCTCTCTTGAGCTCGTTCCCCTTCCCGTCTGGTGTAACCCCCGAGCATGTTTTCTTTATCGTTCCCGAGCTCAACTTAGATACCTTCCTGGAAAAGGTACTAGTCTTCCGTAGTGCTGAAGTAGCTAGCTCGCTGACTCAGCTAAACAACAAACCCACCGACAGAATATCTCACTCCTCACTTTCCCACGCTCTCACTTACCAGCAGATAGAAAGTGTTAACTTCTGTCTGAACAAAGTGTTGTCCGATCACGGTGGTTTCGAAGAGGTCTTGGAGACTTGCCAAGAATTGGTCGGAATTTGCAAAGATGATTCCAATTTTAGTAAGCAGGTCGCGATTCTTGGCGCGAATTTCATATCCCAAGCAGTTGAAATAGATAATTCCGATACTGCGTTGTCCAAGTATATGTCGCAGTTAAGAAGTGTGCTGTTTAAAGAAGCGAAAGTAGATTATTCGGATTCTTCGAAATCGCTTGGAACTATAAGTGATTCAGGGGTTGGTGAGTCTGCCGAAAGCATCTTGAAAGAAAAATGGACGAAGATGAGCGAGAAGGAAGTAGTTGAGAGTGCTGTTCTACATGGGGATGTAGCTCTCGGAGAATTTTACTTGCTGACTCTCGACAAAACATCCGATACGTTTTTTGAAGATACCGTGAACGAATTCTTAATAGATCTACTGAAGAACAAAGATCTCGTTCGAGCTCGCCAAATCATGGCTAACATGATGATGGAGGGAAACGCTAAACTTAAAGAAATCTGTGTGAAAACGGATGACATGGCCTTGTGTACCTACCTAGTGTCCGAACTTCCTCCCAACCTCTTCACTAAGGAAGAGTTGGAGGGAGAGAGGTTTCTCCAGCAGATGCATCAGTACAACCAGACTGGACATGATATCCTCCCTCTCTCTGGTTCTATTGGCAAGATATCACTTCAGTTGAGTTGGGTGATCGGATGGGAGAGGACAAAACAGGACCTTATCCTTTATGAACAGCAATGTCTCTACGGTTCAAAGAGTGGTGCGAAACAGTTCCCTAAACTTACTGAGCTTCAATATCAGATGTGGCGAGACAAACAGTTTGTGGAGGAGTGTGAATTTGAGCTTCTCTCGGAATGTTACATGTCAGATAAGTATTTCTTCACTCCGTCAATCAACCAGTTTATAATTCAGAACAGGATGATTTCAGAGGGTCGGGTAGAATGCTCGATGAATGAGTTTATCGGGGCTCATTTGGCTGATATCTCAAACAATGGGGTTATTCGGCACCCAAAGTTTGAGGAAGAACTCCTGAACAAATCCTTGGAGCATAAATTGTACCCATTTGTTGTTCTACACCTACTTCTGGATAAATTCTCAAATTTCACAATAGATGATCCAGCTTTCTTGCTCATCAAATCTTACATCCAGTTGATCTCTCAAACGTCTCAAGACAATTTTTATACCTGCCTACTCCTCTCCATGCAATGGATTGTCGAGGACTCTTCCATGATGTCAACTTCAAACCCTCTGTCAGTCCTAGCTTTATTGTTGTATTCCCCAGAAAAAGTTCAGGATTGTTTGGACAATTCCTCTTTAGATTGGTGTAATCCGGATCAGCTGAAGATCTCCTTGTCTTCATATCCCCGACTGAGGAACGTTCTCTTTCCGGACTCGTCTCAAGATTTTCTAACCCCAAATGTGCTGCAAGTGCTCCAAGAGTTTGATTCGTGGACTTCGTTTGGCATGGATTATTCTACTTTTCTCACCTTTACTGACCCCGAGCTTACTGCCAAAGTTGGGAGACAAACAAATGCTGATTACAGTTTCTACATTGCCATGGGCAGACCGTTTTATGCTTTCATGTCAATAACGAACATGGATAACTTTTCGAAGGATGAAATCGTTAAAGAGATTTACGACGCTGCTCTTGAACACGCCTCTGATCACTCGTTTGTTGGTTCCTCGGTCATGATCACTGAGCTACTGAGCAGGGATTGCACTAACATTGTTGTCGATGTTCAAGTTATGAGGTTACTCTGCCACAACAAATACTTTTCTTGTTCAGAAGACAGAGCTACGATCAGACAGTGGTTAGGTGAGAACAAAGTCGAGCAGCTCCTGCCCATTCTTTCGGAAGCCCTACGATCACGGGGTGGGTTACCGAGGTTTGAGGGTCAAATGTTGCTCCATCTGTTCTGCAAAAGAGGTTCACTGGATATTGTCTGTCAGCATGACAGTTGGCTTGATTTGGTTTGGAATCTTCACGCGTGGCAGATAGAAAAGGTTCAAGCTGTTGAGATCATTGGGAAGTGCACTCCTTCTTTGAAAAACCACATGAAGCAGATTTTCTTTAGAATGGAAGAAAAAACATACGGAGCACTTGGCAGACAAAAGTATCTAGATTGCTGCGGCTTCTTTGGGAAACTTGCAGCCTGTATCGGTCAAGAAAATATTGCCCAGAGACTAGTAACCCTCTCAAAGATAATGCCAGTGACTGCTATTTTGAGCTATTCATTCAATTGCACAACTCGTGAACTTGCTATGGTAAATTGGATACAAGCAACACTGAAAGTCGACTTGGTCAGCAAAGGTCTTGCAGAAATCCTACCGTCCTTGGCAGGGGAGAAACTGCCTGTTTTACTGAAAGCATTTATAATTTTTCATCCAGATTCAAATCTTTTACCCATCCTTAAACTAGCCAATAGTCTCCGCATGACAGTTATACCGGAGAAACTGCCCTCTGATTGTCTGAAATCCCTCGATAACTGGACTGATGAGATCCTCCCAACCATTTCTGTTGTTAAAGACTTCATAGTTGCTATGTTGGCTGACCTGATAACATCTGCCGAAACGAACTTCCAACAGTTTTTTGTCGTGAGGCACTTGTCTGATTATCCGCTCACAAAATATTTCACCCTTCCGGATTATTTCAGACTATCCCTCCTCAAAGAGGTTCTTCAAGAAGCTAAGTTGACTCTTCGACTTCATCATGAGGACCCAGACGCAATCATGTTTACTAAAACTGAAATTCACAGGACCATATCAACAGCTGTGTTTGAGGAAGAAGCTGCCGAAGTACTTGATCAGATGATTAAAAATGAACAGTATGATCTCGCTAGAAAATTCGCCCAGATTGCTGGTTTTAATACGGCTGATGCTATTTTTAATCAGATAAAAAATCAGTTGAACCGTTTCAAGAGTTCCAACTTGTGGAAAAGCCTTCAAAGTAGACTGAACTTTTGGAGCATCATTAAAAACAGACTCGAACTCTTCCAAACCGAGCTTGGAGAGAGAGGGCCTATCATAAGAGCCAAGTTTTATCTCCAAGAGGGATGCAACTCGGAGCTTGGAGAGATCGAACGGAGTTATTTGATCAGTCAAGGGCTGTCCGCTATTATAACTTGCATACCGCCAGCCATCGGTCCGGCACAAGCAGATCGTCTCACCAGATTCTACTGGGTGGTTCTTGCAAATGCATATCTCAACAAGACAGAACCGGTCATAACTTTCTTCAGCCCACTCGAGGAAATACAAGACTGGGAGCTAATCGATGTCCCAAAGCGCTCCCCAGGTTACCAGTTTCCTGACTATTCGTTCGATATTGATGCGGAAGTTGACGCTAAAGTTGAGGAATTTGTAGCCCAATTTCTGCAAGCAGGCTCGTTACAGCGGGCAGAACGTCTCGCCCAACTCTTTTCAGTTAACAGTCAAGACTTGGAGGTCGTGAGGGCATGTATGGATGTTGCTGAAGAGTTCGTCACTATGAAATCTTTGCCGGAGTCGGTGATTTCTCTGATAACGGAGAGATATTCAATTATGTCACAATCCACTGTGATATTAGCTTCGGAGCAAGGCAACAGACAGAGGATCGAGGAGTGGAGTTACAAGAAGAGAGTTAGAAGTGTTAGTACTCGATTTGAGGGCCAGACTTCAATGTCACTTTACTCAGAGTCTGAAGATCAATGGCAGGAACCCGGATCAGTTGGGAAAACTTCAAAAGATTGGGCTGCTCTGGATGAGATCTATATTGGCGATCTGCTAGGAACATATGTTAAATCAGGAAGTGGTTTGTGTGAAATGTTCTCAACATTTTACAAAATTTCAAAAGAACTAGGAATGGTTTACCGCCATAACCATGCTGCGAAGAAACACCTCGAAGTTCTTGTGCGACACAAAGCATCTGCAAACGTATTAAAACAGTATGTAGCATTCCGGAATCTTAGTAGCAGTGATATCTCAAGTTTCATTGTGAAGATACTTAAGAAATGGATGGTCACCGCAACATTTGCCAAGGATCTGCCTTTTTCAGAGTTTAAGAAGTTGGCAGATCTTGTTTCTGACGTCAATATTCTTGCCTCCGTGATTTGGGACGATCTTTTACCCAAGTCTCTCCTGGAGAACATACTCCGACTCCTACTGTTCGCACACTACTGTTACACACGAGGTCACTGCTCTGACGGCAGACTCAAAGTTTTAGAGTTCTGCAAAGCGAAAGCTCCAAAACTAGCTCAAGCTGGATTTTGTCAGCAACTTGTTGACCTGTTCTTCGAGGCGGAGCAATTCAGCGACATGATGTACATCTGTGATCTGGTGTATAATCACAATAAATTTGCACTGTTTATTCAGCACCCCCACGCCAGTAAGAAACCTCACTTCCAGTGCGCCCTACTCGCCTATCTCCAGCAGCAGCACCCAGATGATGAGCTCAACCGAGAGTCTCTCTGTATGGAGTTCAACAGACATCTGGAGATTGCGAAGATATACCTGAGAAGAGCTCAGGTTATGGCCGCAGACAAGAGCTCCTCGATTGAGCGGATGGAGGAGTGTGTAAAGAGGTACTCCAAAGCAGCTAGACATTACAAGTTAGATCAGGCATTTGAGAAGCAGATAGAATGCACAAAACAAGCTCGCTTGGTGAGCTTGCAGATTGTTTATAAAAGACAGCTGTCTAACATGAACATTCTAAACCTATCATCGGATCAGGTCAGAAACTTTCTGACCAAAAATCCTAACTTCCACGAATCATACGTTGTTGCTGCTGCTTACAACGTCACCGATCTGACTCCATTCGTGTTTCGCATGGCAATCATTGAAGAAAATATGGACTATTTTGAAGATTATAGAGCTCTCCATTTCATAGATTCAAACTTCTTTGAAGGAATATGTGTTCATGCTCAGAAAGCTAGGAGGCTTGACGAGATTGCGACTAGAAATCTTATTGCGATCTTGTCCCATTGCAAAAACAACAGACTGAGGCGATCGATTGCTCAAAAATTGTCGTTGCCTTCTAACTTAATTTGATTAAATGTCTTCTGTGTACTTTAATTGTAAATATCACTAGATATGATTTGTAAAAGCAAGGAATTATAATTTAATTGAGCGTTAATGATAAATTAAAAGTTCGCGACTGCGATGATTTATAATGATAAAAAATGTACGTATTTTCGTTTATCAAGCGCAAGCTTTATTTTTTGTTTCATGAACAATAAATTGTGTAAATTTCAAATACAATATTTAACAAAGAACTGGTTATTCTTTTTACTCTGGATTTAGATCAACCTAAAAAAAATGTATTGAAGTTCACCAGTTAAAATTGACAACTCAATCTATCATTTGAACCAATCTGTACACTTATGCATCGGAAAAGCATTTAAACCTAAATCCAAACCAGACACTCAGCTTTTAAACATAATTTAAAATCCGTTATTACAAAAGGACCAGACTCTTCAGAAAGTATGTAGCCAAAAGAAAAGACCACACAATCCTAACTAAGTCTCCTATCAAACTATACCATTTTTACAAGTCCCATTTCAGGTAATGAAGATCATAACCATCGTGGTAGGAGTTACCATACACTACCTGATCCCCCACCTACGTAAATCAATGCCATTCCTTTGGTTCTTGACTCCCTGTTTGAAGACTAAGGAACACGCTCTCTTTGAAGTTCATAGTATGTGGTGTATTAATTTTTTTATTTTCTGAAGTGATTTGAGTTGCAATTTAATATTTAACATGCGACAATCTAATCAAGTCTCAAAGTTATGTTTGCTGAACAGTGAACAGTGCCGGATCAAGAGCACTAGAGCAGTCTAGAATCGACAGTGTTCAAATTTTACCGATGATAGGCACGTCTGGCATTAACGTTACCTGCTCTGATATTTGTGTCTTTATTATTAATTTAAACTTTCAAAAGTGTTCAAAAATTTGTAAAACTGCATAATCTCGGGTCGAAACATATCATGTCCATCAATGTCAGTATTCGAAATTTTGGCAATACTGAAAATACTGACAATGTCATTAATGCCAGCGGTCGTTGCATCTCCCCCGTTGTAATGATGTATAATATCAACACAATATTATACACACCAACTATTGGTATTAGATAATTAGAAACTGGGCGGAATGTAGATTGTAAGAATGTTTCAATACAAGGGAGGAGAAAAGGGGTAATTAGAAACTGGGCGTAATGTAGATTGTAAGAATGTTTCAATACAAGGGAGGAGAAAAGGGGGATCTGTTGTTGGATAATGGATACTCACAGATCTTTAGCATTGGTCCTTATGTAGGGTGGGCGACAATTGACCCCCGACAATTAACCCCCCGACGCGACAATTGACCCCCCAACAATTGACCCCTCGACAATTGACCCCCCGACAATTGACCTCCCGACAATTGACCCCCGACAATATAATTTAGTACAATTAACCCTGACCCTGACCCTGACCCTGACCCTGACCCTGACCCTGACCCTGACCCTGACCCTGACCCTGACCCTGACCCTGACCCTGACCCTGACCCTGACCCTGACCCTAACCCTAACCCTAACCCGATCAATTGACCCCAGTGTAATTACATTGGGGTCAATTGTCGTACTAAGCCCTAGATTTCGCGACAATTGACCCCAATGTAATTACATCGGGGGTCAATTGTTGGGGGGTCAATTGTCGTACTAAACCCTATATTTCGCGACAATTGACCCCAGTGTAATAAAATAGGGGGTCAATTGTCGGGGGGGGGGGGGGGGGGGTCAATTGTCGCGGTACCCTTATGAGTCTATATTGTTGAAGTTCTAATTTTACTATATATAAAGCGAGACGATATTATCTATGGATCCGTGCCATTTTACTGATACCACGGCATCAACTTTAACGCGACTTTCCGCAAAAACCGTAAAAGATATACAACTGAAACTTTTTTGACTGGGTCAAATCAGCATAAAATAATAAAAAATTGGCCAAGGTATAAGAATTTTAGTGCTTAAAATTTGGACCCCGAGTGGTGTCAAAAACGCGAATTAAATAGGTAATAATTATTCAAGTCTTTTGAGTCTTGACACCACTTTAGGGTTAGACGGGTTCCTGCTAGTGTAATGAATCTGGCAAGTCATTACACCAATTGTAGAGTCTATATTGTCAAACTTTGACTCTTGGCTGATCGTTTTCCTAAACCTAATTTTAAGATAGTCTTAGGACAAGTAGTCTTAGGACAATATTCATTAGTTTACTGAAATAAATACGTGATACCCATTAGAGGAGAGCAACGGTACCAAAATTTATAAAGACGTGTTTTCGTAGCTCACGAGAATAGTATTACACTAATTAATCCAATACAAGAATACAGTGTAACCTAGTGTACTTGTTACTTGTACTAAAGAACTAAATTGTTTCCTTACAATATAGTGTCGAGGATTTTCGCACTGTATATCGTCAGACACGCTACCTCATAGGCACGCTTCCACAACGACAACATGAAGTGCTGGGGCTACAGATACATACATGTTTCTTTGTTTATAGAACCCCTCCAGCTCCCCAATCTCGTATCGGGAAATGGTCAAACTCAATTCTGAGTGTAAATACGGGTGTAACTTACAAATAGATATATTTGTTTCTTTCAGAAAATAGGTCCTAAAAGAGTACTACAGGGTGTTTTAAAAGTCTTGCGAGGATGTTCTTTTTGGATATAATATACTTTTTGGATAATAACTTTTAATCCATTTGTCTAAACTTCATTCTGTAAAAAATTATTGGTAGTTGATAGTTCTAAGGTTTAATGGTGACTTCTTAAGTTTTTACGTTACCATGACCAGTGACCACCATAGCAACAGCAATCAGTCCACTAGCAACCGAAGTAAATTTAGGTAATTTTTTCTCTTATCGACCAAATGTAAATGTACAACAGGACAAGCTGTTTTCGCGATATCTAATTTTGGCGCCAATGTTTCAAGATACATAATATAACATGTATTATAAAACGGTGACCTACTCAGCTTTATCTTCTTACTCAATGAGTTAACAAATTACCTGTGTTTGGTGGATTTTGTTGATTACGAGAGTTGGAAAATTGGACAATGATACACGAAATTTTATACGTTTCAATAATATGTATAACAAGACTAAAATCAGGACGGAAGAATTTTATAATACGGCTTTTTCTTTTCAAATAATATGTCAATTGTCTCTTCCATTTTTCCCCTTCTATTTCCTTCTCCTCTTTTCTTCGTTGGTCCCTACAAAAAGTTGTTATTTTATATAACATCATATTAAAATTGCAGATGATATTAATTATACTTATTTAACGTATCAGTACCCCAACATAGAAATGAGGAAAATACACACCTTTATAATTTAAACATCTCCTACTCTAGTTCTCCTTTACTTCTATGTAATTTGTCCTTGGGTTTCCTTTCCTTTTTGGCTCTCCCTCCCTTACCTGAAATGGTATCATTAGAAATGCGCATCCAAACATTTCTTGTTGGTGGTTTTTATGCTGACAAGCCTTTGAAAAATGATATTTTAATATGTCTACGAAATGTTTGTTTTTAGCTTATATCTTAAACTTATATAAGGGATGTTTACTTTTTTTGCCTTTTCTGCCTCCCTTTAGTAGGACTGGTGCTGCTACTGGTGCTGCTACTGGTTCAACACACTGGGGTATCTCGCTGTCCCACAATCCTCCGACACATGTCAACTTGCTGGCTCCTTCCACTTCCAATCCGTTTGTGCACTTCACTGATGCTACCGTGCCCTCAGATAGGTCAGCTTTGTTGAATTTCACCGCACCATTCTTCACAGCATTTTCTATGTTCCAGCAATTTACTGATGAGCAATGAGTTGGTTGGTTATATTGATATGTATACAATATACAGGATTAAATTGATAGAAAATCGTCTGTGGTTAACCTACAAATATGGATAAACTTCAGGTTGATTTATTTAATTGATAAATATTGTGATTTGTGAAATGGTCGAAATACTGAGTAAAAAGTGAGTTAGTAAAAAGTTACTGACTTGCTCTGCTGCAGAGTCCTCGTGTTTCGTATGTCTCAGATCCTTTAGTAGTCCATTTTCCATCTGTTTGCATGATCAACCCGTAACGTCTTCCAAACCCATCTTTAGACATCCAAATGAAGTGAGCTGGTGTAAAGTTGTCTGCCCAGTCATAAAAAGAAAAATCATCTCCATGTCCACTGAAAAAATTGTGAATATTGTTGTGATATGTACAATGTGACGACTTATTAGATATTGACTTGTTATTTGAATTTTGCAAAAACATAGTAAACTTACGTAAGTCCGATCCAAAGTTCATTAGCTTTTCCCGGGAAGTCAACGTTCAGCATATCAACCACGATTTGATTGTGATAATGACTTGGAATGACAGCCAAGTTCCATCCAGATTCAGTTTCCGTGTTCATGGCAAGACAAGACTCCTGGCATATTGCATGGGTTGTTGGCTTATGGTCATTGCAATACTTGTATTCCAGATCTGTGAACGTTGTGTCAGTTTTACTGTGTTTAATCAAATTCTTGTGGGATCCGGGGACTCAAAAATCGAATAAAACAAATACCCACAGAAAATAAAGGTTCAATGTTTACCTCGCCTATACGTTGCCAACACAGAGTAAGCATGTTCAAAGAAATGGCAGTTGTGAAGTGAGGGGTGTCCACGCAGGTAGTTGATGTAACCTCCCTCTCCAAAGTCAGTTCCGTAACTGAGGTTATGAGTCATTATAGCAGCTGCTTACCATTGGTACATACTCTTGGCATTACCTAGCTTTGATGTGAAATGTGGTACATATTCTTAGCCTCACCTAAGTTTAACATGAAATATGGTACATATTCTTAGCCTCACCTTTTTTTATCTCAACACTTATTTTACTTCAGACATTCCAACAGCCACATTGTTACACAAGTGTGTAACCAGCCAACTACAGGAAGCCGAAGGTTTCAATTATACATTAGGCCAGTGACGGTTTAAGGTAGTGTGTACCATACTTTCTTCGCCCGAGACTTTGCTGCAATGGGCAGCTCCTCATTTAACCCTTATACCTGATTTCTCGAGCATTTGGCTGAATGGACTCGGGGGCTGCATAGACCACTCAGGATCCTTAGCTGAGCGTCGACGACCCTCACCCCACGGCTAGTGACAGAGCCGGGAATCGAACCTGGTACCTCAAGCAATGCCAGGCAGATTAACCAACTGAGCCACCTAGCTTTAACATGAAATGTGGTACATATTCTTAGCCTCACCTTGCTTTGACACGTAGTGTTTTCTCCGTATATCCTACTAGAAGAAGAGCGTGAGGCTTGGCAGCTGTCGCACAGTTTTCATCCACAAATTCACCTGATATGTTTACATCTTCACGCTGGTGTTGAGTCATTTCAACTAGTACTTAAGATAAGCAAGGGTCCGGATTTTGAGATAAGCTACCTACATTTCTTTAAAAACTCATCGAATATAAATACAGAGTTGATTGTTAAATTTGAGAAGATATTATAACTTTTAAAGATTATTTTAAAATACAATCCAAGTTAAAAGGGGAAACATTACCTCCTGAGTAAGCGAACAGATCCTCGCTGATTGTCACACCCATAGTAACTGGAGAGGTTAGCAGTCCTTCCATTAAGCCATGCTCGTTTTTTTCTAAGGGCATGTAGTCTTGAATCCAGATCTTAGTCATGGCATTGTTCTTCATGGTTTTAAAGTCATCCGTGTATGGGCACCCGTTAACTGAAATTATCGATGATGTTTTAAAAGGCGCACTAAAATCTAGTTTCTTGAAACAAATATTTCAGCCGCTCTGACATGGTTAACCACCTTCCTTGTGTTTTTGGTTAATCGTATGAGCGGGATATGAATACCTCACTTCATTTCATTTCATTGAAACGAATGTCTGGATTGCCCGGATTATAAGATAGTTATGTGATCAGTATTCAGTATAATCTAATATATTGGCCGTCACCTACAGGATTCGCCTACTTACAATCTCCAGTAAAAGGGTAGTCTTCATAGGCCGGCAAGAACTGTCGCTGCTGGGTGAGTTTGAAGCCGTAGTTCACAGTACCCCCTGCACAGCCGGAGTAGCTGTAAGAACAGTCCACGAAATATTGCTGCGAAAATGCTTTATGTTCTCCGGTCAGTTTGGTGTTCACTGCCTCCATTGCTCCAATCTGAGGAAAAGTTAGATTTCCTGTAACTGCAGATAGGGCACATCAAAATATTAATGATATACTGGAGGCCAGACATTCGTTCAGCTGAATCAGCTTGCTTTTTAGTTACAAAATTAACTGTTACATTCGGTATTTTCATAGTCACAGATGTGGGCTAAACAGAGTGGGCTATCCGATGAAAACTACTTTTTTGCTTATCATGTTTAAACTTTCTGAAATGAAAAGACTAATTACGTCGGGGAAGCTCCAGCAGGCTCCACAGCTCCCTTGATCTGCTGGTGCGACGAGGCCCACTTCCTCCTCCCAGTTGTTGTTCTCCAGTGGTAGATGTTTAGGGTGGGGTAGATGTTCAGGGTGCCTTTCGGTTGATCGTTTCTTTACGCTCACAAGTTTATCCGTGGAATTGTTGAGGCTCTCTCTTAAGATTGGGACCGCTATTGTCTCCCATTCTTCGTTGTTCTGAAATGTTTTCCGTTGATGTTTGTATAGTGTATACGCTCTATACAAAATGACAGAGTTTAATGTGGAAACCGAGGACTGGTATTGGAGCCCTATAGACGAGTGCCAAATTCTTAACATACTTGCGCTACGTATCTAACATGTTGTCCAAACTAACATGTTTACACTAAACTTACCATAACTGTGAAGGAGTTCAGACTTCTCAGTACTATCCCTGAAGTGGTTCTCTCGACCGAATCCACTGCTCTTTTAAAACGATCGTACCTCTCACTGAAATGAAAGTGTGAGATAAATACAGTAAAACCCCGATTTACCGCGGACTTACTGGGGAAATAAAAACCCGCGGTAAATCGGGGTTTGCAGTAAATCGGGGTTTTGGTTTTTAGCGTCCGAAATTGGTCTAAGAATTAAGATGGGTGGATACTGGATAGGCCTCATGTCTAAAGATTTGATAGATTTCATAACAAGCACACCTTGAACCGAGGTAATGAGCTTGCGTAAGGGGTCGCATCCTCAGTAATAATACTATAAGGGATCACGTCAATAAAGTCCATAACATAATCACCTTCCTCTAAAGTCTAAATCACTAAATGTGAACGTCTATGATTATGAGTGATACAAATGCCGAACAGCGGCTTCCCTCCACTTTAGTTGCCAAACACTTGGCATTGGAATCGGAGGATTTGCGAAATTTTAAAGAAATAATCAGACCTGGACAGATTAGGGTGTTTTTAGGGTTTCCCTAGTACAAAAACTCAAATTGTCGAAAAATTTTGACCAAACTGTCGAAAAAAGGATAAAAATTGTCAGGAAAATAAAATTTTTCGAAATCGGGGTTTGCGGTAAATTATCGAAGATTTACTGTATCTAGTTTATCTTCCACCGCAACCACTCATTTATACTCAAAATGACAAGGATTTTAAAATTGAACATTCAATTAGGATTTTTTTACTAAAATCAAAACAGTTCAGTGAAATTAAGATTCAAGTATAACCATGAGAAAAATCTAGAGGAAAATGACTAACATTTTGGAAAACTAAAATTTGCAAACTTTTTGGATTTTTTTCTTAAAACCCCCCAGTTAAGATAAGAGGCAAAGGAGTATAAAAGGTATGATCTAAAAACCTTAAATCACGTCTGTCTCGGATTTTGACGTTCCATTTCTCCAAGGTATTGGCGAACAAAGTGTCTCTTTTTATCGTAACTCCTCCGCGAGCAGTAGGAAGCAACGTTATCAGTCCCAGGAACAGGACTGCTGTTTTCAAAGGTGACAGTTCCATCATCTAGTTTCTGGATGTTAGACTTATTCTTAGCTTGTCGCTTTCAAAGCAAACATGGGACAATTAGATTGTATGAATCTGGTCGGAGTCAATCTACGTATTATTACATTGAATTTAAAAGAAGAATAAAACTTAATAATATGATGATCCTCGCGACAAATCGCGATTCTTTCAGTTCTCGCGACAAATCGCGCATTTTTCCTTTAAATCTGAGGACCAAATTCGCGTATTTTCCTTCAAATCTGCGGGCCAAATATCACGTTTTCTATAAGTATATGAAACCAATCACATCCACAGCCTCCCGAATATAGGTACGGACTTCAGGAAACCGAAAAAATACTTTCGGCTCATAATGATCAGGGTAGCATGAAACATGAACAAAAGTATTTTCCAGAAAAAATTTGAAAACTTTTGACCTACAAAGTTTTCGGTTAAAAAAACCGAAAATTTTTTTAGAAACCTAAATAAAAAAGTTGGCCCTTTTTTGCCCCGAGTCCAGATTTTATTGGGGGGCGATGGCCGCCCTGCCCCCCCCCCCCCCCCCCCCCCCGCTTCCTACACCCCTGACTGGTTTCTATTGAGATTTACGGACTTCAGAAAACCTAACAAATATCTTCGGCTCATAATGATCAGGGTAGCATGAAACATGAACAAAAGTAGTTGACTGGTTAAGTAGGAATAAGACCGTGGGCTTATATGTGGACATCAACAAAAGCTTCAAAATAAATGGAACTTAGGCAAGGTCTGAATAAAAAATTGTATGGCAAATTGCTGATCATGGTTGCGTGTCTTCTGATTAAATGAACTGCTAACTCATGAAGATGTGTCATGCTATCGTGCCTGTATAGTATAGCTTGAAGCTATGTGTTAGAAGCACAACCGCATTGTTTATGATTATAATAGACACACTCTTAGATTTTACCTCACCAGTTATAACATGTATAACGTACAGGGTTAATTGCCAAGATCACGTTTCTGCAATATCTTCAAAGGGTCATAACTCGTTTAAATTGTAAACGACCAACTTGAAATTTTGGGAAAACACTTCAATTATCAAACCAAACATGTCTAGAAACTTTGAAGTTCCTAGCTGAAAGCGTTCTCACTTTATGGTGACAATAGCGAAAAAGAGGGATTGGCGTGCCACACCCACTGTTATTAATTAAATTTGACGAAACTTTCAGGAAATCTAAGTTTGACCCATATCTATAATCTCTGAAATTTTCTAAGAAAAATTCTTTTAAGAAGAATTACGTGAGTTATTAAAGGGTTGCGTGTGGGCAGTTACTTTTGGGCCACCCTGTTTGGGCCACAACGTTTATCACCTAGAACGCCATGGCCAGTATACAACTTAGAAGCGTCTCCATTGTGTCTGCCGTCAGGGTGTACCTGTTAGTTATGAGTAATATAATTGTAAGAGGACGCCTAATTCATAATTGGGTATCCATTATAATTATGATCATACAATTTTGCCAAAAATTTTGTTTGAAAAAAAAACAAGTTGGATACAAAAAACTATAAGAAAATAAAAGCTGCGAAATGGTAGTTCGCTAAAAGTTAAGGGTGTGTTTTAATCTGCCTTGGCCCCCCTGCCCCCCCCCCCCCCCCCCCCCCCCCCCCCGCTTCCTACACCCCTGACTGATTTCTATTGAGATTTACGGACTTCAGAAAACCGAAAAAATATCTTCGGCTCATAATGATCAGGGTAGCATGAAACATGAACAAAAGTAGTTGACTGGTTAAGTAGGAATTAATACCGTGGGCTTATATGTGGACATCAACAAAAACTTCAAAATAAATGGAACTTAGGCAAGGTCTGAATAAAAAAATTGTATGGCAAATTGCTGATCATGGTTGCGTGTCTTCTGATTAAAGGAACTGCTAACTCATGAAGATGTGTCATGCTATCGTGCCTGTATAGTATAGCTTGAAGCTATTTGTTAGAAGCACAACCGGCACTGCATTGTTTATGATTATAATCGACACACTCATAGATTTTACCTCACCAGTTATAACATGTATAACGTACAGGGTTAAGTGCCAAGATCACTTATCTGCAATATCTTAAAAGGGTCATAACTCGTTTAAATTGTAAACAACCAACTTGAAATTTTGGGAAAACACTTCAATTATCAAACCAAACATGTACATGTCTAGAAACTTTGAAGTTCCTAGCTGAAAGCGTTCTCACTTTATGGTGACAATAGCGAAAAAGAGGGATTGGCGTGCCACACCCACTGTTATTAATTAAATTTGACGAAACTTTCAGGAAATCTAAGTTTGACCCATATCTATAATCTCTAAAATTTTCTAAGAAAAATTCTTCTAAGAAGAATTACGTGAGTCATTAAAGGGTTGCGTGTGGGCAGTTACTTTTGGGCCACCCTGTTTGGGCCACAACGTTTATCACCTAGAACGCCATGGCCAGTATACAACTTAGAAGCGTCTCCATTGTGTCTGCCGTCAGGGTGTACCTGTTAGTTATGAGTAATATAATTGTAAGAGGACGCCTAATTCATAATTGGTATCCATTATAATTATGATCATACAATTTTGCCAAAAAGTTAAATACAAAAAACTATAAGAAAATAAAAGCTGCGAAATGGTAGTTCGCTAAAAGTTAAGGGTGTGTTTTAATCTGCCCAAAGTATTCATTTTTGATGAAATTTCTCTCAAAATTATTATTTATAAACTTAGTTTATAAACTAAGGAAACTAGATTTTAGCTTGTCAAGCTCCCATGTTGATTTTTGACGCCTATTTCAAAAAGGGTGCAAATTTTGCATCTTTTTTCGGTAAAAAGTGGGGGTAAAAATAGTTGTTATCACATCTTCTCAAATACCTATTAGTGAAATACCACATTCGAAAGTGTAAACGATTCTAAGGAAAATGCCATAAGAGAGAAATTAAGCACTTTTTTCCATACAGGTCGTTTTGAAAATATCCAAAATCAGCTATTTTCCGCACTGGTAGAGACGCCAAATTTTTCCAAATCAGTGTTGTGTGTTATTTTATGCTGTTCGCATGTGTTATGTAATCGTATAGAGAGCTCAAGAGGCGGTCAAGACAATAAATCAGTACAGGTTGGTGTTTAGCTGTGCTCAGACGCTATTATATGACAATCGAGGAGTATTCGAATACAGGTTGTTTTGTAGCCCCCGGTGACTCGTACTTTTTCCTTCTTGTACTCCGTTTTATAGATCTAGATTATAGAATACCTCCTATTTACCACATTGAGCATAATAACTTACATACCTAGTGAGAATTTGATTAATTACCTGACCTGTAGATTGTATATTAGACACTACAGTAGTATGTGGTTATTGAACCGCTATAACTACAGTTAAACCCCGATTTACCGCGCTCCGACTTACAGCGGCCATTTTTTGGATATAAAACGAATCCTCGTTTATTCCACTGACGAATGTTCGAGATTATCTCTCGAATAAAACTATGTAATCTTGTCGGAATAAGATAAGGCCAGGTGAACGATCCAATAGTGGTCCCATTCCGCTGCTATATAACAGCCCGGGAGCCCCTCAGGGTCGGCACTACTTGACTTGCTCAGTCAAATCGCGCGCAGCACTCACGTGGGGTGACATCTAGGTTTGCCCGTGAGCCTGCGTGAACAGGGCTAAGGGGTCCCTTTCCCGCCTATAACCATCATTTAAATCGGAACGGTGTAAAACTAAACACTCTTCGTCTACGTATATTGTCAAAATATATTGTAGGACAAAATCATACCTTGTTACGAGCAGTGGTGTGCTGTAAATGTTGAAACTTTATCGCAGAATTTAAAACTTAATTCCCAACTGGGAATCTTGTAGAAAGCATATACAATGTACAATGTACAATGGATGAGATAAACGATCTCACCCATTACGAATTTTAATATCATTTCCTTTTGTTTGGAAAAGAGGGACACAGGCAGCGGTCCACTCTACCCATGATTATGGGTTTTGGTCAAATTTATAAATAATAAATAAATTCTAACATTTACTACAAGCTTCGACATTAATACCCAACAAAGATGTACATTTAAGTCATTCAAGTGAGACTTAGTGTTGAAATATCAAGATTATGGACTTTTCATCAGTTCAGATTTTATGGACAAATTTAGGTCAGTGTTCCGCCCTCGTGTCCATGATAAAGTGAGTCATGTGATCGTGTCCACCCTTTTAGGAAAGTTCCGCCATTGCGTCCTACGCCCTCGTGTCCTCCGCCATCGTGAAGGGAGGGCTAAATTTATTTAATTTATCAATACTATGGTCCCACACCTGCTAATACCATTACTTTTGAACGGAAATTAATCCCTCCCTCCACCCCAACGCGGGGGAGGGGAGGCGACTATCTGATGGTCGGTTGGTGCCACAGTAGAATAGCGAATTTTTGATTTTCGCCATATACTAGAGAGTCAAAGTCGATGATAAAAATAGCAATATCATCCTTGGACCTTGAATTTCCACTATTCATGTCATATTATCTACACTTACTAACTTACCTTTCAGGTGAGGCTCGTGCCATGTGGTACGAAAAAGCGTACTTGTGGGTCAAGTTTGTGGAGCGCAACGTTCTCTACCCACTCCTGTTCCTGGCTGCTGTTAATGACAGTGTCCCCCAAATCAAGGAAAACTTTGGAGTCACGTGAGTTAATTGTTTGTTCTTGATGTTAACAGGGAAAATGTGCACATCTAATCTAATTTAGGGAGTATGCGTGATTGAGCTAGCGATGAGTGAACTTGTGTACTTTTCCGACTTCTGGTACCTCAGATTATTTAACGACCTCTCTGTTGTATACACTAAATTGTACTAAAGTGTACTGTGCATTACATTAATGCCCTCTGAATACCACCAGGTTAGCTTAAATTACTTGTTATACGTTAGTAATTAGTGTTGAAAGTATTAAAAAAAAGTCCACTCTCTCTCTGCCAGGTTTGGAGCTCTGATAATCAGCGTGGTTGGTATCAAACTGTTCCGACAGTGTTACAGCTACACCACCTCCCAGTACAAGATCCTCCTTTTTACTGTTCTCTTCTTCGAGTTTGACTATCACGGGTACTCGGAGACCTTCCCCATAGATTACTATTTAATGTCAATTGTGGTCGGGAAGATAGAAGACTTGGTCTTGAAGATGGAGGTATTATGACACTTTTATTTGATAAGTCTAAATTTATTTGTTGTGGAAAAAATGGAAGGTCATGACTGTCAGCGTATTGGCCGTAAATTGATCATTTATGGTTGGAGTATTTTTTATATATTATCGCATTTTCATTCCTCTATCCAAGTATTGACAATAGTAGTAGTATTTTACAGACGCTAAAAAATGTAATTTGAAAGTCTCATATGATATTAAATAAATCATGATAAACTAAGATCGTAGAAGTTTACCAATTTATATCCGCAGTTCCTGTTAACGTACATAGCCCCTTGGCAAATAGTTTGGGGAAGCGCAGTTCACGCGTTTGCGCAGCCCTTCTCCATCCCTCACAGCGGTTTTCTCTTCCTACAAACAATTCTTAGCTCCGTTGTGTGCGCTCCGCTCTCGCCTTTTCAGGTAAATACAATTTTTATAATTTTGAGGAATCGTTGACATTTGTAGTAAATCATGATGTTTTTTGGAAATCATCACTGAGAGTTGAATTGAAAATTCTTCTTTATCCAGCGCCTTGGCCTTGATCAGATAACTTTTAAAAACAAAGTTTGAGATTTTATATTGGAAACTATATATTTCTGATTGGAAAATATATTCTAATTCATTGAACTACATAGTACATACTACATGTACATACTAGATACTCATGACACGACAAGTACGGATAAAAATCATGAAAATAATCTCTAGAAAACTTAAAATAACAACTTTTATCAAACCTAGTAATCTATTATAATTTCATTAATCGGGGATCTCGTAAATGTCCTTATCTTTGTTCTCATCTTTACAATTCTCTGTTTTGATTTGGGACAGTTCTGACTCAGTATCCCTTGGAGTGCTTACTGACAATTCCCTAAAAGCAATTTCGTTTACTTCAACATTTTCGGCCTTCTCTTCCTCTTTCTTCTTCTTCTTCTTCTGGTAGGTGTTATGAACACATCGAAACATGTATGCTATGAATATCTCAATGAGTTGAAACAGGGTAAAGAAAGAGAAGCCAACAAACAAATCACCAATACCTCCAAGTTCGCCTACAAAACTAGCCCAGTCGTATGCTGCTTCCTGGTTTATTTCCTCTATCTTAATGTCATCGTAGTATATGTGAATCCGGGCAATGTTTTCTCGGGCATACTCAAATGTAGGTGGTTTCTCGGCGTACTTCCCCTTGAATTTCATGATGTTTTGCAGATAAGACTCTGTGGGCGGGAATACTGTAGATGTCAGGTCAACGCCCCATTCTTTATACGCACACGGCTCAGGACACTTCTGTAGGACAGATCCACGCTTGATGAACCGCTCTAAAACCGCATCACAAGCAGTCTGGTAAACGTAACCGCATACTCTGTCCTTGTAGGATGATTGAAAAAGTGGGACTGCTGGTGCTGGTGCTGGTTCAGTTCGCTTGATAGGGGTTGAACTTGTTGTGTAACTTGTTGGTGTTGGTGTTGGATCATCCCCGCCATCTGCTTGCCTCTCCTGACGAGCTCTTATTTCCCGGTTGAAGACTCTAACATCTCGTCTTCTTCTTTTAGACGCATTGTCCTCACTAGAATCATTGTCCTCACTAGAATCAGTGTCACCAGTATCGCTGGATCCAGTCGGTGTTGCGTCCGTGGCAGATTCAGCCTCAGCTATTTCTATCTGCTGCACCATTTTATCTAAAACATCTGTCTTATTTGAGTTGTACAATCTCTCGGCAACATACCACGGTAAACACTGACACTCGTCCAACATTGCTGAAATCTTCTGACGTTGAACGCACTCCCGTATGGACTCGTAGTGGGTACCGTACCTAGCATACTGGCTCGGTACATTCTCACATGTACCGTAGTTACCACCTAAACGTGTCATTGTTTTTGCAGACAATTTAACAAAGTTTTCTGTCCCTGGTGCGATGACATACCCTCCTGAATTCATCATTACCGTTTCGTCCTGATCGCGGATGAAGAGGACGAACCCTTTAGTTGCAGTTGTCGTAAGGTAATCTTGGACGTTGGCGTCAATGTCAAAACTCAGGCCCCCATTAACACCAGCATACGACTGAATAAACTTCCCCTTGTCGTTGAGTTCTAGACAAGCTCCAAGCTCTGTTGCCTGCGCAACCCTCGCAAGGTTCGTTATTTTCCGGCCCCAACCTTCAAACGTGTAGTCTGATTCCCCCACGAGTAGCGATGTAACGTCGTTCTTGAAGCGAGTGTTGAGGAAGCCCTTATCGATCTCCCAAGCCACTAACTCTCTAGCTTGATCTATGTCAATTTTATACATGATATTACCTCTTTTCTCAAATTGCGCCACTGTCTTCGCGAAATCGTTATAATACCCTAGCAGCTCTTTTGACTTCTCAGTAGAAGACAAGTCAGCTTCAAGTGCTGTGTAGTTCACGTAGTTAGTACTGCAGATGGAGATGGCGGGCAAGGTTAGATTATCCTTCCACATTGTGGTGGACTGATTGAATGAGTTGTACATGAAAAAATCTTGCAGCAACGTAACGATCAGGTAAACAGATATCCCGATTACTGTCAAAAGAATAACCGCCCATATCATCCGACATATCTTGGGCCGGCCTTTTTCGCTGAAAGTGTGGATATAGTCGTTGGCAAGGTCGTGGATAGCAAATAACTGCCCGGTTTCCTTTTTACTACTGTCAGAGGAATCCTCGGAACGTTTCTTTTCCTCGTCCCTGGACTCCTCATCAGCTTCAATCTCGCTTTTTGGAGTCCAGGGCTCTGCGTTGATTATCACCATTGATCGATGACCTGATGAAATGTACCTTTCATTTATTTATAATCGACATAATATTATATATCAAGCTTTTAACATAAATGCAGTAAGGCCGAGCCTGAGTTGGTAATATTACTCGTAACATTATCGCTCACTGGTAGATACCACAAATTGCGTTAAAAAACATTACAAAATGCCAAAACTCTCAAGCTGGATATTAGCCCAAACTCCAAAATCAAGGAAATAGATGCTGCTTTAATTGCCGATTTGTGCGACAGTTCTAGATAACTGTATCTTAAGTTTTTATATTATGTACATCAGCTCTCTATCTAGCACAGGACTGCATTCCTGCTGTGTTTGTAACATATAACAATGAGATAATATGAATTAAAATGTTAACTAAGGCACAGTCGAGGGTTCTGGTCACGTGGACCGTTAAATTCCGATATTCCCAAAGAAAATATAGTAAATAAAAGGGAAATACGACAAGCTGAGCTTAACAACAACAACACACTTATACAGAGACACAAATACAACAGTGGAAGTAAGACTGCACTACATAAACGTGATATAAACATTATCGTTGGTTAGGAAATGAATGTACCACACGACACACTGACACACTGAACCTATTATAAACAATTTTCTATTACAAACAATGTCAGACGTCGGCAAATACATGGTATTGGTACTATTGGAATACATACCATCATACCATGTCAATCACTCAACCTTGATCCAAGATTAGAATTCAAAGTAACATAGTGTTAATGAGAATTTGCCAACAAAAATCAAACATGATAGAAATAAGAAATAAGACCTAAAGTTGAAGAGCAAGGATAAGGGTCGCTGATGTGACTTATCATGCTTTATATTGGGGAAGATGAAGAAATAGCATATAGAGAAGATGAAGAAATAGCATGTTCGGTATAGACTTTCAGACTTATAGAAAATGCTGGTTGGTTAGATTAGAGGTTCTGAAAATGGCAATGGAATTTTAGACATTAATACAGATTATTATCTCACTTTGTGGTCAGCCAACATTTACAGCTCCGCCATATTTTGATAGGTAACCATGCCGACGCATCACTATTATCGAAATTAACAAAACCACTAATAAAACCCGGTAACTTTTGGTTGTACTTACTATAAGCTATATTATGATTTCCTACCAAATATTGGTGTTTTACGAATCTACAGTGCCTTTAAAGTACATGATGCAGTTGATGCTAACTGCAACCTAATATTAATCTGCATCATAACGACAATTCAGCGATACAGCCGTCAACAGTAATCCACCATCATTTAGTCTGTATAGACATTATGTCACATATAATAGGAGAGAATAAGTAGCTACTTTACATCGACTATAATTGTGGCTGCATAATACCGCGAGGTTAACCTGAATCCACGTGTTATAACTCACCCATCACTGCCCAGGGAAGTGCTCTGTTTATCATGGGGTACGTGAGACCGCTCAAGTTTTGGGAACGAGATTACAACACGAGGAGGAATGACAGCAGCAATGTCCGATTAGCAGCCACTCTCGAACATACCTTTGATACTGATCAGAATAACTTCAACTCTATCTTTTACGAGCATCTCAGCCGATCTCTGCAGGTTTGATCAGCGTTTTTTAATTCAAAATTTTCATAATTGTAAAGTATTCAGAGCATTAATTTAACTTTTTTAACCTCTCATTATTATCTCCACGGCTGTTTTCTGAAAACAGTGCCCACCTAGAACTCTCTGTGTGGTGACCTGATGATGGGAAGGTGGGGGAATGTGACCTCTGGTGACTGCTTCATCATGGCTAGTGACTATCTCAACGCACTGGTTCATATTGTGGAGTTTGGGAACGGGTTAGTCACATTCCAGCTCCGTGGTCTCGAGTTCAAGGGAACATTCTGCCAGGTGCGATATTATTGTTCAATTATTAACAAAATAGTTAGAAAAACTTTTTTCCTTGGATTAACGATGATGTTCGTAGAATTGTGAAACAGCTAAAAGTTGTTTGGACAGTATCTGATAAACTTCACAACAACCCAGATGAGGGAGGTAGAAGCGATCACAGAAGATGACGGAGATGACAAATCCTGTTTGTGTTGCGAGCCAGGACATGCTCCAGGAATGTTGTCCGTCAACGCAGCTTTTAACCGCCGCTGGCTCGCTTGGGAGGTACCGATCACTACTTTCTCAAACGTAATATCAGTGTTTAAACTGAGCTTGAGAGTTCGGTAATTAAGTTGAATGTCCAATGTAATTGTTAGACCAGTGTCATCACTGACGTTTATTCTTCAGGTGATGAATACGAAGTATGTTCTGGAAGGTTATTCAATCACTAAGAACTCAGCTTCTACAATGCTGGCCATGCACGCCCTCCGCAAGACTCTGATCAAGTACTTCGTGCAATCTCTTATCTTCTTCACGATAAAACATTCCAAGTTTCTCGAGTGGATTCAAATGTTCCTTCAAACTCCACAGGTATTGGATAATTACTTAAATTCGTATTGAATTGCAGATAATATTATGTGAAGTGAGACCAAATGGCCGCAGACTCTTGCTTGATATTTCATGGAAAGGGTATTTTATGGGTATTTAATCAAATAATTACCGATCACAACACAAAGTACAAGTTGAGAAGTAATAGCTTGATTTCATGCCACTTCCCACGCCCAAAATTAATGGGCGTGAGAAATCCAAGCAATATCCTAACAGTCGCTATTTAAGACCCTGTTTTGCTTACATGTTTGATCTTGCTAAAGCAAAACAGGAACTGTTTACATATCTGAATATACCAACCAAAACAAGATCTGTATAGAAATAATAGTGTATTTTTCTCACTATGCTTGTATGTTTTAGCATCGTAAGTACTAAGTAGAACAATCACAATATTTTATTCAAATTTTCTAGATAATCAGATAAATATTTTAAAGAATGATCGGAGGTGATGATCTGTTTCTATTATCGGACTGGAAAGCCACTAAATAATTAATAGAGAAAGTTAATAATAAGTTAATATATGTCAGTAGAAATTCAACGTTAAATAGTTTTATAAAAACAATGTTCGGAATGTCAAAACCTGCAGGGGATGGCACTGTCAAGTGACAGCGCTATAGAAAGAGAAAGCATGTCTTTCTCCACAAACATTGATGTGGACTACGACATAGCGAAGGCTGGGATATCAAGGAAACGCTTCAGAGACGAATACATTAAGTGGATCAAGTAAGAAGTGTTACCGTTTTTGGAATTCTTTTCAGTATGGATAAAAGCCCGAACTTAACCGTTGTTTTAGAATATTTCAGCTCGCCGCTAGACAATAGCAATACTTTGAATTTCGTTTTCTATCGCGAAACCCAAAGGTGAAAATTACGACTATTCAAAACGAGCTCACTATTTGACACCCTCTCTTCACAGATGCTGTCTGGCTAAAAGAGAAGAAGTACTCCCCTCAAAACGACCTCTCTCCATCCACGACACTGTTACTTTATGCTTCGGAATGTCTATTTTAGGACGTCGGGCCCTGGCCTCGGCCTCTCCCTCCAAACTACCCAATACCATGGGCATACTGTGTGGTATTCACGCCCTCCTTAAGAATGACATCAGAATATCAAATCCTAAGGATGAGTGGGTCTTCCAGGACATGGAAATATTGAAAGAGGTAAATAGTAAATAATAAAAAAATGATATGGGCTCGGTTATAGTACAATAAACATTATACAATAACAATGTATTTTATACCCCCTGCTCTACCCAGCTACTGAGCTAGCTATTAATATTTCTAAAAGCAGTTTGTCTTAAAACCCGCCAAACGCTTAACTGAATGTTGATATGAAGTGATATAAAACACATATTATAACTACACCCCTCCCTCTTCCACAGGTCCTCTCTCCTGCGATAAAGATGGCACTAAAGCTCTTCCAGGATCACTTCATAGACAGTGACCAGTTTGAGGATCTCAGTGTTTTGTACGAGTCCAGTACCCAGGCCCTGAGTGACACTGTGGTCGCGTATGAAGTATGTCACATACCGGCTGCTACATTTACTGTACACAATATGTTATCATCTGTGTTTCACGTGAATAGTATAAGTTGGATGTTTTGAGACGCTCCAAGTACACGGGAAGCAGTGGCGTAATCCCGACTACAGAAAATCTTGCCGGGGCGGCACAATATCATTGCCATATCTCAACAAATTTTTAAGCCCATTAATCAATAAATTAGTTAATTTATGCCTGTACCACCCCAGGGTGACCCACTGTGGCGAAGCTCGATCCTGAACAACGCTAATTCTCTTCTAACGTTACGTCACGTGTTAGATGATACTAGTGATGAGTATCAAGTCTTCACTCTCAACAAACGTTATCTTTCCTTCCGGATCATCAAGGTAAACTTCAAACACAAGGAAATGTTTTCATGATTGTTTTATTTTTAGATGACATCAAAACCTCTGTTCATTTCACATGTTCATTTTTAGTTATTATTAGTTAGTTAGCATTATTTTCCCTGAAATTACTGAAAAGTCGTTAACTATCTAAGTTGTGTGAATTGACGCATTTTCTGAATATGTCTACTCAGGGACACTTTTAAAAGCACGGATAACACACATTTTACTCGGAGGCACGGGTAACGAACACCTAAGGCCGAGGGCCATTGTGTGTTTCGGGGGTAGATAAAATAATACAACCAGGGCCGGGGGTTGAGGGGGGGGGGTAATACAACCAGGGGGTTGAGGGGTGGGGTAATTATGATGACTGTGACCTACACGAAGACAGCTGTGCTTTACATTTTAGAAGCCTTCTTAAGCACAGCTTTCTTCGTGTAGAAGGCCGTGTGTCTTATACGTGCCTTAAATGTCCCTTAAGTGTGCGTTAACCTTGCCATCGGCAAATTTTCGAATGCCCAAAATGCCACCCGTTAAAGTACGCATAATTAGTATATTGGTTCAATGGTGTTTGTTTAATATGACTTAAACATCCGGTCCAGTCATTTCGTAAACATCACTGCAATTACCTAACACGATGTAAAGTCGTGTACTTAATGAAATCGTCGCATTTCAACATAGAATCTTTTCTGTATCTATCAAAAACTTCTGGTGAGCATCTCAGAAATAGAGAAATTACAAACATTCCACACGAAATAGTGGAATAGTGAAAGGGTAACTACTCAGGTGAAATAGTGAAATAGTGAAAGGGTAACTACTCAGGTGAAATAGTGAAATAGTGAAAGGGTAACTACTCAGGTGAATTAGTGAAATAGTGAAAGGGTAACTACTCAGGTGAAATAGTGAAATAATGAAATGGTAACTACTCTGGTGAAATAGTGAAATAGTGAAAAGATAACTACTCAGGTGAAATAGTGAAATAGTGAAATGGTAACTACTCAGGTGAACCGGGAATGTGTACGAGGTTTATGGGCTGGACAGCAGCAGGAACTTATCTTCCTCCGCAATACTAACCCAGAACGAGGCAGTATTCAGCACGCCAAACAGGCACTCAGGAACATGATAAACAGGTGGGGTTTTGTTTTTTTCTCGCGTCCATAAAGAGCTCAAAAGGTTTAAATATTTTTTTGCGTTAGCCACATTAATTGCGACGAAAAGAGTATTTAAAGCTTTGAAACGATTTTTCCAAGAGTTATTTCAGTTTTTGTGTGAAAATATGTTATAATTTCATTTGTCTATTTTGTAAGAATTTAAAAGAACAATGTTTGATAAACCACATTAAATAAATTATTTATATAAAAACAATAAATCGTTTTATAGTGATGTTAACTCAACAAATTTCAAATACTATGTACATTGTACAATGAGCATTTTAATTTTCTAAAAGGTAAATTTAAGCATAACACGAATCCAAATCAGCTATACTCATCCAAAATGTGTAACCTAAATGAAAAACTACTGAAATATATCTTAAACCCCTCAGCTCGTGTGACGACCCTATAGGTTATCCCATCTACGTGTCCCCCCTGATAACCGGATACAGCGACACTCACAGACAAGTAGCTTCGATAACTGGCATGGTCAAACACTACATGCCTTGTTTAAGCGGGGCCAGACGCTTCATTCACCGGATACTCAACTGCAGTGGACTGGAGGCTGCTAATAGGTGAGTGGACTGGAGGCTGTTAATAGGTGAGTGGACTGGAAGCTGTTAATAGGTGAGTGGACTGGAGGTTGCTAATAGGTGGGGTTAATTAGCATGTCATATAGATCATGGTATTTCTAGTTAATGATTATGATTTGTGGTAACTGATGAAAAGCCCTGTTCTGTTGATAATGATGATACTGTAATTGACGATGACACATATCTGCAGTATTGACGCGGACGCCGGACGCCAGGCTGTGTTTTATCACCCCAACAGAACGGTGACTCTGCCGTGTGATAATAAACCCGCCACTACCCGGCCCCCTTCCGGCTCTTTTCACTCCTGTCTAGACTTTGGGAGCAACGACCCCGTATCTCAGGTAATCAGGGTTTTATCATATGATACATGATGTTACACAGCTATTCTGCGGGGTGTTAACTAAAATTTAAAACCCAGTCCTTGTACTAAAACCCACTGTATCCATATCTTAACCAGGTGTTTCAGGAGAGTGACACCTCACCAGTACATCACCGGAGCTCAGGGCAGAGTGAGAACAGTAAGAAGGGTGATACTCTAGGATGTGTGGCTGCCAGCGACCCCATCATCTCCTGCGTTCAGGGTCTCTCCAGTCGGAGCAGGGACCAGAACAGGTCAGTTCCTCTGTATGTTGAGTCCTGCCGGGCTCCAGGGCTCTGGCGTTCTGTTAAAGTCTAGTTGTTCGTCAGCATAACTCACTGTAAAACGGGAACCTGAAAATGTGTTTTTATTGTCAATGGTGCTCATTCATATTCATCTCACATGATCGTTGAAATAATTGGACTAGGGGGGATAAAGGCACGTGTTTAACAGATAAACTTACAATAATAAAGACAGCTAGAAGTCTGAGAAGCAGTTCAGATAATCGTATAGTTTGAGCTGCACTAGGACCTTGCTCCTCCTCCTCCTCCTTCTCCTCCGTGACATTAGAAGGCTCAGTAGCAGTTACTGGAGACTCAGTAACCTCCTCCGACCCTCTTTCAGGGGTTGTAGGTTCATCAGTTTTATCAGTCGTACCATCAGTAGGAACATCAGGGTACGAGGGAGTAGTCCAGATAGGTGGGGAGGTGGTACTCATGTAGGTCATTGTCTCTGTAGACATTGTTTCAGAGGGAGGCATGGACTGTTCCCCTTTACCGCTGGTAGTGATCTTTGTGGTGATGGAAGGGAGAGAGGCTGCGGTGGAGAGGTTAGACTTAGACACTGGGTAGGGTTCTACAGAGGGGGAGGCGGCAACTAGGTGCACCAGAACGCAGATCACAGCTGGGAACATCGTTTTCTATTGCTAATAAAACGTTAAAGTCAGTAGAGAATGCATTTCAAGTTTCAGTGTAGCAAATCGCAGAAATGGATTTTAAAGCTACCGAAAGATAAAATATTTCAGCTTTGTTGCAGTGTTTATGTACGCGAAATATGTTGACGCCTTAAATAAATGCTACTTTCTGATCGAAATTTATCAAAATCGGACTCTCGCAAACATAGATTCGATATTTAATGTAAGGCAAGAAGACGATATATTTAAGAACAAATGTTCAACAATTGTGAGTATTACAACACTAGTTGTACTTACAAACGGCACGTGCCATAATTACACTAAACAATTGTTATAATTGTAGTTGACGATTTATATATGCAATGGCATAAGTATAAACGTTCGCGTTTATGCGTCATATTATGTAAGTATTCTTGGATTCAGTATTCTGCCTTTTAACCCGAAAGAAAGTGTTTTCACGTCATTTTATTTCCGGTTAAACAACGACTGCGAAGAAATTACTATCAAAAGCGAAAGAACAAGTCTGAACAGAGTAGTCCGGCAAGACATGCGGTGAAATCATCGTTCTTTTTCCAAAGTCTCGAATGAAAAGTTACAAGGGACCGCGCGACTAAACAAAGTTCTATCATCGAATACCAAAGCAGCAGAGAATCACAACGAACACATGGCTTCTACTACTCGGCCTCATTCCCCGCCTTGATTGTACGTTAATAGGGGGAATTTCTCACAAATACCATGTGACATGACTACGTCAGGGAATTACCTAACTACACCACGTGACACAACGTTACAAACTTACCTAACCCGCAAACATCGGACAGGTCTCTGACGGATGATTACTAAAAATAACACCCGCAACAACTCACTAATAATGAGTATTACTGTAGGTGTAGTAACTAACTGCTCGCATGAGAGAGGGATGATAAGGGGTCCCCCTGTGATAATGCTTTATGTGAACCTGGTATCTTCGAAGCTCTCTCCTGTCATCAGCAACTTGTACCGCTTCTTACTTCACCCTACCAGTAAACCTGTCTCCGTGTGTAGCTTAACCACATACTCTGTGTGTGACCGGGGAGTTGGTAACTGGTAAGGCAGGTGAGCAGGTCACGTGGTGTGCTGATCATATCTACCCTGATATTATCATCTAGTGGTGGTAGACGTTGTTCAGATTGTGTCGGGTGTAGGGGGTATGTGTTGCTGACCTAATGAACACCTAGAAGATACGCATGGTGTTAAACGGAGTAGGTCTAGTAAAGGTAACCTTACAGATGTCACCCTCAACAATACGTCATCTTCATTCTTCGGGGGTTTTTCTAATTTTGTTGACTGGGGTATAAATAGTTTGCGATCAACAACGAATTCCTCCTATAGCATAACCAGTGTTTGTTCTCGAATGCAAAACACAAAAATGTAAACGATCCAACGAATTATAGTTCGCAATATTAATAGTACTCGAAATGTTTTATCTCAGATGACAATAATATTGGTCACTCTACCCCACTCTAGTTACAGATACAACAAGATACAAGGGCAGGTCTCCTCTAATTACAGCTTTTAATGAAATGTATCTACCCAGTATTCACTGCACATTTTACTCGTTACGTCACCTTCTGGTCGAAATAAGGAATAACTCCACGTAGGATGAACGCAGTTCACCTTAAATCATTCACTTAAATAATTACTTTAATATCAGATTAATTTACTTTCAACTGCAACTAGTTCTACAAAACATAATCCTCAGATATCAAAACATTAAACACGACCTTACATCGCCGGTTTACCTTTAACAATAATATTATACCTTAAACAGTAATATTATATTATATTATTAGTAATAGTATTACTTTTACTATTATTAATATTATGTCAGATTATGTACAACTATTAGTAATATTTCTGACGGTTCCCTCCTCCCACAGATCAACTAGACAGCACCGGGCTTTTTTATCGGGGCGAGCAGAGAGCACTTCAGCAGCGGACAAAAGTCAGGAGATTTTACCACCCCCTAATCTCCGACAGGGACCTACTTGCGACAACGAGAATCTCAATAAGGTAGTTCCAGGGTATATATCCGTACATTTGTATCTCATTTCTGGTTATGCACGCTCCCCCCCCCCCCCCCCCCCCCCCCCCCCCCCCCTTATACCAAGACTTTATTCCAGGTACCACTCTCGTCCAGATGTCTACTCTCGTTTGACGGCAGAGGAAAGAACAAGATGAGCAGCAGTGTGTCATTGCCCAGCAATACCTCTCTTCAGCACAGCGATCTTCCCAAGAAAACAACTTCAGACAATCATCTTAATCTTACAGAGAGAAAGATATCTAGAGAGCTGCTAACTAAAGCAACTTCGGACATCAACTTTAATCCTATTATCGAGGTAATCTGGGTGATTGGGATACTTGTTTTTGTGTGTAGATAACTGCACGTAGCAGTTAGCACCTTGTTACGAAATTAGAGTGGTTCTCCTGATGATTTTCTAATCAATCTAATTGAATTGTTATGTGGTTTCCAAAGCAGCCTTTCTAACAACTATATACTCGTCCATAGCTGTTAGAAAAGATAAGATCATTGCCGTAAATCCGTTGTACCTCAGGTAAACATGAAGTCTCCCGCCACATCAGACGAAGATAGTGAAGTAGAGAGCACGCCTTTACTAAGCTGCTCCCATCCTACCCACTCCACCAAACATCAGAGCTCCCTGTCCGCCCCTCATCTCTCTTCTGACAAACACTCTTCCTCCTCCTCATCCTCCTCCTCTCATCATCTCAGCGACAAACATCGCAGGGTCGACTTCGCTTCCACTGACATCGAGATCCCAGATCTAGACAGGTTGGTGTGCCAGTTTTATCCTTGAGCTGAAAGAATTTTACTTTTTTGGCGGTGTTCCTTATTAAGAATATTCGTGAATTTTTAACTGCCTGAGTTTAGAGATTAAGACAATATATATTTTAGCCGATTCAGTTAATCTCGAATATGACTTCCCGTGTTAATGGTCCTGACAATTTCTTAGTTGTTGTCGGGTTTCTATTCCAATATGTTTGCTACCACTCTAACCAGCTTTACACCTCTTTGAAAACGGAAGCCATCGCTCTGCACTTTGATCAAAACTGCAAAGATACAGTCACTCCTTTAAAGTTAAAACATGATTTTCTTCGAAAAGCTTAACCAGCATTCAGGATCGCTAGACAAGGTAGATGCGGCCTTTGAAGGTTAATGGTTTAACGAATGTTTTGTTAAATATTATCAACAACCTCCCCTGCAGTTCTCGGGAGAGCATGAGGTCACGTGACCGAACTAAAGACTCAAGTGTGTCCCTCTGTATGGATATCCTCCACTCAGACTCACTGCGAGACGGTTACTCAGTGGATGTTGGGGTTCAAGCCGACAGGTCTGTCTTAATCCTAGGCTGATTCACCATTCAATGTTTATAATTTATATCAGGCTTCGTTCTGCAGAAAGCTCTGCAGATTAGTAGAGATATTTATTAATCGCGGCAAATTAGTGGATTGTCAATGTTGTATGGGTGACTTCGGTGCCGATCAAACCTAAAGGAGATTATTGTGACTTGCACCACTTTTAAACAAAATATACCAATTTCATTTCTTTTTAAAACACAAGATTACGGTCTCGGTCGAGCCATTTGTGTTTGATTAAACCAGAGAGGTTGAAATGTATAATTCTCTGAATAATGTACAGTTCAAAATCAGGAAATTACTAAAAATCCTGCCCGGACCGGTGCCCTCTTTCGGTAAGACTCAACATCACGTGTTTGCAGCTCACATCACGTGTTTGCAGCTCTCACTAATAAAATCTGTGTTTGAATCTTGTTGACCAATCAAATTGTCAAAACCTCTATTGGAATCGCAAATTTTGAAAGTGATGTGCTGGTTAGATTGGAGGATGCAGACCGAAAATTTACATTTCGTCCAATTACTGAGTGTGTGTAAATCTCACAATTTTCCTTAATTTTTCAAATTGAATATAATCCACTTATGATTAAAAGTAGTGAAAATCACTGTCACTATCAGTTTTATCTACAAACATTATTCGTTTATGCTTTTGTTTCTCATTGCCACAATCAAGGAGTATTTTACAAAATTATGTCCGAATAAAGAGGAATCGTTTGTTTCAGGGCTGACTCCCCGTGCTTAACGAGATTTGGCAGCGCGCCAACAATTCGACATCAGTCTTCTCGGCACAGGATGTCCGAGGAAACAGTTAAGGATTGAACTGAGACGTCACTGCACAGAACCCTTGTGATCCCTCCGGTATCATTGACTTTCGCACATAATTCTTCACGAGATTTTGTACATTTTATCAACTGACCTCTTATCCGACGAAATCACTGTTACGAAATATACGAACAAAGTTGTACTCTCAATTGAACCAAAATAGTTTGAACTTTGACATTAAAGACGATGAAAAAACTAATGTCAAAGCAAATAAATACATGTAGATACCTTAATCAATAAAATTTAATTTATCCCGTTGACATTTAAATTAAAATCAAGCCTGTTCTTTTTGAGTCTTCTAAAAACATCCGCTCTTATGTTTTGGGATGGAACTTCGGTGTTTCAGCGATCTGGATCAATATAATGAATGATATTGAATTTAACTTCTTAATTTTATTGAGACAAATCTAGCTGGACTTGTAATATAACGTTTGTCAACTGTTTTATAATGATTTATTTCCTCAAACAGTTTCCGTGTAGTCCTTCCGATTGTCGAAAACAGGAGATCAATCGTTTTCTCACAGAGTCAGAAATTATTCTAATTTCCAGTTAAAGTCGAATTAATTTTATTAATTAATTGGACATAATTTTAAGAGGGAATTGCGAGAGAAATTATCCATTATTGATTGTGAAAATGTCACTTTCTGACAAATTACTATTTACTAATTTACCCGTACTTCTCTAGAATGGCACTGCGCCTCTCCTTAACCCGCCTCGCTAAACCTATCTGTGCAAGTATCAACTCCCAAATTGTAGCCACTAATTACACCAGCAAACCACCAGAGGTTTGTTATTTTCCTGACAATGTTGTCATCTGTCTCATCTTCATTCCTTAGACTACAACAACACTTCCGTACAAATCCGCTTATAAATTAGAAGTAGAGAGACAGTATATCATTGTCAAATACCCCGACAGATACCGAGCAAAGCAGTGTTAGTATCGAACAAAAGTAACGAAGCTCCGCCCCTTGTTCCCTCCCGTAACCCTAACATCGGACTAGATGAAGGTTGTTGGCTTTGTCAGAACAACCTACAAGACTTTGACTACAGAGATGTGCTTGTTTTGGAACAGTTCATCAGGTTTCAATGGGCCCATTTTATTGTCGTTATTATTTGTGATTTGTCACCATTGTTTTAACTTTGTCTTTTTTAGTAAAGATTAAAAAATGTATAAAGATAATTTATAAAGATAATTGATGTTGAATTTACAAAATGCAAGTTCTTAAGTTTTGTGTTTCTAATTTATTTCTCTTTTACAGAGACCAGAAGATGAAAACAGCAGAGGAGCTGGGTGTATGTACCAAAATGCAACGCAAGCTAAAATCAACAATTCGTAAAGCCATGAAACACAGGTACGGATTTATGAAACTATCTCTATAGATACATAATCTCGACTAGACACCTATGTTGGGTATGTTATTGCTCCAGTTCCCCTAATATTCTGAATATTTAACCCTCTACCACTCAGGTTACTACCAGAAGATATCTTATCTGAGGGGGAGTATTGGTCATTAGGCCCCGAGCGCTCTCAGCCGATATACCACGACACTGAAGAAGAATATGGCATTAAGTTTGCTGATCTGTACCCTGATGAGCAGAAGTACCGAAACTTCAGGCTAGGTCCCATTGTTCACCGGATAAGCAAGCACCCTGTGAGTGACAGCCCCAAGTGTCTGGGGTGGCATCACTTTAGGAAAAGTGAGAAATCTTACCGCAGCAAACACTGGAAAAGGCATCTCAGGGAAAGAGAAAACATTAAATAGTTCTTATCTCGAAGTGTTCGTGGCCTTGTTTACAATACTTTCAGTTAATTTGTTAGTTTTACGTCGTGATCTGAGCTCGCACGTACAACGTACGACTCAAACTGAAAACGTTACAGTTTTGGTTCTCTGGATTTGGAGACATAATTATATTAAACGCGGACTTTAGATATATGTAAACTGTTTTTTCTGGTCGAAGCTCGTACTTCGTTGTTAGTTCTAATCGAGTAGCTGTAGAATTTTCAAACATCAAAGTAACTTCATTTGCAATTTGACTGAGTCCATTTGAAATTCCTTCCAGCATATTTTTACATTATGTTAACAATAACATCCGATCCCACTAAATCGCTCGCCTCAATTTTTTTAAATTATTGTGAAAAGGCCCTGAGTGTATGACAATGGCTTAACGTTGCCTGTTGGCGAGCGAATTAGTAATATCCATTAACATCACTAGCTAGGGCTTACCATAAAGAGATGATAGAAGGTCAGGGACCAGGGTGGGAACTTCTAACTAACTTATTGCAAATTCATGTTTTACTTTGTGTAAACTTCATTTCTTGATTGAATGCTTTACCCAAAAGATATGTATTTACTTTTAGCTTGCTAGTCTAATGCTCGGTTCTCGCACGTATGCAAGAAGCTAGAAAGCGATCCCAGTCTCACTATAAATCGCTCGCCAAAATTTTTAGAAATTCTTGTTAAAAGGCTCTGAGCACTGAGGGTATGAAAGTAGTTTACTGTTTAGTTCGGTGTATTTTTAGACGCTGATTCCGAATCACCCCAATGTGGTGTGATTTAGAATCAGCGCTCAAAAATACATCAATCGAGATTAATTTCTTAAATCACAAAGTTCCAGTGTAGAGTGATTTATCACGCTCGCAGGGAGAGCTGCTACCATACATACATACCATACATACTATACATTAACATACCATAGGCATAACATGGCGTCCCGGTTACTCACTGCGTACTGCAGTTTATAGATTTGGATTATTTTAGATTACGTTGTATTCTATACCACATCGGATAAAGCACAAGAAATGTAAGAATGTACTTAAAGTTAAAGTTAATTGTTAATACTACTTTAACGGGTTTAACCTGGAGATTGTAAGCGCAAACGCAAAACGTAGCCCAGAATACATATTGAGTAACGTAACCATGATATTACTCTTGAATCAGGGTATACCTCTATGATAATAATAGACAGTTTTTGGGTTTTCCAAATAGTTTCTGATTATTCTGATTTGCGACAAATGATATTGCACTGTTAGGATAAACGACGTTTCAAAGTAACAACTTCTTATTCATGCTGACAAAATTGGTAAATATGTGAGAAAACTGTCTCATAAAATTTATTAATCAAAAATCTATGATAATAGATATAGATAACCGGAACCCGCTACTGATGCTAACGGCTCAAAACCCGATTGGTAAAGAGCTAAGAGTAAAAGCTAAGAGCTATAATTGTAACCTTAAGAATAAGATATCTCAGCCTGCAAGGAGGGTTTCTCCTTAGCCACCAGTTCCCAGCTCATTAGATTTAAACTATAGTCAGTGACTCATCAGCCGGGTGAGTAATTTCAGTTTTTACAGCAAGATGGTCACGTGCGCTTTTCGCCATTAAACACTCCTAGGAAATGCGTTTCTGTTCTAAACTCCATTTTATATAACCTGCAATATCCGCTAATCGGAAAGATGGTAATAGTGTATGTAATAAGAATGTTTTGTCTCTGATTTTGATTAATTTAGTACCAAAAGTTGCCTCTAAGTGTGAATAACGCAAATTCACCGTGCAGCACGATAAGGTCGAGCTGTATGTGGGCCTCCTGTGTGCTGTGCATTGAAGAGTGTAAAAATATGCCAACTCATGGCGCTTATTACATAAACTATAAGTTAAGTGTTTACGCCTTTCAACTCTTGTGGTTTTCAAATAAATCTGTTTTGCTAAATATCAGTTTTTTGGACAGAAAATGGTTGTTAGAAACAATTAACAAACAACTCACGTAATGCCGAATAAAAATACGTCTATCATATTAAATACGCTTTTAAATCTTTTTACTTCTATCAAGAGTCAAATTGAAAGGAAAATATTCTACAGAATTAAAGAAAAGTTAAGCGTCCAAGTTATTTAACATCTGTACGTATAAGAGGTTTTCTTGTTGTCCTTCTTCTGTTTCTCATATGTGGACAACATATCACATCTCTGTTCCCCATTCTTCATGTAACAGGTAAGAGTTTTACATTTACCGTACGCGTAGCAAGCAGCCTTGGCAGCGTCCACGTCTCCAACGATATATCCCAAGTTTGAGTTATCCTTGTACCTGCGTCCCTCCTCTGTCTGCAGCAGTCAGGCTTATGTGCGTCCTCGTCTAGATCTGTACCCTGACAGTGGATAGCACCGTGTCTCCAGGATGTCTCTCCACTATCAAACATCACATCTCCATCAGGAATGAGACTGAACAGGTCCTTGTAGGCTATCATTACACTCTCACTCTCCCACATCGCGTCAGGTACCATTTCACAGAAAGTGCCGTTAGCGTAGATCTGAGCAACCTGATCGTCAGTCAGCTTCACGTTAAACATGTTCAGGTTGTAGAGACTCCCTGCAAAGGCCTGGCTAGCATCGTAACTACCTCCCATAGAGTCCTGTTCTTGCCCAATGTTCATTACTCCACCAGTCTTTGTCAAACCACCCTTTGCTAAGTCACCCTCTTTAACTTTGGCTCCGTCCACATAGATCACAGCCCCACTGTCACTACCCCGTGTGAAACACAGGTGATACCACTTTTGTTGTTCCAGGAGGATGTCTGTCAGCATTTTAGCTCCGTTTACCCAGAAGCCCAATGTGGCCTGTTCACCCAGGATGATGGCATTATGTTCACCTGAAACTGCGTAGCTCAGGAAGTACCTAGACTGGTCCCCGTATGTCTTGAAGAACCAGGTGCAGATGGAGAACTCTCCGAAATCATCACTTCCAAGGTCAGGTGAGAACTGCAGGAAATTAGCTGTGCTGGCCTGCGACTGAGGAGGGAACCTCATAACCTGTCCGTTGCTGGGGTCCTCCAGGTCAATGCAGGGTCCATCAATGACGGATGTGGCTCCACTCAAATCTTGTGCGAGCAGGTCAGCGTAAGAGATGATAGGGTCGGCCTCAGTTGAGCCGTACCCACAGAAACCAGTCTCGTAAAGGAAGGCCACATCGGTGGAGTTGAGTGCGTAGTCCCAGACGTTGATGTTGTACAGTCTGCCCAGGAATGCCTGGCTAGCGTCGAACCTCCCTCCAACACTGTCCTGCTCCTGTCCAATAACAAGATTTCCTCCTGCCCTCACACTTCCACCCTGCTTGAAACCTTCTTGAGTCGCTGCTGCTTCTCCGTTGACACTGATGACAGCTACTCCACTCTCTGAGTCCCAGGCTGCACACACATGTACCCACTGATTCTCTGGTGCCCCGACATTAGCTCCAAAACTACTTCCTCCCAGGTAGAATACGTAAAGTCCTGTTTCCCTCTCTCCTAGGATAATCTCGTTGTCAGTCCCCGGTACAGCGTAGCTGAACCAATACCTCTTGTTATCAGAGTAACTCTTCTGCTGCCAGGCACAAACTGTCAGTCCAGTAAGAGCGGGTAAATCTGGGTTGTAGCTGATGTAGTTCTCTGTGTTAGCGGGTCCAGGGAAATCCAGGATCTGGTTGTGTCCAACGTCACCCAGGACCAATCCGACCACCAATAGTAGAGTAGTTGTAGCTAACATGTCTGCTAAGATAAGTGAGGAGTCAACAAACTGTACCCGGTTAAGTACCCCCCTCATCTAGAGGAGTCAGCCACACAGATCTTTGACTTTGAGGTGTCATCTTTAATTTCAGCTTACTCTCTTGGTCATTATTTTCACAGCATCGAGTTCAGTACCATCCACGCGTGCCAGGTCTCCTCGAAATTAATGAAATTTTGTCGAGACAGAACTTAAATAAATTTTTCTATGAGGCCTTCAAGGATTAAAATTACTTTAAGTGCGGCTTATATCAGAGTTTTCCAATGCGTCCTATTAAGTTTGTTCGGTAGTTACACTTCAAGTTCAAGTAACGTAAATGTAATTCTTTGGGAGCTGTTTATTCAACATAGGAAACAGTGTTTTATCTTAAGACTCGCTATAATAGTCTGAGACGAAATGTAAACTCGTTAGCTCATAGCTTTAATTTTATTAAGTGCAATATTGAATATTGATAAATATTGACCGAATATTCGCTCAAATTATACATTGTAAATGTCGACCATTTATTCCGTTTATTACCTGATAGAGGAGTGCACCATGTCGTCGTGTGCTCCCAGTGCTCTCAACACGTAGCGTGGTTCTAGAGAAGCAGAGGTACAAGCTGAACCTGGAGGAATAGTTAGATCATAGTTACAGTAAAACATCAGTCAATTCAGGTAGGTATCCGTATATAATAGAAACACAGATCAGCACTTTTAGAACGAAGGGGGATATGTACTGGTGGATATTTCCAAAATCTCACTACCTGATAACAATGTAAACAAGAAAAACAAAGAGGTTAACCTGAGGAGAGAGTGATATCTTTGAGAGCCATCAGTAAACTCTACCCCTCAACGTAAGCAAATGATAGGTTGACACAGCCAGGGTACCCCCTTTCTGGGTCTCCATGTGTGTTATCTCTGAGGTGACTTTCTCTACAAACCTGTCACTCAGTATTTTCACGTAGTACTATAGTCGTGGTCGTAGCTAAAATGGCAATTCAAAATTGGGTCATCATCTCAACATTTTTCAGCGTTCAACCTTTGCCTTTGGGAAATTCTTTCCTTAACTGTTATTCATGGTGATTGTGATCACTCATCACAATCCCTTTTGTAGCACGATGCACTACTTCGCGAGATCGTAGCAATGCACTACTGGTATGGGCCGCTACGAGCTGTGAAGGAGTGACATCGTCAATCAAAATCCCTCTACCTCCAGCATTCACTATCTGCTATCGATAATTTAATAATACATTTAAGAAGAGGGATCGGTTTTAAATTAGTTATGTCGTTTGAATTAAAATAGCTGACTATATCTGTTAAGATGAAATAAATTGTTTACTTCCTGGCTGCACCCAGTCTCACACAGAGATGAGTGGGAACTGTCCCACTTTTCATCCCTTTATCTTGATCACCACCTGGCCTGGCTGACTAGCTTCACTGTCACATTAATATTTACTTTTATCTGCTACAGCTAGCTGTCATGGTAACTTAGCTTTATATTATATATATATATTACCTTGTTGTTGTCATAGTTACACTAACTAGCCTCCACTCGGAGTTTTAAACTAATATTACAACGCTACAAATTTATTGAGCATCGATGAAAAATGTGAAATGGAAAAATGAACGGAACTGAACAGAAAAAAACTTACTGTGCGGCTCAGTTTTTCATTGCACAGTCATGAATCTTTACTCGTGTATTATGTATTGTGTATATGTTTATGAACATCAAATAATATTATAGCCTGGGCACTAGGCCGGGTCCCCAGGTTAAAAAACTAACATTTTAGGCTTTGCACTTTTGACTTTTGAAAATCAGGAAAAGATACTAGAAACCAGAATTAAAAATCAACTACGACGCGATGTACGAGTAGGGGGTGCACGATAAAAATAAACTTGCTCGGATTTTAAAAATTTGTGTAGCACTGTTTTCTAGAGACTGTGATAATTTTCACAATACCAAATTTGCCATACCCTTTTGGAAAGATCAGTGAGTTTCGCCTAGGTGCCATATTTGATGGTGCGCGGCTTTTGGAGCAAAAGTAGCTGTAATAATGTGTAAAAGTCGCGTAATTTGCAATTTGACCAATTCGTTGATTTTTGTCGTATTATTTAGAAGGTTTACTTAACCTACCAGGACGCGCGCCGAGTTGGACTCGTCGACGGTCCAACATATCAGAAATGATATATCAATATGGAACAGATATTTTACGAGTATCACCCGTTAAGTATTATTCGGATATATTTTCGGTTCCTTGAATGAGATCATTCTGAAAATTGGCGATGACCTTCCAATAGGGCTTTTACAACTGTCCGAAAAAAATGGTGGATATCTGAGTTGATCCCAGCAAAAGTTACTGGCTTGTGGTGGTACTTATTGGGTGCTACACATTACGTTATAAACAATTTACATGAATTAATAATTTAAATATGTCTAATACGATGATGATTGCTCTAACCATTGATTCACGATGTCAATCCTTCGCAGTTCGCAGCTCGGTGAGGCACCTGGCACAATGGTGCATTTCGCCGATCTACCGAAGTTGCGAGAAGAATCATTTGATGCGCGGCGCGACCCAGTAGTGCATCGCGCTACAACTCTAACCAGAGCCCCCTCACTTGAAACAAGCGCGTCACGCAGTACGTGTATACACATGACTATGTGAACGATGATGGATGATGACCAAAATAATTTTAGGCGTGTCACGCACTTTTTCAATTTTCGCCAATATATAATGCATCACAGGGCTATCACAGTATGAAAATTTTACTGGGCGGCACTCAGCCTGTCATTCCGCCGAATCACGATGGGACCAGGTTGCGTAGGCCGCGCTATCCACAGTAGCTGTTTGGCGCTGCTAGTCGCGCTGGCGTCGGCGCGTTACGTGTATTGTACGTATTATGATATTTTGACGTCATTTACAAATACACCGTTATTGTTGCGCGTGCGACCTAGCCATGCGCTATTTGTAGGTTTACAACCTACCAGGACGCGCGCCGAGTTGGACTCGTCGACGGTCCTGGTAGGTAGAAATACGACTCAATTACGGCAGAAAAGTGCCGTAGATGCTGATTGGCTGAGACGTTTGCGCCAATAGGAGAGCTTATATTGAGTCACGTGAGCTATGCGCGGCGTAAAATCACTCTGCAGTTCGAAATTCTGTGATAAAATCGAGTGCTCATCAATTTTGTCTGGCTCTGTAACTTCACTTCCTAACGCAGTTTATAATCGATTCACTGTTGTTTTGTTCGCTGTCTATGACCGTATTGAAATTAAGCTTAACATTTGATAACAGATTCTATTCACTTCCAGCTTTAATTTGATCGCTTGCTGAGTTGCATGTCATTTGTTTGATTGTTTCCAGATTCAATCTGACCAGTGTATCATCAAACAATATTACGGTTCAGTCATTCAGTGGGCCATAATTAAGCTGCTACCTGCATATGCAGATGAACAAACGAATATTGTGGTGCATGCCAATGTAAATGAAGGTTTTTGTCGCTTACCTTAGTGTATATGATCAAACATATTTTTGCTATTGGCATTGTTGATGCGACCTAACCCGATCGTTTTTGCTATAACTGTAGTTTGGCACTATCCGTCGCGGAGTCGAGTCCGCGGCGGAGCCGCCGGACTCCGAGCGGACTCCGGCGGTGCTCCGCCAAAATGTATTTACAGTGGACTCGAGTACATTTTGGCGGACTCCGAGCGGAGCCGAGCGACTCCAAGCAGACTTTAAAGTCCGCCGCGGACTCCGAGCGGCTTCGCGGCGGCTCGGCGGAGTGTCCGCCGCGGACTAAGCCACTAGGCGGACTCCGGTCCGCCGCGGACTCCGGCGGAGTGCTTGGCGGACTCCGCCGGACCTCTCCGCCAGACTTGAATCCGGCGGAGTCCGGCGGAGCTTGGCGGAGTCCGCCAGCTCGGCGGACTCCGCTCGGAGTCCGCCGGACTCCAACAGAGTCCACTGGCTTCCGACCTCCGTCTTCCGACCCTCGGCTAAATTTGTCACGTGACATACAACATAGCATTTTGCAATATTGTGGTCAGATGAAAAGGTCGCTAGCGATAAACCTTAACCATTACCCTCACAATGTCAATAGTGTACAACTCTAGTCCTAACTTTGACCTTATAATGTATAAACGTTGACCCTAACCCTCCACCAAACCGTCCGCAGCGAAATATCAATGTCATTGACTGGTCACGTGACCAAAACAATTTTTGTCATATTATCTCATATGGGGAAGCGTTTTTAGTTTTACCCTACACGTTGCATGTGGCGTCATTCGGCCGGATCCCAGCAAGCAAAAATACGTCGACCATCACAGGACGACGCCAGCCAGCACTCTCTACGCTCTTCGAGCTCCGATCGTCCTGTGACGAAGTAAGGACGAAGCCTGAGGTCCTCAGGTAACATCGACCACCGATTGAAAATTCAAAGATTTTTTGACATAAAGGTCAAATGTAAAACTAAAATCTTGATGCTGATTGATTGACGACGTCAATTTTTGAGCACAGGCGCGAGCGCATGCGGAAAAGGACCGCGTAGCTAGTCAAGATGTTGATAAATATTTGGCTTGTGGCGCGATGTGTTGGTCTAACTATAGCCCTCTCGCTTGCAGTAGCGCGCGACCGCCGGAAATGACTTGTGGAACAAGCGCGCCCGAAGCGGCGCGAAAGCACCTGGTTAGCTAAATGAACGCGATGTGCCTTGCATTGTAGGATGAAATCCTACTAGCTGACGCCACTCGCAGCTGTGATGTTCGCTGTACGTCAGCGATCGAAATTTATACGCGTATCACCCGTTAAGATGTGCCACCCGACGCGCCACGCAATTTTTCTCGTAGCTCGTCGCACGTCGACGAACAACGAAGCTCGTTGCGACGCGCAATGAGCTGCCAGGCTAGGACATCGTCCTGGTCCAACAAATTTTGGTGAGCGCGAGCGATTTTCTCCAAAAATTTAATGAGGGCGCCGACTTCCACTTTTGTTAGGTTTCTTCTTATAGGGGGTGCACGATAAAAAATGAAGTTGCTTGGATTTAAAAAATTTTTGTACCACTGTTTTCTAGAGACTGTGAGAATTTTCACAATACCAAATTTGTTATACCTTTTTGGAAAGATCAGTGAGTTTCGCCTAGGTGCCATATTTGATGGTGCGCGGCTTTTGGAGCAAAAGTAGCTGTAAAAGTCGCGTAATTTGACCAAATTCGTCCAAATTTGACCATTTTTGTCGTATTATTCGGATTTATCTTCAGTTCCTTAAATGAGATCATTCTGGAAATTGGCGACGACCTTCCAATTGGGCTTTCACAACTGTCCGAAAAATTTGGTGGATATCGGAGTTGATATAGTAATAAAAATGGGGCAAAATACGCTGCTTTTAGCTGTAACATAATGTCTGATGGTTGGATATGCTTTAAATTTTTCGGACACTTCCCTTGTAAGTTTATGAGTAAGCTTACCAATTTTTTTTGCAATTTTTTTTGCAGTATATTATATGTATTGATTATTCTGTGGCAAATAAAATTCTCTTTTTCTTAAATTCTCTTTTTCTTAATTCTTGTTCATTGAAATATTACCGCCAGCGAGGAGCCGCAGCTGCGACTGCAAGCCGTGTTACCCACTTCCCTGTACTGTATTGTGATCAGCATGAGTTAAATCAAAGTAATGTGTATCACTCGCTTCACTCGATCCGAAATTAAAGTATATAATCCTACAACGCTAAGCTAGTAATAGAGTTTTATGAAAGCACTCTGGCCAAGTCAGTGGATTCTTTTTACCTAATTTTACCTCATCCCATTAAGGAACGCGCGCTAGGTAAAAAGAAACCTAGCCAGAGTGGAAGTCGGCGCCCTCATTAAATTTTTGGAGAAAATCGCTCGCCAAACTTTGTTGGACCAGGACGATGTCCTAGCCTGGCAGCTCATTGCGCGGCGCGTCGCAACGAGCTTCGTTGTTCGTCGACGTGCGACGAGCAACGAGAAAAATTGTGTGGCGCGTCGAGTGGCACATCTTAACGGGGGATACGCGTATAAATTTCGATCGCTGACGTACAGCGAGCAGCACAGCTGCGAATGGCGTCAGCTAGTAGGATTTCATCCTACAAGGCACATCGCGTTTACCTAGCTAACCAGGTCATTTCCGCCTCCGGCAGTCGCGCGCTACTGCAAGCGAGAGGGCTATAGTTAGAGCAACACATCGCGCCACAAGCCAAATATTTATCAACATCTTGACTAGCTTCGCGGTCCTTTTCCGCATGCGCTCGCGCTGTGCTCAAAAATTGACGTCGTCAATCAATCAACATCAAGATTTTAGTTTTACATTTGACCTTTATGTCAAAAAATCTTTGAATTTTCAATCGGTGGTCGATGTTACCTGAGGACTCAGGCTTCGTCCTTACTTCGTCACAGGACGATCGGAGCTCGAAGAGCGTAGAGAGTGCTGGCTGGCGTCGTCCTGTGATGGTCGACGTATTTTTGCTTGCTAAAAACGCTTCCCCATATGAGATAATATGACAAAAATTGTTTTGGTCACGTGACCAGTCAATGACATTGATATTTCGCTGCGGACGGTTTGGTGGAGGGATAGGGTCAACGTTTATACATTATAGGGTCAAAGTTAGGACTAGAGTTGTACACTATTGACATTGTGAGGGTAATGGTTAAGGTTTATCACTAGCGAACTTTTCATCTGACCACAATATTGCAAAATGCTATGTTGTATGTCACGTGACAAATTTAGCCGAGGGTCGGAAGACGGAGGTCGGAAGTCAGTGGACTCTGTTGGAGTCCGGCGGACTCCGAGCGGAGTCCGCCGAGCTGGCGGACTCCGCCAAGCTCCGCTGGACTCCGCCGGATTCAAGTCTGGCGGAGAGGTCCGGCGGAGTCCGCCAAGCACTCCGCCGGAGTCCGCGGCGGACCGGAGTCCGCCTAGTGGCTTAGTCCGCGGCGGACACTCCGCCGAGCCGCCGCGGAGCCGCTCGGAGTCCGCGGCGGACTTTAAAGTCCGCTCGGAGTCCGCTCGGCTCCGCTCGGAGTCCGCCAAAATGTACTCGAGTCCACTGTAAATACATTTTGGCGGAGCACCGCCGGAGTCCGCTCGGAGTCCGGCGGCTCCGCCGCGGACTCGACTCCGCGACGGATAGTGCCACTATATCCCTTGAACTATATGTTCAAGACTAGAATTTCGAGAACTATTTTACCGAATAATGAACTGTGACTAAACTTCCAAGTTGAATTCTTTAACTTGCCCCTCGGACGTTATTTCACAGTAACAGACCTGATACAACGTGAGGGACACCAGTTATATATCGGTTATTAAATATAAGGCTGATGTGTTAAGTTATTAATTGTTTCTAAGGTGTGTCCCAATTCCCATACATCCGTTTACACTCAGTGTGTACTGAACGATTTGCGTATAATAACAAGAACCCATTTGTGTATTAAAACATAGACCTCAGTTTGTAAAGTAAATCTTTTAAGTTTGTAAGTAAATCTTTTGAGTTTGAACACCTCCTAGTAACCATGGTGATAATTCCAGAGATATCACGCGATTTGCTAACCAAGTAAATTGTTATAATTGAATGCGTAGAGTACACTAAAAATTGGCTTTTACTTTTAGTGGCAGTAATTTTTATTGAACTGTGACTAAACTTCCAAGTTGAATTCTTTAACTAGCCCCTCGGACGTTTCCATAGTAACAGACCTGATATAATAACGTGAGGGGCACCAGTTATATATCGGTTATTAAATGTAAGGCTACTACGATTAGCTATTAAGTGTTTCTAAGGTGTGTCCCAATTCCCAATTCCCATACATCCGTTTACACTCAGTGTGTACCTACTGAACGATTTGCTTATAATAACAAGAACCCATTTGTGTATTAAAACATAGACCTCAGTCTGTAAAGTAAGTCTTTTGAGTTTGTAAAGTAAATCTTTTGAGTATGAACACCTCCTAGTTACCATGGTGATAATTCCAGAGATATCACGCGATTTGGTAACAAAGTAAATTGTTATAATTGAATGCGTAGAGTACACTAATCATTGGCTTTTACTTTTAGTGGCAGTAATTTTTATTGAACTGTGACTAAACTTCCAAGTTGAATTCTTTAACTGGCCCCTCGGACGTTTCCATAGTAACAGACCTGATATAATAACGTGAGGGGCACCAGTTATATATGGGTTATTAAATGTAAGGCTACTACGATTAGCTATTAAGTGTTTCTAAGGTGTGTCCCAATTCCCAATTCCCATACATCCGTTTACACTCAGTGTGTACCTACTGAACGATTTGCTTATAATAACAAGAACCCATTTGTGTATTAAAACATAGACCTTAGTTTGTAAAGTAAATCTTTTGAGTTTGTAAAGTAAATCTTTTGAGTTTGAACACCTCCTAGTTACCATGGTGATAATTCCAGAGATATCACGCGATTTGGTAACCAAGTAAATTGTTATAATTGAATGCGTAGAGTACACTAATCATTGGCTTTTACTTTTAGTGGCAGTAATTTTTATTGAACTGTGACTAAACTTCCAAGTTGAATTCTTTAACTAACAGACCTGATATAATAACGTGAGGGACACCAGTTATAATGTTATATATCGGTTATTAAATGTAAGGCTACTACGATTAGCTATTAAGTGTTTCTAAGGTGTGTCCCAATTCCCATACATCCGTTTACACTCAGTGTGTACTGAACGATTTGCTTATAATAACAAGAACACATTTGTGTATTAAAACATAGACCTCAGTCTGTAAAGTAAATCTTTTGAGTTTGTAAAGTAAATCTTTTGAGTATGAACACCTCCTAGTTACCATGGTGATAATTCCAGAGATATCACGCGATTTGGTAACCAAGTAAATTGTTATAATTGAATGCGTAGAGTACACTAATCATTGGCTTTTACTTTTAGTGGCAGTAATTTTTATTGAACTGTGACTAAACTTCCAAGTTGAATTCTTTAACTGGCCCCTCGGACTTTTCCATAGTAACAGACCTGATATAATAACGTGAGGGACACCAGTTATATATCGGTTATTAAATGTAAGGCTACTACAATTAGCTATTAAGTGTTTCTAAGGTGTGTCCCAATTCCCAATTCCCATACATCCGTTTAGACTCAGTGTGTACCGAACGATTTGCTTATAATAACAAGAACACATTTGTGTATTAAAACATAGACCTCAGTTTGTAAAGTAAATCTTTTGAGTTTGTAAAGTAAATCTTTTGAGTTTGAACACCTCCTAGTTACCATGGTGATAATTCCAGAGATATCACGCGATTTGGTAACCAAGTAAATTGTTATAATTGAATGCGTAGAGTACACTAATCATTGGCTTTTACTTTTAGTGGCAGTATTTTTATTGAACTTTGACTAAACTTCCAAGTTGAATTCTTTAACTGGCCCCTCGGACTTTTCCATAGTAATAGACCTGATATAATAACGTGAGGGACACCAGTTATATATCGGTTATTAAATGTAAGGCTACTACAATTAGCTATTAAGTGTTTTCTAAGGTGTGTCCCAATTCCCAATTCCCATACATCCGTTTAGACTCAGTGTGTACTGAACGATTTGCTTATAATAACAAGAACCCATTTGTGTATTAAAACATAGACCTCAGTCTGTAAAGTAAATCTTTTGAGTTTGTAAAGTAAATCTTTTGAGTTTGAACACCTCCTAGTTACCATGGTGATAATTCCAGAGATATCACGTGATTTGGTAACCAAGTAAATTGTTATAATTGAATGCGTAGAGTACACTAATCATTGGCTTTTACTTTTAGTGGCAGTAATTTTTATTGAACTGTGACTAAACTTCCAAGTTGAATTCTTTAACTAACAGACCTGATATAATAACGTGAGGGACACCAGTTATAATGTTATATATCGGTTATTAAATGTAAGGCTACTACGATTAGCTATTAAGTGTTTCTAAGGTGTGTCCCAACTCCCAATTCCCATACATCCGTTTACACTCAGTGTGTACTGAACGATTTGCTTATAATAACAAGAACACATTTGTGTATTAAAACATAGACCTCAGTTTGTAAAGTAAATCTTTTGAGTTTGTAAAGTAAATCTTTTGAGTTTGAACACCTCCTAGTTACCATGGTGATAATTCCAGAGATATCACGCGATTTGGTAACCAAGTAAATTGTTATAATTGAATGCGTAGAGTACACTAATCATTGGCTTTTACTTTTAGTGGCAGTAATTTTTATTGAACTTTGACTAAACTTCCAAGTTGAATTCTTTAACTGGCCCCTCGGACTTTTCCATAGTAATAGACCTGATATAATAACGTGAGGGACACCAGTTATATATCGGTTATTAAATGTAAGGCTACTACAATTAGCTATTAAGTGTTTCTAAGGTGTGTCCCAATTCCCAATTCCCATACATCCGTTTAGACTCAGTGTGTACTGAACGATTTGCTTATAATAACAAGAACCCATTTGTGTATTAAAACATAGACCTCAGTCTGTAAAGTAAATCTTTTGAGTTTGTAAAGTAAATCTTTTGAGTTTGAACACCTCCTAGTTACCATGGTGATAATTCCAGAGATATCACGCGATTTGGTAACCAAGTAAATTGTTATAATTGAATGCGTAGAGTACACTAATCATTGGCTTTTACTTTTAGTGGCAGTAATTTTTATTGAACTGTGACTAAACTTCCAAGTTGAATTCTTTAACTAACAGACCTGATATAATAACGTGAGGGACACCAGTTATAATGTTATATATCGGTTATTAAATGTAAGGCTACTACGATTAGCTATTAAGTGTTTCTAAGGTGTGTCCCAACTCCCAATTCCCATACATCCGTTTACACTCAGTGTGTACTGAACGATTTGCTTATAATAACAAGAACACATTTGTGTATTAAAACATAGACCTCAGTTTGTAAAGTAAATCTTTTGAGTTTGTAAAGTAAATCTTTTGAGTTTGAACACCTCCTAGTTACCATGGTGATAATTCCAGAGATATCACGCGATTTGGTAACCAAGTAAATTGTTATAATTGAATGCGTAGAGTACACTAATCATTGGCTTTTACTTTTAGTGGCAGTAATTTTTATTGAACTGTGACTAAACTTCCAAGTTGAATTCTTTAACTGGCCCCTCGGACGTTTCCATAGTAACAGACCTGATATAATAACGTGAGGGACACCAGTTATATATCGGTTATTAAATGTAAGGCTACTACGATTAGCTATTAAGTGTTTCTAAGGTGTGTCCCAACTCCCAATTCCCATACATCCGTTTGCACTCAATGTGTACTGAATGATTTGCTTATAATAACAAGAACCCATTTGTGTAAATATTACATTTTATCATACCTACTATTTAAGCTTCAATTATCCGTTGAACATGGATATTAAAACATAGACCTCAGTTTGTAAAGTAAATCTTTTGAGTCTGAACACCTCCCAGTTACCATGGTGATAATTCAAGAGATATCATGCGTCTTTCTAACCCAGTATCGCTATAATTGTATAATCGAATCCGTAGAAAGTGCAATTATCATTGGCTATTAATGACGTGACATAGTTGTAGTCTAGTGGTAATAATGTTTTTTGCTAGCTGACTGAACACGCCATTTTGGAACTAATTTGATCGTCTCCAGGTCCCCGGACAGTTTCATCTTTAAATATCTTTGTTAATTAGTTTAAATCAGACTTATAGACAATAGATTACAGAACCCTTGATTTCATCGTCTTTGTACACTGCAGTACAGGAGTAAAACTCCTACATACAATCGGAAAATGATCTGACGGTGTACACTCTTTAAATGTATGATAACCTCCTTTTAAAATAAAATATATATTTAAACAAATTTGCTGTTAATTAGTACTTGAGTATTTAGTATCCGTGTAAATAAGTCCTCTTTACTGGTTTTTTGTCGTTGCTTAGTAACCTTAAAATGTGTGCTTTTAACGGTATAAATACGGTAAATATTTAACTCAGTGAGATTATCATGAACTAATACTCTTCAAAATTTCGTTAGCCAGGACTGATCTAGTGCAAGATGAAGTACTGTTAACTTTTAACGAGAACAAGCAGAGTTAAGTTTTCGTTATGGAGAATGGAGAATGTAAGCAAGTGATTTTTAAATATCATTTTCTACTGATAAGTTTTTAATTTATATTACAACAGGTAAAAACTGTCTTCTTCTCTGTTGGACGTTGGTAGGTTAAACATTTGTGTCATTGTAAACTAAAAGTTAAATTATTTAAACGTAATTAAATTGATACATCTCACTAATTCAATATATTTATCCAGGTGTTCGGGCAGAGTCGGACAGATTTTAGAAAATCGCTAGGGTACCATCCTGCAGAAGATGGTGAACATATTTATTAATAATAAGCACTGCTACATTTGACTAGAATATGATAGAGGAGGGAAAAATCCAACAGGTGAATTAAAAGCCCGTGCCATAATACCACTCTTTCTTAACTTTAATTATCTCATCAATCAAGGTTCTTCAAAACTGTCTTCTTCTCTGTTGGTAGGTTATACATTTGTGTCATTGTAAACTTAACGTTAAATTATTCAAACGTAATTAAATTGATACATCTCACTAATTCAATATATTTATCCAGGTGTTTGGGCAGTGTCGGACAGATTTTAGAAAAGCGCTAGAGTACCATCCTGCAGAAGACGACGAACAAATTAGCACTGCTACATTTTACTAGAATATGATAGAGGAGTTATACTGTTATTCTCCCCTTTGCTTTTTCGCTGAAGCTCGTTTACGGACAACACTTCCCCTGGAACTGGATCACGATCACGAAAGATAAAACCCGAAGGTGACCTACTCTGATCTTGTTATCTCAGCTTCTCACAAAGTAAATTTATCATAATTTCCGCATACCCCTCTAAGTAAGACAGTGCTAATTTAGTCGTTTACTATTATATGTTTCGATGAAATTTTCGAATTTTTTTAATAGACTCAGTTTCTAATGAAATTAAATCGTGAAATCATTTTCTAATGTCATTTATTGTTAACTTGAATGCAACTTGGTTGTGAAATAAGTTATTTTATTTCTGTGCAAATTTGTAGACTTATAAGTCAACTACTTGCAGGATAAGATTTTCAACAGAACCAAAACTCAAGAGCAGTACCCAAAACAAAGATGTGGTTTGCAAGGGAAGCAGTGGTCAAATATCCTGTTCAAACTAAACAGAATTCTCGTCAGATCCGGTAAAATTATAATGATTTGATAAAATTATCGATGCAAATGACAATCTTTTAGCTTACAAAATCAGTCAAGCAATCTTGACCATATTGTTGCAGATTTTGAACTATACCGCCGCAACCACATATAATGACTTAAAGGAATACTTAAACCAAGTTTGGGAATCACTTCATGTCTAGAACCGATGTAACAAATGTTCCACTTTTGTCCCAATAATCCTCCTGGGTATCCCATATTCAATTTGGCGACCAATTTGGTATTATATTTTCGTTAAAGCTCCTATCAAAATTATGTACAATTAGCACACGTACCTTACCTGAATTCTCTCCAAGAGAAGTGGGCAAATAAAATAATATATTGTTGTAATATTTCATCTTCATGACCGAAATGTTGTAACGAGATGTACACGATCGCTTACTTTGTCATTACTTTATTACAGTAATCTATAAATAATCATACTTTACACACATCCCTTTACACGCTGTAGGGTGAACACTGCACATAGGCGTATCATTCCACTTAAAATTCAACATTAACCATGTACACGCACTAATTGCCCATTTTTGTCGAGAAATGGTACATGAAAATGTAACCATTTATCGACAGAAATACGAACGAATACCAACCTTCCCAATAACACCAGTTTGTATCTAAACATTTGCTCCTAATAGCAACACTAGACTGACGTAATTTGTTATATTTTCAGTTACTGATGGACTGACCTGCCATTGTGTGATACTGATAGTGCGCCGAAGGACCTCTCTGACATGAAAACGGCTATTTCTGGAAGATAATGTACTGCTGCGCTGGGAATAATTTATACTCTATGTTAATGGTCTCCTTCTCCTTAAACTGTAAAACATACACTAATATATAGGTGAGAACATATTAGAATTTTTGGAATATATGGCTTACAAATACAATTTAGTCACACTGCAGTAGGCTTAATATTCAATATTGTAAACAGTCATAATTGTCGGTAAAGTTTTGGTAGTAAAATCAGTAATGCATCATGTCCCAAACCATCTGATATTGATAAACCGAGTTTCAACATCTTTGATCAATTAAAATGAATTACTTTCAGTTACTGCCGAAATATTCTTCTACAAATCCTCTACAATGATGCCGAAGGCTTGAACTTGAAGATTGAGTCTTAATAATAATAAGGAAACAATTCATAGATGTTGCTCCTATCAAAGAAATTAAGATGATATTTCCAGTTCATAATGATACACTGTGTACTCACAGCACTGGATTTAGAAAGATAACCATTATATATTATAATCCGTTGTTTCAATATTTTGTTTTCTTTGTTGATATCACTAACTGATCGATGATCTAATTAGGTTTGATTTCTAACATAAACTGTGATCTGAGAGAAGCCTAATATCAGTGTGTAATGTATTTGCAGTACTGCGCCGTGACGTAATAGGACAAAAAGTACCTGCCACCAATGGTCAACACCAAAAGCGCGGCGTACTGCGCGCGACCAACTATTTCGCCCGTACAATATATGGAACAGATATTTTACGAGTATCACCCGTTAATGCGCTATCCGAATTGGCGCTGTTTATATCTCCGCCAAAAGCATCACATTTTAGCATTAATGCGCGTAGTTTTCTTAACTATTTTCACAGTCGCGCCTTCCTGAAGTTACATTAAACAGCCTCTTTTGCTTTCTAACATACCAGTTTGGAAGCAAAATATTATTTAGATAAGTACCAGAAACCGAATTCGAACTCGGCACATTAATAGCATGGGAGCCGATATTATACTGGAGCGATATTTAGTAGAGAATAAACCGGTATACCTATGGTGTACCGGTACCGGTATACCTATGGGGGCTCGATATTAATACAATTTTGTTAGAACTCCTCCCCACTCCCGTATTATTGAGAATAAATTTACTTTTCCATACAATTGTGCACTTCAGTCTTATAGTAAACCTCAATTGAAGAAATAAACTGTAATGCTGCAGACCATAGCAACCATCTAATGCGCAACGATCCAACGCGAAAATTTAAATTCACATTTGGATATAATGCGCGTGAGTGCTTACAAATTTGCTTTTGTCGGAGATATAAACTGCGCCATCCGAATTTATCTTTTCAATAAAGAAAACGACAAAATTCCGAGATTCGCGAATCTCGGAATCTCTAGTATACTATTATATTTGCATATTATCACAAAAAACATTAGATGTTAGATTTTTATATCATGTTATATGTGTTGTGTTCACTTTATGAGTATAGTGAACACACAATGAGTTACTTTGGGTTTTGACAAAGTGAAACGATTTAAGTAGAGCTAAAGTAGAACTGAAGTCTTCGATATTACAACTTGTTTTAATAATCACAAAATCACTAACGCAACCGCTACGTATATACAAAACAACAATTACTACTAACCACGTGGTTTAAACGCGTGGTCTGATCGGCAGAACTGCTTGTGAAGTAACTGCCGACCTAAAGAGTCTGTTTATAAAATATCGTCTAAACTATAATAGAATACACTACAAACTATACTACAAATATCTTACATACAACATATACTCCCCCCTTTTTTTTTAAGACTGGCCCCCCAGTCGGGAGCGCAGCCGGGAGCTATGTACAGACATACAAATTAAAAAATACACAAACATATAATACAATTCAACTACTTTATAATAAAATAATTTACATTTTAGTATCCATGGAACATAGGCCCCCCCTTTTTTAAACACTGCCTCTGGCGGACCAGGGGTGGCTAGGGCCATTATATGCACGATGAACACTAACATATAACGACAAATACAATCAATCAATAGAAATACAACTATACAATGCAACTATAATATAAATTAAAATTAAAAAATGTTCGAGAGAAATGTCCATATGATATCCCTCGTCTTCGCTCCTTCCGGTTCCTAGAAGTTCATCGTTGTTCTAGGTTGTACGGCCCTTCTCCTTCTACAATCTTCTGCAGTGTGACCGTGTTTTTTGCAGAAGCTGCAAAAGTTCGCCTTCAAATGGTTGGCCATTTTCTCGACTCGTCTTTCCAGTTTCGATAGTCTCTCGGCCATTTGACTATTGGCCGCTGCCATGGTGATGCTTCTACGTGATTTCTTGTGGTGCTTTTTATCTGCCTTTGGTGTTTTTTCTTTTTTTCTTAGTTTTTTCTCTAGTTTCCTCTTTTTTTCTCTAAGTACGGCACAATCGTCTGAGGAGGAGGAGGAGGAGCAGGAGGAGGAGGAGGAGGAAGAAGGGGGCGATCTTCTTAGGTTATTATCGGAGTCGTTGTCAACAGTGACAGATACTACCTGTTCCAGAGGCTGTTTGGATGCGGAACTCATTGTGGTAGATATAGAAAATAGATAGTGATACGAACTTGAAAGTGGAACAGCAGATCTAAGAGTGAAATAGCGATGGACAAGACGGTAAGCGTCTCCTCTGCATGTAAGCATGCTTCACAGAAACTTCTGCTTGTCGGCAGCCTTGTTTCAGTGTGATAGCAGTCATCGCGTGCAGTTATTGAATGACAATATCTTCATTCGGTTGACCACCCTGGGTCTGGAGACTGTTGGGTTGTTCCTGTTCATTATTTGGTGCCCGCAGATACTGATCTTTCAATTGGTGAGTTATGATACAGTAGAGACAAGCGACACTTGCACACAGTATGACTCCTACTGTTACTGTTAACAGGATGCCGTGTACCCAAGAGATAGTTTTCTTCTGAGCTTCCGGTACTACGAGCTGTTCGAGGGATTCTTTTAGTCGTGTTATGTTCTCGACCGAGGTGCTCAGTCGTTTGTCCCAAGAAGTAAGAGCCACGTTTGAGCCATTGTATATGATGTTTGTCGAAATGTAGTTAGGTTCCTCCACGAGTAGTCCCTCCATTTGTATATAAGAAACTCCTCTCCATGGTATGAATTTTGTTCCATACTTGTTAGGTTTTAGGAGTTTCATTCCCTTCTTATTGTCATTCTTTTCGAAGACCTGTATGTCGTGAACCGCGGTGCCTATTAATATGCCGCTAGCATCGTATATGTACTTCGGGGAACATTGTGTTTCTACTACCTTACAACTCGTTAAGTTTGTCAAGCAGCTAGTTTGTTCGCTATTGTCAAATATTTCCGCGAAACACGTTGTGACTGTGTCTGAAACAACACAATTTGTTTCGTCTACGGCATAAAATTTGTCGTTTATAGAATATATCAATTTGGGTATCTCGAACAGTAGGCAAACATGATTTTTAATTATTCCAACTTGACGGGTAATGTACATTGGGAATAGATGTTGAGGTTTGAGCGCTGGATATTCTATAACTTGATGCACATTTAACGTATTGGAATAAATATCGAAGTGTGCTTGTACGACAGAAATAGTAGCAACTTTGTAAAAGTTGTACACGTTTTCGGAGTAAACTGATCCTTTGAGCATTGGGTGTTCTATTAAGACCAGGTTGAGGTCTTCCGGTTTGACAATTTTAGGTGTTAATTGCGATCTCAGACGACCCTTAGTAAGAGGTTTGAACAAATTGTCCAGAGTGTTAACCCATCTGTCCACGTACTGCATTGCAAGCAGATCTCCAGTGGTTTCAAGTATTTGGCACTGTACCATTTGGAATTTTGCGTCAATGTCTTCCTGCGACTTTCCGATCATTGAAATCAGCTGATCGTCCCATTCAATCACGTTTTCATCGAACTGGTGCTGTTTGGTGATAAAATCGCTGAACTTGCTGTCCAGTTTATCAATATGAGGCCCCTTCCAGCCATTGCCACCTGCCACCTAATTTGGCAGGTTTTACATTAAGACTGATAATCAATTTGAAGTCTTAAAATGATTCCTGCAAAATTAACCGAAAACCTGCCTATTTATCGTATTCGTGCAGAGATTTATCTCACGTAATTATTTAATCGAGTTGTTGATTTATAGAAAAGCCTGCAAAATTAACACAAAACCTGCCTCACCTTTCACCTACTCTCGGCAGGTTTGCTCTATTTTGGCAGGTTTTCCGTTAAATATAAAGTCGAATGCTGCAGATTTAACGCAAATCCTGCGTAAGTTGAGATAATTTGAATCAACTTGTGGCGTGATTAAACCTATATTGGCAGGGGTTTTGGATAATTTGAGTGTACAATGTGGAATACTGTAATGATCGTATAACCTTATTACTAGGTAGGGTGTAGGAGTAGTTGAGACTTGGTTTGTGCAAAGCTACAGAAGTACAGAATGCTACATGCCTACATGGCTCTATAGTTTATACTTTTATACATGCAGTCACTAGTCAGTGGCGAAACGACCGCCCGACACTCCGGCAACCCCTGCTATGCGGAAGGGGATGGGGGGGGGTGCAGCTGCGGCCTCTTAGGTACGTTTCGCCACTGCATATTATCCACTGTTACCAACACGGGGTCTATGATAAGTTTGAGTATAAAAGTACAAAAACCGATTATTGGAAAATAACTGTTTGCTTAACTTCAGTTCTTAGGTTGCCATTTTTAGATTAGATTGCTATGTTCTTAAGTAGTGAGGACAGCACTTTTTCAGTTGCAGTGCCTCTACCTGTTCATTGTTCACATTGTAAGATTTAGTGAATGAAGTGATTCTGAAAGAATCTTCAATTACAATTAATATAATAGTTCTAAATATGCAGTTATTTTCAGATTATGAGATATTTGATCGGAAATTTGTCACACGTTAAAGTGACACTTAATAAGTTGGACCTTAATCGAAATTCGTATTCACGAATTGGAAATAGCTCGTACTATAATTTATAGGTTGACCTCCCACATATGCTCTAAGGGGGAGGTCAACCTATAACTCAAATTATTGCTATTTACCAATATTAATTGATCACTGATGTGGCACTTTCAGCGGAAAATTAGTAATAGAAAGCGGACAAACCAGTTTTGGTGAAGGATGTATATCTTATACTCTTATAGTAGTTGTACACTGTACAGCAATGCTAAGGTAATGAGGTAATGCTGTAATGGGACTACTGCGGACCCTCTACCGGCCAAACATATTATCTCATTATTGAAGGGTGTAGACTGTAATATAGATGTAAGAACTTGCTAAATTGGGAGGTGACTGTTTTAAAATGATCAGATGCTTGCTTACTAACTTATTAAGAATGAGAGGTAATAGTGATTTACTTTATCTTGACAGGACAGTTAAGTATTTAAGCTTAAGAAACCACGTGGAGCTAAACGGTGCAAGTGATATAATACTTGAAAATTGACCCCCCCCCCCACGAGCTCGCCATTCACAACGCAGTTGCTTCATGCCTGCCTGCCTAGGTCGAAAATAAACTAGTAGTACACTATGGCTCAGATCATATCTCAAATTGGCAATGTTACGTATTCAAATTAACAGTTCAGATCACGTCTCTAATTGGAAATGTGTTGTATTGAAATCAGATCACAATTTCGGAGAAATGTCGTTTTTTCTGGTACCCTGAGTCGGACAGATGTCGCTGTCGGACAGATGTCGCTGACAGGAGTCGTGTTACCCAGTAACCCTAACCCTGACCCTAACCCTGACCCTGACCCTGACCCTAACCCTAACCCTAACCCTGACCCTGACCCTAACCCTGACCCTAACCCTGACCCTAACCCTGACCCTAACCCTGACCCTAACCCTGACCCTAACCCTGACCCTAACCCTGACCCTAACCCTTACCCTAACCCTGAATTGACCCCAGTGTAATTACATGGGGGGTCAATTGTTGGGGGTAGATTGCATCAGGGGGTCATTTGTCGGAGGGGGGGGGGGGGGGGGGGGGGGGGGGAGGGGGTCAATTGTTGCGGTACCGTACTATATAAGTATATAGCGTACTATACCTCTCATTTGGAGATTCAGTGCCATGGTTTTCAGCTTTTTATCAACTCCGGCCAATTTCTTGACTGCGCTAATCAACTCGGTTTTATTGACTTTTAGTTTTGGTGCCAAATAAGCAAAATTCCAAATAACTTAAGAACTTAAAAGAAAGATAAAAGAAACCTGCCAATTTATAAATTTAACGCTGCCATAATAAGATTATAGCATTATAATCTATTTGGCATGGATTGATAATTTTATAACAAATCCTGCAAAGTTAATGGAAAACCTGCCGATTTAACTTTATCACTGCCGTAATCCATCCGGAAAGGATTGATAATTTTATAGCAAATCCTGCCAAGTTAATAGAAAACCTGCCAAATAACAAATACCTGCGCTGTTGATGCAGGATCACTAGTCAATTAGGCAGGTTTTGACATAAAAAATTAAGAGAAAACCTGCGGATTTAGTGTAATATACTGCTGATCTGGACAGGGTAAATTAGATTACTAGGCAGGAGTGGTAATTTCGCAGTCTTCGCTATTAACTGGGCAGGTTTTAGGTTAAATTCGCAGTGGCAATGGCTGGAAGGGGCCTAATATGGTGTTTTAGGGTTCCGTAACTTATGCCCCCTAGTACTAGATCAACGATACCTAGACCAATGCCAAATGCGAGGATACCTCTTTTGTTTCTATTTGACCTGGTTTCATTTGATTTTGGCATGGGCCGTGCTATGTTGTCGAATAGCTTAACATATTCTAAAGTGGTTTTTCGGATCTCATTGTTGAACTTTTGTTGCACATCGTTTTTACAGTTCAGAAACTGTGACATATTCGGAAGTTTCACTTTTCTGAATAATGATAGCATGTTGTTTGTGCTGAACGTTATGTACCCTTGGGGCTTGAGCATTATTCCATAATTCTCAAGTATTATCGAGTTTGGCATAGTGGCCTCTGCTTTTGGTTTTTCTGCCGTTGCTAGTGATAGCAACATGAACAGTGCTATCCAGATGACAATTTGATGTCGCATGATCGCTTACGTTGTGGGGAGTCGTCACAACTGTGCCGTATTGATTTGTTGCGGATATCGTCACAACTTGCTTTTTATACTTTAGGTTTCTGCTATGAAGCCAACGCGGCTTGGAAAAATTGAGATCAGAAATGACACAATTTGAAATTGTTCTCTATTGATAATAGTGCTATATCGGCGGCGCTTGGCACGTGTTTGTATGCTTTTGTTGTTCACTTATTGTTCACTTTCTTTGATAAGCAGACAAGTACAACCCCCGTGGTTAGTCGATAAGACGCTTATAAGGAACAAGTTCGCTATTAATAGCAAGTAATTGTTACCACGGAGTTGTAGTAAACAAATTTTGTTTTCTTTGTTTCAACACGATTCTGACATGCATTTAACAGTTTGTTTTCGTCTTGTTTTATGTGTGAACTTTGGAGTTCATATGCACTTTTAGTAAACTGTTACCATCGCCTTAATCACAGCAAGCATATTTAGTTGTTGCTAGCCAAGAAGACGTCCATAATTACAACATCCTTTGTTACAATTTTAAAACTTTTAGCAACTTCTTCTTTACTGAACAATTTCTTTTACAGCTATAATACACTTTATGCTGACCACTTTACGTGGTTCCAAGAATTCTGCAGAAGCAGAAGTGGTGACTGTTATTCTCCACAATAATTGACAAAAAGGAGGTTTATAAAAATGACCTAGATAAGGTGACGGAATGTACCAAATCTGCTGCATTCTGGCTGCGCTGGTTCTTGTTCACACCTGACTTCTAAGTCACGGACGGTATGATAAATGTGACTAATAGTAATCGTGGCACAATTTAATTTTGGTTGTCTTCGACTATATATCCTGGGTATCTATCAGGTTGATTTCTTATCCGAACAGGACGTGCGTGATTTTCAGGTTGTGCGGGCAAAACCAAGCCATCAACTTGTATTACCGGTCGTCCATCATCTGGATCTTCAATTTGCCGATTAATGTCATTTTCAGGTAGAGGATTATTCAATTCTTGTAGGTCAGCCTCTTCAGTTTCCATTTCAGGGAACTTGAATTCATGATCCCACTCTAGTTGTTCTGGAGGATCGAAGTTTCGTGTAGCCACGTCTTCACCGTTTGGCTCCAGTCTTAAAAGATCATGTGGCACTATTGGATGTATTCTCGAATTTCCTGTGTCAAGTTTGTAAACGTAATCTCCTACTTTTGACAAGATTCGGAATGGTCCATAAAAGTTGGACATAAAGGCGTGCTGTCCCTTTCTTCTCGGGCGCCACAAGTAAACCCAGTTTCCCGGTTCAAACTGCTTAATGTTCACTCTGTTGTCATACTGTTGCTTTGCAATTTCTCTGCTCTCTTTTAGATGGAGTTCAACCCATCTATAGGTCGATCGGAGCAATTTGTACAATTCGTAAGCATATTCACTTTGTGTCTCAAATTTCTTTTGAGGGAATGTCCCGAAAATGATGTCCGATAATTCTTCAGGTCAGGGTTTAGTTTCTGAGTTTTATTCGAAGTTTTTGGGCGTTTTCCCTCTCCTACCCATTTTCTCACAACTGACAGCACAGGGTCATTTTTCTGCGCTTCCAACAAGACAGTTTTTTCAATGATTTGAAAGCTTGTTGACTGCTCTTTCGGCGTGTTATTTTGAATGTCACTTTCGCTCGGACTGTCTTCGGGAAGTGTTTTCGGACGCTCCTCACCTTCTGGTGTGTTTACATTATGTAATACTGAGTTTATTGCATCACTCTGCGGTACTGGTTCAACTGTGATGTTATTTGCAGTGGTTATATTCTTAGTAGATGTGGCAGGTTTCTCTTCTATTGGAGCGTTTTCAAACTTCACCTTTTTATCGTAGTTTTCAAATTCTTCATCATTTTGCCTTGGTATTCTACTGGGGCAATCTGCAGTATTTTTGCCGCCGCTTATATGTTCGACTACGAACTGGAATTGACTCAGAGTTTGGTACCATCTCCATAGAGGTCCTTCCATGTGTCTTGAGGTTTCCCATGATAATAGTGGTTTATGATCAGTTTGAATGAGAAACGATTTGTTGAGTAAAAATACTCTAAACTTTTCGCAATAGAATTTCATCGCGTAGAACTCTTTTTGCCACACTGACCAATTTATTTGGGATGGCGATAATAAGTTTGAACCGAAAGCTATTGGATGATGGAAACCATCTTCACCCTTTTGCGCTAATATGGCGCCGATGCAATAACTACTTGCGTCTGTTCTGAGTGTAAATTCCTTACTTAAATCTGGGAATTGAAGAATTGGACACTCTACGATTTTCTGCTTCAGAGAATCGAACGCATCTTGTTGTTCGGGACCCCATCTGAATTTTACATGGTTTTTTAACATTTCAGTTAAAGATCTGCTAACTTCGCTGAATGATCTCACGAACTTGCGGTAAAATGAACACATAGATACAAAACTTTTGACTTGCTTCTTAGTTCTTGGTGTACTCATCTTGGTGATCCCTTCGATTTTTTCGGGATTCATTTGCACACCTTTTTCGGATATCTGGTGACCCAACCACATGATTTCTGTTTGACACAATCTTGTTTTCTCAGGTTTCAAAACAAGGCCAACTGAACTTAATCGTTCAAAGATGAGTTCAAGATTTTTAATCATCTCTTCAAATGATTTTGACGCTGTTGCTAGGTCGTCGAGGTATTGAACCAATTTTATCGATTTCAATCCTAGAAACAGATTCTCAATTTCGCCTTGAAAATGGGAGCTTGAGCTTGATAATCCCAATGGAATCCTTTTGTATTGGAACTTCGCCACTCCAGGTATTGAGCTGGATGTTATGTGACGGCTGTCTTCGTGCAATTCTAGTTGGAAATATCCTTGTGACATATCAAGGCTTGACCACAACTTGCAGCCGTGCCACAAACTTGTCGTGGTGTCCATATCTGGTAACGGCTGGAATGATCGTATCACGTGCTTATTGACAAGTCTTAGGTCTGAAATTAAGCGAAATTTGGTGTTGTCATCTTTTGCGCCCTTTTTTGCAATCAAGAAGGCTGGAGAATGATATGGCGAGTTGGATGCTTCAATTATATCTAAGTCCATTAGCCGTTTTATTTCCTTCTCAGCATGTGGTCTTAGTGCCAAGGCTATGGGTCTGAACGGCGCCCTTATAGGCTTGTTAGTATCCAGTATTATCTTGTGCGGTTTTATCTTCGCAGGTTTGATAATTCCTCCTTCATTTATCGCGAATACTTCACGGTATTTAGCAACGAGCTTCTTGAGCTCAGATAATTGTGCTTTCGTGAGGTGATTTATTTCATCTAGTTTAAGCTTCTTAAACAGATCTTGATCATTGTTGTTTTTGATTGGATTATTCTCCTCCGATGTATTGTAGCAATCCGATACATTGTTACATGCTGAATCTGTAATACTTGTAACAAGGTTCACCGTGTTAGTATCAATCGATTTCAAGGAACCAACTGTTTGATTCCTGTATATGATTACCGTGTAATCATTCGGGTTTACAAGGTCGATATGCGTCTTGCCTTTTTTAAGATTCACGAGCGAATCTTTCGAGGATATTTTATACTTCTTTGCGAGAAGACCTTCGCATGGCTCGTATATGCCAGTGTACGAACAGTATTTCTGTTTGTTGGATCGTTTACTCTTCACTCTACAGTGCACGTTATGCACCGTGGTTCTCGCAGGTATCTGTATAGTTTTGCTTAGCAGAACTTTGAGCTCTGGATTTGTCTTGTTCTGAACTTGGAACAAGGGGACCTTAATATCGTCGTCTAATTGAAACGACATTGCTGAAAAATTCAGAATACATCTATTATCTATCATGAAATCTGTACCAATGAGTATGGGCTCTTGCAGGTTCTGCACTACTATTAGAGTAGCGTTGAACGTTTTGTTAGCAATTTGAATTTGCTTCTTTATAGATCCCAAAACATTTAGTTTGGATCCTTCGGCACCAACTATTTGGCCGTTATAATCCTCCATGTTTACTAATTCCTCTTTAGGGACTATTTCGCTCCGTACTAAAGAGAGTGTAGATCCTGAATCTACCAATGCATAAACGTACGTGTTAAATAATTGAGCTTTCACGTACGATCTGTGTTTTGAATTGCATGCTTGTTTTCTAATTGATTTTGCATGCAAACAACTATCATTATTAATAATTCTACAAGAGGTTACTTTATGTTTACTTTTGTTCCTCTTATCTAGCTTGACCGAAAAGGGTTCGTGGTAGGCGCTTGTGGATTTTGAGCTGTCTGGTTTTGAACGTAGCTCTGATTGGTTTGAGTTCTATTTTGATCGGGACTAGGTCTATTGAGATTCCAGCATTTTGCTTCTGTATGACCACTTTTGCCGCAGTATGTGCAGTATGGTCTCTGCTGTGGCTGTGACTGATATTTCATTAGATCCCAACATTCACTTCTGTAATGACCGTATTTTCTGCACTGGTAACATTGAATGTTCCGTTTATCAGTATACTGTCTTCGGTGTTGACGGTCTGAGGTTTGGAAGTAGGGTTGCATTTCTCCCTGTTGTGCTCTGCTATTTGTCGGTAATTGTTGACCGTACGGCGTTTGATCATCCGTATTTTTCATATGCTGCATTACAGGCGGATGGAATTGTTGATTTCTATTTCTCCCCGCAGTCATTACCGCGTTTACAGTGTCTGGATCAGAGCTTTTGTTGTTAGTACAATTGCAATTTGCACACGACACTTGATAGACTTTTTCAAGTACTTGAGCTTCGCTTTCTTTTCTGATGTATCTGCGCGTTTGCAGCGCTTTGCAATGCCTTGCTGCAGCTTCTACTGCGTTAGTTAAGTTATCGAAGTTTTCTTCAAGTAACTTTACCCCTAATTCATCATTTCTTACTCCCATGAGGAAGCTTTGAATCAGTTGTCTGTTTTCTCGAATGTTTTGCTCTTCAGGAAAAGCTTCTAGAGCCATTTTTTCAAGCTCACTAGCGTATTGTTCAACACTTTCACCTTCATGTTGTTTTCTGAATCTCAACATATATTCGGCAGGGATTCTCACGCCTTGTCTGTTCTTGATGGCTGTTCTTACTAACGTTTGTGTTGCGTTATCGAAAAAATCGTTCTTCTGAGCGTTTGTTAAGTTCAGGCTTTCGATAATCGTAAAAGCTTTGTCATCCATGAACGATAAAAATGTTCTGTAAACATTATTTGCATTGATGTTCAATAATTCAGCATAGTTTCGAAACTGTTTTAGCCATGACGCAAAGTTTTTCTTCAGTTGGTACAATTCTGGCGATTTGGCGACATTGGCGACGTTTCTGTTTTGATTTTCTGCCATTATTGTGACGTCTCAGTGCGGAGTTATGATTGTACTGCACTGGTGTAGCACAGCAGATCTCGATTTTAGAGTGTAACTCACACTTTGGTCGTTCTTGTCTGGTTATCGTCAGACTTTTTGACAGGATTATAACTGAGAACGTTTGTCTGGATATCGTCAGACTGTTATCAGTTTTCTCTTATCTGTTGGTCAAACTCGGAGTTCGTCGAGTTCGCGCCAGTTTGTTGTGTTCACTTTATGAGTATAGTGAACACACAATGAGTTACTTTGGGTTTTGACAAAGTGAAACGATTTAAGTAGAGCTAAAGTAGAACTGAAGTCTTCGATATTACAACTTGTTTTAATAATCACAAAATCACTAACGCAACCGCTACGTATATACAAAACAACAATTACTACTAACCACGTGGTTTAAACGCGTGGTCTGATCGGCAGAACTGCTTGTGAAGTAACTGCCGACCTAAAGAGTCTGTTTATAAAATATCGTCTAAACTATAATAGAATACACTACAAACTATACTACAAATATCTTACATACAACAATATGGTTTACAATTTGGAGCACTTCGACGCGCCGCGCATACTAGCATTCTTGCTTCGCATTAATTCGCATCGACGATGGGTTGACTTGTATCACGTTGTGACACCCACGGTCGTTTCACTGACGCATGACGATACAGGGGGAGCCGCGCACTTCGTGCGCGGCGGGTCATACAACGTATGACAAGGGTTGACATGATCGTCAATCAAGTTTACAATATACTGCAAAGGTTGATTGACAATGTCAACCCTTCTAGATCGTTGCTCTGCGCGGAATTGCTACACGTTGTATACCTCTCGTGCACGCGAAGCGTGCACGCCGGCCGGCCGATCAAAAGGGGTTGCAGCGTGTGTCAAGCGCGGAAGCAAAGTAACGATCTCGATGCGAAGCAAGTTCGTACAGTGCATCGAATAAGCGAAGTCCTCCAAGGCAGCAAAAATTTTATCTGATGAGTTTTTAGCAGCACCAAAAGGTTAACAATTTAAATTCAACCCTTAAGCGGGCGTGCTAAATTGTAAATAATCACTATACACTCGATCTTCGAGATTTTTCTAAAAGAGCTCCTGATAGTCGAAACCTCCTCGAACCGATGTATTTTCGAACGCTGATTCCGAATCACCCCCATGATATACGGTTAAAATTCTCCCCTGACGAGATATTGGCAAAATCTTCCAGTGCATCTTCCATCGTTTGCCAATTAGGACCCCAAAACTCCTGATGTTTGCAGGTTTTATTTTACTCCAAAGTCTGTGGAAAACTGGTCATGGTTTTCACTGTAACATAATGAAACTTCTGAGTTGATGGTCATGTGACAAAAACAAAAAAGTTAAAAATTCCATTAATTTATGTTGGAATTCCTTTTCTTAAAAAGTCATTATTTTACTAAAACATGACCTTCATTCATAAAATCAGTGCTGCGAATGCAGATTGCACACAATTATCCCGAGAACAGAGTTTAAACAGTGCTGCAATCAACCTGAGTCAGGATTTTTTCGATCATTTTATAGCTTCATTTTACCGAAATTTAATTTGTGTCTTAAAAAGTGGTAACCTGATCTTGTTGAAATTTTTTAAAATTGACCCAGAGATTTTTTCTATTGAATGAGAGCATTGTTATGGTTATGATACCTTCCGGGAATTATATCCAACAAAAGTCTTGGACACTGAGAGCTGATAATTTGCAGATATATCCCGCAATACAAGGGAAGCGAAGGTATTATCAGCATAGACTCAGACTGGCTGGTGGCAAGTATTAAAACAAATAACACTGGCGTTCTATATATTACACACTATATTGTATGATGCGCACGTATCGGATTACACCCCTTCCAATCAGAACCGGAAAATATTATAATACATAACACCTTGGCAATTTCGTGCCCGCGCGTTCCCTCCAGCAAGTTGTCGGGAATTATCGCGCTCAGCACTCAATAGCCTAGGTATTATTATATTATAACTAGCTGATTTTTACTGCAATTTAAACAAGGATGCTTTAAAAACTCAATTTGAAATCAGTGGCGTTACGTTGCCTGTTGGCGCCCGCCGCCCCTCCTCTTTTGGCGCCCCTCCCTAAAATTGAACAAATTAGATGATTTTAGTGGATACTCCGGTAAAATCTCTAAAAAAGTGTGTTTCTAGAGCAAAACACACAGTTTTGCTAACTTATCGTAGTTAGATTTTTCGAAATCGTCCCACATTCAATGCTTATGATATTGACTTCTAATTAGTTTCTTAAGCTGCTGCCTCTATTGACCGTAGTATTTCTTTAATGTTCCTACACATTATTTTGTTATTTAGTGTCTCAAGTCCTAAAAGTTGTTCATCCTTTAGAATATAATTAGTGTGGATTAATTTTCAGGTTTTCTTGTGTTCTCAATTGTTTTTTTCGTGGCACAGTAGTGCATTTTTAAGTTGTTGTGCCACTATAATGTAAAATTTTGGATTATTATTTGTATTTATTATTTTAATGGAATTAGCTCCTCCCTTGTGACAATGGACAGTAAGTTATAATTATTTTATTTCATAGTTAGCATCATGACACTGCCTGGGTGGATCTACATAGGAATCTTTGTACATGTTATAATAGCCCTTGTGTTCATATCTTCTCTACTCTACTATCACTACAAATCTAATACTGTTGCTGTCCAGGTAATGTTGAACATGATTTATTATATGGAACAATAACAGATTATATAGCCTAGTTTAAAAAATGGAATTATAAGATAGTGACTGGTGCTTTGAGGGTTAGGCAGCACTGTTGCACTGAGTAAAAGTTAAACCAGTCAATTTTGAATGCTCTTATATAATTAAATCAATTAATAGTGGTTTGAATTTAACAAATTAACACTTAAAATTTGTCATAAACCCTTATCAAGTTGCTTTAATCAGTATTTACGTCCTCAGTTTACAAATCAGTGAAACACAAACAAATCAGTGAAACACAAACAAATGTTATAATTCTGATAACTAGATTAGTTCATATTACCTAGTCATATAACCTAGTCAACAACAGTGTCACCTAGTCTAGGGAGTAGCTAAGGATCCATTGGATCTATAGTAAACAAAGTACTATTAACTATTATTAAACTATAGACAAATCCTGGTTATACTATTTATTGCAGATCGCTACTAAAATAGACAAGTATCTAAAAGAGTTTGGTTATGATGCTGCTCCTTTTCTACCAGAATGGTACAACAAGCTCTCAACTATTGTAAAACTGGACTATCCTCCAAATACAGGTTTTATGATATTTTGTTGGTAATGGTTAAAGTTACTTGTTGTCTAGTTAGTTGTAAGTTTGAACAATACATATGTTTGTAGACATCTTTATCCCCTGGGAAGAATGAACAGTCTGGCGAAACTAAAAAATCTCATCAGAATTTTGCATCCATTGAATTTTTCACTGTGCTTATCTTTTCAGTGTGTGTGGTGGTGTTATCAAATGCAGACATGTTTGACAAGACATTACCTTGTTACATCAGTGAACATGATCCAGAACTGAAGAAAGGGACTGATTGTGTTGATTTATGCACCAAGCACTACATGACAAAGGTAAGAGATGTAATCAAGTAGACTATGTTCTTTTGATTTAAGTTGACTGAGTTTTATTAATTACAACTACAATATGGAAATGTCGAAGTTCAACAGCTGAACATAAATAATTATTCTTTTTACCAGCTAATAATATGGATAATGTTATTTATCATTAATACTTGATGGATTGCACCAAAAAATTAATTAATCTTCCAATTGATATCATATAATATTATCACTTTATCATTGGTATAGTGGGTATAGTAAATGACAATCACTTTGATATGCCTCTTTGTGAAAAGTAGTACAAATTGTGGTAGGAACCAAACAACAATGATAGGTAACAAAAGATTTATCGAATTGACACTGTGACAAGACGTTGCTGTTGCTCACTTTGCCGCACTTCAGAGTTTCCCGTTCTTTCAACAGTTGATAAATCTTGTAAGATCAGTGAGGCTCTGCGAATTGTATCGGAGCAGTTGAAAATATTTCCGATTATTGTCCACAAGTAAGACCTAAAGCTGGTCACAGTAAGGGTATAAATATAAAAGTTACTCATGATATTTAGTTGTAGTAAATATTTAAGTACCCTCCAAACTTGAGGACTGATCAAGACTGCTGATTTCTCTGGCGCAAAAGACTCTATAAGCGAGCATATAACATAGGGCATTTGAGAGATGCAGAAAACAGCAGCAGTCAGCAACGCTGTCACTACTCCTTGCCATCTTTCATTCCCATGACCCCTCCGGGAAACTCCCCTTGCTTCAAATAAGGAGTTGAGTGTCGGTATAGTGGTTGCAATAATGGCAACAAGAGGAGCGTACGATGACACTGCCATAGCAAGTGGATGCAACAATCCCCAAACTTCTGATGAAAATCTGTAGGTACATGTGTTTGTGTTATAGTAGTCTGAGGAGATTACTCTGTATTCAAAAGAGATGTCATCCTTTCCTATGAGCAAAAACAAAACTGGGAAGATTAGTAAAGATATTGTCCAGATAATGGTACAATGAATGTGTCCCAAACTGCATGACCACGTTCCTGAACGAAGAGGTTTTTTAAGCAGGAACAACTTACTCGTGATCATTAGACACACAAAAAGGTTGCTTGCTGGAAAGGCTTGGTAAGTCACATAAACTCTAGCGTAACACATGACATGATGTGATGTGAACAAACCCTCAGTGATCCAACTTTCTGTGACCAACGTGACCAAGTTGGGCAGTGACACAAACGTCACCAGAATCAGATCACAGACTGAAATATGCTGGATTATAGACACAAGAACCTTGTTCAGCTTGATTGCGTTGTGTTTTATTGACGCGTACAGTATGATTGTATCCCCGATAACGGAGGATAATATCACAATAGCATGGTAGATTATCCAGAAGTATCGCTCTGTAGAATTCTGTAATCCGTCCAATGAGGAGTCGTTGGAGGTGTTGACCATTTTCATTGTAACAAAACTGATATGAGGAGATTTGTTAGGTAAGTAAATGTAGATAAGGGAGTATCTAATGGTATGCAAAATATGAAATATTTACAGAATATATGTCTAGTGGGGATGCAGATTATAGTTGTGAAGTACTGTACTGCGAATGAACTGTGAATGTACTGTGAATGTACTGTGAACGTACCATTAACACACGATGTTTTCAATACACTAGCTCGACTTCCAAAGGTGCATGCACTGCAAAATCGGTTTACAGAATAATAAAATTTAATTTTGCTGAAGTAGATTAAAGTCATGCAAGTTATTAAATCTATTATATTACAAAACTTCAAAAGAAAACAATAGAAGTAATATTATATAACTTTATCAGATTAAGATTAAAGCTATTAAAGTCACTAAATCATACAACTTCAAAAGAAGACAATAGAAGTAATTTAATATAACTTTATCAGATTAAGATTAAAGCTATTAATTAAAGTCACTAAATCATACAACTTCAAAAGGAGACAATAGAAGTAATATAATATAACTTTATCAGATTAAAGCTATTAAAGTCACTAAATCATACAACTTCAAAAGAAGACAATATACAGCCTAATAATTTTATAATACAATATAACTTATTCATGACTCTTCTTTATCACTGCGCAGTTTTCTATAAGCCCCTCTAACTATTTAAGTTAACTAAAGAGTCAAGTTTGTTCTCATTACAATATTCTATTCCTTCCACGACAGAGCTTAATAAACCTGGATTATATGGACAGTGGACTGTCTCTCCCTACAAGCATGCAATTCGTCAGCATCAAAATTATCTAGAATTATTCTGCTGCTTCTCTCTAAATCACCATGGCGCTCGTATTTAAAGTAACGAACTATGTCATGCTATTATATTACATTATATTATATTATACTAGAAAGGCAGTTATCACAGGGAGGAAACTAATTGTATTCTTTGAAAATAAGATTTTATCGCATTAAAAAAAACGTCCATCCCAACTGAAGATAAAGTCGATTAATTATATATGTAAAACAGTCCACACAACTAAACGTGATAATATGATGTAACAATAAATGTAACAAGAATCATTGCGTGCGCACATAAACCCGAGCTTCTGTTATATTAACAATTTTACCATATGCTGCATATTCGATTTATCCTCACTTCCTCAGTTTAAAATCCAATCTCCAGTGATCGCGCGCATTTGTATTATTAATGAGTCTGATTGTTGGAGTCAACCCTGTAATGGTGATGATATCACAAACTTATGGAGAGATTCCTAGTCATGTTTAGAGAGCAGTGCAACTGATCATGGCACGAGGCACGTACGTGTTTACTACTTTAACATGATTTAAGAAAATGTCACATTTTAACAAACTTTAACATAATTTAACAAACTTCAACATAATTTAAAATTATTTTCAGAATGAAATTAGTAGTTATTGATTAAATCAGCTTTAGGAACGGGCAACAAACAAGAATGAGTTGATTTTAGGGACAGGGTAGCCTATGTACTATGTAGGGCCATGCCAGATCTTTTAAAATATAAAATATCAAGAAAATGTAACTGATCCTATTGTTGTTGGACGGTGGTTCTAATGACCAGTTTACAAAAGTAATGAATATTAAATAATATTAGAACCTTAATAAACTGAAGAATTTAACCTCTTTTGGCGCACTGCACACAAACTTTAAGGGACCAACAAATTGGCTCTTGATAATTTGACTAGACGTAAAAAAATCAACAAAATGTGTAGATAAGCGAGCAATTAACTTAAAACAAACGAAAAAACGGTTTTACACATTAACTTTTCGATAATTTATAATTTATTTAACTACACGATATATAACTCATATATAATATAACTATTATAAGCGTTACAAAGTAAACGATGTTATTGTCCAACTGAATAATAACATCGTTTACTTTGTTACGCTTATAAAAAGCTCCAATAAATGTTAGTAGAGCACTTTGTCGAACACGAGAAACGAACGTGTTATCGGTTATACAATATACACGCACTATATATTATAAATCCTTATATTAATATGTAGGTTTAAACCTTTTTAGTTGCTCGGTAACCCTTGCTGATCACAATGGATATATAATTAAAATATTAAATCATTAGTACTAGCGGTATACCCATCCTATGGACTATTAATCCTGATTTGAAAATTAGCGGCCGTTATGTGACAATAAAAAACAGCGCCTCAGTTCGTAATAAGTAATGGAGAGATAATATATAATAATACACTATTATTATATAAGGTCCGTGCCTAACGTCAAGTGTATGCGAATATGCCTAAACAATACACATACAAGCAGCTATTAAGGAGAAGAAGTGAAACATTCTGTGGTTAATAATAGTAAATAATAGTTAAATGTGCTAATTATCACAGTATATTACATTTTATAGACGAATCCTTTATCATTATGATGTAATACTTCAAACACAAGGATATGTTTTTTAATAATCTTCCGAACCATGATGAAGGGCAGTTTCATTGAAGGAAATAGGATCGGTTAATCCAATCTTACAGTGGCATAACATTACCAAACGCCACCAAATGTCAGAACAAACTGAACACAGCCACCTGCCACAATAATCAAACACCATCACTCACTCTAAAAGTCGAGACGTAAAATATCAAAACACGCTAGTATGATTAATGAGTCTAGGGCTGTATAATAGGGCCTATAATGATTGTGACCGTTAGGAAACCTTCCAGACATATTTAAGGGCACTTTGGGGAAAGATCGGGAATCTGACACGAGTCACGTGTCAACATATTACTATTAGTGAAAGGATAATATGTAAATATAATGGGATACATTGGGATACTAAGATTATGTTTGCGTTTCATTGCTCAACAGCTGTTCGAAGGATCAAATTTAAGAAAGGGATACATTTCTGTGTTTAAACTGGTATTAGTCAGTTGGGCACCATCGTATATTAATCTACGTCTCATTGGCCATATCACAATACCTTTAACATTAATTAAGAGGTATTGTTCCTTGTTGTGGTTGAAATTTATGTTAGCAAATTGCTTGTTAACAATTGTTAACGAAATAAACAAATTGCTTGATAAATTTGTCATTTTGAATCCGTTTCGCGGCATCTTTTCAAAACATATTCCACATTAAATGGAGTGTCTACCATTGAATTATCAATAAGTTTAACTGTATTAATAGGGGCTCAACGTTACCAAGCCCCATCATTACACAAAGACAGCTAAAACGCAAATGAAATCAACTCTAAAGTCATTTTATAAACGAAACCTGCCAACGAAACTCCAAATAGGGGACGAGAAGTTTGAATAAAAACCTCATTCCCATCAATGTGGGAATTAGGACAGGTGTTTTTAAAAGTGGTGATGCTGTTTCCGTTATTATTCTTGATTTGATTTCATCAGTATAACAGACACTTTAGACTAAACATAACCTTGATTTTAAACAAAAAATAACGTTACACAATCGTATTAGTGAAAGGCTATGATTTCTTTATTCTTGGAAAATCACGGTTTTTAATCAAATGACCTCGGCAGGGGGTGAGATGGTCGTAATTTCTACGACAATCTCTTAACATAGTCCTGAACGATTCAAGCTAGCGTAGTAGAATAAGAGATAATAAGGAATCTTATAAATCGAGCGGAACACTACAAGATATTAAACGTCTCAACAGTGACACAACAAACTGAACATAGCCACAACATTTAATTAGCATGTACCAAGACTGTCCTCAACAATACAGTATTCCTATAATATGATATGTGTATATTATGTGTATATTATGTGTTACATATTATAGGAGAAGGTTTCACACATCCCACTCACACGTGTTATTTCAAAGGGCCATAACTTTAGTAACATGCACGACACACGTCTTTAGTATGTAAATATATAGTCGTCTATACTAACTACCCAGTGAACATCTGTTGCTACAAGAGCCCATGCTTTGCCACGGTTTGATAAATGATCTTCTGGTTCTACGGGCCAATCCCTAATAAAAACAAAGACACCCATAAGATACTATCCGCGCTAATGAAGCTTAGGTGATGACAAATTAAAGTACCTGTTCTACCTTTTTGGAAGCTAAATGAGGCTCACAAGTTCAAACTAAAATATCATCAACCTACTTTTAAGAGAGCTCTTGGGCGTGGCTAAAACTAAAGGAAACTAGAGCAAATGTAATGTTTACAAATTACTGAGCTACCAATTAAGTTACTGAAAATATATTATTCCCTTGGAAGAAACTGGCTCCCCTAATTCGTCCTACACAAAATTAGGCACAAGGTACAAATTGGTAATAATGGTTTAATAGTCCTCTAGAGATTGATCACGAAGTATATATAATACTTTGTGATCAATTTCTAGATTGATCTAGAATTAATATATCTTATTAACAATTAAGAGTGCTAAGAAGCTCATTTATTGAAAGGGAAATCTCTAATTAACTGTCCCGATTATTAAATAGGCACAGGGTACAAATTGATAATAATGGTTTAATAATCCTCTAGAAATTGATCACGAAGTATATATACTTTGTGATCAATTTCTAGATTGATCTAGAAATAATATATATTATTAACAATTAAGAGTGCTAAGAAGCTCATTTATTCAAAGGGAAATCTCTAATTAACTGTCCCGATAATTAATTAGTTTTATCGGTTAAAAATACGAGGAAATTCAAATACCGTTATTAATCAAGTAAATAAACGTTAATCGGGGAGAGATTTGGCCAGTCCCACGTATAGTACAGCATAGATTGTCCAATGCTGATCTATTAAATTCACCTAATGAACAAAGTAAAATTTCTGCGAAATCCAGTCATTTCCAGACATTAACAGATAAACAACATTATTTATTGTCAGATTCTTGGTATTTATCCTTTATAACTATATAATAGTGAATCCCTACTTTGTAAAAGATAAATAGGGATCATGCTTAACTTTATAAAGGAGCACGCTTAACTGCAGTTAATTTAAGTGAAGTTGAGAAGTTACTGGAAGTGTCGGCAAATCATACTACAACAATCAAAATATTATGATAATTTAATAATGTAACAATCATATACTACAGTAACGATAGTAAATACTATAACTTCTTAGTTTGTTAACATAAGCCTGTGGTTACCACTACCTCACTACCCGCCTAGCCTGAAACAAGTTCTATTTAAAGTTTTAGAAAACACAGTGCTCAAGTTAACAACAGGCTGTAACATGTTAAACCTGCCCTAGACCTTCATGCTGCCTAACCAGTCACGTCCTTTTATTTATTATATAAATGATCCACAGTAAGTTAAGTAAGTTAAGTACAAGTTTCGTGGAAGAGGTCCTGCCTTATAAAATAACAACGAAACGAAATTTTAAATTTCCTAATGTTAAAAAAACATTTCACACGGTCACCGGTCTGAATAAATTACGGTTTGAAATATTACCAATCTGGCTCTATCAGGTACTAAATTTATAGTGTCACTATAGAATTTGGGCAGTTTCCAAGAAGCCCGACACAGCTCTGTAACATTCCACAGTGTATAATTGAAGTTTCTGAGAAGCCCGACTAAGTGAAATTCTACAGTGGAACTCCATCGAAATATGTCACGATGGAATAATATACCCTAAAATATTCCCTAAACACAACCCTAGTCCCCTGTAATATGCTCCGATGCAATTTTAATGAGCACTTTTGGGCTTCAATTTCTCGATCATGTTTAAACTTTTTCTAGGTTTTTTTTTTACCGTTACCGTACAGATAAAACGGCGAATAAATGAAAAAATAGAGTGAAAAAGGGAACTTTTGAAAAAAGGAAACTTTTATTGAAATACATTTTACCGAGAAAAAGCAATTCGCTGACGCTCGTGTTTATTTTATTATAGGACCACTAAGTTCTGTTTGTGATCTAGTTAGTGTTAAACATTTAATTAATAACTTTAAAGCCTAATGTACGTCAAAATCTGAGGATATAACTTAAACCATCCTTGTTTGCGAGAAAAGCCTTATCTGACAAATTGATACTTTTAGTAAATTCCAATTTCAGCCGTGTGACATATAGCTTATGACGCAGAGCTGAACCATATTAATCAACTTATCAAACTTATCCTTGCTGCTTGGAATGAACTTTTTTTAATTGAAGAGACAGTACTCGGCACTGACGCCTTGAAATGTTTAATTACAATCAATTTACAATTTACAATATATAAATATAACACTATCAAGATATTAAAATAGTTCTTAATATCTTTTAAATTAATTTCGAACAGTGACACAGGGTCTGAAAATGCGCACAGATATTTTATCAAGAAAATGGCAGTGACATTGTAAAAAAGCTTCTCCTCAATACTAATATATAACTAGAATAAAAGGGACAAATAATCTCTAGATTCTACAAAGAAAAAGCCTTTAAAAAACCTCCAAACAACTATAATATTACATTATTAGGGTTACGATCCAGAAAGACGCTTCTAATCACACAAACTCGCCGCTTTTATGAGAATCTATCACAATACAGGAGGTAGTCTTTAGCAAAAGAGACAATAAGAAGTACTAAACAGATGAAAGAGTAAAGACGAGACCAAAATCTGTCAGGGTTATAATACAAATGGGGCAGTGTAATAGCAATTAACAAAAACACGAGAATATATCACTTAAACACGAGAACCGGGCCATTATGGGCTACTCATTACTCAGTAATACAGACAAAAGTTACCAAAGACACGATAATATTATGTTAGTAACACATCCATACTATTTGTTTGAAAACAGTATAGTAACCTAACATGACTTCACTAACGATAAACACTGAAAGAAAATAAAACGGTTTACTCCCTTTATGCCCTTAGCTGAGAGAGATCTGATTTTTAACTGCCTATAACATGTGAATAATGTATCATAATATTGTTAATATGCAATGTGTATATTATAGTATAATATACACTATGTAATTTGTAGTTATACACAATGTATTATGTATAATGGCTTACAGGGAGGGGGTGGAGTCTAAATCGGCCAACATCTTGCTTGCCTAATATAGTAATATGTGATCCACAAGGAACAAACACTCGAAGAAATATAAACAATGCTGCACAGAGTAACCTTATATCTTTATTTAAATCAAATGCAAATTATGTCTATCGCGCTGTTCTTGGTGGCACCTGGTACAAGGTTACGTTACTTTATAACGTAACTATTAAATTAGTTAAATTATTAAATAATTAGCAACTGAACTGCAGATTTGATTATCACGTTGTCTCATAGAGATAAAACTGTGGTTCAGCTGATAAAATCGTAACTGGAAACGCTATTATGTTCGATTACAAGCTCACGGTAGTTTTTGACGCGACTTGTGCTTTTCTGCTAATGTTTTACCCCAATTATGCGGTCCTTAAGACTTTATCTGTAGGTCACGTGTTCGTTTCCCGTTTTATTCTCCACTTGTTATAAATTCTTATTATTTTAACAACTATTTTAAATTCTTAGCCGTTTCTCTAGGTCTTGTTAATTGGATAGTTCAGGACTACGTAAAATTATCTTTAAGTTAGAACAACTAATTTAACGACTATTTAAAGCTTGTTATATAGATAGTGTCAGTATAATATAATAAACGTAAATATTTTCGAGAGTAAAACGTCTACGAAGCTGCTAGCTTAGCAGTGCTGCAAGAAATGAATTATCAAATTATTCCTGGTGTATTTAGAGAGCATCTCACCGGTCATGGTTATCTAACTTGGTCAAACAACTTTATCAAACATTTTTATCAAACAACTGTCATAGTCATACGTCATGACGTATGACAACACCAGCTGGGTTGTGGTTTTGATTTCGATAGACATAAATCCAGAGAGATAGCATGTAATTACATGACAAATCCCGCCTAATTCAAACAATTAAATCTCGAAATCACCAATTAACACAATATTACAAAGTAACTCAATACGAGATGACTAAACAATCTCTCTTCACCAGGCTGTCGAGGAGCTATTCCCCGGAGAAGATGTGGACATTATCTACGACTGGGAGCTCCAAACAAACTCGAGACTACCCAAAATAAACATGTCAACTGCGGGTCACGCGGCGGGACAAGCGTTTTATAACCGGCCTGAGGAGATCTCGACGCCTACTTGGGAGCAGACTAAAAAAATGTTTGGGTGCTCTATTAGTCCTAAATACAGCGGATGGTTTGGGTTAGTCACGATTAAAGATTATTCTCGAGAATACTGGAGATAATTGTATTTTTGAGAATCTGGTAAACTGTTATTGGATGATGGTACAAATTATTGTCCTCAGTCGTCGATGCAATTAAGATTCTAGTATGATCAAAGGATTCAAAATCACACGATGAGAGACAAAACTGCTTAATTCTCATGCAACCAATATGATTGTTATTGCATAATATTGCACTAATGTTCTTTCAAAATATTAAATATTATGCCACGTTGGCATTTAATATCTATATTCTATATTTAAATAACATACAAGGTGTCCCAAAAAACACGAAAAATTGATTTTTGTTAACAATTTTCCAATTAACGGCTTCCCACTCCGCGACGCGAGGCATGTGTTGTCATGTTCCGAAATCTGTGTCAAAGGTAAAAGGCAAAAATCCATCAGGAACCCCCGTTCATTAGGTATACGTAATTGTCTTTGAAATAGAGAACGCTTATAGAGCCGATGTTACCGGTCTTATTCAATCTATTGCACAAAGAAACAAAAACAAACTCGACTACCAATCTTTCAAGATTGTAACTCTTTCATTAGTTTTCCGGCAGCCCGCACAATCAACACGTGACATAAATTCAACGACATTCATGTGAGATTTTCGGATCAACCCGCCCGGCGCCCACTGCCCAGCTTGCTAGGTTACTAGGTTACTAGGTAATCACCTGATCAACTGGACAATAAAAACACGCTACTTGATGGCTAACAGGACAAAAGGATAACGCGGACTAGGTTTAATTCTCAAGCTGTGGTCATCAGATCTATATATCATTAGAATTGACTATGACTGCAGTAGAATTACCATAATATTAATAATTAACATGTTAAACATTCTTATTATACTATTATCATACTATTATTATACTATTATAAGTAAGGTTTGCAGTTGGCCGGCACACCAAATAAAAGAGATAAACCTCTCGAATGACGTTCTGTGCTCCACTAAATAACAGCATATATAATTCACCGGGGTAAGCTTACGGTTATATTCCCTATATTGGTTTCAAACAAATCGCTTTTAGCCCTATAATAAGAAAGTCAAAAGCAATTTTGTTTTTTTTAATGCTGGATTTCTCTACTTTTTAAAACAATTTAAAAGACGGAGTTCTTAACTATAATAAACTACGTACATGAACGCAATATTGTTTGATCCATGACGGATTATAGATTATAAATCTGTAAAGCGAGTAGCCGCGTGTGGCTCTAATAAGCTAATACGAACACTACTATTTATTGTGTCCAGTACATGGTAGCGCGGTTAGGGAGCTACAAGTTGAGTTGGCAATCAATAACTTATTGTTGAACTGAAAGCTGTAGACAAGATGTTTATTGCAGGGTGTTAAAATACCCATACGATAAATAATACCGCAGACAACCTTATTTTGAAGTTCACTCTAGTATCAGCTCATTTCAAAGTCTTTGAAATGCGTTCACTGCAAGAAGTGTGAACTGCACCCCTACTATCAGCAGCAATAAAAGATATGGCTTGCAACCTCTTTAAAGCGAGCCCTTTCTTCGTTTGGCATCACACAATCTTCACTTTGTAAATATAATATAAATAATATTGGACAGTTTAATTTTAAAATTTGTACCACGTCCTTTTAAGATGAACAAGAGGCCTACAACTTTTACATGGCCTCCAAACTCCAAAGGTCATACCCGACACTCGCTGGGAATAATATAAGACATTTCCAAACAATTCTAGAGTTATTTTAAAAAATGACTTGTTCGTGTTTTTTTGGTAGTAGTATATAGCTATATAGTATATAACGACTACAAGTTCCTCTCCTCCCAGTTACCGAGCAGTGTTAGTATTCAAGAACCACCAGGACGACACTATACAATATCTGCCACCCCACGACGCGGTGGAGACACAGGAACAGAAAACTAAGCTCATGGAGTGTTTTAACGGTGACTGGAAGGACCCAGCCTGGAGAGATATCGTGTTTACTGGTCAGTAGTTTCTTATTGTGAGACACTGCTGTGGGGATTATAACTTATCACCACTACTCTAGAGAGAGAGAGAGGCCACTCCTCTATGTCCTTGTTTTGTAGTTTAGCTTTAGAGGCTTGGAACGCATGGGCAACTCTTATCTAAATTACTCTAAGTCAAAATTATACTATCTACCTGCTTTAAACACAATCTGAACTTATACAAAGTGGGATTCCTGCTCATAAAGACTGAACAAAAGGGAGAACCCAGATGATCAGTACTATTATAAATATAAAGCTGGAGTTGTGTGCCGTTATTTTCACTAATCACACTTAAGTTTCTAGCATAAGGTGTTGCTGCTGTATTATAATACAACTACTTTCTCCCTTTGTCTACTGCGATAAGGACAGTAGGATCATTGTAATATTCAAACTCATTCGTCAAACTCGTGCAATATATTATTGAGCAAATATATGTGTCGGTGTTATTAGTTACCGAATCGTACTGCAAGGTCTTGACATTATCATAGACAAGATACCGATGGAACTAATTTGATCCCGAATTTCACGACAGCACAGACCCTAGTAAAAAACGTGATATCTCGGCTTATTTCGATTTAGCTGAAATTGAATGATTACGGGAAATCCACATAATTGACATACACAAGATACATTATACATTATACATTATACACAATATACATTCTTATCCTGCTCTATTAAACTGTTTCAGATAAAAGATACAGTGTAGAGCAGCTGGATTACTTTAATACTCTTCCTGCTGACCGCATCCCTAAAGTAAAGGCTTTAATGGACACATATAACGAAGGTGACGAGTCAAAGAAAGAACTTTAGTCTATACTACGAGAAACTGAGAAAATATAAGTAATATTTTGACAATTATTAACTTTATTTTCGTGCTGTATTTAAATATTAACTTTGTTTTCATGCAGTAGATTTGAATTGTTTTATCTCAGTGGATAAATTATTTTGTAATCAAAATGAAGGAAGATGGATGGCATTGTCTTTATATTTCATGATGTGACAATGTCAAAGTGAGCATGGGAAGGTAGTTGTTTTGACGCGTGAAACCTTGATTCATTGATTGGTCGAATGCTGTCACGAGTTAATATTATACAAATATGTTCCGCCTTCCCAGATGTTTTCAAGAGTGTTATCGTTCGTTCGTAATTTATTTCTTATATTCTCGTTTAAGTGCGTTTTAAGATTTCCCAATTATTCGCATAAAAATAAATGTCTGTCATTTTCCTCTACAGCTATCTAGAAAAGCTTCCAACATGATTTAACTGTTATCACACATATAATTTGCTATAACAACATGTCCTACTTACTAACTAGTTTTTAATAATCCAGATAACCCTAATAATAAATAATAATAACAAATAAAACACATCCTAGTAGTGTAACCATGTCACTGTGCACGTGTGGCGATGTTGGAGTGTACAAGTGTCCCCGGTGTGAGCTCCCCTACTGTTCACTATCTTGCTACAAGGGACATGCTCACACTCAATGTTCAGAGTCCTTCTACAAACAACAGGTTATAGATTAGTTGCAGTATTTATTTCCACCTAGATGTAGCGTTTAGAAATTTGTTTGTTTAACTATATAACTAATAACCCATTACTCGCCAATTTGGATATATAATATTTATAACACTTATTCGTTAAGTAACAATTCAAATAATTTGAACGTATAGTTACATTATAAACCTTATAAACTTACAAAGTTTATAGTTATAACACGTAATTTGTAGGTAGAAGAGGAGTTGAGAGAGAGGTCTGTTACAAAAGAAGAACAAGATAGAATGTTAGAAGTACTACAGAGAGAGCATACCCACTCTTCTGATGAAGGTATCTAGATACTGTATAGAACTATAGAGCACATCTTCGTTTATAAACGAAGATTTCAAAAATATAAATTTTCAAAAGTTTAAATACTTTTGAAACACTGATTGATCATTGATTATGGCAACATTTAAATTTGTTTTCGAAATTTGGGAATGTTTTATAATCTGTATTCTCAGAAGACGAAGTTGATTTGAAGGAACTGCTACAAGGTATGGAGATTAAGAGTGAAGAAGAGTTATGGGGGATGTTAACTGAACAAGAACAACAAGGGTTCATTAAAAGTATCAAGACAGGTACGCACTGCTTTGTAGATATATCTGTTGATTCTAAGTGTTTTAATTCAAATGTTTTCGCCATTAGGAGAAGATTTCTCTGATCATTCATTATTGATGACATCATTATTCACGTTTAGAGACATTTCTCATAAAAATATAAGTAAAATTCATCTTCAGTGAAACAGCTGTCAGTTTTGAACAAATCTGCGAAATCACCAGTTTCCGCGGTTCAGTTCCGGTATGTTTTTGCCATATATCTGGACGCGATCTCCGAACGACATAATTATATAGAAATGGAATTTGTTTTCGCGCTAAAGCATGGTTGATCGCGCACCAGACAACTGCAAGACCGCGTTTTTCAGAAATTTTGCGTTCGTTGTCTATTTTACTCACATGATTTATCTCAATGTCACCAGGATCTATCACAACGTTACTCAAGCCTAAAGAATTCTGGTGGACCAAAGATAATGTTGTGTATAAGCCTACTAAAACAGCAAAATTTGAAGACCTCTGCTCAAAGGAACCCTCCATTCACATGAAATATCTTCTCTTGCACGTGAGCAATCTCATCTTCATGAGCTTCAGAGTCTAACATCTAAATGTTATAATGATTCAATTCTTATGTTTATGAAGATTCAATTCTTATGTCTGTAAAATACATGTTCGCCTCATAACTAATTATTCCGACCTCTCCCCTAAGAGACCATGTAGTCTGAGTAAACACCTCCAAACTAACGACCTCTCCCCGCTATCTCACGTTTATCTGCACCAGGTGATCATGTCGTATGTGCACGTGGAGCTGATACACCCTCTCAGAACAGACCTTGTCCCGGAATATTGGGCTGTTTTCACTCAATTGTGGTATTGGAAGAGTCCTAACGTGTTTATCACTGCCGAGGCTGCGTGCATCGCCCACACTGATATAGCAAACAGTGCTGGTAAGTTCTCTTGTGTGACTTGCTTTCGAGCATATTGTTTCAAAGTAGTATTGAATGATAAAAACTAACTATTACTAGCAAGGTCATATTTACTGCATCGAATATATATTTTTCCATTCTTCGTAATTTAGTATATGTAGATTGAGTCTTGAAGCTTCAATCTCACATGTTCAACTGATTGCCTGGTTGAACGACCACCGAGGATTTGTTACCGAACGGCGACCTAGTTTTAGTCATAGCTATAATTATATTGTGTACAGACCCAGTTGCATCGGTGTCTATATAGTTGTTTCTGGTCATGAATAGACTTTGGATATGTAAAAGTGATTTGTAAGTTCTTGCATGCATTACATCCAGCAATAATCTTTTTTGAAAAAGAAATAAAATTAAACTTGTAATAATAATAATACACAGGAAAAAAATCATCCGCTGCTACCAAGTCATGTTGATGACATAAACCAAAATCGGCAGAGAAAACAATCGTAAAGCTTTATAGTTTATAGTTAATTGAAAAAATATTAAGAACTGATCTTCTTAGACGATAGGCAGCGTAAGCAGATTAATTATTATATTCATGTTCAATCATCGCAAGGCTCGTCATTGTGATTCGATCGTAAATGCTTGATTATACCCCTGGTCAACTTAACGCCGATGAATTCATCTGAAAATTTGAGTGTTAGACCGAGAGGGGTTGCTACTAAAGGTCCTGATGAGATGAATTTATGAATACGTGATCTTATTTACGTACAAAACACGATAAGATACAGGTAATTGAAAAACATTTGAAAGTGAAAACTGTAAATTGTAAAAAAAACATTTACTTACCGAACAAGTCAAAAATATCTCTCTGTTCGCCGCACTCCGCCTTGTTAACATCATGTTTTCTAAAGTGGTCTATAACGTTATCAGTGAGATTCACGCCAACAAACTCATCTGAAACAAGAGAATGTTGCATTGCGACTTGCGTTAGTTAATGACCGACAACTAGGAACCTCTCATTCCGGGCTCCCACAGTTGTCACATCACCCAATCAGTGACGTATCATTTGTGATGTGATCCATATTATAACCATCCTAACAGCCGGACAGCCAAGAACCTGGGTAGGGTTCACAATTCACATGACAGTTTAGTAAGTAGCTGTGTATTGTGAAGTATATTAAGAAGTTTTTGAGCTCTAGGCATGTGTTCACATAACGGCCGTGACTCGTGAGCCAGGTCACGTGTGGCAGTGCAATTGTTTCATATTCTAGCTCAAACTAATTAGATCTCCTTCAAAGTTTTAAGAACAATTTCAAAGTTTGGCACCGGTAGTCTCTTAATAAGTTTCACTTCTTTGTGTTTTCAGTCTCGACATTCCCTCATCGCATCATGACTAATATGCACTGAGTACTATAGGGCTACTGGGGAGGAGTTTGTTGACATACCACCACTATTGTGCACCAAAGAAATATATCCATTATATTGGTTCCGATGTAATGAGGGACAGTCTAAACTTCAAAAGTTTGAGAGTTCAACAGCTGCATTGTGCATAACTATTGTTATGCAGCTGTTACGTACCGACTCAAAAAAGGCTGAATCCCCGCCTAGAAAGAAAACTCATCTCACAGTTTTCTTAGTAACACTAACTGTGTTTTGGAAGAAAATATGACCCACCATACACACAACGTATCTCCAGAGGTTCTTAGTTGTAGGGGATATGTAATGATTGGTTTTTAGTTGTCGGAGCTGATTGGATTTCCCAAGCTTGCATGTCAATGAGTTAACTAGGTATAATTGCCAGGTTCCTAGTTGTCCGTCAGCCTGACGGACAACTAGGAACCTGGCAATTATAGGCTGGATCATTAATTTTTGAGCAACTACTTTTACTTTTGCATAAAAGTTTTGAAACGCATAGGATCCCATTGTCTGTTGCTATAAACGATAATCCAACAGAAACTTAATTACGTTAAAACTGCACTGATTTGGGACTGGCCGGAAAGTGCCAGGCAATGCTTATTGAATAGAAATTGAAAAGAATGTATTATTATTAGAAACATACCTGGTTGAATAATGAATACTTTACAAAGCTACTAAGTACTAACCTAGTAAATCCCAAGATTTACACGAAGACTTCAATTCCTCAAGAAGTTCCTCAGAGAAAACGTTGTTGAAATAGGGCTCAGTATATAGAATATCCCACCTCGTGATGTTGCTGAACTTCCTCGCCCCTTTCAACTGAGATTTAGTGTCTGTTAATTCTGCAGAGCATGTGTTAGATCTGGTGACTTCAGACTCCAGGCTCACTTTAGTTCTTTGTAACTCTTCTTCAGTCCGGTTACATCTGCCGGTTACAGACTCCAGGCTCACTTTAGTCCTACTCAGCTCTTCTTCAGTTCGGTTACGTCTGGTAGTTTCGGAGTCCAGACTAACTCTAGTTCTCTCTAGCACATCTACAGCTCGGTTTAGTCGCCCTGTTACCGTTTGTAACTCTCCCTGTGTGCTATTCAATTCACTGGTGACAACTATGAGCTCATCTTTTGTCCTGTTTAGGTGAGTAGTTACCGTATGTAAATCGTCCTCAGTTGTATTGAGTTTTCCAGTGACTGCATCAAATTCTTCTTTCATCGCATTTAGTTCTTCATTCATTGCATTTAGTTGCACTTCTTTTTCATCGAGCAGCATCATTATGATTTTCCTATATCCTGCATCACACGCAGTTACTTCAACAACAGACCCAGTTCTTGATTTGGCTAGCACATCCTCCCAGCGAAGTTGTCTGCTGCTGATAGTCTCCTCTACTTCGGCACACAAACCACCATCTGCTATTCTTTTTATTGTCTCTGAGCTAAGGATTTTATTATAAAGATTAAATCTGTATAATTGACCACCAAAGATATGACCACTATAGACAGAGTTACCAATTTTACCAAACCACACAGTCCCGCTAGTGTGCAGTTGTCTCCCGGATGAAGTCTGGCCGCTAGCTGCTAGTTCCCCGTCCAGGTAGAGCTGAATAGTCCGTGAGGAGGAGGACCAAGTCAAACAATAATGGAACCATTGTCCGACTGGGTAGTGAACTTACTCTGTGAGTCCTCTAAAACCATATCATCTAGTACTCTGTTGAAACTCCCGTCAGATGCAGTCAGTATCTCGTAATAACTGGAACTTGTCTGGTAACTAAACACGACTGGGTAGGTGGATGAGGTGTACACTCTCTTTATCCATGTACACAGGGTGAAAGAAGTACGGAACGGGGACATGTCGTAGTTAAAGCTTATGTAGTCGTTTGTAGTGGTCCCAAACTGCAAGGCAGTGTACTTTCTATCCACCGCGTTGGTTACGGGAGATACAATGCAGATTGTGAGAACGAAAAGAAGCAGCATTGCGAAAAGTTTCAAGTCAGATATAAAACGTGGGTTGATTTCTCGGGACTACAAGGTTAACAGTAAAATGTAATCTAGAGAATCTGTGGAGCTAGAGTTATTACTGCAAGTGTGAATTTGGACTGAACCGGAAAAGTGTTAGCGTTATATAATCGAGCAGGGTGGCACGACTCCGTCCAGCTGGCATGAACCAGAAACCTGACGATTTATCTTACATATTCTGATATTTATCTTACATATTCTGTATGTTAATACCAGGATTCACCCCAAGTTCAGTAACATGAAATTCTGATAACATTACTCTCGAGTGATTTGTGGACTTCTTATAATTATTATGGTCTAGAATGTTATCTCAGATGCTACTTTACTCGATAAATTAAAGATATTTTGAGTTAAGTGGCGCAGTTCCAACTTTTTCAAAATTAGTTAAAACATATTGCGAAATTTTCAAAATGCGCGTTATTTAGCTAAGGAGAAAAGTGTTAGTAGATGTGCTTTGTGCTATGGTACAAGTCACATGACTTAGGTATCTCATTAGGAGGCTCTAGCTTTGAATTAGTAATCTGACCAGATGAATATCTGACAGGACTTAGATCAGTAAACCCCCGACTTAATATTTACTGCAACACAAGTTGATTTATTAATAGCTACTTAATAAATACATATTTTAGGAATTGCAACTTGCCTCCTAACGAGTCCAGGCTTATCTTCCTCAGCACTCACACTGTAACTGGGCTTCCATGATACAAATGTACAATGTACATGTAGTACAATGTACATTGTACATGGGTAGTAAGTCGCACCCTAGTTTCATGAGTTTCCATGGAGGCCCTTGATAATAAACTATAATAAAATGTGAAGTTGTTCTTGTGAAGGTTTGGTTAAGTTTCCCCTCTCTCTAGATGATAATTTGCAGGGTTACAAGATTTCGTACCGTTGAGTGGAGTGTTCGAGAACACTTGCAAGCTCCTGAGACACGGACCGCTAGCAGTGGAGAGAGTTTGTTGTGAACTTATCAGAATCCTGACTAAAGTCCACAAAACAACTCCTTGTAAGTTAGACTTGTTAGTGTTGATGTTACTAATTTATGTGCATTATATGCACATATGTTGTCTAATAATAAGTGTTAGTACGTTTTGCTTCTACTCCTTGTAGAGCTCTATGTGGTGTACAAATTTCTGAACGAACACTGTTGCTAATAACCACTTACAATGCTAATAGCCACTTACAATGTTTATCAATTTTGTGTGAAGTAGTTCTTACATACTTAGTGCATATTATGTTACACCTTTTGTCATATATCCTCGTTTTTAGTCTTCATTATTTTCGTTAACGTTTGTAATTGTACTTGTATTCGTACAATTATGTGTTGTACAATTGTACAATCGCATTTGTAATTGTATTTGTAATAAATTACTGCAGTAGAAAAGGGAGAATACACGAAGATAAAGAAGAAACTGCAGTTCTATTCCTCCTGGAGTTTATCAAAACACAGCAGTTCTTTAGCTGTACTCGCTCTGGAGTTGCAAGTTTACATCACCAAACTTAACAGTGATACCAGAAAGTTTACCGCAGATCTTGACTCTGGTACGTGTTGCTTCAAACTTTACCGACATTTTCTAAATATTTCGTGACTGCTAACCCCTCTTTTCTCTACAATATGTCTCGCTTTTGTCAATAATTCAATTCTGGAATGCACCGCCCACCGGATTTTGCTGCGGTGAAATTATTTTCTTTGTCTTCTCAGGCTGCAAGGCTGAGAAACATACGAGACCACTGATAGAAGAACTAGAGAGCTGAATCCCAGAGAGAGAGAGAGAGAGAGAGAGCAGCTACGTACGTCTGCTATCCATTATTAACAGCTAGCAGCTGGTACACGTGTTGATTATTACTCGTGCACTGGTTGTTGTAATTACTCCCTCACTGATTGTACTGATTGCTGCTATTTTGTTGGATTTTATCATGTTTGTCTAGTACTTTTCTAGTAGATTTCAAGCACTAACCTAATGAGGGGATGGTAATCAAGAATATTGCTCCTTAGTATTTAGTGGTTACGATTCAGCTGGCTGGCCATTTATGCGACTATTAATTTGTATATAGGTAGGTAGGTAGGTAGAAATCAAAGGAGTATTTATGTATTTATAGAGGTAGGTAGAGTAGAAATCAAAGAAATACAAATTTAAAATTATACCAATTTCTCCCAAATTTTGAATAATTTTGAATACAGATGGCACATAGTGCCATCAACTGAGCTACAACGAGGTTCAAAGCCACAGCTATAAAAAGTGGGGGTAGAACAGTTTTAGAATTTGCTAGCACAGTATTAATCTGAATCATCTTTGTTCCAATATCACGATTCACGTCGTTCTTACCTGCTAAATTACAAACTCACAAAGTCTAGTGAATTGTAAATGTTTTGTGTTAAATATAATTCTACCAGCAATCATGCCATAACAACGATACGTTGCGGGATTGTTTCGACTGTTTCTACTAATTGAATCATGATGAGCATCATATCTTAGACGGATATCCTTTATTATTCCTTTATTATTCTTTTATTCCTTTGTTATTCCTTTATATTTCTATTAATACTACGACATAATATCCTATACTATCCCTGCATTTAAAACGTTATAGTAACTCCTCATGACCTGATAGCTTCTAAAACGGTGTAAAACATAGTGTGTGTGTGTGTGTGTCGTTCTGTCGACTTGTATAAATTATCAATCTTAGTATACACTTGTACTTAGCTATTTTATTCAACGTTTCACGTATAAGTATAATATAGCAGTAACCGTATTACTATTTACTCGTCATAACTCATAACCATACCCCTTGCAACACAGTATTGTGTCATAGAGGTGAACTGTCCTTACAGCTAGTTATCTAGCTAGTTTCTTTGTCTCAACACCTGGTCTCAACACTTTAAGTTCGTCCAGCTTCTTCCTCCGATTATCTTACTCTGATTCCAGTCCGTTGTTAGACTTCTCAGTAGTTAGCGTTTTGTTTTTCAGAATATCCACAATTAGATAACTTAACATCTGGGGAATCATGTGTCTTTTGTTTTACGTCAGTTAACATTACAATATAATATTATAGTTGACGAATATCACAGATTCAACATGAACCACTGTCCGTGTTTCTATAGAAACCGGGTGACTTGCGAATTACCCGCGACAAAAGAAGCTCGTCAAATATTTATTTGGAGAGTATTTGTGAACAGATCGGTGGATTTATTGAGCCGATCTTATACACCTGCTCGTACTAGCATCTGGTCAGTGTTGAGACTAGAATGACATCGTAATTCCCCTTAATGTTGATTTACTGTATTTCTTTCCTTTTATCGTCAAGTTCTCTTATTCTCACTCTTGTATAGGCTCAATTCCATAATATTTCCTGCGTGGTATGTAACGCAGATGTTCGGTCTTTTTTCAACATCTAGCTAACTACCAACATGTCACTATCTGATAGCCGATTGCTCTGTGGTATGATATTCAGGAATATTCCTATAGGCTTGTGTCGTTGTCTGTTTGTAATGTTTAGTTAGTTTATTTTTTATATTTATGATGATGGAGGCGGAGAGGGAGGGGGGGGGGGGCTGAGACTTCATCTCCTCCCCTGAGGTTTGATTTACAAAATTATAGGTCTGTTATACATATTTTATGACACGTATTTAGCTATGTTAATTAAGTTAACTTCCTACCAGGTAAGTAAGTACAATGACTACTGATACCTACTCACTGGAGATGAGAGACAAGTACTCTGTGGACCTTGACGTGACAGCCAGAGTGTTCCTAACCCTGCTCTCAGTCCTCACTGTAATCTGTGGAACTGTGGGCAACTTCCTGGTCTGGTACGGCTCCATATTCCGCTCTGCTATCAGGATGGAGCCGTGTTCCCGGGTCCTGATAACCAATCTGGCCCTCTCTGATATCGTCATCTCCCTGCTCCTCTTCCTCCTCTTGCTATGACCCTGGGGGCCGGTAGGTGGGTTCTGGGGGACTCTCTCTGTCAGTTTCAGGGAGTTGCTATCCAGATAGCCATGTGTCTGGAGATCTTCATCATGATGTCCCTTAACTGTTACAGACTCTGGGCAGTTCGTAAAACACCAGGAGACAGGGACAAGGTTAAAGTTTGGCAGATTTACTGTTACCTGGGGGTGGTGCTGCTGGTTTGTGGCAGTCTCCCTCTGGTTCACACTGCCATTAGTAACGGAGAATTTCGGACTGATTTTGATAATAGAGTGGGGATCTGCCGGCTGTTTCTGGTAAGAGACTACAAGCATAACATCCTCGACATGTGCTATCTAGTTCCTCCTCTAGTCATATCCATTACTGCCAGTAAAGTCCTCAAGTGTATCCTGTGTTACTCTTCACAGAGATCTGGTAGTGGCAACCCAAAAACACAGAGAGCCATATCTCTTGTCTGCTGGGCCATGATTATATCCTATCTTCCTTGCTACATAATTCTGGTTTGGGAGATTGCACAGTCTAGCATTCCTAATGCAGCATACTTGGCCCGGGCCTTTATAATGTCCATCAACCTGATGGTGAATCCTCTAATCTACTTCATATATAGTTCAAGCTTTAACAGCTTTGTGAGGACATTCTTTTCGCTGGACATTAGAAGAGAGCGAGGTCAATTGGCAACTGATTCTGCACAGGTTCCTGAAACTTCCAAAGTGTAGAATATGAAATGGGTTTTGTTCTAATTTTTAATTGTTATTTCATTTATTTATCTAATTTACTAATGTAAAAGTGGTTTTCAGTTGCTCCACAAACGTTTACCTTTCATGATTTATCAAACTATCAAAGAATTGCACCAAGAATTTCGATTTTACCATACCGGTCCATATTAGTTAATTCCTGACTATCCTAATTGCTGATACTAAATACTAATGGATATGTGTCTCCCGGAAGAGAATGAGCACACAAATGTTACGATAAAATCTGATACATATCACATAATATATGCTTAGAGTGTTTTATTAGCTTATTATTAACTTAGCACGCTCGGATCCCGCCTAGCATGAGAAGTGGGCCGGGCTGCGTCTGAACACATGTAATAATAATATCGGGCACGAAGATTTAATTATATTTATAAGGAGAAATCAAACTGAAAACGAATGCGCGCAAAGAGAATGGCGAACTACTCAACTAGGTAAAGTGCAAAGTGAGTCATTGGGAATGGGATCATTTGTTGTTCATCTTTCAGGGAAATTTTACCTACCTGTCACCAAGATGTAACTAGGTCGAAGGGAAAATTATGTCTCACGCAGGAATTAGGTCTCAAGCAGGCGCGGCTTTTAATATATTTATATATATCACGCGCCTGCGTAAGACCTAATTCCTGCGTGAGACCTAATTTCTCCGTTCGACCTTGTACGTTTATAACCTACCAGGACGCGCGCCGAGTTAGACTCGTCGACGGTCCTAAAACAAATATTTTACGAGTATCGTACCCGTTAAAGTTAGACCTAGTTACATCTTGGTGACAGTTAAACACTGCTAAGTTTGACACAATTTGCTCTTCTCGCGCACGGGATTAGGATGTGTCCACTCATAACCCATGTGTCTTCCGAAACAAGCGCGTCACGTAGTTGGTAGTACGCGAAGGCACATGGGTAGAGCATAAAGAAAATGTATGGACAATGGAACGTATAGCAATTTCACATAATTATAACCATGAGTCTTCGTGTACTACGTGGCACGCGAGGGCTCTAGTTATATTAGAGCAATGTAGCAATGCTTTAACTTGCTAAGGGACCATCCACTTGACCATCTAAGCCGAAGTACATGATACAATTGCAATATGTATGTTAATATACTACAGCACAAGGACGTCCGGCAAAAAGTTCACCTAACCATTTGTAGCGCGATGCGTTACTGTGCCGCGCCGCGCACTCAATGAGGCTTCTCACAGCGACATCTCTAGATCGGCGAGATGCACTACTGTACCGCGCCGAGCTGAGATGAATTGATATCGTCAATTAACCTAACCATGTGCTTGGGCGCGCTTGTTTCAATTTCACAACACACACAAGTAAAGGTAGGCGGGCGCATGCTACTGCAAGGGCTCTGGATAGAGCAAGGCAAATAGGGAGGGGTGCATGGTGGTTTTGGAATTTCGGACAGGGGGCTGGGGGAGGTTGTCATACGTTGTATGACCCGCCGCGCACGAGCGCGGCTCCCCCTGTATCGTTGAAACTCTACAGGGGTCTACACTATAGTGAAACGACAATGGGGATCACAGGGGGTGGTTTCTTAAAATCCGGACGTCCAGAAATTTTTTACTGGGCCGCGCTCAGCCTGTCATTCCACCGAATCTCTATTTATGAACATAATAGCCTGAGGTCCCCTTAATTGACGATGTCAATTCATGGCAGCTCGGCGCGGCACAGTAGCGCATCTCGCCGATCTAGCCAGAGAAGCCTTATTAAGTGCGCGGCGCGGCACAGTAACGCATCGCGCTACAAGAGGTCCCCAGGTAAGAAATTTTGGCAGAATAAACGAAAAAGTTAAATTTATTTCAACTTTTTGAATTTTATTTTAACTCTTATAATGTTAAATTTCATTAACTTATGATTAACAATAAATTTGAGTTGGTTTTATTTCAGATTTGTACTCTTATAAGTAGCCTGGAATTAAAATCCAGATGTCCGTGAGAGCGGGTGGTTTTGAAAATTCGGACAGCACAGCTGGAGAAAAGTTCATATAGCCATGTATCCACGATCGTACTGTATGATCGAAGGGCTCTGCCACAGGGGTGCCATAGTTGCTCTAACCAGAGCCCTCTTTGTATCACGTTGCGACCCCCCACGTTTCACCTGACGATACGAGGGGAGCCGCGCACGTCGTGCGCGGTGGGTCATACAACGTATGACAAAGCCCTCTCGCTTGCAGTAGCGCGCGACCGCCGGAGGCGGCAAAGTGAAACAAGCGCGTCAAAGTGAAACAAGCGCGTCACGCAGTACGCGTAGGCACATGGCTATGTGAAGTGCCATAGTCCAATGAAACTGCTGCTGACTCCTGCAAATGGCGCGCGACAGCAGCAGTTAGTAGCAGTTAGCAGCAGTTTCTTTGCACTATGGCACCCTTGTGGCCTCTGTCTGGTTTGTGGTCAGAGCAGGGGTAGGGGTGGTCTAGCTGAAAATTTAGGATTTTGGTGGACGTCCTCAATAGTTAGGTACCTGGGGAGCTCAGGCTATCATGTTCATAAACAACCAAAATATAATAGAGATTAGTCGGAATGACAGGCTGAGCGCGGCCCAGTAACCTAAATTGATGGCCGGGCCCCTAAGCAGCTTCACCGAACTTTAATTGACGGTGTCAATTCTACATTGTAGGTTTACAACCTACCAGGACGCGCGCCGAGTTGGACTCGTCGACGGTCCAATATACGGAACAGATATTTTACGAGTATCACCCGTTAAATTCTACACAGCTCGGCGAGGCCTAGTGGAGCATATTGCCGATCTAACGAAGTGGTTGCGAGAAGCATGGGTCATACGTTGTATGACCCGCCGCGCACGAAGTGCGCGGCTCCCCCTGTATCGTCAGTGAAACGACCGTGAGGGTCGCAACGTGATACAAGAGAAACATTATTGGATTTGCTACACGTTGTATACCTCTCGTGCACGCGAAGCGTGCACGCCGGCCGGCCGCGCGCGCTTCGCGCGCGATCAAAAGGGGTTGCAGCGTGTGTCAATACTGCCGTTTTCTCAGAAAAGGCAGTAAGTCCATATTTGCCATTTCGAGATATTGCGACTTTTGCGTTTATGGTTTTTTCTCCGTTTACTTTTTGCGTAAGATCAAAAGTAAACACGTTGAGTTATCAATAATTAGTCAAATTTTAATTTGTCAAAAAAATTAAAGCTTTGAGCCGTCCATAAGCTTAGATATAACCATTTTTATGCCAAATAATCGAGCTTATTTTTCATACTGGATGGACTTACTGCCTTTTCTGAGAAAACTTGGACTTACTTCCTTTTCTGAGAAAAATCTCTGTTCAATATTTTTCTGAGAAGGAAGTAAGTCCAAGCTTTTTACTAAATTTTTGAGGTTTGGATCTATGTATTTTGGATTATATTGTCAAATATAAACAATTAGGTAAATCTAAATCGCTCCATATCATATAATAAATGTTTTTGAATAGTAGTATGCCCTTATTTAGGCAAACTCGCCAATTTTGAAAGATTTCAGTGCATTAAATGATATCTTATCGATATTTTGATGAAAATGAACTTGATCTAAAAGATATTCCTAAACTAAACATTCTCTGCGATTATAACAGCTCAATAACTGCTCCAATGTTTATGTTTTGCAAATAAAATACATCCGGCGTTTTTGAAAATCGGCCATCAAATTTTTTTTGAGGCCTAAATGAAAATTTTGATCACTTAAGTAAAGTTGAAATGTAATTATACATCGATTCTGAAAATTTCAAGCGAAAATATCAATCGGCAGTAAAGTTATGTTCTTTTTGGGAAATCGCTTTCTAAAATTCCGCTTTTAGCATGCTTTTATAGGAAGTAAGTCCAGCTACTTCTTCCTATCACAGATAATTTATCTCAGAAAAGGCAGTAAGTCCACGGAATTACTTCCTTATCTCAGAAGATTTTCAAGATTTTCTCAGAAAAGGCAGTAAGTCCGGACTTACGTCCTTCTCTCAGAAAATAATTGGCCAAAACCGAACATAATGTTTCTCAACTGGGACTTACTTCCTTAGAAATTGCATGCAACAATGTTTCTATACATTAATATGTAGCTCATGTTGTAGAGAATTTTCCACTGAAATTTTTGATACCAATATTGTCATATTTCGAAAAATTGGACTTACTGCCTTTTCTGAGAAAACGGCAGAATATTGGATGCGTGGCGCGGTCCAGTAACGCATCGCGCTAGTGCAAAGTGAGAGTAGCGAGTAATGGACTAGTTCACATAGCCATGTGTCTATGCGTACTACTACTACGTGAGTTGGACTCGTCGACGGTCTTGGATGTTGCATGTTGGAATATATTTAATATGTTGAATAAATATTTTACGAGTATATTACCCGTTAAACTGCAAACGCGAGGGCTCTAGTTAGATCACCTAAATAGTAAGGGGTCGTTCACAAATATCACACATATTACGTAATCAGCCAATTTAATACGTTGTATGACCCACTGCGCACGAGTGCGCGGCTCCCCCTGTAACGTAGAAACGCTTAGTGAAACGACAATGGGGGTCAAAACGTGATACAACAAATTTCTATTTGAGTTGAGTAATTTATGCAACCTCCATCGCACTGAAAAAAGTGCGAATGCTTGTTCGGAATCAGCGTCCGAAACTACTTCGATTCAAATTGGTTTCAACAGTCGGGGCCCTTTTAGATTAATCTTGAAGACCGAGTGTAGAGTGATTTAGCATGCTTCGTGATCGACTTTGACGAATAATTGGGTATAAATATAATTGGGGATTCGTGACTGAGGATTAAATAAGGAGGCCCTTCTGAAAGATCACGAATTTGACTTTTTGAAATTTGTCCTTTTGAAAGTTGACCTGGTTGAATGTGCAATTTTTAGTAATTGTAATGTATAATTTTGCTCATTCATTCTTCAAATTTTGGTCAACTGCTGGGCAGCGGCCAGCGATGGGTTGGCCCCCAGCCCCAACCCGACCCCAACCAATTATTTCATCCTCTTATTTCGCTCAACAGGGGCCGCCCCAAGCTCCCCCTAAACTGCTGATGTCTATTCACCGATGACTGCATACAATATACCATATTATATATATATATATATAATACCATTACCATAGCAGAGAGTTAATTAATTAATTAAATTATTCCAAAGTACATTACAGTTACACACAGGGCCTCGTGTATGTAATGTATCACAGGCGACAGCAAACAAAAACAAAAACTTATAACATGGGTGAAACAGGACACCACACGTGTACGATCTCAGCTGCGCAGTATCATAGCAGTCAATAGTTCAAATTGCAAGGTGTCCTGGACGATCAAATTATATAAATTACCTGTAGTGGATGCGCTTGATGTGCTTTGTACCGTTTATAATAATTAACTATGTGTTAAAACTGCACGGCTTAGTTGTCAAAACGAGGATTGGACACCCTACAACACAAAATTTCACAAAGATCATGCATGCGCTTACATTCGAACGTTTGAGTGAATAAAGAGCTTTATATTGCCTTTAGATATTTCCGACTACTATTACTAATAACTATTTCTATTTTCAATCACCAGCCATCAGATAATAATTTTAGGGCGTCCACAGACGCCTAGACACCCTCAATAGCCGCCTCTGGGTTACTAACATCTCATTTAACAATTGACACATTGACCCTTATTTAGTGATGTGCCGATAGTTTATCGAAGAGTAGAGACAAGATAATACATAAAGTTGGGAGTAAAAAGTTAATTGTGAAAACAGAATGGTCAATGGTAAGCGAACCTTCTGAATCAATACTGGTTGTAATTTTTGATTATTATAAGTGTTAATATAATGAGACCTGACTAATGAATTTAAAACTATAGTTTAACTTGACAACTTTTTTCAGTGTATTCCTTTGAAGGGGTGGTGGTGTTTATATTATTGGTGATCTGTACTTGTGCATACATTAGAACTGTTCCTAGGCTAAGACAGATATTTCTATCAGAAAAGAATGGAATATTTGGAGCATTATATAAAGGTAAGCACAACTAATAATTAACTGTATTTAAAATCAACTGTCAAATATTATCAAGGAATAAATACAAGATTTCAGTCTTTACTTCATGGCATGTTAAATTGAAATTTTTAAGAATTGGCTTTCATTTTGAGTGTTATTATAACGTAAAAATTTACAGCATCGATTATTGGAACAAGACTACATTGGGGAGTATCTACAGCATGTGTCACTATGGCAGTATATCTTCTGATTCTGAGATAGAGCTCAGGATTACCTAATACATCTCCCATAGACGTCATTTACTCAAGTGCATGTGCATTGTGCATGCTTTTATTCGACATTTAGACATGTTTGCCTTGATTCAGTATTTTTGACGAGTTTTTCGTTTTTAAGGTATTTTCAATAATATAATGACACTCTAAGTCCAATTTTGCACAAAACGTTTAGCCATTTTAGTGCTAAAATTTAAAGTTGATATATACTGTAACTGAACATTACTTTTTTTCTAGATCCAGTATGCATGCGGATTCAAATTTTAGTGAAATCTGATATAATAACTTATTGAATAATTCAAATCACATTTTAATATGAAAAGCTTTGAAAGCTTATGTGTGTAAATATATATTATGATGCTGCCTTATGAATATGTGTGTAATGAAAATGATTCGGTTGTCATTTTTGTTTTTAGTTCCTGCTAACCAGATAATACCTGATTGTAATGTTAAATAGATGGTATCCCTGAATAGATAAGCAGGTGACTTACTAATCATACACTGTTTAATGCATGAATTTAGCTTTAAATAGTAACTACATCAAATCAAAGTAGGTGATAATGCAATTAATTCATTTTAATTTGCTGTCTAGATCTTAGCTTATTACAGCCAATTTTGATTGGTATGGTAAAAATGTATTAAAACGTTTTGGATATTTAAAAATGCAACAATTTGCATGACAATGCTGAATAAACTAACTTGAATTTATAGTTTGGGTTTACAATTGAAATATTTCGAGTTTTCAATTTTACTTGTATCACTGTCTAGTTAGTGTCTATAGACAAAATTGGTGCTCACATAATATTACGTAATCACTTATTGGCCAACCCTCTCCGTAATCAGTTTAAATACATGAATGGCTTTTGTGCTAAAAAGCTAAAATTACAACAGCGTTATCATTCATAAACCCCCTCTCTCCAGATTCCCCTCAGTGATTATATAATTATATGTGAACGCCCCCTTATATTCAAATTGTTAGAATTTTGTGATTTTTATTCAATGTAGTAAATAGGTGATTCATAGTAACTCCACTGCAGGTTAGTTAATGACATGAAAGGAACTGAAGCTCCAAACAATTGGCTCATTGCTTGTGAAAAAGAAGGAGTAAATCAAGCTCACAGCAGCGATCCAAAATGCAGAGCAATTTTTTATGCCAGAACAACTTCAGCTGCCCTCTCAGCACTGGGATGTTTCTTAGTGCTATTTATCATAATAGTGTATAAAAAATACACTCGGTTTACCCAAAGGCTGATAATGTATCTGTTACTTCCTACATTTGTTATCTCTGCCGCTTCAGTGTACCCAAATATAGATGATATCAGTATTCCCTGTGAAGTTGCTGCATTCTTCATGAATTGGGGCACACTCTCTCAGAGGCTCATCATTCTTTGCATTGTAGTTCATTTGCTGGTCTTCACATTTAATCAGACTAGGCCCAAGTGCTTGGAGCTCCTATTTCACGTTGTAACCTGGGGATTGTCATTTTGCTTCAGCATCATACCTATTCCTGGTCATCATTATGGTTCTGCGGGAGTATGGTGCTGGATTAAAGGTGTAACACACTACGAAGATGAGCTAAGGTTAGGTTGCTTCTACATCTGGGTTTGGTGTTGTGTTTCAATTGAAATTGTTTGTTTTACCATTGTTGTAGTTCGTGTTAGGAGGCTGCTCAGACGTTTTCAAGGAATGTCCTCGTCCAATCCAGAAGTAGAAGAAACAAAGAGGCGCTTCAAGAAGTACATTTATCCACTGATGCTCTACCCGCTAGTGAATTTTATTCTAGCTATCCCGGTCACTGCAAATCGCATACAAAACTGGGTCAATGAAGGACACCCTGTATTTGGGCTGTTCTTGTGCCACTCAATTGTTTTCCCCCTGTGGGGCTTCTGCAATGCAATGTTGTACTTCATGAACAAAGAAACCCTCCTGCAACTGCATCCCTGCAATGTCTGGGAAGGTATTATCTCTTGGAGAAGAAGCTCGTCCCAAAAACGTCAAATATCTAGTGCTTCAAATGATCAGGCCCCTGACATTGACTTTGCCTATGCTGGTGGTGCTGTAACCAATCCTTCTGCTCTGCATTCTGCGACAATGGACTCTGAGAGTGACATGGAATGAGGGGAATTCCTAGCCCTATAGTAAGTTCCGGCTATTATTAATTTTGTTCGCTTTATCAATATTATCTGTATGAAAATCATAATTAAAATACAGGCATCTCTTCATGGAGTATGTATTACATTCTTAATAAAATTTTCATTGATTGATATAGACTTGATATAATTGTATTAAGTTTTAACATTTATTAATTATTGTGATCTGATGTTGTGATCAAGCAAAACCTTTATATCTTCATAATATGCTTGAGTGTATCGCACCAAAATTATGTTATTTCTTAATGTCATGATTTTTAGTATGAAGAGTTTTTTTACTTGATTTTCACATTTTTACACTGTTTGTTTGATTTTTAAATTCACATTTTTGCGATGGATACACGATGATTGTTATAACATATTATATATATATAATATATATACAACGGCGTTTCTTTCTCATTTAGCAAAGTGCTCAACTAATGGCTAGGAGCATACTATAAGCGTGTCACTGAAGATTGTTGTTCACACATCCATGAAACTTTTAGTTTGACGATAACATCGTTTACTTTGTTACGCTCATATATATAATAATATATACATATATAATATTTTTTTGGTCAGCCACAACAGTCAGTAAAACAACGTGTTGACTTCAAATGTCAATTCGAACAATTGAAACAAATCAAATTGGCGGGCAAACCATCCGTTTCATGATATGTATAAAACAATACCAATCATCAGTGCCAAATAGAATAATGAATTGTAGCGCTATGACATGTTGCTCCTTTATAAAATAATTTTTATCGATCATGAAACATTTTCAAAATTATCAAAATTTACAACAACAACAAAATTCTAAACAGTTTATTATGTCCGTCCAAAATTTAGAATTGTCTATGAAGTAAGGTAGTAAGACATCTTTGGCTTTTAAAGTTGTATACTGCGTTGGTAGAGAAAAATTTGAGTCGAAGGAGCATAACTAATAAATAGTTGTTGCTTGGTTTCCCAAAAGAGAGTGCTCGACTGCAGTTAAGCAGGAGCATTATAATTCGAACAATTGAAACAAAGCAACAACTATTTATTAGTTATGCTCCTTGGACTCGTCGTTGTTGAGCACTCTCGTTTGATAACCAGAATCAACAATTAACTCCCAAATACGGATCCTAATTCTACCAGCTTCACGGAACTCAGTAAAGAATTTTCCTCTACCACTACACGAAGGCCAACGCAGTATACAACTTTAAAAGCCAAAGATGTCATACTTCCTTACTTCATAGACAATTCTAAATTTTGGACGGACATAATAAACTGTTTAGAATTTTGTTGTTGTTGTAAATTTTGATAATTTTGAAAATGTTTCATGATCGATAAAAATTATTTTATAAAGGAGCAACATGTCATAGCGCTACAATTAATTATTCTATTTGGCACTGATGATTGGTATTGTTTTACACATATCATGAAACGGATCGTTTGCCCGCCAATTTGATTTGTTTCAATTGTTCGAATTATAATGCTCCTGCTTAACTGCAGTCTAACTTGAAAACCATAAATAACTGTCAAAAATTCTGGGGACAAATGGTGAATTACGTCAACGAGTTGACTTCTAGTCCCCACGATTTTTAGTCCCCATTAGTCCCCAAAAGTCTCCATTGGTAGTCATTACCCCCCCCCCCCCCCCCCCATATATATATATAGTCAAGGCGTCAAGGCGTTGTTTTACTGACAGTTGTGGCTGACTAACAATATATAATATATCTATATTATTATATATTATACTAGAAAGCCCGTGGTAACAGGGACGAAGCTAGTAGTATTCTTTGAAAGAAAGTTTTAATCGCATCAAAAAATATCCATCCCAACCAAAGATACAGCCGATTTAAATATAAAACACTTTAAACACAACGTAATTACCACAAAACCGATCAAAATGACGTTAAAACAATCTTTGCACGTGCATGTGTGGATTAAAACACCGTTGCTATGGAACGTTTTGGTTGTTACCTAAATTCCTATTTTTCATCTAATTTGCACCTGGGCGGTCTTACAGACATACAGACATAAATAATTCTCTGAATTATAGTAGAGATATACCTTACTCGGGATTATTATAACCGGGATAAAGTGGTGGGTTTTGGAAGATTCCGCCATATTTTTCCCGGTCAAAAATTTTACCAGTCATAAAAAAACCCGCCGACTCAGATTATGGGGTTCCAAGGGGGTGGTGATCATCATATTTTACCTGAAGTCTCATATGTGGCTAGAGAAGACTTTTGAAGCAGTGGATGGAGGGCTGTAACTTTATTGGCGGATGCTACCATAATTTTGTTATAAAAATCACAATTTGGTTATAGAAATCAGATGTCAGGGTGGACCGTGATTCTCACTTTTCTTGCCCACGAAGTGAGTAAACTGTGCCACTATTTTATGGTCCACGGTGGATTGATTACTGGAGCAGTTGAAGATGCAAAGCCAAGACGTTCCCCAATACCAAGCGGTGGGCAGGAAATTAAGCTCCGGCTGACCTTCAGAGCAGTAGCCCCATTAGCGGACAAAATGAAAGTCTTGTTAAGACAACAATACAACTTCGAATTTGACGGTCAGCAGCAGGGGGATATCAATAATGATAATGGAGGGGACATTAGCGATAATGAGAATGAGAATACACTTTAATGAAGATTTGACTTATTATTGCTATAGATTTATTTTCCTTTAAATACTAGACGTGTCTTTTTTTCTATTTCTGAGTAATATCAGTAACAGTAAATTGAAATAACTTCTTTAACAAGTAACAAAAACAGAAATTTCGGTTGAAAATTTGTTGACATCTGAAAAAAAACCTGAAAGGTCGGCCACCGGTAAATACATGACCGGGATAATTTGGCGGGTTTTGGGAAATTCCGCCATATTTTTCCCGGTTATTAATTTTCCCAGTCATAAATTAACCCGCTATAATATTCCCGAGTAAGGTATATATAATGTGAACTTATACTTTGCATGTTAAATAAGATCATGGTAAATAAATTTTGTTTGGTATTGGCACACATACTGCAGCAGCAGGCTGGGGGGGTACCAATGGCATAAATGGCATAATGGAGAATTGGCCAATAAAAATTTCCATTTATGCCATAAAACGTATGCCATTTATGCCATTTTTGATATAATACATTTCTAGTTTATTTATTTGTCATATGAATCTTTAACGATCATTCCAAGCGTTATAAAGCATGAAACATGTCTCTTATTCAAGTACTAATAATAATTTGCGAATTTAAAGTCAAATATGAAGACCTAAATTCATGGCATAAATGGAGAATTGGCCAATAAAAATTTCCATTTATGCCATAAAACGTATGCCATTTATGCCATTTTATGCCATTGGTACCCCCCCAGCAGGCTGAAAATTCTGAATTTGACTATGTTAGTTGAAAGAAGAATCTGTCGACATTTTATGGAAACCTTTAAAATATTCAGTGGTTTAGTAGAATATAAATATAGCTGCAATATTTTCCATATAAGTATATCAGGTATAAATATTATTATATCAAAGAGTGTTAATAATTTAAAGATAAATCTATAACATTTTAAGAAGAATTGTATCTAAAATTAATGTGTTATGATCAAAATCATTGGAAAGTGTCTGACAAGTAGAATTGGAGGAGATACCTATTTGGAGAACTAGAGTAACCATTATGATTAAATTGATTATCTGTGGTTTCATGGGGGGGGGGGGGGGGGGGGCTCATGTTTTGTGCCCGTTTTTGTCTGTGCAGTCCAAAAAACATGAGCCCCCCCTTTCATCCATATTCAGCATAGAATACATATAGAAGATATACTAGGGCTTTTGGTCCAAATTTGAAATGTCTGATTTATTGAGATTAAACTAATGATACATTTTTGTGAATTTGTAAAAATTTCCTGGCATTTTTCTTAGCGGTTTCTATGTAAATTAGAGTTTGAGAAACTGGAGTATGGTTTGACATGTAACATCAACTTTTTTGGAACATCTGTGATCTGTCATTGAACTTGAAGTTTTTTCCCTGGAAAACACTTTTCTCTACGTTTCATGCTACCCCGATCATTATGAGCCGAAATCATTGTTAAATGCTATGATATCGGGTCAAGCACCTTCCTAACTACTTACTTTAGCAGCCAGATACCCGATCCATTCCTAAATTTGATCACTATCAGAGTGAAATTGAGTGGAATTTGAATTAAAATATTGTCAAATTGTTATTATTCTAGAGGGTAAAAAAGAAAATTTTGATTACGTCATCAACAGCCAACCCCCCCCCCCCCCCGTAATCAACTGTAATCATTTGGGAACCCCTCCCCCTCGGCTGATTACCTTACTCGGGATTATTATAACCGGGATAAAGTGGTGGGTTTTGGAAGATTCCGCCATATTTTTCCCGGTCAAACATTTTACCAGTCATAAAAAAACCCGCCGACTCAGATTATGGGGTTCCAAGGGGGTGGTGATCATCATATTTTACCTGAAGTCTCATATGTGCTAGAGAAGACTTTTGACGCAGTGGATGGAGGGCTGTAACTTTATTGGCGGTTGCTACCATAATTTCGTTATAAAAATCACAATTTGGTTATAGAAATCAGATTTCAGGGTGGACCGTGATTCTCACTTTTCTTGCCCATGAACTTGAAGTGAGTAAACTGTGCCACTATTTCATGGTCCACGGTGGATTGATTACTGGAGCAGTTGAAGATGCAAAGCCAAGACGTTCCCCAATACCAAGCGGTGGGCAGGAAATTAAGCTCCGGCTGACCTTCAGAGCAGTAGCCCCATTAGCGGACAAAATGAAAGTCTTGTTAAGACAACAATACAACTTCGAATTTGACGGTCAGCAGCAGGGGGATATCAATAATGATAATGGAGGGGACATTAGCGATAATGAGAATGAGAATACGCTTTAATGAAGATTTGACTTATTATTGCTATAGATTTATTTTCCTTTAAATACTAGACGTGTCTTTTTTTCTATTTCTGAGTAATATCAGTAACTGTAAATTGAAATAACTTCTTTAACAAGTAACAAAAACAGAAATTTCGGTTGAAAATTTGTTGACCTCTGAAAAAAAACTTGAAAGGTCGGCCACCGGTAAATACATGACCGGGATAATTTGGCGGGTTTTGGGAAATTCCGCCATATTTTTCCCGGTTATTAATTTTCCCAGTCATAAATTAACCCGCTATAATATTCCCGAGTAAGGTATGTAATATATGTGAACGACCCCTTATTGGCCAGCCCCCTCCGTAATCAGTTTAAATGTAACATGAATGGCTATTTTGCTAAAATTACAATAGCGTTATCATTTATAAACCCCCTCTCTCCCCCTCAGTGATTACATAATGTGAACGACCCCTAATCTTTAAATTGTTTAAGTTTATTTAATGCAGTATTAAAATAAAATACCAGTATACATTAATATTACAGTCAGTGTCTGTAGGTGATTCACAGTAACTCCAATGCAGATTTGTTAATGACATGAAAGGAACTGAAGCTCCACACAATTGGCTCATTGATTGTGAAAAAGAAGGAGTAAATCAAGCTCACAGCAGCGATCCAAAATGCAGAGCAATTTTTTATGCCAGAACAACTTCAGCTGCCCTCTCAGCACTGGGGTGTTTCTTAGTGCTATTTATCATAGTAGTATATAAAAAATACACTCGGTTCACCCAAAGGCTGGTAATGTATCTGTTACTTCCTACATTTGTTATCTCTGCCGTTTCAGTGTACCCATATATTAGTGATAGCACTATTTCCTGTGAAGTTGCTGGATTCTTCATGAATTGGGGCCTACTCTCTCAGAGGCTTATCATTCTTTGCATTGTAGTTCATTTGCTGGTCTTCACATTCAATCAGAATAGGCCCAAGTGCTTGGAGCTTCTATTTCACGTTGTAACCTGGGGATTGTCATTTTGCTTCAGTATCATACCTATTCCTGGTCATCATTATGGTTCTGCGGGAGTATGGTGCTGGATTAAAGGTGTAACACACTACGAAAATGAGCTAAGGTTTGGTTGTTTCTACATCTGGGTTTGGTGTTGTGTTTTAATTGAAATTGTTTGTTTTGCCCTTGTGGTAGTTCGTGTTAGAAGGCAGCTCAGACGTTTTCAAGGAACATCGGTGTCCAATCCAGAAGTAGAAGAAACAAAGAGGCGCTTCAAGAAGTACATTTATCCACTGATGCTCTACCCGCTAGTGAATTTTATTCTAGCTATCCCGGTCACTGCAAATCGCATACAAAACTGGGTCAATGAAGGACACCCTGTATTTGGGCTGTTCTTGTGCCACTCAATTGTTTATCCCCTGTGGGGCTTCTGCAATGCAATGATGTACTTCATGAACAAAGAAACCCTCCTGCAACTGCATCCCTACAATGTCTGGGAAGGTATTATCTCTTGGAGAAGGAGTTCGTCCCAAAAACGTCAAATATCTAGTGCTCCAAATAATCAAGCCCCTGACGTTGACCTCGCCTATGCTGGTGGTGCTGTAACCAATCCTGCTGCTCTGTATTCTGCGACGATGGACTCTGAGAGTGACATGGAATGAAGTTGGGAACTCCTAGCCCCAGTCACTTAACTTCTTGATTTTTATCATTCAATAAGTACTGCTAAGTGCTAGATCATACGATTCTATACATATTATACCATAGTACATGTTAAGGCTATTATTGATTTTGTTCGCTTTTATTTATCAATATTATCTGTATGAAAATCATAATTAAAATACAGGCACCTCTTCATGGAGTATGTATTGCATTCTTAATAAAATTTTCATTTATTGATATAGACTTGATATTGTATTAAGTTTTAACATTTACTAATTATTGTGATCAGATGTTGTGATACTAATTATTGTGATCAGATGTTGTGATCAAGCAAAACCTTTATATCTTCATAATATGCTTGAGTGTATCACACCAAACTTATATTATTTCTTAATGTCATGATTTTTTGTATGTAGAGTTTTTTACTTGATTTTCACATTTTTACACTTTTTGTTTGATTTCTAAATTCATATTTTTTGTGTCGGATAATATTTTACATGATGATTTTATTATATAATGTGAACTTTAACTTTGCATGTTAAATAAAATCTGTAAATTAATTTTGTTTGGTATTATCACACATACAGAAGCAGGCTGAAAATTCTGAATTTTACATCAGGTATAAATATTATTATTGTACTTATATCAAAGATTAAGTGCAACATTAAAAGCTTATCTTATTGGAATGCCCTACCAGTGGCTGTTAAGAACCTTTATCACTTATGTTCGTAATTTAAAGTTTAAATGTGAACAAGAGTTTGAGAAACTTGAGTAAGGATTGACATGTAACATCAACTTTTTGGAACATCAGTGATCTGTCATTGAACTTGAAGATTAGTCTATCATGATCTTAAATGATTATTAATTACTTTTGTAGTAACAAAATACCTTTCGTTTTACTCACAAAATGAAGTACCACAAACCAAACAAAATGCAGAGACAAGATCACTTGAACTTTACATAAATATCAGAATAACATAATATTAAGTTAAATGGACTCATAGGTTTGTTTGCTCTCTTCTTACTTCATGCTTTTTTAATTTCAATCCAAAACAGGACTACTAGTGTTAGCATGGCTGAAATTGGAAGGTCTGCAACCTGGCTCACAAACTGCACCAACACAACAAACCCTGCCCATAACAGTGACTACTGGTGTTTTGCTATCTTCTACGGAAGGACTGTTGCTGCCTCTTTGTCCATTGCCGGCTGTTGCCTGGTGCTCTTCGTGATAGTGATCTACAAAAAATACCGGAATTTTACTCACAGAATGATAGTGTATGTACTTCTGCCATCAATTGTTCTGTCCCTGATCTATGTTTACCCTCATCGGCTGGATGACACCAGTCGGTACTGTCAGATAACAGGATACCTTGTCAATACATGTACACTTGCTCAGAGGCTGCTGATTCTCTTCATTGTCATCCATCTACTGGTGTTTACAATCAATGAAAGGAGACCAAGAAACATGGAACATGTTTTCTTATCGCTCGCTTGCATTGTGCCGCTTTTAATCAGTGTTTTTCCCTTCATTGGTGAAAACAGTCACTATGGTTATGCGGGGGATTGGTGCTGGATCAAAGCAGATTCTGGATACGAGAATTTGCTAAGGCTGTTTTGTCTTTACCTTTGGATGCTCTCCTTTATAGTGGTTGAGTTTGTATGTTTCGTAATTGTGATTGTCAAAGTGCGCAGACACCTACAAAGAATCGAAACCACTAGTGAAGATAGCCCTGCAGTTCTACTAAAGATCAGGCAGTACAAAAAGCAAGTTTATCCTCTGCTGTGCTATCCTCTTGTGAACATGATTCTAGTTATTCCCGTTTCTGCCAACCGTATTCAAAACGCGATTGACAAGGAGAATCCAATTTTTGGCTTGTACATGATGCACTGCACGATATACCCTCTCTGGGGTTTTGCCAATGCAATGATGTACTTTGTTAGTAAGGAAACTATCAGAGAGCTACATCCTGGCAGCCTCTGGGAGCAACTGACTACTTGGAGAAGAAGCTCCCGCTCGCGTTCATCACAACAGCGGCTGTTAAGTTCGCCTCAATCACCTCAACCGGAGATAAATAAAATATTCTGCAAGGCTGGCAGCAAGGGAACTATAGGCCGTGAAGCTCTATATTCTGCAACTATGGATTCAAGTGATATGGAGTGACTTTTACAGGACCTTTTACATAATATTATGTACATGTAAAAAGTGTACTTTATTGTGTACAATGTTGTGCTCTTCTAGAAGAACTTGATTGGAAGGACAGTCACAATATTCCTTATTCCTTATTTAATTATTTGACATTAGGATTTTTGTTATTTCTACAATATGGTTTTTAAAGTTATTTTTGATTTTCAAATGATTGAACACCTTCCAAATGATTTCAGCTTTCTTACAAATTATTTTATTTTTGTTTTAAATTTCACAGCTTTTGAGACGAATTTTTACCATACTGTTGATGATTTTTTTACCCGTGATTAAAATTTTTCTTGAACGTTTTGCTGACTTTTTGAGTGATGAATCAATGATAATAAAATATCTTAAAAGATTCGGTTTGCAAATTATTTATTGGACATGATGCCGTTCGCTTCTGCTTCATTCACTTTGCTGTCCTAACTATTTACATGTTGCTAAACAAAAAATGACTGAATTTGAAAGATCTTTTCTTTATTACCACGCTATGGATATTGGATACATGATAGTTATTTTTTATTTTAAATGACTTCACCTTTTTTAAATGATTTCGTGTTTCAGCTGTCTTAAAATGTATTTTTGTTGACTTTTGATAACTTTTTAAAAGACATGACTACTCACCATAATTAACTTTTTCCTTAAACCCTCCTGTGACTTCATAATCATTACTTGCTGTTTAATAAATCAATCTTAATATCCTATCTAAAAATCTAAAAACAAAAAATGAAAAAAAAGATTCGTTTAAATTAATTTTGTTTTATATAGTTTGTAAATTGTATATTGGACATGAATATGATGTCCTTATATGCTTAATTCACTACCTGTCCTAACCATTTACTTAATTAAGTATAGGGGGGGGGGGGGGGGGGGGGGGGGTCCAACCCGATGTCCGATATGAGGGTTGATGAGGCCAAAATCGGAATCGGAAAAATCGGAAAATTGAGAAATTTTAGAGAATCGATCTCTAAAACCTCTCAGAAGTGAGGAAGTGATAAAAAACCCCTAAATATGCTATATTGTTATGAGAAAACGAACTAATTGGACATTCCAATAGTATGTTTTATGTGTTTTTCCACTGCAGGGGCTAGTATGCTCACTACTAGTTGGAGTTGTCATGTACTCCCAGACCCGAGTGCTTTGGCCTCTTGACGTGAGATTGATTGTTTCTGCTCATTAATTTTATCCCTGTTACTTGTTATTATGTATTAGTACAACACTGCCGTTTTCTCAGAAAAGGCAGTAAGTCCATATTTGCCATTTCGAGATATTGCGACTTTTGCGTTTATGGTTTTTTCTCCGTTTACTTTTTGCGTAAGATCAAAAGTAAACACGTTGAGTTATCAATAATTAGTCAAATTTTAATTTGTCAAAAAAATTAAAGCTTTGAGCCGTCCATAAGCTTAGATATAACCATTTTTATGCCAAATAATCGAGCTTATTTTTCATACTGGATGGACTTACTGCCTTTTCTGAGAAAACTTGGACTTACTTCCTTTTCTGAGAAAAATCTCTGTTCAATATTTTTCTGAGAAGGAAGTAAGTCCAAGCTTTTTACTAAATTTTTGAGGTTTGGATCTATGTATTTTGGATTATATTGTCAAATATAAACAATTAGGTAAATCTAAATCGCTCCATATCATATAATAAATGTTTTTGAATAGTAGTATGCCCTTATTTAGGCAAACTCGCCAATTTTGAAAGATTTCAGTGCATTAAATGATATCTTATCGATATTTTGATGAAAATGAACTTGATCTAAAAGATATTCCTAAACTAAACATTCTCTGCGATTATAACAGCTCAATAACTGCTCCAATGTTTATGTTTTGCAAATAAAATACATCCGGCGTTTTTGAAAATCGGCCATCAAATTTTTTTTGATCACTTAAGTAAAATTTAAATGTAATTATACATCGATTCTGAAAATTTCAAGCGAAAATATCAATCGGCAGTAAAGTTATGTTCTTTTTGGGAAATCGCTTTCTAAAATTCCGCTTTTAGCATGCTTTTATAGGAAGTAAGTCCAGCTACTTCTTCCTATCACAGATAATTTATCTCAGAAAAGGCAGTAAGTCCACGGAATTACTTCCTTATCTCAGAAGATTTTCAAGATTTTCTCAGAAAAGGCAGTAAGTCCGGACTTACGTCCTTCTCTCAGAAAATAATTGGCCAAAACCGAACATAATGTTTCTCAACTGGGACTTACTTCCTTAGAAATTGCATGCAACAATGTTTCTATACATTAATATGTAGCTCATGTTGTAGAGAATTTTCCACTGAAAATTTTGATACCAATATTGTCATATTTCGAAAAATTGGACTTACTGCCTTTTCTGAGAAAACGGCAGAACACTAGGGTTATATTTTGTAGTCCGGTCTTTAAACATACCATAATATCACTAGTACACTGCACCTTAAATGTATAGTCAAGTACATTTGTATCGTAACACATGCTTGGCTGGGGGATCATGTTTTGTGTCCGTTCGGTACCCTGTATTTTCAAAACGGACAAAAAGTAGGGCGGACAAAAACAGACAAAACATTTAGATGTCCTCCTCCTCCTAAGTCTTCCTCCTCCTGAGTCCTTCTCCTCCTCAGTCCTCTTCAGTCCTCTTCCTGACTCCTCGTCCTCGTCCTCGTCCTTCTCCCCAGTCCTCCTCACCCTCCTCCTCAATCCCCTTCTCCTCCTCAGTCCTACTCCCAGTCCTCCTCCTTCTCCTTCTCCTCCTCCTCATCCTCATTTCTCCTCCTGATCCTCCTTCTCCTCCCCATCAGTTCTCCTTAGTCCTCCTCATAGTCGTCCTCCTCCTCCTGAGTCCTTCTCATCCTCCTCCACCTCCTGAGTCCACCTCCTGAGTCCTCCTCCTCAGTCCTCATCCTCCTCCTCAGTCATCATCCTCTTCCTCCTGAGTCCTCCCCCAGTCCTCCTCCTCTTTCTCCTCCTCATCCTCCTCCTCCTTCTCCTCCTCATCAGTCCTCATCCTCTGTCCTCCTCATAATCGTCCTCGTCCTCATCCTCGTCCTTAGTCCTCCTCCTCCTTATCCTCCTCCTCAGTCCTCCCCCAGTCCTAATCCTCCTCCTTCTCCTCCTCCTCCTACTCCTCCTCCTCCTTCTCCTCTTTCTTCTCCTCCTAATCATTCCTCCTCCTCAGTCGTCCTCCGCCTCCTCCTCGTCCTTAGTCCTCGTCCTCTTCAGTATTCCTCCTCAGTCCTCATCCTCCTCATCCTCCTCCTCCTCCTCAGTCCTCCTCCTCATCCTCCTCCTTCTCCTCTTCCTTCTCCTCCTAATCAGTCCTCCTCCTCAGTCGTCCTCCTCCTCTTCATTAGCCCTTGTCCTCATCCTCCTAGTCCTCGTCCTTAGTCCTCGTCCTCATCCTCCTCAGTCTTCCTCCTCAGTCCTCATCAGTCTCATCGTCCTCATCCTCCTCCCCAAGTCCTCCTCTTCCTCAGTCCTCCCCCAGTCCTCCTTCTCATCCTCCTCATCCTCTTCAGTCGTCATCTTGTTCCTCCTCAGTCCTCCTCTTCCTCCTACTCGTCAGTCCTCCTCCTCCTCCTTCTCCTCAGTCCTCCTCCTCCTCCGCAGTCCTTCTCCTCCTCGTCAGTCCTCCTCCTCGCCAGTCCTCCTTCTCCTTCTTCTCCTCCTACTCCTAAGTCCTCCTCCTCCTCCTCAGTCCTCCTCCTCCCTCTCATCCTTTTCCTCCTTCTCCTCCTTCTCCTCCTACTCCTAAGTCATCCTCCTGCTCCTCAGTCCTCCCCCAGTCCTCCTCCTCATCAGTCCTCCCCCAGTCCTCCTTCTCCTCCTCCTCATCCTCAGTCCTCCTCCTCATCATCCTCCTCAGTCCTCCTCCTCCTCAGTCCTCCCTAAGTCCTCCTCTTCCTCAGTCCTCCCTAGTCCTCCTTCTCCTCCTCCTCATCCTCAGTCCTCCTCCTCAGTCCTCCTCGTCCTTAGTCCTCCCCCAGTCCTTCTTCTCCTCATCCTCAGTCCTCCTCCTCAGTCCTCGTCCTTCTCCTTTTTAACAGTCCTCCTCCTCAGTCTTCCTCCTCGTCCTCGCTCTCGTCCTCCTCCTTCTCGTCTTCCTCCACACCAATCCTGCTCCTCTTCCTCAGTCCTCCCTCTCCTCTTCAGTCCTCCTCCTCCTCAGGCCTCCTCGGTCCTCCTCTTTCTCCTCAGTCTTCCTCCTTTTCCTCCTCCTCCTCATTTCTCTTCCTCATCCTCCTCCTCCTTCTTCTCTTCCTTCTCCTCCTAATCAGTCCTCCTCCTCAGTCGTCCTCCTCCTCGTCCTTAGTCCTCGTCCTCATCGTCCTTAGTCCTCGTCCTCATCCTCCTAGTCCTCGTCCTCATCCTCCTAGTGCTCGTCCTGGTCCTCCTCAGTCTTCCTCCTCTGTCCTCCTCAGTCCTCCTTCTCCTTCTTCTCCTCCTACTCTTAAGTCCTCCTCCTCCTCCTCAGTCCTCCTCCTCCCTCTCATCCTTTTCCTCCTTCTCCTCCTTCTCCTCCTACTCCTAAGTCATCCTCCTGCTCCTCAGTCCTCCCCCAGTCCTCCTCCTCATCAGTCCTCCCCCAGTCCTCCTTCTCCTCCTCCTCATCCTCAGTCCTCCTCCTCATCATCCTCCTCAGTCCTCCTCCTCCTCAGTCCTCCCTAAGTCCTCCTCTTCCTCAGTCCTCCCTAGTCCTCCTTCTCCTCCTCCTCATCCTCAGTCCTCCTCCTCAGTCCTCCTCGTCCTTAGTCCTCCCCCAGTCCTTCTTCTCCTCATCCTCAGTCCTCCTCCTCAGTCCTCGTCCTTCTCCTTTTTAACAGTCCTCCTCCTCAGTCTTCCTCCTCGTCCTCGCTCTCGTCCTCCTCCTTCTCGTCTTCCTCCACACCAATCCTGCTCCTCTTCCTCAGTCCTCCCTCTCCTCTTCAGTCCTCCTCCTCCTCAGGTCTCCTCGGTCCTCCTCTTTCTCCTCAGTCTTCCTCCTTTTCCTCCTCCTCCTCATTTCTCTTCCTCATCCTCCTCCTCCTTCTTCTCTTCCTATCAGTCCTCCTCCTAATCAGTCCTCCTCCTCAGTCGTCCTCCTCCTCGTCCTTAGTCCTCGTCCTCATCGTCCTTAGTCCTCGTCCTCATCCTCCTAGTCCTCGTCCTCATCCTCCTAGTGCTCGTCCTGGTCCTCCTCAGTCTTCCTCCTCTGTCCTCCTCAGTCCTCCTTCTCCTCAGTCCTCTCCTCCTCCTCATCAGTTTACACAATTTATTGTTACTAAAATGTTTTTAAACGCATTTGAGTCTGTAACATATTGACATGTTACTGTTACTGACTCAAAATGTGCCCGAGAATTTTTTTGTTTAACAGAGTTTTACTCTCCAGTACTATGGAAAAGTTGTTACATGATAAATAAAGATTTTGATAAATAAAGTGATTTTCATCCCTTTTAATGTTATTGAAAATTGTGTAGACTATTCTTTGTATCTAACTGAGGATTGGAAGTTTGAGAAAGGACCATAGTCATTAACCGTGCTACCCATTTCTGCAGATAGCCTGTTACAAATTGTGGAGACAATTTAAATCAAAAGTTACTAAAGCGTTCGCTATTTGTTACGATTGTTATTACCAACCGTACCTCTTTCAATTGTGGACCGGGGTGGATGTTTCTGTCAAACAAGAGTTGGTACGACATTGTGTTGTTTTTCGGACGAAACGATTCTTGTTTGGAACAAGATACCGTTTTGGGGTTCTGGGACCACCACCAATCGATTTCTTGTCATATTTAAGTACAGAAATAGCTACCTATATCGCCTAGAAACCTCAGAGGGAAGATTTAAATTTTCCCGATTTTTCCGATATGAGGGTTGATAAGGCCAAAATCGGGATCGGAATGATCGGAATTGATCGGGTTGGACCCCCCCAGTATAAAATGACTGAAATTGAAAAAACTTGGCTGACAAACTGCACCAACACAACAAACCCAGCCTATTATAATGACTACCGGTGTCTCGCTATCTTCTATGGAAGGACTGTTGCTGCCTCTTTGTCTATTGCTGGTTGTTGCCTGGTGCTCTTCATGATTGTTATCTACAGAAAATACCGGAATTTTACTCACAGAATGATCATATCTGTTTTGTTTCCAACCATTGTGATTTCTTCGGTTTACTCATATCAGAATAACATCAATAGGACAGGAATTTATTGTGAAGTCTCCGGGTTTCTTGACAATTTCTGTACTCTTTCTCAACGTTTACTAATTCTCTGTATTGTTATCCATCTTCTTGTCTTTACCATTTATGAGAAAAGACCGAAACATCTTGAATTGATTTTTCATTCGGTAGTATGGCCGTTCTCGCTATGTATGAGCATCATTCCCATATATGGTCATCACTATGGTGCTGCAGGTACATGGTGCTGGATAAAAAATGAGACACCGTACGAGAATTTGCTGAGGCTCCTTTGCTTTTATTTGTGGCTCATAATGTCTGTCCTCATAGACATCGTGTTCTTTGCTATGGTCATATCCAAGATACACTTGCAGTTAAAGCAATTCCGTTCTGATGGCTACTGTTCCATGATGAGGACTCAAAAGAAACGGCTGTACAGAAAATACGTCTACCCTCTCTTGCTTTACCCTTTAGTAAACTTTGTGGTAGCAGTTCCAGTATCTGTTAACCGGTTCCAAAACTGGATAAGCCCGGATAGTCCAATGTTTGGATTGTACTTCCTTCACTGTACTCTGTATCCACTCTGGGGATTCTGTAATGCTGTCATGTACTTTATGAGCAAGGATACACTGCGCCAGCTTCATCCATGTGCTATTTTGGACGAGATCTTGACCTCCTGGACTAGGAACACAGCATCTCTAGAGCCGTCAAGTACTCAAACAGGGGATTTTCAATATGTTGACGAACATTATGCTGCTGACTCCAATTTGGTAAATGCGAATACTTCCGCTGTACTTTCGGGAGAGATGAACACATCTGAAAGTGATATGGAGTCACTTCACCATTAGCAAAATAATCATTGGTTTTGTTCATAAGATTGTATTTTTATAAAATACTACCAATGTTATAATAACAGACACTACAGCATGAACATTGCATTATACATACCGAGGTGTCTAGTCATAATATTGTGGTGTTAAATTGCCAAAACTATGTTATGTTACACTCGCAGCAAGACTTTTTGTGTGTTAGATGTTTGTCTTTCCTCTGGTCTGCCAATTTAACGGTTTTAAAATGTTTAGTGATTTGTTTTATAACGGGAAGAATTTGATTGTGCTTTTGTATTTTGAACTTAATTAATAGGTTAATACTTTAATATCCAGGTACGGTATCATTAAAATATTATTTTTGCACTATCAGTTGATATTTTGACTTCAGACTAGGTGTGGCATTTGATTAAAACATAAATTTTACAGTTAATTATTTTTGTTTGTACTCTGTAGATTTGATATTTGATACAGTTTTTGATCCTTTTTTTCTTACAATTAGTATTATTCAAATGTCTATAAACGTAAGAAACATAGTGTGCCTTATAATTTGTAAGATAAAATAGCACAGCTGATTCTGCCGCCATTTAATTACATTCAAGGAAGTACTTAATAAATCCTCCCACTCAGGTATATGGCTTCAACAGGAACTTAACCTGACAAAAACCCACTGCTGACTAACAGACTGCTCATTTAAAATGTCGTCGTGGTTGCATCTGTGTACCGACGATAACAAGGACAATGACGATTACCGTTGCTCTGCTATCCGCACAGGCCGTCTGATCGCAGCATCTTTGTCCCTTGTGGGGTGTCTTCTAGCTCTCCTTGTTATTATTGTTTACAAAAAGTTCAGGTTCTTTACCCAGCGTCTCGTCATGTACATGCTTTGCTCTTGTATGCTGATTGCTTTGTTAAGTCTGCACAACCTTGCTGGTGACAGTCCTGGTTGCACAGCTAAAGGTTTCTTTCGGAACTTTGCGGGTGTTTCACAAAATCTGTGGATCATCTGCATTGACATTCATCTCCTTATAGTCATGTTGAAAAATGGGCGGCAACAACACTTGGAGAAAATCTACCACGGCGTTGTATGGGGAGGAGCTTTAGTGCTGAGTATAATTCCTCTGATTGGTAACCACTACGGGCACGCTGGACTCTGGTGCTGGATAAAAGGAGGTAGTGACTACGAGAATGTCCTGAGAGTTATTTGTTACTACCTTTGGTTAATGTTACTCGTGTTCGGTGGGGGAGTTATCTACATCTACATCGTGTACAAGGTCATGAAGAAGATCAACTCATACGACGGAACGTACAATCCAGAAACGGAACGCAGCAAGGCACAGTACAAGAAGAGCATCAGACCGCTGCTGCTCTACCCCATAGTGGATCTAGTGTTAGCGAGCATATCTACTGCTAACAGGATCCAGAACTGGGCTAATCCTGGGAACCCTGTTTTTGAGCTGGCACTTCTCCACTCCATCGTGTCCCCGTTGTGGGGGTTTGTCAACGCGCTTGTCTTCCTTCTTAACAAGGAGACCCTGAAGCAACTCCATCCTGTTACTTTCTGGCAGGAACTGCGACAGTGGACCAGGACAAACTTCACATTCACAAAGTCGGTTGATACTAGAGCTAAAAACCTGGAGTACACGGTGAAGGACGAGAAGCCACCTGTTACGAACGATGCTGAACAGAGTTTCGGAGAGATGGAATAGCTGTATTGGTAAATTTGTGTTCAGAAATCCCCCCGTTTTTATAGAAGAGAAAGATGTAATAATCATTAAAGCATTGCCGGGGACCAAAATAAGAACTTGAATATATTTCAAATTTTGAATTTGTAATTATTATATATTTCACTCGATAAAGGAACAAAAAGCTTCAAGATAATGCATCGTTATTAATATATTTGAAATCCCCAATTTTACTACCTACTTATTTGACTTAGCTTGTAATGAGTGTAAGCCATTATTTCTGAAATTTTGAATTTGATCACCTGTTTACATTATTTTACTGTTAGATAACACTCTTATACAATATACATACATACAATATTATAATATAATACATAGTATGTACCGATTTAAGTTCGAGGCAACATTTTAAACATAATTTCTTTATAGTAAACTTTAGCATATTTTTACCAACCATCTTCGTGGTTTTATTCTAATCCTGTCAATAACGTTTTGTTTGGTTATTCCATGTTTGGTGAGCAACTAAAGCGATCAGAATATAATAGTTCATAATTGCATAAAATGTGGGTTTCGATTATTTCATGTTTAATATCATTAATCAGAACAGACATTTTGTACATAAAATTTGTAGAAAGTTAAATTCTTTGCACTTGATTGTTAAACACCGAACTCTGGACCAAATTAGAACTAAGCTTGATGTAGAACTTATACTGCCGGTTACTGCCGGTAAAAATTACAATTTATATGATTTAGTAAAACTTGGTGAAGTTCGGAGTTTGCCTGCTGTCACGTGCACACGAAATGTATTGTATTTTAATTTCTATTGTCTTATTTTACTTGTTTATTTTGATAGGTGCTGTGTAGTGTATAATGTTTTTAGTACAGTGTTATCAAATTTAAGGTACACTTTGTATTTTTAATCTATTGTATGAACTTAACTTTTAAATCGATCGTCATCATTGATATGGAATGTTGTGTACGTGTTTTCTTACAAAAAGTAGAAACTTTTTACTCACTGCATTATCATGCATGTTCAATCATACATAATTGATCTTAGACGTATTATATTCTGTAAAACTTTAATATTGTGTAATATAATTAGGTTTGAATGTGAATAGTGATATTATATATTATGATGATAATGTTAATGTGATGAAAATATAAACTTTACCCGTAAAACTAATATAATAATCTTATAATGAAATGAGACTATTTGTTAATGAAAAAGTAATATTTTAACTTTTACAAAACATGTCCTTTATTGCTTTCTCGCTTTTTACTAATCTCGAATTATTCGACTATCAGTGAAGAAGCAAACATTTGCATTTTACTACATTTGACATTTTCGTACGATTTAAACGCTCAGCACTCTAGATCTGCAATAATTGATTTCCCGAGGTTGCAATTTAACGAAACATTTCAAACTTCAGGTTCGTTTAAAGGATGGTAAAGGGCAAAATATTCGACGACAGTGGCACGGAGGTGAAAATGAAGAAGAGTTTTAAAATCGACAAGAAACTGGAACCATTTTACACAGGGGGTGGGCTCCACCTCAGTCCGGATCAGGAGTACTTGTTCTGTCACTGTGAAAATCTCGTCAAAGTGGTTGAAATCTCCACCGGGCAAGCTGTTCAGTGTTTTGGTGACGAGGAGGATGCTGCTATCACCATCTGTGGTAATAACGAGCTCTTGTTCACAGCTCACCGAGCCTCGCTGTTGATAAAACAGTGGAAATGGAAGAGTTCTGGAGATGAGGCACTGGTCAGATCGTTTAAAGCTCACCCAGTCCCGGTAACGTCCATGTCTATGGATTCAACATACTCACTGCTGGCTAGTGGAGCTACTGACAGTGTCATCAGAGTATGGGATATAGAGAACAACTACTGTACCCACCAGTTTAAGGGAAGTAAAGGTGTGGTCACCCTCCTACAGTTCCATCCTAACAAACTACATCTCTTTTCCTCATCCGACGACCTACTGGTCAAGATTTGGGATCTGGAGACTTCCACCCTGATTCACGACCTGAAAGGGCACGTTAGTCCAGTCACCTCTCTCGTGTTTCCCAGTGAAACAGCCATGATCTCCGGGGGACGTGACAAGGTCCTTAACACTTGGGACCTAACATCTGGTAAGCTGAAGGAGACACTTCCTGTGTTTGAGGTTATTGAGGGTATGGCTCTGTGTGAGGACTTGTTGTTACAGCTGGTGATAAGGGAGTACTTCGTGCATGGGACAAGGCCAGTAATAAGTGTGTTCAGCAACAGGATCCTCCTGCTTTGAAAAGAGAGTTTGTGAACCTTATTTCGTATAAATCTGGGATACTTGCTGTTACTTTCGATCAGAACATTCTCATCTACAACAAAGAACTTGAGGTCGAGAAGAATTTGATAGGTTACAATGATGAGATAATTGACATTAAGTCAGCATTTGAGGGTCATCTTGCTCTCGCAACAAACTCAGAACAAATAAGAATTGTTAACCAAGACTCCCTCGCTACCAGCATCCTTTCAGGTCACTCCGGAACAGTCCTCTCCATAGACACAAACCCTGAACACAACCTACTCGCCAGCAGCAGCAAGGACTGCTCTGTCATCATCTGGAAGTGTGATGAGGGCAGCTACACTCAAGTAGCTACTCTAACAGGACACACCAGTGCTGTAAGTGGGGTGGCTTGGTCTCATCTTCCTGAAAACATCCTCCTGGTGAGTGTCAGTAGTGATCTTACTCTTAAACTCTGGCAACCAGCCAAAGGTAATGTGGACAAGCTTCATAAGACCAAGTGTGTGTACACCATAAAGGCTCACGAGAAAGACATAAACTGTGTGACTGTGTCGCCCAATGACAAGTTTATCATAACGGGCTCCCTGGACAAAACAGCTAAGGTTTGGTCGTCAGATAAAGGGAACTTGTTGGGTGTTCTGAGGGGTCACAAGAGAGGAATCTGGTCTGTTAGGTTCAGTCCTGTTGATCAATGTGTGTTGACCAGTTCAGGAGACGCCTTGGTCAAGCTGTGGAGGTTATCCGACTTTAGCTGTATCAGAACATACGAAGGACACTCTTCGTCCGTGTTAAACTGTCAGTTCACCTCGTACGGTAGACAGCTAGTATCATGTTGTGCTGATGGTTTGATAAAGGTATGGAACACTCAGACCTCGGAATGTGTCACCACACTGGATGGGCATGCTGATAAATGTTGGGCACTACTGGTAACTGAAGATAGGATTGTTTCAGGGGCTGCAGACTCTTTGTTGTGTTTCTGGAGGGATGTTACTGCCGAAGAAGAGGATGAGGAAATAAAAGAGGAGCAGTTCCAGAGCGAACAGCAACAGGAACTCAGAAACTTACTGTTTGATGGAAAATTGGCTGCTGCATTTTCTTTATCCCTGGCTCTGAATATGCCTTATAAATGCCTAGGTGTGGCACAGAAGATTCTTGAACTTGACGATGGCACCACTCAACTTAGAAATCTTATCGAAAATCTTCAGATGGATCAGATTGAATCTCTTTTAGAATATTTGGCGACTTGGAACACAAATTCCAAGCATACCATAATTGCGCAGAATGTTTTGTTTGCCTTGTTAAGTGGTGGACAAAGTCGCTCTTTTGCGAGTAACCCTAAACTAAGAGTGCATTGGGAAGCTCTCATCCCGTATACTGAACGTCATTTTGAGCGATTAACTAAGCTTCAACAACAATCTACATTTTTACAATATACATGGGATAGGATGAAATTATCTGAGGTTTGAAATTTTTAGATCGAGATTATCCGTGATATATCTGGGTTCTTTTACTAAATTATTTACAGAAAGTCTTAATGTCACTGTGCTGTGAATTTTTATTAATTTATTGACATTCTTACATTTTAACTTTATTCTATCTGGGCTGGTTGTTTTAATCTTTTCTGATTTGAAACCTTATATATTATAGTACACAAAATCGAAGCAATACTCAGCACACTTACTTCAAGGGTGAATAATTTTGTCTGCTTTTGAGAGTAAAAAGGTAAAGCAATAATTTTAATTCAGAGTTATCAAAATTGTATCGATATCATAATATCATAATGTCTAATCTTGTAGGTCGGATGTCCAAGGATGATACAAGCATATCTGTATTAACGTCAGAAGAGCAAGAAAAAGAAACAAAACTGCTAGAAGACATGGAAGGGCCTAGAATCGATGTTGCCTTAGAGAAAGAAGAAGAGAAAGCTGCCAGCGACACAGTTTCAGAATTACAACCTTCTCATCCTGAAAACCATCCAACAAACCCCTCATCATCTACCATGGAATCATTTACCATGGTCGCGGATCAAAACGTAGCTGAGAAACCGCATGATGATGAAAGTGAGGGTGAAGACTTCAAAACACCCAGATCTGCATTATCTCAGGATGAAGCTGAAACGAATATTGTCGAAGAAGTTGCTCCGTCCGCGTCAGATTCACCGTCTATAAATGTCAGTGGAGAAGTGGAGGTTGAAATAGACCCTTCCAACTTTGATGAGGAAGTGCCAAGGTCATCGTCCTCATTTGATATGATTGGGGATGATGAAGTAGAGGACCTTGCTGACGAAGAGCCTGTTCTGCCTGCTTCTCCGGTGCCTGGTGTTAAATTAGGACATGACATTCCTGCAGACTCCAAACAGTTGGCAGACCTTTTCAAGTACAAGCAAGCTGTGATGCATCCTGATGAGTGGTGTCAGTGGTCCACAGCGTCTACCTGCTCTAACGATACCATCGCTCAACAGAGGCTGTTCAGTGAGAGTATTCTGGCTGAAGCAGCTGATGATAATAAATCAGTCAAAGATGACATCGATGAATCGATTGATGAAGGTACTAAAATGGTCGAGGAATCCGTCCCAGAGGCCAACTTCATTGAAGCAATTCCTGAAGTTGAAGCTACCGCTGAAGCTGAAACTAGCCCCGTTGCCGAATCTCCACCTGTTTTCGAAGCTACACCTGTTGCCGAAGCTACACCTGTGGCTGAAGATGCACCTGTGGTTGAAGCTACCACTGAGGCTGAAACTAGCCCTGAGGCCGAATCTATACCTGTAGCTGAAGCTGCCCCTGAGGCCGAATCTGCACCTTTGGTGGAAGCTGCACCTGTGGCTGAAGCTGCACCTGTGGCTGAAGCTACACCTGTGGCTGAAGCTACACCTGTCATCGCTGAAGAATCTCCAACCGGATTTCTGCCTGAATCTGAACCTGTACCAATTGTCGAATCAGAAACATTCTCCATTGTTGAAGCTACACCTTCAACTCCTGCTACCACCGAAGGAGATGTCAAACCAATCGATCCACCTCAGAAAATTGAAGAAGTCCCGGAAGAAAAGGCTGCAACACCAGCTGAAGTTGCAAAACCAGAGGTCCAGGCCCCAGCTGATGAAGAGGAGTCTGTGCCCAATGAGGTGGAGGAGAAGGAAACTACTAAAACAAATGAATGGATAGAAATACTTGGAAATGATTCCCTCAAAAAGAAGGTTGGTCCTTCTTCCTGAGTTCTTTATTTAGAGACCCTTTTGTTATCGTGATGTTGTAGTCGTTTAACGGGCCAATTTACACACTAGTTTCTGGCATTGGATTTACCTATCTTATATAATGCTCAACCTAATATACAATTTGTAGGCATTTGGCTTTAAATAATATAACAGAACAACAGGCTGCGACTGGGCCCGAATATTTCCTGATTTTTCAATATTCATCCTTGTGCAGAACATCATAAAATATAATATTAGAATGCACCAAAACGCAACATTGTGTTGATTCTGGACCCTGAACCTATTACTACCGCATGAAATAACAAATATCGTGCAGATCAAGAAACACGGAACAGGAGAGAACCTGGAAAAGGGCCAGCAAGTGAGGATGAAATACACACTGATGTTGGCAAATGGACAGATGGTGGATGAGGATTTGGAGATCACATTTCAGCTTGGTGACGGGGAGGTCATTGACGGTACGTTTTGTAATCCAGTTATAACGAGTTATGTTTTATAAGAAAGATTATCTACATTTTTGAATTTCGACTTTCCATTTCGACTTTACATTTCTACATCCATTTTTATATAGAATCCGGGACAGCTTAGTGTCATAAAAAGCTTACTTTCTAATTATTAATTGATGTCTATCACTAACATTTTGTAACACCACAATTCTCTCAGCAATCGACCTGACGGCCAACCTGGCTAAAGTAGGAGAAGTGTACGAAGCGCTGGCCAATGCCCGGTTCGGTTACGGAGTACTCGGCAAACCCCCTCACATTGGTTCAAACTCCTCACTCCTCATACTTGTAGAGATAATCCAGGCGGAGGATACTCCTAAAATCAGCAACATGTCGGAACTGGAACGTGTTAATATTGGGTGAGTAACGGCGGAATTGTTTTATTTTTAGACCGTGATATACCAGGTGTTTCGCAGATTCTCGAAAGTGATAGTATTTAACTATTTAAGTCATGTATAATTATAAAGTGTAAATCAATTTCCCAATTTTAACCGGAATAATTAAATAATTTCCTTCCCACGACAGCACTGGTAAATCGGACTTTTGATGTTGCAAATTTTCTGAGTGATTGTATTTATGTGTAAATGTTCCATTGTACAATATACTTGTAAAAGGGTGTAAAAGGAAGTACAACTTGAGTATAAGTAACTTTAGTATGAGTAGAAAAGTTAGAAATATCGGAAATGGTGTTGTAAAGTTTGTTGCAAGATTGTCACATGACCAATTCTACTATAGCAAGTATGGTACTAGTACAACTCAGAGAGAGATTGTAAATATTATTATGAAATGGATCTACAAATGTTCCCTCATCACGTGACTAACTTATCATTACAGTGACCGGAAGAGGAAGATTGGTAACGATCATTTTGCCAGACAAGATTTCGACAGAGCTTCAAAGAATTACACAAGGTACTTACTGCTTACAGTGTTCTCATTTTTAATTGGCCGCTGAGATGAGCATAAATTAATCAATACATAAATCAGATAATATGACAATATTATAGTACCTATTAACCTATTACCGGGGTATGCTTATATTGGTAAATCAATTCTATTATATATAGATATATATACATATTTTCTATAAATAGAAAATGTCACCCACATGAATGAAGGTGAAATTTTCTCATGTGCCTTCTGCGAGTCTACATAAACTGACAGTTAACATTAAATCGTTCAAGTCACGTGACCGTGGCAATGAGCGTGCAATTTAAGTTATTTGATATATTTGAAGACATTCCAATGTATGTGTCAAATTAGTGACATGATATTATTACAGTGCGTGTAAGTACTTAGATCCGCCAAGTTACGAAGTGACGGGAGAGCCTAGTGGTGAAATGAGGGATCTGCAAGCTAAGACGTGGTGCAACCTCGCTCTTTCTGGTATGAGCATAGAACTGTGCAGCAATTATTTATTTTGTATATTATGTATTATGCACTGTGAAAAAAGTATTTATGCATACATTTTTTAGCGCATACTGATATCCTTTTTCTTCATTTCCTTCTACATTATCATCTTTATACGTTACAGTTAACGGAAATGTTCATTATTTTTATATTTTAAAACACACTCATTCTTATCGTTACGATAAATACGATAAATGTATGTCAGTTTGTTTCGTAATGTAACTGCAATAAAAATAATCAGCTTACAGTAGCGACACCATTAATATCAAAAGTCGTTGCCATGTTTATCTAAGTTTGCATTACATAATGTTATGTTTAAAGCGAGTCCCTTGTATTTCTTAAACTTTATCTCATAATATGGGCGGGGTACAAATATCATATTTCATTTCATTTCAAATGTAAATATTTTTAACGTCATAACCAGCATGGCATTCTATTTTTAAGATTCCACTGCTACCACCACTCCTAAAATATTACAATTTGCTCACAAATCAAAAACAAGTCCATGATGAACCACTAAACTATCCCTAACTAACTCACAGAGTTGAAGAAAGGGAACCTAGGAAGCGGAATCCAGGCAGCTAACAGAGCTTTAGAGGTAGACCCCAAGAACACAAAGGCTCTGTACCGTAAGGGGAAACTTCTCGAACAGAAGGGGGAGCTCGAGGAAGCGGAGAAGGCTCTGAAACTGGCTGTTCAGTTGGAACCTAACAGTGTGGTATGTTGCTGGGTTTTTGTTTCGTTTAGCAGTGATGAGAATTTCCTGCTTTGCTCTAAATGTTTGATATAAATAATACAATTATGCAACGAATATGTTTATCTGGATTATAGTTTAGGTGAAGCAGCTGCAGTTTTAAATTAACTTTATATTTGATTTATTTTGTAATAAATTCGCATTTTTATCAGGGTTGTAAGCAGTTCCTTAAAGAATTGACGAAGAAGATAACAAGTCAGAAGAAAAAAGAGCAACAGATGTATAAAAAAATGTTGAATTTGGAGGAGGAAAAGACAGAAAAAGAAAAGAAGGTGACTTCCTTTGGTGAACAAGAGACAACTTGGATGGAGGTAATTATCTTAATAAGGTCACGTTATCATGTACTGTTATGTGTGAGTTAACTAATTTTATGAGGGAGACAAAAGCGATAATCGAAAGTACACATCCACATGCGTGGGACGTTGGTCTAGAAAAAGTGTATAGGACCAAGGCGCGGAATCCCATCGATAATTTTGTTAACAAAAAGCGTTTTTCCAAGTCAGCATTAGTGCTGCGCGTTCCCGAAACGTCATTTTATACGCAAGCGCTTCCTATCTTTGTACGTACAGTGTTGTTGACAGTCTTAGAAATGGCGTACGTAAGATCGTATTGCAATGAACACGATAATATATTGTCTCTACTAGTATCAATAGACGGAAAAACAACATAAAATGGGTTAAGTATAGGCAAGAGTATATTTTGGTACTTGGTGCCAAAACATTGGGAGAGAGAGGTGAAAATGTAATGAAACTCAATGGGTCATCTTAGAAATCACTGTTGCATCTATCATAAGCTATCATAAGCTTAAAATTTTGAAGCATATAATGTGAAAGCTGAGACGATTCACGATGGCGGCAAGAAGCAGTCTAAAAATTTACTTAATCGTTTTTGAGACCATACATTTTATTTACATCTTGTACCCGTTAATTGTTTGTTATCAATATCGCCTGAAAATCGATAAACTCTCCTTATCTTTAAAATTTCAGGGTGCAATACCGATGGTGGCGGGCGCTGTGACGATCGGCGCACTTGCTGTGGCTGCTTACAACGGATTTAGATCCTTCACCGGATAAATCTGTTATGTTGGGCTATCAGAGACCATCTTTGGCAAGAAACTGCAATTTCCTTTGCACTTATTTACTAATTTATTCAAATTCTTTTATGCTTAAAATGTGAGCGTTGATTATTTATCGTAGATGTTTAATAATAACACTTTAAATAACTTTTTTCTAAATGCTGGAAATCGGTTCATTTGTCAGATTCTTTTTGTTACTGTTGTACATTTTTGACGATTTGCTAAAATGAAGAATCGCTATTTTTTACAAAAAGGCCTTCAAATTTATATCGATCCAGATCTAAGTTTTCCAATAAGGACTTAGTTTTACATTTCGTGGATGTAAGCTGTCTCAAATTATATAAATCTTGATTAAAGTACAGGCAAAATTACTCGTTTTTATCGCCGAATTCTCTCATATTATATCAACTGATTTGAACTCAGATTCCAAAACACCCTCATATGAGAAAATATTAGAATGCGTGCTTCTCGAGTTTTGGGGAAAATTGAACACGCGTCCTCATCACTCATGCCCATATTATGTTTTGGTAAAACTAGATGTTTCGGTAAGGACCATGGTCAGGGAACATGTTCGAGGCTTTGGGATCTCACAGTGAGATTCTCACTTAATGTAAATCTCATAATGTAAAATGTAAATCACGTTAATTAAAGTTTGAAAATACAATTCCACAGTTAACTGTATTGAACTTGAAGTTGAAAATGTGCGCTCATAATTTAATAACCAACCAGAATAATGTCCATCCACGTAATGTCCGCCCAAATTAAGTCCGATAAGGAAGTCTGAATGCAGTTATCTGATTCTTAGTGCTTCACAGGTGTTAATATTCCGGCTTATTTGTGAGATTGTTTTTGTTACTGTTGTGATTCTTCGATAATTCGGAAAAAGAAAACCTCTGTTTTCTGTAATAATTAATTTTTTAAACCATTCAGGAATTATCCATTATTCTATCAAAATCGAATTTTAAAATAAATGCCACACGGCTATAAGTATAAATGTGAGTTAAAAAGGTTGAACGATGTCAAATTAATAAAATAATTGCGCGTAGGCCGTAGAGTATAAGTAATATAAAAGTCATAATAGCTATCCAAAAGTATCTCCCTAGTCAAGGGTGGTACTGTCCCATATGTCCCGTGAATTGTGGTATTTATCCCACATGTCCTCAGTACCATGTACTGTTGATATCCGAATCTTCGATTTAAAGTTCTCTGTCATTAGGACAACTCGGACAGAGCTACCGCTTCCCAGAGTACATAGTTCCAGAAACATCAGACTATCTCTTAACCACTAACATTAGCTAAGTCCCGTATCACTGTCCCCAAAATATCAATCCCCCGCATGAACGTGTCCACACCAAGCCACTCGTTATGATCATGGAGAAGGATGGGAGTGTTGTTAATGGGGGAGAACCCGTACGCAGGGATCCCCTGAGCTCTCAAGTACCTGGAGTCTGTTCCGGCCGGGAATATCTCCGGGACCAGTTTGACGGAGTGCTTTTTGCACGCACCTGAAGGATGTATTCTATGGTTAAGGGAGGTGGGGGGGGGGGGGGTGGGGGGAGGATAACTATATTAAAGTATATCGCAGGCGAACAATTTATAATTGCAAAAAACCTAAATTTTAATATACTTTAATATACCCAGAAAAATAAAGATAACCATTATACCCAGAAAAATAAACGTAAACAAAAACTTAGTTGTAGTGAACGCTGAACTTAGTCGTACTGAACGTACGTTCCAATCATTTTGTAGTGAACGTTTGTGAACGTTAGTGAACGTTAGTCAATATTTTGATAAGTTACAGTAAATAGACAATAATGAATAAAAATAAGTCACTAGTAAGTATAGCAAATAGTAATGAAATTATTGCTCCATAATTCGTGAATTGTTCATATAAGACGCAAACTTGCGTTAACATAAATAAGGTCTCGCTGCTTGTCAACTGTGAGGCGGTTTATTTTTTTGTTTATAACCCAGTCGTACAAGCTCCAATTCGTCTCACAGGGTGAGGCTGATGTCGATTGCGACAGCGCTTTCATTGCAAAACTCTGTAGTTCGGGTACCTCACAACCGAAGTTGCTCCACCAAGAGACTGGATCGTCAGAATCTTGGCTAAAACTTGAGGCAGCGTCAGTAGAGAATAAGCCTCTTTTCTCTCGGTAGAACGTGTACTGCGAAATTATCTTCTACTTTGTTGCGCCGTCACACCACGTGTCCATGACATCTAGAAACTCCTTCCAGACATCCTGATTCGTGTGCTGATCATATCCCTGATAAACCGGGTGAGCACAAAACCCTACTGAATGTAGGGGGAATGGAGCTCGAGCCACCTTTTGTTGGCAAGACTAACCATATCACTTTTATGGTTTCTATTGCGGAAAGCAAAATCAAAAATTTGCTAACTTTAAGGTGAACAGATAATATTTGTAATAAATTACACCGATGAAACCAACAGGAATCTTAAGACTATTGTCTGAAAATCTAAGCAAGACTATTATCGGCTCGAGAATTGAGCATAAATAGTCGACTTCTATCCAGAAATGGGGGTCAAACACTAAATCTTTAGCGCACTCAAACAAATTCTTGTAGCATTACTTTTATTGCTAACAGACTCAGTAAGGGTTGGATCAATATAAGTCTTAATCAAAGTATCCTTGGAACCCTTCAGTCTCTCTAACATAATAAACCGGGTGGCAAACCGAGTTTCCCCTGGTTTTAGCAAATTGACATGAATATGGGTTCTTAAAGTTTTTACTTTTAGAATCATGTCATGATTCTTCACATTTGTAACTATATGTTACAATTCGACAATGTCTCCTTGGTCCAGCTCAACTTCCTGACATCCTCGGCAAGTAGATCGAACTGGTGGGTTACACAGCATGATCCTATGATGTGTTCATAATCAGCTTCGATTAAGCGTCGTAGAGATTTATTGACATTTGGATTGTCTGTTACAACGTGGTAAATCCTGTCGGCAAGTGGCAATGGAAACGCTAGTACTTTGCCGGATAATTGGGCTATGTCCAATCCGGCATATCAATTAACGTTCCTTATGTTCCGAACGTTAAAATCTTTTAGCGAACGCGTTCACAAACTATTTTTAGTGAACGTTCCGTACGTTCACTACAACTAAGAACAAAAACATAAAAAAAGATATTCGGGTTTTGAGACACTAACCAGTTATGGCGTTCCACCATTTGTCCTTAGGATCGATTGAGGAGAGTGCGTCATTGTTGGACGAAGCAATGAAGCTCATCTCCCCTCCGCCAGCTTCGTCAATCCAGGATTTAAGCAGGTTCTTGAACTCTTCGAACGCGTACTCGTGACTAACTCTGTGTGAAACATAGCGGTTAAAATTAGTGCTAATAATAATATTTTTCTTACGGCAACTTATTTGAGAGGTGATCTAGCAGTTTAGAATCAAAAGTAGGTTAAATAATAAATTCTTCATGGTCATAGTTCGTCATTACTTTAAATAGACTGTTTACTGCGCTTATATTTATATGCGCTTTTATGAGCTCAGATTCGATGGCCACACTATCAACCGATAACCGGTAATATCTCGATTATTTCTAAACATTTATCGATTATCGTAATATAATATTTTGGACCGAAAATGTAAACCCTGGTTACAGGTCCGTTCTAAGATATCGATCATGGTTATAATTGTTGGTTACAAATAATGAATAATAAAACTACCTACGGAGACGATTTTTCAAGTTTTAATATAAGATAGCATGAAGTATTAACCTGCAGTCTAGAGTGACAGTAAACTCGCTAGGAACCACGTTAGGTGTAGTCCCACCGTGGATCATGGTCACATTTACTGTGGTCACCTCCCCTAAAGTCATACACGCGTCAGCTAGTAACCTGCACGGGGGATGTTGATTAGTTTTATCATATTTAATAAATCGGGAGGAAAACAAAATGAAAAGAGTTGGTTCAACTCCAGATTCTTACTCAAGAATAGTTTGTTAAGAAAACTTCAAGATCATTAAACCGCAGATTTAATTCGACTGTTTTTTAAAAACAGCAGCCATTAACCTCTTCCTCTGATTCTCACGATAGTCCAAGGCTTTGTTGACCAGCTTCCTCATCTTCTCGACGGCCGTGTTCTCGATAAATCGTGAACCGTGACCAGGGTTGCCACTGAACGTCACCTGGAGAGTTGATCAAGCTGTTACATCAAGATAATATATGTATAGTCAACTTTGTGTTACACACGATTGATGGCACATCGATGTTACATGTTTTCTCTTTTGTAGTGGGCCTTGAGATATTTATAATATTAATATTAATAATAATAAATAAGGCTAAAATGTTAGCCTCAAAAACCTATCTTCAGCTTTGTGGATTTTACATATTTTGTCGAATTCACTGCAAAGAAATAAAAATGTGTAGTTTTATCATTCATCTAATATGTAAGAAAATTGTGCTGTTTATATGAAAAATAAATGAAGAAAAATGCTCCAGCTCAATAATATTTCAATTCAAGAAATCAACAGAATACTTTTACATTTAAATTTTTATAAAATAAATGTTCATTCATTTCATTTCATATAAAACAACAGATTGACGACGTATATCATTAAAACAAAAATAGGTTGCAAATATGATAATACAAATAAAAAGAGCAGAGATATAAGTCTTGAGTTATATATTTTAGAAAATTCAGAAAGGAATCATGTTGATCAGGCCGCATTGAAAACTTGAACCACCACTGTATAGCCACTGAAGCTAACACTAACAGCGCTGAGTGATGACCATATGCACTTAAGAAGGCGACTAAAATGAGGCCAATTAAATAGTGATTAGTATGGAGTTGAAGGGTTCGGTGGCCCTAAGCAATACAATACCATGCAACTTTTAGATATTGAATCAAATTGTGATATCCTAGTAGATTTGTAGTTATCATTGATTAGTGACTTTAGAACACCACATATTACACACCAAATTTATCATTGTCGGAGATTTGAGAAAGAAGGACAATCGGAGAAATTGTTGATTGTAAGGCACGGAAAGTTTCGTACAACCTTAAAGCTTAGCTTACTTGAGGCCAGAAGACATGCCTTTCGCCGTAAAACACGGTCATGGCACCATCTTCCCTGGCAAGACCCTCATCCAGTGCTATTTCTATATTCAGAGCCTTCAAGTCATCACTTTCAGTTAACAATTTCATTCCATGTCCTCCACCAACTTCCTCCTCCGGTACAAATGACAGGAATAGAGTCCTCCTGAGATAGCAAGTATGCAAAATATAAGGTTTTAGAGGTCCCACTTTTTACTAATAGTTAGTGTAACCAGCCTAAAATGCACAGTTCGTCCATTACCGAAGCCACGGGATTGAACAAGTGAAGATGACCGTAATTTGTATCCTGAAGATTGCTCGGAACCATCAAATATCCTGTCTGTGTCCAGTACTCACTATACTCAGCAGCCCAGATGTTCTTGTATCTCTGTTTAACATTTAAGTTTCTAGAAAAGCCTATTGATATATCAAATTTTACTGAAAACTTCATGCGCAACATCAAATTAATGTGATGTGCCTCAAAGACAAGACAAACTCCATGTGCTTGTAGCCATGGCTACTGTTAACGACAAGGAGTTGGAGGACCTGCTCGGGAAATGTTCTGCTTGGATACATAGAGCGATGGAACAAGTCGGGTGCACTGCTCCAGTTGACGTTACGTCAGCAGTGTGTAAACGTGCGATGAAGGACGCATTGTTTTATGAATCGTTCCACTTTGTGCGGTTTCAGGCGGAAAAAATGAAACAGCTGAAGGCTAAGCTGAGCTCCATCAAGAGCCAGCTAATCGAGAATCAGACGTGGGTAATCAGTTTACAGGAGCAGATTATCAACAACAAGGACAAGCACATCGACGCAGTAAAGACTGTGACTGGTCAAGTCTTCAGTGGATTGCAACTTGAAAGAACAATTCAAGTCATACAGTGAAGCTGCTGCAGAGAACGTTATGGTCTGCCAGACTGATAGTTTGGCAGATCCGGCTTCACTGAAGCAAGTCCGTTGTCCAGGAGGAGGATCGGAGCAAGAACGTTGTATTATTCGTACTGCCAGAACAGAAGGACGAGAATGTTGAAGAGCAGGTACAGGAGGTATTCCAGGAGACTAAAAGTAAAACCTACTCTGCAGGTTACTAGAATAGGAAAGATTCGTAAAGAGAATTCGAAGCGCCCAGTCTAGGTTTCGTTATCAAGTCACAGCGCTGTCCATCAAGTGCTATGTCAAGTCAAGAAGCTGCGCCACTCAGCGACTTACAACGATGTGTATGTGAGACCAGATCGCTCCGAAGAAGAGCGATCTCAGGACAGGCTCCTGGTTCATGAACTGGTGGGGAAAAGAGAAATGTAACCGGATAAACTGCATTTCATACGATCGGGGACATTTCACTCAAAAGACAATCCAATCGAGTGATGATGTGTGTTGTGGCTGTGGTACGTGTGCGGTTTTTAAAGATGGTGAATGTTTATGCATACCACCTTGCACTAGCTTTTCTCGTTTTCGCTCCATATGAACATACAAAACTTCATGCACCGTCCAGCTTTCAATCAATCATGCGTTAAATGAACCAACATCAAGCAAAGAACACAAAACCAAGCAACAACTTTACAACTCTCAGCAAGTTTTCAAATGATCTCACGTCAGTCCAGTAGCAGTGTCTCTCTGCGTAGAAGACCACCATATCACTGTTCTCTCTGGCCAGGCCCTCATCTACTGCCATACCAACATTCCACGATTTAAACTCCTCACTTTGACACAACAAACCCATACCATGTCCAGTGTACGTCTCTTCGTCCGGCACGAATGATAGGTACAAATTCCTCCTGAGTTTTTAGAATGCAAGGTACGAATACCTCTTGGGCCCTCCTTGAAAGGGGCTAAATAAAAGTTGTGCCTATTTAAGTATTTTAATCAGTTGATAATATCATTCCAAGGCCTGAAGGCCTCCACCTTCACTGGTACAAAGAAAGGTATAGAGTCTTGAACTAAGATAGTAAGTATGCAAAGGGTAATGTTTTAGAGGTCCCGCTTAATGTCAGTGTAACCAGCCAAAGGAACTTGGTTTGCGCACTAAATCACGTAAAACTGTGAAATTTGGAAACAGGGCTTGGTCGGTTACTGAGGGGAAATCAGAAACGACACCTCAAGATAAACATCTCAAGATAGACAGTATTTGGATTAAATGCACAGTTCGTCCATTACCGAAGTCCCCGTGATCACTTGAACAACTAAAAACGACCATCAAATATCCTGTCCTTGTCCAGTACAGCTCTCGCAATATTATCAGCAGCCAAAACATTCTTGTACCCCTGTTTAACTTGTAAATATCAAATTTCACGCTTCAAGATTTCTATTCCAAAAACTTCATGCGTAACAGCACATTAATGTGATGTACCTCAAAGACAACAAAATGTTAAATGAACGAACATCGAGCAAAGAACACAAAACCAAGCAACAGCTTTACAACTCTCAGCAAGTTTTCAAATAATCTCACGTCAGTCCAGTAGCAGTGTCTCTCTGCGTAGAAGACCACCATATCATTGTTCTCTCTGGCCAGGCCCTCATCCACTGCCATACCAACATTCCACGATTTAAACTCCTCACTTTGACACAACAAACCCATACCCAGTCCACTATCTGTTTCTTCATCCGGCACAAATGATAGATACAAATTCCTCCTGAGTTTTTAGAATGAAAGGTACAAATACCTCTCCATTTTATGGAATGATAGGAACAGTTCCTCTCCAAGTGTTTGAAATAATAGGAACTAATTCCTCCCGAACTTTTGAAATGATGGGTATTGTCATAGTGTATACTATACATCCCTATTTTGAATGACTGTCACTCCCCGTCCACTGGCTGATAATCATAAATTTCACATTGGTCACGGAGTGCATTGTAACAGTCAGAAAAATTTAAACATAAAGTCCATAAAATCAACTGGTTTTGAAAAAAATCCGGACAGCCCTCTTGGAATTTTGGAAACAGGTTTTATTTAAAAAACGTTAGAGTTAGATCAAAGTAGCGCCTATTTATTAGCCTTCAAGACCTCACTTTCAGTTAATAATTTCATCCCATGTCCTGCACCAACTCCATCCTCCGGTACAAAAGACAGGAATAGAGTCCTCGGACTGAGATAGCAAGTATGCGAAGGAAGAAAACAAAATTGTTAGTATTTTAACGGTCCCTTCTTTCACTAAGTCAAGTAAGGCAATATTGGGAAACTATTATGCACATAAAAGAGAAAGTACCAGCCGCCTTGTTGATTGTTGATGCTTCAGGTCGTAGAAAGATTTGTGGGTGTTTATGTAGCATTTTAATTTTGTTATCAACATTTCTGAGATTTGGCAGTGCGTTAATGTTTGAAGTATGGATCTATTATACATGACTTTGTCGAACTTTATGGTGACCGTAATGATTTTTGGGGCATGATACAGTCAAATCTTTAAAAAGCTTTGCTTATGCTGTCAGAGCATTATGATTAACGTATTGGCTCTGGAATACGTTATCAATCATACATAGTATTTTTTATCATAGAGGTCGCTCCTAGTCTATCGATCTGAAAACTGACGGGGAAGACGTAGCATTATATCAAACACGTGACGTTGATTCTGAGTTTTTATTAGTCAATGAGGGAAGCTAATCGGCTAATTTCTGTCACGTGTCAGAAACAAAAGTTCACTTCCCTACCAGTATTCAGATCTAAACACTAAAGGAGATCTTACATTTGTCCACTGTTTGTGCCTTTCTCCGTAAAACACGGTCACAGCATCGTCCTCCCTTGCCAAACCCTCATCCAGTGCCAATCCAACATTTAGTTCCTTGAACTCCCCGGACAGTGCGAACAACTGCATCCCGGTCATACCCCCGATCTCCTCGTCCGGCACCAGGGACAGGTACAGGTCTCGCCTGGGGTGAGGAAACTACACTCAATATCTTAATTTATTTACCCCTCATCCCATGATATATGCTCCATTATTCACTACAAAAAAAGGCTCAGCTTCTTGATATAAACCACATTTAACCTGATATCAGCATCAATTTGGGTCCGTGATATTGTGCTCAAGCCAACTTTGTGTTGCACCGGTATCATAATTACTCGACTTTTAAACGCGAACAAAAAATCGCAAAAATCTAAAACCTGTTTCCAAATTTCCGGGTGAAATACAATTTGAAGGTACCTTAGATTGACAGATTGATGATACAGAATATGCAAAATATGTACACTTACCTCAACTTAGTACCAGAATCCTTGATCCGTCGAACAGCCTCTAGATGCTGTATACACACACACTTCATGTCCTGAAAGAAAAAAGTAGTGACAGCGTAATATGGAAAATGAGATGTGACGGTTTAAGAACTTTTAAACTTTTAAAATTTAGAGCTAACCGGCTTCTCGCGGTCAAATAGGACTGCTTAACTTTGTTTTAACTATGAATGGAAACTAAAGTATATAGCTATATTATGAGAAAAAATTAATCAAAGAGTACGGTTAACAAGAAACTACCGTTTCATTTTAAATATGTATGAATTACACTCAAAATAATATTTGCAAATCTTACTTGGGTGCCTCGTCCGTATATCTTTCCATCGTCAGTGATGTGGCCCGAGAAGGCGTCCACAATCCACTTGTCCTGCTCAACTGGCACGACGTCCACGTGGGAGTTCAACAAAACTGCAACCAAAGATATTATAAAGGAGCACAATCGTCTGTTTGCAAGCCATTGATATTATAAAGGAACACAATTTTAAAATAAACATCATAATTCAGAAAAGCAGAAAGAACATTGTGAAAACACTAAACAAGAGAACAAGAAACTTTGGAGAGAAAGTTTCACAATTTCCTCAAATTTATAAGGTACAAACCGGAAGGTAGTTCAGGGTTAGTTCCGGGGAGTTTGACTACGATAACAGGCTTTCCAGGGTGGTACTCCTTGTCAACAACCACCTGGGGCAATGAGGAAGGTTATCAGATGTAGAACAAGTGAATGGAACCGTAGGTTTCTCTAATAACCAAATTCCTTACAACCCAAACAAGAATTGCGCCCGTTGTTTCGTTTTGGCGGACGCTAGATTTCCATTTCACATTTACTATAAATTTAAGTATAAGCTCCAATCAGCTCACTTCAATCTTCATGATAATAATATTGATAAATTATGCATCAAATACGGGAAACACTTGAAATTCAGTTCAATTGCCGTAGAACTTAACTTGTATCTGTAATTCAAGAAATTATCAGCTAAGGTAAACTATACTCGTGTACACATCAATACACTACGCGTGCCACGTACAAATTGGGCGTATTACCTAATAGTAATATTATACATTACATGCATCATATACATTAAAACACAGTCGCGCCGCGCATTCTTAGATCACAGGCTATCTATACATCACATCTCCGCAAGCAATCCTCGCGCGCGCGCAACTTTTTCGTCGCATGGTAACTAACGAAAGGACTGACGACATATTTAAACCCACCTATCTCGTTCTCCAAAATCCACGTTTTTCTGCAAAAACATCCATTCGTAACCTTTCACTATTGCCTTTTTTCAAAAGGGTGAAAAGGAAAAAATCAGATGATTTTCTTAGAAACCCATACTTTGATCTGTTTATTGCAAAGCAGTGTTCTGGAGTGACACACTGTCTCGCCAAGACAATAGTCGGGTATATATATATATATATATATATATATATATATATATATATATATATATATATGTCCGTGGATTATACTGACCAGCACATACAATGGAAAATAATAGGCCGGGTCTGTTCGTGGTTAAAGAACAGCATAATCGATCCGCATTGTGCTGATATCTTCATCAATTTGTTTGATATTGGTGCTAATACGAGGAAGTAGTTGTAGTGTAGTAGGGGGGGGGGGGGGGGGGGGGGGCCTGTAGTAAGAAAAGCTGAGTTCTCAAACTATCTACCATTTCCAACACAATTTCAGTCAGCGAAAGGCGAAATGTAGTAATCTCCTTCTCAAATGATAGGTAATTTTGTTCTTTGTTTCGCTTGCTATGACCGGGCGATTCAGACTACAGTACTTTACCACGGAATTGGGGAAAGGGGCAGCCGCAGTAAATCAGGGTTCGCGGTAAATTGGGTTTTGCTTGTCCATACAAGGTATGTAAAGCTCCGTTTGTAGTAAAGGAAATGGTCCCGGTAAATCGGAAACGCGAGATTTGCTGTCTTACATTTTTTAACTATTTTTTAATGAACAGATTGATTGTACACACAAATCTACGCGAAAAGAATTTTACTACCGACTGGATGTTCAGCGCAGCAGGAACTGAAAATAAAGAGCCGCGCTATGGAACTCGAAACGACGTGAAGCTAAATATGTTGTTATTATGGACTTTAACAGCCTTGCTGACATCGCTCATATGAGACAGCATCATTCTTATAGTTACTTTCAAAACAAAGCTATCAAACTACACAGAATTGTAATCGCAGTTATGCAACATTTGGCGATCTGCGATCTACTTCAGACAGTCTTCGTAGTACTTCCAAAACTCTCGCCTTGATTTTTTTAACGCTGGGTGGTGGGTAAGTTTTTCTGTAATCTCCAGGAATATGTACGCTGGCTTGCTTGTACAGTGACTATCTTGCTAGAAGCCGTTTTAACGACCATGAAGATCATGATAGTAAAGAATCCTTTAAAAACAGGATCCTCGTCTTCAAAATTTGGACACAAGATCTGTACAGCAGTGTGGATCCTTTCTCTGGGTCTACATGCACCATGGTTGATTATGATAATATTAATATGATTACGAGAGGAAAATTTGTCTTTAGTTATTGATATTCTTCCTATATATTGTGTGAATCAAATTATTTGTATTACCTTCCAGAATGGTACTTACATTATCAGGTAATAACTTGTGGTTTCTGTCCCTATAATATCTGTCCCTACAATATCTGTGCACATTATATAGGACAAGCATCTAATGACGAAGAGTTTAAAAACTCTGTTATATCTGAGTTAAAGTAAGTATAAATTAATCCGGGAATCAGGATGTTGACGGATGTTACTGGTCTAAATTTCTTCGAAGTAGCGCGCGCCGCTTTATTCTCGAAATGGCCCGAGGCAAGTGCTACGAGGTACTGTAGCGCGCGCCGGGCTAGTCCATTAACAATGGACAAATCAGTATGGTATTCCTGAGGTCTAGCATTGGGGTTTGGTCGAGGATAAGTCAGTAGTAGGAAAGGGTTGAGGACAGGGAAGAATCAGGGATAAGGAAGAGCCAGGAGTAGGGAAGAGTTGGGGACAGGGAAGAGCCTTAAGGTTTAATTACTCACACTGTGAGCTGGTCACGACTATCTCGAAAACTGAAATATGTCCACTTTCCTTTGAGAGTCGTATAGAATCCCCTTCAACATCACAGAAAAAGGTGTACGTCTGATCTGAGATTTCTAGTCCGTGTGTCACTTGGAGGGTTCCACAGGACTTCTGGTGTTCTTCTTCTTGGTACAGTGACACATCTACATTATTATGACTGCCTTTGCAAGATATGTAGTTGCTCATGGTCTTCACACACCAATTATTGTCGTACAAGTCAGCGTTGTAGAAAACCTGGTAGATCACAATTTTGTGAATGAAGTGACTTTTCCCGAACTCTACTTTGAACCAGACTTCTCCATCGACTGCCTCGGCAGCTGATTCAGTCATTAGATCCCTGTCGACCGCAAAGGTTTCTTTAAACTTCTGATTATTGTCCAACGTCTTCGACTGTGTGACTCTCAGTGCTGATATCTCCCCTGGTGACCATGGTAGAATGTGTTGAACTTGAGTAGTAACTCCAGTTAACTGGCAAGCTGCCAACACCATCATCAAGATGATCCTCATTTTGTCGAATAGGCTGATTCTCTATGTGTGCAGCTGTTGCAGAGATACATACAACATCAAATAGCTTTAAAGAGTAAAAATATATTGTGAGTTTGACTAAATAAAAGAGGACACTAAATCTTTATTCATAAGTAGTAACTGTAAGTACCGACCCCTCCTTGTTCAACTATTCTTACACAATATACGGTAAACTTGGATTAGGAACCGACCGGTCTGGGGTTTCGGCTGCCGGACCGGAAACGACCGGATATCAATTTATTTTCCGGTTTGCCGGATTTTTCCGGACCGGAACCGGGTAATAAGAAGATGGAATTTCAGACTGCTGGAAATCAAAATGCCCATTTCAAGAATTTACTGCGATTTGCGTAACACAAATGTAGATATTGTTCTCGAAGTAAAGCCCAAAATCCAGCTCTCACAAGTTCGTGGCGTCGATATAAGAGAGGATTATGTCCATAGTTGTTTATTAGCACAATGGCCTTTGTTCTAATCCTTGGTATAAGGGGAGTGAGCACCCTCTGCTTGCAATGCTCATGAATAAATTATTATTTTGTCATCAGTCTGGAGTTGTTTATTAGCATAATGGCCTTTGTTCTAATCCTTGGTATAAGGGAAGTGAGCACCCTCTGCTTGCAGTGCTCATGAATAAATTATTGTTTTGTCATCAGTCTGGATACCTGCTTTGACTCTTTTCTTTGTGTTACACAAAATCTTAATTAAACGGGCCTTTAAAATTCGCTGACAGATCATAACTCATTGGGTATAATATGCACTATTCTGTTATACAGGTCCTAAGAGAAAGGTCAGAAAAAAAGTATGTCTTCCATTTTCCAACTCAATTGTAGACGCCAAAAGTAACCGAAGCAGAGCAGCACATGAGCACTCAGCAAATGAATCTATTTGTTATCCTTGCTATAGAAAAATAAACAATAAAAAGTAAAACTACTAGCGGTTATAATCGACCACACGTTTACTAAGTTGGCTAATAACTCATGACACTTAAACAATTTACGGTTGAACTTAAGTTTTAACTTACCTAAGCTATAAGTATAGTTTTTTGCGTTCGATCTGGCTCTATAATAGGGGTATAGGACACGAGGGCGAAGGACACAATGGCGGTAATTTACGAGTTGTAACTGTATAACGTTAGTTTGTGAAACTTAATTTATTTCGAAATAGAAGTTGACCAACAAACTAGGGCCCGTACGCTCCAACATTGGTAGCTTTTGGCCTGTAAATTAGTCAAATATCAATATTTTGAATGAACTTAACTTTGTATGAAAGATAAGCCTAAATTCTACATTCTCTGTGAGTTATAACTCTAATAAGTATATCTATTGAAACGTGGAAAATAAGGCGAAAACAGAAAAGAGCACAAAAATCCAAAAATGAACAAAATTACCTGTATCCTAATTCGCGAAAGTGTTCTCATTAAAATTGAAATACCTCAGCTAGCAAGTAGCATTACCCCACAGTTGCTAAATATTTTCAGTTACAATCAGTCAATTTCTTATTGATCTTCATCTACTGGTTCAGGTACGTTTCTCTCTCCAGTGTAGTCCCAGGCGTAGGCTGGGACTAATGATGGGGAAAATGATATGGTGACCTAAATTTTGGTAGTCCGAAAATATGGTGTTCTTTTCGGAAAACCACCGACTTTTGTACCTTTTAAATATGTCTCGTAAGGTACTCCCTAACAGTAAAAAGTTGTCGACTCTTCCTTAAGCTAATTAAGATAACCCGATTCATCTCATTGCTACGGCCCTTTCAAGAAACCAATGCAAAACCACCTACTGTACCACGTCCACGTCGAGAACTCCATCAAGCCACTTCATCAGGACAGCATATTTATCCCAACCGGGCCCCACATCCAGTCACACAGCAGTCTGACTGCCAGGAAACTTTGGATTTGAGAGGAAATTCGGTGCCAAAAAGGAAATGTGTAGAGGACCTGACCTTTTTAGAGTGGAAATATTGGACTGCGAGAAAATTTGAAATTTTCTGGATGTGGTATCCCAAGTCCCAACCTCATTTCTTAATCTCTTGCTGTCTCGGATTTCACTCTTTCTTAAAGTTTTACAGGCAAACACTTTCATGACCACCCTTATAGGCGTAACAGAGGCGATCTGAATTTGTTCTCACCCAGGAGCGCCCAGTTTAACGGGTAAATCATCTGCTCACAAACCATCAGGTCTCAAGATGCCTCCAACAGATAGCAGGGAAAGTAACATTCCTCCCAAAATTTTCTTGTTATACAGAGTTAACCATTTGTAAATGCCATTTCAACGATATTTCTACGACATTGACTTCTAGAAAATCACAAACGTGGTCAACGTTTTGAAGATATATCTAGAATTTATAATTTTATCTATGTTTCGACAAAACTTTATCGCCAACAAATAAGAATTACGTATCTTGAGTTAATAAGATGTTTTTATAATATACATATAACATTGCTTAAAATTTTACAATCTTTCAACAATATTTGATGATATAATGATGAAAATCTAATTATTATACTTATAGGCTACAATCTTACAATGAGTATTTTAGTAACAAATTTTATGGTCAAATAATCGTTACAATTAGAAAATGGTACAAGAAAAATTACAGTATTTTGGAAATGATCTTTATCATTCTTTCTTTCCGCCATGCCAGGCTGCCATGGGAGCGTTAATGTAGTTCCCTTCTTTGTACTTTTCACTTTCAAACCATTCCTTCAGATTTGGCAGTTCCTCAAACCTCTTCATAAAGGCGAGCACGTTATCATTTCCTTCAAATGTATGGGGCACGAAACTCTTCAGATGATCGAGAAACTCGTACAAGAGAAAGTCCACATAACAAGGTTTGTCTCCGAGCAAGAAGGGCTTGGTCAGGATCTTATTAAACTTGGGAACCCTCTCGCTGACTCGCTGAGCAAATCGACCCTTCAGGAACTCGTGGTCGAACTTGCCTATTTCTGAACCGGGGAAAGGGCCAAAAGCATTGTAAGGGTTGTAACAAGCGCTGCTCATCTTGTTACGCAGGTCGAATAGCTCCTGTTCAACTATCTCAGCAAGGACAATGTCATCCGGGTCAGTTGGAAACATACCAAACTTCCTTCCGAGATACCTCATGATAGTTATGCTCTGAGTTACTTTCTTGCCGTCATCCTCAATGAAAGGCAGGTTTCCAAAAGGCATATCATCCGCATCTCTCATTTTCATCCAGTCCCCAAACCCCTCGTTACTTATTTGTAGGGTGTTCTCCTCCCAGGGCTCGTCTTGGTATCGCAGGATGTGTCTGATAGGTTCAGCCAGGCCTCTAACAGACCAATACGTGAGAGTTATTGTCATGATCTGTAGGATTTGAAGTCAGTCTAAAAGAAATTCAGCATTATTATTAAATGTTCATACCGTTTATATCGATCAAACCATGGAAGAAGGAAACAATTTAACAAGGTTCATGTAACAGCAAAGTGCGTATCAACTTTCGATATTTTATGGTTATAGGCACCAAATATATATTTGGAAAAAAACAACTAGCTACACCCCAACGAATATAGTAGATGCAACTGTCAAGAAAGTGAATATTAAGATATGTGTGACCCTCAGATAAATACGACGACGATCAGAAGAATGACCAGTAAACGAAAGGACGTACGTGTCGTATGTTAAAATCTTCGATCGTAATCAAATTAACATGGCGATAAGTGTGAGGTGATACAATGATTAGGTAGTATGTATGTTATACAAATACTTATTCGGGTATTAAGGGATAGGATGGCCGGATGGGGCATTATATCAAAAGTGAGAGGTCAATAATAAGCTATCTAGAGCTGTCTTGCCAGACGTATATATTTGAAAAATTGTTAAGGGGGGGGGGGCCAATGGATATTTTTTTGTGAAACTTGATTTCGAGATAGTAGTTGACCAACAAACTAAGACCAGTGACCGAACTTTTGAGGGGGTCCCGGACCCCAACCGCCAAACGGTGCGCGCAGGGCAGCCACGCCTATATTTGGTCCAAATTAGGCCCAATTTAGCCAAATACCCTGAACATGCCCAAAACCAAGGTTTATGGTGCTCTACTTGTAGCTAGTGGTCTCCTGAACTCGTATATGAAATTTCATCAAGATTGGACGAAAAATGACTGAGTTATGAGCCAAAAACCATATGCCCATATTTGGGCATACGCACCAAATTTGGTATATTTCGGCCCATAAATTGGTCAAATATCAATATTTTTGAATGAAACTTACTTTATATGAAAGGTAAGCCTAAACTACATATTATCTGTAAGTTATAGCTTTATATCTGTTTAAATGTGGATACTAAGGCGAAAAAACCACAAAAAAGAACTAAATTGCCCATATCTCGGTTCGCGATATTTGCGGAATTGATCTCATTAAAATTGTAACAACTCAATCAGTTTTCAAAATTTTTGCATGAAATTTTCGGAATCGACTCGAAATCGCATTTCCACCTTATTTTAAATACGGATTTTTGATTTAGGCCTCCAAAAAAATTTGGCGGCCAAATTCTGAATTTTTGTGAGATAATTTTGGAATTTGGCCGCCAAATTTTTTTGGAGGCCTAAATCAAAAATCCGTATTTAAAATAAGGTGGAAATGCGATTTCGAGTCGATTCCGAAAATTTCATGCAAAAATTTTGAAAACTGATTGAGTTGTTACAATTTTAATGAGATCAATTCCGCAAATATCGCGAACCGAGATATGGGCAATTTAGTTCATTTTTTGTGGTTTTTTCGCCTTAGTATCCACATTTAAACAGATATAAAGCTATAACTTACAGATAATATGTAGTTTAGGCTTACCTTTCATATAAAGTAAGTTTCATTCAAAAATATTGATATTTGACCAATTTATGGGACGAAATCTACCAAATTTGGTGCGTATGCCCAAATATGGGCATATGGTTTTTGGCTCATAACTCAGTCATTTTTTGTTCAATCTTGATGAAATTTCATATACGAGTTCAGGAGACCACTAGCTACAAGTAGAGCACCATAAATCTTGGTTTTGGGCATGTTCAGGGTATTTGGCTAAATTGGGCCTAATTTGGACCAAATATGGGCGTGGCTGCCATGCGCGCACCGTTTGGCGGTTGGGGTCCGGGACCCCCTCAAAAGTTCGGTCACTGGTCTTACTTTGTTGGTCAATTGCTATCTCGAAATCAAGTTTCACAAAAAAAATACCCATTGGCCCCCCCCCCTTAAGATCACAATTTCAGACGAGAGCTTTCATATTTTGTTCACGAGATTGAAACAAGAATAAAGTTAAGAATAACTGCACCATATCATGAATATATCATGGAATACAAGGTAGGTACCTACTACCTAAGACGTAAGTTGTTTAGACTGACATAATGAAAGTAGTTAACGATACGCACTACCCAAGTATACGCATGATCTACAAATCCTGGCTGGATCAGCCCGTGCAGGAACAAGAGAAAGTCAGCTAGTCAGCTACCCTCACCTAAATAAATAAAACTCAGAAACATGATCTGTAAATACGAACGTGTCAGGTGCGAATCTGTTAAAAGTCTCCCTAGTAATCGAGTTGATATGTGATGTAAGACAATGTGGTACACAGTGCAGCTGTGATAACTGATAACCTACCTACGTGATGCTAGATTTTAATAAAGTAAACTAGATTAAAAAGTAAATTTGAGGACCTGCATCTCAAACAGGCACTCCCTCTTTTCTACGTAAAGACTAAGAATTAGGCCGCTCTAACAAGTAATCTCTAATATATGATACCAACTTATCAACGGACCCAATTAGGCTCCAACAAACAAAGAAGACACTGCCTTAAGTTAGCTTAAGAATTTAAATCTTTACTCATAAGTAGTAAGTACCCACCCCTCCTTGTTCAACTATCCTAGCACAATAATATACGGTAAACTTGGACTAGGAACCGACCGCGACCGGTCTGGGGTTTCGGCTGCTGGACCGGATACAACCGGATATCAATCACCGCACCCCGAGAAACTGAAAATCATGAGCATTCAAACTTAAACCAAATTAGAGAGTTATACCCAGTTTACCTGGGGACCCCAGGTAAACTGAGTTATAACTCTCTAATTTGGTTTGACATAATGAAAGTACTTAACCAGTTAACGAGACCAAAGTATACGCATGATCTACAAAACCTCGCTGGATCAGCCCGTGGAGGAACAAGAAAAAGTTAGCTAGTCAGCTACCCTCACATAAATAAATACAACTCAGAAACATGTCAGGTGCGAATATGTTAAAAGTCTCCCTAGTAATCGAGTTGATATGTGATGTAAGACAATGTGGTACACAGTGCAGCTGTGATAACTGATAACCTATCTTCGTGATGCTAGATTTTAATAAAGTAAACTAGATTAAAAAGTAAATTTGAGGACCTGCATCGACCTGCAACGATTAGGTTAGCGTTATCGTCTATCAAAATTTTAAGGATTAATTTGAGGGAGCAATTGTAATTAGGATTTAAATAACCGCACCCCGAGAAACTGAAAATCATGAGTATTCAAACTTAAACCAAATTGGAGAGTTATAACCGAGTTTACCTGGGGACCCCAGGCTATTATAACCCAGTTTGAGTTAGTCTAGAATTTCAGTTAAACATCCGAGATAAATATGATAAGGTGCTTCTTGGAAATGTGACGTTAAATCAGATTAAATCACTGTCTGTACGTTTAGATTGTGTGTAAGGTGGTGAACATTAAAATTGAACATAGAATTGTAGATAAATATGATACGCTTCTTCTTTAGAATGCGGCGAATCTCAAACCGGCACTCCCTCTTTTCTACGTAAAGAATTAGGCCGCTCTAATTTTTTAGAGAAGAATTAGGCCGCTCTAACAACTAACAAGTAATCTCTAATATGATACCAACTTATCAACGGACCCAAGGCTCCATTGTGGTCCATAAAACGACTATGAAATTATCAATGATTCAAAATTCTCACAAAATGGCAATCCATTTAAGATAATGCAGCAAGATAAGAGTTGTTCGAGTATACTTGGCTTTCTTAATCGAATCAATAAAACTTCCATTCAGACGGCTGTGAGAAATGTTGTCACTGACTCAGACTTTATCATAACCTCAAATAGGCAAATTCTGAAGAATTGAGCCGTTGCAATAAACCTGTGATTCAATGGACCTGCACAGATGAGCTATTTGAACAAACAGTGAACACTTAAACTAAACCTTAGCCAAACAGAATTCAAATGGATACCCAGCAAACTACATTACAAACTATCAAAAAGTTGACATAAGCGTTGACGGGATCGCAAGCTAAACATTGTAAGGTAAACATTTTACAATGTAAACATTGCAAAAGTAAACGGCTCTCACTACTAAACACTGTTTAATAACGCACGTCGCCCACGTACAGGATAAAAACTTATGTATTATCGTATCGACAAACACTCGAACATTCTGAATGATGCGACTTTCTATAGTTTAATAAAAGTTGGCAACTCAAGAATAAGGACTTATCTATCTAGCTGCTGGTACTTTGGAATTTAGTTAAAAGACAACGAGTTAAAAGGAATATTGGAACAAAAACTACGACTAGATAAAACATGCACAAACACAAACAACCTCGGCAAATCTTATTGCCGTCCACCTAAAATATTTCTAATCTTAAAAAGTCAGGCTTTTCCTTTTTCTCACCCCTTGGCAGTAATTTTGCAATAATTGTTTTTCGCGTCAACCGAACTTTCAAGTGAATGGGAATTGGGATAATACACAAATCGGATATTTAAAAAAGCATACCTAACATTCGGAAAAATCCCCACTCCCATGCATAGCGGGGTATCAGGGGCGGTCGTTACGCCACTGGACCGTTCGATCACATATAAAAGCGTAAACAATATAGCAGAATGTAAATTCACATGGAATTTACATCTATTGATCTATAAGTCTCAACTAATAACTGAGGAATGTGTGGATCACTCCAAAGTTTGATGTTACACTCGATGTTCTCAATGATTCATTTATATAATTCATTTATAAAATTTATAACAAATTAGGTTACCTTGTAATTCAGTAAACACATTTTCCTTTCTCAAAACATCATTCTACACTCTTGTTTAAAGCTCGATGTTCTTACTTGCATTTCAGGGCTATTTGTAATATTTTACGGCTTTGAGGCAGTGGCGAAACGTACCTTTGTGCCGTCGATTGAAAGTTCCGGAAAATGCAGTCAATCGATTCACCGTGACGACTGATTTTACCATTTTTATAGAACGATGGACAACTACCTGAAGAATGGAGGAGAAATGTTCGACAAATACTGCTCCACTAACAAACCCATAATGCTCCCCCAGCACCCGATCAAACATATATCGACATATATCCTGACTAGGACCAACTGGGGTGTGGTCCTAGCTTCAGAGACGAACTACAACGTCAGTCTGATTATGCAGCAGAAGTTGTGGCTTATAGGGCTTTGGAAACAGTCAATGGAAATGTTATCGTTCTCCATAATTTTGAGTTCACGCACCATCAGTATCGTTTGTGTGATGGAGGTCAAATTTGGGACAAAAATAAGTGCAGAGGGTGCAAGAATCCATGCAACAGGGAAGGCGAGAGTGATTTCGTTATTCTTGGTGAGGATTTTTGTGTAGTCATCGAAGTGAAAAACATGTCACATGTTGACCCTAAACTGGAAGTGATTGATAAAGCTGCGTGTGACAAACAGTTCCGAGCATTGGTTGGCACGTTTCGAAAGTCACTGGAGCAGAGAAATAAGATAGCTTCTCTGGTAAAATCTATTGATGAGTACGCAACCATTTTGCAGTTCACAGCGTATCCTAACTTCAGTAAACATTTTAAAGGACAATTCCAGTGTATCAAGAAGACGGAATTACATCTAACTGATTGTGAAATATCTACTATTATCTTTAAAGAAGACATTCAGGGTCACAATTACATGCACGATAACTTCTGGGGATCAAGACCTACCGAAACATCGGTTCAACCAAATTGTTTTTCCAGATTTATAGGCTGTTTGTTGGGTGGCAGTGATAGTACAGATAACATCTCAGATAACAGCTCAGATAGGGACATATCTAATTTCAGTGTCTGGTGGAGTTACAACGTAACAAATGCTATAAAATCAGCCAAAAAAGCGCAGGGTGGACCAACAAGAAGCACAGCCATGTCCAGCAAAAATCCTGTTGGCTCCGTGCCAGATAATCATCAAAAAGTTAGAAATATGTTGCTGGCTATCTGGGCTACTGACAAGAATAACTGCGATCAATCGAGATGTAGTTTGGCCAGGTGCATAACAAACATTGATAGGCGTCTTAAGGAGGGACTCATCACTTTTGAATCGAGGGGAGGGAAGAAACGTGCAAAAAATCCAGGAGTTGTTAAGGCTCCAAATGTTATCAAAAACTATCTTGGAGTTCAAAACCTTACAACAGAACAAAACAAGGTGTTTCATTCTAACGAGAACCTCTTGTGGATCAACGGACCCGCAGGGGTGGGAAAAACTGTTATCTTAAGCGGTAAAATGATACAGCTCATACAATCTAACAAGGAAAATAAAGTTGTTTTATTCGGGGTTACTGGAAAAGGAAACAACTCATGGATCTACGAACATGCTTTAGTCAAAGCTGGTGTTAAATACGAAGAGATAATGACAGATAAAGATAATCACACCACAACTGAAGTTTCTTATCTCATATCACAGAGTGTATGTAGGGTGGTCATAGTGATGATAACAGGTTATCTCAACATCACACAGTTTACATGCATGGTCAGTTCAGTTAGAGGTTTTAATTTGTTGATAGACGACATACAGAGAGTGTTATATTATAGTACATCGGAGGAATGTGATGTTTTGATGGAAACGCTGACAGGATTATCAGAGAATTGTAATGTTTGGATAGCTTGTGATATGGTTCAGGCTTCCGGCTTTGTGGACACACGAGATATTATGAACTTAGCCATGGTTATCTCTGAAAAATTACAGATAAATCAGAAGGCTGCATTATCAATGAATCTGAGAAATACGTTTGATATATCTAATATCTTATCTGTGATAAGAGATCGATTCATTACATTGTTTTCAAGTAGAATGGATATTGTAGATATGATTTTACCGCTACAAAAACCTGGACATTTCATACATGGACCAAAGGCTGTTTTGCATGTTTTAGATAATTTTAACGTAGAAATTATTGGCATGATATTGAATGAAGAATTAGACAAATTAGAAGGATTAAATAATTCTAATATAGGTATAATTTATTATAGCACTCCTTACAATGATGTGAAAACATTAATTGAAGAAACTGTTAATAAGCGATCTCCTTACAGTAATGAAAGACGCAAGATTTCACCGTGTAGCATTAAATACAGCTACTCTGCTGAGTGGCCAGCAGTGGTTTTAATACACGAAATGAGAAGTTTCAGTAAATTAGATCTGACTAATCTATATTTGGTGATATCAAGAGCACGTGTTCACTGCTCTGTTATTTTATACCCAAGAGGGGTTGAGACATTACAAACAGAATTCTATGGTGACATGTTAGATCTGTTAGATAAAATGAAAGATTATATGCATGTTGTGCGGCATTAGTTTTAAAACTACGAAGAAATAGTTTTTTGTATCGTTGATTTTTTTGGATTATGTTCTTATCTCTTCTGGATATTCATCACACAAAGTTTCTGTCTTCCGATTAAAAAACAAGAATTTACAAAAGTACGAGACAGTATTTAATATCTTGCCAATACAATTTGTTTTCATATGATCTAGTTTCAGAAATAAAGTTAGAAAGTTATTTTCTTTCATAAGGGTCACGTCGTTCCATCCCGGACAACCGGACTTAACGAGACTTATGCATGCAGAAAGACAACTAAAAGTAATCGGTCCCCAACATTATGGACTGGAATAATAAGACAAACAGTATCCGTTATAAACAAAATGGCTACATTTTGATTCAAAGATATTTCTGCGGTTTTTAATGTTTAATTTATGGAATGCATAACTTCACATGCACGCACATAAAACTTGCACTCTTGCAGTCACATACAAACAAATATGTCAGAATTGGATTTGAAACGAACTGATAAACTTTCTATTATTATGTAAGTTACATTAATTTCAGTATCAGTGTGCAATCAATCCAGTGTGCAATCAATCTCAGTGTGCAATCAATCTCAGTGTGCAATCAATCACAGTGTGCAATCAATCACAGTGTGCAATCAATCTTTCAGTGTGCAATCAATCTTTTCGCTTGTGAGTTGATATCAGTTGTCTCTTATCAGTAAATAGGTAATTGCACTGCCTTTTACTGTGCAGCTTTGCTATACACGAAGTATACACAATATGGAATTTTCGGTCAGTACACTTCACGAACTGGAGAAACAGATTGAGGACTTATCAGACTCGGTTTTAGCGAATCTTAATTGCAGGAAACTAGAGGACCTCACTCATGACTTGTTCAAGCCAAAAGGCGTTACAAAGGATGTAATAACCGAAATAGTTTTGAAGATGGGGTCTATGATATGTAAATCGAGAAATGTTTTGAGATCAGCAGCAGAGACGCTTGACCAACAGAAATCAGAACAGATAAAAACTCAGAACGAGCTCATCCAATGCAAATCTGGTAAACTAGCTTCAGTGAAGGAGACAGTGAAAACAGAAATGAAACTGTTTACAGATGTTGTGAAGAATAACAGCGTAGCTTCTGATATCTCTCCAGCTAAAATCAAAATGGCTGTGAAATCGGCGATTACAGAAGATGATCGGTCGAAAAACTTTATCATCTTCGGGGCCCCAGAACAGCTCGAATGTGAAGAGCAAGAAATGAACGAACGGGATCTCGTGGGTGATATTTGGGGTTTTATGAATTTCATTGGAAGGCCGACTATAACAAACATTGAGAGAGTGGGAGTAAAGAAGTCTGACAGCCCTCGATCACGGCCGATAAAAGTTACTTTGCGAGATCCTGAAATTGTACGTGAATTTCTGAGCAGAGCAAAAGTCTTGAAATCGGTTGATGTGGCAGACTACAATTTCAACTACAACAAACTCTACTTATCTCCAGACAGGTCGCAGGATGAGCGAATCTCTCGCCAAAAGCTCGTACAGGAAATGAAAGAGGGAATCAAGAAGGACCCGAGCAAGAAATATTACATAAAAAACAATAAAGTTTGTGTCGCTGAGTGACTAATTATTTGAGAAAGTCAAGCATTTGTGTATGTGTGTGACGTTAATTTCATGGAGTTAAAACTTTTTGTATAACTGAGAACAGAGGTTAGAGGAACTACTGATAAGAGTATGATTAGACTGTGTTGCGTTATCAGTTGACTTTTTGCATCACTCTTCTAGATTATACGTAATAGGGTAACTTAGTTATAGAATAGGATTTTAGTTGTTGCAAGCATTGCACTAAGGTTTTAAGTTAGGTAAGTAGGCCACGAACTGTTGAGCAAACTGGGCTGGAAGCCCAAGCAATATGCAGTTCTGGTCTTGAGGCTATTTTACAATGTTTTATAACATGTGCTTGCAACTAGATCTTGAATGTCGCGTGCCCCACGGGGATTTGATTTATTCATACAATTTATTATATATTGGTTCCAAAGCCCTTATGGGTACCAGCAAAAACTGGTTTTCAAACAAACAAAAAAAGTATCAATTCCAAATCTAACCTTTATTTGACATTGTCAGCGAGGATCATCATCCTAAATGCTTTGTTACACTAGTCTATAAGCCTCACACGCGGTACACTACATCAAAATATGTTCTGATTTATGAGGTATGAGGTAATAAGACGATCGTTACTCGTTAGTAAATGTAGTTATGGCATTAGTATTCCAAGCTAATGACATGTATTCAGAGCCTCTATGCAGATTTTACTGAACACCACAATTCTTAAATTTGACCTTGACCCTGAACAGATTAAACTGTTTAGGGTCATATTTTGATGTAGTGAAGCGTGCGTGGGAGGCTAGACAAGTGTAATAAAGCCTTCAAGATATGAATAAACGGTAACTCGGTAATCTGCTGATGCACACCTCGGGCACACCTCGGGCACACCTCGGGCACAAACTCGGGCACACCTGGGGCACATCTCGGGCACATCTCGGGCAGAAAGCAAACCTCGGGCACACCTCGGGCAGAACCACCTGGGGCACACCTCGGGCACACCTCGGTATTTAAATACTTAAATATACTTTAATATACTTTAATATACTTATATTATCTCCATTCAAAATGTTGAATCATATTAAAGTATATTAAAATGTAGGTTTTTTCAATTTTGACCCGGGGATATACTTTAATATACTTTAATGTACTTTAATATACTTTAATATACTTTAATGTACTTTAATATACTTTAATATACTTTAATGTACTTTAATATACTTTAATATACTTGTATTATCTCCATTCAAAAATTTTGAACCATATTAAAGTATATTCAAAATTTGGCCGCTTAATTTCTTTCAAGGTCTCTAATGTATAGATTATATTTACCTTTCATGTAAAGTTAGTCTTGTTCAAAGATATTGATCAAGAATAACTTGACCAATTTATGGGCCAAAATATATGAAGTATGAGTTAAGGGAACTAACAACTGGCTTATCTTGTAAATCCTAACGAAAAATATAAATCTACTAATTGTAGGTAGGGTAAAGCACATAATTTTGTCATTTTTTGGCAATTTTCCGACTGTCTGATATAAACCATGGGTTTTAACCTCGTCTGAAATTCCGATTTAGATGAAACCTCCACCATGTTATAGTAGACAGTCTAGGCAGGTTCTAACACAAAAATGATCGAAATTGCTGGGGTTGAAGATGTTCAAAAAAATTATTTTGAAAAAATGACAAAATTAGGTGACTTTACTTAATTTTGTCACCCCGAACCTAATTTTGTCACTTGAAGATTGTGCAAAAAGTAACCGTTTCTCGGTATTTTAGACTACCTGGATGCATCATTCGAGCGCTTTTTCACCAACATTGACCTCAAAAATCCCAAAGATATGATGTTTTCATAGTTTTGTAGCTTGATGAAAAGATGACACTTTTTGGGTATCTAATCTTAGAAAATAGCCCCAAATGCCCCTGAAACCACTGGCATCTTGAAAAACGATTGGTTCTAGGCCTAGGTTGAAATTTTCATGTCTGTAGATAGATCACTTGCTTAGTAATTTCATCAAATATTTTTTTAGTCATTTTAGATTGAAAAAATCAGATTATCCACCTAATATTTCTCGGCGAAAATATGCTATTATAAGTGTTATGCTATTATAAGTGCCTTATACATATCCTATGGGCAAAAAAACTTCAGAATAGTTGTATAAGGCCATTTTAAACACAATCTGTGATTTACAAGAAATTTGAGAAAGGTCGATTTTTTTGACAAAATTAGGTACTTTTGGCAAAATCGAACCTAATTTTGTCACCCTCTGTAACTTGAACAATCATTGCGCTAGAGACTTAAAAATTTGTACGTATACTTCTGCTGTAGAAGATATTTGAAATATGCAATGGCATGAAGCTAGCTCAATTACTTTTGAAATAGCAATAAATCAAAATTTTGAAAATTCCTTAAGAAAACCTTAAGGATCTTATTTATTTTTCGGGTTAACAGTTTCGCCTTCATTTTTGACACAGATGCAAAAGAGCTAGAAACTTAAACTTTGTACGAGCAGTTTCAGCAAAGTCTAAGCTTTCTTTTTATACACAATCCTTTTCTTTCAAGCTGAAATTCCGAGCCGAGGCAGTTTTTCAGAGCAAAATGACAAAATTAGGTACCCTGACAAAATTATGTGCCTTACCCTATATTAAAGTATATTAAAATGTAGGTTTTTTTCCCGATTTTGACCCGGGGATATACTTTAATATGGTGACCCCCCCCCACATTTTTTGGTGTGGAAACGGTGCGCTAGATGGTCACTGAACTTCCTGTGAGGTCATTTGAGTTGGCCAACACAAACCCCTGTTTTGGTGTATGCCCCCTTAACTTACTTTGTGTTAGATTCTTGGCCTAAAGAGTTAAATCTTGCTTTGTGTTAGATTCTTGGCCTAAAGAGTTAAATTTTGCTTTGTGTTAGATTCTTAGCCTAAAGAGTTAAATCTTGCTTTGTCTAGGACCGGGAGCGAACGAAATACGCCGCGAATGTGGTGAATATTCAGATGGTTTTCAAAAAGGGCTGGTGGTTATATTGCAGCAAGTGTTCAGTACAGCCCACTAGTCACAGCGCTGTTCTCGATATATGTAGTAGGTACGAATATTACCCGTGATCTCGCAGTACCTCTTTTTCAATGTTTTATTGGGCAGTGGTTCTTTAAAATATACAGTTAACTCACTATTTTTCTAATAGTTTTTCAGTTTTCACGATACATATTTTCCACTATAGGTGTAACTGTATGGATCAATACTTAGTGCAATTCACATGAGTTTAGACAAGCTTTGGATGGTAATTAGTAAATGGTACTGTGTGAGCGAAGCTCGCTTGGGCCGAGAATAAACTTGCTACATTCTCTAGGAACACTGCCATTAAATTTTATAGGGCTTCGTTTCATTGGTGCGTACGTTTACTAATAGAGGCTTGCCGCCTGCCGGCTCATTTCGTTCTCATAACATAACAACTGATAAATATATTCTATTGGAAATAAGATTAACTGAAATCTTGATACAAGTTGCGTATCCCAAATATCAGAGATATATTCGCGCGCGAAAAGTGGCATGCAACGTATGTCAACTGAAATCAATCGAACGACTTAACCAATTTTTCCAACATAGCACCAAAACAGACGCAGAAACTGCTCCTACAATTTTCTGTTGTTAATTTGTCTTGATCCTTTCATTGTGTTACATCCAACCTTATTTCTTTAGAGAATAAGGCACGGATCAAAAATGGTCGGGGTATGTATTACAGCCCCCGGTATATTGATCAAACAGATTACAGTGTTCTCAGTTATACTGGTTGGATCAGTCCTTGCTGATTGTGAGTACTATACTTTTAACCTTTGTGATTAACCTAGTTAATGATTCCAAAAACAAAATCGGTGTCAAAACAAGATTTGGAAAAAGAAAGATTATCCGTTAAAAAAATTAAGTAAGAGTACGTCAGCCAACTCCTTTAATCAGCGATGTTCTTCAGATGAGTACGAAGTCTCAATACTCACATCCTATCATAGTGATGGTGGCTCCGACTCTGGCTTCTTCTACACTTTTGTGGGAACCGAGGGTTTATCGTCCGAGTATGATGCAAGCACTCCTTATAGACAACGAGGCAAAGTAGATGTGTGGACATTCACTGACAATACTAACATAGGGAAGTTCAAGTGCTTATCTATAAAGATGGTGGGAACTGATGGCTGGTTTTTCAATGTGGTAATTTTGATAAGATTTTAGAATAAGACTTTATTATATTAATGAACTCACCGTAATGCAACACTAGATCACCATTATGGCACTAAAAAATGTTTCCAACGAACTTTGTACACCGATTTCACTTTATTTATTTTTCTGCCACCAAAAGACCATTTTGAAAAAATAACATATTTTGTGACGAGCACAAGAGTAACAATAAGTAGAAAACTACCGACGCTAAAGTCTTTAAAGGATTTTAGAGTCTCTAATAACATTTTCCAGGCTGATATAACGATAGACGGCACCAGAAAACCAACAATTACAAATCCCCTTCTCGGCGGTCTCCTTGATAATGATGTAACTGTAGACCTTTGCATTATTGGTAAGTGCCAACTGGTCTTCCTCTCAGTGAGTTCAGCTTCTAACAGTGCGACTCTGCTTTCAGTTTCACCAATCTTCTTAAATCCAAGCTCAGTCTTCTTAAATCCAAGCTCAGGTTAAAATTATCTGCCTTCAGACCTTAATTAATCGGACAGCTACAATTCTTGAAATATCCGACTTCAGAATGCGCGAGGTTACAATTGGAAGACGGTCTTACGGACGATGCTGTGATTCCGGTCCAGGAAGGAGACGTAATCACCTTCAAATGTAGCAAACTTAAACACCTTAATGGGGCACGGACAGCTACCTGTGTTAGTGACACTGACTATGTGTTCTCTGGAGAAAGTCCAAGATGTGTCAGACCGAGTAAGATAATGTTATAATAAATATTCATATTTTTTATGATGCTGTTGTCTTGGGTTGGAGTCAATGCTAAGCAGTATAATATGGGGATGTTTAGTGTTTAGCATTGATTTCAAAGTTACCAATATGATTTCTTCACAATAATTTGCCTAATTTTTAGATATATCTACTACTGACTAGACTGATAATATCCTGTTAACAATTATTGTCAGAGGAAACATATATAATAGGTAGGGTGGGTGCGGAGTCGCAAAAACAATGAGCCTTCATAAAGTTCCAGAGAAAATTGGCATTTGGCGCTTTTCGGGAAATTTTGGGACTCATAGTTGTATTTTTAGTTGGGAGATTTTGGAACTCGTCACTGCAGAGTGCAGCGTGAAATACCATTTATTGTTTACCATTTATTGTTTCTACACCAGCATATAGTGATAAAATTAATGTAACCATCAAGTCAACAATAAGTTAATTGCTAACACATACAGAACCTGGCATCTTGAAAAGGTGATGTACGTATTGTGATTCACACGAGAAGATTCTTAGCGACTCCCTAGTCCTTTTAATCACATAATGGGCCAAACAATACTACGCTACAAGGAAACGATACAAAAATAGCACAAGTATATTCGACACGTCCTATTGTGAGCCTGGCTCTCTTTACTATCTACTCTGTAGAACTCTGTTCATTAAATTGTTTGTTCTGGCTGAAACTTTTGACGATCAGCACCCGTAGGTTATAGTGCTTCTACCTTTCTAGGGCCAAAATGTGTGTACGGCAAATCGGTCATCCGTCAATGATAACTTTAGTGTCCGGCGTTCGTCCCTTAAACGACCCTTAGTCGACCCCTAAGTTTGCGCTAACCGTGCATTAACAGAGCGACCCTTCAATCACCATCAACGGGATACCAAGATTCCCTAGTCCACTACTTCAACTTTAGACTGTGAAAATGCTTCTAAAATGCTCTGCTAGGGTGCTCTACTTGCATCCCCTCATAACCGTGAGTATAACTCCGTTGACTGTGGAGCACAGAGCTTCATTAGAGAGATTTATGTGTGCCAGCTAACTGTGTCAGAAATGATTATGGTAATTCTAGTGCATTCATAATCAATTCTTATGAGCTAGATAGATCTGCTGAGGATAACTTGGTCCATGTCCTATTGTTCTCTCAGCGAATTGAGGAGCTTGTAGAGTGTAGACGGGCTTGCCATTTGAAAAGGTAAAAATTTATAGTACCCCTCACCAAGTTGAGAGAGCTGCTCTTGCCTATAATGACTGTATCTGCAACCATCCGGCTATTTCTGTGTGAGCTACTTTGCTTTGGTTACAGCGGACCATTTTATGATTTATTGTTAACTTGTCCTGATATGATCTTTTCATTGCGTTATAGACCTGAAAGTGAACATACTTAATCAATATTTGTTTAGAGAATAAGGCACGGATCAAAAATGGTCGGGGTATGTATTACATCCCCCGGTATATTGATCAAACAGATTACAGTGTTCTCAGTCATAATGATTGGATCGGCCCTTGCTAATCGTGAGTACAATACTTTTAATTGCGATTAATTTCTGGAAAACAAGTGTAGAATCCAAAGAATTAACTTGTGATAAATTTTGCAGTGATTCCAAAACACAAAAACAATATCGGTTTCAAAATCTACATTTGGAAAAATAAAGGTTATTATTTTTAATCAACGATGGTCGTCAGATGAGTACAAAGTCTCAATTCTCACATCCGATGTTGAACATGGTGGCTCGGACTCTGACTTCTTCTACACTTTTGTGGGGACCGAGGGCTCATCGTCCGAGTATGAATCAGACATTCCTAATCATGATGATAGACAAAAAGGCAAAATAGATGTGTGGACATTCACTGACAATACTAACATAGGGAAGTTGAAGTGCTTATCGATAAGAATGAAGGGAGAAGATGCATGGTATTTCAAAGAGGTATTAATGATGAGATTTTAGAATACGACAGCATTAAAAACTGAGCTATGCTATATTAATGAAGTCATTGTAAGGCAACCATAATCATGGTGTGGATCACCATTATGGCACTAAAACAACGCCAACGAACGTTATACACCGATTTCAATTTATTTAGATTTCTGTCCACCAAAAATCCATTTGAAAAACTAGTCAGCACTCGTATATTTTGTGACGAGCACAAGAGTAACAATAAGTAGAAAACTACCAATGCTAAAGTTTTCAAAGGATTTTAGAGTCTCTAATAACATTTTCCAGGCTGATATAACGATAGACGGCACCAGAAAACCAACGATAACAAACCCCCTCCCCCACGGTCTCCTTGATGATCATGCAACTGTAGAGCTTTGCATTATTGGTAAGTGCCAACTGGTCTTCTTCTCAGTAAGTTCAGCTTCTAATAGTGTGAATCCACTTTTAGTTTCACTAATCTTCTTAAATCCAAGCTCAGGTTAAAATTATCTGCCTTCAGACCTTAATTAATCGGACAGCTACAATTCTTGAAATATCGGACTTCAGAATGCGCGAGGTTACAATTGGAAGACGGTCTTACGGACGATGCTGTGATTCCGGTCCAGGAAGGAGACGTTATCACCTTCAAATGTAGCAAACTTAAACACCTTAATGTTGGGGCACGGACAGCTACCTGTGTTAGTGGCACTGACTATGTGTTCTCTGGAGAAAGTCCAAGATGTGTCAGACCGAGTAAGATACTGTTTATAATATATATTTATATTTTTTATGATGCTGTTGTCTTGGGTTGGAGTCAATGCTAAGCAGTATAATATGGCAATTTTTAGTGTTTAGCACTGATTTCAAAGTTACCAATATGATTTCTTCACAATAGTTTGCCTAATTTTTAGATATATCGACTACTGACTAGACTGATAATATCCTGTTAACAATTATTGTCAGAGGAAACATATATAATAGATGGGTCCGGGACTCTAGGGCGTAAGACTCTAGGGCGTGAGACTTTAGGGCGGCGCCCTAACCCTAACCATCACCCTAACCCTAACCCTTATCCTAACCCTAACCCTAACCCTAACCCAAACCCAAACCCTAACCCTAACCCTAACCCTAACCCTAACCCTAAGACCCTAGTGTCTTACGCCCTAGAGTGTTACGCCCTATAGTCCAGACCCCATAATAGATAGGGTGGGTGCGGAGTCGCAAAAACAATGAGCCCTCATAAATTTTAAGTTCCAGGGAAAATTGGCATTTGGCGCTTTTCGGGAAATTTTGGGACTCATAGGTGTATTTTTAGTTGGGAGATTTTGGAACTCGTCACTGCAGAGTGCAGCGTGAAATACCATTTATTGTTTACCATTTATTGTTTCTACACCAGCATATATGATCTCAAAACAAGATTTGGAAAAAGAAAGATTATCCGTTAAAAAAATTAAGTAAGAGTACGTCAGCCAACTCCTTTAATCAGCGATGTTCTTCAGATGAGTACGAAGTCTCAATACTCACATCCAATCATAATGATGGTGGCTCCAACTCTGGCTTCTTCTACACTTTTGTGGGAACCGAGGGTTTATCGTCCGAGTATGATGCAGGCTTTCCTTATAGACAACAAGGCAAATTAGATGTGCGGACTTTCACTGACAATACTAACATAGGGAAGTTCAAGTGCTTATCTGTAAGGATGGTGGGAAAAGATGGCTGGTTTTTCAATGAGGTAATCTTGATAAGATTTTAGAATAAGACTTTGTTATATTAATGAACTCACCGACACCGTAATGCAACACTAGATCACCATTATGGCACTAAAAAAATGTTGCCAACGAACTTCGTACACCGATTTCACTTTATTTATTTTTCTGCCACCAAAAGACCATTTTGAAAAAATAACATATTTTGTGACGAGCACAAGAGTAACAATAAGTAGAAAACTACCGACGCTAAAGTCTTTAAAGGATTTTAGAGTCTCTAATAACATTTTCCAGGCTGATATAACGATAGACGGCACCAGAAAACCAACGATTACAAATCCCCTTCCCGACGGTCTCCTTGATACTGATGCAACTGTAGACCTTTGCATTATTGGTAAGTGCCAAATTGTCTTCCTCTCTGTGAGTTCAGCTTCTAATATAGTGCGAATCCACTTTTAGTTTCACTAATCTTCTTAAATCCAAGCTCAGGTTAAAATTATCTGCCTTCAGACCTTAATTAATCGGACAGCTACAATTGTTGAAATATCGGACTTCAGAATGCGCGAGGTTACAATTGGAAGACGGTCTTACGTACGATGCTGTGATTCCGGTCCAGGAAGGAGACGTTATCACCTTCAAATGTAGCAAACTTAAACACCTTAATGTTGGGGCACGGACAGCTACCTGTGTTAGTGGCACTGACTATGTGTTCTCTGGAGAAAGTCCTAGATGTGTCAGACCGAGTAAGATACTGTTTATAATATATTTAGATTTTGTAAATTATTGTAGTCTTGAGTTTGAGTCAATGATAAGCAGTATACCACGAGGCTGGTTATTGTTTAGCATTGATTTCAAAGTTAACAATATTATTCCTCCAAAATAGTTTATCGAATTTATCAAATAAATCCCTTATTTTTGAAGTTCAATCGATACTCTGTGGACCATGAGTGGACCGTGGGTGAAAACTGAACATTAACAAACTGCAGAATTATTAGCAAACGCTATTATTGTTTACTAGTGTAACCCGGCCTTCGGCCGGGATTTCACTGCCGCAGTTAAATAGGGTAGGAGCATTTACCCGTTGAGTCAAAAACCGCATTAGGTGAGCAATTCTAGTCGGAGTGCCCTTACGTATCCAATGGTATCTTAAACAATAGTAATAGTATCTTAAACAATAATCAATAGAAATTAACCCTTAACACCACACCCGCCTATCATTTTTGTGAACACGCATAACATTGTCGTATGAAAGTATGAACTCTCTCTCTGCAGTCCAAACAGTGCCCCCTCCCCTAATAAGATTATAATATAGACAGCGAATCTTACTCGGGTAACTCAATTACACTAATTATGCAGCTACATATGCGAGCCCCGTAACTCTTACCGTTCTGCCCAAGCCATTTTATGTAACATTTGTGGTACAAAACCATCAATTAAACCACTTACCAACGACCGATTTGATGAAAGCAAGCTTCTAAATTCGGGATAGCCTGTGGCAGGCAACGCCCGATTCTAATGCTTCTACAGACCTACACAAGTGTAAGTAAGTAGGTAAATATTTCATGCTAGGCATGTGGCACCCATTACGGTAACCATTCATTGAGTTTTTGCTTTTTCGCTGTACTATATTGCACAGCTCCCCATTTAACCCTCACACACGATTTCTCGAGCATTCGGCTGGGTGGACCGGGAGGGTGCATAAATCCTATGGGATCCTCAGCAGAACGTCGACGACGCTCACCCCAAAAAACCTTTATCATTTAACTTCGTCAGAGTTTTGTCGGCACTTTCTTGAAAAAATCAGTCCCGCAACTCTTACCGTTTTCTTGATTAAGCCGCTCGGAAATTACAAACAGACAGCCAGACAGACAGACAGACAGACAGAAAACACACATTCTGGGATTATTAGTTAGATACTTGCTCTTGTTGAATAATTGAAGATGAAAGGAGACTAGAGGAATTGAGGGGCAGGAGTCTCACACAATAATAATAATATAAAAACACTGACATTCCTGAAATACCAACAGTTGTCACCTTTTGAGAAGAACAATCCCCTTATGAGTGCCAGTTAGCTCATCTTGATAATGTTTCCGATGTTGTAAATTGAATATCATGGGACGAATGCAACCTTACTCCCGCTAGGTTTAACTTACACACAGTATTTATTTACCACCGTTTTCCTCTGATATCAAAATTCGGTTAACAAAATGTTTGCCGCAAATGTTTCAAATAATCACCCGAAATTCGCCAAATTTGTGGCACACAAAGCAATTTTAGGTACGTATGGAATTGCTACTTGTAATTATTTGTGAAGGCCATGAATTTAAGTGCATTTGCTTTCTTGATTCAGTTATTCATGGAATGAGTAAGGAATTACATTGAAATAAACAAACAGCTGAGGAATATCAGATCAAGTGATCTGATCAGACAAGCTGGTTTCACCTGACACACCAGCCAATCACTAGCTTCCAAATTGCAGAGATTCAGGCCAGCTGATCATCAGGTCCGGTCTGACATCTGATAACTGATAACTCCTTGTTGTATCACGTGATCTTATCAAGAAGGGTGGTATAAATGTGAGCAAAAACAATATCAACATTGTCTAATTATTGCTAGCTAATATTTACCACCTCCTTGATTCGAACATAATTCTACAAGAACCTCTAGATAGTTGTACCAGCACCAACTTTCACTTACTCACTTCTTACTTCTATAACTTCACAACCAGTACTTCTGACTTGAACCTACTTCACAGTTTAACAACCCAGAATGTTCCAATATTTCCCACCCATCCTGTCAGGCACCCTCTCCTCTGACCCCACCTCACCTCAAGATGACATGAAGAGTGTGTTCTCGTTCTACATCAGGGAACCCACCAACATCAACCCTTTCAACCCCACCTCCATGTCAACCCCCAGGAAATCTCACCACGTCTCCATGCCTAACCTCCCTGCCAAACCCACTTCAATGAAACTACACAACGTCTCCCTGGATACCAAGAAGAAGAGGAAGAGTGCTCCTCTTGACAAGACCCCATCTCTCCGACCCTTCCTGATCCGAATACAAAGCAGTGCGGGTAACCTCGAGAACACTAAGGATACTCTCAGCAGGAAGGAGTTTACCAAACCCTCTAAAGGGAGAAGATCCACAACCGGGGGTCAAGCAGAGAGAACCAGAGCTGGAAATGTTAGGGGTGGTGTGTTCTGGCTGAAGGGCTGTACTCTGGGTTTGAAGAGAAAGCTGTCCTGCAAACCTGTCACTTCTGATGATTCTGTCATGACGAAACAGCGCGCTTATTACTTTATTTGAATTTTTTGTTAGGTTGAAATTTGAATGTTAAAATGTTGACAAGTTTAGTATTGCTTAGAATGATTTTGTACATTTTTTAATTTAATGTAATTGAGTATATTACACATGTTGTTACCCTAATAATTTGTTTATTTCTGACCAATAACTAAAGTTTATTGTTCCACTTTCTTAAGGCGGGGATTTAAGTTGATGACAAATACTATCAAACCTCTGATTTCAAAAGGGAGAGTATTCAGATCATAACATATAACGGTAAAATATAACAGTAAGCATCTCAAATAAACGCTTACCTCAAGCCCAATATCAGCCACATAGTCCAGCAGCCAGAGTCGAGATTCTTTGTACGCTGGGTCAGGGTGAACAGTTCGTATCTTGAGGAACTCGACAAACTTCTGGACCTCTGGAGAGTGTTCCATCCGAGATTTCTTGGGAGCTGACATGCGGCTATCTGGTGGGTTAGAGTTAGTGGGTTGGTAGACTGATGCGAGCTTCGCTTGTAAGAAATATGTATTGTTTATATAGATTTGTAAACAATTTTCAAATTTACTTTGATAATGATAGATCTGAAAATACATTTTTTCTTTGGAATTCTAGCAGAAGTTTGGAACGGAAAATTACTTGAAGGCGATTCTCAGATCTTTAAAAAATTAAACGATCTGATAGACCCACTCGGCGCTTTCTTGATAACTACCAATACCAACAAGTCACAAAAGTGGTCATATTTTCCGTGGTCGAATAATTGACGGATAAAAGTCACGGTAGAATATTTCAGGCATTTCCCTAAGTAAACTTAAACCATAAAGTTTCAAATAATAGTCCATCGTAATATATAAATATGAGACAACATAATGCATATCATTACTCATTAGTAGCACAAGCCGGTCTTTATAGACTTAGTACCACGTGACCGGAATAAAATAGATTTAGATCCCATTAAACCTGGATCAATTTAACAACCATCCATGTATAATAGGTTTAACCACACAAATCACCATGGCAACCATCAATAATCACTCTCAATATATATCCTGGATGACCTCTCCGTCGTTTGAAAGTAGCCGGATATTTTTCGAGCGTTTTGCTGAGTACAATCGAACAAGCTGCAGTTAATTAAATTGACGTGTCACGTGACTTTAACGAAGCTACAATCACTGGTCCACCTGAAATGTCTCCAGGTAAGAAAGTTATTAAGTTATTACCACGTACCACGAACTGAGTCCGGAAATAACTCTAGAACGTGCACAAGATACTTAGATTCGAGCTAGAAACCGATTGTTCGTTGTAACCGTGTAATTTGACGTTAAAGTGTTCTGACTTTACCAGCTTATTGTCCGTTTCTTAAGTCTAACATCCTCAGTCTAGAATCGGCTGCTTTTCTGTCTTACGATAGTTATTTTCGACTGTTTGGCGTTAGATCTCGAAAGATCAAATTGCGCATGTGAGGTAAACATTTGGGGAGACGATCATGCGGCTGTCCAAAGAATCTCAAATCCTGGACCTAAACACCAAACAACTGAACAGAAGATTGGAGAATGTTCTCGATCAGAAACTGCAGGTCAGCTTTTAATCACAGTTTTGTTATTTGATGCCGTTGTGTACCAGCTAATCAAGGTTTATTGATCTATATGAGGTTCGTGTGGACGTCTTCATACCAATTACATCATCATACGATCGTAAACTTAAAGTGCAAATTATTGTTTGCAGGGTCTTAAATCCCGGACTTCCAGGCCGGACTTTATTTGAACTTAAACAATTATCTTTTAACCTAGTGCGTTTGGTATCCAGAGGTCACCAATATAATGCAGTACAATTATCTGGTTCCAAGACACCAGACGCCGCCAGTAATTGGTTTTAATTATAATGCCTAGAATGACTGGAATGACTAATGACCCCGCCTAGTAAGTGGTCTAAATACTGTTACCCAGGTGTTGGACACACTGAAGGAAGAGCAGAGAAGAGGCCGTGAGAGAACTATGACACAGCTTGTGTTGCGGACTGCCAGATATCATCACAGATTAGAGGTAAGAAACCCATTAAGGTACTGTACCATAAATCTCAAAACGTTTGAATTTGATAATGTGCAGTTTTTCCCCCCGAATATATCATTTGATAACCATCTACATTAAATAAGTAGTAATGAACCAAGTGCCCCTCTTATATCAATCGAGGTAGTGTGGAAGAGCCAATGTAATGTTCACTATATACTGAAATGGCATCGATCAAAATAAGTCACTGAATCCGTTATCATCCAAAATATCCAATAACAAGACCCCCAACAGGAGCTACAAGAACAAGATTTACATGGCCGGTCAGTAAAACCCGGGCTGGGCGTGCTAAAGGAAGATAAGAGCGTAGAGACGACCAAACTGCCGCCCATCCAGCAGCACAGCAGCCTCAAAACCAAGATGATCACCCTCGTTCACACCAAACAGAACCCCCTCTTTCAGCGACATCTCAGATTACCACCTTTGTAATGAGTGTGGTGGTGGACTTGTTCTTATTACGAGTTATAGGAGGCACGTACAATGTACTGCATGACAGAACTGAGTAAAACTGAGTTAAAACTGATTGTTTAAAGAAGAACGGTCGGGCTGTATTCTCACTAACATTGCAGTAACAGCTGTGATGTGTTCACTTCCTTGATTAACACTGTCTGATGAGTAGACGGGTTAAATTAAATACCAACTCTGAGTACTGATGTATATGGTGTACTTTTAGTGTGTACAACTACATGTATTACATGGCGTGACAATAAGATGATAAATAATAATATTACGTTATTTCATATATCTTCATGGAGACACCTTGCACTCTATAATGAAGAATAATGTATATTTATAGTATGCTGAGGATCAGATTCTGTATTATATGCATGAGTTATCTCAAATTCTATCGTATTGAATCAAGAACTATACGGAACTTTTCAAGAAAGCACAAGATGGGTACACGATTACATTTACCTGAATACTGTTTCTTAATAAATCGAACCGTACGAGGTGTTAATATCTGTTGGCATGTCTTTTTATAACTTATAACGCTTACTTAACACAATATTAATATTAATATTAAGGGGACCATTAGTAGTTTAAATATTTAATATGCCCCTAAAACAGTATACAAAACGAAGCAAAAGGAAGTCAAAGCATGCTCTCATTCCACAAGGCACTGTTTAATATTGTTCAGAGGTGATTCTTCCGTGGTGACAATTCACACTTCACATGTGACAGTTGACACTTCACATGTGACAGTTGACACTTCACATGTGACAGTTGACACTTCACATGTGACAGTTCACATTGCATAATATGATGATTGGGCCTCATCAGGGGGAATATTCACGAAATTTCAGAACCATTCAGTATAATCAATAATATTAATTGTAATTCTCCTACTTTAAGTTTACAAGCGTACTCTAGATCTATAAAACGGGGCACCGCTTAGTCTACAATTTTGCTAACTAACAATAGAATACGAGGTTGGTTATGCATCAGATTGTAAAGTAGTTATCATGTTATCCATTGTCTCAATCAGCTCCCAATAAGATTACATAATGACAATGTGAATGTGACTTTTTAGTTAGACCATCATGTCCTTTAAGTCTAATATTATCGTTACTTCTGGCTCACGGAACGTTATCAAATTTCATATGCGACTCAAAGTTGTTCGATAAAAAACTAAATTGAAAGATATCCTGAATTGCAAATTCTATCTTTATGAATATCTTTCTCATCCAGTCGAAGTTCTTTTGTCGAACTTTAGTACGTGTCGAACTAGAGTCCAGGTAGCGCACTCTAGTTCGACAAAGTCGACCTTTAGATTTTGTCGAACTACAGTACGTGTCGAACTAGAGTGCGTGTCGAACTTAAGTACGTGTACCCAGGGGGAAATGTAGTGAGATAGGGTATTACAATAGAAATGTGTGTAGTATATAGTATATTGAGCTATCAAATAAAGGGGAAGTACTGCGCAAAATAATGGCCTGACGCAAAGTATTGAACACTCTTAGCGAGTAATTATCACTTAGAAGATAACGATTTTGTAGTGTTAAAATACATTGTGTGAATAGTTTGTAGGTTACAGCAGAATAAGACAAACAGATTGGAAATGCTGACAATTTGGAATCTATTACATAGACCATAATTCAATTCCCGCTCTCGGCACATCTCACCCTTGCTTTTCACGAAAATGTACTTCCTTACTGCCTTAATCCAGTTAGCTGCATGATTGGACCTCTGACCCAACACAGAGAATTATATAGACCATAATTGTCACTTAGTCACACGTTGGCTTTCGCCACGATTAGTGAAACGACAATGGGGGTCACGACGTGATACAAGACCATAATAAGACATGACAAACTCCTCACAAATTCAAAAGGCTTCAAGAACTGGAAATTTCAAGTTTAAAATGTTTGTTGTGTCAGAAAACACGGCCTTGAAAAGGGTGATTTGGCGGGGAAAGAAAGTAAAAAGGTGGTTAATTACCACCTGTGATTCACAATAATGCGCCGGTTTCTGAGTAAACCCAGAAAATTATGTTAATAATCTCGCATATAAAAGAGTGTAAATTTGATCATGATATAAATTGAATAATTTATTATATTTTACATTATAAATACACTTGAAAAACATTTGTTTTGTCACATTTGGCGTTAAAACATTCAGTAATGAAAAGATGTGGAAATATAATAAGGCAATCGTAATGAAAGTCATTATTACCATAACATGTCATATTGATATCGTAACGAAACCCTTAATAATAATAAATTACAGCCCGCTGTAATACAATCATTAAAGCTCTAATGTGATTACTTCTGACTCTGATAAATAAAAATATCATGCTTTATATTATTGTATCATACTCACTGTACTTAAATTCACGTCTTAACAGCGAGTGTAAGTACATACTGTATGATAATCTGAAACTAAGAAAGCACTATTAAAGTAAAACAAGTTGGTATCCTTAAGATTTGTAGTGAAGAGATTGTTGAAGTAGATTAGGAAGATATCATTAAGAGATACTATCTCTGAGATTGACGGCTTGATCTTTGCGAGGATCTGATAGCTTGATAAACGCTGTCATCTTCATCGCCGTCAAACGTCTGTAAATTGTTAAATATAATGTCATTTTGCAATGTCTTTATTTAAAACTTATTGGGTATATGAGCGGGCACCAATTAAACTGCCACTAATCAACTGATACTATGAAATTAATTAACGTTTAAAATATAGTTCAATCAAAGATGGTTCAATTAGACCGCTGAACATTACACTGTTCCATTTACTCACCGTTTCGCTATGACCGGCATCATCCTCAACAACTATTGAGCTTTGTCTAGAGACATCAGAGGGTTCAGTGGTAGTAGTGGTAGGGGCGGTAAAGGACTTCCTTTCTTCTGTCATCGACGCTACAAATAAGTAACAAAGTAAGTACTTGAATAAGACTTTAATATGAATATTATATCTAAATCAAATTCAAATAGACAATTGGGTTAGCATAAATGTTGATGGACATGTAAAAAAGATAGGGATATCTACCTTAAATCACTGTTACCGATATATCTTATTATGGAACGTAAAATAAACAACTCAAGGTCCCAAAAACTTACTTTTTGTCTTGATGGCGATACTATCCAAGCTAGAGTCAGTAGGACGTTCCAACTCGCTCCTATCAATGGTGGACTGGTCCATGGTGGTTTCAGTGAGGGACGTCATGATGGAGCTAATATTGGAGGCCTGGATACTGATGTTAGAGGGCGCTACTGTGCTCGGTGTTTTGTTTTTCATCGTCCTATCTGGGCAGGAGGTGCGGATTAGTTATAAACAAAATATGGAAACTATTATACTTGTTAATGTAACTGATTAGGAAGGAACATTATTTAATTTTCTTATTTGAAGCTTACAGGAATATGGTGTAAACTTACTTATTTCCTTCATGATCGAATCATCAGTTTCGTCATTCGATGAAATATATCTCTTGGCCCTGGCAGAACGAGACCTTGACCTGACAACACTGGGTGACAGAGTGTGCTCGTAAAACACAGGTTCTGAACGGTACTTGTAGTCAGACTGGATGTCGGGCTGAGGCCTGCTGGGTTCAGATGGTCCTGATTTGGGCTCAAACAGGGCCTCATGTCGAGATGGTGACGGTGGTTTGGGAGTCAGAGATTTGAGCTGATGCTGCAGAATGTTCGATTCGTTCTTTGCTTTCTCCCTGAAATAAGAAGGTGTTACTTTACCAAATCGGAGTTGTACCCAGTGGCGGAACAAAGGGCCCTGCAGACCCCACTACGGAGGGAGAAATTTTAAAACTTGTCTAACTTTGAAACCAGATTCCTCTTTCTCGTAAATCTCAAAGTAATTAGGAAGTCGAAATCTATTATCTAACGTTGATGTTTATCGGTGGTGAAATACTGACTATACTAAGGCGGCAAGATCGATTCGAAATCCGTTGAGAATTCGGCGCGTTTGTTTAATTATTGCGCGAAAAAACGCAGAACTCACAGTGTTTTGCTACCAAGCACACAAACACAAAGTCGCGCGTTACATCAACCTCTAAGTGACCGCCCCATATTTCCGCTCTAAAGTATAAAGCTTTTAATCCAAACCTCTCAAATTGCTCGTTTGTTATTCTCCTCAGAAGATTCTTGTTTTGTTCTTTAAGTCTCTCGTAATCATCGCAGACAACTCTGTACTTCTCACGCACCTCGTGAAGCTCAGTCTCCTTTATTTGAACCTTTGCCTCTAACTGATTTACCCTCATCAGCTTGTCTCCGACTTTTGACTGGTTATCATACTCCTGAAGATATATGTGATGAGTAATGCTTGTAATCAAATTAAGATTGGGTACATTACCAGCCTCCACCACTGCGGGGGTTTTCAGACTATCAAACATGTTAACATTTATAATATACAGTGTCAGACAAAAGAAAAGAGAATGTCCAATTCCCGGGTCGATTAAACGATTTCAACATTACCTGCTGTCGGCCAGTTTTGATGATGAACTCCAAGTTTCTAGCACAATCCTTCTCGGCAGCAACCTGACGTTTTAAACTCTCGCAGTCAGACGTCAGGTTCTCTATTACACGCTGCAGTTGTTCTACTTCTACACTCCTGCGATAAGATTATCACGTGATCTAAATTATGAAACTGTAATTGTAGCTTTGTAGGCTGAGACTGTGACAAAAGTAGGATACTTTCTGCCTTTATACCCCCAATTAAGCATGATAAATAGTTTAGTAACGGACCTGTTAGCTGCTTGTCTAGCATGAGCCTCACGCTGTCCCTCTATCTTGTTGTTGATCTCTCTTACAGTCTCTAAATCAAGTAAAATGTGTTTCCTTTCCTCCTCGTGCTGTTTTACCAGACTCCCGTATTCATTTACCTGAATACCAAATAAGAGAGATTAAACTCTGAGAATACAATTGATGTTACCTATCTTACTGTCTTGTCAACAGACTTCTTAATTTACTTCAAATGGCTGAGAGCGGAATACAGAACAGATACCTGTGACTCCATATCACCAATGTGATTCTCCAAATTCTCGTTGTGAGCCAGAACTTTCTGTATCTCCAGGGTTTGTTCTTTTAGCCGGGCTTCTAGAGCGTTCTTTACCTGACAAAGCAAGGGGTTTATTAGCAACAAGGAGAAAACATTCAGATTTAAAATGTATGGATGAAATATAATGAATTTCTTAATCCCCGAGCTGTTACTATAATATTATGTATAATGATAATTCCCTACAAGTAAAAAGCATATGTCAAGAAACTTAATGATTGCCAGGATTCAGGAATATGTATCCCACTAGTATAAATAAATAAGTAAATTATTCCTACGTCAGCGGTTGCAGCGAGATCCTTCTGCAGGCTGTGGCAGTTCTCGGCACTAATCTTAGCTTCTCGAGCTATTCTATCGCATTCCATGTTCAACTCTCGGTACTTCTCAAATATTTCCTGGTTATCAGCGTCCTGTGAATAATGCGGTTATTTATTTTTATGTTTCATTGTAATGTTTAGTTCGCCGTGATTCCAATTTACTCATCTAGTGGTGGGTTATCGTGATGTATCTCATACCCTGTACTTTCTTTAGGAGCATATTATGGAAATAAATAAAATATCGAATGTCCTATGATATTAAAATAACGTGGATCAGAAACAAAGTTTTAAACTTTACGGAAGGTGAAATTCATAACGTGATTGAAGTTTGGACATTACAATATAGTATATCATAATAAACACTGTCTAACGGGGACATCACGTACGCAGAATTGAAATTTATTCGTGAGTAGCAGGGTCAGTTGTAGCTTCGGGCGGGATATTATTAAAAATCCGGTCATTTACCATGATCGCACGAAATGTTCCTAAAATAGCTGGATCGTAGTGTGCCTGAAAGGCTGTTGTACAGATAAATATGAACTATTTAGTGTATATTTCCTTAATCAGTTAGCACAGGGCCGAATAATTTCAGGCGGAATTAAGCGTAATATTCCATCTATTAATATATGAGAGTGTAATGGTCATTAGTACTTGGGTCTGAATAAATTGAGGATTGAGTAGGGTAAGAGAGAAATAGCTGTTAAGTTAGAGAGTAAATCACAGGTGCTGTTAGAATTAGGTCTCCCTGAACGGAATACGTAGTTACTGGTAATTTAGATATTGTTGATAATGTTGAACTTAGGGAAGTACTTTCCTACGGTTGTAAATACAGGATTCCCACATTTAAATCTCCAGATGAGATATATATGTCAGTTACCGAAGCTGTCGATAAATTTATAAAATCAAAAAGTAGAAAGTACTGTCAAAAAGAAGTAAAGTTCAGCGATTGGAAGGAAAAAGTGTTATCAATAGTTTCCAATCGTATTGAATATTACAAGAAAAACTTTCCTGAAACATTTGAAATAAAAGAAAACACACTGGAAAAAGATGATGTTAAAAGAAGTCTTAAATTGCTGAAAAGTAAATACATTATTTGTAGTATCGACAAAGCTTCTGGTAATTTTTCATTTATTTGTAAAAAGTTTTATGTAAAAACTCTTGTCAATGAAATGGGTTTTGATCCTAATACTCTAGAATGTATAGGTAATGATACATATAAACCCTGTAGCGAAGACGAGACTCATTATGTCAATAAAATATCTGAGAGTCTAAAGGAGAGATTTAATGTACAAGTTGAAGATAAAAACTTGCGACTAGCACGCATCTTCTGGAACCCTAAGCTTCATAAGAACCCTTACAAGGCGAGGTTCATTGCAGGTGCCCGTTTTTGCGTTACGAAACAACTTAACGTCCAAGTTAACTGTTGTCTGAAACTTTTGAGGAAATACTTCAAGAAATACTGCGAGGCAATCTACAACAACAGCGGTATAAACATGTTTTGGAGCATAGATTCCTCAAGTGAATTCCTTGAAGCTATCAAAAATAGCGATGTTTATAATATACAAGTATATGATTTTACTACTCTTTATACCAGATTAGACTTGATTGAAGTAGAGAATATGATTAATGAAGTTGTTGATTTAATATTTTCAGACCGTAATAGATATATTTGTATTTCTAAAAGAGACAGTAATACATGTTTCTTTTCCAATAAAACCTATGATTCTCATGCCTGCTTTAGTCAAGATGACCTAAAAGAGGCTGTTAAATTTATTATTTATAACACTTATGTCGTCTTCGGTGGGATTGTATTCATACAAACCAAGGGTATTCCTATGGGTGGAAATTCAAGTTCCCCTATAGCTGATCTCACTGTTGGCAAAAAGGAATTTAATTATATGAAACGTTTACTTCAGGAAAAGAAAATGGGATTAGCAAAGATATTATCCAATAATAAACGATATGTTGACGATTTATCTATTATTAACTACCTTTACTTTCATAAATTGATTAAAGATATTTATCCTAATTCATTGGAGATGGAGCGAGCTGGTTCCAATAATAAAATCATTAACTACCTTGATTTAAATATTAATATTTCCACAGAAGGACTAGAAATATCAGTGTATAACAAAACTGATGATTTTAATTTTCATGTTGTATCCCTTACATTTCCTCACAGTAACATCCCAACCGAAGTTGGCTACAACGTTTTTTCAAGTCAAGTTCTTAGATATGGTAATGTTTGCACTAGATTGGATATCTTTACCTCCCATCTTCACAAAATATTCAAAATTCTAATTGATAGAGGATATAGCCGTGATAGACTGATTAAAGGCATTAAACGTTGTCTGAGGAAATATGATAACGTTTTCAGGAAGTTCGGTATTCTAGATGACCGTAACATTATTAAAGAACTCCCCTGATATCTTTTGATTTATTGAAACACGAGTACTAACTCTGCTAAACTGAACAAATTCTGAAACTTAGGTGAATAAGTGTACAACGTGCTAAACCGAAGTTCAGACTGACCAGTGAAAATGGGCGAGCGTACCAAGTGTCATTTTAATTAGAAGTTTTAGTCAGTGATTTATTATTGAAGCTTGTAATTACAATATCTAATACTCCTATAAATACTTTAATTAATTGTTTGTCCCGTTATTCTTTTTCCCTCCTCTTTTCCTTGTCATCCCCTTTAGTTTTAAGATTCTTGCTATAAATGGCTACAGCTAACACTATTAATGCTAAGTACCAAACAACAAGTGGGAGGTGGATCGTTGGTACCATTAAATCGATTTAACACCGCAATTCCAGTCGCAAGCCTGGGACCACTACTAGCATAGTCACAACATCTACAAAGCTGCCATATAGCCTGACTGACAATTTTCTCGACTGACTGACAATGTTTCTTCTTTTTCCCCATTTAGAATACAAAGATTAGTACATTTTAGCTTATGATTAATATTATATTTTTACCTATAGTTTACCTAGATTGTATTAAACCATATATTAAATTATGGCCATTCTTCTTCTTAATTAGTCATTTTCGTCACCGAAATAGCTCATTGAAACGAATGAGAAAACTGACTTCTGTATTTGACAAAACTTAGGCGTTAACCTTGCTAGTTCACAGTTCGATATAACCTTATACATAATTAATCATCTGACTATCTTCACACTAGATGGTGGACACAATTAAGCTTAGTTTGGTTACGCAGTGTAGTATGAGATTTATTATTTTGACATTTACTTGACCTCCCTTGCTTTCTTAAATACTTCATCATGTGTACAAGTCCATCATACTGAGCCCACACTTGGGTTGAAGCTAATAAATTAATTGATACAATTTCCAACTTGGTAAAATGTCTGATATCCTACTTTCTAAGCAAGATGACGTACAACTACTCCAACTACACCATGTTTGGTATAAAGAACAAATCAGAGAGGGTCCTCCACGCGGGATGGATAACACTATTCATCACATTCTCTCTCCTCGGAGACTCTACCATACTTATAGCCTCCATCAAGTTCAAAGCATTTCGTATTCATAAGATTATAGTAGCTTTTATCCAGCACATAGCTGCTTGTGACTTGCTTACCTCCGCCGGTCATCTTCTTCCTTGTGTTATATCAATGATCACTAACAGTCCCCCCATGGATAGAGTTCAGATCTACATCAGGTTCTGTCTGAATTACTTTGTAAACACTGTTACGTTACTCCTCACCTGCACCATGGTGTTAAGTAAGCTGATCCTCCTCAAGTACCCGTTTAAGACAAACACCTGGAATTTAAGGTTGGCTCATAAAGCCTGTGCAGGTATTTGGATAGCCTCACTTTATGTTCCGGCTCTACATCTCCTGGTGGATAAAGATGATGTTATCTTTGACTACAGGATCTACGTCTGCACCCACGGTTACTCATCAAGGATATGGAAGATTCTCCTACCAATAAGTGGTGTGTTCACAATAATAGCCCCTAACTTTATACTGGTCTTCTCAACAGTCATGTTGCTGAGAGAGGCACGGAAAGTGGCAGGAAAAGGGGCTGAAAGTCTCAAGTGGCAAGGCATCATTACTGTCGTGCTCACAGCCATAGTTTACAGTGTTTCTCTGTTACCATTCGCAGTGTACTGTATTGCTGAGCCTTGGGTGCCTAAAGATCCCGTAACACCAGGACCATTCCACATGAAGTACTTCCAAGTTGCTTGTGGCATCATTAACTTGAATATTCTAGCTAACTTCTTTATTTATAGCCTGACTGTCAGAAGCTTCAGGGGGTTTCTTGGAACAGAACTTCCTCAAATGGTACTGAGACTCTTCTGCAAAGGTAATAATTCACATTTTTATTTTACTGTTAAAAACAAACAGTACGTACACGATGGTATTTCTTGTTACGTTAGTATATTTGATAATGGTCCACAGTCATTGATGGATTTCAATCACCACAATCTACCTTAATTAATTTACTATTCTCCACTCAGGAGGACCACCTAACGGCAGAAGACAGAACCCCTATCGGACAAATGAACTTCAAGTCAAACCCAGGAGACGACAATTTGATGGGGTGCCCGGTGCTAGGAGAGAACCAGCAGTAAAAATAGTTGCTTAGGTGGATTAAACACTTGAATTAGGTGGATTCTATGCAATTATTTTACCTTGCTGAGGGTAAAAGATAAAAGAGAGAGCCTGATAATTATATGGACTAGTCCAGCTGTTATCTCACACAGACTAACTACGGACTCAGGGCTCATGTTTTATGTTTTGACCACTTGATTCCGCGCACTCCTTACTCGTTAACGCTGTTTTCCTTTGTGAACACCTCTTTCTCATGTGACAAACCTAAAGAAGGCAAAGAACTAGATACTTTCCTGCTGTGGACCTAAAGACTCAGTCCCTCTATAAAAACTAAATAAAAACATCCCCACATGCCCTCTCCACTGCTCATTAAAATACTGAGGGATAACGAGCAGTGGAGAGGAGTGAGTGAGGGCATGTGGGGAGCTGAGGGAGCGATAAGAAATACTACCAGCTAACATAAATACCATCATGTGTGGTTTAATTGCTAGGTTTAATATTATGGCCTTTTCAATCTGTTCGGACTGCGGACATAAACTAGAAGTATTCTAAACTAGAAGTATTAGCTTTACCGAACGTGATAGCTAAATGTATATTATGCTTAATGCACAAAGTTTATTCTAACACTGCACCACCAAATATTATAAGAATGTTCACTGTTTCAAACTTAAACGCACCTAGAAGAGAACCTGAGTTCTTTGCAGTACCATTTAACCGTTTATGTAATTCAGACAAGAGCATTTCTTACATTGGGCCTAAGTTATATAACCAAACAGTCAACATTATTAACAAGGACATAAAATATGTCACCACTTGCCTACAAGACAAATTCCTAAATTCATTCAAGTCTACAGTCAACAAGCATGTGCTTACTGCACAAGCACATAAACCGGATGACAAGGACTGGGACAACTCAAATTTCGTACTTTTAGAAATTTAAATAATTTGGTACAACATACGTTGATCATAATAACGAGCAACAAAACTTTAACCTCATAACAAAATATGACTATCTTCGAGCATTTTTTACAATGCTATCGACACCGCGCAATTTCACTGTCATTTACAACTTTTAAAAGATAAAAATATCACCGCGCATTCTTCAGACCCTGTGTCGCTGTTCTAAATTTATGTCAAGAGATAAGAGTTATTTAAAATTCTTAATAATACTATTTAAATTTGCTAATAGCATAATAATATTTTATACATTATTAATACTTTATACATTGTGTGCATATATTTATATTTGATTGTAATTAAAGATTTTAAGGCGTTAGTGCCGAGTAATGCCTTCGGGTAGTGCTCCTCAATCAATCAATCAATCAATCAATCACTTTCTGTTGTACTTATGGAGAACTACTAAAGACGAGCTCATTATCATTTCCATCACGTACTACATGTGTTCCGTTTTTTTTCTGCGTTACTTTTTATCTGGTAAATTTATAATATTTCCAGTTTCTAGACATTTCAAGTTTCTAGACCATGGTTTTAATAATTTCGTCAGAATACCCAAATTTTCAGGAGTCATCTTCCTACTCAAACGCTACATTCACGAGGTTAAACATGGTAGGGATACCACTTTATAAACAATCACTTTCCCACCTGAACTCTAGTAATATGTATGGTAATTGGTAATTATGGCAAACCTTGAGTCCTATCAGGTGCTCAATACTGTGGAGCTCGTGACTTTTCTCGTTGGAGTCCTTTCTTAGTAGTTGAACCTGTTTCTCAAGACCTCGCATCTCGCTATTCAGCCTCTGAAATTAGTTTTTAAATGTTTATACGAATAGAACTAACTAAATCCATTTGGATAGATACTGTAATTTGTATCTGAACTAAGCTTGAATGGAGCCCCACCCCCCCCCCCCCCGCCCCCGCCGCGCCCGCTCACAGTTACAAACCTGGTTCTCAGAAGTCATGTTAGCAATATCATCGGTTAGTTGTTTGTTGTGTTTCAAGGTTAATTCCTTCACACTTTCTAGTTGTGACAGTTCCTCGATCATCTTGTTCACTTGTTTTCTCAGACTGGCAACTTCCTGGTCCTAGAGGGAAAAATGTTTATTTGTACGGTTCTTACTTAGTCACCAGTTAAAAAACTCTAAAATTACCTTAAGCACTCCTCTGCTATGAACGAAAAAAACCAGACCGAAGTACAAATAACCAACCTTCTGTCCGACAAGTTGTTTCTGCTCAGAGAACTTGTCCTCAAAAGCCTTTATCTCCATGGTCAGCACGTGCAACTCATTATCTTGCTTCATGAACTTCTGGTTTATCTCATGTATCTTCTCCGTTTTCTCGTCCAGCTGTTGTAACAGTGTGTCCTGTTCTTTCTCCTTGTCCACAAGGGTCTGCTTCATCTTGATTGTGCTGTTTTTCTTACCTCGCAGCGAATCTTGTAGCTCTTGCACCTGTCACAGTAACGTTTCATGTGAGACTGATAATGGTATTAGAAGTCTCTGTCTACTTAAAACGCAATTCAATGAAAACTTCTGATTTAAATTTGTAGCCATTGTCATGAAAAGCTTTAAAGTTATGATGTGTTTATTGTTTAAGACTGTTTGAATGATGGTGTTAGAAGTTTCTGGTAAAGTAAAACGTAAACATCCCGATCTGACGAGGTCTTATCATTAGTTCTCGTCGTCGTGACAGGTCTCGTACGATAACTTTAATCATTCCAACAGTTCAATCCTATTAGCGTTTAGCTTAAACGTTGTAAATTGCGCAAGGATATATAATAATTTAAACGGCCAATGATGTAGAAATAGTTTTCATTGTTCTTAATCTTTTGCTTTACAACTTTTAGCTTTGAATACTATAACATGTGTTATCACTGTAATGTTAATTTACCCACTAAATTGACACTCTTCAAATTTCAAATAGTTGTTCATTTCTGTGGCGCAGTTTTTACTTACGATGGCTAACCTGCAAAACCGGTAATTAGAGGAAAATGAATTCACGGGTAATGTCAAGAACCAGCAAATGAAGGGTGTACCTGTTTGTCGAGGAAGTTGTTGCGCTGATTTACCAGCTCCAGTTCCATATTGACCTCTGACAGTTTGTTGTGCAGATCGTCTCTGCTGCGCTGCGCGGCTCCAGCCACCGTCTTAAGATGCATTATCTGCGACTCCGTGTGTGATTTCCCTGGGATTGTAAATTGTTATCAGCTTAATTTGAGTATACTCGCTGTTTTTTGCTGCTATCTTAGGAGGTGGACAATGTTCCTGCTATTTAGTGTTTATGCACTCAATACTTTACGAGGAATTACAGGCAATATCTTCCAGAAAGTTGAAGATAAGAAATCTTCATACAAGTATTATATACATATACTCATTACTCATGAGTCAATGATAACAATACGTCTAGTGAAGACACTTGATCAGGTGATATAAGGTAACACAATCATCTGGTGGTTAGAGACCAGATGAACGCGACGCTTCTATGTATTTGTAAAACTAGGTTTGCAGTTTGACAGCTCATCAATCTATTGACAACAACATGTCATAGCTCATTTTAAGAGCGTGACTAATGATAAAAATTGCCTATGTAAAGCTAGGGTTTCTATGGAGACAATGTCTAGACAATTTACTGGAATTTTTTGTGTTGTCTAGACAACATTTCAAAATTATCTAAACAAAATCCAGATTCAAACTTTTAAGTTTTGAAAATAATATGGCTGGTGATAAGATACCCTACCCTGAGCCTTCATACCGTGAAGGTACTAATATTATGATTTTCCAAGAGTCATTCAGCCAGTATACCGTGTTTGCATTGTCATATATACACTAGTCATCAGGGGTCCTTGCACCCCTATTTGATTAGTAGGGCTAACTAATCGTGTTTAAGAGAGTGCTAGGTCTAATAAGCAGAGTACAGACTAGCCCACCCCCCGCTCCTCAGCTTCAGTATATATAATGACAGTGTTTGTAAAGAGAGGAGCCCAGGTGTTTTGTTAGTTATCATGACTCACATTGCCTCCGCCATCTTGGTCACTTAGGCTGAGTATACTGTAGCTGTCATAACAGTCAGTGCTCTCTTAGATCCTAACTAAACGGTACGTTGCAGCTTTTATAACAACTTTCAAAACAACGCACCTCCCCAAAATAACACCATCTAGGTGCGGGATAGCCTTACCCAGGTCCCGGATTTTACTTTTGAAGATGAATAATACATGTGAGTCCACAATTTACCTGCTTGAGCTGTATAAAGATGAGTAGAAGAAGTGGTGACTAGTTCCTCTAACTTCTTTATAGTCTCCTTAGCATTGCTCGCTTTGTTCTGCAACAAATCTCTCTCCACAGTGAGCGAATGTATCTTACGGTCCTGTTCCCTCACCTTGTCTCCCAATTGTTCTGTCTCCAGCTGGGCGGTCTGTTTGTCTAGCGCTAGTTGCTCTGTCAGGCCTTCTTTGGCTGATAATGCCTGAAAGTAATGTGCTAGCTTGGAGGGTTCGTTAATATTTATCAAGTAATCTTGGTACTTGGAGGGTTAGTTAATGTTTATTTATAAATTTAATGAACCCTCCAACCGTGCCTTAAGAACCGTGCCTTATGTAACCCTTGTGCCTTAACCGTGCCTTTAACTGTGCTTTAACCGTGCCTTAACCGTGCGTTAACCGTGCTTTGCCACACTACCGAATTGCCGAGAGTTCATTAATATTTGGGTAAATTAGGATTGAACTCAAAGGTGTTAGGCCCGATATTTATTAATATGCATGGAAGCTTGTGAGTCAGGACGTGGACTATTGTTCTCTAAAGTTAGGGAAACGTTCCACCTTCCACCCCATACCAAGCCGGTCACATACAGTTAACTTAGTCTGGTATATAAGCTGACCTCTAGCAGTGAGGCTGCATTATGTCATCCCTTCAAATATGTTGAGTGTTTCTCTGGTCTCTAGCTCAAGGCTGTGTTAAAAGTTAGTGACGTCTATGATAACTGAAACCGCTGGAAGTTTGCTTTTTCATTGCTATGGTTATACTTAAATCATAATTGTCTGACCCCCTCTTTCCATAGTAAATGACACGTTCAGTGCTCACCGAAAAGAGCTTATTAAGATGCATGAATTGATAATTAATTCCCATAACGATATACATTAGCCAATTATCTATTAGCTTAATCTGAAAACCATCACTAAATTACTCAGCTAATGTGGTCCTTCTAATACGCTGTGTCGCGGTATCCCTTATTCTAGTACAGACTACCCTTATCCTGCACCTCCGTTAAATAAAGCACCCGTTATAACGGGCTATACGGTATGCCCCAGGGCCCAGTTGAGCACGGATGGCCTCTTAATTTCGAGCTTTTAGTTTAATGTTATTGTAATTTGGAGTATTTAGCGGGAAGCTTTTCCTGGCAGTGCTATAATTATACTACCACTTAACAGTTGCATTGCACTCCTATACTACTATTCTATACAGACGTAGTCCCACAGTTGCATTGCACTGCTAGTACTACTATTCTATACAGACGTAGTCCCACAGTTGCATTGCACTCCTATACTACTAGTCTATATAGACGTAGTCCCACAGTGTATTGCACTGCTAGTACTACTATTCTATACAGACGTAGTCCCACAGTGTATTGCACTCCTATACTACTAGTCTATACAGACGTAGTCCCAGACTCCCACAGTGTATTGCACTCCTATACTACTAAGCTATACAGACGTAGTCCCAGACTCCCACAGTGTATGAACTGACCTCATTGAAACACGTGCAATACTTGCGATCACGTCCAGGAGAAACGTAACTGAAAATAGCTTAGTTCGCTTCTATTCACGCAGCAAAGTCATTTTGTACACATTGTTAGCCTCTAATTGTTTTTAAATAGGCTTTTCTACTATAATTGTGCCTAAAATCTTGGTAAATACGTAGTTAAATATTTTTAGTTAAGTAAGCTGTGCTACAATTACTGTTAAATTGTTTGTGATCACAATATTTGGTATTATCCCCTACTTAATCATTTTGTAGTGCAATTTTCAAGAGTTACACCGTGACTCAATTCAATTCGATTTTTGTTGTTTTTTGTAATTTTAAACATTATCGCTCAATCGTTGATATCTCATTTTTAGCGTTAAGTTTCCGAAGTCAAAGTAATCGTAAAAGCAGGCTGAGCAGAACCAGATACAGAAATGGGACACTGGGTTTCTACAGAGATTCTCTTATTGGTTCTCATGGGGATCTGTTACGCAGGTACGTTTAAACTAAGAACTTCAAGTTAGAATACACTCAAAATATACACATCTTTTGGTTTAAATATAATGACACAGCAATATCAAACCGTAAATATTGATGGAATTTGATCGAAAAGAACATTGAGAGTTCACTTAGTTTCACTTATCAAACATATGTCTCATCTCTCAGGATATACTGAATGGAATGATGTTCCTACGGAGAAGGGGGTTAGACTCGAAGGACCTATTGAAGAAAAGAAATTCCAGATCAAAACTGATGCGATGATTAAACCAGGACATGACATTCGGTTTTTCTTGAATAATGCTTTTGTCACCTTTGAAGCGAGTAAAATCAACGTAAAAAAGTGCGGTCCCTATGTTTTTAAAACGACAGCTGGTTTTCTATCAAGAGGGGGTATTCTGACTTTCCTGAAAACTCAGACCACCCTCAAAATATGGTTTGATGATGAACTTGAAGTAGATTGGGACTTTAGTGAAGTCGCCGATTGCTGGATGAAATACAAGGCAACAAGTATCCAATTCCATCTGGCAAATTTTATGGACACAGCTTCGAAACAATACCGATTTTCAACGGGTAAGAGAAATTTAAATCTCTAATTCTATAACAAAAGTAACCTGTTCTTAAACTCGAATAGTAGTAGAAAATATTCATTTTTAATAAATTTGTCACACTCTTCAGATGACCCCGACCCGTGCACAGCACTACCACAAGACTGGAACTACAGGATCACAGAGGGAACACTTCCAGCTGATCCAGACTCGACACTAACTGTCAAGTGTGCTAGAGGATGGAAACAAGCGGGTGAAGAAGCTACTGTAACCTGTGTGACTGGAACTGAGTTCACATCTGATGTGGACCTTCCAAAGTGCTTCAGTAAGTTGTTTCTTAGATTATTGTAATGAGACTAACTGCAAACAAGTCAAATATTCATTTCTGGGCAATGATTATTTGATTTGTTGGTTGAAATATGCCACTTCATATAAGAAAATTTTGTATTATGTTGGCATACATTTAATTCTATTGTAAATTATTGTTCAATAGTTCACCAAAATAGTAACCAGTAAACCAGTAACATTATGACGAGACAGCTGACTAACCTGTTTTAGCTTGGTGATGGCGTTATCTCGCTCTATCTTGAGAGATGCTCCTGACTCCGCCAGTAACTGATCAGTCTGTTCAGAACGAAGTCTCTTTACTTCATCAGTTGCCTGGTTGAGACACGGTATTAGTACACGTGGTAGGTTTGGAGCATAAAAACAACTAGGAAATTGAGGAAGAAAGAAATGGAGTTACTTACAAAGTTCAGAATAACTTATAGCTTGATTAAAGTAATGGTAAAATTTAAAATGGCAACACTTTAGGTACATGTCTGTCCACAGATTTATAATGTTAAGATTTTAGAAACCTGAAGGTAGAGAGCATCGATGTTGTCTCTCTCCGAGGTAACGAGACGGACATTAGATTTTAGGTTCAGAATCTCACTCTGCAGTTCAGAAACTTGCCGCTTTGCTTTATCTCGTTCAGTTGACAGCTTCTCCAGTTGTGATAGCTAGGAATGAAGGAGATAAGACCAAGGGTGGGAGTTTGTTAAAACTTACAGTATTTTAATTGTGTACAGTGTATTAGCTACATAGACTGGTTTAAATTACATAGTTGTTGATGTATTACATAATATATATTATATATATTCAAGATGATATATTGTGAATAATTATCATCATCTTTCATTAACTAATTACTAACCGGTTCATTCTCCCTTGCAGGTATAGTGTATTTTGAGATAAGGGACTGTAAATTGGAGCACTCTTGTCTGTAATAAATAACTTCTTCTGATTTCAGGTTCAACTCCTTCTGTACATCGTCTACCTCCTGTATTTGGACAGACGTATGATACACCGCAGTGTGCTTATAGAAATTACATTTTTAAAACAAACTTTGGCAGATGATTTAATTAATACTTGAAAGTTTTGTAACTTTTTAAAATTTAACCTTCAAAAGAACTGTAATCTGATTTTTATTAGAGTCCCTCTCATCAGTCAACTTATCAATCTGGTCCTGCCAGTTAGCTTCAGCCATTCCTTTCTGTTGCTCCAAGTTGGTTGTCTTTAACGAGGTGATATGCTCCAAACTGAGATAAATATTAGATTTATTCGACAACTCAGTTAAATCTTTAATTTTAGCAATTAATGAACCGTATCCTATTTAAATTTTACCACAGTAAAAGTATATAATTTGGGAGCATGAATGTGTCATGCCGAATGCAAAAACTTTTCAATTTACAATTCCTGTTAAATTGTGTGATCGAGTAAGAAAAAAACAGATGGTCACTTATTCACCTGTTCACATTCCTCTTCAGCTGTTTATTCTCCTCCCCCAGATCCCTGATCTGTCTGCCCGCCTCCTTCTTATCCTCCTCCAATCTCTTCACCACTAGAGTGAACCTCTCCGTCTCAACATGAGACTCCGTCAGCAACTTCACTAGATCTTTCTTCTCCAGCTTTAGCTCCTCTACCTTCTCTTGTAGAGCAACATGCTGTGCTGCTTTCTCCTCGAACAAGTTCTCTTTGTCTTTTATCTTGTGGAAGATCATGTCAAGCTCTGTTTCGTATGTTCCGAGGCGTGCGTTCTTTTCTAACTTCATCTTTTCTAGCTCTTCTTGAATTTTGTTGTATTTTTGTTGCAGGTCTGTGTTCTTGGTTTGATATGCCTGATAAGGTTTAGAATGAACGAATGATACGGTTTAATGAACACTGCACGGAAAACTTTATTTCTAAAAAGGAAATAACGTGAAATAAAGTGAATGAATAATAACCTTATTTCCCTCCATTTCCTCTCGCTGTTTAGCCAGTGAGGCTCTCAATTTAGCATCCAGTTCTCTGTTGGCTTGTTGTAAATATTCGACCTAGATGAACATAGTTGGTCAATTGCTTAGATCATGTCTAAAGTGAAAAACAACAGAAAGCTTATAATGAGTCTCAATTGCTTAGATCAACCCAAAATTAAAAACAATGTACAGCTTTAGGTAATTTTTATCAAGTCTAGCATTACTTGCTTTTGAATTATTCAAATTCAAGAAGCTGGTTAACAAGTGTTCACCTGGATATTAAGATGAGAGATAACTCTTTCAGTGCTCTCAGCCATCCCATCGTTTATCATGGCCTTAGTAGGTCTGCCACCTTCCAACAAATGTTGTAGCCTATCAATCTCCTTGTCTCTTAAAGTGACCTGCTTTACCAACGTCTCACTCTTCCTTGTAGATGCTGCATTTGCTTCCTCCATGTTTTTGACCTGTCTGTTGAGTTCTGCAATCTGCTGATCTGCAACACGAAGCAGATCACACATGTAGGGATCTGATTGAGGTTTTGTGGGTGTTTGAATGTCGGATCCAGGGGACATGGGCAGTGAAGTGTTCATCTCAAGGACAGGTCTTCTTTGGGCAATGTGGCGTCGTCTGCCACCAGGGGTTTCGACCACTGCATTCATATTTCGTTCCTAAAATAATGTAATATAATATACAAGCAAAAAATATGATATAATTTTAAGGCAAGCATTCAGAGAACAATTTCCTGATTTCCAGATGGAACTTACGTGAAGCTGTTGTATTCTGGTGGATTTAGCTTGATCTTGTTTTTGTAAGGCTTTCAGTTTATGAGCATATTGGGAATTCAAAAACTGCAAATCTGCACATTCATGTTCTGACTTCCTGAGGGCACTTTTCAGATCTTTGACTTTACCATCAGTTTCTTCTTTCACCTGAAGTTTGTGAGCTAAAATTCCTGTATAATTATTCAGTGTTTGTGTTTTGCCTTACAATGTCATTATATAATCTAGACTTTATAATGCATCATGCTGTTCTTATCATTACGATATCTAAATTATCTATTTTTTTCATTTGAATACAAGCTGCATTATACCTTGATAATCTGAATGTGTAGATCATTATTTTCTCTGAGCAGTCGAGTGTTCTCAGCTTTGTATGGATCACCTTGTTGAATGATTGCTTGGCTTTCTTCCTGGAAATATAAGAGTAAAAAACAAGCTTGAACGACCATTTCATTTGATTTTATATATTTTTAAAAATAAATACATGTTGGCCTAAATCGTTGTTCAAAAAAGATGACGTCATGTCAATTTAAACTTTTCTATATTAGTGTTAAAAGTATGTCCGTCATTTATGAAACATATTCCACTGTTCCATCGAGGAATCTAGACAGGATTAATGATCACCTTTAAAGATGCAGTGTGCTGTTTGCTTGCTTTAAAACTCTCTGTTGTGTGCAATAGGTCAGCGAATAACTTTTCGACAAGAGGAACTGATGAGACGTCCAGGGTCTGCCTGTATCCCAGTTGGTCCAGTCTCTTCCGTAAAACATTGTATTTCTCTTCAACCAATCCCATGCAGCTGAACAAACACAATGCAGTATAAGTTTCGATTAAATCTGACATAATCAATGTGACGCAATGAATTATTCTAATTAATGTGTTAGCTTTACTTCTATCAAGTCAGAAAATTATCTTTCAATCATAGGAGCAAAGCTGTTTAACATGAAATTACATTACTACACAAAGCTTTAATCACTGTAATCAACTCACAGCCACAATTTTCTGCAACAATTTCAAAGTAAACATATGCGCCTTGGTAAAATTCTATCACTTTCATTAGTGGCTTGCTTGAAACATAGTGGAAAATCCTAACTCAATCAATTAACTGTATTCATGCTGTGTCATCAGTAAGATCACATCATCTTCAAAGTAAGGTATCTATCTTGTGTAAAAATATGAGCCAAAACTAAAGATTGTTCGGTTATAATGGCTGTTTGAACACAATGGATTCCTTAGATCAACAAAACAACAATTTCAAGAAAACAACATTTAGTATCAATTAAAGCAGACAAAAATATATTTTATATATATAACTAGCACGAACTTTAGACCATATATCTTAGGAGACTTGGAGTAACAAGAGAGTTACTAGAAGGTATTATATATACTAAATATACAGGGTGGGCCAAAAGTCAGTGTGCAAACGTTGGGTCTTATACTAGGGGTGGGCACGGATAGCAATATTTTTGGGTGATGTCATGAATTTTTAAACGGCCCTGTTTTTTGGGTAAAGGGACCTCCAAAATGAAAAAATAACTTGGTTTGGGGTCAAAAAAGCCCAAAATAAATATTTCCCGCCCCGTTTTCGGTTAGCGGGAGGGTCATTTTTGACGTTTTTGACTAAAATTGGCTTTATTTAATTCATTTTCACTTTTTACACCTCATTGTTACCAATGATTGTGAATCATTATTGACAAACCAGTTATACCTCCGCCGTGTTTTATATTTGAGAGCTGTTGCTTTGCAGATGGCATACTGTACTTACTGGTTCGAGGATTCCGTCGTCAAAATTTGAAAATTCGAATATTTTAGACCACGCCCATTCAATATTAAAACACCTATATTTTTTTCTCTGAACATGCTGAACGCCTAATTTTTTCAGAGACGGTAGATTATCAAATGTTGCATATGATCTGAAAACATGAGGCAAAACGGATTAGAAATGACGAAGTTATCAAGCATTTTCTGTATCTCGTTAACAAAATTGACTGGGTGATTATGTGACACCGTAACACGACACCTTAATTGGGCAACCTTAACAATTCCCATAATGTTTAACGGGGTAGTTAACGGGGTCACCTTATCACGTGATTAGGTAAACCAATCACCTGATCACACGTAATGAATAAACTCGTTATGCTTCATATCTCGGTCATCTGAGAAGCTACAGTTCTAATTCTTTCAGGACAAACGTAATTCAAATGGCCAAACACAATTCAATAACATTTAGCTTGATCCGACTATCCAAACTATCAAATAAATGTGAAAATGAACCTCCATTTGAAAAAAATGAACGCAAATATTTTTCGAGTTGACAAATTCCTCGAACCAGTGGTGGTACTAAGTCATACCAGAAGGAAGTATTTCAATTGGACACTCAGTGACTGAGCTATTAAGGCCAACGTTTGCACACTGACTTTTGGCCCACCCTGTATATATATGGACACGTTCATTTGAGTTTGAGGATATTGGTAAATATAAGTGACCCTATTAAAAGGCACAGTGTAGTTGACTTTGTCACACTATGAAATTACTTAAACCCTTGATGGTTAGGATAATCGTCTCATCCTCTAGGCTAACTTTGTCACATAACGATATCTTAATCAGGTGATAAGATATCGCTTAAATACGGCCGGCACGGAAATGGTTACATTGTCACACTATAAACATGTGACGGAGTAAATATGGACCCCTTGCTGCCGTTTTTGACCAAATTTTTGAGTGTCCAGTTAATTGGATGGGTACATATGACCATTACCTACATATTTGACGACTTTTTTCGTTAGATGGTGCATTCAGGTTTACTCTGTCACACATTAAAGAAAATATGTGATTAATGTTTAGGGCACCCTGACAAGCAATGCTGAGTAGTGTAAGTTTATTTGATGGCCTGGAAGTGCTGGGAATTGTTATTATATCATATAGTCGTAAGGAATTAAAACACAGAAGGCACAACCAAGCTTACTTTGTCACATAATCTTGATAATATCTGAACATGTGTGAAATTGAACAAATAATAATATACCAGCTTAAACCCCTTATATTATACGTACTATGGATCAAACAACACTGCTAGTACCATGCACCAGTCACATAAATCATTATCAGGTGGTAATATGTTAACAGTGTCACAATTAAACTACCGCTACATGGTCAAAAATAGGGTAATTTCGTCACAAAAAATTATTATAACTCTGTTAGCTCCTTGCTGGCAAAATAACTAGTTTATCGAAATTTTTTTGATGATAAAGTTACATAGTATTCTAATAGAGGTATAGTTCTTCAAAATAGGGGCAAGACATGTTTACTTTTATTTGTCACATCAGTTATTATAAGAGTTAGGTAATCGTCACCAGATTAAAAGATATTTTTCGTAGTTTGGATCGATTAATACTTTAATATACCTGTAATAAATCCTATGCCAATTTTAACACACTATCTTGATACTGTTGGGGCAGGGAAAGTTAATTTTGTCACATTTTCAATGTCTTTGACAAATTAATCTAAATTTTAAAAATTGAGTTCTTATGTTCTGGACAATATTCTTCCAATCGTTTCTGAAAGAATGTTGAATTCTAATAGAGTTATAGATCTTCAAAATAGGGGCAAGACATGTTTACTTTGTCACATCAGTTATTATAAGTGTTAGGTAATCGTCATCACATAAACATATATTTTTTGTAGTTTGGATTGATTTATATAGGTAATAAAGCAGCCTATGCTAATTTTTACACACTATCTTGAAATTGTTGGGGCATGAAAAGTTAATTTTGTCACATTTTTAGTGACTTTGACAAATTTAACCTAAAATTGTTAAACTTAAGCTCTGATGTTCTGGACAATATTCTAATAGAGGTATAGAATATAGATCTTCAAAATAGGGGCAAGACATGTTTACTTTGTCACATCAGTTATTATAAGAGTTTTTGATTGAAATAAATTTTCGTGCACATACAGAATGAATGGTTAATAATTTAATATATATGTAGACCAAGGTCTGTGCAGTTATTATAAGAGTTATTATAAGAGACTATTTCATTCTATAATCATTGTTTTTAATCTATTTACGATTTCGTATAAATTTTTGTGACAATGTAAACATCAACTGATCTTAACTTGCATCAACTACATTGTCATCATATAAAATTTTCCCGCCTTTCAAACCAAAATCAGATATAAATTATTCGCCCAAGATTTTAAATTTCATATATTGTGACAGAATTAACCTCATTTCCCAATAACCAAGTGCCTGTATTAGCTAACTATTCAAAATAACATATTTTAGGGCTATGCTTGGTAGCGCAACCATAAAATAATGAGTTGAAAGGGTTTTTAGGACAATCACAGTAGAATAGAGGCATGGTATCATGAGTGTGACAAAGTTACCCAAATATTGCCTTGTAACCGTTCGATCCGTGCCCATTAACCAATGTTGTATCATAATTGTTAGATTGACCTAATTTACTATATTTCAGACCAAGGAATGATAATTAGACAACTGCAGTTAACTAAGTCACACAAAATGTGACATTTGAAACATTATAGTGCCTAACAACAATAGATTTTCTTTCTGAGCGGTGCATAAGGGAGTATGGGTTACGTGGCTAATGTTCAGAACTTCTGAACGTGCTAGGTTAATAGATGTCAAAATTAAGCCACTATCGTCAAAAACGCTATTATTTTTGTTTACCAATATCCTCAAACTCAAATGAACGTGTCCATATACCTTTAACAAAAATACGTGGTTGGATTGATGGCACGAGACAAAGCTGCAACCCTCCAATTTCAAATTGTCCATACTATCACCCCACCAAGGACTTACTCTCACTATCAACCCCATTTATCAAAACGTAACATGATCACTGTCATAGGGGATCTGAGATTATTTATCCCACTACAACTTGACTCTTAGTACAACTGAAGAGGAAATCGAATAGTACCATTCTGCATTACCGGTAAGGTACTATTGCAAGATCTTAGTTATTCTGGCTGTGTCTTTCCTCATGTGATTCCCTTTCGTGTTAAACACGGATTGAATAAATAGGTTCAGTAAAGTTGACTTACTTTTTCCTTTGAAATAATCAAACTAAATAATTTCTTTGTTATACTGATATCAGTCTAAAATAGTAAAATGTTGGTAATGCACCAAATTCCAAAAAAAATCTTTAAGCTCTTAAAACAGATTAATGATATGTATAATTTTATCATGCGCAGACCTTGATTCACGATGTCAATCCTTCGCATCTCGCCGATCTGCATACTGTGGTTGCGAGAAGCATTATTTGATGCGCGCGCGACCCAGTAGTGCATCGCGCTACAACGCAGACCTTAACAGCTTAATCGAAACTCTCAAACAAAATTTATTATAAATTGATTTGACAACTTTTAATTAAATATTAATTCTTAGTCCGAAATTTATTTGGCGCGGCGCAGTGCAGCTTTGCAGTAGTTTTCCATGCTACAAGCAAGCTTAATAAGGGTTTAGCACGCACCCCCATGAAAAGTTACCGGCTGGTGGTGGTACTAGAGTTGGTTTAATTTAAACAGACGGCTTGACCTCGCGCGCGACAACAAGCATGATTTGCACGCGTGGCGTATTCCAATGTTCAGGCAGCTACCACGTGACACAATTCAGCCAACCAGAGTACAGGAATCCGCAAAGTTAAAGTTGCAAACTTTTGATCGGCCCGAAAGGGGACTTTTCTGGAGATTTTGATATAACTCAACAATTATTCACCTAACCATGTCCTTTTGCGCCACTGCGGGCGCGCTTGTTTCACAAGTCAAGAGGCGCGTGAGGCGGGCGCGCGCCACTGCAAGCGCAAGGGCTCTGGATAGAGCAACAACAATTACGTTGTCTTGAATTTTCCTCCTGGAGAGGTAACGTTACTTTTAAAAGAGGAACATGTTACAAAAAACCGAAAGTCTCCAACTCTTTTACTTTCAACACTACTATATAACAAATAATTTGAGTTCAGGGATAGCATGTATTAAGGCCCCCCAAGGGGAGACGTAAGTTTTCGTTGTTTTGTTGGCTGTGAAAGCTCTTACTGCATTACCGCTGCACACTTGTGTTTATTTTAGATCATAGATATAGCTGATTTCTACTATGTCTGGTATTGCTAAGAGGCAAGGGAGAAACAAAGCCCTCTCCGCCAGTTCCAGTTCCAGTTCTACACCAGCTCAACATAAAACAAAAACTGCTAAGAAGCACACATCATCATCCCTATCAGAGTTAGATGCTTCTTCAATAGCGCCCCAGCTGGACCTTACACCACACATTGCAATGCCAGCCATCCAGCACTCCCACAGAGATAAGAGGAAATGTCCCTGCGACCAGTCACTGGAATCGTCGTGGAAACTAGACTGTGCCAAGTGTGGACAGTATTGGCATGCGAACTGCGTAGGCCTTAATGGACTAAATAGTAAAATGCTCAATGATCTCACACAATGGCCCTGTCCCTTTTGTTTTGTATCACCTATTGCTACTATATCCACCCAAGTTGACGTCTGTCACGTCTGCAGAAACACTTTATCACTACAGCAGTCAAACCTGGAAGCAGAAACAGCACTCATTTCATCACAACTAGAACCCTTAGCCAATTGTTGCAAGCTCATTAAGGATATTGACTTTGTTCAATTCAGTAACAGAATTGACACACTTGGCCAATTTGACCAACGCCTTAAGCACCTCCTCCTAAAAGACCAGCCCTGGAAATCCTTAGACTCAGATATAAAGCTCCTTTCAGACCAGTTGGCCACTACCCTGGATAAATCACCCACACCACCACTCAACACCACAATTGAAAACCTCACAACTGCCTTACAAACTCATGACAAGACTTTCCACTCACTCACCAACCAACTAAATGAACTCAAACAGCAAGTCACATCCCTATCATCAGACATGACCACCTCACCAACATCAGATCAATCTGACAAGCTCCTTGAACGGGTGTCACAAGAGCTCAGAGAGGTATGCAAGCAGGAGCTGAAGCAATCAACAGCAAATCTGCAGCATTCCGCAGAGCATCCACTGACCATCCCTGGATTACAAGAGCTCAACACCCAGGTTGTAACCCAGCTGCCCCCACACAGTCGCCCGCCTGTCTCTAAACACACTCTCGATTTTATTGATGAGGAGACAGAGAAGGATCTCATAGAACTGCTTGATTCTCGCACATCTGAGTTCAAGAATGAGAATGGACGATCTGTTCTGGCTTTTGGAGAAAGATATCACTACACTGGCACAAAATCATCACCCTCATCCGACCAACTACCAGACCAACTCCAATCACTCATAACACAACTGAACAATGATCATCCAAACTCTCCACCTGTCAACAGCATTCTCATCAATCGGTATGATGGTCACTTAAGCTTCCTTCCACAACACTCAGACAACGAACCCCTCATTCACCCCGACTCATCAGTACACACACTTTCACTAGGTCACCATTGCACAGTCACTTTCAGCAAGACTGGCACCACAGAACCCTATCACAACCAGTCTTGTCCACCACGATCACTATACACTATGACCAGGGCAAGTCAGGATTTGTACGAACACAGAATTGAACCAGGATCTGTCGACTCCGGTGTCCGATACTCTGTGACCCTCAGATCTGTTAGTGCTCTAAACCGTGCTTCTACATGCATCATGGGAGATTCGAACACTGGTGGACTTAAATTTGGACTTGATCCTAAGAGATCCTTTGGAAAGTTCCTTCCTGGAAAACAAGTCTTCGCACCTACTGTAGACCACATTGACCCATACGAATCCTGCGGCTACAAAAACACTGTCATTCTCTGCGGACTCAATGATATTAGGCAGGATAATGTCAAAACTCCATCTGACATCAAACAAGTGTTCAATAAATTTACTAGTAAAATTGCTGAAATTCAAGCTGTCAATAAAAAAACTAATGTTTATATATGTCCGCTGCTGCCAACTAAATGTATTGATTTAAATAGAAGAGTCAATTTCTTTAACTATCTGATTCAAACCCAGCTTCTCCCTTTCAACTTTGGTGTGAGACTGGTAGAAGGGTTTCCAAACTTTGCTGATGAGAACGGGCTATTAAGCCAACACTTGTCAAAAAGGTTGACGAAGTTCCAGAAACCTGATTACTTGCACCTCAATTGGAGGGGGGTTGCAAAGTTAGCAGCAATCATTAAAAATACTATTCTTCTTAGAGTTAATGGTGGTCGAGACAGACGCAGAGCTGGACGAGGGGGGAATCAGGTGGACTCCACATCATTTCGTGATATAACTGCACGCTCTCTTCCTGCTGATAAACGAGTATCTGGTGCTCCTGACGGCTACCAACCGTCATGACTACTCTAACTAAAGAGGTATGTAAACACTGCTGCAAGGGTATCTATGTGGGCCAAGCCATAGTCGAGTGTTCCGAATGTAACCATGCAACTCATCATAAATGCTACAATATTGTCAATACCGATTTATGCGGTAACTTTCTCTGCAATACATGTGTAAATCTTGCTGTCAAACGATACAACCCGTTCAAATATGATATCTCCGACGAAGAAATCGATCTAGACGATACGATAACTAAGCTCTCGCAAATTTTAAACTGTTGTTCTCAGCTTAACAGAAGTCAAATTAATCAAACTCTAGAAACTTTAACCGAAGGTCAAATGTCAATGATGTTTCAAAACATAGACGGTAACAAAAGTAATTTTGATACTACAGGGTGGGCCAAAAGTCAGTACCCATACGTTGGCCTTTATAGCTCAGTCACTGAGTGCCCAATTCAAATACTTCTTTCTGGTATGACTTAGTACCACCACTGGTTCGAGGAATTTGTCAACTCGAAAATTATTCGCGTTCATTTTTTTCAAATGGAGGTTCATTTTTACATTTATTTGATAGTTTGGATAGTCGGATCAAGCTAAATGTTATTGAATTGTGTTTGGCCATTCGAATTACGTTTGTCCTGAAAGAATTAGAACTGTAGCTTCTCAGATGACCGAGATATGAAGCATAACGAGTTTATTCATTACGTGTGATCAGGTGATTGGTTTACCTAATCACGTGATAAGGTGCCCCCGTTAACTACCCCGTTAAACATTATGGGAATTGTTAAGGGTGCCCGATTAAGGTGTCGTGTCACGGTGTCACATAATCACCCAGTCAATTTTGTTAACGAGATACAGAAAATGCTTGATAACTTCGTTATTTCTAATCCGTTTTGCCTCATGTTTTCAGATCATATGCAACATTTGATAATCTACCGTCTCTGAAAAAAATTAGGCGTTCAGCATGTTCAGAGAAAACAATATAGGTGTTTTAATATTGAATGGGCGCGGTCTAAAATATTAGAATTTTCAAATTTTGACGACGGAATCCTCGAACCAGTAAGTACAGTATGCCATCTGCAAAGCAACAGCTCTCAAATATAAAACACGGCGGAGCTATTAAGGCCAACGTATGGGTACTGACTTTTGGCCCACCCTGTATGTGTATAGATCTTCGCCGATATAACAAAAAGTTTTCCATAATTGCACTTGCTGAAACAAATGTAGGACCTGAATTAAGTAGTTTGTATCAATTAACCGAATACAATAGTTTTTACCAAGCAACCTTTCGAGAGAAAAAGAAGGGCACCGGAGTTGCAATTTATATCCACCAGTCACTAAATGCAACAATCGATAATACCCTCTCCTATGTAAGTGAAAACCTAGAAATCCTATTTTTAAGATTCAACAATGGTAACTCAAGCACCTTTGTTGGAGTTTTATACCGCCCTCCGAGTGGCAATTTTGACTTAGCGCTAAGTGAACTAGCCGACACTCTGGACAAAGTCCCCAGACACTCGTATATAGCTGGTGACTTTAACATCAATCTTCACGGCGACAGCAACAAGGTTGCTAAATATGAACACGTTCTTTACAGTCGAGGCTTCTATCCTCTCATATCTGTAATGACCCATGAAAAACCCGGCTGTATTCCTTCATGCATCGATAACATCATTACCAATGATTTAGACAACATTATAACATCTGGCACATTCAAAGACAAAATCACACATCATCACCCCATATTCTTAGCACTCAACACACACCTTGACCAGAACGATTGCAAGATTAAGTATGAACAGTTTTATGACTACTGTAACTCTAACGTAGATAAGTTCACCGACAAACTATCCAATAGTCTTGATAACACTGTAATAAATTGTTTTGATACCTTTGCTGACACATTTAACGTTGCTTTTGACGAATGTTTCAAGTTAGAAACCCCGAAATGTACAAAACGCACTATGCAAAACAATCCATGGATTACACCAGCAATTATAACTTCAATAAATCACTGTCACGAACTATACGAAAACTGGGTCAAAGCTCGCAAAGTCAAGTGCAATCTAGGAGATACTGACACAAAAGGTGGCTTCTGTCACTGCGCAGTATGTAACAAAAAGCGCAGTGAGTACTTAACTTATAAATATTATAGAAAAGAACTCAAAGTTATACGTGAAAAGGCTCAAACTTCGTACAATATGGGTAAATTTAATGAAGTTCAAGGTGACAGTAAGAAAACATGGCAACTAATCAATAAGATACGCGGCAAAGGGAAACGAGAAATTAAACCCCCGTTTGTTATTAATTATGAGAAAATAATGAACCGTAGAATTATAGCTAACGAATTTAATAATTACTTTGTATCTCTTGCCCCTAAGTTGAATGAATCATACAGTACAACCGGTCAAATTAGACTAAGTCCAATTCAATGCTTTACGGACTACTTACCAAGGCCAAATACCTCAAGTATATTTCTCAGCGATTGTACACCAGAAGAAATAGAGAAAATCATTAGCGAACTCAAGAATGGAAAAGCTAGTGACATCCCTATTCACGTCATCAAACGAACGTCTAAGATTATAAGCCCACTCCTGTCAGTATTATTTAATGAACACATGAGAAATGGAACTTTTCCAGACCGACTGAAAATTGGTAAAATTAGCCCTATATACAAAAAAGACGGTACAGAATATCTCGAAAACTATAGGCCAGTATCTACCCTAGCTGTGTTCGGAAAGTTATTTGAGAAAGTAATCTACTCCCGTTTGTACAGTTTTCTTGTGTCGCAGAACGTTTTGTTTGAGAACCAGTTTGGTTTTAGGAAGAGTCACTCAACTAACCACGCCCTTAATTACTCAGTTGACTATGTAAACTCCCATATAAAGGAAAAGCAACATGTATTAGGTATCTTTATCGACTTATCAAAGGCATTTGACACTATCAGTCACGATAAACTTCTCATAAAACTTGACAAATATGGTATAAGAGGTAACGCAAACGAGCTTATTGGAAGTTACCTATCTAACAGACAGCAGTACGTTTCAGTTTTAGGTGAGGAATCTGATAAACTCCCTGTTATTTGTGGAGTACCACAAGGTAGTGTTTTAGGACCGCTACTGTTTATAATTTACATAAACGATATCTATAACTCATCAGACCTAGGAAAATTTATACTTTTCGCTGATGACACCAATATATTTGTAGTCGACAAATCTGTCCAGAATCTCTACCAAAAAGCTAATACTATAATGAATTCTGTTTACAATTATATGAAATGCAATCTTCTCCACATTAACATCAAGAAATGCTGTTACATTCACTTTACACCAGGAAAGAAGGATGTAACTAGTAGTAGTAGTAATGGTAATGATCTTATTTTAACGTTGAATAACACAGTCATTAAACGTGTTGATGAAACTAAATTCCTCGGCGTTATTATAGATAAAAACCTTAACTGGAAACCTCATACTGCATATCTTAGTTCTAAATTAAAGTGTGAAGTCGGTAAACTCTGCCGTATGAGAAGATTTATACCTAAAGAGCTGTATAATGACCTCTACCACACCCTCTTCGAATCTCATCTAGGATATGGGATCTCAGTGTGGGGAGGCATATCGAACAATAGGCTTGAACCAATATTTAAAATTCAAAAAAAGTGCACTCGTATTCTATTTGGTGATCAAGAGGCATACAGTAATAAGTTCAAAACATGTGCTAGAACCCGCCCAATTGGATCCCAAAAACTTGGAGCCGACTTCTATAAACGAGAATCAAGTAAACCCCTTCTCAGCAGAAACAAAATACTCTGCGTGCATAATTTGTATAAGTACCACTGTCTACTTGAAATGTTTAAAATAATCAAACTTCACACTCCAATACCGATGTACAATTTATTTCAAAAGTCACCCCGACGTGATAACTACTTTATTAACCCCGCTGCAACCAATCTGTTTGTATATAAAACCTCGAATATGTGGAATAAATTCCTTAAACCCTCTAGTAAGATTGACTTCTCGTCCCCAATTGCACTTGTTAAAGGTCGCATTAAAACTATGCTACTCAATGCTCAAAAAGCTGGAAACACTGATGAATGGTCAGAACTCAACTTTGATGGAAATGACATGTGCCTATAATTAAGAACACACAAACTAGTCCATATAGATTTCATACTACACACACAAAATGTAAAATCCGGATTGGAGTATTATTTATGAGTCGCATTGTTGTAATGTATTCTGGGTAAAATTATCTTTATCCCGGTTGTTGCGACAAGTAAAAATGCTCTTATTAGGGAAAGGAGATTACTCGACGTTTCAATGTAACTACATCGTATTCATGATCTAAAAACAAGTGTTAAAAATTCAAAACGTAAAAAACATATATCTGAGGCAAAATTTGTGTACATTAATTTATTTTTAATCAATCAACTTTATCCAAAAATTCGATACAAAAAAGTCATAACAAAATTCATAACAAAACTAATTTATACGACGACAAACTTTTATAGTAAATACTGTACATTCCTAAAACTACTACTAAATATACTACACATGATACAGAAGCATGGAGTGCTACAACGGTGAACAGGTGCATGATGTGAAGTGTGTAGGTATGTATCTAGTGTGGAGTGAAAATGGCGGGAATCGTACTGACCAATGAGAAGTGTGAAACGTGGGAGCCTAATATGGTTTGATTGATGTTGTAAGGGTAGTGTGTTGAATAGGAGGCGGAAGTGTGCGTGTGTGAGATGTGGTCCCTGTACTCAGAAAGTAAACAAAACCTATAAATATCACTAAAAATCACTACATATGTGTAGACAATCCCCTGTCTGTAAAGTATAAAATATGTTACACCCTGTTTATTATGTACTTGTTACTAAAAAACGTTTGATTGTTTCTAACTCATCTCTCTTGTTAATGTTAGGTTTGAACTTCAAAATAAGCATTGCTTCTGCAATCTTTCTTCTAGCTGTGTTGCTTTCTGTTTTTAAAATCTCAAATTCTAAATTGGGTTCTGACCCCCTATGTAAACTGTTATAATGAATAGCAAAAGCTTGACTAGTGTTAGAAGGAGTTAAAGGAAATTTAGCATATCTTAGGTGCTCTCCGAGCCTATCATGTGCCCTCCTGCACGTCTCACCAATATAAATATTATTACAGATTTTACAGGTAATCTTATACACAACGTTCTTCACCTCACAATCTTTATTTTCAGTTATTAATAAAGGACAAATTTTACAGGAGTTAATAATACAGGTTCTCTTATCATACGGTCTGTTATTACACACAATATTTCTTAGTTTTCTAGCTGGGGAAAATATAACTTTAATAGGTAAATTGTTCTGTTTAATATGATTCCTAATTCTGTTACTGATACTGTCTGAGATAAAATCTAACTTAAGCACTGTTCTGTTATCCTCCCTATTTCTATTACTAATACTACTACGACGTCTGTTGGAATAATTTCTGGGTGTTTGATACCCGTTTCTAGTCATAAGACGGTCTAAAATGCTGTATGAATGTTCTCTCTCCTGAGGTCCTGACGAGATCTTGTCCGCTTCTTTATACAGGTTGATCACGGTGTTCGTCTTCACAGATTCTGGGTGACATGAATTCTTGTGAAGTGTGATGTCTTTCTGCTGTGGCTTACGGTACAAGCGGCTCGTCACAGTTCCATCAGGTTCCACTCTAAGCTCTGTGTTAAGGAATGGGATGAACTCTTGGTCGTTCTCCGGAAACTCTACCTCCCACTTGAGTTTCTTGTCAGGGTCCTGGTCTGCGATACTCTGAACAAGTGCTAGAGCTTCTTCTCTTGTTACAGCTGTGCTGGTGGCGTCGTCAATGTACCGCTTGTAGAAGTCAGATAAGTAGACCGACAAGTAATGTAAGTCAGTGTAAACCGAGCTTCTCTCAAACTTGTACACTCTGATCACTGCGCAAAATGGTCCCGGTCTCAATCCCATGAAAAGGCCATCCTGCTGTATCCACAGAGTCCCATTATACACAAAGTATGAACTAGTCAGGATGTGCAATAGGATCTCGTGAACATCAGTCAGGTTCAGTCCCATGAGATCAAGTTTTTCCCGGTGCTCAGTGGCCAGTTCTATAACGTCATCAATACAACCTTGGACATTTATGTTGGTATAAAGTGCTGAAATGTCCGCCGAGAAGATTCTCCTGCCAGCTAGCTGTTCTTTCGGAATTGCACGAAGAGTTTCCAGATGTTCAAAGAGATTACCAAGGTGACTGGGTATTTCCTTCAGTAATGGTTTGAGGATGGTTGTCACCAGCCAGCTCAATCTCTCTGTGGGTGAGTCAACACAGCTGATAATGGGTCGTACTTTCACCTGTTCCAGAGGGATGGTGTTTCTGAAACATTCTGGAGAATTCTTGTGAGTCTTGATAAGTACATATAAGACTGGAAGAGAAACATGATCCGGAACTCTGATTTGTCTGAAATAATCATCATCGAGCCCTCGCTGTGTCCATACTTTCTTCCACAATTGATTGGAGCTATCTACCAGTTGAGTGGTCATTCTTTTTATGAGTTGTGAATTCTGGATGGAGGTGGGTTCCGTAACTGTCACTGTCTGACCTCGTACCTTCCTAGTTGGGAGTATCTGCAGGTAAACTGCAGTTTCCTCTAGGTGTTTCTCCGTCAGCGTTCTATGAATATCCTTGGTGGTAACTACGAACTCTCCACACTTGTCTGAAACTGAGACATGTATAGTTCTATCCGTTCTTAGTGAATATAAGCCTTGTTTCTGTGAGCGAGTAAGGTTGTCTTTTGACTGATGGTTATTCACTAAGTTCAGGACAAAACGGTTGAAACATGCGAGTTTATCCTCAAGTTCAGGGCAAGCGGGGTCAGGGGTTCGGGTGAAGGGTGTGGGGAAGGGACAAATCCTCTTGATCTTCTTCGAGGTAGGCTCTTCTGCTTCTTCTGCTTCTTCATGATGTTCTGGAGTATTATTAGGCTGTTCTTCTGAATCCATAGACTGTTCTACTGGTTGTTGTTCAAATGCTTGCTTATGTCTGATCTTAAACACGCATTGTGCAATGTCCATGGAAACTTTGTCCTTGAACTCCTGATTAACATGTGGTGTTACTGCAAAATTAGGCCCAAGTGCAAGAACAGATTTCTGGTTATCTGAAACTGAATCACAGTTGAGTGTAGTCACGCGATCTGCTGCAGGTTGAATAACTGTCGGTGGAGTAGGGGGCGGTGGTGGATAATATTTACTGAGTAGCCAAGTAAACTTGTTCTGCAGGTTCATCTTATACTGTTCTTTAATAGAAATCTGGTTTCTTTCTGATATGGCTATAATTCTATGAAAAACGTGTTGTTCAACTGTATTGTATAGAGTGTTCTTGAACTGTGCAATATGAAGTTTACTGTCTGCGATAATCTGATACTGATAAGAAATATGTTGATTTAATGCTACTGTTCTGAGTCTGTTCCGATGATGTTGTATATTCCTAGATTGACAGATGGGAAATAATGACTGTTGATGTGAAAAACTGTTCAAAATGAAGACTGGAAAAACTTGTCGTCGTTTACATCGTTTTAAGAAATTTAGTTTCTGTTCTGCGATTTTCAACTTTTCTCCAGCTGCAAGAAATGATTTCGCCGTTCCAAAAGTTTCTCGGGACTGAATAAGTTCATGTAAAATCCGGATTGGAGTATTATTTATGAGTCGCATTGTTGTAATGTATTCTGGGTAAAATTATCTTTATCCCGGTTGTTGCGACAAGTAAAAATGCTCTTATTAGGGAAAGGAGATTACTCGACGTTTCAATGTAACTACATCGTATTCATGATCTAAAAACAAGTGTTAAAAATTCAAAACGTAAAAAACATATATCTGAGGCAAAATTTGTGTACATTAATTTATTTTTAATCAATCAACTTTATCCAAAAATTCGATACAAAAAAGTCATAACAAAATTCATAACAAAACTAATTTATACGACGACAAACTTTTATAGTAAATACTGTACATTCCTAAAACTACTACTAAATATACTACACATGATACAGAAGCATGGAGTGCTACAACGGTGAACAGGTGCATGATGTGAAGTGTGTAGGTATGTATCTAGTGTGGAGTGAAAATGGCGGGAATCGTACTGACCAATGAGAAGTGTGAAACGTGGGAGCCTAATATGGTTTGATTGATGTTGTAAGGGTAGTGTGTTGAATAGGAGGCGGAAGTGTGCGTGTGTGAGATGTGGTCCCTGTACTCAGAAAGTAAACAAAACCTATAAATATCACTAAAAATCACTACATATGTGTAGACAATCCCCTGTCTGTAAAGTATAAAATATGTTACACCCTGTTTATTATGTACTTGTTACTAAAAAACGTTTGATTGTTTCTAACTCATCTCTCTTGTTAATGTTAGGTTTGAACTTCAAAATAAGCATTGCTTCTGCAATCTTTCTTCTAGCTGTGTTGCTTTCTGTTTTTAAAATCTCAAATTCTAAATTGGGTTCTGACCCCCTATGTAAACTGTTATAATGAATAGCAAAAGCTTGACTAGTGTTAGAAGGAGTTAAAGGAAATTTAGCATATCTTAGGTGCTCTCCGAGCCTATCATGTGCCCTCCTGCACGTCTCACCAATATAAATATTATTACAGATTTTACAGGTAATCTTATACACAACGTTCTTCACCTCACAATCTTTATTTTCAGTTATTAATAAAGGACAAATTTTACAGGAGTTAATAATACAGGTTCTCTTATCATACGGTCTGTTATTACACACAATATTTCTTAGTTTTCTAGCTGGGGAAAATATAACTTTAATAGGTAAATTGTTCTGTTTAATATGATTCCTAATTCTGTTACTGATACTGTCTGAGATAAAATCTAACTTAAGCACTGTTCTGTTATCCTCCCTATTTCTATTACTAATACTACTACGACGTCTGTTGGAATAATTTCTGGGTGTTTGATACCCGTTTCTAGTCATAAGACGGTCTAAAATGCTGTATGAATGTTCTCTCTCCTGAGGTCCTGACGAGATCTTGTCCGCTTCTTTATACAGGTTGATCACGGTGTTCGTCTTCACAGATTCTGGAACGGCGAAATCATTTCTTGCAGCTGGAGAAAAGTTGAAAATCGCAGAACAGAAACTAAATTTCTTAAAACGATGTAAACGACGACAAGTTTTTCCAGTCTTCATTTTGAACAGTTTTTCACATCAACAGTCATTATTTCCCATCTGTCAATCTAGGAATATACAACATCATCGGAACAGACTCAGAACAGTAGCATTAAATCAACATATTTCTTATCAGTATCAGATTATCGCAGACAGTAAACTTCATATTGCACAGTTCAAGAACACTCTATACAATACAGTTGAACAACACGTTTTTCATAGAATTATAGCCATATCAGAAAGAAACCAGATTTCTATTAAAGAACAGTATAAGATGAACCTGCAGAACAAGTTTACTTGGCTACTCAGTAAATATTATCCACCACCGCCCCCTACTCCACCGACAGTTATTCAACCTGCAGCAGATCGCGTGACTACACTCAACTGTGATTCAGTTTCAGATAACCAGAAATCTGTTCTTGCACTTGGGCCTAATTTTGCAGTAACACCACATGTTAATCAGGAGTTCAAGGACAAAGTTTCCATGGACATTGCACAATGCGTGTTTAAGATCAGACATAAGCAAGCATTTGAACAACAACCAGTAGAACAGTCTATGGATTCAGAAGAACAGCCTAATAATACTCCAGAACATCATGAAGAAGCAGAAGAAGCAGAAGAGCCTACCTCGAAGAAGATCAAGAGGATTTGTCCCTTCCCCACACCCTTCACCCGAACCCCTGACCCCGCTTGCCCTGAACTTGAGGATAAACTCGCATGTTTCAACCGTTTTGTCCTGAACTTAGTGAATAACCATCAGTCAAAAGACAACCTTACTCGCTCACAGAAACAAGGCTTATATTCACTAAGAACGGATAGAACTATACATGTCTCAGTTTCAGACAAGTGTGGAGAGTTCGTAGTTACCACCAAGGATATTCATAGAACGCTGACGGAGAAACACCTAGAGGAAACTGCAGTTTACCTGCAGATACTCCCAACTAGGAAGGTACGAGGTCAGACAGTGACAGTTACGGAACCCACCTCCATCCAGAATTCACAACTCATAAAAAGAATGACCACTCAACTGGTAGATAGCTCCAATCAATTGTGGAAGAAAGTATGGACACAGCGAGGGCTCGATGATGATTATTTCAGACAAATCAGAGTTCCGGATCATGTTTCTCTTCCAGTCTTATATGTACTTATCAAGACTCACAAGAATTCTCCAGAATGTTTCAGAAACACCATCCCTCTGGAACAGGTGAAAGTACGACCCATTATCAGCTGTGTTGACTCACCCACAGAGAGATTGAGCTGGCTGGTGACAACCATCCTCAAACCATTACTGAAGGAAATACCCAGTCACCTTGGTAATCTCTTTGAACATCTGGAAACTCTTCGTGCAATTCCGAAAGAACAGCTAGCTGGCAGGAGAATCTTCTCGGCGGACATTTCAGCACTTTATACCAACATAAATGTCCAAGGTTGTATTGATGACGTTATAGAACTGGCCACTGAGCACCGGGAAAAACTTGATCTCATGGGACTGAACCTGACTGATGTTCACGAGATCCTATTGCACATCCTGACTAGTTCATACTTTGTGTATAATGGGACTCTGTGGATACAGCAGGATGGCCTTTTCATGGGATTGAGACCGGGACCATTTTGCGCAGTGATCAGAGTGTACAAGTTTGAGAGAAGCTCGGTTTACACTGACTTACATTACTTGTCGGTCTACTTATCTGACTTCTACAAGCGGTACATTGACGACGCCACCAGCACAGCTGTAACAAGAGAAGAAGCTCTAGCACTTGTTCAGAGTATCGCAGACCAGGACCCTGACAAGAAACTCAAGTGGGAGGTAGAGTTTCCGGAGAACGACCAAGAGTTCATCCCATTCCTTAACACAGAGCTTAGAGTGGAACCTGATGGAACTGTGACGAGCCGCTTGTACCGTAAGCCACAGCAGAAAGACATCACACTTCACAAGAATTCATGTCACCCAGAATCTGTGAAGACGAACACCGTGATCAACCTGTATAAAGAAGCGGACAAGATCTCGTCAGGACCTCAGGAGAGAGAACATTCATACAGCATTTTAGACCGTCTTATGACTAGAAACGGGTATCAAACACCCAGAAATTATTCCAACAGACGTCGTAGTAGTATTAGTAATAGAAATAGGGAGGATAACAGAACAGTGCTTAAGTTAGATTTTATCTCAGACAGTATCAGTAACAGAATTAGGAATCATATTAAACAGAACAATTTACCTATTAAAGTTATATTTTCCCCAGCTAGAAAACTAAGAAATATTGTGTGTAATAACAGACCGTATGATAAGAGAACCTGTATTATTAACTCCTGTAAAATTTGTCCTTTATTAATAACTGAAAATAAAGATTGTGAGGTGAAGAACGTTGTGTATAAGATTACCTGTAAAATCTGTAATAATATTTATATTGGTGAGACGTGCAGGAGGGCACATGATAGGCTCGGAGAGCACCTAAGATATGCTAAATTTCCTTTAACTCCTTCTAACACTAGTCAAGCTTTTGCTATTCATTATAACAGTTTACATAGGGGGTCAGAACCCAATTTAGAATTTGAGATTTTAAAAACAGAAAGCAACACAGCTAGAAGAAAGATTGCAGAAGCAATGCTTATTTTGAAGTTCAAACCTAACATTAACAAGAGAGATGAGTTAGAAACAATCAAACGTTTTTTAGTAACAAGTACATAATAAACAGGGTGTAACATATTTTATACTTTACAGACAGGGGATTGTCTACACATATGTAGTGATTTTTAGTGATATTTATAGGTTTTGTTTACTTTCTGAGTACAGGGACCACATCTCACACACGCACACTTCCGCCTCCTATTCAACACACTACCCTTACAACATCAATCAAACCATATTAGGCTCCCACGTTTCACACTTCTCATTGGTCAGTACGATTCCCGCCATTTTCACTCCACACTAGATACATACCTACACACTTCACATCATGCACCTGTTCACCGTTGTAGCACTCCATGCTTCTGTATCATGTGTAGTATATTTAGTAGTAGTTTTAGGAATGTACAGTATTTACTATAAAAGTTTGTCGTCGTATAAATTAGTTTTGTTATGAATTTTGTTATGACTTTTTTGTATCGAATTTTTGGATAAAGTTGATTGATTAAAAATAAATTAATGTACACAAATTTTGCCTCAGATATATGTTTTTTACGTTTTGAATTTTTAACACTTGTTTTTAGATCATGAATACGATGTAGTTACATTGAAACGTCGAGTAATCTCCTTTCCCTAATAAGAGCATTTTTACTTGTCGCAACAACCGGGATAAAGATAATTTTACCCAGAATACACACACAAAATAACACACACAATACACACCACAGTCAAACATAGAAACTATATATTCACACATATAACACAGAACACTGATCAGCTCATCCGCTTTACACTAGTGTCTGGACTTGTCTGGAGTGTTCGTCTGGAACGTGGGACGAACTCACAAATATATTGTGTAAACGTAGCGCGCGAAACTTAAATATTGTATAACTCTATCATTTCATTACCCAGCGTGATTTACCGCGCCAGAATACTGAAATGAAGCCGCGCTATATCCGTGAACCTACAGTGACTTATATTTTATATTTTGTATCTCTTACTACGTAAGTGTAACGCGAAATTAAGTTGTATCACACTCCCGGTTTTGGTTTTGGACCCCAATGTTAACCTTGCAGCAACTGTGTCAGCCCAATATACTCTAGAAGTATGATCACACTTATTTTAATGAACAAAAGACCCATAATTAATATAATCAGATACTCGTCAACAGCAGCAGTTTCCTTACGTGTGATGTGTTGTCCTTCTCTTTTCTGTGTCCCCGTCGTTTTGTTCTGTGAAATGTATTGTAGTAGTGTTTTAATATTTAAATCGAACGCAACTCAATAGTTAATAATAAGAAACACAAATACTATTTTAAATAATTGATTAATATCGATTTATATACGAACCAAACATTAATTATTCTTTAATAACCTTTTATATATGTGTTAAACGATCCAGGGCATATCTAAAATTCGATAATGAACTTCATATATTATTAGTGCCGCGTGCTGATAAATATTCTGGGAATCAATCCACCCAATCGTGGCGATAACATATTTTTGTGCTTGGCCGGTTTTAGGTTTGAGTTTGTGCTCCAAAAGTGGTAAATCGGGTGCTAGTAAAGCTCTTGCAGGCAACTGGCTCCTTTTGCCAACTGCTTTTGGTTTAAGCGCTGACTCACATTTGGAACTGGCACTGGTATAATTGTAATATCCTACGAAGTCAGCATGCTATATTATTTTGCAAAACTCGTTTAATATCTTGACAATATTTAAAGTTTATAGTTTTAGGTTTAGGCGCGGCGCACGCACCGCTTATACATGTTATATGTTATAGCTCATTCAGCTTCTGTTTTCAGCGCTGTGTATACACTGTATAGCATGTGGGTCAAGCGCGGTGCCGCGCCTAAACAGCAAAAGAGTTATTTATTTTAAAATTTATTTTTGTATCTCAAAAATGATGTAAAGTTTTTAATATGACGTAGAATTAAAGCTATTTCCGTACAGCCTAAGTGTTACTGGGCCGCGCTCAGCCTGTCATTCCGCCAAATCTATATTCGGTTATGAACATAATAGCCTGGGGTCCTCAGGTAACCTAAGTGCTAAGCATACTCGTTAGAAAAACTATGAACAATGAACATAACATGCTAGCTTTCTTTATTTTTGTAAGTCGCGTCGACTGACATCTTGGGTTGTACTGGATGTAACAAGTTTATTATCGGATGTCTACTTATATTTATTATGATATCATTATTCATTGTAATGGCAATAAAATTTAAATTTTGTTTTACTTAAAATTTTGTTCTACTTAAAGTTAAGTCCCATCCGGTCAGGGTTCCTGGGTGCAGCTGGCTGACACCGAATAGGGTGTTTTGGCCGTTCTAACTTAAGACTTTTAAGAATTAAAGCAGCCGTATTGATCTTCCAAACCTACAACTTTCAAGGGCTAGAATTTGCTGTATTTTGCCGTTAAAACACAACTTGAACTGTTTAACTTCATGATTGGGCCGTAGTTCAAAAGCAAATTGGCAAGAAGTGGTGCTCACGGTCTCACTTAATGCTTAACGTCATTTATCGCTCAGTTAAGAGCGACCATGGTCTTAAGCGACAGACAGCCTGCAGGCATATGATCCGAATACGAAATATCCTTGTGTTCGGCATTTAATAGCCCTAATTGGTTACTTCGTACCCATGAAAAGTTACCGGCTGGTGGTGGTACTAGAGTTGGTTTAATTTAAACAGACGGCTTGACCTCGCGCGCGACAACAAGCATGATTTGCACGCGTGGCGTATTCCAATGTTCAGGCAGCTACCACGTGACACAATTCAGCCAACCAGAGTACAGGAATCCGCAAAGTTAAAGTTGCAAACTTTTGATCGGCCCGAAATGGGACTTTTCTGGAGATTTTGATATAACTCAACATAACAATTACGTTGTCTTGAATTTTCCTCCTGGAGAGGTAACGTTACTTTTAAAAAAGGAACATGTTACAAAAAACCGGAAGTCTCCAACTCTTTTACTTTCAAAGTTAAGCCCCATCCGGTCAGGGTTCCTGGGCCCTTAGCTTTGCTTATTAAATATTATAGCTTTTCATCAATAAATGGTATACAAACAATGTTTTAAAAAAGTAGTACGCAAAGTTGCTCTAACCAGAGCCCTCTCGCTTGCAGTAGCGCGCAACCGCCGAAGGGATATATTCTACTTGTGAAACAAGCGCGTCACGCAGGACGCGTATACACATGGCTATGTGAATACGCAAAGTATTACGCGAACGATTGAACATTTATTTTCAATTTTAAGTTAGTAGCATAAAAGCATTACTGGGCGGCGCTCAGCCTGTCATTCCACCGAATTTCTATTTAGGAGCTGAGTGAATTACGACTTCCATCGCCCTGAAAATAGTGCGGATGCTGATCATTAAATGTTAAAGCGCACATGACCGGACCAGCATTCACACGATCGTTTAGAACCAATTACAGCCGCGCAAGAAATCTTACTGGGCCGCGCTCAGCCTGTCATTCCCAATTCCGCCGAATCTCTATTCGGTTTATGAACATGATAGCCTGAGGTCCCCAGGCCTGGCCAGGTAAAAAATCACGTGCACTCCAATTACCAATTTAATTGGAAAAAGGTGACGTATACGCTACAAGAGCCGCGCGCTGAGTTAGATTGTAAAATCTTGTAGCGCGATGCGCTACTGTGCCGCGCCGAGCTGCCATGAATTGACATCGTCAATTAAGTAAAATCTGATTATTTGACTTTAAAATCGCATAAACGTGCTTGCTTGCGCGTTTTAGAGGGTATAATTACGCCAGGCCAGGCTATGTTTATGAACATAATAGCCTAGTCCTCAGGTAAAAAGCATAAAAATCAAAAGTTTTAAAATTATAAAATTTTTTTAACGTAATTTGTATTAATATTTGATCCTAGGTTCGAATTGTTGTTATATTAGGTTTTAAGTTGCTAGTGTAGCGCGGCAAGTTACATCATACATCACAACTCATCATCAATGTTGTATTTTCATAATACTTGAACAAATTTTGAACAAATTTGGACAAATTTTGGACAAAGTTTTGATATTTACGTAAAAAATTTCAATTTTTAATTTTGTTTCTGCAGTTATAATTTCATAATAAATTTAATAAAAAAAAACATATCGGTTGCAATATGATTTATCAATATTTATTTCTATCATTGAAAAACGCTTATTAAAATAACCGTTGACCTATTGTTCTTTGAAGCCTGCAAACAAGCTTTTTATAAAATATAACAAATAACTTCCCCCACTCATCTTCTAAAATCTAATCAATCTTTTTTAACTAGAAACATATCTACGAGTGATCAAAATCCCTGGTGTTCGAAAACCCTTAACATGGCTTCCATTCAATTCGTATTAATTGCCACAACACCATATCAAACCTTTACAACATTGATAGGGGTCAATATGGAACCCATTTCAAAGAGTACCAAGAGAAGATCGATGGTGCAATAACTACTTCTTCAGGATATGTCTTAAACCTAGTGAGGACGAAAATCATGTCCTAGTTGACTGTTCGCTCTACCTCATAGTTAGGGACAAATTTAACTTCCATCCCCAAAACATCACTGACCTAGCTAGTAAAAAACTCTCCACCCTACCAAATTTACTCGATGAGGTAACTCAATCCCCTTCAACAAATTTAATCCAGTGTTCTCGGCCTACAGGTTCCTCCTATTAAAAAATTTTGATTTTGGTAAATGTGTGCTGACTCCACCACTTATGTATTTAACCTAATATTTAGTGTATTACAGGTAGACATTGACTAAGGTAGGTATTTTTCTCTTAGGTAGATATTAAGAATTTGTTAAATTTCTTAATTGTATGACTATTTCCATTATTGAAACAATTTTAATATTTAATTTGAGAGGGTCTTTTTATAGGACAGGTTCACAGTGTGAACAGATTCCAGATTTATATATTTTTAAACTGATATATTTAATAAATGATTAAAAGAACCAATTTTAAAGTTACCATACTAAAGCCTTTAGGTCCAAAAATAAACCCATTATGCTCACTTAAAAACAACTCTTAATCAGAAGGCTGTCACTCTATTAATACACCACCACTACCTCCACTGCACTAAAAGTTATACAATAAATTCTACAATCCTAATTTTGTATCATGATGGAGACCGGTGTCCATACAAAACATTTACTAGGTTGCCGTTTGGTGTGAGCAATAGCGAACAGCACGTACACTCCTTTGCCCCGTCAACCTATATCTAATCTATTTAAAGAGTGAAAACCATACTACACATTGAATTAGGATTCCTTTAAATATGAAATTGATTTATTGTAAACTTGTTTACTCTGTAATAAATGGCGTAAAATTGAAATTTTTGTTTAACTGAAAATTTTTGTTTTACTGACTTAATTTCTTGCTTCGGAAGGTGAATTTGATTCTGGTCATCGCCAAACTCCTATCCAACAAAGTCCAAGGAAAGCAACTCAACGCTTTTACTTAATGACCTTGGTCTCTCAGTATTGTGGACAAACGAATGTCATCCCAAAATTCCAGAGGCAGTCAGGATTGGACAACCAACAGCACAAAATTTCACAAAGATCATGCGTGCGCTTTCATTCGAACGTTTGAGTGAATAAAAAGCTTTATATTGCGATAAGATATTTCCGAACACTATTACTAATCACTATTTCTATTTTTAAGCACCAGACACCAGATTGGTGTCCACGGACGCCTGGACGCCCTCAATAGCCGCCTCTGCAAAATTCTATTCAAAAATTGGATCCTAACGCTAAGCAATTTAATTTTGGCTCACTGGTTGAAAACGTGATAACAGTTTTACTCCATAGCTCCTCAATATAAGAGGTTCCCCTCCTCATTTAACCCTCAATCTAGTTTCCTATTATTCCGAACAGAAGGCGGAAGCTCTAACCAGGAGGCCACCTTGCCCTCAAAGTAGCTCATGACACTATGTGGTCAGGTTATTGTGCATTCTTAGCAGACTTCATGGATAGTATTCTACATCACTAGTAACCAACAAGATCAAGTTCAGTGATAAAAGTGAAAGAATTGATCCAGTTTATTCAGTACTGCCTTATAGGTCCTTAAGTAGAGGCAGTATCTGAGACATTGGGTTTCATGATCCAGGCATACACTGAAATTTGGCAGTGTTACTTATGCAATTACTTCTTCTTTAAAATTGTAACACGAATATTCGAACTTACTGTGTATTGATTATGGTGTACTACAAAATCGTGATTTGGGTAGCTTTTACCATATTGGCAGGCCGAATAAATTTGTAAATCATGCATGACATTTTTATGAACTAATTGAAGTTTTATCTAGGGCATGCCCGACCCTCAAACGCATAACCAGTTACTAAGAAGACCTTCTATTATTGACCAGCATTTATCTACTCTATTGCAGACTGTCTCAATAGAAGTTGAGGTTTGAAAATTCTATAATATTTATTAATTATTGTTCTCTCAGATACACTTTTTATTCATCTAAATTATGTAAGATTATTTTACAACTGTATTATAATATTACTAATAGTAATATATAATATATTATATTAGACAATATTATAATCTTGTCCTATATTAATCGATTTCTTATTATGGCAGCTACTGCATTATACTGCAACACAAAATATTGCATGCCTAGTAATTAAGTTAGATGTCTATTCTATGTATAATTGTTTAAATGTCTAAGGAGTGAATTATATTAACTTTGTTTAATAAGACATCAATCAGTGAAGATCACTTACTCACAATAGGTGTCATTTATAATTGTCAAATTTCTATACTGCTCATAATATCATCTCATTGACGACTCTACAGTGTACACATAACACACTATCAGTCATTTATTTATTTAATTGCAGGCAGGCTCAGAATTATTGACAGATGGGATTATTGAGAGGCTAGCTGAACTGCTCAGCACGACCTCGGGTCGAGCTGAGCAGGCAGCTGAAATAATCGCAGAGATGGCAAAATCTGAGGATAATAGAATCATCATGGTGCAACAAGCTGTGAGTCCATTTGCAATATTTTGTCCTTTTTTATACAAGTTATTGTCACACTTGAGTTTTTATATATCTGATGTTAGTAAGCACTAAGCATTTACCGTTATCAAAAAGGGGGGCATACAACGGTCATTAATGTCAGTATTATAGAATTTTGCTGAAATATACATATAATACATTAATGCACATTAATGCCCATTAATGCACATTAATGACCGTTGTATCCCCCCCATCAAAAATGTTGAAATACCAATTAGTTTTCTTAAAGTAAAAGTAAAGTCATCAGCCCATTAAACTCTAGAACTATTGAACTCCCAAGCTATTAGTTATCATTAGTTCAAGTCAAGAACACAACTAATGATGATATAATGTATGGTTTGTTTTGACATGGTATGATAATGACACAGGTGTCCACCCCATCCCCATGTGGGCCGTGGGGAGTCTGAACACACAGAACTCTATGTAGCACCTTATCAATGGTTAATAATAATATACACAGCACAGGACCTAACTATAAACAACTACACTTAAAAGTGCTGATTATATGGGTTTCTGGGTGTTTAGTTTTCAGGCCAATTAATTGAAACGACATTTAAACAAATCAGACATTAGATCCAATCAGTGTGAATCAGATTTGTGGGTGAATATGAGGGGTTATTAGTTGTCTTAGTAACATTACATCCACCCAGGTGATACCACCATTAGTTGCAATGGTGCACAACAGTGCCCCACGAGTGCTCCGCCAGGCGTGCCGAGCAATGGGTAACATATGCTTTGAAAGCACATCAGGTAGAGATATAGTGTTGAGTGAGGGAGGAGTCAATGCTCTCGTCAACAGGCTCAATGAGGTAAATTATTCGAATTTTAGATTGAACATTTTATTTTTATTTATTTTTATCTGAACCTGCTGTCATGACTTGAAAATAATTATTTAAAATATGAATATTTCGTTAGTTTGTTAGAATTTAGGCTTTAACCGTTTTGAAGGTGCAATAAGTAAATATTTAAGTACACACGATGTGACTTGTGACTTATTGCTTTATTGGTTATTCAAGCGGGATTCATTTTAATTTATCATGCTTGCTTTGTAAAATAAGAGCAAAGTATTACATTATTGGCAACATGTAACCCTGGGCCCTGGCCTGTTAGTTCATTACTTTATTGTAACAGTGAAGCATAATGAGTATTAATGTTTCCTTACCTATACCGTATAATGATATTATAGTTATATTTCTGTGATGATATTATGACGCAGTGATCCCACCACTTCTATGATATTAACCCCACAACATTACAATGCTGAGCACATCAAATCATGGTACTTTAATTGTGCCAGTAGCTGAACAATGACAAAGCTATTAATACTGTTCATACAATAATAGTTAGTCATTATAATGCTAATTATACTGTAACAACTTTACAGTAGGTACTCTCTAATCCTCATTAATAATAAAACCATTACATTCCTTACACTTCCTCTTAATTACACTGTATAATCCTACACACAGTTACAAATCAACAATATATTCACCGCACAATTGGGATCATTAATGTAACCCACTGTAATACTACTAAACACTTTACTAAAGTTACTAATACCTTACTATTAAAGTAAATAATACTAAAGATCCTTCTCTGCAGCTAATGCCAGAAGAAGCTACTGTTACATCCCAAAATGATGTACACTACATGTTGTGCGGGTCACTGCATACCATCTGTATGGATCACGAGGAGGTTTGTTCAATTAATTAAGTTTGAAAGAATTGGGTTCTGGATCGGCACCGAGCCAATTGTTAGATCCAGGCTAAAAGCCCTAAAAGGTCCTTTACCTGGATCAATCAATAGCGCTTTTCCTATATCCTTTAAATGATCCCGGGATCATCAGCGTCATTTACTTTACATGTTACACAACACATGTTATTTACATGTTACACATGTTATTTAATACATGTTGTAATTAATGTGATATTTTGAACCTGATTCTCAAAGACCGTATGGGTTGAGGATATTCCCTGAGAACAAAAGCACGAATTAGACATAATATAGTGGTGGGTGTATTGTTCGCTCAACCAGTAATGTAGTACAGTGTTACGTGTGAGTCTGATAGTCTCAAATCAAGGGGATATTATTATATAATATTATACAGTGCACCTGCGTCGTACTCTTTGTTTAAAATGGAGTACTATAATAAATACCATAATAGGCTACTGAAATAGAGTTAAGAATTATCCCTCTATTAATCCTACATTATCTTTACCCACTTGACGGAATTACCTGCAATCTGATTCACTGGTATCAATTATCCTTGATTTTATAGGATATAAATGGTTCAAGTACACGTCATTGTGATAAGTTACCTTCTTAACCAATAACATGGTTTTAAAATGTTGCAGGTCCAGAAAGAGGCGATAAAGTTGAAGAGTTTGCCGATACTGGTAGAATACCTGAAATACAGTACAGATGGTACTGTGTTGCGGTTTGTTCTGAATATTATAGCTGCTTTCCTCGACCACGGGGAGGAGGTAAGATGGGGGTAGTAAAATTTTAATTTTAATTCATCAATTTTTTTGGTTATTTTTACTGTTAACATAGTTCTTAAACTTTATGCAATTATTCCGAAATTATTATTATGAAATCTATTTTTAATTTCATTGGAATTTTAGGAATGCTCCCTAAAACATGGCTTTCTCAGATAACAGAAGCAGCTATACAACTGAACCTGGCTCCAATTGCATCAGACATTCTCAAAACACAAAAGGATGACGACACAGTGAGTCAAACTTAATTTCCCGTCTACAGTCTGGTTTGACCTGTGGTATGTGGAGAATGCGGTACATTTCCCAACAGATAATAATATAATACTTTTATAAGTTCTGAGGAAATAACTCAGGTTTTATTGTAAGTTAAATAAGTAGTGTTTTAAGGAAGGACTTGGTAAGACATGTTCAGTGTTCACAACGTTCATTACATTACGTACAGTTATTAAACTGCGGGTGTTAGAAGGCCATCGTACATCTAAAATAACGAATTTCAAATTCCCTATTAATGGTATGACACGTGTCAAGCGATGTAAATTTTAGAGCATGTCAACATCTTATAAGTTTTACTTACAGTAGTGGTTTAATATCCGAACATCCATTACCCACGACAATTGTTGACATTTGGCAAAGAACACATTAACTTTTATAATCGACCACCTTAATAGTTGAACAATGAATCTCGTTCTTTGAACTCCACACTGTGCAATTATTAGCCTATATATATTTTAATATAATAGTATAATGAAATTTATGAGTAATTAATAATTATGATGTAATATATTAAACGTTTAATATTTAATTTATTTAATACAATTTATTATTGAACTTTGTTTTGGGAATTATTATTCAACATGGGAACTGGTTTAAAGAGACAAGGTTTTAAATACAAAATTACTCAAACGCAAACCAGCCTTCATAAGAATCAAACCGATTTTATAAGATGAAATTTACATTTTAGATGTAAATTTACATTTTACAAATTTACTGCACTTATGGCTCAATTTAGAAATTTATTGCTTCGTGACAACAATGATCACCAAAACTTACTTGTTTCGATGTACTTTTCTTCTCATGAACTCCTAAAACAACATTAAATCTTGATTTTGTGGGAAATTGTCAGATGGTTGTGGTGTGTGTAGACTGACCCCTGGTCCTATGATCAGTGGTTACTCCATTATTGCGAACAACTTACCTCTAGCTCTTGCAGTCTGCTCGGAGTTTGAGGCACCTGTAATAGTTTAATTGAAATTTAACAGCTGTAAAACGTGTTTCGTCTCCCCCCTCTAATGTACATTGTACCTGATCACTATTTATCTGACCATTCAACTCTTGAATGATTTATAATTCTTGAAGTCAGCAGCTGTAGGAGATTATTTGTGAAATTTAATTTTTAATTCTACAATTTCACGGAGCTAAGAATTCTGAGATGTCAATTAATTATGATAGAAATGGAATTTGTTTTTATCAATTCTATGATAGATCAAAAATTAGCTTAACCTACAAACTACCATTGTATTTTAATCATTTCTTTAATTCAACTTAAACTTACACACATAATAATATATTGTAGCAACTTATTTATATATGTTTTCAGAGTTCAACATTCTGAAACATTTAAAATTTGTCATTTTAATCATTTAATTAAATCTTTGGTCCAATTATCTAATTATAAGAGAAGGTGTTGGTAAAAGATATTTGCTGTAAAATAATAATATGACACCATCGGGGCGGCACTAATTGGCTCGATCATGGCATAGTATGGTCTGATCGGTTTTTATTGAGGAGTAATCAATGCTGGGATAGCTTGTACCATGTACGGTCTACCCACATCCAGAAACACGGCAGCCTGACCGGCAGTCAGAAGTGAATTTTTTAGGGCATAAGACATTATACTGAGAGGAAATTTAGAACTTTCTGGATGAGGTACGGTTTACCGCAATCTACACTGTGTGTAACTGTACAATTAAAACGAAACTGTTAACAGGTAAAAGAAGCAGTGCTGGACGTGTTGGGAAACTTCAACTTGTTGGAGAAGCCCCTGATACAGATGCAGCTCTACCAGTCAGGGGTGCTGAACCAAATAGTTGAGATTATTAATACCTCTCTGGACGAAACTGACACTGCCGCCATTGAACGGATCGCTAGTGAGGTGGGTTTTTACAAATTTATTGAAGATGTAATTTTATTTTAATAAAGAGATATTCATCACAAGATCATGTCTTTTATGACTGAGTTGAGTTAAGACTGGGGGCATGCACAATGCACATGTGCGGTATGTCATACGATACATAATCAAATAATCTTCTACATAACTTAATGATGATATTATGATGAATTCTGCCAAATATGCGCCCACTGAACACTACTATGCTAACTGAGTTTAGAGGGAGCTACTTATTTGTTAAAATATATCGCCGTGAATTCTGTAAGAAAAGCTCAAGTCCTGATATTCGAGATCTTATGCATTGTCATGCATAACAATTTTTCAGGTAATTATGAGATTGCCCTCGTCAGCTGATATTTGATTTATGTACTGTTTGTACTGTCTTAGTTCTGTCCTACCAAATCCAATTTATAGTGAACTATTTACTCTATTGCAAGTTTAATAGCTTTGTTGGTTATCATGATATAATTGGTTAAGCAAGAAAAGTCAAAATGTTTAAAACTCAAAAATTACTAATATCGATACGATTTATTCAATCAATTATTATTCTCAACTATTATCTCTGAACGTTTTAGCTTCCAAGATCCTAGATTTGAATTCTAATGAGAAGTAGTGTTGCTTTTATTAGAGGTCCTTCGAAGACAACTTAGTTTATCTGTCACGATTTTACCGTGTTTAGTAAATCCTCAAGCATTATTAAGTTTAGTTTCTGTAGTTCATCTGCCACAATCCTGAACGATAGTAAAATGGTCAACAAAAACTGGGACAATATCAAAAGGAGTCACGAAAGGTTGGACAGAAAATTGGAATGATAGAGTTAATGACAGTAGAATGGTTTGTTTCACCTGGTCCCCCACCGTTATCATGAACGGAGATTTTTACTCCCATCACCATCCTCACCTTCCATTATACAATTACATCACTAATTAACCAACTGAATAAACAGTAATTATGTAATTACATTAATTATGTTTCAGATTCTGGTTCTGGTTGTGTCACACGATGGGATAGCCCAGCTTGTGTTTGAAGACACTGCTCTGGATCTCACTAAAGAAGCTATGGACTGGATGAAGGGATACCAGGAGCACTTGAAGGGAACAGGTATTACTATTAGCGACGTAGATTTTCTACTTGGTAGTTTTTCTGACTGGAAACTGGAATTATCGGTTGACGGTTTATCTATATAATATATATGTATTTCATATGTATTTAATATTATGTATTTGATATAATCCATAAGTCTTGCATTGATAATTTTCTTCTAAAAATCGTCGAATGTCGAATGTCGATAGCTCAAAGATAACGTTAAGTCTAAAACACCTCTTTAATCAATATCTTTACCTACAGTATGATCTACATAAACAAACTAAAATAAAGTCTCCCTCAACAGGTGCACTGGTGATAGGTAACCTAGCAACGTCAGACCTACGTAGCTCACTGCTGGTAGATACTCCTGACCTGGTGGAGACCCTGTTCAAAGTGCTGGCATGTGATTATACTTCCGATGAGATGCTCGTTAAGGTTAGTTGGTTGATTTGCTAATTAATTTACCGTAACTTGAGTTAAGAATATAAGTTTTAACTTAGATTGTACTATAGTCCAAGTTCTTATCTTAAATTCTTAAAAGAATATAAGATAAGAACTTGGACTATATACTAGATTTATTTATGTTATTGTCGAGGTACACAATATGAGCAGATCCATCATCCAACTTACTTAACTTTTTTAAATTATCAAGTCGCTTTTAAAATGTTTCTTTCCATATCCAGATCTGTAACCCTGTATTATCACAGCTAATTATTACAACTGATTAGGACTGCTTAGTATTACTTATCGGACCGATGTTATAGTCTCAATACCAGTTATTAACAAAATTACCTTATTAACCTGACTAACGGAATTTCAAGCATTTTGTTACATGCTATGATCACGGAATACTTGATCATTGCCGAAACATTTCCCGGAATTCCTTAAACACGGCCAATTCTTCCAGTCTCTAATACACGGAGTATTAAATTCTTCGGGCTAACTTCATACCTCACATTAGTCCATGGTGTAGTATAATTTTGGATCTTACATTCTTTTAAATTATCACTCAGGATTGTACGCAGTTTACACGCTGCTCTTGTCATTCTCACTGTGCATGATTTCCTTTGCAACAAAGCATGACCATTATAAGTTCATGAATCTACTTATAAAGGAGTCAGCTGAACAAAGAGTGCGGAATTTGATCCAATTCGTATCTTAATTGATCATTAGATTATGGTCTAGAATGCATTCAAGTCTCCAAAATTATATGCATGGCCTCTGAGAGTGTTTCTGGTGAGCGTTGAAGCTTCAAAATCAACAGATGAGCGGAAGACAGCAATAATTTGAAAATATTTTGTTATTATGAACCTGCCAGCTGCCTACAGTGCAGATGTAAATATTCTATGTTCTATGTACTGATAAAGCCAATCTATGGACCAGTTTGTAACATTGAGCAATCCAAAGCAATCAAATACCCGTGTAGATTGTACTCTATACTGCCCTATAAGGCATGTTTCATGGCAGATGGGTAACAGTTAAAAGTCTCTTAACTCTTAGACACAACTTCATTAAACTGTTCTAATACTCAAATATATTATATCCTACCGGTTACAACTTTAAAACTTGTCAAATCGAAGAACATAAAGTTATTATCATCATTACACACATTTCTTTCTGTAGTACGTTTGTCCACTCTTATCTGTATGTAGATAACAGCTAAATTGCATGTGCTTGTGACGTGGACTGTGGTAACTAACTACGACTGACAGACTGAGGCTAGGCGGTACGGGAATCAGAACCGTCCAATTACATAAAGCTGCCACAAACTTTCCAGTAAAGTAAGTTTTTGATAATGGAACCTGAACCAAAACGGCTAGGGGGATTCTCAGCGCTGACCAGCCTAGAGCTAGTCGACAAGCTAGATGAAGATCAGATAATGAGGGAGAGCAACCTTATTTTGAATCCTGAATTTATCAAGAATCTGCCACGTAAAACTCGTAGTAAAAAGGACATTGACGAAGCTCGTGTGGCCCTAAGAGAGCATTTCCAACAATTTATTGGCGAAGAACAAGATTCTTTATTTAACTTGTTATCTAATTGTGTTGAAAACTTAACTGAAATCATTACGAGGCACACGGAGGACGCTAGTAAGCAGTTGAAAGGACTTCAAAAAGACATTGGCCAAACTCTCAGTTCAACAACTACCACAGCTATTCAACCACCCTGCAGCCCTCAGCAGACGCCTATCCCCCCACCGCCCAGCCAACGACTACACAGCCAAGGACTACACGGTAACTCGACAAACTTAGGTACACTACCGTTTGAGACACTTGATGGTGCACATTTTGACACATTTACGAGTTCTGCGCTGAACGATGACGTAACTTATGACCGTACTTTTCCTAATAGACGTGTTGCCTACTATGGTCAGTTCTCATATCGCTATTCCGGCGGTTCCCATCATGCTAGAGACATTTCAAAATCGTCATATTTGAGTGAAATTGCTAATGTTCTTAAGACCGAATATCCAGATCTTAATTTCAACTCAGCCATGGTCACCTCATACGATTCTCCCCGCTCCTGCATTCCACCCCACTCAGACAACGAACCCAGTATCAGTAGGGATAGTAACATCATCACTCTGTCACTCGGCTGTCCTAGAGAAGTGGTATTTCGGAGGAAGATCCCTGGAGAGTACAAGAAGGAGACATTCACAGCTACTCATGGTTCTCTCTATACCATGTCCAGACAAAGCCAGGATGAATGGGATCACTCCGTTCCAGGAATCCCTGAAGAGAAATTTGAGGGGCCCCGATTGAGCATTACCTTCAGACTGCTAGAGGACCCCGGTACAGTCAAGAAGAGCAGACGTCCCCAACGAGGCTCCTTGTCGTCAGGCCTATCATCACCACACAAGGACCACCCAACACCGAAACGACTTCGGCGAGTTCTTATACTGTCTGACTCCAAGAACCGTACATTCGACTGCTCTCTCCTCAAAGAGCCGATCATTGCGTTCAGAGAAGATCTCTTCCATCTGAGAGACTTAGCACAACACCAAGCCTCAATAGAACAATCTGATCTAGTCCTCATCAGTGCCGGAGTGAACGACCTCAGATTCGGTCATGCTGATCCTATGACCCTGCATGACCACCTAAAATATTTCATAAGTCACTCTGGCACTCAATTCATCTTCGACGCCATATCACCAGTCAACTTGAATGCAGACCCTTACCATGAGCTGAATGACAGTATTAACAACCTGAACGAGCTGCTTGTTCATCTCTCACTACGCTCGCCCAACTTTCTTTTGTTTGACAATTTGAATTTCGGTTTGCCCCACCTTGCACGGGATGGCCTACATTTAAATAACACTGGCAAATCTGTTCTCACGACATGCTGGATAAATTTGATTTTACTGAGCTTAGGATTTCGTAAAGGATCACTACCTCTAAGACGTCCATTTTTAGATATATGTAACAACTATATGAATAGTTGCGGTTTCGGCTGAGAGTTAAACACATACAACTACTATGATCAATTTGTAAAAGGACTGATCTGCAATCATATTTCAAATTAAGCCAACGTAGCATAACATTTTCAAAACACGTCGAATACTAATATTATCGCAACTCACTTACACCTGTCACAACATTTCGCCTTATCAGTAATCTCGGCTTTACACTTATCAGTCATTCTAATTACAGTCCCTTAATCGCATCGTTTAATACTCCATTTATAAAACAAAATACGAGGCCTACTGTATATTATTACATCTCATTACATTGTACACATGATACAGAAAACGAAAAATCACATCGACAATCTACCCAACTACCGACTTCTGACAGACTATGACTGATCCACAGTCCGTGCGCCCCTCGCATTAGTCAATCTTTTCTGTTATTTATTATCAAATTCTTTAAGAGAACTAGTTGCATAGCCTGTTGATTTTGAGCAGATAATAATCTGTAGTTTTTAAGTAGTAAATAGGCCCAACCGTCACGATCTTGTCTTGCACACAGAACTGAAAGTTCTTGCAAACGGATCTGACCAGCCTACTGTCTACACCCATCAGATTATTTATTAATATCAATTTTTCTTTATTCAGTTTTTATTTCATTTATTTAATCTGTTTTCAACTCTTACTTTATTCTGTCACTGAAAGTGGAGGGAAGTAATCATAGGCAACACGGCTCACAGCCCAATTGCGACAAATGCTATGTTCGTATCCCTAAAAGTTCTCCTGACCTAATTTGTGACCTATGTGCTGAACGTAAACATTTAAAATGCCAGAAACTATCAAAAAACGATGCCCGGCACATTATAAATTCTGGGAACCCATGGTTCTGCTACGAATGCATAAGCTCAATTCTCCCAATCAATGCCTCTGATGTCCCGACGAATAAAAAAAGTAGTGTTAACAAGACTAATTTTAAAACAAAGTGCATGGCCTGTAACGGGTTTTGTTATTCTAGATTAAACATTAGGTTTTGTCCATGGTGCGATGAGTACATTCATAAAAAGTGTTTTAGAGATAATTTAGGCTGCATAAAGTGCTGTGAGTCGTTAATCCCAGGTTATTATGTGACATCTTATGATCTTTTTATGGACTGTAGCAGCCGAATCACTGCTCTTTTCAATCCATACGACCGCTCACATGGTTTAGATTTGATTGGTAACGCTTTAGATCAGGATAACGATGAAAGTTACCAATACTGGAACGAAATCAGCGATATATTAACCAATTGTAAGTATCAGCAGCCATCGAACATTAAAAGTTCCTCCCGTGATGAACTGAAAGTGTTTTCTCTTAATGTGCGATCATTAGTAAAGAACATCACATACTTCCGTGAAGAAATCGACAGTTATACTAAGTATGACGTTTTGTGTCTTAACGAAACCAATTTGAAGTTAGATAAATTACCAAACGGAATCTCCGACATTAAAATTGAAGGGTTTCACGAGCCTATTGTTCAGGAACCATTACGCAAATCAGGAAAAGGTGGTGGCCTTGTAATTTACATTAATAAGAGGGTTTGTGATCCCGAAAATATAGAAAATCTTAAGGCAACCACAGATCCCGATGACACGTGCGCTGAATTTCAATTAGTTAAGGTGCATAATTGCAAAGGCACAAACCAAACAAAAGTATTGATAAACTTTTACAGGTCCCCATCTAAAGGTACTCAGAACTTCTTAAATTCTTTGGAAAAGGTGCTACGAGGTCTAGATAGACATTCTCGCAAGCATATCATGTTTTTTGGAGACGCGAACATTGATCTTATAAAATTCAAAACTGATATTTCTGGACAGAACCTCATAGACCTCCTTGCCAAGTATGGATTTGTTCAGACGGTTTCAAGGCCGACACGAGTCACCGATCATAGTGCTACCTTAATTGATCATGTCTACACAAATAATATAAGTAACACAATAAGCAGTAACGTTGTAACGGTGGATTTATCGGATCATCTTGCTATCGTTACCACTTTTAAACTAAGTAACTCTTCGCAACAACATCTCAGGCTACCCACTAACACACAACCTAAACTTAGTTATGAAACACGTGTCATAAATGAGGCCAACAATGCTGCTTTTAGGGAACTCATCGATGGGGAAACGTGGGACGAGATATTAAGTACAGACGACGCTAGTCTGCAATACGGAAAACTTGCAGATATATACACCAAGCACTATAACACTGCCTATCCACTAAAAATCAATCATATTCGCCGTGAGCACGAGCGTTCTAATACTAAACCCTGGATACTACCCTGGCTTGAAGAAGCATGTGCGCGGAAACAAGAAAGTTATCATAGTAAAGTACTTGAACCTACAATGAATAATATAGAGGCCTATAAAAAGCTAAAACTTTTCTGTAAAAAACATGTCAACATTGCCAAACAACGATACTATAAAAAACAATTCGAAAAATACCAGGACTGCTCCAAAAAACAATGGCAAATAATCAACGGTTTACTTGGTAGAAGCAGGAAAACTGAGCAGTTAAGACTCAAAGGTTCGGACGGGTCGATTTTGAGTTCTGAAGATACCGTGGCTGAAAGGTTTAATGACTATTTCTCGAACATTGCTACGAACATCAAAACTCAGATAAGTGCCCGTCAGACCTTTGACCCTGGAGGGTTCCAAGAATATCTGCCCACATCCTGTTCTCAATCAATCTATCTCCAGCCTGCCGAAACGATCGAAATTCAAAGAATTATTATTGGTTTGAAGAACAAAGCGACCCTTGACACAAAAATTGAACCACTAAAAGTAGCCAGTTCCAGCGATAGTTTCCTTGCTATATTAGCAAAAGTTATCAACGAATCCTTAAGTACAGGCATATTTCCACAGGCCCTTAAAATTGCCAAAGTAACTCCCATCCATAAAGGAGGCTCTAAACTTGACGTTGAAAATTATAGACCCATATCTCTCTTAGGTTCCTTCTCAAAAATATACGAAAAACTGATGCACCGACGTGTCTTAGAATTTCTTAACAAAAATAGTTCTTTATTCGAAAATCAGTATGGTTTCCGTCCAGGAAGGTCCTGTGAACATGCTCTTCTTAATGCACAAAGTACAATTTTACACTCTCTTAGCAAAAACCAAATTTCACTACTGCTATTATTAGATTACAGTAAAGCGTTTGACGTCCTGGATCATGCTACACTGCTAAATAAATTACAGCACTACGGCATCCGGGGAATAGCTCTAAAGTGGTTTAAGTCATACCTAAGTGATAGAAGCCAATATGTAGCAATAAACAATTCACATTCGTCCCACAAGCCTATTGTGCATGGTGTTCCACAAGGGAGCATACTAGGTCCCTTACTTTTCGTCATATACATCAACGATCTTCCCGGTATTTCTAACATGATGGTAAAATTCATACTTTATGCAGACGATGCAAATATCATTATTAACGGTTCCAATGTCCAAGAACTAATGCTAAGGGTCAATCAATTAACGGAAACATTATCACGGTGGGTTAATAGCAACGGATTAGCACTAAATCTAAAAAAGACGTGTTATATGATTTTCTCTAAAAAGCGCATAGAACCATCATTGATTAAAGTACAAATAGAAAATACAGTATTAGAACGTAAAACCGAAGCCCGGTTTCTTGGTGTAATTGTAGATGAAAAGCTGAACTGGAGTAACCACATAAAAGCACTGAGGAGCAAGATGTCAAGATTTATTGGGGTGATGTACAGGATAAAACATAAATTGCCAATGAAGGCCCGTTTACAGATTTTCCAAAGTTTTGTTCAGTCCCATTTAAACTTCTGCTCACTTGTCTGGGGATTTGCTTCAAAATCTCTTATAGAATCTCTTTTTGCTAAACAAAAACAAGGTATGAGGGCAGTTATGGCCGGAAATGTGAACTACTACTACAAGGACGGAAAACTGCCAGAGCACACAAAACTAGCATTTAAAGAACACGAGGTCTTAACCGTTCAAGGGGTTATCGTTAAAAACGCACTTATTTTACTGCACAAAGTTCGAAATATGTCTAGTTTGTTACCTAAATCGATTTCAGAACTTTTCCCTCCTAACACACCCAAACAAGGAACGACACACGAACAAAACTTAGACTGGTTATCAATTTACTCACAGACTGACCTGAGATCTAGCATCTTTTATAAAGGCCCAATGCTCGCTATTTCAGAGCATAACACTCGCATTACATGCCCATCCAGTATATTTTCTATCAACATATATAAGAATTCGTCAAAAAAAGTACTACTAGACTTGCAAAGTGCTGGCTGCAACGACGAATGGCCACCATTTTTACTCCACAACCTACCTGGATTACGTAAATCACAAAGAACATAGTCAATAATCACTCAAAACCAAACTCAAACAGCTCAAATTAAACAATCTGAATCAGGACAACATTTCAAACCACCTGCCATTCTAACAGCACATTCCACATTTCCTTATTTCACTGCCACATAGCGCATATCTACACTGATAACACACCTAATTGCGGTGAGGCAGCATCATAAAGTTACTAATATCAAATATGTTTGCAGATCAGGGCCAGTCGACTCGACCAATAAAATTTTAATTGAATAGTTTTAATAGATAACATCACAATTATAATCTGCGTGCCCCTCGGGGATGAATATTTTAACTTATTTCAATTATATGTATATTACTTTTGAGTAAACATTGGCTGGTACTACGGACCAGTCCCCCAATCAATCATTAATTTCTACGGTTAGATCTAGTAATTTGACGTCCGATTTCCCAGCTCATGCCCATCAAATTAAATATGCCCAGAAATAAACTGATAGTATTAGTTATACAATATACACCAGATTTTAAGATCGTGTAATATATTCACCTCTGATATACCAGGTACCTAGTGATCACGTGTTACGCTTAGCGCGCTCATTAAACTTGAATTAAAATCAAGGTTACACGGTACAGTAGGTGTTAAGTACCTTGTCAATGTGAGTGTGGTTGTTTAATTTTAGTTCTGTCAACACTAGGTATTTCTATAATTCTCCTGAGCAGTGAGCTGTATGACCTGTTCTGTAGATGACTTTATCGGGATCACGATTTAGATTTATAGATATAGTTTATAAGTTGTGTCAGGACCCTGATGTTTCAGTTCTGTTGGCTCAATATTTAGATCCTTGTGAAATGTGAATATCTATCAATCATTGACTGAAATAATTTTAATAATATTTGCTTGTCAAGACAAGAAATAAAAGATAACACAGACTGAAGAGGATAAAATTTGTCCTCAGTACTAAATTATTAAAGAATGATTAAAAAGTATAACAGTATAATATAACGTCACGCTATACTCGCAGGTAAAACACGCAGCTCTCTCCGCACTACGCAACCTCTCCATATGCGAGGTAGCCAAGCCCCGTATCCGTCCCCACTTGGAGACGTTGCTAGGCTACGTGTCATGTGACATGCCCATGTTGGTGTTTAAGAGTGTGGGGTGTGTCAGGTGCCTGACCAGGGGAGACTCTGAGATTGCTACTGAGCTCGCTGTTAATCTTACACTTTTACAGGTACAGTTTGTTTGCCATGTTTTTAAGGTTTTGTTGATGATGATTTACAGTTTAGTTATGTTTTATTTATTGAGGATACGTTCGTTTAATTGATTTTTGATTTTTTTTGGTTCTTATTGATGTTTGCTATTATAAGTAACATAGTCCTCTTTTAAACTTATTATATACTACACAGACTTTCTGGAGTAAAAATGCTGTCTTGTCTACAAGTACAAGAAAGCAATAATAACTTCTTTGTGGTTCTTAAGAAGCACATTTCATGCAGTGTGGAGCACCAATTATCTAGTAATTATCACCCAATTAGTAACGATACAAGAACCGGAATATAATGGACAGTTTGAGCCACAATACTCCTCTGTAAGATGAAAGATTCTCCTAATAACTGTAAATATTTCGTTATTCTACACTAACTTATATAAAAGTCAATTCCTACACACGCTTTGGCATTAAATAGAAAACGTTGATGTATTTTTCTACACTTGAAACGTTATGTTAATGTATAACTATTACATTGTACAATAGTTGCATTTGGTGTATCTAAATACTAGCTTGAGTAGCACATTTAAATGTAGAATGTAGATAACATTGTTACTCGCCTTAGTTAGGATCTAACCAAGTTAAGAGTCGATCTACTCTACCGCAAGACGTGCCTTCACAGATTGTTCCGTGCCTTCGAATTTAGCTTGAGATTAGTTCGAGATTGGGTCGAGATTAGGTTGATTAGGTTGAGTGTTATCACCAGCAGTAAATAAATTTTAATCTAGTTTATTTCCTGAATCCATTGAACCATTTGTCAGATTACTATGGAATATGGATCGCATAAGACACGATAATCATCAATTTATGCTATACAAAATGTTTATGGAATGACTGCCAGCAGATTTACCTCATGAGTCATGACTAGTTGTGTTACTAAAATCAATGTATTACACATATTTTCATAATAAGTTAGGACTTGCAGTTATAACGAGTAATTACTAACGACTACTAGTTCATTGCTTACTATACGTGTTACAGTGTCAGGTATACACAGCACATAAATAAACACTTCCCTTTATTTTACTGTCACAATTTATATCATTTACTGTTTTATATATCAGTAAAGCCAGTAGCTCATACGTACCATGTAGGAACTGTGAACCCACATGTACAGAAAGACGACGGATCGGCAGATAATCTGCGAGGAAAGTTTTGAGGAAATTTAAAATTAGGTACAAAAGAGATTTTTAGAACATCTGACCTTTTTTATAATTCTTTCTTTTTAAGGGCATAATTTTTATGGAAAAGCACTGATCTGCGAGGAAATTTAAAACGAACCGTTAAATAATCACGCCGCGCTGCACGTGCATGTACTGCTATAATAAGATAACAAAAGGTGGATCTGATTTGTTAAAATAACAATAGTAGGTTGTATCCGGGCGGAACATAGTGTGTACAGTGTACAGTGTGGGTAGCAGCTAGTACAGTTATTTAAATAATAATAACTTAATATATTATACGCATCATGGAAATTGTGGTCGTGTGCAATGAGCATGGAGCTATCGTGGAGACTCGGTTATATGGCAGAAGTTATGAGGTACGACACTTTGTCAAACAGAGCTCATGTATTATATAGTAACGGGTTAAAGGTAACTAGGTATATTAACAATAGGAGCCTTATAGGTAGATAATACAGGATACTGAATTGGTAATAATTAATATAATAGAGGCTAGGGTTAGTGGTGTTCATAGCAGAAAATGCTGTTCCTCCAATACAATGGTTATATTATTATTATCCTGTAGTAGCGCCCTTCAGCCGCTGATTTGCTGATCAGGCCAGTAGAATAGATCAGGCTACTAGTGGAATTCGCTACAGTGAGGGCCCAACTATAAATGTTAGTGTACGATAGTTAGCCAGCTATTTGGGACTCTAATTTAACAAGGAGCTTACAGTTCACGTGGCTGTGCCAGGATAGATCTTAGAATTACAAGAAGATTATTAATATAATACATACATATATAAAAGAATGGAGTATCTTACCTGAGAAGATAATATTTTGTGGAGGCTTTTACATGTTTTAGTTATTCAAATACAAACTGCTGTTTATTCACCTCATTAACATCATTTCACAGGTCATTTATTTCACCACATGTCACAGAAATTAGATACACGAGGTGCTGTGGCCTGTGAGTGGCTATTGAGTTTATGTTTCTGAATTTTCTTAAATAAAGACCTGGAAAGATGGTAGTACGTGGGAAATTTGAGTCTGAGTATATATTCCACGTCCCTGTCTAAATTCTTTTTTGTTGGGGAGTGGCCCGAAGTTCCAGCCAATGTTTACTCAAAATATTGTATATAATATATAATATGACATAATTTATCTATCTTAATATAACGAAACATACCTGAGCGCAGTTAAAGTGGCCTTTAGGATTCTCTCATCTTTGTGATAACTTGTGAAAGATAGAGTGCTAGTGCCTACTATTTAGTACCTACTATTGCTTATTACAGTACCTAATGATATACAGTGCCTAGTATAGAAGTGCCTATTACAGCGCCTACTTGTCTACAATATGTTTCAGTATACACCCACAGTTTACCAAATACTCACGCCTCTAATTCTGAATATATAATCAACTATTCCGTTCTTTTATTAGAACCAGCACATTGCACAATCAGTGCATCTAGATGCATCTCTCATCGGCCTCTTTTGATCTGGTGGTTCTAATTAATTAGCAGAAAATTGCATTTATCATCGCTAAGGTAGCGGTTCAGTTCATTTTCAGGGAAATTTATAGTCTGCTACTGTTATCATATAGATAGCTATAATCGTAGGGCTATTGGTTGCTTTTATACCGCTGGATACTGGAATAGTGGATAATATACAATGAACTGTAAGCGTAGTTAGCAATCAGGAGCGAGAGTTGGTGTTATTTTCAAGATTGTAAGATTGAATTGTGAACCTACAAAGAATTGTAAGCATATTTTACAATCATGGGTTGATGTTATTGTCAATATTGTAAGATTATATGAATTCGTTCAAACATCTGTGCAGATACGAATGCATGTATTACTAGACTCATTTACCCTCAGATTACCCTCGGATTAACACCACTATTAACCACTATTAACCACTATTAACCACTTTAACACCACTATTTACCACTATTTACCACTGTTAACCACTGTTAACCACTGTTAACCACTATTAACCACTATTAACCACTGTTAACCACTTTAACACCACTATTAACCACTATTAACCACTATTAACCACTATTAACCACTATTAACCACTTTAACACCACTATTATTCCAGACTCTAGTTGGACTGGTAGACAAGTACAAGTATCACAACGGTATCCAGGGAGAAGTACCCCGCCTCATCAGTACTCTGATCGTAGAGGGAAAACACAACCCTCAAACTATCACACAAATGGTTACTTTCTCTTTACCTCATTTGTTAATAATAAATCAGTTTTTAACAATTTATTTATCTATTTATTTATATGTCGTAGCTGTTTGAAGTGTCCGACGACAAAAAATGAAAAGGTCAGAATATTTCGCGAGACATTTCTGATGGCGGTTCTTAGATGTGTGATCATTCGCGCGTCACGTTGGGGTCATTAGTATTTAACAATATGATCAGACAACATATGGAACCCAGAAATTACACGATTTCAACATAATATGATGTCATTATGAGATGTTTTGTGTATAATATTACCTTTTAAAGATGCCTAGCATCAATCATCATGTTCATGAGATTTGTTTTGAATTGCGAAAATAAATCATAAAGAATAAATTCGTTAGCTCATGACATTTGAGCATTTGTAGATATTTAATATTTATACATTAATTAAAATGCTAGCCAGAGAGCTTCTTGTTGGCGTAATGTATTTTTGAAAGCATTTACATATTCAATTTTGCAGATTGAATGTAAGATTATGCCGCTAATATTGCAAATGACAACGACTAAAGAATTCCCTCAAATCCAAGTCGAAGGCTGGCTCGCTATTCAAAAGGTAAATGATTGTTCATGTTGTAGGATTGTAATATTATGTTAAATCACATACCACAATACAAATGGTGAATCACTCTAAATTCCTAGCTACCATCTGCATCCATTTAAAACGGGTTCACTTTTCTGAAATGGCCTAATTGCGCGTACGTAACTTTTCGCACCTGTCACATCTCTTTGGAACGTGGTGAGCATGTAATTATAGATTGCAGGTGTTCAGACTCTTTGGAATCTAGTGGGACCACTAATCGTCCAGGGGCGAGATTCAGCGATTCTGGCCAAGAGGCTGAGATTAGTTACTTCCATTCTAACTCTTAGGTTCAGAGTCAAGAACAACTGACCCATGCACCAAACCTGGTGAGAAGAAGAAAGGCAGACCCTGCCAAACTTGTCACCTTGTTAGTGGCAATTCCATGGTCTCCAATAATGGACACTCAGTCAGAACTCAAGGTGGTAACTGTAAGACACGCAACATTGTGTACGGCGCGACATGCAAACTTTGTACTGTTAATAACGTATACGTGGGAAAAACAGTCACCAGCCTCAGCCAACGTGTGAATGGTCATCGCAGTAAATATTATGAGATTTTAGAGGCGAGTAGTAAGGGGAATGTTGAGAGCCACAGAGATTTTGATGACGAGAATGTTTTAGGGGCACATCTTTTTTCAGTTCATAATTTGAGGGAGAGATCTGTTTTCAATGAAAGTTTCCATTTTGATATTTTGTGTTCTACATCCCCAGATAATATTAGAAAGTCAGAACAGTTTTATATTAACAAATTGAAGACACTTTATCCGTTTGGCCTGAACAATGTGAATTCCGTTTCTGGAAGTTAATTTTTCATGGTGTCCCGAATTTTATTTTTAAATCGTCCATTTTTTGTTTATATATGCAGTCTATCAATTTTTGAATTGCGTCTTTTTGATTTAATGAACTACTGCAGACTCCACATTATTATAGTATATGCGATTAATTTTGTTCCGATTTTAAACTATTCCATTTTTACGAGATGCTAAATTAATTTTTTGATAATTTTTTGAGAATTTTTTGAGACTTTACTACATTTTTGATGAGAATTTTTGACATTTTCAAACTAACCATTGATATTCTCAGATTATGTGACTGATTAAATGCTGAAGATAAAAGAAATATATTCATTTTGCTAAGATTATGTTTGCGTTTCATTGCTCAACAGCTGTTCGAAGGATCAAATATAAGATTACCATTCTAATATGAACTGTATAATTGTGATAGGTAGCAATACTACATACTATAAAACAGATCAGATAACCAGATTGTGATTATTACCACAGATAATACACACGCAAGGAGACGGCTCCTCTCTTGTCTCTGAGAAAGTTCTAAAGTTTTGTGAGGGCTCCCTGACCGACGATACTAATCCTAACGTTCGAATACTCGCGCTTAACATCATCAGGTATTAATTAATTATACATAATATTCCCAATATTAAATAAAAACAATTAAAAAGTTAAAATCAGCAGTTGTTTTCAATTGTTTAGTAAGATAGTGTGCCATTCAATTGATTATTTATTATTCTACCTCGGAATCTTAGCTTACGACAAAAAATGTTGTCAGAGTTATCAGTGATGTTTATTTTCAGGAATTCTACATTTTTAGAAAAGGACGATCATATTTATTTTGACATAAATAAATAACGTTTATACCATAAAAACTGAGATATGATAGTAATTTATAAAGTCATTGAAGTGTGATCTACAGCTGGTGTTACCAGACATCCCACAACTATGAACCTATTTAAAAACAACAGATGTTATATCAATCATTAAGTAAAACTGCACGTTATACCACTATTATATCGGTGTGACATTTAATATGTTTAAATATTCCAAATATAATGATATTTTCGTCTCGCAAAATTTGATATTCAGTTCCCGTCACATGTGTCGTGGCGGGGTTTATTTTAACTTTTTAGACTATCCAATTCCATGGAACATGGTGGATTATAAATAACCTCTCTCAGATTGCTGAGTAGCAGTATTACAAAGGAAGAAGATCTGCACGAAATAACAGAACATTTGAACCGACTGGCGGTATCCAACGCCGACCTCCCTGCCAAGCAACTGGCTACGGAAATAAAACAGTCCAAACCGTTCAACTGACATAATCTTCTACATTCTAAACTCTAGGATCATTAACCATTTCAATTTAAAGTGGGCACATTTCGAGGAGTGTTAGTTAAGTGTGGATTGTTTTTTAAGTAAAATTATTTTCTCTCCTTGTAAAAATGCCTGTCCTATCAGTAGTGCATGGCAAGCAATTAGGTCTGGGGTTTAACCATATTGTAATTTTGTTTTGAAAACCTTGACTAGGTGGCGTAAATACTCTTCTAAAAAAGAAGAAATTTTCGTCACCTGTAGTGAACTCTGTCAATCGGGCGATTTTTTACTTAATCCAACATCCATGCCCCAATCAATTATTTCATTTTACACTTTTCGTGAGAATAACTGTCATTGAACAGTCGGCTACTTTGTGTTCCACCCATATTATATTTTGCTGTGCGAGTTGAAGCAGTCTGACTGTCTAACCTTAGCAGTGGGATAGATAATGGATTCTGCTTTAAGATCATTTTAGATATTAACTATGTCAATCAATTTTGTGGCGTGTAGATTTAACGAAGAAATATCATTTTTGTCCTTAGCATTCAAAGTTAATCAATGACTGTACGTTTGATTTTTCATATCACCCGAAATACAGGAATCTTTTTTATTTTTCGGGCTTGATCGATTATTTAAATATTTGTGTGCTATGGATACCAATCTAATGATTGTTTTGGAAAGTTAACTTGATTAAAGATTTATTTTTCTCAAATTAATCGATATTTTACCCTTCTAAATGCTGACTGACGTTCCCTTTTTTCGTGGAATAGTTAAATTATCTACGCGAATTTAGTGCTGCAACTGTAGATTGATTTGGTATTCCGTATTGAGAAGTTTTGATGTATTGTGTAAAATCTTTATTTGTCATAATTTGCTGTGTTCTTTGTTAAGTTGGTTAATTCCCCCTCAGTGGAGCTCTCAGTAACGACCATGCGCACTCCCCCAACTGCAAATAATTTAAAAGTCGACATTCTGATCAAATTGACGAGGAACAAAGCTTCATTCCGTATTGCAGTAAATTATTAAACTTCACGACGAGAACTTGTGGAAATTAAAATGAAAGGGTCTACCGATACCTATATTGGAAGGCGCATTGTCATTTCTGTGATCGTATATGCGCAACTCGCGGTTTATTACGCGCGCGCGCACGCGGCCCAGGCCAGCCGGCGCGCATGGTCGATTCGGCCGGTTATATAATATTACTGGTTAGGACGATCGAATATCGATCTACCTGCTATCGTTTCGACAGGTAAAGCCTTGATTGACGATGCCAACCCTTCCAGATCGTTGCTCGGCGAAGCAGAACATTACGATCTCCTCAGAAGCGAAGCAAGAATGATAGTTCGCGTCGAAGCGGCGACGTCCTCCAAGTTAAGATTTGGAAAAATTGCCAAAAGTTCGCACGTGCATTATGACGCCACGACAGTCTTTAAACCTGGATCAGTGCCATGCCAAGGATTTACACCTGCACGTGCAATTAGGTTGAAGATTCATAAATTAATTTTGGCCGGCCGCCAAAACACAAAATTATTTTGCACGTGCAAGACAGTATAAATACAATGCGTTTAGATCATACCTTTCATTTAAATTTTTTGTAATGCTTTTCGGAAGTAAGGATTGCACAAGCTAGATGGTCAATACCCATATGAGAGAACGGCAGAAAGAGGGTGTGCGCTGGCAGACCGCCGAACGGAACTGTCGGAAGGGAGCAGTGGATGTCGGATGAGTATCAGTGAGCACTTATTAAGCATTGACAGCTTAAGTTATTCAGTTTGAAAGAAGGTTATCCGTTATAGTTGAATAAAGTGTAAGCAGGCAAGACTCAAGAGCAAGCGTCTGTATTCTGTAAAGTATCGAAGGTGAAGAACGGCCAGGTAGCGCAAACGGCCAGGTAGCGCAGTTGGTTAGCCAGCTTTGCAATCGTGAGGTTGCGGGTTCAAATCCTACTGCCTGCCTGGTCGTGGGGTGAGTGTCGTTGACATTCAGCTAAGGATCGTGAGGGGTCTATGCAGCCCCCCGGTGTACTCAGCCGAATACTCGAGAAATCGGGTGTGAGGGTTAAATGAGGAGCTGCACATGTTGCATGCAGCAAAGTCTCGGGCGAAGAAAGTATGGTACACACTACCTTAACCGTCACTGGCTAAAAACAAATCCTTCGGCTTCCTGTAATTGGCTGGTTGCACTTGTGTAACAATATGGCTGTTGGAAATGGAATACTCCGAAGTAAAATAAGTGTCTAGATAAAAAACTCTGGGTATATTGATGTAAATGTAAGGCTTCGCACCCCCTCTAACGGCCCGGCTACGATGTACGAAGAGATGCAGATCGGTCGAGCAGCGTCTGACAATGGAAAAGGTATTGAAGAAAATGTTGAATGATTGGCTTGAAATGGGAAGCAACATAAATCAATGAAAGCTACGACACCCTTATGAAAGCTACGACACCCTTATTAAAGGATGACCCTTGCCAGTGAATTTAACAACGCCAACGCTATTTATAGCGTTGGCGTTGTTAAATTATTATAACGATCACAAAGAAAGAGCCACTAACCACTTTGCACTTATTCGTATTTCTTGGAAGGTATATATAGAAATATAGAACTCCACTAGCTCGACCTTCACCGAGAAGTTTCACAACGAACAGGTGAACAAGCTGTCAAGGAATTAAAGTTAAACAAAGAGCGGAATAAACCTTGTTTCGGATTCTAAAAGAGCACCATAACAAAGGGCAAAGGCACTGCAAAACTTGAGAACATTGAACTGCAGGCAAACATAACCTTCTATTCAGAAACCCAAATTGGAAGTTTCTGCGGCCCGACGGATTGAAAGTCTTTTAGCAACGCCCGTGTGAAAGTCAACAGCAACAAAAAAGGTAAAATCCAGTTTCGTTCTTTAAAAATGCTTTTCTGGTATTGTATTTATACAAGTACAACACGGCCTGTAGCTGTCCTGGCTCATATCCTTTCCACTTTCTTTCTGTATTTTTCCTCCTTATTATATCCGGCTAACCGGCTTAGTGCCTACCTGGCTATTTTCTACAATTCTTTCTGCCTACCTGACTTCGTGCTTAACTGGTTATATTTTCATTTTTATTCCTAATTCCTACTTCACTTCGTGCCTATACAGATATTGATAAGCAGGAAGAAAAGTAAACGTAAATAGAAAGGTATACCTTTCTATTTACGTTTACTTTTCTTCCTGCTTATCAATATCTGTATTCGTGACAACTTTGCACTCTTTATACTTTTCTTCTAAAGCGTGGCCTTTATTTGACTACTCTAATTCCTACTAATTACTTGGCTCTTCTTGTATTTTTCTACCGACTTGTCTTCATGCTTACCCGGTTCATTTAATACTTTTCTTCCTGCATATCTAACTCCTTCAATGTGTCCCTTCCTGTTACATCTGGCTTCGTGCTTACCCATGGCTATAATATTTTCTGATTGTCTTTCCGCCTGCCAGGCTTTCCATGCTTAGGTGGCTCTTTCTAAACTCGTTAATCTGCTTTTCTAACTCCGTCGCGATTTCTTATATTGTTCATCCTGCCTACTTGGTTTCTAACATACTCATCTCCGTTTATATTTACCCTCCTGGTGTTCGTGCTTACCTGGCTACCCTCCTGCCTACCTGGCTCCGTGCCTACCTGGTGTTTCTTTCTTTCTTTTGTTTTCCTGCCTACCTGGCTTCGTGCTTACCTGGCTACCCTCCTGCCTACCTGGCTTCGTGCCTACCTGGTGTTTCTTTCTTTCTTTTGTTTTCCTACCTACCTGGCTTCGTGCTTACCTGGCTACCCTCCTGCCTACCTGGCTTCGTGCCTACCTGGTGTTTCTTTCTTTCTTTTGTTATCCTGCCTACCTGGCTACCCTCCTGCCTACCTGGCTTCGTGCCTACCTGGTGTTTCTTTCTATCTTTTGTTTTCCTGCCTACCTGGCTTCGTGCCTACCTGGTGTTTCTTTCTTTCTATTGTTTTCCTGCCTACCTGGCTACCCTCCTGCCTACCTGGCTTCGTGCCTACCTGGTGTTCCTTTCTTTCTTTTGTTTTCCTACCTACCTGGCTTCGTGCTTACCTGGCTACCCTCCTGCCTACCTGGCTTCGTGCCTACCTGGTGTTTCTTTCTTTCTTTTGTTTTCCTGCCTACTTGCCTACCCTCCTGCCTACCTGGCTTAGTGCCTACCTGGTGTTTCTTTTTTCTTTTGTTTTCCCGCCTACCTGGCTTTGTGCTTACCTGGCTACCCTCCTGCCTACCTGAATTAGTGCCTACCTGGTGTTTCTTTCTTTATTTTGTTTTCCTGCCTAACCTGGCTACCCTCCTGCCTACCTGGTTTCGTGCCTACCTGATGTTTCTTTCTTTCTTTTGTTTTCCTACCTACCTGGCTTCGTGCTTACCTGGCTACCCTCCTGCCTATCTGGCTTCGTGCCTACCTGGTGTTTCTTTCTTTCTTTTGTTTTCCTGGCTACCTGGCTACCCTCCTGCCTACCTGGCTTAGTGCCTACCTGGTGTTTCTTTCTTTCTTTTGTTTTCCCGCCTACCTGGCTTCGTGCTTACCTGGCTACCCTCCTGCCTACCTGGCTTCGTGCCTACCTGGTGTTTCTTTCTTTCTTTTGTTTTCCTGCCTACCTGGCTACCCTCCTGCCTACCTGGCTTCGTGCCTACATGGTGTTTCTTTCTTTCTTTTGTTTTCCTACCTACCTGGCTTCGTGCTTACCTGGCTACCCTCCTGCCTACCTGGCTTCGTGCCTACCTGGTGTTTCTTTCTTTCTTTTGTTATCCTGCCTACCTGGCTACCCTCCTGCCTACCTGGCTTCGTGCCTACCTGGTGTTTCTTTCTATCTTTTGTTTTCCTGCCTACCTGGCTTTGTGCCTACCTGGTGTTTCTTTCTTTCTTTTGTTTTCCTGCCTACTTGCCTACCCTCCTGCCTACCTGGCTTAGTGCCTACCTGGTGTTTCTTTTTTCATTGTCTTCCCGCCTACCTGGCTTCGTGCTAACCTGGCTACCCTCCTGCCTACCTGGCTTAGTGCCTACCTGGTGTTTCTTTTTTCTTTTGTTTTCCTGCATACCCGGCTTCCCTCCTGACTACCTAGCCTGGCTTCGTGCCTACCTGGTGTTTCTTTATTTCTTTTGTTTTCCCGCCTACCTGGCTTCGTGCTTACCTGGCTACCCTCCTGCCTACCTGGCTTCGTGCCTACCTGATGTTTCTTTCTTTCTTTTGTTTTCCTGGCTACCTGGCTACCCTCCTGCCTACCTGGCTTAGTGCCTACCTGTTGTTTCTTTCTTTCTTTTGTTTTCCCGCCTACCTGGCTTTGTTCTTACCTGGCTACCCTCTTGCCTACCTGGCTTCATGCCTACCTGGTGTTTCTTTCTTTCTTTTGTTTTCCTGCCTACCTGGCTACCCTCCTGACTACCTGGTTTCGTGCCTACCTGGTGTTTCTTTATTTCTTTTGTTTTCCCGCCTACCTGGCTTTGTGCTTACCTGGCTACCCTCCTGCCTACCTGGCTTCGTGCCTACCTGGTGTTTCTTTCTTTCTTTTGTTTTCCTGCCTACCTGGCTACCCTCCTGCCTACCTGGCTTCGTGCCTACCTGGTGTTTCTTTCTTTCTTTCGTTTTCCTGCCTACATGGCTTCGTGCCTACCTGGCTACCCTCCTGCCTACCTGGCTTCGTGCCTACCTGGTATTTCTTTCTTTCTTTTGTTTTTCCCGCCTACATGGCTTCGTGCCTACCTAGCTACCCTCCTGCCTACCTGGCTTAGTGCCTACCTGGTGTTTCTTTCTTTCTTTTGTTTTCCTGCCAAACCTGGTTACCCTCCTGCCTACCTGGCTTAGTGCCTACCTGGTGTTTTTTTCTTTCTTTTGTTTTCCCGCCTACCTGGCTTCGTGCTTACCTGGCTACCCTCCTGCCTACCTGGCTTCATGCTTACCTGGTGTTTCTTTCTTTCTTTTGTTTTCTGCCTACCTGGTTACCCTCCTGACTACCTGGCTTCGTGCCTACCTGGTGTTTCTTTCTTTCTTTCGTTTTCCTGCCTACATGGCTTCGTGCCTACCTGGCTACCCTCCTGCCTACCTGGCTTAGTGCCTACCTGGTATTTCTTTCTTTCTTTCGTTTTCCTGCCTACATGGCTTCGTGCCTACCTGGCTACCCTCCTGCCTACCTGGCTTCGTGCCTACCTGGTATTTCTTTCTTTCTTTTGTTTTCCCGCCTACATGGCTTCGTGCCTACCTAGCTACCCTCCTGCCTACCTGGCTTCGTGCCTACCTGGTGTTTCTTTCTTTCTTTTGTTTTACTGCCTGGCTACCCTCCTGCCTACCTGGCTTAGTGCCTACCTGGTGTTTCTTTCTTTCTTTTGTTATCCTGCCTACCTGGCTACCCTCCTGCCTACCTGGCTTCGTGCCTACCTGGTGTTTCTTTCTATTTTTTGTTTTCCCGCCTACCTGGCTTCGTGCCTACCTGGCTACCCTCCTGCCTATCTGGCTTCGTGCCTACCTGGTGTTTCTTTCTTTCTTTTGTTTTCCTGGCTACCTGGCTACCCTCCTGCCTACCTGGCTTAGTGCCTACCTGGTGTTTCTTTCTTTCTTTTGTTTTCCCGCCTACCTGGCTTCGTGCTTACCTGGCTACCCTCCTGCCTACCTGGCTTCGTGCCTACCTGGTGTTTCTTTCTTTCTTTTGTTTTCCTGCCTACCTGGCTACCCTCCTGCCTACCTGGCTTCGTGCCTACCTGGTGTTTCTTTCTTTCTTTTGTTTTCCTACCTACCTGGCTTCGTGCTTACCTGGCTACCCTCCTGCCTACCTGGCTTCGTGCCTACCTGGTGTTTCTTTCTTTCTTTTGTTATCCTGCCTACCTGGCTACCCTCCTGCCTACCTGGCTTCGTGCCTACCTGGTGTTTCTTTCTATCTTTTGTTTTCCTGCCTACCTGGCTTTGTGCCTACCTGGTGTTTCTTTCTTTCTTTTGTTTTCCTGCCTACTTGCCTACCCTCCTGCCTACCTGGCTTAGTGCCTACCTGGTGTTTCTTTTTTCATTGTCTTCCCGCCTACCTGGCTTCGTGCTAACCTGGCTACCCTCCTGCCTACCTGGCTTAGTGCCTACCTGGTGTTTCTTTTTTCTTTTGTTTTCCTGCATACCCGGCTTCCCTCCTGACTACCTAGCCTGGCTTCGTGCCTACCTGGTGTTTCTTTATTTCTTTTGTTTTCCCGCCTACCTGGCTTCGTGCTTACCTGGCTACCCTCCTGCCTACCTGGCTTCGTGCCTACCTGATGTTTCTTTCTTTCTTTTGTTTTCCTGGCTACCTGGCTACCCTCCTGCCTACCTGGCTTAGTGCCTACCTGTTGTTTCTTTCTTTCTTTTGTTTTCCCGCCTACCTGGCTTTGTTCTTACCTGGCTACCCTCTTGCCTACCTGGCTTCATGCCTACCTGGTGTTTCTTTCTTTCTTTTGTTTTCCTGCCTACCTGGCTACCCTCCTGACTACCTGGTTTCGTGCCTACCTGGTGTTTCTTTATTTCTTTTGTTTTCCCGCCTACCTGGCTTTGTGCTTACCTGGCTACCCTCCTGCCTACCTGGCTTCGTGCCTACCTGGTGTTTCTTTCTTTCTTTTGTTTTCCTGCCTACCTGGCTACCCTCCTGCCTACCTGGCTTCGTGCCTACCTGGTGTTTCTTTCTTTCTTTCGTTTTCCTGCCTACATGGCTTCGTGCCTACCTGGCTACCCTCCTGCCTACCTGGCTTCGTGCCTACCTGGTATTTCTTTCTTTCTTTTGTTTTTCCCGCCTACATGGCTTCGTGCCTACCTAGCTACCCTCCTGCCTACCTGGCTTAGTGCCTACCTGGTGTTTCTTTCTTTCTTTTGTTTTCCTGCCAAACCTGGTTACCCTCCTGCCTACCTGGCTTAGTGCCTACCTGGTGTTTTTTTCTTTCTTTTGTTTTCCCGCCTACCTGGCTTCGTGCTTACCTGGCTACCCTCCTGCCTACCTGGCTTCATGCTTACCTGGTGTTTCTTTCTTTCTTTTGTTTTCTGCCTACCTGGTTACCCTCCTGACTACCTGGCTTCGTGCCTACCTGGTGTTTCTTTCTTTCTTTCGTTTTCCTGCCTACATGGCTTCGTGCCTACCTGGCTACCCTCCTGCCTACCTGGCTTCGTGCCTACCTGGTATTTCTTTTTTTCTTTCGTTTTCCTGCCTACATGGCTTCGTGCCTACCTGGCTACCCTCCTGCCTACCTGGCTTCGTGCCTACCTGGTATTTCTTTCTTTCTTTTGTTTTCCCGCCTACATGGCTTCGTGCCTACCTAGCTACCCTCCTGCCTACCTGGCTTCGTGCCTACCTGGTGTTTCTTTCTTTCTTTTGTTTTACTGCCTGGCTACCCTCCTGCCTACCTGGCTTAGTGCCTACCTGGTGTTTCTTTCTTTCTTTTGTTATCCTGCCTACCTGGCTACCCTCCTGCCTACCTGGCTTCGTGCCTACCTGGTGTTTCTTTCTATTTTTTGTTTTCCCGCCTACCTGGCTTCGTGCCTACCTGGTGTTTCTTTCTTTCTTTTGTTTTCCTGCTTACCTGGCTACCCTCATGCCTACCTGGTTTCGTGCCTACCTGGTGTTTCTTTCTTTCTTTTGTTTTCCTGCCTACTTGCCTACCCTCCTGCCTACCTGGCTTAGTGCCTACCTGTTGTTTCTTTTTTTCTTTTGTTTTCCCGCCTACCTGGCTTCGTGCTTACCTGGCTACCCTCCTGCCTACCTGGATTAGTGCCTACCTGGTGTTTCTTTCTTTCTTTTGTTTTCCTGCCTAACCTGGTTACCCTCCTGCCTACCTGGTTTCGTGCCTACCTGATGTTTCTTTCTTTCTTTTGTTTTCCTACCTACCTGGCTTCGTGCTTACCTGGCTACCCTCCTGCCTATCTGGCATCGTGCCTACCTGGTGTTTCTTTCTTTCTTTTGTTTTCCTGGCTACCTGGCTACCCTCCTGCCTACCTGAATTAGTGCCTACCTGGTGTTTCTTTCTTTCTTTTGTTTTCCCGCCTACCTGGCTTCGTGCTTACCTGGCTACCCTCCTGCCTACCTGGTTTCATGCTTACCTGGTGTTTCTTTCTTTCTTTTGTTTTCCCGCCTACATGGCTTCGTGCCTACCTAGCTACCCTCCTGCCTACCTGGCTTCGTGCCTACCTGGTGTTTCTTTCTTTCTTTTGTTTTACTGCCTGGCTACCCTCCTGCCTACCTGGCTAAGTGCCTTCATAGTGTTTATGTCTTTCTTTTGTTTTCCTGCCTACCTGGTTTCGTGCCTACCTGGCTACCCTTCTGCCTACCTCGCTTTGTGCCTACCTGGTGTTTCTTTCTTTATTTTGTTTTCCCGCCTACTTGGCTTCGTGCCTACCTGACTACCCTCCTGCCTACCTGGATTTGTGCCTACCTGGTGTTTCTTTCTTTCATTTGTTTTCCTGGCTACCCTCCTGCCTACCTGGCTTCTTGCCTACCTGGTGTTTCTTTCTTTCTTTTGTTTTCCTACGTACCTGGCTTCGTGCCTACCTGGCTACCCTCCTGCCTACCTGGCTTCGTGCATACCTGGTGTTTCTTTCTTTCATTTGTTTTCCTGGCTACCTGGCTACCCTCCTGCCTACCTGGCTTCGTGCCTACCTGGCTACCCTTCTGCCTAGTGCAAGTGCCTACCTGGCTTCGTGCCTACCTGGCGTTTCTTTCTATTTTTTGTTTTCCCGCCTACCTGGCTTCGTGCCTACCTGGTGTTTCTTTCTTTCTTTTGTTTTCCTGCTTACCTGGCTACCCTCATGCCTACCTGGTTTCGTGCCTACCTGGTGTTTCTTTCTTTCTTTTGTTTTCCTGCCTACTTGCCTACCCTCCTGCCTACCTGGCTTAGTGCCTACCTGTTGTTTCTTTTTTTCTTTTGTTTTCCCGCCTACCTGGCTTCGTGCTTACCTGGCTACCCTCCTGCCTACCTGGATTAGTGCCTACCTGGTGTTTCTTTCTTTCTTTTGTTATCCTGCCTACCTGGCTACCCTCCTGCCTACCTGGCTTCGTGCCTACCTGGTGTTTCTTTCTATTTTTTGTTTTCCCGCCTACCTGGCTTCGTGCCTACCTGGTGTTTCTTTCTTTCTTTTGTTTTCCTGCTTACCTGGCTACCCTCATGCCTACCTGGTTTCGTGCCTACCTGGTGTTTCTTTCTTTCTTTTGTTTTCCTGCCTACTTGCCTACCCTCCTGCCTACCTGGCTTAGTGCCTACCTGTTGTTTCTTTTTTTCTTTTGTTTTCCCGCCTACCTGGCTTCGTGCTTACCTGGCTACCCTCCTGCCTACCTGGATTAGTGCCTACCTGGTGTTTCTTTCTTTCTTTTGTTTTCCTGCCTAACCTGGTTACCCTCCTGCCTACCTGGTTTCTTGCCTACCTGATGTTTCTTTCTTTCTTTTGTTTTCCTACCTACCTGGCTTCGTGCTTACCTGGCTACCCTCCTGCCTATCTGGCATCGTGCCTACCTGGTGTTTCTTTCTTTCTTTTGTTTTCCTGGCTACCTGGCTACCCTCCTGCCTACCTGAATAGTGCCTACCTGGTGTTTCTTTCTTTCTTTTGTTTTCCCGCCTACCTGGCTTCGTGCTTACCTGGCTACCCTCCTGCCTACCTGGTTTCATGCTTACCTGGTGTTTCTTTCTTTCTTTTGTTTTCCCGCCTACATGGCTTCGTGCCTACCTAGCTACCCTCCTGCCTACCTGGCTTCGTGCCTACCTGGTGTTTCTTTCTTTCTTTTGTTTTACTGCCTGGCTACCCTCCTGCCTACCTGGCTAAGTGCCTTCATAGTGTTTATGTCTTTCTTTTGTTTTCCTGCCTACCTGGTTTCGTGCCTACCTGGCTACCCTTCTGCCTACCTCGCTTTGTGCCTACCTGGTGTTTCTTTCTTTATTTTGTTTTCCCGCCTACTTGGCTTCGTGCCTACCTGACTACCCTCCTGCCTACCTGGATTTGTGCCTACCTGGTGTTTCTTTCTTTCATTTGTTTTCCTGGCTACCCTCCTGCCTACCTGGCTTCGTGCCTACCTGGTGTTTCTTTCTTTCTTTTGTTTTCCTACGTACCTGGCTTCGTGCCTACCTGGCTACCCTCCTGCCTACCTGGCTTCGTGCATACCTGGTGTTTCTTTCTTTCATTTGTTTTCCTGGCTACCTGGCTACCCTCCTGCCTACCTGGCTTCGTGCCTACCTGGCTACCCTTCTGCCTAGTGCAAGTGCCTACCTGGCTTCGTGCCTACCTGGCGTTTTTGTCTTTCTTTTGTTTTCCTGCCAACCTTGCTTTCTGCCTACCTGGTGTTTTCTTTCTTTCTTTTGTTTTCCTACGTACCTGGCTTCGTGCTTACCTAGCTACCCTCCTGCCTACCTGGCTTCGTGCATACCTGGTGTTTCTTTCTTTTTGTTTTCCTGCCTACCTGGCTTAGTGCCTACCTGGTGTTTGTTTCTTTCTTTTATTTTCCCGCCTACCTGGCTTCGTGCTTACCTGGCTACCCTACTGCCTACCTGACTTAGTGCCTACCTGGTGTTTATTTCTTTCTTTTGTTTTCCTGCCTACCTGGCTACGTGCCTACCTGGCTACCCTTCTGCCTAGTGCAAGTGCCTACCTGGCTTTGTGCCTACCTGGTGTTTTGTCTTTTTTTTGTTTTCCTGCCTACCTGGCTTCGTGCCTACCTGGCTACCTGGCTACCCTCCTGCCTACCTGGCTTCGTGCCTACCTGGTGTTTTTGTTTTTCTTTTGTTTTCCAGCCAACCTGGCTTCTTGCTTATTTGGTTACCCTCCTGCCTACCTGGCTTCGTGCCTACCTGTTGTCGTTTTCTTTCTTTCTTTTGTCTTCCTGCCTACCTGGCTACCCTCCTGCCTACCTGGCTTCGTGCCTACCTGGTGTTTCTTTCTTTCTTTCGTTTTCCTGCCTACATGGCTTCGTGCCTACCTGGCTACCCTCCTGCCTACCTGGCTTCGTGCCTACCTGGTATTTCTTTCTTTCTTTTGTTTTTCCCGCCTACATGGCTTCGTGCCTACCTAGCTACCCTCCTGCCTACCTGGCTTAGTGCCTACCTGGTGTTTCTTTCTTTCTTTTGTTTTCCTGCCAAACCTGGTTACCCTCCTGCCTACCTGGCTTAGTGCCTACCTGGTGTTTTTTTCTTTCTTTTGTTTTCCCGCCTACCTGGCTTCGTGCTTACCTGGCTACCCTCCTGCCTACCTGGCTTCATGCTTACCTGGTGTTTCTTTCTTTCTTTTGTTTTCTGCCTACCTGGTTACCCTCCTGACTACCTGGCTTCGTGCCTACCTGGTGTTTCTTTCTTTCTTTCGTTTTCCTGCCTACATGGCTTCGTGCCTACCTGGCTACCCTCCTGCCTACCTGGCTTCGTGCCTACCTGGTATTTCTTTTTTTCTTTCGTTTTCCTGCCTACATGGCTTCGTGCCTACCTGGCTACCCTCCTGCCTACCTGGCTTCGTGCCTACCTGGTATTTCTTTCTTTCTTTTGTTTTCCCGCCTACATGGCTTCGTGCCTACCTAGCTACCCTCCTGCCTACCTGGCTTCGTGCCTACCTGGTGTTTCTTTCTTTCTTTTGTTTTACTGCCTGGCTACCCTCCTGCCTACCTGGCTTAGTGCCTACCTGGTGTTTCTTTCTTTCTTTTGTTATCCTGCCTACCTGGCTACCCTCCTGCCTACCTGGCTTCGTGCCTACCTGGTGTTTCTTTCTATTTTTTGTTTTCCCGCCTACCTGGCTTCGTGCCTACCTGGTGTTTCTTTCTTTCTTTTGTTTTCCTGCTTACCTGGCTACCCTCATGCCTACCTGGTTTCGTGCCTACCTGGTGTTTCTTTCTTTCTTTTGTTTTCCTGCCTACTTGCCTACCCTCCTGCCTACCTGGCTTAGTGCCTACCTGTTGTTTCTTTTTTTCTTTTGTTTTCCCGCCTACCTGGCTTCGTGCTTACCTGGCTACCCTCCTGCCTACCTGGATTAGTGCCTACCTGGTGTTTCTTTCTTTCTTTTGTTTTCCTGCCTAACCTGGTTACCCTCCTGCCTACCTGGTTTCGTGCCTACCTGATGTTTCTTTCTTTCTTTTGTTTTCCTACCTACCTGGCTTCGTGCTTACCTGGCTACCCTCCTGCCTATCTGGCATCGTGCCTACCTGGTGTTTCTTTCTTTCTTTTGTTTTCCTGGCTACCTGGCTACCCTCCTGCCTACCTGAATTAGTGCCTACCTGGTGTTTCTTTCTTTCTTTTGTTTTCCCGCCTACCTGGCTTCGTGCTTACCTGGCTACCCTCCTGCCTACCTGGTTTCATGCTTACCTGGTGTTTCTTTCTTTCTTTTGTTTTCCCGCCTACATGGCTTCGTGCCTACCTAGCTACCCTCCTGCCTACCTGGCTTCGTGCCTACCTGGTGTTTCTTTCTTTCTTTTGTTTTACTGCCTGGCTACCCTCCTGCCTACCTGGCTAAGTGCCTTCATAGTGTTTATGTCTTTCTTTTGTTTTCCTGCCTACCTGGTTTCGTGCCTACCTGGCTACCCTTCTGCCTACCTCGCTTTGTGCCTACCTGGTGTTTCTTTCTTTATTTTGTTTTCCCGCCTACTTGGCTTCGTGCCTACCTGACTACCCTCCTGCCTACCTGGATTTGTGCCTACCTGGTGTTTCTTTCTTTCATTTGTTTTCCTGGCTACCCTCCTGCCTACCTGGCTTCTTGCCTACCTGGTGTTTCTTTCTTTCTTTTGTTTTCCTACGTACCTGGCTTCGTGCCTACCTGGCTACCCTCCTGCCTACCTGGCTTCGTGCATACCTGGTGTTTCTTTCTTTCATTTGTTTTCCTGGCTACCTGGCTACCCTCCTGCCTACCTGGCTTCGTGCCTACCTGGCTACCCTTCTGCCTAGTGCAAGTGCCTACCTGGCTTCGTGCCTACCTGGCGTTTCTTTCTATTTTTTGTTTTCCCGCCTACCTGGCTTCGTGCCTACCTGGTGTTTCTTTCTTTCTTTTGTTTTCCTGCTTACCTGGCTACCCTCATGCCTACCTGGTTTCGTGCCTACCTGGTGTTTCTTTCTTTCTTTTGTTTTCCTGCCTACTTGCCTACCCTCCTGCCTACCTGGCTTAGTGCCTACCTGTTGTTTCTTTTTTTCTTTTGTTTTCCCGCCTACCTGGCTTCGTGCTTACCTGGCTACCCTCCTGCCTACCTGGATTAGTGCCTACCTGGTGTTTCTTTCTTTCTTTTGTTTTCCTGCCTAACCTGGTTACCCTCCTGCCTACCTGGTTTCTTGCCTACCTGATGTTTCTTTCTTTCTTTTGTTTTCCTACCTACCTGGCTTCGTGCTTACCTGGCTACCCTCCTGCCTATCTGGCATCGTGCCTACCTGGTGTTTCTTTCTTTCTTTTGTTTTCCTGGCTACCTGGCTACCCTCCTGCCTACCTGAATAGTGCCTACCTGGTGTTTCTTTCTTTCTTTTGTTTTCCCGCCTACCTGGCTTCGTGCTTACCTGGCTACCCTCCTGCCTACCTGGTTTCATGCTTACCTGGTGTTTCTTTCTTTCTTTTGTTTTCCCGCCTACATGGCTTCGTGCCTACCTAGCTACCCTCCTGCCTACCTGGCTTCGTGCCTACCTGGTGTTTCTTTCTTTCTTTTGTTTTACTGCCTGGCTACCCTCCTGCCTACCTGGCTAAGTGCCTTCATAGTGTTTATGTCTTTCTTTTGTTTTCCTGCCTACCTGGTTTCGTGCCTACCTGGCTACCCTTCTGCCTACCTCGCTTTGTGCCTACCTGGTGTTTCTTTCTTTATTTTGTTTTCCCGCCTACTTGGCTTCGTGCCTACCTGACTACCCTCCTGCCTACCTGGATTTGTGCCTACCTGGTGTTTCTTTCTTTCATTTGTTTTCCTGGCTACCCTCCTGCCTACCTGGCTTCGTGCCTACCTGGTGTTTCTTTCTTTCTTTTGTTTTCCTACGTACCTGGCTTCGTGCCTACCTGGCTACCCTCCTGCCTACCTGGCTTCGTGCATACCTGGTGTTTCTTTCTTTCATTTGTTTTCCTGGCTACCTGGCTACCCTCCTGCCTACCTGGCTTCGTGCCTACCTGGCTACCCTTCTGCCTAGTGCAAGTGCCTACCTGGCTTCGTGCCTACCTGGCGTTTTTGTCTTTCTTTTGTTTTCCTGCCAACCTTGCTTTCTGCCTACCTGGTGTTTTCTTTCTTTCTTTTGTTTTCCTACGTACCTGGCTTCGTGCTTACCTAGCTACCCTCCTGCCTACCTGGCTTCGTGCATACCTGGTGTTTCTTTCTTTTTGTTTTCCTGCCTACCTGGCTTAGTGCCTACCTGGTGTTTGTTTCTTTCTTTTATTTTCCCGCCTACCTGGCTTCGTGCTTACCTGGCTACCCTACTGCCTACCTGACTTAGTGCCTACCTGGTGTTTATTTCTTTCTTTTGTTTTCCTGCCTACCTGGCTACGTGCCTACCTGGCTACCCTTCTGCCTAGTGCAAGTGCCTACCTGGCTTTGTGCCTACCTGGTGTTTTGTCTTTTTTTTGTTTTCCTGCCTACCTGGCTTCGTGCCTACCTGGCTACCTGGCTACCCTCCTGCCTACCTGGCTTCGTGCCTACCTGGTGTTTTTGTTTTTCTTTTGTTTTCCAGCCAACCTGGCTTCTTGCTTATTTGGTTACCCTCCTGCCTACCTGGCTTCGTGCCTACCTGTTGTCGTTTTCTTTCTTTCTTTTGTCTTCCTGTCTACCTGGTCTTTATTCTGATAAGGCTACAAGGGATGATTCGAAATTAGTATTGGCAGTTTAAATATATATATTACTTAAATATATATATTACTTTGGACGCCATGGCATCTCTTTTCACGAAATTTTTGATGAGCAAGATATTCGAAGCTTCACTTTTCAGTGTTCAGTAGAACGAAATCTCCTAGCAAAACTTTTTGTACACCTTAACGAAAATTTGGAATGATCCAATCCCTTGACCCTTATGTATTCGAAATATGTGATGCTAATGAAGATTTCTTCCAAAAATTCAGACTTATCAGTTATCAGCCTCGTCAGGTGTTATTAAATCCAACCTTATATCAAAAAGCACTTTCTATCACTCCAAAATCGAAATGACCCTATAATACTTGGTTGTTACGTTACTAATTTATATTATATCTCAAATTCTACATCCGGTACAGCTCTGCACACATAATATCTCTCTGCCATAAAACATGGCTAACCTTTCAAACTATCATTTAAAACTTAACAACCTTAACTAAAACTCAACTGGGCTCTTCTGTGTCACCAAACTATAAAACCAATAAGGCAATAAGTAATTTTATATTATTGTATTTTTCTATATTTTTATAATAAGTGTACTGACGTAGTGGATGGTTAAGGGGGTTTCAAGCATGCACAGGTCACTCTCAAATCCAAAAATATGCAGTGGCCTTCGGCACTTGAAACCTCCTCAAAGTCAAACATCCCCTGATTTATATATTATAATATTGTTTGATTGTGCCGTAAAAATAATTATTTGTTTTATTTTGTAAATTGTTAATAATGTAAATATAATGCAAATGGCATAAATGCTTTAATGGACTAATATAATCCGGCGCGCGCTATACTAGTACTACTTTGAGTTTGATTCGTAGCACTTGCCTCAATGCCTCGGGTATAAATATTTCAAAAAGAAAGTGGCGCGCGCTACTAGACTTCGAAGAAATTTAGACAAGTATCATTCGTCAAGCTGAATTGTCCTCTGGCACTGGCAATCTAAAATAGAAACTGCGGAACTGCAGTATATGGTTTACTTTTTATAAGTATACTAGAAAGCCCGTGGTAACAGGGACGAAGCTAGTACTAGTAGTATTCTTTGAAAGAAAGTTTTAATCGCATCAAAAAATATCCATCTCAACCGAAGTAGATACAGCCGATTTAAATATAAAACACTTAAAACACAACGTAATTACCACAAAACCGATCAAAATGACGTTAAAACAATCTTCGCACGTGCATGTGTGCATTAAAACACCGTTGTTATGGAAGTTTTTGGTTGTTACCTAAATTCCTATTTTTCATCTAATTTGCACGTGGGCGGTCGTACATACATACATACAACAAAAACAATTCTTTGAATTATAGTAGAGATGGCGAATTAACATTTGTAATTGTATCGCCGTGGCTATACTATAGCCTATAGTGATAGTAGTATAGCCACGGCGATACAATTACAAATGTAATACCAGATACCTTTTGTTGTTCTTAATTCTAAGGACTCATTACCATCAGTTTTGTACTCATTAAAGTTATACTTTTACTTTTAGCAGTCCTCAAGAACAGACGGGCAGTTAATATAAGGCATAAAGGTGAATTCCAACACGGGCTATTCTATAGTTCGTAGTTGTAGAAATAATACATCTTCGTACTTGTTTTCCGAATACATAAACAATTTACACTGCAATGTGAAACGTTACATATCGCACTCTTTGCAAAACATGAACAATTTTTGGAAAAATAAAAACTTAAAAGCATAGGATATAATGATCAATATTCAACATGAAATCTTTTCAAACTTCCAGGGTCAGACGTGCATACGACTTTAAAATGCTTAAATGTATTTACAAATGTCTGAGAAACGGTGGATTTTTTAGTTTTACAGATAGCAGGACCGGTGCACTGTGAAAAGCACACCATAATAATGTAAACCCAGGACCCCAGACCAAATAAACAAAAATCACTGCAACGATCGAAAATTCTAGAACGATCGAAGTATCTTATCCCTCAAAGTCTGAGACGAGTGAAGCGGTTTTACTAAGCCTAAATAATAATGCGGATGTTAGGACTTCTCACTCAAAGCGGAAATCTTAATTGCCCAGCTTTTTGTTGAACCTTGTAAAACCAAGTCGTCAAAATAGCGATCAAATGGATAAATACATACAATAAATTTTATTTTAAAACGCGAAGAATTTTAATTAAAAACAATACAAAATACAAAAAGACCCTGTCAAAAGGATGCAGCTATAACGAGTTTCGACAGTTGTGTCAGTTCATAAAGATATTGTCTGATAGTCCATCTTCTCCTTCCTCTCTCTCTCCTGGGGACAGCACGACGCATTGTTTCTATCTCTCAACATGGAGGCAAGACGTCATGAAGACGTCACGTGGGTCTATGACGTCACGCGAGCTAACGCGCGGAGGGTCACGCGCCGATCACACGCGAGTCTGGGGATTTTCTGACTTTTCTTCCGTGATACTGTCGGTGTTGGTGTTGAGGGTTCGCTTGGGACGGTAGCGCGCCCGTTGGGATGAGGACATGGACTGGTCCGACATCAGGGCTGCTTTCAGAACTTTGAATTCTTCATCTAACCTGGTGATTTGTTTTATTAGATCACAATATTACATTAATAATTAAGAGCAGGAAAGGAAATTATCTCACAAAAATTTAAAACAGCATTTTTAATTCAACAGAACTTATAAATCGTCGGCACAAAGTTTTTATAGGGTAATTCTAAAAGCCGTTCCTAACGAAAACACCCAAACACAGATCTACATAGTACAGAACTACACAGATCTACACAGCTCAGCACAGATCTCAACTTACCTAGATATGACAGAGCCCTGTTCCTCCACCTTTTCCTTGAGTTCGGCGTTCTCCCGTTTCAGCTCCTCCATCTCGGCACTCTTCTTCCGACTCTTTTGCAGGACCCACAGAAGGGCGTCTCTCATATTCATCAGCGCGTGAGAGTTGTTTGGCTGAAAGGATTGTATTGTTAGATGGTCGAAATATAATATGTTATGTAGTGCTTTGTAACTACAAGTCTTAGATGTGGCAAAGTTTTTGATTTATTGTGTCAAACAGTTTTGGTCATATTAGAACGATTAAGTTTTAAAGGTCTCATTGTCCTAGCGGTTTTGCTCGACTAATATCCATTGTTGTGTTTCAATTGTGTCTTTATAATAGTGACCAAAGTGCGGCTCGGGTCACACGGCGAGCTACAGAATATTTAGAGAGCTGTGATCTAGTGAACAGTTAGGGCCGTTTTTAACTGCATATTTCACATTCCAACCACCAGCTTCTTCAGAAAATTCAGAGAATTTCAAGAAGCATGCTATATTGTCATGCCAACCGAGGCGTGGTAAACGGTAGATACACACGTGTAATAAACGTACAGTTGGTTTTATTTCAGAATAAAGTGCAACTCTTAAAATATTCCGGAAAATTTCCCACCAACCTAGCCCAGTATGACAATATGTACCGGGATATTTCACCAGTCACTTCTAATAACATTCCCACACCGATGGGGCCAAAAATAGTTTCTATGGCATCTGCAGAACGAGAATCTATACCATGATTTAATCTGTCCCCCTAACTTCAATGATATTAAATCAATAGCAAGTTTGTTTGTTGCGCTAAATTTTCCTCCTAACCCATACCGGGCGCCACGGCCAGTGGCTACCCGGAGCTCAACTGTAATTGATGTAAATATCGACAATGAGCCGATACTTTGATGGGTACTCCGTGCCCAATGGCTTAGCTGGGAAACCTTTACTCGCAAACTAGCACAAAATTTGGTCCAATTACAGACATGTGTGCAGGAAACATATTGAGTCACACACCATCTTGCAGCCGGGGAGAGGAAGCTGCGGCTGCCAACATTTTCTATACCTACATATTTTGAATGGTAGCCGGTAGCGTTACACTCACTTGCATTATTACACTCAGGACAATTCAGAGGGAAAACGAGAAATGGTGAGTATAAAAGAGCTGAGGTGGACATTTTGTGTGACCCACGTCCCACAAATAAAGGAAACTTCTAAGCCGCGGCCCAGAAAGATTAATAATGCAATGTAATTGACACGGATATGTCGCATATTCACACAGTTGGAGTAAGTATTGATGTCTGAGCTTTACTCTGGCCCGAGGGGCGCTAATTTTAATAGATTACTTAGCTACATTCTCATGAGCTCGAATCAGTCTAGCTTTGGGAGCTTTGGTCTTATTCTTAATCGAGCAAGTTTGGAAACGAGGCCGGCAAATAAACATAGTACTAGCTATCAATTTATTTCCAAACTTCAAATCACTTGAACTGTTCTCACCTGATGATGGACGTGTAGAGAATGATCATCTGGAGCGTACCCAGAATCACTGCTCTTCTGTCTGACAGGGTTGTCCTGCAGTGTCTGGTTGGCGGGTAGGGTCTGGTTTATGGCCTGGTTCAGCTCCTCCTTTGACAGACAGGTCGTGTGACGTCGGTTTTCTTCCACTCGCTTCAGGGAAGGGCTGGTTAGTTTTTGTACAAGGTGAAACATGCCCGAGAAAAGAGGCAAGAGTAGAAGTGGAGTTGAAGTGAATATAAACTGGAGGAATCGTACGAGAAATATAGGAAATATGCGTGTGATCCTGAATAATCTTACAGCGACTCCTAAGTCCTAATACGTGCTCACTTTAAAGCTATCACATACGCCTTATCAAAACATTGACTGACCTGTTTCTCAGCTAAGTGAAGGCTGACCGCCCGTCGTGCAGCGGCTCCGGACTTCGGGGTCTGTCGCGGCAAGGGTCGGTTAAACGCGTTCTTGGAAGATGGACCCGCGGTGGGTTTTCGAACCCTGGTTCCCCCGGTGTTCATACTCCTCAGAACGGTCATTAATCGCTCTATATCATCGTCGTCGTAATCAAGAGTTGGATCTTCTTGCTGTAGGGAGGGGTGGGTTACATCAGCTTTAATAAGATCTAAAGAGAACACAGTGTAACAAGTTCAATTAGTAGTGGACCGGAGGTATGGAATAAAATATTTCGGTAATAAGCCCGTTTGACTTACCAAGTAATCATCGTGATGCTCCTCGATATCTTCCAACGCTAAATGTCGGGTCGAATCTGAAAAAAATATGAAATTCAAGATCTGGACTCCTTAATCGAATAATCAATAATTTAATGTAATAGAACTCAAAACTTCTTTTGCGAGGGAGATGCAAAGAAAACACCCTGATTACTCGGGGACAAAAGATCAAACAAAAAAACAAGATCTTAACTGCCGAATAAAAACAAACATACCAGGAGTAGTTATGCTGGAAGTTTCCGCGGATACCATCAGATCGGTCACACTATCACTATCAAACGAGACGGAAGGGTCCCGCTCGCTCGCCGCAATATCGATATCACTCTCCTCGGAGTCGTCGTATCGCTCGTCTGAGCTGAGACCGTTAGAAACCGTCTGATCAACATCGTCCTCGTCAGCCAGCGTCGTGGCCTCTGTTAAAAGCCTCATCCAGGTATCCTTTTTGTCCGCCGTGTCCGCGGAAAATCGATACAAAGTGGGACTGATTTTTGTTATTGATTCTTGAGGAGAATCTGGTTTTCTCCCAGAGTTACTGATCAACATGAAACCTAGTTTTTCTAAACTGTCATTTTTGACGAGGCAGCTCTTGACCTTGATAGCCGGGCACTGCGTGTCGTCGAAATTAAGAATGAGTTTATTGTCTTTTTCCTTGAGCAAAAGAATATAGTCACTGAAAAGGAAGAGCTGGTGGCGGTGCTTAGTGTCCTTGCTACCAGTCTTGGTTGAATGAAGTGTCACTTGATCACGGTGTATAAGTCTCCGTTTATCTGAAGTTAGATCAAATCGTTTCAATTCTCTACTACATCGACCCTTCACTTCGAACCTATCATTACACATTTTAAGCTCAGTTCGCTCATTTTCGCGTCTCACACAATTGTCAATATAGTGGAGAGCTTCTTCAATTACTGATATGGCCTCACTGAGGCTATTATAATCGGGATGGGAAACGGGGGTATGTTTGAAGAGATTCTTCAGCAGTGGGGGGTATTTGGTTAATCTGGTTGTCACAGCCAGTAAGAAATCTGCATAGGTCCTTCGCTTGCATACCTTTTTTGATTCAAGGCTATCCATCAGCGATTTAAAAGCTTTATCCTTGCTTTTTTCACGATAATATTTGACAGCAATGAGCTGTTTAGCACCTAATCGAGCATACGCACCTCTGATACAACGTCCGGCTTCAGTATTACAACTAAAGTTATCGATGAGGATGCTGCCGATGTTATGTCTGGAATGTGGGGAATCTATTTCTTCCTCCATGTGCTCCTTCAACTGGGTGTACAACTTACTACACGAATCTAACAAGTCATCCAGAGCAGGGAACAACTGGTCACACTCCGGCTCGTTTATGAACCTCTTCTCTTGAAGCTTGTACTTGAATATCCTGATCAGGATCTTCAGATCCCTGATGTGGTTCTTCTCAGTGTTGATCAGCTCGAAGATGCCGTGGAGACGTTCCTCGTCGTCCTTGTTCATGAGGATCCGGACATCAGAGTTAACACTGTCCCTCCAGCTCTCCGAGTCGGAATCGTCTGAGAAGTAGTCCTCGTCCGACTCGACAGGGGAGGAGGGTCGGAGGAAGATGTGGCTGTCTGTAACACTCACTCGACGGTGTAGTGTTTGTTCAGTGTCACGTGAGTGCTGACGTTTTGGAACTCCCTGGAGGTGGTTGCATGTGTTACAGGTGTGCGGGAAGTAAGATTAGGGCAGTTCAAGTTACAGATTCTGACATTCAGCAAAGCAAATAGGTTTAAAACTGATGAAGATAAGAGCCATTACAATGGTACGTTTGGTACGTTGATATTGTGGTACTTACATTTTGATGGCTAATGTCTCGTACTTCGTGGTTTGAAGGTCTCTTGTTCAATAGAGCAACTGAAATGGAATAAAATTTAGAAAATGTGTACAAAAAGGGTTAAGATCTGAAAACAGTATTTTAGATGCGATCAGATATTACCGAATCATAAACTTAGACAACAACATGACAACTTTACCACAGGTTACAAACAAACAGACGGTTTAAAGATTGTAGGGGGGGGGGGGGGGGATTATGACTGATCGATGATCGATGAGTCCTATGAGCATGCGCATTTATACGTGTGTGATTATCCAGTTTTAAAATTTCTTCCAAATCTCTTCCGAACTTACATATATTTCTATGAGTCTGATCAGGAGGGCGCTCTCCTTTCCACAAATGTACTTCATTAAACATGATTAAATCTAATAAGTGATATGATGAGTAAAACTGCAATGTAACAAAGCAAAAACACGATGTCAATATACCAGGTTAACGACCAAAATCAGAGAGACCAAAATCAGAGAGAAAAAAGCACAAATGTAGAACACTACACAAATAAACTGCACAAAACAGTACTAAACTGTAATCTCATTTATCATACGCCGAACAAGCATGCGTATAATATACGAGCCCTTTGTAACAGTTTGTGGCAATCAAGCAAAGGATAATCTCTATCTCAACTTCACATAGACTGCATCTTCTCTGAGAGAGCTGCTGTTAAAACACTCCTCCTTCTAAAACTGTCCTCCTTTTAACAAAACACAGCGGGGCACGTGAACGCAAAGTCGACAGTGGCGCGCCACGTTACAACATGTCGACTGTGTGAGCTGTGTTAAAATACCAGTGTAGAGAAAGTATGCATGTGTTCAGATAACATTTCTACAGAGTTTTCCTCAGAGGGGGAGGGACGGCAGAGTTTAAATGAGGTTGCAAGTGTGTAGGATGTTTGTCAAGGGGACGTGTCGTGCCGTGCGTGGGCTCACTGTACCAGCTCCCACTGAGAGTAGTCTCATACTGTTATTAGTAATAACAGTAATAATATTACTACATTTGAACAACCTCGAGCTCATGTAGTGACCATATACAGTCATCACGTGACTGAATACACTGATGACTGCCAAGTATGGAGAAGACGTGATAGGCACGAGCACTGATGAGCAGTTAGGAGGTAGATCACCTACTGGAACTTCCTACTGGGTGTAGACACGCTACTGGCACAGTGCACTTTGAGGGTGGAAGCCGGGAATCATGAGGAAAACCTGCTGATGTGGCTTTAAGACTCGGAGATTCTGAGTATGACCGTATTTGGGCATACACGTGACACAAGTGTCTGACATTCCGAGGTAGCAGACTGTGGGTAAGAAGGAAGCGACGGGTACGATAACCAGTACCTGAACGGAGAATCTAGACCAAATCAACAAGTTACGGATACAACAATCATTAGTAAACGCAGCTGATCTGGGAACAATAACTGCTCTAACTTGAAACCCAGCTACGAGCGGGAGATGATACTCAATTAAACAGAGGATATAACTCGGAACTAATGGAAATACACACGCCCTCATTTCAACCCGTACCAGGTACCAGAGTCCCTTCCCACAGCTATTAACTCAAGATAATGAGGTATAAGACAGTGTGTACTATAAGTTATACCCTTTCCGAACAGCACTTAACACCATATATTCAATCCGGAAACTAGTAACTGTGTTGTGAGCAAGAAGCGCCGCCCTGCCGTATAAACTTGCTGGGTTGAGAGTCTCAACACTAGAAGTGCAGCCCACTCTCAGTCTCAACTTGAGACTGAGAGTGTGTTCTAATGAGAGATCAGAAAGAAGGCCGAGTTTTGAGGTGACTCGTCGAAAGACTACAACTCAGTTGAGATTGTCAACTGCTAATGGAAATACGAACTGTGGTTATTATTGAGTGGAGTTAAGAGCTTTAGAGTGCACAGAGTTCTATCGGAGTCAGATTGACAGGATAAGTGGTGGGTAGTTCGTTGGATTTGGAGCAATCATGACTTCTGATAAAACCAGTTTCTGAGAACCATGACAATCTACAGGACCATAAAAGGTGTTCCTAATAGTAATAAAAGGTGCTAAAACTATTTGCGGCTGGCAACCAAATACATCAGTATATACTTAGCCATTAAAGGTATCAATTAGAAGACATCACAGCAATTTACGGGGCCAAAACCATTACCAATACCACTTACCAGCCCTGGCCTTTTGGCAAGCGTACAAACTCAAGCGAGTGAAACTATAGGAGAATCTAACGAGTATATGTTAGACGGAGGTGTTTTGACTGGATAGAAATCGTGGAAAGATAGAGTCGATTAATTCCAGACAAATCATACCAGCAGCTCCAGTCCACCAAGACGAAAATTAATTCGAGCTAATTGAATTATGTGCTAAATTTTCACGACGAATACTACTTGCACAAGTCTTGCAAATATTTACAACAATAAACTGGACCAGCAAATTACTTTCCATAACAAGATATTAATAAGACAAGCAACAGAGCAGCAGCAGCTCCTCAAGCCAGACAGAGAGAGAGAGAGAGAGGTAGCCGAGTTATTATCAGCCGGATATTACCAGGTTGCAAGTAGCCATCAGTAGCCATCAGTAGCCATCTCTCTCTCTCCGACCACTCACTCTCAACACAATCAGACAGTTGGAAATGTCTGGTCATGTGACCCGCTCTCTGAGACTCAACTCGGGGAGGTACCAGAGAGAGAGAGAGAGAGAGAGAGAGAGAGAGAGGGGGAAATGGTCGAGTTATAAAATGAGAGCAGAGGATACAGCTGTAAAAGTATGATTTTTATTAAAGAATCGTTTTTATGGAGTTAAAATTCTAGTTTACAGAGGTGGTGGTGACAGGTTTTTAGAGCGCTCCTGACAGGTGGAGAGAGAATATTGCAATATCAGTCGGGACGGTACCCTGATGGTACTGAGATGGTACTCTCAACTGGTTATTGAGCAGAGGAAGGAGATGAGCTGATCGGCGGAGTCATGTGGTCGAGAATGCTGGAGCAAGCAACAAGGCCTTTATATAGGGGCCTATCGTCTATCGCTTATCGATTAAGTTCAAATTATGACGCAAGAAAATGGCATAGCAATGAAACACAACACTGCAAAACATACTACTGCTGCGTATCTGTTGCAACAATTTGCAGATCGCAAGCAACGATTCCGAGCTATTACTTCATTCAGACTAAGGTTGTGCAATAATATGCAGTAACACTAGTGCAGGCTTATCGCAATGTACTAACAAGTATTGTTACTCAGTATCAAACTTCTGATTATATCTTATCTACAAACTATGTACTTATACACAACGTATTAAGAAAGAGAAATTTGCAACCAAAGCTAAAACACCAAAACATAGACTAAAGCGTTGAGAAGCATCTAAAACCCAAGACCAGGAAACGAGGATATGTAGCAGGAAACAAATTAAATTCCGTGCAGAAAATACAGGACTCCCTGCGTCTCTTCGATAGGGTGGGAACTACTAAGTGACAAGGAAATGCGTGCTGGGATACATGTCCATATTTGATGGAGGTCGCATACCATGTGCGTATTAAAGTGCCGCACGACGCGGACAAGTGACGAAAGCAACAGCTGCACTGCACTGCACTGCACTGAGCAGGCATATATGGGTATGCAGTACTATAACGGGACATTTCACACATCCTCCGGCTGCTACATAAAACTGATACTCCTGCCCGGAAGAGAAGGAAGGAATAGAAGGAATTTTTTCTCCTTTTTTCTCCGGCCCTACCATCCGGTATAAGTACAGTTAATTTTAGAGGGATGATTTAATATTCCAGCAACAAAGCTAACTATATCAAGGCTTCCGATAAATACGTGTGTATCGACTTTTGATATGGGAAACGCAGTGAAGTGCAGGATTTCCTTGGACTAACGAGGTGAAAATATTGCAAAAAAAACGTAAACATCATCAAGCAGTAATTCCTTGATAAGAGCCATATATTTTGGTGATTTAATCACTAAACAGGCCTTACTCACCAGTTGACCTGATGTCACTAAACGATTTCGATCGTTTGTCTTTTTCCAGTTTCTTGAACGAAAACTTCCTGCTGTCCCCAGTTGAAGATTGTCTAAAAGCAGGTCGTCTCTGTCGACTCAGAGCCCGGAACACCGTAGATTGCTCCTTATCGAAATATAGCAAAGGTCTGGGATCCAAAGCTGCCATGTTAACCTGGTATCGTCTCATTAACGGATCCGTCATGGTCTAAACAACTCCTACTAACAAGCGGCAGAAAACAATAAAAATAACGTACTAAGCTGACCAGTATGTGTGCAGCGTGTGGATGGTTACTACGGAGCTACGGAGAGTGGCGGAGAATGAGAGAAGCCGTGTCCAGTGGGAGAAAACGCAATTAGCAAGATGACGCAGCACACTTATAACGGTTAGCAGTGTGCTGCTGCTGGGTGGTGGTGTGTGAGTTAATAATAACCGTCCTGGGTTGCTACTTCCTATCGTGGCCTGTTGTTTACATTGGTGGGAGTGTTTACATTCAACCCTACATTCCACCACATATAGTAGCAGGGGAGGAGGAGAGGGGGAGGCTGAACCAACTGATCGGAGGTGATTCTAGAAGGAGCTTGGAGAGGAGGTAGAAGGGGCTGTCTACTGGGCCGGTGTGGTAGATTACTGGTAAAAGGTAGGGCTTCTAATACGAGGTGTTACCAGCTCGACTGCAGATCACAGGCTTCACACCTCTCTCCAGAGATATATATCTCGTACTGACGTAAACTTTATTGGAGAACTTCAGGTAAAGTTCAAAATTCACTAGAGTCAGGGGTCTTGACTCTGGAACAAGGAACAGGACACTTCAACTTCAGGGTTAGATACTGGAGCTTGACGGGCAGATCTAGATACAGGAGGGCTGTATCCGGGAGAATCTGTAGAATAACTGGACAAGTTCATGATGAGGTGCTGGGAGGGGGAAGGTGCTGGAGGTGCTGCAAGTAGATATCACGTGCAGAAGAGGTACAGATTAGGAGGAGTAGCGGGCTCTCTCTCCATCACTCTCTCTATCTCTTAAACATGTTCCTTATTACTGAAACATCCTGACTGGGTCTCAACAATGCAGTTCAACTTAGCAGTTCTCGATATAGCATCACACAAACCGATTAAACTGGCTGCAGACTCCAATAATTCTACTGGAGTAGGCGCTATCTCAACCCGTTTAACTCCCGGAACTTGCACGGAACGGAAATCGAAAGTCTATATGAAATACTCTAGACACCTTTCAAGGAAATACGTCAAGAACCCTTTCATAAGTATTCTTTTGTAAATGTTTCTGTTCGTATCAAATCATAGACTCGAACATGGGAAGGGGCCACAGTTCTATACGAATTATGACTTTTCCTTTTCTTTGGAAAAGGATACACATGACCAGTATCCATGCCAATATTGGGTGTCATGAGTACGTTGTTTCAGAGCATCAGAGAGTGGCTAAACCAAGAGGAGAGAGAGGAAGCGTTTATACCGGAACTGGCTGCTTTCCAAAGGAAGTGGCTGCCCTCCATAACCAACAGCTCCCATTGGTTATAGAACAAGCAGCTGGCAGCCATCCAGAGATCAGGTCAAACCGCACACAGTATGTTTGATAGGCTATGTGTGAGTACACATACTTAGGACAATTATATCAGCTAACATATACTCATATAATATTATAAAGAAGATATAATATAACACATAATATTATCATATTTAGTGTGCCAGAAGAGCCGAGAGTCAACACCCTATAAAACAAAGTCCATACATGTCTAAAAATCTGATTATTAAGCTGCAGAGCTTCTCTGGGCTGCAGATCAAGAGCTACAAGTTAATGCAACTATAACAAAGCACAACCCAGGTGTGGGACCCAACCGTGAAATCCCTCCCCAGCAATAGCTGAACTGCTAAGGTTTACCGTTCAAATTAGCAGTGATTTAACCTGCACGCCCTACATGTTACACTGAGGGAATGTAGCACTTTGCGCGGCGGCACGTGAACGTTGAAAAGGGCCGTTGCGTAACAGCTCAGCGTAACCTAGCGTGGAATGTACGCGGCCCAAGCTAATTTTACCGTTACACGACCACAGTTGTAACACATATTCTGAGATCACCCAGAATTAGATGATGATCTCAAGGTATTCCGCCTCAAATTAGTAAGCAGATGCTTATCAATTGAGATTTGACGGCCGTGATTCGTGGAGCGTAAAATTCTTCTAAAATTAGATGCAAAATTTGTGACACACATAGATCAAAGAAGTAAGAACTCTAACCAGCTGTAAATTCGGCAATTTGGGAAACGTGGGGCGTCTAGCCGCACGGGCAAGGACACACAGACAATCATATCTCCGTTTGAGGGTTTTGTAGATAACAAGACGTGTTAATTTTACAGTACAATTTGCTGGATTTGACTGAAGAAAAACGCCCTCCCTCGTGCCTTAAATATGATTGGAGAGTATTTTATACGTTGATATATTCATCGATATATATATATATATGTTATGTAAAATTCTAAGAATGCTAACTTAACGAGGAATTTTACATTTCCGTGCCAGGCACAACAAATTGATCAAAGAGAGTCAGTTTGATAGGAAACATTTTAATGTGAAAATGACAGAGATTTTATTTGAGTGGCATGATAATCCGTAACGGATAACGTCTCATTTTATATGTGACATTTATGGAACTTCCTCCCGGGTGAAGATTGGCATATTCAGGGATATTAGACCATTGAAAAACCAATTCGATATATTGATAAGCGACTAAAAGTCCCCGAAAGGTGTCTGGCCAAAGTGGAGTACCAAACAGAGGTGAAGCTCTACATTAATATAATATATATTATATGGGTTATTATTATTGTATTACTAATATGGGTTATTAGTGGCGGTTAACTTTGCCTCACGTTGACGTATTCTAGAATGTAAATGATGGTGCAATGTCCCCCCCCCCTCCTGCTCCCTTTAACCCCGACACCTCTTTGTCCCTAATTAGCGAAAATACCCTCATTGTCCCAATGGCCAATTTTCAAGAAAATTTTCCAACCCCTAGTATGTTGTGAACCAAGATAAGCAACACATCGACAGTTTCAAGATTACCATTTAAACAAACCCAGTAAGAGATGAAAAACAAAAATAAAGAACTAAAATCATTTAACTCCTAAATTAGTAGTTTTCGGATTGAAAATGTAAAGATTTCATTGAAAATGTTTACCTGTACGGGCAACATTAGACGGCATGCTGGGGAGAGAGTACCTCCGACCCCTGATCTGTCCATTAGCTTGAGTCGGCATCCTTCTCAGAGAACGTACAGCAAATACGGCTCTCTCAAGGGTGGTACTAATATCTGGATAATATCCGCTGTGTGATCTTCAGGTCGGTAGTGTTGTGATCTGGTCTTTAGAGAGGGTGCAGTGTTGTTGTAGTTGGGTGGTTGGAGAGAAGGGGAGTTGCTGACATTTGGTTCTTCTCTTTTACTTATGTTAGGGCTAGTAGGGAGACATATAAGTAAGATAATATTTACTCTATTATCGAACTCAGTATAAAGGTACCAGAAGTGAGCATAATATCTCAGCTATCACCATAGTGTTGTCAGATGGTATTGGCCCTTAAATAAAAGTGCACCCTCTTCTAATTTTTTTCGGGTGCATTTGAAGTGGGTGCTAGAGCTTCATGTTGGATTCAGGAACCTATTTAATTTGGCAACACTATAGTCATCGCTATCAATAAAATAAGATTAAACGGTTATGGTATCGCGAATCAATAAAAACGGCTGATGAAGAGTTATTAGTTGACTAAATTGTAGTGTGCGAATAACCAAACCATCACGCATCAATTAAATTATACTTTCGTCAAGTATCCAGCTACGTCAAGAAAGTTCAACAGAACAGAAAAAACTGCCCTGCCTAAAGATTTAAAGCACAGCACGTATTGTAACGAGAGATCTAGAGAATGTAAGCTATAATATAGTCAAGAAACGTTCAAATTACGAGGAATTAGTTTAGGTAAGGCACGTACTCCGTGACTGTCTGACAGGCTGATGAAACCCGCTATATGAAAGTAAAGATATATCGTATTATATATTCTGAATAACTTAGAAGAGGAGGAAGCCTCATTTTTTGGAATATACGGCGAAAAATTGAAGGTTTGGCGCTTACTCCGAGTAGGAGAGTAATAATGACTTCGTTCGTGGGTCGAAAAAGCAGGAAAAAGTGGGATGTAAAGGGTTACAAGCACTCACTAAATGCTTTACGATAAATCTTACACCACCATTAACCGTGCGTGCACCAATGGGCACCCAGAATTACGTAAATCGGGATATAATTATGTGTAAATGCATAAAACATAAGGAATTTCAGGAATCTGAAAGAAAGCTGAATTAAACAACAAATTTAAAACGGAAGAGGGAACGGAAACCTTACCCCTGCCAGGACAATGTTTGATATAAATTAAAAATGCTTTATTTAAATTCCAGTCTCGGTGAGGAGAGAGAGTTTTAAGTTCTAGTGCAGGAAAATCTGTAAGAGATAGATAAAATAGAAACATAAAGTAGAAACATCATAGACGATAATTTAAATGAGAAAAACGAGAAGTAGCCAGTTTATAGAAGGATAGGTGATAAAAAGATAATGTTCCGCTGACAAGGAGCTACATGTGTCTGCTGGGAGGAGGAGGAGGGGATGGAGTGATTTAGATCGTGGGAAAAATAAGCCAACTAGAATGTTAAAATTTCATTTTAAACTTGAAACTAAAATCAAATTAAATATCAAATTATTATGAGCAGAACAGCATGGTTCAATAATGTTCACAACAACTCGTCAGACTCAGAGAGGCCCACAACTACTAAAGAGAAACTGAATCAATGGGGGAGTAAGTACCTTGACCAAGATTAGGAGTGATAATTTAATCCATCTGGCACAGCATGCGAGTAGGAGCAGCTGACTCAGTATGAGCAGATTAATGTGGTATTAATTCAGCGGTAATGCGGCAATAATACCACCTAATCATCAACTCACAAGTCAAACGGCCGGGGGAGGGTAAAACTAGCGAGGAGGGTTAAAATATCCAGTTAACATGTTAACTAGAGCGGAATGTTTACTACTATACAGGTCACAGGTCACATACTAGAAGTAGGTAAACAGGTAGCCCCGGATTAAGTGACGGAGAGAGGACCATGTTCGCTATATCCAGGTTCACTATTAGGTTCTGTTGTTTTCTGTTAGGTTCCCAATTAGGTTCCGTTAGGTTCTCTATTACTGCGTGGGAAGGTAACACTGTCGGTCCCTGGGACTAACACACAGTAACAGGCACAAAGGTTATCACAAACATGAGAACTGCAGGTACAACTACCTAGAAACGGGGAACTGCAGGTACAACTACCTAGAAACGGGGATTTCGGAAGAGCAGGTACAACTACTTAGAAACGGGGAACTGCAGGTACAACTACCTAGAAACGGGGATTTCGGAAGAGCAGGTACAAACTGCCCTAGTACTACTCGTACCCAATCTCCAAGCCTGGAATTGTTGATTGGCACAGTGGGTTCTGGACGGAGGAGTCTAAATTAGCGGGAACTTTATACTAGAACAGAGATCAGGGTGGGTTGAAAGTGCGCACTGTACAGTGGGAGGTGCAGTAAAGGCACGTGACGACACCACGTGACCTTGATAGGTTCACACGTGACCTCGATAGGTTCCAATGCTGGATTTAGAATCTAGAGGATACTCAAGATTATTATTAGAGTTGCAAAGGGAAACGAATAAATGTCATTTTTGACAACAACCGACTAATATCTGAGCTGAGATTCACCTGTACTGCATGAGTTAAAAAGTCAAAAAAGCCAACCAAGTCAAAGACGGAAAAACTATTTAGTACTTTGAATTTTTGCGTATCAAAAGAAATTCCTTGTAATTGAATCCAAGAGTAAATTGGGATAAAATTACAGCAGCAAGCTAAAGCAACTAGATGTCGTGGTACGACCCGGTACGTCCATGAAGATTTTAAGAAAGTCAGGACAAATTCAGCCCGTTTGCAGTCAATTTGGGCAGATATAAATAATAAAGGGCTTTCTGGTCGCCCCTGCACGATATAACCTTTGTGATTAAATTAACATGATAGTTGAGAGAGGTTTTTCAAAGAAGATTCAGAAATAATTCGGCCTACTTGCAATCAATTTGGCCCTATTAAAGAATTTCATGGGTCGTTTCGGCCGTTTTCTAAATCGTTTATAATAGCTAAATGACATTTCAGGATATCTTTCCGATAAATATTCTGGAATTATCATGGGATAATTTCCATAGCAAATTGACCAGCAGAAATATAGAAAATGCAAGTCTGAAACGAGCCCTCGATACACGTACACTCAGTCACAACGCCCTCCGAGCCTGGCGGCTCCCTCCAAACCACAAACCACAACATAACCGGAGCCAGCCCACAGTGTACGTGAATGTGATAACTCACACTTACAACACCACTCACAGAACGAGAGAGGAGCACGTCCCGGGGCCGTGTGTCCCGTACAGACGCCGGCCGGGGAACACCTGTGCTCACTACAATCACACCGAGCCCTGCTATAGTGGCGGTAACAGAGCCCTGGTGGTACACGTTATAACACGCCGGCCTCTGTAATTGAGTTTAGAAGAGTGGGCATCTGGTTAGCAGGATGTCATGGGACCGGATATGTTGTGAACAATAGATAATGTGAATAAAATCTAATTTAACACACCAGTTATGACCATATTCCACTATTTAATAGATCCCCTGGATGCTGAGGACTCCTCAGTGAGGGGTATGAAACAAATCAAACGAAAACAGAGAAAGGGCGGATGTAAACAGCCGGTTGAGATTTAAGGAGTAGTGTTGAGTTGCAGGATTAGAATTAGATGTAGTTATTGTCCGGCATACAAAGGATACGATGACAACTATTTGTGGTTCTAAGTATGCTGAGGTCGGAACATAGTAAACAAGGAAGTAAACTAAGTGTTTGTGGTTGTCAGGACTGCGTTAAAGATACAGGAATTGGATCCTTGAAAAGTTGTCATCGAAATTAAAGTTTTAAGTTGAGGGGAGTTGTGCTATAAATATTCGTGGTTCGGGTGTTTTATGTTGAAACACTACGTGGGTGGCGGTATCAAAATCTAATATTTGAGGAAGTCAATTTTTAATGCATGGTACTGCGAAATGAAGGAAGGAACCACTAGCTTTAGGTTTAATTATAAAATAGGGGAAGTGAACCTTGATGTATGGTTGTCAGAACTAACTTAAAGGAAGTAAACCCTTGAATTAAAGCTGTGGTGTGAGGCTAACATGGTCCTCAGAGAATTGTGCAGGTTATTCTGAGTATTCTTCTGGAAAATTAGAGAGACGATCCTACTTGAAAACAGGGCTCGTTAATCGGGAGACGACTCGAACAATGCATATATATAGGTTTAACAATCACTGAATATAATGCTCCGCTAAACACAGAATCATACTCGGTACCTTAACTCGTTACATAAACCGTTATTTAAAGTGGGCCGAAAGTGCAGGGTTTTAAAGGGGGAAGCTGCGGAATTTGGTTACCAATAATACCGCTATTTATATATCATGTGTCCGCGCATCTTGACAGTCCTGCCGTCTCCAGCATCAAATTAGCCCGGATTTGACGGCTTATATTAAGGAGGGAGGGAGAGACAATACCCCAAAAATAATAACGTTATTAGGTGAAGGTATTAGATCATGGTATCTAGGTAGTTTGTGTATGCTGGTGAACCATGACCTAACAACGGAGCAATCATCTGAATAATTTTATTTTCATAACTTTGTGATGTACTTGAGAAATTTGATAGGTTGCGAGTAGCTGCTAGCTGTGCTGTAACAATTTTACAAATGCATAACGTAGGTGATTTTAGACGAAGAATTAGGCCATGAAAATTACAATAATTCAATGCCAATCTATCCTTGTCATAAATAAAAGATCATCGACCAATAGAAATGTAAAATATGCTCGGTTTCCTTAGAGTCAAAACTCCGGGATTCAAACTTTAGAATACAGATATGGAGGTTATTTGGAGGCTGGAGCCCGCAATATTAACCTCTGATTTGAAACACACGACTACGAATGACAGGATCCGAGAAAAATGAAAAATTGGATACAGGGACAAGGTAAGAAAAGACAGAGATTCGGAAATAAAATACGGGAAAACATGGTATGTAGCTGATGATCAGAATTAGTTGCACACGAGGAGAGGACCGTCAGACATCCGGACAGATCTTTGGTAACTCGGGGGTAACGAACTTAGAAACTATTCTAAATACTGAGATAAAATACCAGATCAAATACCAGATCAAACGGAACTAACTCCAGAAACTAATGGAAATTAATGTCTGTCACGCGTGTCTTGGAGGCTGGGGAGACTGAATCAATTGTTTCAGGTGTCTAACCTCATTTCAACTATACTGATGAGATTACATCGGTCAAAAAGAGGAGGTGACGCAACATAAGGACATCAGCTGCAATCGAATTGCAACATAATAAGATAGAGATATATTACGGTGTAAAAGTTGCAGAGTTGCAGCTTGACGGCAGCCACTTCTGAGGAGCCAATCACGATCGCAGTGACATGACAAAAGGGTCGGGGGACATGAAGGAGAATGAAGGAAGGGCCCCATTATCATATATTGCCGTCTGAAATGTCAAAGTGCATATATTTTTCTATCTTTGCAAAGAAGCTTAAGATTTTAGCTTTCGAGAACATTATTATGACACATCAAAGAGGAGGGTTATACGTGTTTAAAAAAAGCGGACCCTCACGGACCCTCACTTACTTTACTTACAGGAGATACTAGGTGTAGCAAAGTTTAATACTGATTTAAGGCCTGACTCTGAGTTACGTTATCAGATGTAGTGGTAATCTTATAGTACTCGACAAATACAGGTGAACTGATCGCTCATCACGTGTGAGCTTGGAGCACGGAGATGACAAAACGATAAAAAGAGAAGAAAGGATACTGCACCGAGAACAAGCTAAAGCAGTGGAGCGTATACCGGTACTATAAAGCACGGGGTAATACTCACCGCTTGAAAGAAAGAGAACTGGACAACTGACAATATAAATTAGTTTAAATTATCGCCCGACCCAGTCACACATGTCTACAGTAATGCTGGAAGTGTATGGAGAACTTGGTTACAGTGGACAAAGAGAGAGGTGAGAGAGTCGGTAAATGAAGCGCAGCCTAGGGGGAGAAAAGAGGGAGGGGGTAAGAGGCGGGGCTTCACTTACAGTTAAATTAGGGCTCAAAAAGTAATCTAATTCCAAAAGTCGTCAACCGTGCGGTGCCGGTCTGTGAGCCTTCCAGAAAGTTAGGATATAATATTCAGGACATAAATCGTAGGTTTATGGAAAAGATTACGGACTGAACACGGTCGAGGAATTCAGTAATATTCTCTCTCCGGACCGGTGTCTTAAATCCAATTATATAATAGAGGCGCTTATCATGTGTTGAGAGCTTTGTAATGAGTTAGAAGTTATAAGTTAGATAAACACATGTAATGTTACAAAAAGTGTGTCCCGGTTGAGGGCTGTTTCTACTTGAGCTGGTGGAGGTGGTAAGTTCAAGCAGCGTGGAGCTGGGTTACACCGTATTATGTAGCGAGTACTTTAAGGGATTGTGGATATCAGATACCGGATATTTACAGGGTTTAGCTTGAGTATCGTACTTATACTCAGACTTACTTAGTCAAGAAGAGAAGGTACCGGATATTTTCATGTCAGGAATAAACCCAGACTTATACTTAGAATAACAATTTACAACTGAATTACTGAAGGAGAGATTAAAATTTAAAAGTCACAACAAAAGGCGAGGACCTTTGATCGCGAAAGGCCGGACAAAACACTAAAGCAAAGTGAGCGAAATGGAAAATCTCTGAGAGTCACCAGCTCTGATGTAGTAACTTCGCAGACAGACAATTAAATTTAACCTGGCGTGGTACACGCGGCTCCGCCGTAAAGGCCGGCAGCAACCCCACAACCACAGCTGACTGGCTCGCTGACTGGTACTGACACACTCATACGGAGGTGTATGTACACGCACCAGGGTAGCAGCTTCCAGACTCACCAGAGTTAACTGCATGTAATGTAACCAATCTATCCGCCACAAGCAAGCCAGCCAGCCAGCCAGAGAGAGGGAGAGAGAGAGAGGGACTGCTGACGGAATAGTTTCAGAAGTAAGAACAAACGCCATTAATCTACAGGTCCGGAGAGTGACGCATTATAATGTTCATTAAATGTAGCTAAATGAGCCGGTGTAGTGAGGCAGAGCGCGGCTCAAAGAACGATGGAGGTGATCTAATCAAGTCAAAGAATGCGTGAATGCCTAATGAATTCATCAAATATGCATGATTCATGTAGCCTTCCAAGTTGGTGACGTTCAAAGTTGTTAATTTGAAAATCAGGACGCCACAAAAACGCAGAAAGTTCTGGTTTCGATCAGTTATTTGATCGGGCTTTATAACAGGTACAAATTATCACTAGATTTAAAAAGATAACTTCAAGCCTTAAAGGTACGGATGAAGTAACAAAAACAAAGGCAAGCACAAGTTGAGACTCGACACTGAAGTTCTTTATCAGACAAATCTCATCCGGCATCTTGTGACTGTTTTTTTCCGCGATAAAAACAAAAAAATACAACAATTTTGCAATTGCCAGGTTGTTGGCGGTCCTGTAGGTTGATAAGAAGCCAGGCAGACACCATGGTTACAGTGAATGGTTTTTATCGGCTTTATCATTAGTAGCCATATACAAATAATGCAGGAATTAGATTACTTCAAACCGCTTTAAACGGTATTCTATTTAAAGATAAAAATATGCAGAAATGTGATTACTTGAGTGAGGGTTCCAGAGAACGGGATACCAGGAGCTGAGGAAGAGAAAACTAGGGTCATCACAACAAAAGGGTGTTAATATTCACAAGACTTTGAGGACTGAGTTAAGCTGAGAAATGAGTCGTTAGAAACCGCACGATAGTCAGTGAAACTACTCGGATATGTAGCCACAGGCGGGACGGGTGAGGGAGGGCGCGATAAAATAGGACAGAAATAAGCAAAGAAGGAAATACTAGGAGGAGGGTCAACGAGGACTAAAGAGAAAGAAATAGGCAGAGAAGGAAATTATGACGGCCAAAGCAGAGGTTGGCAGTAGCTTATAATGAGAAACAAGCAATTAAGGAAAAAGGAAGGCAGGAAACAGCAGCCACCAAATAACTTCCAGTACCAGAGGTTGTATGGTTCGCGGTGAAGGAGTGCTGATTGAATGTACACACTGGACGGACCGGGGCTGGGTACGTGACGACCACTAGGTAACGAGTGCTAGCTGGGAATGTAAGGAACTATGGGCATGTAACGAGTGTGTACATAACTCCACACGTATCTACACGCTCCACCACCCCATCAACATTATATGTGATCAACACAAAGTGAAGTTAATATGATCTGCGTCTTAGCTACGTCGAATTAACTTACAGCAGGGCTTCGCACCAAGATTCAATAGATTGAATCGATTGAAGTCATTTCGGGTCCAGAGTAGGGCTATAAGTCGGAGTTTATGAGGGACGAGACGCCATGATGCACCAGCAACACTGAGAAAAATCTGCAGAGAGTCGCACAAAGAGGATCCAAACTGCTCTCTAGAGACAAAAATAGCAATAGGGCATACAAAAATAGAATTTTCATGAAAAGATTGCATTTTATAAAAAGAGCGTTCGTTCGAAAAGACGGTTGGCTCCTTTTACTGATCGGTGGGCACTGGGCACGTACACCTCCCTTAACAATATGACTCACAGACAAGTGGAACAAGTACCATTATTTTGTTCGGATGATCTGAGCTGCAGCATGGAATGAGGCCGCCACCGAGACTAATTATCCCCGTTAGGGACATTTCTTGTGAACAAATTGCCACAACGATACTCATCACTCGAAGGTAATCACTTATAGTCCCTCTAATACGTGCTCATTCGTGTGACAGTACTTGAATTGTTATAAGTAAGTGAGAACCGGCAGTACTGACCATGAGTTCTCCACAGAAAAGCTTGTAACGGTGAATCAAACTTTGATTTTTTTTGCATTCTGGAAATTCAACATTTTCCACCTTTGATTCAAAGGTGGAAAATGTTGAATTTCCAGAATGCAAAAGTCGCGTGATCCAGATTGTTTCCGCAAGCAAGCTGGACCAAGAAAGAGATTTACGATTTGTAAGCGTCAGAGACAACCGCACACTAAATATTAAAGGCCGCACACGTATTAAAGGCACTGATTAGGCAGGGCTACCAAACCGCAGGGTAAATTAGCTCGATACGGCTAATGGAACCCAAATGTAATGAAGGATATCCAGAGAAAATATCCAGTGATGCAGTAAAAGTGAGGATATAATAATAGCTGCTCACTGATATAGATTCATATCTATGTAGTTGGTGGTATCTACCTAACCAGATGTTTAAAATACTGGGCCGCACATCCCTGCGTATAATTCTAGTCAGCCCTCACTCAGACAACACGGTCTACCTGTCCAGGCTACTGCTAGTGTTTCATCAGCACCAGACCGTCACATACCACAGGGTGACCACTCTACCAGGATCCTGTACACATTCCTCAGGGTTCCTACCGGAGAGGGAGCCTCAGGAATGTGTGGCCAGGAGCAGGGGAGGGAGAGAGGGAAAGGGGGAGGGGTGTCCGAGGAGCTGCATTACACCACCGCTGTGAAACTCTACTAGTAGTAGAGACTATAGAGTTGCAGCACCAGTCAGCAGAACATGCTCCAGTGAGTTCTGGTACCTTGGTACACAACTTCACCGTGCCACCATGTGTTTTACGTAAGGCTTGCTGGCACATGCACTGCAGGGAATTAACTGGGAAGTGAAAGAGAGAGAGAGAGAGAGAGAGAGAGAGAGAGAGAGAGAGAGAGAGAGAGAGAGAGAGAGAGAGAGAGAGAGAGAGAGAGAGAGAGAGAGAGTGTGTGTGAAACGTCTGGGAACTTCATTCAGGCACAGACAGAGCGGAAAATCGCTTTACATTATCATAATTATAACCGGGGTGTCTTTAAGATAACGAAATATATATTGAGAGAAAATGATTACTTAAATCGGAGGTGACTGGACTGATCGACTGGAGAGCTACTAAGTGGATTTTTATCCAAACTGACGGCCACATTTTATCACATATTACACAAATCTATATTAGTCTTGGGGAGACGGACATCAAATTATCAACTAAATTTCACCAGCGATTACAAATTAGTAGAGACGACGGTTAAGCTGGGCAGGGGAAATGTTACTCCGGTAAGGTGGGATAGCTCAGTGTACGCAGGGGGTAAGCATGCATGAGTCATACACTTCTTGTACTACATATTACTATATCATGATAGTATAACTATAACCTCGTTCTATATATTTTGGGCTGACTGAAATTATTATTACTTCCCTTACTACAGTTGTATTTAAACATGGCTAGACTTCGAAATCTTACTTGAAACACTAACTTTTGGAAGGGTGCCGAGTCAGACTCTTTCTGGAAACACTTACTTTTGGCAAGGTGCCAATCTGAGGCCCGGTCAAGCTGCCCAGCTCTCTCGGAGTGTACGTGTCAAAGAGAGAGAGAGAGAGAGAGAGAGAGAGAGAGAGAGAGAGAGAGAGAGAGAGAGAGAGAGAGAGAGAGAGAGAGAGAGAGAGAGAGAGAGAGAGAGAGAGAGAGAGAGAGAGAGAGAGAGAGAGAGAGAGAGAGAGAGAGAGAGAGAGAGAGAGAGAGAGAGAGAGAGAGAGAGAGAGAGAGAGAGAGAGAGAGAGAGAGAGAGAGAGAGAGAGAGAGAGAGAGAGAGAGAGAGAGAGAGAGAGAGAGAGAGAGAGAGAGAGAGAGAGAGAGAGAGAGAGAGAGAGAGAGAGAGAGAGAGAGAGAGAGAGAGAGAGAGAGAGAGAGAGAGAGAGAGAGAGAGAGAGAGCGGATAATGAGGCGCTAAGTAGCGCTCCACCGCTCGTTTCAGGTAAGGATCCCGTGACAAAGGAGGTCGAGAGGAGAGAGGACTTTGGAGAATGTCATGACAGGAATGTGGCAGAATAGTTGACAGGGAATTTGTCGATATGGGAACATGCTTTGTAATAATAAGGGAGATTGGGAGACCGCACCGTCATTTTGGCCGATGTGATCGTGCATGGTGGACTAAGGATTAGGGTTTAGTTCTGGGGTCTTAGGGTGCTGTTTGTTGACCTCTTGTTATAGCCGTCTTTCAGAAAACTTACAAATGATCCAATAACGCCTAACATACACGATAAGCGCAAGTTTTTAAAAATTTGGTGTGCAAGCTAATAGGACAAGCCGGGATGTCCGAGTGATCGTAAGGGAGAGAGATGATTATATTGTGGAATTATTCTAAATTGGGCAGTTTTAAAAACTCGTGCAGAGGCTCAAGTACGTCCAACGTCGCATCAAGTTTTAAAATTAAAGATCGAAAATTCGATCTCACAAATATGCGAATAAAACATGGCGACAATCTGGAATATATCCGGTGAATTTACTGACTAACACTATTTACTTTTATGGAAAATATAGGAATTAACGACAAATGAGCGAAATCAAGTTATGCTAACCATAATTGAGGTAAACGGAAAAATAAGAATCATACACCCGGAGTTGGAGAACGAGGCTTGGCTAAATTGTAACTTTTGATTGAATCATGGATTGTTCATGCCTCTGTGTAACTGTAACGTTATAACTTAGGTGAATTAATCAACAAAAAGTATCTAATATGTTCAATGGTAAACAAAGACTTCCTAATTTTAATAAAATACGGCGAACGAACAGTAATTGTGAGATCGGGGTAATACCCGTGGATATTGATTATTATTGGGGTATCAGTCGCCAAATCCTAGAATATTCTCCAGGTTGCCATATCCGAGCCGTTTATCTGGTATCAAAAAAACCTGTCAATAATAATATCGGAGCAAAATGTTAAATATTCTAATTTTAATCATGACTGAGCCGCTCTATTGATAGCAATGAATTGGCTACTTCTCCTATTCCAACCGCAACAAAATAATCGTTCTATCCACACCACTCTGACTGGTATCGATTGTTGCAACATCAAACGTGAAAAAATTAAACTGTTGAAAAGAAAGAGAACTGCTTACACCTAGTCCGCTTGTAACAGCTCGATATTTAATGGAGTATGATTGGAGTAGACGATCACGACGCAATCAACCCACTATCCAGGTGGCAACAAGTATACGATAGTGATTGACTCAAAGTGATTTGATGCATGCACGGACACACAAGAACTAATTATGCGCGGAAGAAATTAAAGGAGTTTTGTGCCGCGAGGTTTTTCCTTGAACAGAAGGCAGGTCACTACAAAGGGAAAACTACAGACAAGAAAATATTTTGAATGGAAGCGAATAATGTGGCTATAGGTGGGTTAATGCGAGTTGAAAGCTCTTATCTTTTATCAGCACTTCTCTTCCCAGGAATTCTAAATAAGCTGACCAACATATCTCTTTTGTGGATTGTGTTTCGCCGGGTATTGACTTATTGAAACACCATGGTCCGCGACGCAAGTTAAGAATGCTAGCGAGATTAGATAGCTTTCAGACGGCTAACCTCAAAGAAAACAGAGAACTCCAAAGACAAATGTCGTCAGAAAACGTAACCCAAGAATCTTCAGAAATAAAATCACAGTTCCTTGTGCGTGTAGGGTAAAAGAACTCCAGGACACAGAACAAGATATTATGATAAGCAAGAAATTACGAGAAGCAAATTTTAAAAGCAACCACTCACGCGCTGGACTAAAAATGGAGTGAAACTGCTCGCGAGTTTGGATCCAGTGAGATCACCATTCTCTCGGCGATATGTTACGCAGAAAATATACACGATTTAGGGAGCTCAACAACAGATTCTCGCTAATCTAATCTGGACTAGATCCGGCGAGTTACCTTGACATGCATGATCAGGGAGGAGAGAGAGGGCACTGGGGACAAGAATAGCTTCTTAAATCATAGACCCCTGTAAAAAGGTGTCAGTGACCACGAGAGATCTTGAGCAGATCTCGAGATGTATCGTGTTTTAATGAGTTCCAGTGTATGGGATATGACTCTAAATAGTTAATAAGGCCGTATAAGTTATCATAAGTGGATTGGAAGTCAGATAACACGCAGCTATAGCTCACGTTGGATGTAATAAAGTGGATCGGATTAAAGGGAATAAATCCGCAGAAGTGCGTCTCAAGACAGCGCGGCGAGGAGTTTGTCTAGCAGTGAAGAGTTAAGGAAGGGTACAAATAGTGAGAGTCGGAGTTAATGTACGTGATAAATATAAAATGAAGGATCAAGTCATAGAGACAAAGTATAGCTCTGTGTTGAGCATTTATCGATAAAAATAATGAAAACCACGTCGAAAGGGGTGCATTTTATATAAACAAGACGACGAAAATTTACTTACATTATTCAGAGCAATTATTGTTTATATAATAGTTTATTATAGTTTGTTAAAGCCATACAAACAAATAATAATTATCATAATATAATATTTTATTTAAAGTTAAGGTGTGGCCAATCGAAGTTTTTATTTGTTGAATAAAATACCAATTGGTAGGAGCCACCAAAAAAAAACCCCGGAGAGGAATGAGAAATCGAGGGAATAAAATTAGAAAGGACCTCAGAAGTCACGAACATCTCGCCTGTTATCTGGAAAGTAATTTTTCCATGAGATTCATAGTCACGTTCATTGGTCATTAGTCCAATTCCAAATAGCGGGCTCTTCAAAAGAAGGAATAATGAACTTGATATGTTTCTGAACACATTATGAACTCAGCAGGATTTAGTAATAATGATTAAATGAGCAGGAACCTAATTGAAATACCACGAAAAACCAGATCAAAACAAAAAGCGGACAAAGAATCGTGGAGATGAGGAATAGAGGGTGGAGCCAGGGGAGTGGAGAAACCTCTCCTTCTCCCTGATCAAATCAGGATTATTGTCCGGTTAACAGAAACACTTGTTCCGTCCTACATCTCCGATAATGCGAGGCTGACATCGTTAATTTCACTGTCAGAAGTCCGAGATCATTGACAGGAAGGAGGGGAACGCGAGTTTTTAGAGGAGTAAATACATTAATAGAAGGTTGTAGAAGGTTATAATATGTCAATAAAAGGTTGTAGAATTGGTAAAGAAGGTCAGACTGGCACCATTGAACTAACGCTAAAGGTGGGGGTTGAGTAGGTGATAATTTAAGAGTGTTAATTAGATACAGTGATCTTAGGATGAGGTCGATATGATGATGCTAACACTTATGTAGCGCGCGCATGGAGAGTTAATTAAAGAATTAATGAGGCCTAAGTTTTAAATGAGTAATCGCATATAAAAATCAATATACCTAGTGGCGCCTAACGATTAACAAGTCCCGTTATTTTGGGGGTATAATTTTAGTTAATATTATTGTCCCTATCATAAGTACAGAAATTAAAATCTAGACATCGAATCAAGGAAACTAGACTTGGTCTGGCATTCTAGCCTACAAAAATAATTATTTAAACGATAAGACAAATAACCGATAACAAGAGAATTATAAACATAATGGGCAGTCTTAAGAGAAAATTATGCGCACTGATAATAAACATACCACTGAATAACACAACAAGTGGCTCATAATTCCAGAATAATAATCCTGGACGTGAAATACGACACTGTATTTCCCATGGCTCTATTTTCGTACCAACTGACGCATTATTATATAAGGTGCATAAAATGTAGATAACATGATGCGATGATACTAAATTAAAAAAATATCAAACATGATTTCAGTTTTACGTAGGATAAAACGGCAAGAAACTGGAAACTTAAGCAGTACGGAGAAGCGTAACCTATCTGTTGTTAGGAGAAATTGGAAATACTCATAATTCGGCGGGAAAAGTTTATTTCCATTTCCATGAAATGTTTGATGTCAAAAATAAAGGTTGTGAAGGTTATTAATTAAAGTTTCGGTTACAACGGCAGGCAAACAAGGAGTATGGAGGTGGCAAAAGGATAGTCAATAAATATTAAAGGAGAAACACACGTACATAGTGTGCTCAACACGGTCCAGAACACTACAGCATTAGTTTAATAATGTGATTGTATCACATGGGAGCAGCTCATTATAATGTTGCAATGTGTTCTATATTGTTAACATCTATACCAGCTATAATCATTATTATAATCTTGAAAATATTAGACTAGTTATTTTTAGAAATTAGAGTATAGTTACAGTAGAAGTTCTTTGCAAACATTGTTTAAAGCAACACGGTAGAATTGCTCGCATCGCACCTGTTAGTTCCCACCTTCCACAAATTTCAGCCCTGGGGCCTAATTAGACCAAACCCTTCAGGTTAACCAGTAACCACCCACCAAACCCTGACCCATCAAATGATAGACCACAATATCCAATTATATCTTTGACGACAAGAACAACTGACAAAATATACACATTATCTGACAGAATAAAGCAACATCTCGATAAAAATTATGTGGTTGTTGCCTCCCTTTTATTTGATATAAACCCCCATAATAAGCTGCTAAGAAGGTTGAATTAACAGTCTAGTACAGCAACAAACAAACAGACGAAAATAACTGAAATTCCAACAAACTAGGGAGACAGACACAAACAGACAGACATACAAGTACTACATACCTGGGTTGTGTGAGCTCCAGTTGAGTTTCTTGTGCGGTTTCTTATCTCGGGGTGGAGGGCTGGCCTCCAGTGTCTGCATACTGCACGTTTTGTGGACCAGGTACTCGCAGTCTGGGGAGAGAGGAGGTTAGATTTGAGGGTGAGTTGTAAATGTGAGACAATTCTCGGAGGTTAAATATGAGGTTAAATGTTATAACCAGACTTTGGGTGGATCTTAAATTAGGGTAAATAGTAGGGAAAAATGTCTTGTCACAATGTTGTCACAATGCAGTGTCACTGTTTTTAACAATCTAGTGAGAGGTGTTTCAGGCGTGTTGTTACTCGGAGTATTACTACTCCTACTACTAACATACTAACAAGCCTCCTTCTTCAGGCGTGGTGGTACTATAACTACTAACAGTCTGTCTTATTAAACATCAGCCCTTCTCCGAGAACAGGGTGTGTAAGATACTTAGATTCCTATATAGAGCAGGGTGGGTGAGCTATGGAGTTTTGTCAGGTCTGTAAATAGGTAAAAGTCTGGGTCTTCGGAGAGGGATTTTTAACACTTCATTAAGACGGATCAGACTTGTCTTTTGTGTGTTAAAATTCCAGTCAAATAGCTGTCATAATTCCTTAACAATTTCATGTTATTGATTATTATTACACTCACACAAACACAATAGGAGAGCCAATGGTCCCTCCCATTCGTAACGTTAACATACCCTTCACGGCGCTCGAAATAAATAAAATGTAAAAAATGTTTCCTCCCATGGATAAAGTTTAAATGTACTGCAAAATTACGACAGTAAGTTAGGGTTACAATGAAGGTGTGATGAAGGTGTCACTCTCACCGGTCTGCAAGCTTCCTTTGCGCTGGTCCGCCTTCCTTATCGAGAAGATGCATTCCAGGGACTGGGCTCGGTTTCGTTTCTTTATGAAGGTCATGGCGCTGTACGGCGAGAATTCAACGCTCATCAAGCATATACGTGTACTGTGCTAGTGATATTTTCTTCAGAATACAAAAATAATGACGAATATGATTTTGTCTTGTGACGATGATATTTTCTGTACAATACAGTAGCTAAAGTTGGGGAGATCATGCCAACAATCAGCTGCAGAACACAACAAGATAACACAACTAAATTTGCGAGCTAGCAATATAATAATCTGGAGAAGAAGAAGCAATAACGAGGTTACAATAGCAGGTCGGGTGCCCACTTTGCAACACAAAGGGCCCATTATTTCATGTATTAGACCTTGTTGGTGGTGTGCAGGTGGCGGCTACAGACACCTCATCTCTACCAGGTCACAAGGAAGTATACCGAGAGTAGAAAGGTGGTCAGGTGTTCAGATCTAGGCGGCTTATAGCGGGTTGTTACGAGAATTATAATGATACATCATCTCCAGACTTGTAATGAGCTATAATTAGAAGATAGAACTACGATAAAACAAATATAAACGATAAGGTATTTTCTGACTATATAACAGTTGGGACTATTAAACAGTTTTGCTGCAGAATTTCAGGCTACAATCAGTAATTTTAATGAATAGCCCATGTTGCAGGCTTGAATTAAATGTCACAATGTCATCCTCGTGTCTAAAATAATTAGGCTGACCACGAGGCTGAGACCAGCTATAAAAAGAAATCAATTTACGTCCATGGCAGGATTACTTCCAATCTAAAAATAGCATCAAAGCGAGAGCTGGGAGTCATGTCGGGACCTATTAAATTATATATTATACTACACGTGGTAAAATCAACGGCATAACCACAAACGGCGCCAACATACAACAATTAAACGTTATGAGACTTATAGTCACGGCGAGCGTTGCGTAACATGACCACTTCGGAGAGCATTCCTGCTCTGTGAATTTGTGACTCTGTGGCTTTGTGAAACCCGAGTCAATCAGCGGACGTGGCTGCCACTTAAGCAAGTACACTATATATATGTGATTGGAAGGTAATTAGACGAAATAAACTGGTTTTGAGATTGTAACAGGATTATTCAGTGCATATAGTAGAGACAATGACGCTGCAGATTACTGTAACTAGACAGGAACCAGGGCACAGGGAGCATTCTAACAGAGGCGGCTCGAGATCTGTATTTAGAATGATTCTAAATACAGATCTCGAGTCCCCCGACGAAGGCCCAACATCAGAAGCATGACCACTGATGACTGAAATACCCTGCCAGACTCCCAAAAACCGATTTTCAAAGAATTTCCGACGTGCGTAAGTGCGTAGGAGTAAAAAGTTAAGAATAGACAGTATAATATGTAACGACATGAGAATATCAGGTTTCGGTTGGAACAGCAGTACAAAGACTGAAACGATTACCAAAAACAGCACACACACAGGGACATCTTGCACATGGTTTGGTTGTGGTTTGAGTAGTCTGAGGAAAATAAAGCCTGCAGAAGAATCAATAAAATGATAATAAAACCCGGCAGTAAAATTGTAAAAAACGGTTGAGCAAGCTAGATGGAGCACATAGCCTACTTCAAAATAAATATAATAATAGATACGTAGGAGCCAAAAAACCACAACGAACCGTGAGTAACTAAGCAGTTTGTGGCGGTGTTTTGTACAGCACCACCCGGATAATAAATCTCACCAAACAAGGTCACCACACGCCTAATTGTATGAGGTGCAGGGGAGAAGTTGTTAGCTGAGGTAGTGTTGAAGATGATCGCTGGCGGAAATCGGTTGCACAGCTCGAATCGTCAACATCTGCCGCTTCACGGATACTAGCACAAACCTCACAGGAATAATGAGGTGATGATGTAATTTGCAGGATGGAAGCTGGTTAAAACCACTGCAGAACAATACAAGAATCGGATTACACTGTGAAGCGGGGTCTTGTAGTGGTGGTGGTATGCACGGAATGTGGAACAGATGGCACGTGGACCGGAACTCTGAACAGGATAAGGATCCTCAGGTCACCAGCCGTCACCAATTGTCCCTTCCTGGTTCCAGGCCACGTTCCCCCGGAACACCGTGTTTCACATGGAGCCCTGTGTTTTACCCGGAGCCCTGCGTTTTACCCGGAGCCCTGTGAGCAGACCTGGGCCCCGTGAGAATTACAGGGGGCAGCTAAATGGTCTGATGTCCTGATAATGGGATAAGAGCCGTACGTGCAGCAGATAAGAGGGTATTTCAGGAGGTGACCTAGGACGTGCGAATTGGCGGTGTATTATCGCTACTCAGCCCGGAGTTTGGGAGTAATTGTTTAATTCTTACTTCTAGAAAATCCTTTCAACACTGAAGCCAATATGTCAGAGCAAGTGAGCTCAGGGAACAGTGAGAACACAGCAGAAAAGATGAAGAGATGGTCTGAGAGACGTAATTCTGGTGCCTACTCAACGTTCTGGTATTCAGTTCTCACAATTATAAATATTTTCAGACGCTCGTGTCCGTGAAGATTGTGAAATGAAATTTTTTGGGGTTCCATTGATGGAAGGTAATGATCATGAGTCTGGTCAAAATGACGAATTTACGACAGTGAACTTGGCAGCCGCGTCCTGACTAATTGACATCAACGATGATAAGAAGCTAATCGTAATATTATGATTGTTACACAAGACCTTTGTAATTTGTAACAGTGCTGACAAAGTAAAAAACCATTGTTCTGCTGAGTACAAGAATTTGTAAAATGATATCCGGATATCATTGGTATCGAGTAATTTGTATCGAGTAATTGGTATCGAGTAATTTGTATCGAGTAATTTGTTGGGAGTAATTTGTTGGGAGTACCAGACGGTACTCAGACTGGGACTGACTGCAGCCAAGAAAAAGAAAAAATAAGAAACCCGTGCAGAACAAGTCACTCAACTATAAATTACACTCCAAAAAACTACAAATTACACTCGCAAATGACCTTCTAGTACAGAGTTTAAGCTTCAAGTAGCTTTGCTTAATTCCAGTACGAATTGGGAAAGCACCACCTGTGCAAATTAGTGGTGCGTGTTACGGAGGGTAGTAAAGTAAACCCAAATATAATATACTACACAAAATGACAAATTACAAACTGCTCTCAGTAAGACCTTGTAGCAAAGTTTTACCTATAAAACCAGTAATGTCTACAAAGCTACAACGTATAACTTCAATGCGAATTGCGAAACCAGCTGTGAATATCAGTGGTATGTGTAATAGGTGTGGCTTGAGTAACTTCAAAAACGCCGATCATTAGCAAGAACGGTAATGAAGAGCTTTGAAGATGGTATGCCACCGAAACTTAATATGAGCATTGAGCAGGATAGGTGCTCACGCTTAAAGTTTAACGGCAAATTGAAGTGAGGGGAGTATTCTGTATCGTGGGTGGGCTGAGTCACATGTATTCACATAGTATACTGGTTACCTCCACTAAAATGACACGGGTATAGTCAACTCGACATGGATAGGAGGTCAACAGATGATCATTACGGGGTTTGCTTAACCTAGAACATTTCTCAAGCCCCTCTGACCACCAACCATGTCATTAATTAATTGAAAAACGACGGCTGCGGGGCCACATGATCCATTCTGTGGGCCTAAGCATAAAAGCCTATTCGAGCAAATTTTACACGGCTTTAACTAATCATAACTTTGTATAACTCCAAACAAAAGCTGTAAAATCACAGACGAATCATCAATCATGGGGTTAGCGCGACAACTTTATGTTGAGGACAACCTGGTCAGAACAAGGGAAGCAGCCTGCAACACCCACCAGGCCACCAACTACACGGGCCGGGGATACCAGCAGGTATATCTGATAGACCAGCTATCACGTGACGCAACCAGCTGGGTAATAACTGGATAAAACCTCTTGTGTAGTGTAGCTTTCCACGGCCGGTACAAGGACCAGCCGGTGAGAAAATTTTGGGGGACACTAATTATAAAGGTCCGGTCCTCGGACTGGTGTAGACAGGATCGGATGCATGGTATTAATAATCGAGAGTTTTTGGGTAAATGGATTCCATTTGTATGCATGTCGTGACCAATATGTTTACATTACCAGATTTATAGAAAAGAGACGGAGCACTCAATGTCCATGTACTATACGATTCTGAACGGGAATTAAAGGGTTTTTTGGAGAACTAGACATTAAACAAACATGGAAGATCTTCGATTCGTTAAGTAAAACCCTCCAATCAATAACCTTGAGGATGTAAATAGATGCTAAGAAAAGTTTTGTAGCTGAAGTCTAAGGAGTGGGGTCGAGGAGAACGATTTTCTTATTTCTACATTAAAATTGGGCTGCGGCGGCCTTTTAATACTAATGGGATTCCTTGAATCCCAGATTAGTACATAATAGCATGACCCTTGAAAGAAGGCAGGACTAAAACTCAGAGCGTAATTGTCCAGCGTATTTAGGAACTGCTTCAAAACAAATTACCCTGCGTGGTAATGAAGAAGAACGAGTTTCAATTCATCATGCAGGGCGCATTTTTAATTCATTTTTAAAATGAGGCAAGTACGGTTGTGACCCTACTTTCAATCATATCATTCCCGGTAACAATCAAGAGAAGAATATTTCTTCTTATTATTATGAATAATGTTGAAGCTAGAAAACTGGACGCCTGTGAATATTTAATATAGGTAATGAAAATGTTCGTTGAACACTGAAAAATCCTTGGTTTGAAGATCACTGTAAAGCTAAAAAACCATGCATACCAGTCTGTAGCGAGTAACTTCACGAAGTAGCTGTAAGTGTAAACAAGAGCACCATGGCGGACAGGTCAAGAATGACATTCTAGGAATTTCGCCAAATCATGGCAGGATTCCCAGGAACCTCATTATATACAAAGTGGCAATACTACAACAAATTATACAAGGAACATGTAATAAGACACCATGCACAGTGCACCGTCAAATCAAATTTAAATCTTTGACGTGTATCACAGATATCAAGGCAGACTTGTGAATATAATCTTGAGATAAGATTCATAATTCACCTAATCACTGTGTGAATAAACTCCGGATATAACACCAAATTCTTGGTTTTTGATAATTTATGTGTTCCGGTTCCCACCAAATCACTATTTTACAACTCATTCTCAATCCAAGAGGTGAAACAGTAGATGAAGGATAATTTCATTAGTCGTTGGGCCCAACATTGGAGAGGATGTTGTTGCTGACAGCATAATATCCACGACCAATGACATGTGTTACAGGAAACTGTAACACAGAGCTGTCCAGAGCTTGGAAATTAATGAAAAGGTGTAATTTATTACAGTGACAGTGAGTTGTGAGATTACGTCTTTCTCTGTGAAATTGAAGACAACTGTACAGGTGCGGAAAGTTCTAGATGTAGGTTATAAGAGTGTAATATTATTCTGTTTCTTTTGTAGATCACAGATGAAGATTGGAATTCAGAGGGATTTTAGAGTTGAGGTCTGGCAAGATTTTTAAATTTGTAAATATGTTAATATGTATATAAAAATATTTACTGAATTATATACCCAGAGCTCAGAGGTTAACATTCAAATCAATCCGGAAAGTGGTTTAGTGACGATTTAAAGGGAATGCCAAAAATGCCAAATTGATGAATTTCGATTTACGAATGACAAATTCTGATTGTGTTTTGTCAAAAAAAGTTAAAATATTGAATATTATGGATAACGGAAAGACCACAGAGAATCTGTGTTGACAAATTGATTCACATGGGGCCGTTAAATTCGTACTATATTCTACAAGTTCCGGCCGCGGAAATTTCGTTCCGTTGCGGTTAGTGGTGAAGATTTGTCGATAGCATTGGGGAAATCAAGCTGTTTGTAATGAGGGATACTTTACATATCACTTTGGTAACGCTGGGAACTTAATACAATTTATAGCATAAACAATAATTACTATTGCATAAAATATTATATCCTCCAATGAATTGTCAATTGTATTGATTTATCAAATAGGTTCAAGTTACCTAAAATAGATCATTTTTCTTAATCCCAACCTTGGCCTAAGATTTCAGGAGCCCGAGATATGAAGTAAGCCTGAAAGAGACATCGCATATGATTAACTATAGTCTTTTAAATAATGCATGGCTACTCATCGGAAAGAAATCCAGGTGATTTCTTTTCTTCATTAGAATAGCGATAAAACACACATCCCAGAAATTTCAGTAGTTATTTCTTAGTGAAATTATTACATGCTGACATCCTCAAATTTGAATTTCTGCTTACGAATTCTGAAATGCCAAATTCATATTATTGCTGTATTGTTTATATAAATATGTAATATATACTATTTGCGAGAGTTTCCAATCAAATAAAATCAACTACTCGAACTTAATTATATTCCCTAAGACGTGATCTATATATATCATGTAGTGACAGCTACAGTATGTGACACTGTGAGTGTGATAGTATGTGACACTGTGAGTGTGACAGTATGTGACACTGTGAGTGTGACAGTATGTGACACTGTGAGTGTGACAGTATGTGACACTGTGAGTGTGACAGTTGCAGTATGTGACACTGAGTGTGACAGTATGTGACACTGTGAGTGGGACAGTATGTGACACTGTGAGTGGGACAGTATGTGACACTGTGAGTGAGACAGTATGTGACCAGTGAGTGTGACAGTATGCGACGCTGTGAGTGTGATACTATGTGACTCTGTGAGTGTGACAGTATGTGACATTATGTGACAGTATGTGACCATGTGAGTGAGACAGCATGTGACACTGTGACAGATATTTACGGATAATTTGATTAGTACAAGCTGTTAGTTATAAGAAATACGGGTAACCCTTTCTAGTCTTTATAAAAAGTCTTTATTACAGGAGGTGTTTAAAAAGTCATCATTCTAACACATGGTTGAATAGCTAGAATTAGGTTATTAAGGGTTTGACGTATGCTATAACTACAAGAAGGGCTGGTGCAGTGATTACCTATCTGCTAAGAATCTGGCTCGGTTAATTCAAGGGTTAAAGAGATGGATTATACTATTATAGCATAGAGGTATGCACACAGACTACTAAGTACTTAGGATCTGGATGCGAAAGAGAAATAATTGCAGGGGGGATTAATGCACGTTGAATTTGTTTGGGGATTTTAATTTAAAAATTGATCTTACTAGTGTGCAAATTTAATTTCTGGCGAATCTATATAAATTGCAAGTAGAGTTTCAAAAAGAGATAAAAAGGGGAGGGCGATTGAGCAGGCAATCAACTAAAACATTTCACGACAGGAGCGAATTGGTGGGTCTCACTACTTCAGAACCGTGGCAATTGTGGTACACAAAGTTTAATCCACATTCATTCAATTCGAGGTCAAGCTCTTTCGAGAACTAAAACAAAGTCATGATTAAATTGCCCTGGATAACTTGCCCAACCGCGCTGAAGGGAAGTTTGAGGCAACTTACTTTGTTTGTGATTCGAAGGGTAAAAGTGTTGTTACTTTTTATGGTCACAAAACCAGACCACAAAACAATGCAATAAATCGGTTTGAAACAACACTTCTGATGCAACGACACTAGTGTCCAGCTGGACCAATTAATATCCCCGAAACTAGGTGGTTTTGGTGGAGCAACAAACAGGTCACCAGAGAGCAGGTGGACAGATGATGTAAGAAACAAAACCGAAATTAAAAGCGAAGCGCCATAACCCTAATATGTACAGGCATGATTTAACGAAAAAACCCACAAAAACGATCATAACACCATATAATGCTGCTTGTTATCTGAAATATGCGACGAATGATCGGGTACCAAAACCAAAACTACGTTCATCACAGCACGTTTCCACTTTCCAGAAAATGCACCAGGAGCGCGGAACACTGTGACGATGAAACCACCTCTGGCGATCAATAAAGTGAAATTGATTTGACAACTCGCAAGCTGTTCATTATTTCTTCTTGAAATTAAGTTACTGTGATCCGTGCAGAGATTCTCGAGAAGTGACAGGATGCTGGTTATTGTGATGAATTTATAGTAGCTGCACATTGTGCATAGTGGTTGCGTTTTTAGAAACATCACGTTAATATTAATGAATATTGAATATATTTTAACGAGTTTATAGAGATCAGAAGACAGGCAATTATCAGGTGGCCCAAAAGTAACTACCCACACGCAACCCTTTAATAACTGACGTTATTCTTCTTAGAATTGCACAGAAATTTCAGAGATTATAGATATGGGTCAAACTTAGATTTCCTGAAAGTTTCGTCAAATTTAATTTATTAGGGGGGGGGCCAAGTGGATATTTGTAGATATTTGTAGATTAATGTAGAATGGATAATCCACGAAAAAAGTGGATGACATTCTACAAATATCTACATTAATCTCCAAAAATTCAGTAGAATTTCTGGGCATTAACTTCAATTTCATCACGTTTTATATATGCTAAGTGATTTAATGATATTATCTGACTACTTGCACAGTTCTTCTATGTTTATTTGAGTGTATTTACATGGAGATTATGGTCCATAAACACTATCATATAGAGAAAAGCAATGATCTAAAAGGGTGGAACTATCTAATTTAATGTTGCATATTATGGGCGGGGGGGGGGGACTAAAGTTCTGATCTCTACCGGTGCTGTCAGTCTGAACTTCCAACCATGCCATCCGCCTGACTAGGGAGAGATAAAAGAGGTACTGTTAAATATGGCAAAATAAAATTGTCACAAGGTGGAATGAGGAGGAGGTGGAAGAGGAGGCTAGGAGGACTGTGGAGAAGGAGGGGACTGAGGAGAAGGAAGAGGAGAACTGAGGAGGAGGACTGAGGAGAAGGAGGAAGAGGATGAGGACTGAGAAGGAAGAGGAGGAGGAGGATGAGGACTGGGGAGGAGGAGGAGGACTAAGGAGGAATATTGAGGAGGATGAGGATCACTGATCGGCTTAGGGCGAGGCCGAGGGGTACTTTTTTAGCTTAATAGCCGAGGCCGAGGAGTGCCATCTTAGTTAAGACCGAGGCCGAGGGAAGCCGTGGGGTGCTTTTTTGACCGAGGCAGAGGTCTATCCTAGTATATGCCCTTTGAATAAACGCCATCATGTAATTAGGAAAAAAATTAGGAATACTGTTTTCAGAAATGAGAAATGAGAATGTGTCGTACATATAAGGACTGAGGAGGAAGAGGATGACTGAGGAGGAGGAGGACTGAGGAAAAAGAGGACTGAGAAAGAGGTGGAGGAGGTTGAGGAGGACTGAGGAAGAGGAGGACGGAAGAGGACTGAAGAGGAAAAACACTCTAGAGGATCAGTAGGACTGAAAAGGAGAGGACTGAGGAGGAAAAGAGGAGGAGAATGACTGGGGAGGAAGAGTTAGGAGGGGGACTGAGGAGGAAGAATCAGAAGGAGGGGGACTGAGGAGGAAGTGTTAGGAGGAGGGGGACTGAGGAGGAAGATTAAGGAGGAGGTGGACTGAGGAGGAAGTTAGGAAGAGGAAGACTGAGGAGGAAGAGTTAGGAGGATCAGGAGGGGGACTGAGGAGAAGGACTTAGGAGAAGGAGGATTGAGGAGGAGGATGAGGGGAAGGAGGAAGAGAAGGAAGAGTAGGGGAGAAGGAAGCATCTAAATTTTATTTCCGTAACAGTTTTTGTCCGTTTTTGTCCATTTTTGTCCGCTTGCGGATGGGGAGACGGAGGACTGAGAAGAAACTGTACAAGCGAGGACTGAGGAGAACTGAGGAGGAAAAGGATAACTGAGGAGGAGGACTGAGGAAGAAGAGGACTGAAGGTGAGGTGGAGGGGGAGGAGGTTGAGGAGGACTGAGGAAGAGGAGGAGGAAAAATACTCAGGAGGATCAGTAGGACTGAGAAGGAGAGGACTGAGGAGGAGGAGGACTGAGGAGAAGGAGAATGACTGGGAAGAAGGAGGACTGAGGAGGGGACTGAGGAGGAGGACTTAGGAGGAGGTGGAGGACTGAGGAGGATGATGGGGGAAGGAGGAGGAGTGGAGAAGGAGGAGGAGGAAGCATCTAAATGTTATTTCCGTGAGAGTTTTTGTCCGTTTGTATCCGTTTATGTCCGTTTTTGTCCGCTTTCTGAGGAAGAGGATGCGGATGGGGAGACGGAGGACTGAGAAGGAACTGTACATGCGATGACTGAGGAGGACTGAGGAGGAGGAGTTTGAGGAGGACTGAGTAGGAGGGAAGGAGGTTGAGGAGGACTGTGAAGAGAAGGACTGAGGAGGAAGAGTTAGGAGGAGGACTGAGGAGGAAGAGTTAGGAGGAGGGAGACTGAGGAGGAAGAGTTAGGAGGAGGGGGACTGAGGAGGAAGACTTAGGAGGAGGAGGCCTGTAAAAATGTCCGCTTTCTGAGGAGGAGGATGCGGATGGGGAGACGGAGGACTGAGAAGGAACTGTACAATGTACATGCGATGACTGAGGAGGACTGAGGAGGGAAGGATGACTGAGGAAGAGGACTGAGGAAGAGGAGGACTGAGGATAAGGTGGAAGAGGGTGAGGAGGACGGAGGAAGAGGAGGTCTGAGGAGGATGATAAGGAGGAGGATGTCAGGATGAGGAAGAGGATGAGTAGGAACACTGAGAAGGATGAGAAGGAGGATGAACCATCTAAATGTCATTTCCGTAACAGTTTTTGTTCACTCCGGACTGCGGAGGAGGATGATTGAAGAGGAGGAGGAGGAGGTTGAGGAGGACTGAGAAGGAGAAGGACTGAGGAGGAGAAGGACTGAGGAGGAGAAGGACTGAGGAGGAGGAGGAGGTGTAGGAGGACTGAGGAGGAGGAGGAGGAGGAGGAGGAGGAGGAGGAGGAGGAGGATAAGGAGGTGGAAGACTTGGGAGGAGGAAGAGGACCAAGGAGGAGAAGGAGCAGTGTGGTTGACTATTTCGTAATCACCTCATGGGCAAGAGATCATTGCTTTGTGAAATTAGTATGAATTTATCTTGAGCCGTCCTGCAGGACATGCAAACTTTGCTGGAGTATAGTTTTGCGAAACAAACTTAACCCGACCCTTGGAAATCATGACATTTGAACTCCCTCAGCTTCGCTTTCTTGATCGAAAGCTGATGCTAAAATCCCCCCCCCCCCTCCTGAAGAAGAGGAGGTCTGAGGAGGATGATAAGGAGGAGGATGTCAGGATGAGGAAGAGGATGAGTAGGAACACTGAGAAGGATGAGAAGGAGGATGAACCATCTAAATGTTATTTCTGTAACAGTTTTTGTTCGCTCCGAACAAATCATGAACATTTGAACTCTCTCAGCTCCGCTTTCTTGATCGAATGCTGATGCTAAAATCCCCAAAATTAGTTTTTCCCCCGTTCAGCAACAGAGTTTCTGCCGATCTTATGTCGATCGTTCCGAAGAGGGTTGTGCTGACCTCAGTTGCTGCCTCCGAATCTGCTTCCTCCGATTCTAACATATTATAAGTATCATCAGTGCAAGTGGGACAGTCCACTTCATCATTCTCACACTCAGTCAACTCTGCAGGGTCATTTATATCCTCCTCTCATTCAATCGGATGATGTTTTCATCTTCAAATATTTGCAGGAAAGGTAACTTGAACTTCTTACCATCGTCCACGACAGCCTTGGTACCTCGTTCCATGGCTTTCTTCAAGCTATCTATTTTGATGTCACTTGAACTCAAATCGTGGACCTCCTTCGTATCATTCTTCCATGTCTCGTGTGGTAGTGGAACTTCTTCCCTGAAAATACTGCGTCCACGGGAATGGGCATAGGCTGTCATGTCATCTGCAAGAGCGAGCTCTGAGCGAAGATTTCTTTTCTCGCAGCCGTATGCTAAAGTTATGGCATCGAGATTTGTGCGGCGACCAGCAAAGATACCAGTTCGAATCCAAGCAAAGAGTTGTTCATTAGCATCAGATCCTAGTAGGTATGTTGTTACTTTTGCAGAAAAAGGAGATAGAGAATGAGTCCATCGCAAGTACATTTCAGATCTTTAAACGTCTGCCAAGTTATAAACTGACAACTATCAGTTATATTAGATTTCCAGAGAACAAAAAAAGACTTGCAGTACCAAGCCTTTTCTACTCTCTGCTCTGGACTAAAATCCTTGTCTAAGAAAGCCTCAGCTAGAAAATGGATACTCTTCAGAAAAAGTCCTGTGGCTGAATATCCTTCTCTCAAAAAATACTAGTATAAGCAGGACAGATCCAGAACAAGTGAAGGATCTTGACGGTCAGTCGGATTCAAAGCACTGAGAGAAGTATAGGCAAGCATATAGGGGTTGTCCTTGATGAAATTATAGATGAGTGGTAACATCAAATATGGAACCTAATTCAGGTATTTAATGACATGTATGATTACTGGAAGCTTTCTGGAATCCAATAGATAAAACATGTAATGGATAAGAAATCACACAAATTTCTATACATTTTTTGTAGATAAATGTAGATATTTGTAGATTATTGTCAATGGATAATTCACGAAAAAAGTGGATGACATTCTACAAATATCTACAAATATCCACTTGGCCCCCCCCCCCCTTATTACAGTGGGTTTGGCACGCCACTCCCTCTTTTTCGCTATTGTCACCATAAAGTGATAACGCTTTCACTTTCAGCTAGGAACTTCAAAATTTTGATAATTGAAGTGCTTTCCCAAAATTTCAAGTTGATTGTTCACAATTTAAGCGAGTTATGACCCTTTTAAGATATTGCAGATACGTGATCTCGTCACTTAATCAGTGATATCTTTACTTAATCAATACCCTGATTGGTTGGAGACTGCTTATAGGACAGCAACTGAAGCGCTATAACACGAATTTCTTCGGTTTTAAGGAACGTCACTATCAGTATTCACTCAAAGTGATCAGATCGTCATCCACCAACATGCTCGTTACCGCCTAATGAGGCTTATTGTTGCTCGCTAGCGAATAGCTCCCGATGAGATTACTGATTGAGTGACGAAATCACGTATCTGCAATATCTTAAAAGGGTCATAACTTGCTTAAAGTTAAATTGTGAACAATCAACTTGAAATTTTTGGAAAGCACTTCAATTATCAAACCAAATGTTCCTAGCTGAAAGCATTATCACGTTATGGTGACAATAGCGAAAAAGAGGGAGTGGCGTGCCACACCCACTGTAATAAATTAAATTTGACGAAACTTTCAGGAAATCTAAGTTTGACCCATATCTATAATCTCTAAAATTTCTGTGCAATTCTAAGAAGAATTACGTGAGTTATTAAAGGGTTGCGTGTGGGTAGTTACTTTTGGGCCACTGTATCACTGTGTTTACTTCTTGGCAGGATTTCTATACTAGCATAGCTGTAGTAGTACCGCAATCTTGATCTTAGTTACTTCTTGGATGTAAATGTAAGTAACATCTGTTCTCGACTATGTATTCGCTTTTTACCATTCAGTGTCGATCAACTGTTAAATAATCAGCCACGAGTTTATCAGCTGATATCATAATTTTATTTGTTTCGACTTGCTGAATTTTATCACTCGGTAATTTATTAAGCTTGTTTCACCAAAATAACACTTATATTGATGATTGATCCGCTCAGATGACTAATATGCTATATTAGAAACATCACGTTAATATTAATGAATATTGAATATATTTTAACGAGTTTATAGAGATCAGAAGACAGGCAATTATCAGGTTGCCAGGCAACTGACAGACAACTATCACTGTGTTTACTTCTTGGCAGGATTTCTTTACAAATCTGATGGTATCGCGGATCGCCCTGTCGCATCACATAATGCGACAGGGCGCTTCGTAAGCTAATACGATGATGCAAAGCCTAAGTACAAACTGTGACCTGACATATATAAGTTATTCTCAGCCTCCCTGTATAATATCTCCGCGGCTTTGACTTGCAGCCAATATAAAATAATTGCAACATTTGATTTAATATTTAATACTAAGAGCTCCAGGTGTTATAGTTTGATGTACGAGTTTTATCAAAACCAAAATGAGTCCTCATATGTAATATATCAATAAAATACAATGTACAACAAATCACGGTGGCAAATAATGTGGTAATCAACTGCAAAATGTGCACAAATAGTGGCACATTAAGGAATAAGACCAAATCTGTTGGTTGAGCAGCTAACAGCCCCAAAGGGTGCATGATATTTGATCCGCTGAACACATGTACAAAGTCGCACTGTTTAAAGAGAGAGTTTAAAGATCAGGTGGCTGGTAATGGGCCATTAGAATCGCTAATACAACCCCGAACCCCGGTATTATTCTATAGAAACTTTCTAATGGCCCCAATGTAATACTCTCATAACGAATGTGATGCCCTGATTAGGCAAGTAATGAACTAATTAAATTTAAATGGGTATTGCAGGCAAAGAGCATGGATTAATTTCCGTGCATTATTCCTGGGAGGGCGACGGGCGTGGCCTGAGAGTAGGTACAAATCTAACAACAATCCACGGTGAATGAAATAGTATATAGGTGATCGTTAATGTTATAAAACTTACATCCTTATCTCAAATTACACTATATTGATTACTCAGAATGAATGTCACAGATTTGCATTTATTACCAAATACAATGTAACTACAACGGTTGTACTGTTTTCAGCTGCATGTCTTCTATTTTATTCAGGTCTAGAATTCTTGAATTATGCATGATATAAAGTTATAATCGACGAAGATTTTAAATCAAATACTGAATAGCATTAAAGCAACGAGAGAATCTAGTCAGTCCACGAACTGCTGATAAACATCATACAACCTCCCCCGCCCTTCCTGTCTTCCATCGATATCTCCTAAGTTACCTACATCTTAAAGATAGGCTGTAGCGTACCTACTTAAAATCGAATCAGACTTAATTTTATTAAATAAGTTTATCTGAGCAGTCATGATTTCCACAAAAAGGAGTATTAAGTTGCTGTATTGATAATATCTGCCCAAACAGAGTCTGTCTAGACTGGTCAGCACGAGTAGTTAGGTTATTCATAGCAATATGAACTATCATTTTTGACCACAAGCACCTGGCAACAGCACTATCACGTACACTACAGTTATTAATCCACGTTATTAATCCATGGAAGATTGCATGTATCCCAGAGTCGATGAACCTTTTAATAAAATAAGGACCTAGCGTTGGGTTTTAGATGTCAGCGACTTCAAATGCAGAAACAACTCTCAGCATTAGCGCTATTCGAGATACTTGAACTGAATTATAACTGAGACTGAACAGTGAACGAAACACCGCCCATCAGCATTCAGCATCTAACAGTCAAATTTCAAGCATGATCTTACGCAACTTCTCAGCTCAAAGCTGTCATTCGGACAAAACATCGTGCACTCAGTGCAAGACTGCAAGTTTACCAGGATGAGATCAAAGAAAATGACGTTGAAACAGCTGAAAAGAAGAACGTGATATCTGTCAAAAAAGGCAGTTCAGACAAAGGGTACACCGAGTTCTTATTAACTGTACCAACAAAGTGGTGATACCCTGGCAGTGCCGAGCTTGACACCCCATCCTCCTAACCTACATGACATCATAACACAGGGGGTCGTCACTTGTACGGGTTTTAACCACCAGATATACTTTAATAAAACTGATTGTTGTGGGGTATTATGATTAGCAGGGTTGTTCTAATTAGTCAGAGATACGGGAGATGGCAGCTATCCTCCTGAAACCATTCTGGAGGGTATATAGGGGCATCTTGACAGTTAATTTGCTATTATTGGGCGTTATTTCTGGGAGATACCCGAGATAAGATTGGATTTCCTGGTACCATGTGCACCATGGATCCTCTGCAACGAGTTTTGGGACTTGCGGGGCGACTCACAAAAGGTAACAGAAAGTTGCGGGAAGACTCAAAATAGATAACGAAAATTGTTTATTCATGTAAAAATATTTCTATTTAATTTGAAACAGTTAGAGATTAAATCTCACCGCCCGCTGACTACGGGATGAAACCCGAATCTAAATAAAGAAAAAAGAGCTGCTAAACTATATTCTGAGCCTCAGATGCATGCGGTGCCAACCTTTGCCAGCAGAGACTCCTATGTTTGGTAGTGCTAAATTTACCAAGTAGTTGGCAGTCGGTGTTTGTACCGTCTTCTCAACTTCCACCCTACTTTTTATTTACTTCTTTAACGCTTCTATTCACACTGCATGCCGCACGCAGCCTTTCATAAAGGTGCCGCTTTATCAAAACTAAAGTTTCCACCTTTAGGGAAGCCATGTTACAACTTTTGCCATCTTTTGAGTTTTGCCGGGAAGATGCGCATGAAAAGTAAACTGTCTTTGGGTCAGCTGACTGTTTACTTTAATGTAACAGAGATAATCCAGGACAGAATTATATCCTTCAAACCCCTTCTACTTCAAACGTACGGAGATTTTAGTTGGGTATGAGAGTTGGGTTGAAAATTGGCCACCAGTCTCAAGGTACAGTCGATGAAATTGTCAAGTCTTGTTTATCTGTAATCGACAATCTGTCATTCAAGTCTAAATCTAAACAAGCTGTCAGTCGGCTCCTCTCAGAATATTATTATATCCGTCTTCCTCAAAGTTACAAATTTTCATACATTATGTTGGCGAGAAATATTCAAAAAATGGAGCTCGAAAGTCGCCAAATAAAAGTAACAAATCGCATGTCTAGAATATTTGAATAATAATAATAATAACCGCATAATTTATGCAACTTACGGGTACAGCGCATAAAAGCGAGTTCAGGTGTTTCAGCTCTGCACTCCTCGCACTCCAGCTCGTGTTTGTTTATCATAGACACGAAGTGGTGGGGCGGCTGAAAATAACGAAACTTCTCAAAACTCTCCATCAGAACAGTATAATTATCAAACACAAACTCGGAACATTGATAGGTCAGCTCGGGGTGGAACTAGTTGGCTTGTCAACGGAGATAGCTAATGAGCGACAATTGGGTGAGGCAGTGGCCGGGTGCTGTCATGTCCTTGTTGGGTTTACGGGATATTCGGGCAGTCCCAATTAACACTTGGAGAGGAGAATTGTAGCTGATTGTTGGCACACCCACCTTTATAAAGCAATTACAAGGCACAGAGTTCCATTTGTATTAGTAATACTAATGGGTACAATAGCTACTGTCTTATATGGGCAAGACATGGGGTATTGTCATATATTCTTATATGGGCACGAGGGTTTTAGAAATAGAATAGTAGTCGCGTATATAATGGGCACCAGTTCTGTACGCTGTTTTGTCAATTCATCACGAGAAAGTAGGGTGGAGTATTAGAAGTTAGAGACAGCAGAGTATTATTAATATGCTTCCACAGACAACAATATTGAAGATTAATCCAAATTAATACGCTAAATTAAGGAAAAAACCCGTTATTTTTAAAAAGGTTGACAAATAAAAGGATTTACTGGGCAATTCATACTCACACATCGCATTTTCTTCTTTAAAACGGACTTTTTGTTGAACCCTATCATGTTCCTCGTTACCATGGAGATAGACCGGGATCTCGACAATCGCGTCCTCGAGTCCCTTTCTTCGCTGTCCGACGAACTGAAATCATTGCAAACCATTTCAAATCATGCAACAGAAAATTTAACACTTGTAAGTACTTGTCGAGCTCGCTCTAGACAAATATTTTGACCGTCAGGTACTGTGCAAACCAGAAGTGAGCGTGAGGAGAGAAGATCTAGAATTCTACAGCGTGCATCGTTAGGAGGTACTCTTTTAAAGATCACTAGTGGATAGTAGTCCTGGAGAGTGGCTGCCAATAAAGCTGTAGAAAAACATCACGTTCTCATTATTACAATCACGGGGTAACGGTTTTGAGCAAGTGAAATTGTGAGATTTAGTTTGAAACATTATTATTTAGGGATCACAGCAGCTAGGGGGTGGTTGATCTAAAAATAGCGACTGACAAGCTTTAGTCTGTCTGCATTTGATATGATAGTTGGAGGAAAATTAGTCGGCTGACTTTCTGATTGAAAAGGGAGGACATTTACGAGCTTTTAAGCGAAGATGCTATGCGCTCTTCGTAACTTTATCATTCATTCCTTAACTTTTAAGATATTCTACATTAATTTTGGTGGTCTAGACTGTCATTTAACTGATTAATAACTCAATCGTCCAAGACGGGTCTTGGGCCGAAGACGGGAGAAATCATGCATATGCTACAAAGAAAACATGCCATTTAGGTATAGCCGTCAAACTGAATCATATTCATTTAACTAATATTGTTCAATGTTTTACTTCAAGTTATTCGTTGTTTAAAAATGTAGATTTAATTCACAAGCATGTCCTAGAATAACTCGTTTACTGACAACCACTCAACCATGTATCCAGATTGCATAAGTAAAGCTAGTTAACGAGTTCAAGATCCATGTGGGATCGGAATATTAATTACAACATGCAAAATCAACCCCGAAGTCAGCAGTACTTACAACTCGTTCGAGGAGTCATTCTTGCCTGAAGAAGAGGGGGAGTTCATGGGAGGAACAACACGTGATCAAACGAACAAAAACAACGATCAACATAACCATGTCACTCACACACAAACTTAAAACACAACACAACAAATACAAACGACCACTGAAAGTGAGATTTAGTTAATGTAAAATTATCTGGACGAAGATAAGGAAGAGTGTGTGTGTGTGTGTGTGTGTGCGGGTGAGTGGTGTTCATAGCTGATCTTTATCACTTTTATCGCTTCGCAAGTAGAAAATCGATCTGCATATCATAAAGGCGTGTTAAAGAGTTGACGATGTAATTTTGATAATTGTCCAAGAATATTCCTAAACTTTTAATGGTCAATGGTGCCCGGCCGTGCGGGTCTGGTAATTTGTAGGAGCTATTGCAAGCAACAGGACACTTTCGCACAACAAAAAATAGGTGTGAAATTTGCAAAAAATTTGATGATAATAAGCAAGCTTTTTAAATTCTATAAATCACAAATAGTTGAACAAACAAATAGTTTATGTCTAATCTGTTCACTTACCAAAGTCAGGGAAGTCCAAGTCAAGCCCCTCAATAATTGGACTCATCGGTGTGGTCTTTTTCGATCTCACTAAGCTTCCGTAGGATCCGTGGTAAGGCATGTGGCCCAATGGGTCCGTACTCGGATGGCTATGAATTCGAGGTCTATAGGTTAGTCTATGAATCTGATCGTCGTCGAAATCCAAAGAATACTCATGGCTAGGATCATGGGCTGAGACTCCACTTTTGTGAGTTAGTTTGTGGATCTGATCCTTACAAAACTGTAGTGGATTCTCATGACTGTGACTATGGACTGAGCCTCCACTTGTATTTTTATGAGTAAATTTATGGATCCGATCCTTTATAAAATGAAATGGATTCTCATGATTATGATCATTGGCTAAGACACTTTTATGACCAGCTACTTCGTAGGTATGATCCTTACCAAACTCCAGTGGATCCTTATGGTTGTGGTCATGGGCTGAGACTCCACTTTTATGGGTAAATTTATGGATTTGATCCTTACAAAACTGCAGTGGGTTCCCATGGCTATGATCATGGGCTGGGACTCCAATTTTATGGGTCACTTCGTGGATATGATCCTTACAAAACTCCAGTGGATCCTTATGGCTAGGATCATGATCATTGGTCGAAATATCACCTTCATAGGTCAACTCGTAAGTCTTATTCTTCCAGGAATCCAAAGAATTCCCAGAAATCAAGTGGCTCAAAGACCTAGTTCGGCGGATCACTCTCTTGACTGGATTCATACGAACGGTCGAACAATTCTCTTGACTATGATCAAGGGCTAAGATTTCACTTTTAAAGGTCAGTCGGTATGGCTGATCCTTCAAGGAATCCGTAGAATAAGAACTCTCGTGGCTAACATCTTTAGGTGATTTTCTAGAAATCAAGTGGCTGAAAGACCTACTTCGGGAGATCACTCTCTTGACTGGATTCAGACGAACGGTAGAGCAATTCTTATGACTATGATCATGGCCTGAGGTTCCACTTTTATGGGCAAATTTGTGGATTTGATCCTCACAAAACTCTAGCGGATCCTTATGGCCATGATCAAGAGCTGAGATTATACTTTCATAGGCCAATTCGTAAGTCTGATCCTTCTGTGAATTCATAGAACTCTCTTCACTGTCATCTTGGTTATAGTTCTCAGAAATCAAGTGGCTCAAAGACCTACTTCGGTGGATCACTCTCTGGACTGGATTCATACGAACGGTCATACAAACGAACAGTACGGAAAGCGAAGAAATGGATCAATGACAATGAGTCGAAAATATATAGATCATGATGTGAACTTGTTTGCAAACCTGATTAACGAACACTATAAACAAGATTTGAGTAATTGGGAGAACTCAGCAAGTTCTATGATAATTAGATAAAAACTCCGTTCACTCTTTTATAAAAGATGAATCTACATATAATAACAAAGGACGGATGGGCTACACAGGGCCACACAATCTGTCAAAAAATGGTAAATACTACCCGAATAAAGTAATAATACTTATAGTGCTTGGACAAGTATAATTATATGGCAGCTCAATATAATCTGAATTCAACGGAATGCTAAACTATTTCAAGGGATCTACCAACAGTAGGCCAAAGTTACTTTGATACTTAAATTATGGTCCTAATATCCGCACAGGGAATACAAGCTGTGAAACAGTGATGACACAAAATATAAATACCTTACATATCTCAGTATATGGTACAAAATAAGGCGGATCAATTATACAGGCATCTGAATCTGATTTTCTCAGTAATTCTTCTACCTTATACAGCTATACGTGCATTAACAAGTTATACGATTTGTACACGAAAGAATCTGCCCTGCCATGGCCTGTCAAGTCTACGAATACTTTACAGTAAAACACGAAGTAAAAACGATGTTTTAAGCCGGGCAAGAGAAACTATTAATTATGCTGGATCAAATTTAATTAACGTAAGGAACGTATGTTAGAGTAATGTTTTATTATTATGCAATGCGGTCACATACGATCACGGGAAGTGCAAAGGAACCGGCCTATAGTAATCTCTAATCAAAGGTTGTTTTGCAAATTACAGATTTGATAGCGCTTCCCTAGATCCTAATTACCGGGTGTCATCCGCTAAACAGAAGCTACGTCGTTATTTGTTATTTAACCGATATAACATACTGCTAAATAACTTAAGTTTTAAACATAACTTATAATTACGTATAACAAGGTATTACGTATACTATACAGTATAAGGCACCACACAGTACGACATTAGTATTATATTATGTAAGCAACAAATCCACTGTAGACGCTACAACACATGACGACATGTTATACTGACTAAGCTGGTGGTGGCGAGTGTTTAGTTGATTGGATTACAGTAAAGATGATGACTCCAACTGAAGTAGATAGACAAGCATCTCATCAATAATCTTATGTATCAACAGTGGTGTTCAGTGTATATAGTGTTCAGTAGTCAGTACATAGTGTACTAGACATTTAGGTTGTAGAAATCGACCGGAAATTTATATCTACCCAAATATCTGGTGAAGTGAATTGCTACGCTGCCTTGGAATTCACTTGCCTGACAATCAAGACAAAAGAAACGAAGACAGAGCCAAGAAGAACCGGTTAGCCGGTGTCTTGAAGCTGGAGCTATTTCTACAAAGTGGATAAAACAAGAAGACGCTACTAAAGTAGTACTTGTAAAGCTGCTACTAGTAAAGACGCTACTAAAGTACAACCAGTCGGAATAGGTACACTGAGTGTGTCTCGTACTTTGAACCGCGGAGAGTTGACATACCAACACGTTATGCAGTCTACTCCAACAACTCGGAACAAACACTTCCCACTCTCAAGTAAAGTACAAGTAAGTACTGAGAAGACATGACATGGCGTCTGTACAAGTATAGATAAAATACTTTTAACACACATTTGAGGAGACGCGTAATAACAGAACAATGAACATATTTTGTAACGGAAGAACAAAATAAAAACCGTGAGCTTATCACTACGCTGGTAAACAATGGCACACGACGTGCCGTTACCTGGTTAGACCGTGATCGTGGCCGGGCAGGTAACCGAATCTTACCTTCAGTGGAGTAGCTTGATTTCCGGGACTCGTCCACCTCCATGTCAGTTCTAGCCTGCGAATAATAAACGTGTTGGTCCGTGGTGGTGTGCAACATTCCTGATAATATTATATAGAAACGTGGTTATCACACGTATAATATGATACATGATAAGGGTCGAGCTCTACATAATAAATCATATATAAATTATTTGGGAGAGATGAGCTGCACAGGTAGACGGTGTCGGTCATTATCTCCGCAGAACCTATTCATAGCATTCTAGCACCCCCGGCAACAGAGAAATGTTTTCCAGATTAAAATTCCTCTAAAATGAATGATCCCAGTTAAGTTCAGGGCTCCTGTTTGATAATTGGTGCTGTATTCTTCTTTGCCGGAGAGACCATGTTAAACGATGATAAGATTGGGTTTGAGTAGCTGTAAAACGGGTAGGATAATGAATTGCTGCAGGGCTCCTGGTACCCTTTAGTGTTCGTTGTGGGGTACCCTGCTGGAGCTGGGTGAGATAATACTAATTCTGAGCAGGAGTCTCTCTCCGTGTCATCATGGCTCAATCTAGCATGCTGACTGTGTTTACTAACAATGATGGTTTGGTAATGGGATTAGTTCTCTCTCTCTCTCTAGTCTCTCTCTGGGATTAGTTATAGCTCTCCCTTAAACCAGGAAACTATATCCTTGACAGGTGAAGTGTACCTGGAATATACACGTACCAGTTGGTAGAGAGAAACATGAGCTGGACAAATGGTGGGGACGGTAATTTCATTTGTCAAATCTAATTGCAACACAGGATATGGAAGTGCAAGTGATCGTGCTCGTTACAAATGGTGCAGAGGGATATCAGTGGAGGTATCCGGGGTGCCACACTTCATACCAAGACAGTTAGTCGGCTTCTGAATACAGTTCCAGGAAAAGAGAAAAAACGGTTAATTTTACGTTGATATGAAAATGACGGGGAGATTGATGGACAAGGTGTTAAGAGGCATAAAGGAATTAGATAATTCATAAACAAATCAAACTAACCCGAGTTAAGTTCTCACAACTCTGATGTAGAGGTCCGACACCGTCAGGAGACAGAAGTCGCTCGGAACTGTTGAACCGTTTTGGAATTTCTGCTATCTTCCGCAGATCCTGATGAGGTGATGGTTCAGAAATCATAATTTATAAACTTGGCAAAAGGAAACTATTGCAAGAAACAGTTTAAATAATCAAAAACCCTGATAAACCTTTATTTATAATAGCAGATGTTCATTTTAAAGAAATTGTTAATATACAAAGTTTTCGCGGATTTTCGATGATGCATTTTAAAGATTGAAACGCAAAATTGTATTTTCAGGCAGAATAGGAGGTATAATTAAATCCAGGCACCCTTAATACGATCGAACAACGGTGTCTAATCAGTACCTATTCAATATTGATGGTGACCAATACTCACGGGTTTATAATGAAATGAACGAAGCACTACGGAATCCGTGGTCGATTCGAACTACTAATGTCGCAATGGCTTTAGATCAATGAATCTAAACGAGGCAATATGAAATCCAACATATTCTAGCAACTTATGTTGCAGGCCAAGAACATGTCTAAGTTGAGTCTAATTCTATTCAATTGCCGATTAATTATATCGACGTAAGGGACATATTTAAACGTCTATAATGCGGGGGCGAAAATGGTCGATCATTAAAAATAACAAAATTAAATTCTATCACCGATTCACTGAGCTACTGTAGTAGAATGTGTGCAGAAAATTCCGATTAATTATCGGCTGAATTTTAATCGAACGTTTGAAGGAGCCGAGATTTGCAAGGATTATTGACAAAAAACATTACTACGGATTTTATCACAACTGGGATTCTTGTATATTGAAACGCTGCAGTGCAGTCGTAAGCTTAGAGGACCGCAAAACAATTTAGTCAGTGTCATATTCAAAAGAAAGTTGTGTCGAAAACGAGAAACCATCCAGAGAAATGTTATTTAATCGTGATCAGCGATCAGTCATATTAAACTGCAGCAAAGTTTTGACTATAGTTTAATCTTGTGTCACCACACTGGCATCTTTCGTTAATTGTATAATATTTCGTGGGCTTTCGGTTGATTAGCAGCTAACTATGCGTCGAGTCGTTTTACATACGCTACTCGTTTCATGTAGTTTCTAGTCACGCTAGTAGAAGTATTTTCTGCCAATTGCTGGCACAATGCGGAACGGGAAGTCAAGCGGAGTTTCGTTATCAAAGGGAAATTAAAATATCGTTTATTACAGACCAGATTTCGAGTTTCAATGTACGTGATCACGTTTAGTAAATTAGCAAAAGTATGATCTGATAAAGAATGCTGCTCCTAAAACATGTGCTCCAGGGTACACCGCCGCATTCTCCCCCGAAGACAGGCAAATACCGGCGGTTCAGGTAGAAACATGGGGAATTTTTGAATATTTTGGTAATTTCAGCAGCCTATTATAACCTACCCTCAAAGAGGATGATTTCCGCCTGATGCCTTTGTTGCGTTTCATCGGGGGTAGATCTACACGGTCTAGTGATGTCAGATTGAGATACTCAATTTTGAACGAAATGAAGCACCGCTAAAAACCTTTATAGAAAAGACGGTAAATTCACACGACTCGTAAAAAGTACGACAAAAAAAAGTATAACAAGATTATTACCATACATGATTCCTAGTTTTTGCGTGACTTATAGCCAGTACTGATAAGGGTTAGCAATACGATACTATGAGGTGTTAGCCTAACACTGTTAGTCTTATTGAATGTAAGGTTCTATAACACATAAGTGACACAGCTCTCTCTCTCTCTCTCTCTCCCTGGACCCTGAGCATGCTTCTTTGCCGTCTACGAAAACCATCTAAGGATAATTTTAAAGTTTGAGTATGGATATACTGTAAATTCTGAGGCATTGTTGGAAAGGCTTCTTAACATAATATATATAAGGCATAGAATATAACCCATAATTCAGGACAGCCTAGAAATTTAGATTCCGGGACGAAATTCGATTAATACGCGAGTTCTTTAACGCGATTAATTTACATTGGTCCAGAAGTCTAATTATTGTGAATTTGAAGTACTTAACTTCAAAGCTGATAAGGGCCCCTTATATATGGTCAGAGCAGTAATATTATATCCCAATAACTAAGGTCTTAGATAATCCATCTCGCTAAACGAAAAGAAAGGGCCCGTAATTGACTTGGTGGCAACATTTTTCAAATTCTTTTAGATCATCATGTGACTTACAGAAACCAAAGTACGCCGCGAACTCAGGGAATTCTATTCAGGGAGTACGGCGTTCTAAGACATCTCGTTATCCAATTGTTACGATCACCATTTAACCCAAATTGTTACGATCATTTTCTAATGATTGTAAACATGAAAATTAAGCACTTTTATTTAGCATTGTCGGGGTTAAGCTAAGGCGTGAGAACGCAACGTTTAAGGTTTCTCCCGTAAATCTAGGCGCAGCTTACCTTATCTGACTTACCCAATTTAGGGCCAATTTGTCTGAATGGAATCAATCAGACGCCTGAATTCTTATCTCAAGTATGCGGAATGTTTTTAATAAGAGCCAGCTGGTGTTCAACTAAATTATATCATTTATTATTAGATGACTTTTCGTTATCTGAATTATTGCCGGTGGCTGTACCGATTGGGAAAAAGGACACAACTTAGAAATTCTTGCAATCACTAGCATGGTAGAGGAAGACTAAAATTTGACTCGGAGAAATCAAACTTGAAACATTCAATAAAGTCTCATAATCTTACTTACTTACTTTGAGTGCCTAAACAATTAAAACAATTTGCATAACTGTCACCACTATATAACAAAACAAACCATATCAATAAAGTTTATTTTATTAAACCGTGATTGTATGACAGCTGCTTCCTTGGAGAACCGTTTGATAGGGTGGTGCAACCTTGTGGTGGTGCAGGATTAAGCGACAAAGAATATGTCAACTGTATTAACTAAACATTTGGGTGCATCATCGACAATTTTGCAATAAACTTTTGAGAATTTCTGGAATACGAACGAAGAATAAATGATCAATTTTGCTCGCCATTTTCGCCTTTCCAGCCATTGATATTTGACTTTGAGTACCGGCCCTTCTTACAAGATGGAAATGCCTAACAGATGAATAAATATTATCACATATTATAACAAATATTACATCGATGCATATTATAAATTTCAGCATCTCGTAAAAACTTGAGATACAGTAAACTTCCAATACACACAGACCTTGTTAAATGTCAACTTGACAGCCGATACTTTACATTACCTCTATATGTTCGGTATGCCTGATATTTTTGCGAAAAAAAGACAAAGAGTCAAACGGCCACACCCCATCAACTGTAAATTGTATTTACCTGATAATATTGCAGGTCTCTCCCAGGGAATCTAAAATATTATAATATCCTTTGACGCAAACAACGCGTACATAGTTCTACATAGTTCACAAACTACATACCGATCAATTTTCTGCGACTTATGACCAGAGATCAGCACTGCAGACCTCTGAGAGCAGTGGTGATGACTCAATAATTGACGGGGTTGGAGCTGGCATGAACCGCTAATTATCAGTCCTCGTAAGGCTACTTAACAGGTAAAAATAGAGTACACCCAGTACTTTCAAGCAGTTTCTTTGTGGAGGACCATGTCTTTGTGATTAGTATTACTAATTACTTAAGATGTAAGAGCGCTAAATAGATTGTTGCGGAGTAGTAAAAACTCGATCGCACCAAATGCTGATATGAAGAAATCAGTATGTCACCTTTTTTCTCCATTATGAGACTACAAACACGGTATGGAGATTTCTTAAGGCTAAAGATTTAACAATTTCAAACATTTCGATCGGCATCCCACCAGGATTCCCACTACAGATTCCTTGATGTGCCACGTGCCAACGCTCTAAACTTTCACTTCAAGTCTTTACAGGAAGGATAAATCAGGATCTGGATGTTGGCCTACCTATTGAACTATTTTATGGAGACGATTTGGAGTGCGATATATTCTGCAGCAAGGACGGTTTCAACTTGGAAAATGAAACGTGAGGCTGATAAAAATGCAAGAAAGAACCCGTTCAAGGTAGGTAAGTTCCGTCAAGTTATTTGATTTAAAATTCATAAATTGTAAAAATTGTGCCTAGACTTCTGGCCTAACAAAAAGTACAGATACGTTTACGACCAAATTCAAAGCATATTTTAATGTCAGAAATTTTGTTGTTTAAATCTTGGCGGCACCTATAATTGCTTTGAAACAATCTAACACGCAGTCCCACTATTATAGGAGTGTTGGAAGCCATTAAACTTATTGTCACGCTTTCCTGGTAACGCCTACCTTGAAATTAAACGCCCACGTTAACGGTAACTTGGCACCGGTAACCAGGTAACGGTTACCGGCGGTAACCGTTACTTGGCACCGGTTACTGCAGTTAACGGTAATCCAGTTACGGTCACTTGGTAGCGGATAACTGGTCATCGGTAAGTTTACACTTATAACCGACGAAGGCTATCAGGTTAAGTTTACCTTGTAAAACCCACCTGGTAACATCACCAGATAACTTCTGATTTAAACCTAACAATACCCACCTTGTCAACTGCAGGATCATAAGAGACAGATCGGGACAGGCTGAAACGACGTGGTCCATACAAAATGGTAGGTTTCATCATTACTTTGTTACGTTTCTCTCAACAACACCACGTGACAGTGTGTTTTATATCACCATCCGCTGGTGTGAGTTAGGGGGAATTAAAGACATACTAGGGAGGAAGCAACAAAGAGAGACCGATATCAGAGCAAAACAATACGACTGCTTCGAGAAACTGCCTTGTTGTACTACGGCGAATTTAGCTGTCGGATCACAATCGAAAGTCATAACGGGCTTCTGTGAAGCCTCAAATCATGACATAGCACGTCAACAAGAAACTGAAATGGATTGGTAAATCGGCGGCTTTCTGCAACAGCTGGGGACTCGACAAAGACCCCCAAAGGAATCTGCTCTGCTAAGACACTATAAGACAGCGACAGGTCACAGGAGGCAAGGAATGAGTATTTGAAGGGAAGATAAAAAGGTGTTAATAGGAGGAGGTAATGATGGAACAAATGGCACCCATATCAGCTAGGCTAACTACATGTTCCGGTTATATGATGCAAACAGCGGCACAAATTCTAGGAACGGGAACAATCTTCTCTTATACAGGTTCTGGATCCGCTCGAGTCTATTGGCTCTCATTCCGGTCATATTATCTGAATACCAGCGGTGACTGCGTGTTCAGAGGGATAGACCAGTCAGGGGAGGGGAAGGAGTCATGTGATCCCCAATATAGTTGTGACGTCATCTAATTTTAGCAATAGGACTTTGAGACAATTAGAAATAACAACTCAAATTATAACGGGACGGGGTCTTTGACTGGAAAGAGAGATTAAAAAGAGAAAAATCAAGTTCACGTGATGGTAGTCAAAACGAGTCGTGGCATAAACTAATTCAATGAGATTGCTGAGAAAATATTTACATGGGAAATGTCATATTTTTCAAGTGAGAGGCTCGCCCTCGTGCATACAAATATCATCACAATATCGACCGCAGTAAAAGCCAAAGTAGCACAGCAAGCTGTGACGAAGTCTTGCCAATGAAATCAGAGTAGTGTCAACATTAAGTCAAGATTAAGTCAGAACGAAATAACGCGGACCCTATAACTCCGTTCCTTCCTCCATTCCTAACCGCAACAAATACTGAGGTGGCTCTTATTAATCGGATTAAACCGTGATTCTTTTCCACCGACAATGATCGATTGACGGGAATTTAGAATTTAGATCCATGAGCAGAACTTACAAGGATTAAAGTTCAAGAGGATCAACGTGTTGAAAGTTGAAATTCTAAAGCAAAGTATGGGCAGAAAAGCCGATATAACATGTAACAACGCGTAACATTTAATTTAGTTGATAGTATGTTTATCAAATATTTCAAACATTGCTATGATACTAGCTACGGTGCCAGAGGAATTTATTTAATTTATCTATTTAATTGTTTTAATGCCAAAGTATAGACACTGGTTCACACCCTTATTAATTACGAATTTTTTAGGTTTGGCGAAGCCTTTTTTCAACCATTTTCTTGTCGGCAACCTAGCTTATTACAGCAAATTAAGTTATTTTTTAACCAATCAAAAAGCCCTTCCCCAAACTACCGAGACACCAGTACTATTCAGGTTGCCGATCGGTAACTTTCAAACTTTTCATGGTACCAGCAACGGAAACAACATGCTTTATATAAATATTTAATAAACCCTCTCGGAGATGAGTTGGTTAAAGCACAGAATATTTTTGTATTTTTGTGTCAACTTGATGATGGTTTTATAATTCCGAACAATTACAGTTCATCACATCGTCAAGAATTCTGTCCAATATTAAAAATAAAGAAGGGGAGATCGTAAGAAAAGTAATTCGTAACTTTTCATGGGACATGGAAAGTCTCACACTTGTAAGCTGTTGGTGAAATGTTGTGTTAAAAGACACACCTTGAATAGAATTATAACATCGAACACCGAACAGTTGTAGTTTTTATCACTTTGACAAGGTTGTGGCGTATTATACTAGAAGAATGAATATTGTAATTGAGTGATGGGGTTAAATCCAGATGGATGAATTGTTTGTGAATTTTATCATGTGGTTATGGTGTGTAACTTCTAACTTGTGGCCAGAATCCTTTTGATAGATAGTTCAGCAAGCAAATCTGCATACTTTGATCGAATTATTTTCCAAGTTTTCATATGGGTTACAAGGGTACAAGTACTGTACTATAGGTCTTCTGATTAAAATCTGAATTCTGGACACCAGTTCCGAATAAACAATAATCCGTGTTATAAAATTTATAAATTGGGTATTACGGTGCATGCAGCATGATAAGACCGTCGAATAACATTGTACAAGATATTCCATGCTGTCGACTGTATCTAAGCTTCTTTTAAAGTTTTAAGAAGGGCCATGAAAGATCTTGTGAGACAGCTTACAAATGCTTACTTTCAAGGTCAAGGCCAGGATTTGAGAAGGATCGGGCACGTTTAACACATATTGAACACATATTGAACACAGATTTAACACATATTTAACACAGATTTAACACAGGTTTTAGACAGGATAATAAGCAATAAAAAGTTCTGGAATGCTCCGGACAGTTCCAGTTTAATATGTTAAACTGTAAGAGATTTGACAGGAACTTAACACTTGTCAGGTTGTAACTAGTTTAATGTAGCTGGGAACCAGTAGACTATGCTAAATTAAAGTAGGATATTTACATGGGTCACCGAGCAATATAACCCTTTTGAAAGGTGCTCTAATGTTCAGAAGCACCCAAGACACAGCAATTGAGGTTTTTATATCCTTCAACCACGCTCTTAAAAAATCATTTCTCAACGCCTCATGGAGAACGAGAGATTCAAATTTGATCGTTGAATTTAAAACATATGAACATAAATTTGACACTTTGACGGTCCTTATTAAAATTAAAGGTCGTAAACCTGTCGACACAGACGGTTATAAAATATAGAGGGACAAATATGGGAAGACACGTGTAAAATAACAACATTATAATTAAACGAACACGTTATTTCATGATTCATGATAAATCATCTTTTTGAGCACCAATGGTAAAGCATCTTAAGGTTGAAGATGTTCAAATGAGCGGAATTCGAATGATAGGTCGCCTAATTGATTAAGGAGTTAATAATTCACGGGGTCGTCCAACTTGAATCATGGATGACATGCTATGTCACATAGCGTTTCTAGAATTTTTAATAATGTCAAGAATGTTATTCTGACTTCAGAGCACTCACAAGATTTAGGCTATCAACGAATCCAGCGTTTCAACTGGCCCAAAAATGATTCCTGCAATTTACTTCACAAGATCAGCCATGATATTTAAAATTTTCAAATTTTGCGATCTTGAAAGGGGTTATCCGGCCAACAGCGGCAAGAAACAACAAAATCTTCCCTAAGTTACAATTTTTAAAACGTGCGAAACAATTTGCCACTACCTGAGCAGCAGCCTAACAGACAGTACAAAGTGCAAATGTCTAGTTTTAAGTCAACGAAAACTGAATAATGTAAATCACTAATCAGCATTAAAGTTAAACATGCAGAACTAACGTTAGGGTTTTGGGTTGTGAGATTGTTGAGCGACATACACCGCTTGTCGTTCCGCAGCTCAGACAAGGGATCCGCTAAGTCCATGCCCTGTGATCCGGAGGAATTAACAAAAAATAGAGGTTAAATTTCAGGGAATCGGGGGATTCTTAAGAAATCAATACTTCAGGCATGTTTACTGTTTCCTGTTATAAAGTATTATTCGATTTTTCATTGAAGAACAACGTCGTCGTCGATTATGTGAGAAAAGGCAAAGGAAAATATTATCTCCGGGGAATGAGCACCCAAAGAATTTAAAACGTGCAAGGAATTTATAACAAACCGTTAGAGAGGTGCCAAGCCTTTTTCTCGGTAATGGAGTGTGAATATCGAGTTCATTATCTGAGCCGTCGTAGTCTGCTGAAATAGTAGCTATTAAATTTAGAAACTTAAACGTTCCTAATTCATGACAAATATGAGACATTAACAATTTAACACAAATTTGCGATAAAAGTTTCAGTGAAAGTTTGCTTCGGTTCAAGTAAACACCGATCACACACAGTACACACCACAGTAAAATGACCACACACAAATAAAAACAATGAATCCATCACGAACAAAGTCACATACCTTCTTTTGGGCTGGTTTTCATGATCATGGGCCTCGACAACTTCTTGTTTGCCAGCAACTGAGCCTTGTTTTTCATTGAAAAGGAGAAAGATCGACCTACAGTTTTCTTGGGAGGAGGGGCGCCGAGCAGCGCGGGAGCGGTCGCTGTTTTGATAATAGGCATGACAACAGGCTCTTCGATCAAGGTGTTGTCTTCGGATGCCATCTGAGTAACATGATGCAGGTTGTTCTGAACTATGGACCCAAGTCTACCACTGATAAACATAATAGCCAGGCCTATCTTAGATTTCCTGGCCATTGAAGGCACATCCCAGATGCTTGCCTTGGTTTCTTCAACGGTCTTGATCTCCCGCTCGGTAATTGTTTGGGAACTACTCCGTTTTAACTTGCCCGGAGCATCGTCCAGTTCCTCCTTGATATGCTTGCTTAGCTCCTCTAATCTCTCTAGACCCTCTGGAAGGCCTCCCTGGCTGTCAGCACGCATTTTCTTAACATGCTCAATGAAATCCTCAGAGATTTCTGTCAGGTCGCCGCAAGACTTAGATTTTCTCAGCATGATAGTTCCATTTATTTCAAGTTTGCTGATGCTAGGGGGAGTGACCACTGACATTCTCCCTCTTCGAGGAGCAACTACAGTGAGCCTCCTGGGCTCTTCTACGAAGGTGTCGTCTTCTTCGTCATCTGAGGGACACGAATCTGAGTCTGAGGGACATGAGTCATCAGACGGACATGAGTCATCTGAGGGGCAGGAATCTGAGGAGTGGGAGAGGACTATCTGTGGGGGACCTCCTGAAATTCTTCTAATGTCTGAATCATTCTGATCAGGACGGAATGTTGACGACACGGAAACATTCCGAGGGGTATCTGAACCTGAGGAAGTCCTACGATCAGGGAAACCAACCCCGTCTAACCTGCTGTCAAACACTCCATCATCTTCATCACTCTGTCGCACCACTGCCTTATAAGAATCGTATTCTGTGGCGGAACTACCTGCAGAACTAATGGAATCGGTGCTACGACCGTTAACCTCGTGAATCCGTCTGGCTCTGTCACAGTCAAGGTCGGGGACACTAGCGTTATCACTTACACTGGCCGCGTACCTCCTCAGACTGCCATCCTTCACGTCCCTGTCATCCATGCTCACGATACGCAAGCTCATGGCAGAGACCGTTCGTTTTAGAGGCCGGAAGTTTTTGGAAAGTTCAAGAATTTCAGATATGAGGTTGCTTGTCGCTGTTGAGGGTGAGACGCAGTTGACAGCTCGTTTTTCTTCAGCCTGACGCAGAGACCTTGATCTGCTGAGCTTGACTTCTTGTCTTAAACTGAGGTAAATAACGGATTAGAATCTAAGAACGGTTTCAAAGTGACAGATTTACAAAATAAATCGCAATTCTTAATCTAATTTCATGATGCCAGCAATCGAGATAGAATATCTTTATTTTTTTAGGCCATGATTAAGACCAGTATTTAAGACGTTAATCCAAAAACTTTAATCAAGTCCTATATTTACAGGCTGAAACATAGTTAGTGGTTTAACGGAAGCATATAAACTTATAAAACAATTTCAAAGTTGCAAATCAGCTGAAAATATGAAACAACTAAATACAGAAAACTACGATAAGGAATAAACTACTCTCAATATTCCAAATCGCATACTGCACGCTCTTTAGTCTTAACTGTAATTTAGTACTCGTTAACGGCGACATAACGGCTGTACAAGAATAATTAAATATGTAACAAATCACAACGTAACTTAGTTATAACTATATAATACAACACGTTAGGATAACAAAGTACCAAAAAGATATATCAACTTAACGAGAACAAATTTATAGTCTACAGTAAAAAAAGAAACTTGAGTACGGGTTCGGTGTTACAAACAAAAAAGTAGACTCAGACTGTAAGTGTATGCGCAAACAAAGAAGAAATTAAGCTTTGGTGACGGAGCTGATTAGAAAGGATGAAATGAGAAAGCTTCAAAACTTTGAGCGATTAATGTCTAAATATCTTTACTATTTGGCAAACCCAACTAAAGAATGCCCACACATCCACGCACGGAGCTGCTTTGGGGAATGCCATGTGGACTGTAGAGCTCCTCTCTTGTTGAGAAACTAACCCGCGACAATGAGGGACATGAGTCCGGGTGGAGTCTTAACGGAATTATATCTAAACTTTCAGGCACGTTGACCCGAAAAAGTTACGTTATCGTGTTACCCCTAACAAAGTTTGAACGAGATTGCCTTTCATCAATTTGCTTCCAGTAAATATTTAATTCTATTCCGACGAAACATGCTAACCAGTATCTTGATTGTGCAAGGTTACGCTGATTCGGCATTGTCAAGTTTGGGATATTACATCATCCGCGGTTAGTCTCACAGCGAGAAAAGCAGGGAAACAGCACTTCCCTACCTATCAAAGGACAAAATCATTTAAACATCAACAACCCCCATTAATAGCTTTAAATTTCAAACGGAGTCAGGTGGTTCTTTGATGTCAAATCTTTGATTGCAATCAAGACAGTTTGGTTAACTGCCCTGTCGGTTTAATAATACTATCAAGATTAAGAAGTCACGTCATTGAGTGAACTCTGGATTAGAATCTAAGATTCTGCAAACAAATGGAGCACACTACAACCGTAAAATGGTGGATTTAAATCTGAGCCCGATCAATGCAGCGCAGCACTATAAAAAGTATCTCACAACACCCCGGGTACCGAGATTGCAGAGCCGAACAAATAATTGCCGGAAAGTTACAGCTGCCAATTCAGGGGGCCCGCTGTTCTAGACAGTAATGGGCCACTGTAACGATTCGAAGAAAACAAAAGTTCCCGGCGAAATGGTTCCGAGAGTGCAATACAGTTTCCCACACAAATGTTAGAGCTTGTCAAGGGTGTCTTGCTGTGCGTCATTGTCAGCTTTATCTTGATACGGTGAACACACGAATCAATCATGCAAAAAAAAAGGCAAACTAGTGACCGGAAAAAAGCACACTGACGGAAAAATCAAGCCGGCCGTGATGAAATGAAGCAAAAATTAATTAAATACTATAATTATATAAACAGGATAAGCGCTATAATATGGCAAATATGGCAGAATAAGACCCGATACTTCGTCCGAAACTGCAGTTAGCTTATAAGGCCCTTTGAAGTTTAACCAGCCGGAAATGTTTAAAGGCACATGAACGGAGAATTTATTCATTAATTAACAGGAGTACTTAACGAACTAAACGAACAAACTTTTAACAAAATATATGAATAGCCATAACGGCATCGTCAGAATGAAGAATCCATTCAGTGCATTGAATAGGAAAACAAGCATAAAATTATCCCTTCCACTTTGTTCCATCCTTAGCAAATTAATCCTTTAAATTGTCTAAACTGAGATCCCTAATTTTTTCTAACCAGACTTGATAGTGGTAAAAAAAATAACGATCTATCTCTTCTGCAGAAAAATTACAGTAGATATCTGATAAAAATTCGTGAAAAAGTCAAAGCTGGTGGCTTGTAAGTTATATAAGACCATAACTATCAAGGGATCTAGATTCATTTCACCACATTACACAAAAGGACGGAATCACATTGTAGTTAATAGGACTTGAAGTAAAACGCCACGCGTGAAAGATTTACGAAGCTAATCAAGGAGTCAAGTTTTCTGGAAAGTTCCGTTTTTTGCCGAAATAAAGAATCAACTTGTACGTCACAGTCTCAGCAAAAGACATTACGGAGGATAACTAAATATTATGCACTCGAAGAAAAAACACGAACCAAAGAATGATTACGCAAAGATGACCTTAGACTAAGGACGAGTGTTAAATTATATGTTGGAAAGATCACGAAAGAACAATCACGAAACATTTTTTGGGCACCCTCCAAACGTACATTTCAGTTAGGAGAACTAACAATAGTCTCTGAGGTAGCCTTAATTTTCCATGGATATTGACAAAACGATGGCAACTCAATCTAGCCTCCTACTTAAACTATAGACTACGTTTTATATCTCCCACACCTAGACTTTCGTGCGTATCCTGATTCCATTTGAGCTGAAATGAGCAAAAATAACTGTTGATTCAACCAGGAAACAAGGTAAACCATGTCAAAAAGCAGACACTATAATGGAGTGCGAACCAGCATTGCAGCAGAGGAGTGAGGTGTGAATGAAGTCTGAGGAGGAGTATACTCCTGAAGAGTACCGCTAAACATATACGATAGACAAAGCAACGGTAGTTAAAATCAGGAAAACAGCTGCCATGATATTATAGTGGACTAACTGTTTTAGGATTAAGCTGGATTAAATCTTAACACCTGTACATACTCACATAACACGTCTATTAAATGTTGCGTCAGACTCTTATTTACTGATTTAATTGGGGGACATGTTAACTGAAGCTATTTATAGGCATAGAGGTTTTTAGGCGTATAGTGTGTATAACTTCGGTTCTTAACAGTCTTATTTTCATAGCACTTAGGTTGCAAAACCATTCTTTAGCGGGCTGCTGAACGATTAAAACTCTTTCAATAATTCTGAGGAAAACAAACTAATTCAGAGTTTAAGTAACACAATCTACCAATATACTAGCTAGCCAAAATAATAAACATAGGAAAAACTAAAAATTAAACCGTTTAAATTTAAATACTCGAGATGCGTGATGATAACATGAATCGAGCTCATTATCCAAATTATGAATTTGTGTCGCCAAAATCCCAGACAATAATCTCAACCGAAATCCACGACAAACTGCATACCACAACTAACTTAGTTAAACTGATAATAGTGAAACCATGAAACCAAGTTATTCATTCCAATCTAAAATCAGTGCCATCTGAGTTCCTGCTAACCGAGTTTCTGAAATCAAAATCCGACCAACCACAACAAATACATTCCTGAAGATGAACCATTGACTAAGGAATGTTCACTTGATCCAGCACAATTCCATCAGTTATAGACGAGAAACAGAAACATCAAAACACGTCAAAATCAAATGTCTAAACTCGTTCTGTGAGTTTAGACACAAATCGGGGCACATATCATATTACCTCCGGATTCAATGGGTTGAATAGACGAACAGAGTCCTTGATTAAAACGATGAACAGCACAGGGAATCAGCGGTATAGAAGTAACATGTGATTAACTTAAAGAGATCAAGTATAATCGTCAATAGGATTTTTTTTTCAATTCGTTTAAACGGTAGGCTAATCCGTAATTCGATTCCAGGGAACTTCAGTTTGGGCTCGGAAAGGGTCTAAATTCTAGAATCTCGAAGTATGGAATTATCGCTAATCAATTTTCTCTAGAGCTTCGTTATAAAAAAGAACAATAGGTACCATATCAAATTGCAAGATTAATCGTGTGTCTGAGAGAAATGAACGGACCTACTAAAAGTCACACTGCTGATTGGAAACCTATGGAGTATGATTCATAGCCCATTAACTATAGTTATGAGAATGAAGAATAGCGGAAAAAGAGCAACAGTAGGACAAATTGTAACGCTTTACAATTGAGTGCGGGTGGGCAGGGTATAATAATAGTTATGACCCGCGGAGGGTCAATAACATAACCAGATGCTCGCTCGATCAGTGAACGGTACTTATCAACCGACAAAGCAGTAAAGAGAGACTAGAATTGGCACAAAAGACCAGGTAATTGATTTATGAGGATAACTGTCATATAAAGAGTCGTCCTCCACTTCACTAATCAACTAAAACCAGGGACCAGCAGCAAGAGGAGCAGGAGGAACAGGAGGAACAGGAGGAGCGGCTTCAAGAACAGTTGACTGTTATGTGCGTGATGTAGTAACGTGTATTATAATGTGAATGAGTACCGAGGGTGTTGCGGGCTACCTAACATAAATTAGATTAAAATCAGGTCATTTGAATGCTCATATTTCGAATTGTAACAGCTCTCTCTCTCTCTCTCTGAAGCTCTCTCTCTCTCTCTCTGAAGATCCGGTCAATATGTTGAACAGATTGGGCATCATCTTCCTAAGTAAAGCCTAAAAATAACTTTTTTCTATAGTGATAACTTGGTATGATCAGGATTTAGGTTTATTAAAGCAAAATCGAAATAAAATGCTATTTTGTTATTCTCGAAATATTCTTTAGAAAAGTTTTGTTTTCTAATAATTGCTATTTTCTTAAGTAAGGGAGTGAAATGTAGAATGAACTGGGCGAAAACTTGATAAGATCGCACCAAAACTTCTTAGTCGGCTTTGTAATTCTCGAAAATATTCTTCGGAAACGTATTTTTAAAAGCAAATAATAACCATTGGCATGCGTAAAAAGCATGACAACGGATTTTCAACCTTTGAAAACAGCATAGTCGGAGCATCAAACTACTCAACAAAACCAGTTCGTCTCAGGAAAGCTCTTTGATGATGTGAAAGTGATAAACCCAACGATTAACTATCATCCGCCTCGGCAAAATTAAATCTCGGCTCAAATAAAATAAATGACCGATTATTAAATTGGTACCTCGAAAAGTTACCCTAGGAAGGTTTAACAAAGGTTTAACAAAAACTTTACCATAACAGCATCCCATGATCTAAAGTCTAATAAAGTCACGTAGCGTGACTCAGATTGTCGCAACCTTTAAGTAGGCATGCAGTGAAAAACAACCCCTATAAAAATTAGACTGAACGGCTGCGGAGTAACTCCTTGTAAGACCTATCCCCAGGAATGTAGTGTGGTTGTCAGGTGGGAGGGAGGAATGGAGGGAGGGAGGTACAGGTTACATCCTTTAGCCTTGTTGCGGTCCAATAAAGCTGAGAAAACCAACGAATATAGAAAACTTTAGTCTGATTATCATATGGACCGCGTATAACTATAACAGGTATGCTAGGTATATTAAAATCGTGACACTGATGAGGCGGGTTTAAGAGTGGTTCAGTGACTGTAGCGACCTCACCAGGCAAATTAGCTCTGATGGTATTCTGAGTAGCGAGCAGGGGGATTATAGCTGTGTAAACCTTTAAAACTCACAAATCTGTGAAATATGTTGAAGTGAGGAAGTGAGAACAAGCGGAATGGGCTTGTTCTCATCTGATTATGGGAAAGCTGTCGACGATTCGCAGCATTGTCGACGTTTCGTAGCATTGCTTCGACACGACTCGGTCCACTGCGACTGGTGTTTACATGTTCATATAATAAGAGAATAAGGTTTTACTTGTTCTGGTGAAAACCTTATTATCTAAATATCCCAAAAGTCGCTATGCAAGGCTTCATAAATTCTTATTATAACGGGTTTGTTCTCCCTGCCATATGATTTGCTCTCGGACTACAAAATTGGATAAACGTTTAATTAGCAAGATGAATTGGGGGTTCTAGCAAAGGTATTTATATCTGCGCTTCTACAATAGTTGTTGTACATTACAAACTGTGAAATTTATGGATTACTGACGACAATCTACCGAAATCAAATCCCTTCGCAGGGAATAAGTCTACCAAAGATTAAATACTGTGTGGAACCATATAATGGTCACTGCAGCTCCTAGCATAAAACCCCACAATAAAATAATTATGCTGCTCCAGTTTTTGAATAATCCGATCCAGAGGTCGGTGTGTTTCACTGCACGGTGTCTAGAGGCCTACTGTAGAGCAAGCTGAAAACTCATGAACTGCACCACGAGGGGGAGGTTACAAATTTAATGTTCAATAATGGCTTCATTATTAAGGGATTCAATAACGGCCATATTATAAACTGATATGATTAGAAGGATCTTGTTATTCAATATCCATTTTATGGAGTTTTCTTGTAGGTCTGCATAAATCTAGGGGGAGGGGGGTTCATCACCATTATCACTATAATCGACATTTGAAAATGTGTAGCGAAAAATTCACTGAATTATCTCTTCAGTCAGGAAAGCGGGCGAGAGGTTGATATATGGAGCATCACGGCTCTCAAAAATTCTTCTTAAATAGCGGACAAAATGAAACACTAACAGGACATATTATAGCATGGTGAGAACTGAGAAGGAGTTATTAAAATTAAAAATAGTACAACTAACGTTCCGGCACTATATTTGACACTATATTTGACCTGTAGCACTGTATCGGACCTTAAAGTTACAAGGGTGTAGTAAACTTACTAAGTTTACCGCTTACTGGTAACAGGACAGCAAGTGCCGAAACGTCGGTTGTACTATTTTATTTACTCGTTCATTATCATACCAGTTAGCGTTACTGGCCATGTTTCATATTGCCCGCTTTTGAAAGAATTTTCGAGAGATGTTCCCCATCAAAACTTACAATGAATTAGCTCTACATATCTCGACATTTTTGGCATGGCGACAATATGAATTAGTTTAGAATATATGGCGAGTGGTAATGACGCCTCACCAACCCCCCCCTCTCTATGGCGAGTGGTAATGACGCCTCCCCAACCCCTCCCTCTCTCTCAAAACAAACAATCGTTTATAAATCATAACCGACAAAGCGTTAAACTAAACTGTTCCCCTTTTTAATCACTTTCTATAGCCTTGCCGTGCAAATTAAGAAGAGTAATTTCGACGTTTAGGAAGACATAACATTTAACCGCTGCAACTGCATAAATTCAAAAAACATATTAAACTTGTTGGAATGGGAATAATTGTCATTATCACATTACATTTTTTGTGATTTCTCGGATATAATAAAGAGTAAAAATTGCGAAACTAAGGGCCATGTTCTACCATTCCCGCTATTTTTTTTCACGAAAATGACTAGAAAACTCTCGCCAATTTCAGCACTGCAGTTTCATGTTGAAGATCTTGAGAATACTACAATTTCACGCACTCTTTGCAAGTTCTAACATGGCTAAATGAACAATGTCTGGAATGATCGGCGAAAGATAAACTATAAAGTGACCCCGGTCCCATCCCCATACTAACTAAACTACTTTCTGGCTTTGTGTGAAACCAAAAGCCAATTTAGTTACATCTTTATAAGAATAACTTTTGATCTTGCACAGAATACAATGCTGTAATACAGCTTAATTTTTACTCGCGTTACTCATAATGTGTGATTAATGAGGTCCTGGTTGAGACTTGATGTGATTTGTGGGCCATCAAACGGGGTGAAAGCATGGAGCTGACTGCAATTTGGAGGTTCTAGTTCCACTCACTCAAAAGAAATGGGCAGAGTCTTTTAATCATAAAATCGCTCCTCTAATAACTATTATAACTATCAAATGTCAATTCCAATACATTAGCGGAAGATTAACTTGAGGCGATACCACCCCAGCCTGACAGCCTGACAGTCAATTCACGAATATGGCACTTGTCACGAGGACCAAACGTCTAAAGAAGTACTTTATCCAAGCGAGTCACGTTAAAATTTCAGTGCAGCTACCAGATGATTCACTTGGTGAGGAGCCGGCGAGAAGTCCTTCAGAATTCAGATCAAGACTTCAGATTAATCGCAGAAAACGGCGACAATTCACGAAGGAGAAGAATGCAGCTGGCAACAACATAAAATTATCTGATATTTGTGAGTTATATCATAGGGATATATAAATAGTTTATTAAATTTTCAAACCTAAAGGAACTCAAATAGATCAGAGTCTTGACTTACTTGTAACTTTGTAATTAGGAACGATGAAAAATAAACTCTCTAAAGAGTTATGAGCAGATTCATTAATATGAGCACATAAATGTCTGGTACAAAAGACTTTGGTTAAGGAGCGTGGGAGTGTGGCGAGATAAATCATCGCTAAAAACTTAAAGGGTGATACTCGTAAAATATCTGTTCCAACTCGGCGCGCGTCCTGGTAGGTTGTAAACCTACAACTAAAAACAACCACATTTTCCAAAGTTTTTCATAGTTTTGAAATGTCTAACATCAAAGTCGAAATTGGCAAGAATAGCAAACCTGTCTAACTAGGAAACGTCCGAAATTGCGGGACAGTTCGGCAAGAATTCTACTGAACCTTATCGGTAATAAGGCGGTAATAAAATTTGCATTTTCTCGTAGCTAGGCTGCTAGGGTTTCATTTTCGACTATGACATCACCTTCACCATTAAAAAGCCACTTCGATCATCCAGATTTATTCTAAGTCAAATCCAGCACTGTAGTCAAATGAATAGTACAAATGTTAATCATTCACTATGAAAAAACCAGGCACAATGATTGTTGAAGCTGTAGCCTATCATATCAAAAAAAGTTCACAAAATGTGCTCTTTGATGGCAGCCAAAGTTCAGTCGCCTATAACGACAACAAATACGACAAAATCTGCGCCATTGCAAATATTTGAGAGAGAGATGGAAAATAACCCTGGACAAATTTGAAATGGGAATGACCACCACTCAAGCTCCCGTTTCATTATTTCTAGTTAATATATCGCTGATCTAACCGACTAAACTATATTCCTGTTATTCCGCGAACTTTAATTAATCTAAGACCTAAGTAAATACCGGCGGGTTGTTTTAGGTAATATCACTCATGTTATCCATCAAACGATTAATAATGTTCGAGAGATCATGGAATTGGAATCTGTCAGCAACGTCTGTGCCATCAAACGGATTAAAGGATTGGAGTCGATGATTTCGGAGGTTCTATAGTTCCGGCAAAAAACAAGATCATCAATTTATGTGATGTATCATGAAATCCCAATTTTCTTAATTATCCCCATTTATTTAGGAAGATTGCGATCAAAATATTATTTCAAGATGCAACTTGTAATTTATTAAATACTGCTGTGATTGCAGTTGTTAAATCGCTCTAAGTTGATCGTATATTTTCATAAGATACTGGCTCGGTATTAATGAGCTCGCATAAACAGCATTGAATTGTTTCAAAAATTTTGTCTCGCCTTGTTCTTAACGGTTTGTGTTACTGTCCCATTTCGGTTGGCTCAACATTTTAGTGCAACTATTGGATTACTGAATAATTTTAGACTGGTATGAGTCTCATATACATAGCCGGAAGAGGACGTGACGAATCTTAATATAAATCTTAATCTTAATCGAGGCTAGAGGAGCTATAGGAGCTATTTAGACAAGAATAAACATAACTGAAATGAAAAGATACATCAGCGAATTACTCGTGATAGTTACGAGGAAGCAGAGAGTCATTTCATGGAAATATTTACCGATGCAACAGGAAAGTAAATATTTACGGCTCTACTATCGGGATGTCGATAAAAATAAAGTCGGTAGACTTGAACAAAGCTCTCTAAAAAGCTTGGGATTATAATAATTATCGGAAAACAAACGTCTGGGATCACTTGACATGAAACCAGGGTTTTAAACACAACGTGGCAAGTATATACAGCTGACGAACGTCTGTCGGCATACTTGTGATTTAAGATTTATCAAAAACAAGGATCTGTGTGATCGGCAGAGATCGTTTTAGGACCGACGTGTCGCCAGCTGGACAATATGTAATATATATTCGATATAACGCAATTCATGTCTAACTGTCAGATGGTATACTAGTTTCTGACAAGGTTTAAGTTTTGTCAGGATTCATCTGTAAGGGCAGCTGTTCTGATAATTAACAGGAGGTTGATTAGTGATGGGAGAGGCGTGCAGGATGTTTTGGAGCTCATCTGAGTGATGAGATTATATTTAAAGCAAACTCAACAAGTGAGCCGCAGGGAGAGAAAGAGAAATAGAAAGAGAAATAGAAAGAGAAAGAGAAAGAGAAAGAGAAAGAGAAAGAGAAAGAGAAAGAGAAAGAGAAAGAGAAAGAGAAAGAGAAAGAGAAAGAGAAAGAGAAAGAGGAAGTATCTACAATGAGGCAACAGTATGATTTGTGAAGGTTAGGAAAACATTAATGAAACTCAACACTACCATCGTCAGGCTGCAGCTGGAGTGAGAAACATTAGTAATATCTATTTCGGTTAACCAAAAAACGGCGGTTAAATCATGATGACATTGGTGCCCTACATAAAATACAGAATTGAAATCATTTATAAATTATCAAAAAATTGATAAAAACGTGTAAGATACCTTTGCACTACTACTACTCCGCAGACATACACAACATAACAAAGATACAACTATAGAAATATAGGAGACTCTAGAGACATGGATAAACAGGGATAGGCACCAGGAAGGGGAGGGAAAATGGAGAGTAGATGGAGGCGACGGTGAGATTTAAATGAAGTTAAGTTGAGGTTTCAGTGAGGTCAGTGTGAGATTAGGATGAATATACTGCTCGAGAGAAAGGCTAACGGAGATCCGGGAAACGGCAGGTAGTAAGCACTTCTCCCGGAGACACAACACAGCAACAGCCGCTATACGATGAAAGGTAAATGGTCTGCTACCCGGGTAAACATGCACGATGATACCACCGGTAAGGAATGGAGGTTTAAAAAAGATGGACTACGTCGGTTACATGACAGGAAAGAATTAAAAGATTTAAGCCAGGTAGACAGTCGGTATAATTTCACATTTTAACTGGTTAAAACATCTGCGATTCTGCGTGCGGAGGGGTTGTAAGATTAATCCGATTAATGACGAGAACTATATTATGTAGTCGCGATCGGTAGAGCAGATTTCAGGGATAAACTGTCTGGCGTTGGAGCGAGCTAGAAGAATGCAGACAAAGCTTTCATACATGATATGATGGAACATTTCAAGTTTCAAATCATTAGGTAGTGATGAGACCGGAGGTATGGGATCTGAATTATACGGTATCAGGTGCTGAATGCTGATGAAGGAGCGGACCAGGACCAGTGTGGGATCTGGAGCAGACGTTGTCAGACCAGCCCACAGAACATATGCCACTGCCAGGCAATATTAATATAACCCTCCGAGTAATAAGTGGGGACTGGATCCCACAGACAAGTGCCTACGTCAGTGATTCGTTAATGTTAGAATCAAGTGAAAAGTGAATCAACAATTTATACTGGTTGCATTCAGCACTAAATTCCCAAATAAAGCGTTCAGCTCAAATCCAGATTCCCTCGTAATATCACTCCAAACGTCATACTGGCTGAGATTTTTCGCTTCCAATGAACAATTTAGCAGGTAACTAAAGTCTAAACGAACTCATGCAGCTCTGCACAGATATTGTCCAGCTATAACAAGGGAGTAACTTGTGAACCTCAACCGTGGTCAAGGTGGCTCACACAGACTCATGCACATGATGTAATGTGGCATGAAATTGCGGGCACATCTTCATAAACCTGACTAGTCTCAGACTCAGAATCACTTTGCGTTAAATAACAGAACCCTTCGTGGCTTCGTTGGTCACGTGATGGTTGACGAGGAAGGGGATTGGTCCGGGAATATAATAATGAAAGCAGATTCGTGATCAGAGAAAGTTAACATGACAGAACACGGTACTGTAGATTAAATTACTCGGTCAACGAGGCAACGATCAATCCTACCGACGAGGCGATATATGTGTCACTTACCAGGGGGAACATTCCTGCCAGGCAAATTAATATCAACACAATATATTCCGTGGAAATAATCATGATATATCACAACGACAATAAATGAATCATATCGGAAATACGAAGCATAAAGGACCGGGAAAGGAGAAAGAACTCGGTGTATTCCCGGACGTACGTGTCCACAATGCGGAACGTTTGTTCTTTAGAAATGGGAGATCGTTTCAAAGAACCTCTCACTTTTCTGAATACTTTTTGATCTAAACGGTAATTCCGACAGCTTATTTTCCGACAGTCACTTTCTTCAAACTTGAAGCTAACCTCTAAATTTCAAACCCCTCACAAACACCTCAATCTCAACTCTAACATCAAGAAGAAGCTCATATATTTTCAACAAACGTCACTTTTCTAAGCACCATTAATCTAAACCTCTAAACATCAAAGGTATAATTATTATATCTGTTTTACAAGCAAGACAGTAAACAGAAGTAAAAGTATAAGTGTTATCGTCACGTTTTAAGAATTTATCAGACTGTGTGTGGAGGTGGCGCGTTAGTCAATCATATAGTTATCAGGTAGATTAGTTAGGGTAGTGAAGTTACCCTGATTTACTTCTGTCGGAGCTTGGTGGTTATCAAGCTGGCAAATCTCGGGGTAAGAAGCGACGTTACGTTTCAGATTTAAAGATACGAACAAGCACCATACCAAGAGGGAGAGATAGAGAATATGAGCAGTTGAAATCTACCAGCTAAATCGTACGAATCAGCGATTTATAGTTCCGAATTAGACTTCATGACAGGATCAGCTCATGTGATCTGTTGGTTCTATCTCCTTCTCCCGTGATGACAGAACCAATTAATATAACAGAGTCTTGGTCGTTATCTAATTTGTTATTTTACATACAGCTCAGAATACAAGGCAGCTAATTCCTTTCGTTATATACTATTGCTTATTCTAGAGTGGCTGTATCGCATGGCCTGATAAAACAGTATAACGAGCAGCAACGGACGACTAAATACTAATGCAATAAGTGAACGAGTTTGAGGAACCGCTAACTCTAAGTAGTAAACAGATACTTATAGAAAAGCCACGCAGCGGTTAAATGAGATTTGAACGATTGAAAGGTCAGAACAGTTTCAGAAAATTTCGGAGAAAGGTGCGCGACGTAAATAGAGCAAAGTATTAAATCTTATAATCTATAAAGCTATAAGTATAATTCGATCGAACGGAGTCGTAATTTGAGGTTTCAGAATTAGTATTACCTAATACCTAAGATTATTGATGGCGATAAAATTATTCTGAAAAATATATAATCGCAAAAACCTCACGCATGTAAAACGTGAACTTCTCGAACATGTAAATTTAAAATTCCCTGATAATTATATGGCTGAACTTGAAGAATACCGCATTAAAGAAATTATTATGGAATATTATGGCAAACCGCACTGTCGCCACAAGTAAAACATGGCACCAAGACTAATGTGAATGGTTCCTTAACGACCCAGAGCTACGGGCTATAACATCTTAAATCTAAAAAGTTGGTTCCAATGAGCATCTGCACCTGGAATACTAAACACAAAGACATATTGATACATAATACATGAAGGAAAGAAGAGGAGGACCAGGTGAAGCTGATCCATTGTCCGCACGAGCTGAGTAGCGATGAGGATAGAGTACTACAGCAGTCAAACTGGGGCCTTCATGTACATGGAGTCACTGTGAACTTGATACATGTGACTGTATAATCAATTTTTAATCTTTAATCAATAACAAGCTTGCGTTCATCATAATATCTAGATTTAAAAATTGCCTTTGATTTATGTTATCGCTTACCTCGATCATGCATAGAGAATTGTGAATATAACAATTCGCACAAGATCGCACTTAATTTAACAACTGATCTCAATCGCATGATTTCGCGGAAAAAGATGGAATGAAAGCTCGCAACGAAGGACCAAGTGAAGGTCGGCCCCTGAGCCCCATATTGCGCAGAGTATGAGGTCGGTACACCATACGCAGGGACGTGTAGTGATGATGACCAGATGAGGTGCACTACTCTGCCATCCGAGCATTTATATCCAAAACAAGCAAAGAACGCGCTGTAAAGAGCTCATGATACAATGAAACTGTATACATGTACGGGGGCCCTCAACAATGCACTGATTGGAAACATATTGTGAGGAGTGAGAGCTTTATATTTTGAGGTTCGAACTATAACAAGTATTTACACTACACTCAAATCAAATCAAATCGCTCAGGGGAGATATCACGGGTTACCAGGGTTAAGAAAACATCGCAGCTTGCAATTAAACGGATTGCTTTGGTACCGAGCTCAGTATAGTAGACCCCGGCAATGTTTGACAAATAAGTGAGATCTCGTTTACAGCAATACTACTTATCACAGAAACCGTAAAACATAACAGGACGCATGTGACAGAAAACATGCGATGTGGCGAACAAGGATCAAGCGGAAACAAAATAACAAGACCTCGACAAGTCTAGATAACGGTACGGATAGACCGAGATCCGATCATGTTATAGTGTCGCAGTCTGGCTGGCCGAACTGTGGCTACCAGATTGTAGCGAAGAACTGGTAACTTGATCTGATGCGACTAATGATAGTGGGCTAGTTGGCTATTCCGATTGTAATGGGATGTTAACCGATTTAGAACAGGCAAACTCGATAAAAAATGAGCAAAATGTTTCATAAAAACCGGGACGGATAAACAGCGGGGACAAATTGGTCATGCACAATGCACATGGCCGATCGATAATAAATGTTCGGACCTGAATAGTGTTCGGCCTCTTCAAATGTTGGAGTATTACTCATTCAATGAGTAACTCATTTCTCGAAGGTCTCCTTTGACCCTTAGTATTTATTTGTTGCACATCAAAACCAAACAATGTTCGCACACAGCTCTATATCAGGATAATCTCATTACAAGCAACCATTTCCTCGAAACCCGAGCAGGCCCTATAAAAACACGTCCTCCACAAAACGATCAGGGTCATTTAAAATCAAAATTAGCTTATGTTATAAGTTAGTAGGATCATTATTCCGATTTTAAATTAAATCAGAAGATCTTTTAACCCGTAACCCTTAAATCAACAACTAAGACGATCCGTGTTATTAACAATTGCCGACAATTTTGTAAGTGCATAATTTAATAAGAGTTGTAAGATTTAATTTGGTCAGCCTTTAAAATCTACAGTGAGCGTTGTATTTAATTCGTTGGATGTTACTTTAAACATTTCCCATAGTGAGTTAACTTTAAATTAAAGTTAAGTCACTTTGGGCAATGTCCTCATTACTGATTACTGTTAATATAAGAAATTAGAAATTAGAAAATGACAATGGTTCAATTAAGTGGATAAAGTGATAATTCGTCCCGAAAAATGTTTGGCTACTCGCACATTACATCCTCCTCCATTTCTTCAAAAACATTAAATATAGACCGATAAACATAGCAGATCGATATTGTAATGAAAAATAAAGTACCTTCAACATGCACCATACTAAACAGAATTGGAAGAAGAGCACAACACTTTTAGAGAGAGTAAGAAATAAACACGAAATAACGTCCCAAACTCCAATACTAAAACCAGACATCACAACCAGCTGTACTCCAAAACAAAGCAGCATCACACTAACAACAACAATACCCCCAGTCCCCACTCCTAAAGCCGATCGTCTGAAGTGCCCGATCTATCTTACGCTCCCGGCGCCGTGTAATTAGTATGTCTGAGCTACCAGACCCCTCACAATTGGAGGGACACACGATCAGGTGAGAGAGGTAGGTTCCCTCGGTGTGGGAGTATACGATGTGTAATTCAACATGTGCCTTGTACATCAACTAAATTCTGAATTACCCGGTAATGTGACGTCACGAGTCGGATAATTCTTAAAATGCTCACTAAAGTTCACTTCAAGGTACACGGGGGATCGTGGTTTGGAACAAAAATAACAGTTTGAAGTCTGGAAACAGTATTGGAGAGTTCAGGTACGATCGAAGGACAACGTGACTCGAGTTAATAAAGGTAACGATTGAGGGAACACCGTGGTTAAGAGCCAAACCTAACAAATTATTGTCAGAAGATACGACAAAAAATTTAAACGGTCGTTTAAAATATTCAACATATTATATTATTCACGAGCTCCATGTTAAATAATAATGAACAAAAGGATTAAGGAAAGTATCTGATATATCACATCTTCCACCCCACACACAATTAAAAGGGAATTAACAGTTAACATCGATACCAAAATTTGGGAGAATTATATCCGTTTTTATAGAACGATACCCTGACATTAATTGTATCCTACCTAGACAAGTCCCCGACATCCTCCTCAGCCTCTGTATCCTTGTTCCGGGTAGTGTTGAACATTCTCAGGTTGTCAGCGTACTGCTGTGATGACGTCATGATGTCTGGTGATGACGTAATCATCGGGGACTCAATCTCGCTCTTCATCTTGTCATGTTTCTCCTCCGTATCTGTCTCCTCCTCGCCATCATCATCATCTGTATCGCTGCTGAGGTCGTAACCTAGCAGATCCTGTCGGGACTTCTTGTTTCCCATCCTCTCTCGTCTGCTTACGTCTAGAGGAATTTGTAACGGTCAGTGGTATGTCCGGCATTTTTCCGAACCATGAGATTTGAAAGTTCTCAAACCAGCAGCCCAACCCCGGACTTTACGCCGTGGATACATTAAATTCTAATTTACAGTTGTGGTACCCAGACGCGCGCTTATAGTGGTAAACAGTGTTATGTCACTAGTCACACAAGTCACAGCTGACAACAGATGTTTTAAATATTTTGGGTTGAAGTAGTACGAATACCGAACCCCCATGTAGCCGATTAGTTATGTTCCACGATAGCACACGATTACAATATAACCCTGAATTGTCGAGCTCACAAAGTTTCCTTCAGATAAGTCCTACCTACTTCTGGAGGAGGACCACAAGCTCTCGGCCTAACTCAGGCTACCACGATAAACTTATTTTATTGCCGGAAGTCTTGTTCCTAAGTACATCAACCATGAACCAAGTGGCTAAGTAAAGTTGAACATGTCAAAATACTGAAAACATTCCTCCACCTCCTAAAGAACCGTCCTTTATAGCATATTAATCGTGGGGCGTTAACATCTATTTTTAGATCTCTTTAAACAGAACTTTATTATTGTTGGTCCTCTCACGTAGTGCGATGGTCTCTTTATGACGACAAGGCGGCTTTATGACGACAAGCATGTGTCATAGTAAAATGAATCATTGTTAAAAACCATGCATATCTTCTTTGTGCCAGGATTAGCAGGGATATAGAGGCAGATAGGCAAAATCAATCTGCGGAGTAATTATATGCAGCAAGATGGACAGATAGGGTGACTATTGTTATCCCTGTTACGTAGCTGAATATTTACTACTTAGCTGTCTGGACCTGGTCATATACTGGTCACATACTGGTTCACTTAGTGAGAACCGACTGAGCCTGGTCACATGGTACTGTGACGTCATCATACGCGACCACCCGGTACTCCTCAAAAGATGTTAACTACTTAATGGTCGAATATTAATCGGATCAAATATCAAAATATACGTCATAATACCACGTAGTTTTATTCCAATCTCGAACAAAACTGTAACTGTAAGAGCTGAGCAGCTGATCACAGCGGCAGTGGTGTGATAGTCACAGAAGTTTCTAGGAGGCTACATTACTATTTCAGAGACTAGAATACATGGTATATCAGTGTAGTAGTAGTAGTGTTATGTAATCTCCCTGTTTAATATGGTTTGTAAGGTGTGCCTCATGAAGAGTGGTTCTTTCTTTACCTACTGCCGGCCCCCAACGGGTATTAATTAATTAAACACTATAAATAGGGGAAACAGAAACCTGTTACAAAGCAAGGCGTGGCATGTAGAGGTTAATTATATAATTATATAATTAATTATATAAAAACAGTAGATAAAAGGAGGACTCACATAAGGTTGAGTCAGAGTCGGACTCTTCGTTTGCTGAGACATCTCCTGGCCCTGAAAAAGTTCATTAATTAAGCTTATTTCTTGAGATTAATTCCCATTGTAAGCTACAAAGTTAATCTATCCAAGGTTAGAAATATTCGTAGATGCAATTCTTTACAACGCAACAAGGTTTGTGTGTAATAACCAAAGTTTTTTCTCGCATGAGTTACAAAATATGTAAAAGCTTGTCGAATAAACGAAACTAAAAAGATTAAAAATTACACATTTTTTGGTTGGGAGCAAACGAAGATTAAAGAGAAAAGGACGATAACGAAAAGGTGAAAAGTACGTGACTTCTCGTTTCCACACGACGTCCTAAATCTTTTAATTCCCGATCAGAGCATAAAAACAAAGGAGCCTCATTAACTCATAAACAACACCACTGACTCGGAACAAGATAAAAATAATATCAGTCATCCAACATAACTCCCCGGGGTATGAATTTGACCCGTTACTAAGGTTAATAAATGCCGGGTGAATGTATTCTGATCGAATTCTGCGCATAGAGGGGGTAACCATGCACCACTCTCCGCCACCAGATGACAAAAACCCGATAAAATAATGAGTGAGATCACGCACACAGATGTCAGAGTTGAGGCTGAGAAACTTCTCCGACTTGCTACACCCACAAACTATACCAGAGTTACAACTAAACGAGGAATAAAGTTTGGAAGTACCTACTACTCTGCTACATGATGACACAGGTGCACTGTGCAGACTGCAGGTACACTACAGTTAGCTTCACACATTCTCACAGTTCTTGAATTGGCCTGGAAGCACGTTTTGTTTTGGCTTTTAAAAGGCTATCATGGTGACATGTGTATTTGGCGACATGATGCGTTGGATTCTGAGGAAAACTCAGATATCAGTAATTATCCGACATAATTATAAAATATATCCAGTGAATATCCAGCGAGCCCTGTCATGTCTAATTATCGCTACAGCTGCATTACTACGATTAAGATAGTACACTGAAACTGAAACATTTTAAAAGTACGCTGACAAAGCTATATACTGATCACCGTAATGCAATCAGACGGATACGACAGGGCTACGAGCCCTTGGAGACACAGACTCTGTTGCCCTTGGAGACACAGACTCTGTTGCCCTTGGAGACACAGACTCTTTTTCCCTTGGAGACACATCTACTCTGTTGAAACTCGGTAGTAGGTGGTTAGTGGGAACATGGTTACTACCGATGAGTTGTTGGTAAGTCCGCTCACTGCCCAGAGACTGGCTTTTACGTGAACAACTTCCATCATAGCTCAGTGTTTAAACTTTGATCAGACTAATTGAATTATAAAAGCAGAAGTTCGTGTCAGCACGTATACTGAATTCTGATAAATAAACTTATGACCGTCGAGGAGTGAATGTACGGAGGGAGAGAGAAAGAGAGTTTCTCATAATCTCATATTATGACTGTTACAACATAAAATGGTCCTGATGCCGGACCTCTTAATTCAGGAGCCCAACTTCAAAGAGCCTGGAATGATTTTCCTGATTGGAAAGTTGTTACGATCAAATTTCAAGTTTGAGCCGACCCATTTTAGTGCCTTATAGGTTTCATTGAAGCATGCTAAAATCCAATAACATGCAGCAGGATTTCTATTAAAAGTAGAGTTCTCTAAAAGTCTGCAAAAAGGGTTTTATAACAATTCCTAGGAGGTACCATGACCATGGTATTACAACAAGTCTCACGTGACTAAGCCACGTGTCCACTCTGACCACCTGCAACACGAGCAAAGAAGCACTGAGTTCCAACTAAATAAACTTGAGAATATTATGTAATTTTAAGCAACCTACAAACACACATTACATTTTATACTCTTATGTACAACTGGAACGCATCAGCTCGTGTACCAAGGGGCCGGGGGTGACCGTTTTAGTTAATTTTTCAGGAGAAAAGTGGTCTCCCCCTCATTGAGGTCCAGGAGATGAGTTATCTTACATAACAACTGTACAATATACGCCTCACTGATAAAACTTGTTCCTGCACATCTGTTGTTGTAGTAAGGTATGGTTGTTATGTACCGGGTGTTACACTATATCACTATAATATGGGAGTGACTAAAGTCGGGACTCTAGGACGAAGGTCGGGGTCTCATGTCTAGAGGAGGCGCTCTATCAAAATCAGACAAAGTTTAACAGATAAGTACGTATGTGAATATTATTGATCCGGACCCTCTCAAAGGTAAACCAACAAACAGCAAGTTAAACTTCAGGGTGAAGAGAATAACAATTCATGAAGTAGAGAAACATTAAACCGTTGTGATCGCTCAATAATGATCCGATTAGATATTCTCTTGCATACATTTTTTAAACAGATTCAAACAATGGTCACATACCGGGTGCTATTCACTGAATCATACTTTCAAAGATTTCCGAATAATTGCCAATTTTCACCTCTACTCCTGCTCTTTTGGTGCTGCCTAAAAAGGATGGTATTTTGAAAGCGTCCCAGGTATTTCTATTTTCGCGTAGTATTATGACTGGAATTTTAAGTAGGTGACTAAAACAGAACCAACTTGAAACTTCAAAGGTTACAAATGTCTGAGGATGGAGAGAATTGAAGTCGCTCAGCTGCAAACCAAAACTCGCCTCATGAGAGGAGGATAGTCGACAACTTTCAAGAGAAAGATGTCAAGTAAAGCAATAACACATTGCTTCAGACATGCAATCATCAAAGAAAACAAATATAAGGGGTACAATTTACAAGCACGCAAAGTGACCCAATAACATGTGGAAACCTATTTGTGCAATGTGCAAACACTCCGCCAACAGAAATGCTTGATGGGTCACTGAGTCATATAAAATTGTACATCCTTTGTTCACCAAAAAAGTCCCTCGTGGAAATTCATACACACAAAAATGGATGGTGGATGGTTTCTAAAGGCTCGCATTATGCCACCGAATGTACAAAATATGTCAACATATTCAATATTCATAATGACAGTAGCAGTTTCAGTTCCTTGTGCAACTGGACAGTGTTAACTAAACATCCTTCCGAGCTTATTAAATGTCATGAGAACGAACCATCTCGTACCATTTTCAGAACCACGTACTTCCTGACCAGTTTTTAAGATATTTTTATGGATCGTAGGAAATGAGGTTACGTTTCAGTGGCCGATCCAGTTATTAAATTCTACATAGTTCAACTGCAGGGCATGTGTGAGTACTTAATCTCATTTTCGTAGTGAGTTTTGATCGCATTCCTTAGCTACGAGTTCAATGGTAACTGTAGGTAACAATAATGAACGTCAACATTCAGGACTGTGAATTTGGTGGTAAATAAAATAATCCAATGCCAGAAACCTTATATTCATGTCTCGTTCCTGAACATAATTTAAGGCCATCTGGTTCACTTGGGAGCACTGAAATAGATGATTTCCGAACTGTTTCTTGAACCCAAAACTGTACACTGGAATCTAATGTTAAATTTGATGAAATCAGTTGGACAGTGTCCACTTCCTCATATTTTATGCATGATCCGGAAGTTCTCAAGATCGTGATAGCTCATTCACTGGTACAGCGTGATCGTTCCATTAAAATTGTTGGCCAGCGTCCAAATACGGAAGTTTCAGTTTCCAAGATTTCAATAGTGCATCAGCTGATACTCCATTGGGGTGCCATATGTTTTGGTCATTTCTGATAATGACAATACACAAACAGTGTCAAACCATTAATATAATACACTGTACGTGAACGGTGAGAACTTCTTGGTTCTCGTGAACAATTTGGCTAACCATGCCCTCTTTCGGCCAACGTTAAGCGTCATCTAGCTCCCAGCCAACTTCTTGAACCAAGAATCTTGTTCCATGTTTGATCAAATGGTATCCAATCGTGAAGTCACAAAATATACGAAGCATGACCATGATCGTGTTACCTCGTGGGAAAATTCCAAAATGGAGCAAAATAAATTATCTATCTACGCCGCGCAAATAGTGTTGCAGTAGATGGTCAAAATGACATGCTGTACAGCTTAATTCGCTCGCGCGTCACGTTTACGACCAAATCCTTTGAACATCTCCGAAATGTTACAACGTGTTTTACAATTCGCCTCGCCTTTTATTTTAAAAGCTGTGACTTGCAAACTGTGTCACAACCATGCATTTAAATTAATATATAGGTCCAGATATAGGTCACATTTCATTGCATTAACTAGAAATACCTTACCTCCACCATACATTTAGAACGAGCAGAAGTTTAACTTTTGACAGTCTCAGACCACAATTAACACAAGTCATAGCCGGTACGCTCGATTCCTCTGGCATGATGAATATATCACATATACATGGGAATATTTGTGTGCGAGCTCGATAATGATACATGACAGTAACTCTCCCAAAATTTAGATCCAACCGTGAACTTACTTAATAACAGCAGTTACCAAGTCCAATCGCTCCTGAACGAGTTATATCAGTCGAGAAGGGACGATCAATGACCAGTCTCAGACAAAATTACATTTTATGGACAATATGGCAAATTTGGGAGGGAAAAAACTGACGTTGATTCCCATTAAGCCATTACCGACTTTGTGTTGATTGATTGGCATAGTTTTAGAGGACGTTTCCGTCACGAAAGGGAGTTAGCAAAATCCCGTACCAACCAATCTTGGAATTCCTTGAAGTGCTATGCAGGGATTTCAGCAGTGCACAGTCCGAGTTGGTATGCATAACCAATTACAGTTCAGATAAGGAGCCGTGATTGTTCAAGCTATTTCCCATTAGTATAGCCGCATATGGAGGTTCAAAGTTAACAACTAGGCACCCAGCCACGCAGGGACAGTTCAAAGATTCTTTCGCCGTACGAATATTCGAGCCATGCATGGGATGTTACAGAAGGGTTACTGCAGGTCGATTATAATATGTGATTATATACCATTGAAGCATTGAACAGGCCATAGAGTGATAGAGCATCGCAAATTAAGTGTGAATTTAATTTGAAGTAAAATTTCCAGGTCTTCTTTGCAATGTAATTGATCCAAGAATTGTGATGGACTTTTAAGCGGCCATTACGATGAAAGGGCGAGACTTTTAAAAATAGAAAATGAAGCTGTGGCTCTTATTTTAGGACTGATCTGTTACACCAACCAACCGACGAAAATAGAAAATCAGCGTACCCAAATGTGATTCCCGATGACATGAATCCTGACAGAGTATTATACCCAAGGTCCACAATCCACGATCCATGTCCACACAAATATTTGCCGCGCATTCAGCACAGTAAGATCGCGGAATATTTGTGTAAATAGCTGAAATTCATGGAACACTTGGCAACAGGCAATGCCACCACCCCCACTGTGAGGGAGATTGAGCGGCCACTCTAACAAAATGAGACCTCGTACACCAAAGGGAGGTGACGGATCAGTCAGTCAATATGCATTTGAAGGGCAGCAAGGTATTTGCAACAGATGACATGTGGTACACCCCGTGAAGTCATAACCCGGGGAGTACCCGCTACACACAACAGTGTATACACTCTACATTTGATTACATCCATGTAAAAGAGCTCGGAATCCCTAAATCAAGTTAACACTCAGACAGTTTGATTATTAAGAACTTTAAGAAAGTGCTTAGCTTAAAAGCCCGAATTTTACATCCGCAGGAACCCTCGGGAATCTATCACAAAAGAGTATCAAACAATTAGGAAAAGTATGGCCAATTAGGGATCACTAGAGAGGATGTTTGGAAGGGTCGGGGCAGTTTGGAAGGTGACTGGTGGAGTTACTACGGCTGTGCAGCTGGTTACACTAAGTGGTAACACTAAAAGTTGTAACACTAAAAGTGGTAACACTAATTGGTCTGGTAACTGGTTTGTGGTAACATGTCTGAGAGTAACTGGGCTCACTTATGAACTTGTTTTGAAGTGACAGAATACAGATTGTAGTTAATCACTAACAGTAACAGAGGAGAGCCAGAGGCTCAGAGGTGGGGTTCAACTGTACGCCTCTACGGTTTGAGGAGCTAAAACAAGAGGCTGCGCATAACAAAAGGGGGACACGATACAAATTATAATTTTGCTCCGGGTCTAAAAAAAGGCAGAATAAACTTAGAACGGCGACATTTTAAGTTAAACATACTGACATGCAGAAATTACCATAATCTTACCGTGCGGTACCGTGCAAGTTACAATCAAAGTTACCATAAAAGAATAATTAGACATATGCAAACAATCTCTTGAGTTACAACAATTTAAGGTCAAAGGTATCAACAACTACCTGCAGACAATTAGTGTCAAAAACAAACCATCAGGTCTGAACGAGGGGATTCTAGCATAGTAGCATACAGCCTAGCTGGAGTGAAACTTGAAAATACCACATATTTCTTACAAAAGATTTGTCTGGTAGACCAGGTCCATATTTCTACCTGTCTTCGCAGAAAACATTCCTATAGTCAAGTAACGGCACTTCAGGTTTCCAACAGATAGCACTAAGTACTACGAAAGTTTTTCAACAAATCAAATTGAGGGATGAAATATAATGGTGTACGAGTAGCGTTAAATAAGAACATGCACGATGCGCACATGCACTGGATACCTTGCAGGTCACATACATTATAAATATCACATGAAACATACCTGAGACTACTATGACTAGACTAGATCAGGGTGAAAAATTGGGTAAGAAAAAGAGTCATACGATTGGAACCAAATTAAGATACAAATAGTAGATAAAATGTAAGAGTTAAGAAAGTATAATGTTCGGGCCCGTAAGTTATATTAGGCAGATAATTGAGAATAGAAATCTGTCAAATGCTCAAATGTGCCAAAAGTTACGAATAGCAATCATAAAAGGTAAGTTTTTCAAAAACAGATCATTTGGTAAAGATAAAATTGGAAGGTTTCATGCAAAAAACAGAAGTGTTAGACTGACCGAGGTAGTTTCCCCACAGGCCCGAGGTGGAGTCCTTCAACTCCTCCTCTGTCTCCTCCATCTGTCTCCACCTGTCTCCCTCTGTCTCCTCCGTCATCAGGGCTCTTCATCTCTCCATGTCCTACCTTATAATATATATTTATTTAGTAACATGTTATACGATACCATTACTTGAACGCTTAAACTTTATTATTTAAGTGTTTATTTTTGACAATTATTATCAATATTAACAATACTCCATAGGCATAATCTGCACAACAAGTTGTGTCATTATTGGTTTTAAGTTTTTCTGTCACACTAACTAACAAGCAAAAAACTGTAGCAAACAAGAGTGCAATATACTAATAATGTGCAGATTAATAATGTTATGATGATTACCAATGAACTTTCATGCTTCAATAGCTTAAACGTCTGTACATACAGTACATTTTAAAATATTATAATATATTGTCGTGTAAAATGTGTTAGAATTTACTTACTTATAAATATTTGCAGCACTCGATGCTGCTGTCAAATTTTATAACACATAAGCTTAAAGCTCTTCGCGAGTGGTTAACTTGCGTGGTGTTAAGTGTTTTATAATACTTCAGATAGTGTCCAATAGAATAGACAAATCGTTATTTGTTTAAATAATATATACGTTCGTTTAAGAGGAATGCAACGACAAAATTTGACAAATTTTGGCTTCAACTGAATTGACATTTTTGAGTAATTCTAAGACGCTACAAATACTTTTCGATTAAATTTGATGACTAATGACTATAAGTTAGTGACTATAACGTAACAGTGATTTAGTTGGTGTTTAACTCGATGCACCTGATTTTCTCATTTATTATAAAACTTCAATAAGAAGCGTGTAAACAAACCGTCACAAGCTTTTTTTAAAAACATCATAATACTATAATATTGCACGATATGCTGATAGATTCTTTCCTGTCATACTAGTAAACAAGCATTAAAGTGTAGCAAACAATTGCAACATACTCATCATGTTTTAATACTTTCAGTATTACTATATATGGACACGTTCATTTGAAGTTGAGGATATTGGCACAAATAAAAAATGGGGTTTTTGACGTTTATCAACCAAGTATTGTCAGAAGTTCTGAAATTGGTGTGGACTGATAAATATCCCCCCCCCCCCCCCCCCCCTGTATTTATCGATTGCAGCCACAATAAGAATTGGTGCTGCCTGTGAACAAAACATTTGGTCAAATACGGCAGCAAGTGACAATGTAAACATTGCCGTGCCGGCCGAATTTAGGCGATTTCATCGCCTGATTAGGATATGGTTATGTGACAAAGTTTGCCTAAAGGATAAAACATCAACTTGGGGTGATTTACTTTCAGTGTGACGATGTCAGCTACACCGTGCCTTCTGATAGGGTAACAAATATTGTGCCAATATATCCTCAAGGCTCAACTTCAAATAAACATGTGCAAATATAACAAATAATGTACGGTAGCGTTTTGGTACTAATGTAATGTACTGCGAGGTGGTCCAGACACAATCGTTGGTTTATTACAATAACCCTGTCTAGTCTCTGGCTATTGGAGATGTGATGATGATTGTTTTTATTACGTTTCATAACATCAAGTCATGGTTCAATAGCTCAAAATATGTTGAAATGAACATTCGTATGTATTTCAATATTTGTGTGTAATATGCATTACCTTACTCGGGATTATTACGACGGGTTTATTAACGCCCGGTTAAAATATGGTTCGGGAAAAATATGGCGAAATTGCTCAAAACCCACCACATTTTCCCGGTCGCCATTTTACCGGTGTCCAACCTTTCAATTTTAGATTCAAAAATTTTGTCTCAGATGTAAATTTCCTTATTAGAGATAAGCAAGTTTAGAAATTTTCGCATTGCTAAAACTTGTGAAACAAGTCGAATTATCAATAATTGTTGAAAGTAGACAGAAATAATGACTCGTGGTTAATCAAACTAGATGGAAAATAATTTTTAACATTTGAAGCGTAACAACCAGATCGATATTAAGATAAAGGGAGAGCTGTTTAGTCTTCCAATAAGTTGTAATCATCATCGTTATCTTCATCTGGATCATCCCTTTCATCAGTTTTAATTAATTCAAGTTTTAATTTAACTGTTACTTTTACTTTGAGTCCTATTTCATTATGTAGAGATAGTCAATACCTAATAAATTAAAAATTGGCCTATTTAAATCAAATTTGACAATAAGGATATATGACAAGAATTGGGCAAAAAGGTAAATTTTTTGCAATTTTAGCCAAATGAAGTCGAAAAACCTACAACAAGTGTCCCAATAGTCTTCTTTAGTGAATATAAGACAACGATTAAAATATGAGCACCTATACCCCTTGTGAACCCTAAAAGCTGAGTAGGCGGGTTTATTAACAACCGGTGAAAATGTGGTTCGGGAAAAATATGGCGAAATTACCCTAAACCCACCACTTTATCCCGGTCATAATAATCCCGAGTAAGGTAAATGTTTTTGAGCACTTGTGATCTCAAATTTATAACAAATTAATTTTAACATCGATTAAATGGAAATTTTCAGTCATGCTAAGACGCTTTAAAATTCGATTACTTATACATTAAATTTGCAATACCTGCGGTCTCATGACCATGACTAATTATTGATTTAAGTCGGCGTTTTAGTCGTCGTCCGGCAAAGGCACCGCTAGGAAACCCACGGCCAAATAGAAAAGTCACGTCAAAGAGCCTTCAAGTAACAAAACATTGACCAATTCGCCATAAATTCCAAAATAATGCGATTTATAATGGAACTTTAAGATATTTAGGCTATCCCATTTCGCAGGAATTAACGGACTCCAACACTCAGGGAACACGTGATGATGCAGTTGACAAATCAGTAAATATACTTGACCGCTGACGCACAAATATTGACCAGAATGGCGACCAGGTCGGGGAAATTTTATTCGATCTACCAAGACCGATGATGGGGATTAGGACCAGACGCGATAATTCAGACTACAATGGCAGGTAGGTTTTAGTGAGACTGGTAGAGCCATTAGCAGAACTATAATATTATATCAGCATGGATTAGATTTAATAAATACCCTCATGGTTATTACATCATCATTCCAAATAATCCAACTGTTTAAAATCTGGTTCAAAGTACTTACGGATCAACACTGACTCAAAGGAAAAGGCACAGGACTCTCTCTGAAAGTGAAGAGTCTTTGACTAAGAAATGCAAGGCTATTCCACCGAAAATCCAAATTCAGGAATTTTAATTTTTAATTTTTAAAAGCCAGAGACAAACTAAAAACGCAGCCTAATTAACTTTATCTTTGGAATTTAAAATGAAAAGAATCTCTTAAAGCGATAAGAACGGATTGGTAAGTAAGTAAGTGATGAACTGAATTAGAGAATTTAAAATTCTTGGGGTTAAAAATTTAGATGAGAATTTAATCCAAAATATGAGAACTAAAATAGGGCTCCGAGTTAGTGCGGGTAGGAAAATTACAGCTGGAGTCCGAGAAACAAGCAAATGTTTTAGGGTAACTTAAACTTGGTGGACTTCATCCTCATTGTCCGTGCACTTCTAATAGACTTCAGATTGTGTGAGAAGATCGAGGTTAAACTTTGTTCCTGACGATTATTAATCACTAAAATGTTAGTGGGATAATGACAAGTTTTATTTCCTTTCAAAGATCTCAAGGAAACCACAGCTTACGAATCTAGGGTTATCAATCGTCATGAATCATGATTTCAACAGAGCTTATGTCGAAAGCTTAAACACCGGAAAAGATGACCTACAAGAAAAGCCCGTACAAACAGACGACTACCCTAATGGTAAACTTTACAATCTTACGCGTACCAGGACAAAGTTTAAAACCTTTACTTTTGTCGGATTGATCTGATATATACTATATATATATATTATATAATATATTATATGTTATACATAATATATGCTAAGTCGGCACTGAAGCACAAGTCACGTGACATGCGCATAATTCTAACGGCGACTTTTAACAAGAGCGAGGAAAATCGCTTACCTCGTACGAAACAAATGGTGAGCGGTGACGCCAAACCCTTTCGCAATCAAATCACGAGGGGGTTAAATACAAGTTTATTTTAATATATATTATGTAACGGCTTATTCGTATAATCTGTAGATTAATAGCCTTTCTCTTCCCCGAACCGATGTTGTGGTATTGGTTCTGTGGGAAAGAATGGGATAGTGTGATCAATTAAACCAACACCACGTGATTGACCACGTGACAGAGTAGTCGACCACACCACGGCACCGTGGTTAGTACTAAGGGTTTGTAAAACTTGTGATTGCTGCCCTGTCCGCGCTTACCGTGCTTTTACGGATAATGCACAACTTACTCTTTCATTTTAATTCAATCGGGCTACGACGGAGCCGTTCCTTGAAATGAAACGGGGTTTAGCCCGACCCTGTGGCTGTTAATCCTTGAAAAAGCAATGAAAAACCCACATAAGCAGCAATTGAAATACTTATCTTTAATTAGCAAATATACGTGCCTTACGATTACATTATATTAACGTAAGGGAGCTGGAGGTTTCTTATCGAATTGCAATCTTAGCGGAAACCTTGATAAATACACCGAAAGTTTCCTTGTGTGAGTTATAATGCAATGTTTTTACTGTACGAATGATATTATGTGTGTTGTGTGCCTACCGCCAAATGCAATAAATTTATATCCTTGTTGAAAGAATCTGATTGGCATATCGTTACGACGGACTGTTACACACCCCAAATGTAGCAAGACATTTTATTAGCAATGACCTGCTATGGTCGTGAATCCAGACAAGATTCAGCGACATGACATCTGACATACCATTGGCCTGCTGTGATTTTATTCCATTTAAGGACAAAACACGTATACACGTAGAACTCAGGTATTCGAGCGTGTCATCCTAGACTCAAGTCTAAAAATAGAACAGCATTTCCTTAAATGGAATACAAATTTAGGATAAAGCATCTCAAGACACAGAAATTAGTTGCCAGGAAAACAATTCCTGATTTTTATAAGTTTTAACATCCTTCCTCTCCTACTCGCTTGAAAGGTGCGAAATGGAAACAATCCAAAACCTGGGCGCTAACTTATACCACAGCTACATACTAAAGTATTTAATATGCGAGTATTCGTCGAAAAGATGTCTTTCTGAATGAGAAATTAAACTAAAAAGAGAGAAACTAAACGTCGACACAGCACATGATAACACCCCTTTCACGGCACTGAAAGCGTATCCGGGAATGAATACAAGCTCGTTACACATCACGTGACATATAACCACGCCCTAAAACAATCACCAACTGAGGAATGCACCTTATCACACACACATAACAAGAGCATTGACTCGGAGCTCACACACGATCACACACTCACAAGATACCGCACTACCCGGGCGCGGGTCGTGGTCGATCTTACATGAATCCTGCTTTCCACGAGACTGCAGTAAGCAGTGAACCCGGTCACACTACAGTCTACAAATATGCAGATTCCTCCCTCTCCCTGGAATGAAGTGAGAGTTGAGGGAGGATGCCGTGCATCACGCTCACGATTATTAATTATTATTGTAGATTGGTAGAATGTCGAGAGAGAGAGAGAGAGAGGGCAGATGGAGTTGACGTGCTAATGAGGGTGTCACGTGACAGTGTTATACGGGGTTAACAACATGATGATAATATGGTGTACTGATATAATACGTATACATATTACACGTTTATATTATAATTATATGCACATACGAATACTGCGTATTCGCCAATGTTTTAGTCCGTATATCAAGTTAATTAATTGTTGCATGATCAGAAGATGTTGACATGAAGTGGTCAGAACAAGAAAGTAGCGCCTATAATGGCCCTGACATGTGGTCGAAAGTAACGCCTATAATGGCCCTGACATATGGTCGAAAGTAACGCCTATAATGGCCCTGAAATGTGGTCGAAAGTAGCGCCTATTATAATGGCCCGTACATGTGGTCGAAAGTAACGCCTATAATGGCCCTGACATGTGGTCGAAAGTAACGCCTATAATGGCCCTGACATGTGGTCGAAAGTAATGCCTATAACGGTCCTGAAATGTGGTCGAAGGTAACGCCTATCTGCCTATAATGGCCTTGACATGTTGTCAGAATAAGAAAAGAACGCCTATAATGGTCTTCAATTATATGAATTTGTTGTGCCTGGAACGCTAGTTATAGAGAGATATGAGGTATTTTATTCATAAAGTGTTCACTCAAGACAATCAACAATTCTCTCTGGTAACCAAGATTGATAGGATTCAACTAATCTAGCTAAAGCCTGTGATAAGATAATATTATATACAATTAAGCTGACTAGAACTAGCGATACAATACAAAAACCAAGTTAAATAAAACAAACGAGATAAAAGTACTAGATGAATAGATATATATCTAGTTCTTGACAAGATATAACTAAAAACTGACAGATTTTCTTAAGTAATTTCCAGATGAACCATCTGTCAACATCTTATGGAAAAATTGCAGAATCGGAATGCTAACAGAACAGTTGTGTTGCTGCATGCATGGGCGGTCGACCCATCCTATAATTAAATAAAGGATTCTATGAAGCTTAAAATAGAAATTTAAGAAGATATTGTACAACCAAATCAGGTAGGACTCGACCGGTGGTAGGATATAACTAAGCTTGCTCGAATAATCACTAAGATAAAGCTAAGTAGGATTGAACTTTTAGAATAATACAACTAATACTTTTAACTGCATTATATTAGAACTATGGCTTATAAATAACTTAGCTAGTACAGCTAGAACCAGTTATTTGACTCTTAGTGCCTGGAATGATGACTTTCCCTCCCTTCTAATAATCCCATCACGTCACAAATCACTTCTCACTCCTCTGTCTACACCTTTTTCAACTTACACCGACTCCTCACATAACGCTCCACTATTCCAACCGCAATTCTCTAAGTCACATACTTATAAACAAGAAGACCTTTAGTCGAAGGTCATTGTAGCTGGTCACTATTCTCAAGAATCGAGACCACATACTTTAAATACACATGCTTATTATATAACAAGATCAATATATCTGGACACCTATATAATATCGGTACTCAGCTGAGCCCACTTTTCACCTTCCTGGCACTACCTGCTTACAACACACACCAAACCAACTCACAAACTACTATCTTTACTGACAACTCTCAAAATCACATACTCATAAGAACTTCCGTCACAGATCCAGCACAGAACAAGGTTTAGCCATCACCACATTCGTATTATCCGACACCGCCAAACCAAACAAAGTTAGATACATTACACCTTCCTACTCAGGTTCAATATAACATAAATTGACTAGACACCCTTCATCGGTTCTCAAAATCACATACCTACAACAGCTACAAGACTCTTCACTCAACATGTCCAGGACGGATCAGGGCCGGATCACGGATAGATCACGGATCAACTATCATCAGATTTGTAGAGCTGCTGCAGACTACTACTATAAACAATGTTAATGATACAAGGGTTGGGGAGATTGTAATATGTAGAGCAGTATTTTGAAGCGTTAACAGAACAATGAGGTGCTGTTACTCGCGTACATACGGTTAGTTACTATTAATACACATCTCAATAACTGGGCGGGATCTAGAGGAGTTACAGAAAAACAGATCCAGTAAAAATCTGATTTACCGGGCCCAGGGAACCCTGATTACTTGAGTCAGCAGAAGAAACCACACAGAAAGTAGCCTTAAACTAATTATCAACTAATCATAACACTGCATTACATGGAGAGTTACTATACACATCTCAAAAAGATGAACACAGGGCGGGACATACCAGAAGAGTTACAACAGAAAAGCAAATCTAACAGCTCAACATAAACACCTCTCGGAACCAGAAACCAAACATAAACGCTAATCTAAACACATGGCTGGATAACTTAGAAACACTAACATACTGTGACTCGTGGGTTTGGAAAGAGTCAGATAAAACACTGCAATTAAGAGGCTTGTCAGGACGCAGGTAAGGAGGCGTTACCCGGATATGTTTACTGTTTCGTTATAGCGTGAGACATGAGTTGGAGAAAAGGAGGAGGACGCGAAAAAAGAGAAGGAAAATACCTGGTGTCAGGCGCGAACATTTACAGATAATCGCTATTAAGTGGAGGTTTAAATTCTAACGACTAAGCTCAGTGAAAATATGAATATTTATTAGGTCACATGATGATATAGTTTGTTAAGTATCATATACCAGGAGGAGGGAGAGGTGTCACTATTTTCTTTAGAACAAAACGGAATGTCCGCTATTTTCACAGCTTTAAATAGTAGTTCTGTGCTTGAGAGGTTAGTGACATAATTCACAAACTTGAGTAGCATTTTAAAACTACTGCCAGTTCTCTGGAAACAACGGTTCACAACAAAAACACAGAATGTAACTAAAAGAACTGGTCGTCACCAGAATTTGGGTACACGTATATAACGGGTAAGTTTATTAAATAGAGCTCTCGGTAAAAAAACAAAAGACGCTAACTTTAACTACAAAGGATACTTGTATCTGAGCTGGGCACACCTACTTGAAACTTAAGTTCACAACAAAAACACAAACTTAAACTGAACTTGTAACACCATTCTCCATCACTTATATAATTATAACATATAATATGTAACTGCGACTGTAACCATAATACCATAACAACTGCTGAGTGCTGCACCCAAACCCTCCAACAATTCCCCCAAGTATCTCTCTCTCTCTCTCTCTCTCTAGTTGAGTATTTAGTATTTACTAAGCCGGATACATCAACGGATACTTACCTGCCGTAGACTAGTGCATACCTCTCATAACTTCTCCCTCTTCTCCTCTCCTCCGAGGAGATAGCGGCGCAGACAAAACTAAAGATGTAGCTACAACATGTTATCATGAGCTAGAAACGTTACTTAGAAGCCATCTTCTTGATTCTTGAACCAGTGGTAGGGATAACTAGACAATCTACACTAAAAATACCTCTCATGACTGGACGTGACGTCACAACTGGACGTGACGTGAAAACTTCTCCTTTCAGGGATCTCTCGTTGCGCAGCCAAAACTAAATCTCACAAACAAACACCTCAGCACAAATAACGCCCTCTCATCTGCTCTAATATGTACAAAGATTATACATAATTACCATGACATAAAATAATATAAAATCTTAGTGCATCACACTACAAAATCATAGCACACAGCACACAACACAGAACGCTGCTGGCATATAAAATACTGACATTATAATATTATGGAGGTATCATTATAATATTACAACGTGCATGCAAGGCCTGAGTACTGATCAGTCAAGAAGGACAGAACGCTGAACTATGATACTAATAGTGGCAGAAATAGTGAACTAGACACATGCAGCATGGTGGTAATGAACCAGAGGGGGGTTTTTTGAAGCATAATATATAATTGATAGGTTGTTGGTTTCGAAAGCTTTTAAATAACATCGTCTTCACTAATAGACAATAGTGAAAGTAACACTGAAATAGACACCCGGGGAGGAAGGTGAAGAATGGGAGAACTAGAGCGTAGCGGATAGCTCAGAAACTGACAAGTAGAGAAGTAGAGAGTTGCTGGCAGGATATGTGAAGTATGCAGAATATGTGAAGTATGCAAAGTATGGGTGCACTACTACAATGTAAAGGCAGTGGAGCGAGAAAGAGAGAACAGTGCGATGCCTGATGGTGTTAATAAGAAGTAACTCAGAGCTATTAATGCTTTTCAAACAAAGTTACAACCAATTCTTCATGTAGTGCATCCTGGGTTTGGACAGGATATGCCCGTTTAAAATATTTCCATCACGTTACATTACATAATTCTCAATAAATGTATTTATCTTGAGATTCTGGATCATTACTTTGATGATCATCGAAGGATTGTTCCGACTTCATTTAGAAAAAAGATAGCTTAGTTGGTTTTAGTTAGTTTTAGTTAGGAGTGATTATAGTTGTTTTCTCCCACTTCACTGATGTCTCCTGGCGAGCGGAAGAAAAAGAGAGGTATGAGGAAGAAAGAGAGGGGTATGAGGAAGTAAGAGGGGGGTGTGAGGAAGTAAGAGAGGGGTGTGAGGAAGAAAGAGAGGGGTATGAGGGGTATGAGAAGTAAGAGGGTTAAAACCACACACCTGACAAGATGGACTGGTTCGGGGGACACGGAGCAGGATCTTAAACGAGCAACTAGTGTAGACTTGAGAACAGGACTCCAGAGGTCAGAACAAACGAAACTGGACACTGGACACGGTTAGCTGACAGAATCACGTACCTACAGTCTCCAGGCTCTGTATACAGGGATAGTGTGGTGTGAAAAGAGAAGCTCTCTTGCAAATATTCAAGCAAATAAGTCTTCGACATTACGTCCCACTCCCTACTGAAGCAGGTACTACAAAGTTAAGAGCGTCTGTATGGCTCGGCTCCACGGCCACCATCTGTTACCTCATCATCTAAAATGGTCGGATGCGCTCCGCTGATCACTCCTCAGCCCCTAACCCACATTACTGGAGACGTGGCTGATGACGCTGATAACCTGAACACGCCCTGAAAAAACAACAAAACCGAGACATTGCTATGTTCCTCGGAAGGCCAGGTTCCCCAAAATAGAACGTTAATGGAATTTAGGAAGTGTGCCCTGGTATGGTGGTCTAAAGGTCTAGAACCTGCCTGCTGTCTACATAACATCACCTACACATCACCCTCACTTCCTACTTTCCCCGGCAACTCTCTCGTCCTGTTACCAATTAATGAAACCCCAATCGAAACCCTCCATAATGGGAAACCTTAGAACAACAAATCTGCTGCTAGTTCTATCTTTCAATTAGAGAGGTCTCAAACATTTGCTAATCACTCACAACTCACAACCTGCATTATATCAATACAAGGGAAACAATAAGACAAAACTGACAAATGACACAGAAAGGAGAGGAATTTATCTGGACAGCGACAGTGACTAGAAGCATTTACAACAAGTAGTTTCAGCTATAGTTACGAAAGTAGCCTTGTTAGAGTAAAGCCATGCAATGCAACCTGAGAATCAATCGAAAAATTCGGTGGGGCACGCATTGCAGCAACTGAACATATCAACGTAAGATTTCGGAGACCTAAAGTTTTAGGGGTTGGTTACAGAGCCGAAATGAAGCTGGTCTCGTTTAAACAAATAACTTACGTCTAACTTTTTAAAGATTTCTGTCTCTAGTTAGCGCAGTCCTTACTCCTTAGGTTTAGGAGGTCAGTACAGGAATTTACACCCCCTTAACTCTGATTGGAGTGATATCAGATGAAATAAGTACCAGATGAGAGATAACCAATTCACCCGACTACTCTACCTCAGAATATATTTTTTTCGCGAATTAGACATCATAGCGGTGAATTTCATATCGAAAACGGGCAGAAAACCGCCCGTATTGATAGCTTAAAATTTACAGCTGTCCAATTCCGGGCGATTATATAGGATACAAAGTCTATTGATGCTCCCTATCCGGCTTGCATGAGTCCTACCCTCGTCCAGAAGAAACAGAATACCAGTACGTATATCACTACTTAGTTTATGCAACGAGACACTTTGACTTTTAATTTACTGGTTTCCGCTAAACTGCATCAATGAATTATTTGATAATATAAACGATTAGTTTTTAACCCTCTCTCACTTATTTTCGAACTCTGCCCTCGTGCTAAAGCCAAGGAAGTCTTTGAAGTTGAGTAATGCTAAACGACGCATACTTTTAGATATATTTAATGGAGATTCGAGGAAAGAAACATGCTAATTGAGAAATTTTCAATAATTTTCTCAAATTCTTGGAACAGCTGAAATAGTTTCAACCTAAAATTATCATCAACTGAAATACTTTAACCTACAATTATCATTCATTCCCCAGACTAGAAATACAACAATGGAATAGAGGTGAATGGGAAAACTGAAACATTGCCAATCCTTTGTCCGCATATTTCTGATGTATCTAATGATACGCACATCGTCTGTTGCATTCAAACATTAGTTATCCTGAAAACTAGGTGTGCAAAGTGTGTACTTCACATTTTTTGGAGTGCATTTCACATTCCTGAAATAACGGCTCGTGCAATCCGAGTTAAAGGAGAACACACTCGCTGTTATCACACAACTAGTCTCCGATAACAAGTTACAAGGACGGAGTGAGAAGAGTAACTACTTAACTACCTCCAACATGACTAGTACGTCTTTCTAACATCCAAAACCTTTCAACAATCCCGGACAATCATCCTAACATATATGAATATATATATTGAATGAATATATTATGAATATATCATGAACAAACTATGAACATATTATGAACACATTATAACATTCCTAAGTATGAACTATAATTCTCGACACCCTCTCAGACCGGACCATGTCAACTGTCTGTGTGTGTGCTAACTGCCAAGTAGCTGTAAACGGAACTACTACGTATGTACTGTCGTGTGATAACACTGAGACACACATCAGTTTGTTGTTTAACTCTCCCCCTGCTGAGATTATTCATGTAGATGACGGTGAAAATGGGTTGTTTTTTCTAAGCTCATGCTCTCGTGGACCAGGATAACTCAGCAGCTTGTTAATGAACTATTACATACAGACAAGATTTGTTATGAGGAAGACAGCGCACTATTGGAGAGACAAGGACCCGCCTCCTTCAACCTGAGTGTCTATTACGCTGTCTTCTTCCTCATTTAGACAACTTGTACTGAAAACAGTTCAGAAAATTTATGAAACGTTGTCGCTGGTCTGTTATTGTATCGAGAAAAGTATTTCTACTCTCTCCCTTTCTCTCTCTCTCTCTCTCTCTCTCTCTCTCTCTCTCTCTCTCTCTCTCTCTCTCTCTCTCTCTCTCTCTCTCTCTCTCTCTCTCTCTCTCTCTCTCTCTATATATATATATATATATATATAATATATGTATATATATATTATATATAATATATATATCTGCACTGGGCGTGTCAACTACCTAATTTGCCCGTGGTGTCCAAGAAAGGTCCAGTATATTCAATGGGCGATTGTTTGTAAATTTTCAAGCTCCCTCTCTCTCTCTGATTGATAACTAAGGTGTTGACCGAAATGGCCCATTTGACAAATAAATTAATCACAGCAGGATCATTGAACGATGAAATATGAATTGTTATTGAATATTGATCGGTGATCACACCGATCAGTCAACGCGTCAGACTCCAAATTACAACGTGACCCGATCAAAACAACGCCACGAAAAATACCCATTATCACCCTCTTTAAACCAAACCACACTCACATGCAAACACCGACTTAAGAAGAGAGTCAGAGAGACAAGGATAAAACGGCAGGAGTCAGAGTATGCCATGATATGCAGGATAGGCCTAGTAGGTAGGGCTCTCAGATATTAGAGTAGCTGTCATTTGATGACTTGGGCTTCAACCGAGGAATGTCAAAAGTACCTAACAGTACCCGGTACTTATGATTGACAATTAGTCCAAACAACTCACGGGATTTTTGCTACTTAGATCCTCATCAAAGGTACTAAATTTGAGGGTTAATCCATTGATATAATACCTTCTCGAAGTTCTATAATTTCGACAGACAACTTTAACTCCAAGCATGATCAATATTAATAATGTAACATGTGCATACTACCCTACCATAGAAAGCTCGGTTAACCGTCACGAATGAGACATCACCCAAAAAGCACACACACACACACACACACACAGAAAGAGCGGCAAGTAGTAATAATACAGCCCTAACGGCGGACATATCCTCTCTCTGTTACAGTATTGGTATTTTAAAAGCTGTCACAAACGCGCGTCATGGTGACGTGCAGAGAGTACTGCACGCATATTCTGCTCTCCGTGGTGACGTGCAGAAAGTACTGCACGCATATTCTGCTCTCCATGGTGACGTGCAGAACGTGCAGAAAGTGCTGCACGCATATTCTGCTCTCCATGGTGACATGCATAAAGTGCTGCACGCATATTCTGCTCTCCATGGTGACATGCAGAAAGTGCTGCACGCATATTCTGCTCTCCATCACACGACAATTAACGTCTACTTATTGAGACTATATCGGAGAGAGTTGTACGAACCCCATCTAGCTGCCACAATATTATCATGTTATATAAGGCCAGGAGAAGGTGGTGACTTCAGAGGGATGAGAACCATTATTAAAGGATATCAAAAGCTCTGAACAAAGACAATAAGTTTGATGACAATTGAGTGGGAGCACTACGGTAGATACAGTGTTATATCACAGCTTGAACAGAGAAACAAAGCTCACCTCACACATACAGAACAACAAGTCCAAGAGAGATAGAGCTGTTACGAAGTATACTTTACGGAGGTTATCAATTGCCCAGCACCCAATGTCAATACTGTAGCCTCGATTACGTTAGTTCACAAAACAGGGCGGAGGAACCTGGCCGGTCTCTCCTGCGTGCTGCACATTCCTCGGTGTTTCAACCTGCACTGTTATGATACTCTGGTACATTCCTGGCTGGAGAACACTCCTGTACAGTATTCTATGGAACACTGAGTCAATCTGTAGAAAGTAAGAGTTTGCTGAGCTGGTTGAAATAGCTTGTTACCGGGATTTTTAATCATAAGATACATTTAGATAGGATACTTTTCTTCAAAATTAGAACAATATCTGCTTGAGTCCTGAAATAAACCGAACACTGAGGCCAAGAAAAGTGAGTGCCTCCTCTTTCAACAGTATTACTATTTAGAAGGTATCATTTATAAAGCTTCTCTATTCTTATTCATGTTTTTAACGCAGAAAAAAATACAAGTACATAACTACAAGCAGTCAAAAGAAATTAACGATGACCAACAGAAAAATGAGTCTAAAAATCAGCAACCACTTCAAAGAATTAACACCTGCCTAGAAGACTTCCAAAGCTGCAATTTCATATAATAAAGTTATATAATACTGATAGAAACATTAGGTTAAAACTTAAAAGTTTATACTTTAAAAGCGCCCACGCAAGATAAAGCTGCAACAGAATAATCAACAGGGTAACACTTGCCGCAAGATTGATTTTGGGTCTCTAAATTATACTTAATCTAAAATTCTTATCAAATTCTTGGCTCTTAAAAAAATTAGTGTGGTCTTCCCTACACCGAGATGATACGATTAAAGGAGATTTAACTGACTAGTGAAATGTAATACTAGACCGGAATGATGATCGATGAGGGACCTCTAGCACACTTTCTCACATAGCACAAAGCTCAGCACTGGCATAAACGTTATCATATCAAGGAACGAAGAGGAACAATTGATTGCTAAACACGGTCAGACCAACTTACCATGGCTCCATCTGAGCGAGGGATAATCAAGTGAAAAGAATTGTATTAATTAATTCTCTTATCACTTATAATAAAACACACGTGGTGGTAACTGTTTACTCCCAACTAATCCTCAGGCCTGGTCTTTGTAAATTGAGCCCAAAAAACAGCTAAGTATGAGCGAACCTGTGAGTCTGACTGAGAATTATTACAACGAGTGAGGGGAACCTAGTCGTGCGACTTTCAAATAGAGTGTCCTACGCCCTCGTGTCTAACGCCATTGTGTCCTATACCCAACAATAGCCCCCACAGGAAAATGACTGATACGTGATGTGATTACAATAAACCAGTTCCTGCGGTCGGTCTCGCGCAACTTTGGTCTTTGACGAGGAATATTGTAGCACTGTTGTCATGGGACAGAATCCCTCTTTAAGTATCCACTATCCAGTCGACAATGAATGTTATTTCTAATTGTAACAGAATACAGGATGAATATGGAAATAGATTGAAAATATTGAGCAACTTAGTAATCTGCTGACTGACACCCAAATGCACTGTCGTCACACTTTGGACACAAATCACATGAACACCTGCCATATGGTTGAATAATCTATCAACAAAGGCTGCATGTGATCTTAGGACACATGTTTGTGCAATCAATCTTATCCGCACGAGACAAGAAAGCTGACAACTTTCAGGCACACCATTTGTTCTTTGATCTTATACTATTTAGATTCGATATCAGCAACTACGATATTTAGGTGTTTATCCGAACCATTTTACTGACACCACGGCATGAACTTTAACACAACTTTCCGCAAAACCCGTAAATGATATACAACTTAAACTTTTTTCACTGGTTCAAATGCTTGCAAAACTTTCTGGTAACTACGATAGCCGTAATTGATTGGACAGCAGAGCAAATTAGTTAATTTATAGTGTTCGATTGATTGTAAGTTTTATGCTGAGCTTGTTCGTACCATGCCACAAGCCTAGCCGGTAGCCAGGGATGACAACCCAATTTTAATGGGAATTTGCAACACAATGCATAATCTTATCAGTTAAGAGAGGACCGTATTTCAGCAGACAAGGAATGTTGCGATATCAAATTATAAAAATTCTGGTAAAACCCATCGAGTGCACAGTTTTTAAAACAGTTAGCACATTTTTAATATTATAATAAAATAAGGAAAACTACTGATCGGTGTTCTTGGTTTATTAAACGACTCTAACCAACAACGTGTTGAATGAGGATGGTCAGAGGAGTACATTCCGCAAGGAGTCCCAAACCACATCAGATTTGTGGGATAGCTGTTTCCTATTAGCCATTAGAGTCCTGTGAAGCATATCATCTTAATTAAGTTACCATTAAACATGTTTCAGTTGTCCTACCGGTAAGATTGTTAAAAGGAAATCAGATAGAGTGAAAGGGTTGTTAATGAATTAACCACAACAGAAAGTGGGAAATTCAAGCCACGTAATTAGAAAAATGGGTTACTCAAATGCTTCTACAGTGGGTATTTTAAAACTATGTTGGTATGCAGAACGCATTTTGAAGGTAGAAAATAGAGGAGCTGATCCGCCGATATAATGATGCAACAAAATGATACCCCCATACCATACGCAACCGAGAACAGGAATCTAAAAATACCAGCGAGAGGAGCGACAAGAATTAGGATCATTACCGAGTGTTTTAAAATGTCATTAATTATTCATGTAAGATTGTAAGGGTACATACAGCAGCATCACGAACCTACTGTTTCGCGGCTGGCATGTGACGTGAGATGAATTGGTTTCTGGAAATTACAGTTCAATGTGGAGGGTGAACTTTTAATTGAGTGAATATGGCCGTGCTTTTACAAAGAGATGCTTAATTTCCAGAGCAGACGTTTGTCCATAATCAGGTGGCAATTCTCGGACTCCGTGGCTTGAAAACTGTCTGATAATGTTTCTAACCACTTTTAATTGTATTATGAGGTCATGATACTCAATTTTTGAGTCATCAATTTTCATCAGAGCAATCTGTGCCGTAATGCCTTTAAAAACCGTGAGTTAAATAATAAATATATTTGAAAGATTTAAAAAATGGCCATCATAACTTAACAACTTAAATGGAAAATAAAACAAAATACAGCAAGCTCAAACTGTGCGTGAAGGATATTTTCTCACTGATCTGTAAACCGCCTAATGGTAGAATACCTAACATTTAAAAGCTTCTTCTAAACTTTGGTCGGTTAGTGTGGCTGGAATTATTTCGGGTGTGGGGGACAGTAATCTGTCAGGAAAACCAGCGAGAAGATCTCGAGATCTTCCAGAACGATTGAAAGTTACAAGATTAGCGGGTCACGAGTTTCTGTTTCTAAGGCGATGGTTAGTCACAACAAAGAAAAAGCGACCTGAAAAAAAAACACAATTCAAGGAAATGTGACGTCATAGAAACTACAAAGTTTCCGGGAACGTTCACATCATTACATAACAAAACCTTGGTAATCTTGGTAACCTTGTTACCTTGGCAACTGACGGCACGAGTCTGAGGATAGGTTATTGCTATTGCTTGCACCTCACACAGGACTTATTTATATAGAACAAATGAATTTTCTTCACTCACCACAGAAAATTAGATAAGGCTCGAAGTAACTGCATATTCAAGATTCTTTCCTAATTGTTGTCAGAGAAAGTGTTTAGGGCGTGAGAAGATCTTAATTAAAAAATACGACAAGTTACTTTACTGAACTATATTTGGGCATGCAGATTCATTATAGGAACTAGATTTCTGAATTAGCTCACATTTTACCTTGCAGCTGGAAATAATAAAGATAACTTTTAACTAAGCTTACAAATCCTTAATTATGAAATGTAACCTTGATTTGATCAATGAAGGGGGCAGGGCCGGAGGACCTATAGGGTGATCATGCAAATTAATTTTGTGAGAAAGTTTACAGAACAATAATATGATTATACTCAGTAGTATTACAATTACATCTCAGCAGTAACGGCCTTTAGAAATTATACAGTTACTGTTTCCAAGTTTTAACTGCTATAGCACTGATTCCAGCTGCTTGGATCTGATCAGTTTACCTGATAGCTCAATGACAATTTTATTGAAAAATGGAAAATTTGGTGATCTGTCAGATACAAAAATTACTTATCACCCAGCATATGTAGGTTTAATACGCTCAATGTTCACTTAGCACACGGTTAACACAAGGACACTTATCGCACGGTTGGTGCAGGCCAACACCTTACCAGCAGACACTAAAATGGCGTTAACTGTGTGCCAAGTAAGTAACTCTTTAATGCGTATCAACCATGTTTGTGTTAAGTGTCCATCAACAGATCATCAAGTTCCCTGTAACTGAATGTGTTCTTTGAAAATGTGGCCTTTTCAAAACCGAACTAGTAGTATGTGTGGGTTATTATTAATTTCAACTCATCCTTCTTTATATTCAAATCGAAGGTTTCTCACGATAAGTCTGTTTCATCTTTGCATTCCATAGAGCTCTTCATGTATCGTTACAATATTACGGAAAGGTTCTTAACATTCACATTAATAAACTACCTTGCGAAACATATTTAAATGATAGAAAGTCGGTGGTTTTTCGAAAAAACACCATATTTTCGGACTACCAAAATTTATCGCCATCATTATTTTCCCCAAATTATTGTCGGGGGGGTCAATTGTCGGGGGTCAATTGTCGGGGGGTCAATTGTCGGGGGTCAATTGTTGCCCACCCACATGGTCGAATCCCCCATCACGTACTGTGTGTCTCATTAGAGACCCACTAGAACCACAAAATTTATTGATAATTAAATACATTCCTGTCAAACTTTAAAATATATTAGTATAAAAACATGTTACATCTTGATTATTACGGACTGTAAGTTGATTTATTTGACGAACTGGGTCAATAACGACCCACTCAGAAGTTAAACCACGTCATTAATTATCAGTATCATGCGGTTCCGCCATCAAGAAAGACAGCGTAACAGTTGGTGTAATTTCACTGAACACTTCACGCACTCGTAGGTCTTAATTCCACACAAACCGCGGTGGCTGACCACTATGTCCCATGAGATCCAGGGCCAAGATCTCAAAACCCAAGGGCAGCGATCACTCACTACAACCGATGATGTGATTAGATGTGAATGCTAGCGGCTCTCGTGAGAGCTGCGAGAATTGCATGACTGCATATGCCTGGAGTTGTGTCCTGACTATGGTGCATGGAAATCTGTACCGAAAGGACTGTGGTCATGCCACAAAAGAAAAGGAAATCGGACCCTTGTTCTTAACTTGGTAGGTTTGCCATGCTGTTGTTGTCATTAGATTCTATTACCTTTTTCGTCAATGTCGAATCTTGGTAAACGACCTGCTACATCCCACCGCTTGAGACCCGCGGCCACACATTGATCAGATCGTGTCACCCAATCAGTGACGAATATTTGGTGGTGTGATCCATGGATAGAATTTGATTGACTTAAAATGGGCTAGATCTAGAATAAAGTTCACGAGACAACTTTAACTCTATCAAATATTATAACCTATGACCCAACTCTGGTCAACTCGTGAGAAATACTACATAACAGCTATAAATTAATCTGGTGGATTCGTGTAGTGTTATTGAGTCTCATGATTTGATAGTTCTTTTATTCAAATTTCTGATTGTTTCTGAATAGACTCAGTGAAGACAGATACGTTATTCAGCTATTTATTTCCATTAGAATCTGCCTTCACTGAGTCTATTCAGAAACAATCAGAAATTTGAATGACAGAGCTATAAATTAAGGATTAAAGATTAAGAATTAAACAAATAATTACTACGCTCGATTCGTGGATCACCTAACCCTTGCAAAACAGGCGGTTCTCGTATCAGGGTAAAGATCCCCTGAACGAAGTATAAGACTAGGAGATGCTGTAACCTTAGGAAATACTGAAGGGCAAGGGGTCAAATTGCATATTTTAATCCAACATGGCAATCTGTTTGAGATTCCTGGAAAGGACAGGAATAACTCAACAACTGCTGCATTCAGATGGTAACATCTACTCTGTGAAGAAGGAAAAGGAAACAAATTAACAGCCCTTCCCTCTTGCTGGCGGTGCTGCAGCCTACAAATTCTCCGCCAACTTCCTGGGTACCAAGGCAGCTATCAAAACGAAATAAGTGCTGACGACTGACACCACTGAATAAGAAAGAAAGAAAAGGAAGTTGCAATGAGAGTAAATGCCTGCTGCAGCCATCTGAAATCTTAAATCAGCAGCTGCCAGTTGTACTTATATAGTTCTTCTTGGACTTTTTAGGAATCGGGAATAGATAGGAATGTTATTTATTGTCTCATAACATTACGGTTGTGTACTGACAGCTGATCAACTCACCTACTTATCAATCCAATTCTATCCATTATTCGTCACTGATTGGGTGAAGTGATCTGCAGATCACCCTGAGACTCCGGATCTCATGGGATTGGGACCTAGTGTTCAGCCACCATGGTTTGTGTGGGATTTAGACATATTGACCCAGTTGATTGATTTTAAAAGTTAACTCAGCGTATAGGAGTAATTATCAAGACATAACATGTTTTTATACTAATACATTTTAAAGTTTGACAGGAATGTATTTTATCAATAAATTCTGTGGTCCTAGTATGTCTCTAATGACCCATTTAACCGATTTTTTGCAGTTTATGATAATAACTAGAAAGCCCGTGGTCACAGGGATGAAGCTAATAGTGATATTTGTATTCTTTGGTAGTCAGTTTTTTTAGCATCAACAAATATCCGTCACAACCGAAGATACAGCCGATTAAAAGGTAGCCCGCATTGGACACAATGTAATTACCACAAAACCGATCAAAATTTTGTTCGCAAATCTTTGCACGTGCATGTGCACATTTCAACACTGTTACCATGGTTACTACGCAAGTTCATATTTTTCGTTTGTTTTGCACGTGGGCGGTCGTACAGACATACAGAAAGAATTCTTTGAATTATAGTAGAGATGACTCGCTGAGAGGCGATTTTGCTCATTTTATGTCATTTTGTAGACCGAATTCAAGAAGCTACATGCACATATTATGAAGATATGAAGTAATAAGCAAGTGAGACGAGCGGGTCGTTAACAACTTAATTTCTGTATTTTTGAAAATTTAGAGTCACACAATATTGGCCATATGTTTTTATCTTATGCTACAGTTTTTATTTTATCCTAACGTCTTTGTTTCAGAAAGGGCAGATGTAATAGCTGGAAAAACGTGATGGGCTGTTTGCGACCCAGACGTGTGGGTCCTATGCAACCATAGGTGTATCTTTTAAAGTAAACGAGATACAGATTAGCTTTTTTGGATATCTCATTTTTGCTGTGAAGTGACCTAGTGTGTTAAATAGCATCAAAATTGACAAACTTTAAAACTCGTCATCCCTAATTAAAAATTAAAATTAAATGGGTTAAGACAAGGAAATCATTGTGCATATTTCCAGCCAGTTCCATTTTTAAACAATGGAATTGGCATTAAGAGAGCGGGCAAACGATTTTCTTATAAGTATAGTGTTCTCTCCAGTCAGACCTTCTAATTCCAGTGTTAAATTTCCCAAGCTGAAATTGCCTAGTCGTTAACTATACGGATCCTGGACTTACCATCGTCCATCAGTGGTCGGCAATCAGTTCTGTTTATCTCAGATGGGATCAAGTTGGAACAACATGTTTCTACAAATATCCAGACTGGTTTCACATTCTGCATTGGCTCATTTTTGGGGGCCTTGACTACCATCCTAAAGCAGAAGTCGTGGTTGTAGCGCAATGCGTTACTGGGCGCAGCAGTGAGCAGCAGTGCATGAGCAGCAGTTAGCAGCAGTTTCTTTGCACTTTGCCCCTCCTGTGTACCGGGCTTCGCCGAGCTGCGATGAATTGACATCGTCAATTAAGACTTTGTTATTCCATATGCACGGACCTTAATTATGACACAGACATGACATAATTTTTACGGACTAATAAATTATTCGCGCTAAGGTCTTCAGCGCGAAAGTAATCATACAATAGTTAATTCACGATGTCACCGTACGTCAATCTTTCGCATTTCGCAGATCTACCGAAGTTGCGAGAAGCATTATTTGATGTGCGGCGTGGCCCAGTAGTGCATCGCGCTACAACAATTACAAATAATACGAAAGTTTAGAATTTAATTTTTTCAAAACTTTACCCAACGATGTGACCGTGGCCGTTATGCGTTAAAATTTAATCTTTGATCTTAATCTCAAAAACTTAAATTTTAAAACTTCATACTTTTTCTTGACGGATGTTACTTTACTGGGCCGCGCTCAGCCTGTCATTCCGCCGAATCTCTATTTTTCTATATTTATGAACATAATAGCCTGAGGTCCCCAGTACAGGTAAATGTTACTCGTCAAAATGTTTTCGAAGTAGCGCGCGCCGGGCCAGACCATTAACAATGGTCAAAAGCTTTTTCAATCAAAATAAGCTTATCGAAATTCTTTCCCAGTCTTTATTGTCAATTGTGGTTTCTTTTTTGCTACGCCGTTTTGCGTTTGACCATTGTTAATGTTCTGGCCCGGCGCGCGCTACTTCGTAGCACTTGCCGTCTAGAAGAAAGCGGCGCGCGCTACTTCGAAGAAATTTAGACGAGTAACGTCCGTCAACTACGCTGTTTGCATCTAGACTAAATTCTTAATTATAATTGTTCCCGGCTCCCGGATTTCAGCTCTCGGCTCCCGATACCTGGCCTACTTGTATCACGAGCGTGGTGACCCCCATTGACGCTTCACTATAGTTTCGACGATACAGGGGGAGCCGCGCACTCGTGCGTATGACAATGGCCTACCCGGCCAACAAACCTTATATTACTAGCTGGGCGTATTATATACTGGAGGTGATTACGTATTCACAGTGAGTTCATACTCGCGTGCGCGCTCAAGTTTACTGATTGCATGTGCGCGCCTGGCACATTCCAATCTCCTCGAGTCCTCGTCACTTGTAACACAATTCAACCAATCAGAGGACAGGAATCTGCAAAATTAAAGTTGCATACTTTTATTTTATATTCGGTCCGAAATAAAACTTTTATCGGGCCACGTACGAGTGCACGCCCCCTGTTTGGAGGACTTCACCGCGCTTCGACGCCCCGCGCAAACTAGTATTATTGCTTCGCATCGAAGCTTCGATGCTTGCTTCGCATCGACCTGACAAGAGCAACGATCTGGAAGGGTTGACATCGTCAATCAAGCCTCGATCCTGTATATACCGGGCCATTTTGATTTTCGAAATGGCCCGATCGCGATTGCACCAGACTGGTCAACGTATGACAAGTGAAACGACAATGGGGTCCTTACGTCGTAATTTTGGTAAAAATCGCAAGGGTACAACTCCATTTGCAAGCTGAAATTTGGAGGACTTCGACGCGCCGCGCAAACTAGCATTCGCGCATTCTGGCTTCGTCGATCGTTACTCTGCTGCGCAGAGCAACGATCTCGATGGATTGACATCGTCAATCATGCTGAATTGGCCAAATGGTCATACCAGAGGTCAGTTTCTGGTTTGATTCACGATGTCAATCCTGACAATTATTGATGTGATCCATAAGTAAACTTTATTTGACCTATACTGCCGTTTTCTCAGAAAAGGCAGTAAGTCCATATTTGCCATTTCGAGATATTGCGACTTTTGCGTTTATGGTTTTTTCTCCGCTTACTTTTTGCGTAAGATCGAAAGTAAACACGTTGAGTTATCAATAATTAGTCAAATTTTAATTTGTCAAAAAAATTAAAGCTTTGAGCCGTCCATAAGCTTAGATATAACAATTTTTATGCCAAATAATCGAGCTTATTTTTCATACTGGATGGACTTACTGCCTTTTCTGAGAAAACTTGGACTTACTTCCTTTTCTGAGAAAAATCTCTGTTCAATATTTTTCTGAGAAGGAAGTAAGTCCAAGCTTTTTACTAAATTTTTGAGGTTTGGATCTATGTATTTTGGATTATATTGTAAAATATAAACAATTAGGTAAATCTAAATTGCTCCATATCATAAAATAAATGTTTTTGAATAATAGTATGCCCTTATTTAGACAAACTCGCCAATTTTGAAAGATTTCAGTGCATTAAATGATATCTTATCGATATTTTGATGAAAATGAACTTGATCTAAAAGATATACCTAAACTAAACATTCTCTGCGATTATAACAGCTCAATAACTGCTCCAATGTTTATGTTTTGCGACTAAAATACATCCGGTGTTTTTGAAAATCGGCCACCAAATTTTTTTTGAGGCCTAAATGAAAATTTTTATCACTTAAGTAAAGTTGAAGTGTAATTATACATCGATTCTGAAAATTTCAAGCGAAAATATCAATCGGCAGTAAAGTTATGTTCTTTTAGGGAAATCGCTTTCTAAAATTCCGCTTTTAGCATGCTTTTATAGGAAGTAAGTCCAGCTACTTCTTCCTATCACAGATAATTTATCTCAGAAAAGGCAGTAAGTCCACGGAATTACTTCCTTATCTCAGAAGATTTTCAAGATTTTCTCAGAAAAGGCAGTAAGTCCGGACTTACGTCCTTCTCTCAGAAAATAATTGGCCAAAACCGAACATAATGTTTCTCAACTAGGACTTACTTCCTTAGAAATTGCATGCAACAATGTTTCTATACATTAATATGTAGCTCATGTTGTAGAGAATTTTCTACTGAAAATTTTGATACCAATATTGTCATATTTCGAAAAATTGGACTTACTGCCTTTTCTGAGAAAACGGCAGTATAGCTATACTACAAATGAGTTAGGAATTGCCACACTCAACTTCATGATATCTGCTCATTCTACTTCACATACTTAGCAAGATCAAGTATTTGTTTGCTGTAGCCTCAGTACGTGTTTGGGCACGATATTTAGTAAACTAATAACTATTAGTACTATTAGTTAATGTACTATTAGTTAATGTATTCAGTATTCAGTATTTTGTCATACGTTGTATGACCCGCCGCGCACGAGTGCGCGGCTCCCTGTATCGTCAGGACGATAAGTGAAACGACCGTGGGGGTCGCAACGTGATACAATTCAGTATTCAGTATTCAGTATTCAGTATTCAGTATTCAGTATTCAGTATTCAGTATTCAGTATTCAGTATTCAGTATTCAGTATTCAGTATTCAGTATTCAGTATTCAGTATTCAGTATTCAGTATTCAGTATTCAGTATTCACTATTGACTTGTAAATCCCTGCAGAAGTGCAGGGATGTACTTTACGAGTTATAGGTTTACAACCTACCAGGACGCGCGCCGAGTTGGACTCGTCGACGGTCCTGGTAGGTAGAAATACGACTCAATTACGGCAGAAAAGTGCCGTAGATGCTGATTGGCTGAGACGTTTGCGCCAATAGGAGAGCTTATATTGAGTCACGTGAGCTATGCGCGGCGTAAAATCACTCTGCAGTTCGAAATTCTGTGATAAAATCGAGCGCTCATCAATTTTGTCTGGCTCTGTAACTTCACTTCCTCACGCAGTTTATAATCGATTTATAGGTTTACAACCTACCAGGACGCGCGCCGAGTTGGACTCGTCGACGGTCCAATATATGGAACAGATATTTTACGAGTATCACCCGTTAATTTACGAGTCGAGCAAATAAATCTTAAAGATCAATGATCATGTTAACTTCTTAATGTACAGCTATGACGTACGAGATGACATGTGAATTATATCTAGCCCATTTCTAGGTCAATTAAATTCGACTGATGGATCACATCACTAATTATACGTCACTAATTTGTCACAGGATTAAACAGGATTAAACAGGATTAAACAGGATTAAACAGGATTAAACAGGATTAAACAGGATTAAACAGGATTAAACAGGATTAACATGATCTGATCACCCTGATATGATAATTGGGGGCCCTCTAAGTCGTACAGCCCACCAATTATTTAAAAACAATAGAGGGGTGAGATAGATAAGAAGCAGCACAGGGTGACAAAGAACCATAATTAACCGTTGCAGTAGCATTATTAGAGTGTAATATCACAGTAAAATTAGTATCAATTACTATTAAAAAGCTCCTATATACTGGATTCGACCGCTACTTGATTTGACCGCTATTTGATATTACATATATAATAAAGCCCACCAATTATTTAAACAGGATTAAACAGGATTGAACAGGATTAACATGATCTAATAACCCTGATATGATAATTGGGGGCCCTGTAAGTCGTACAGCCCACCAATTATTTAAAAACAATAGAGGGGTGAGAAGCAGAGTGACAAAGAACCATAATTAGCCGTTGCAGTAATATTATTGGAGTATATTAGAGTATTATTAATTACTATTAAAAAGCTCTTATATACTGGATTCGACCGCTATTTGATATTACATACAGGACAAAATGAGAGATAATAGGCAAAGTAGTAGGTAAAATATTTAGTAATACTATAGCAATAGTAGTAATTAGGTTATTATCTCCTATCGGGCACAAGGTTTCATGAGGTCCACGATTTGCCCCAACGGATGCTCTCATATTGGTCATCTCCAAGATAGCATCATAATTTCTCTCGACCACCCCTGCGAGGAAGAGCAACGATCTCGCCAGCAACGATCTCGCCAGCAACGATCTCGCCAGCAACGATCTCGCCAGCAACGATCTCGCCAGCAACGATCTCGCCAGCAACGATCTCGCCAGCAACGATCTCGCCAGCAACGATCTCGCCAGCAACGATCTCGTCAGCAACAATCTCGTCAGCAACAATCTCGTCAGCAACGATCTCGTCAGCAACGATCTCGTCAGCAACGATCTCGTCAGCAACGATCTTGTCAGCAACGATCTCGTCAGCAACGATCTCGTCAGCAACGATCTCGTCAGCGACGATCTCACGATCTCGTCAGCAACGATCTCGTCAGCAACGATCTCGTCAGCAACAATCTCGTCGGCAACGAGATCGTGAGATCGTCGCTGACGAGATCGTTGCTGACGAGATCGTTGCTGACGAGATCGTTGCTGACAAGATCGTTGCTGACGAGATCGTTGCTGACGAGATCGTTGCTGACGAGATCTTCGATGCGAAGCAAGAATAATAGTTCGCGTGCAGCGCATCTAAGCGGCGACGTCCTCCAAGAACGGACATTAAAATGAACGCTAGGACTAAGGACCTCCAGCATCCAATTAAAGTCCGATAAGGTATAGTTTGCCACGTCCAGTTGTGAACCTCCTTTGTGGATGGGAATATTCGATTGATGATTACTTTAGCTAGTATACCAAAAACAATATTATATTGCACGAATAAAAGGTCTGACGGGCACCTCTCTGAGTTTTTATTTCAGCTGCAATGTTTGAGAAAAAGCCACTAAACCTCTTATCTCAGCAACGGCATCTTAAGAACTAAGTTTTCAGTGGACATACACCAAAACCGTTTATGGTTGAACCCTCGATTTCACTTCATATTATGAAAATATGGAAAAAATAATAATAAGTTTAGGCACATAAAATTTTGTTTCGAATATTCGCACATTCGAAAAAATTCGATTTCATCTTTTTTAAGCTTTTGTTAAAATTTAAAGTTTTCGTTGTCTATTCTTTAAAGTTTAACCCCTACGAGAACCTCCCCAAAGGATTATCTGCTTATAAAGAATAGACAGCCAAAAGCTCAAAAAGATAAAAGTGAATTTTTGGTAATGTGCTAATTTTCAAAACAAAATTTTATGTGCCTAGGCTAAACTTATAGTTTTTTGGTTTTCCCCCACATTTTCATAAAAATCGAGCGTGCGACAGTTTTGATGTATGTCCCCTTAAGTCTTATCTGCTCAGTCTTCTAATTTCTGCCCGGTATACCATTGACATGATTATTTACCTTTGTTATTTTTTTAAATGTAGGTGCCGATTATATTATTTTAGTTTCAGTGGGTTCAAGGATTTTACGATGATTACTTTATTTTTTGTTGTTTGTGTGCACAAGCTTTTTTCCAGCCATAGCAATATCCAGGGTGGATTTAACCCAGTTTTGCTTAGTATATTATGAAGCAGTGAAACAAGAAACTATCAGACTACGATGTATGGGGACTTACCACCCCATGGCAACATTAAAATATAATTATATCGACTCTATTACATCGTTTCCTCAATAAATGTAATTAATTGTAGTTGTGAAAATAGTTTAAAACTATATTTCTGCAAGTTTTCCGTCCCATGTAGGCTACGTATTTCATAAAGTTTTTTATTTTGTGTTGAAACTTGGTTGCGACGTGTTCCTCCATTTAAAAGTGGTGGCGTCGTGACGATAGCTAGTATAAATGATCAAATCACAATGCTGGCAAGCATTACCGTCGCCCTTATATTCACAATACTATTTACCCCCTATACTAGTATATCCCCTTTATTGATTTCCAGGCATTAAGATTCATCGAAAGTAGTTCAGCAGGCATATTTAAGTTCAAAACATTCTAATTCAATGTTAAAGATGACAGGAATAAGAAATAGTTATGTGGAGGTTTTTAAGAAATTTGCGCAAAATACGCGCCAGCATGTTATACGAAATTAGGTAAAAAACCCAAAATCGCCATATTCAGGTGCCTTAAAAACCATGTTAAAACTGAGTTAGAGATATGAAACTTTGCAGGGCGTCTAGACCTTGTCCAAATCGACTGTAAACAAAATTTCATGTTTCAGGAGTATCGGCAAGTGGGTTTTCTGGAACCCCTGTTTTACAACAGATTGTCGTGAAGTATATATATATATATATAGACGCTTTTGCAGTCAATTATAGCCTACATTTAAGTGTCCGTAGATTCAAAAGTATAAAAGATACAGTCATTTCGAACCACAGGTCTTGAAGATAATCGTTTACACTCTAGTTTCCATTATATTAACAAATAATTTAACGTCATCATCATCACTTGATGACGTCATCAAGTTAAGTGTTTTTAAAACTTGGTTTTTAACAAAATAACAACTTTTCAAATCGATTTTAAACCATTAAGGAGTAATTTTATTCAAAATCTGAGGACATTTTCATCTTGGATAATTGTTCAAGCATTCTGAAAATCTACCGGAAAATTTTCCTACCTTGCTCCTTCATAAAGATATTCGCTATTGAAGTTAGTGCTTTTTTGAAGAATAATTTTATAAAAATACAAAAGTTGTGAATTAGTATTCTCTGGTGTTGGGCCATCCCTTGGGTTGTGGAGCTCGATTGTGCTTTCTAAAGGTCTAAATTGTGTTATAGGCTAGTTTTAAAGTTGAAAATCGAAAAGTTGCACACGTGGGGACACGCCCAAATTGATAGAAAATTGCTAAAATTACTGAAAATTGCTGTTTTCACCATTTTTATCAACTTTGGAGTCCCGTTGTGATCCAAGTTCTATACGAAATCTTCTGAAACTTTGCATGCTTATTAAATTATATATAAAATACTGCTATGCAAAAATTTACGGTGATTCAATATTGTATGCGCACGCAACGTCCGCTCAAAGTTTGCACGTGCGAAAGGTGAGAATTTTGCTCATTCGTGATTTCGAATAAATTCTGCTTTCCCGCGATATTTAAATGGAATTATATATCAATCTAATGCCAACTTGAATGAGTAAAAAGTGCCATATTCAGTCAGGTAAAATTTCGAAATCGATGAAATTACCTCCTAATTATTAATGTAAATATTAATGAAGTTATGAGTTTACATTTCGGCTTTGTAAATTATCCTGACATTATAATCAAAAAGAGATGATATTTGACCAAAACCCATAATCATGGGTAGAGTGTACCGATGCCAGTGTCTCTCTTTTCCAAACAAAAGGAAATGATATTAATTTGAATAACCGTCCGCAAATGCAAATTGATACCGAGAATGAAATCGGTCGCTCGCTTTTTCCATTCGATCACGGCTTACGAATTGTAATTGGTAATAAAGCTTATTGATTAGAAAAAGCGAGCGACCGATTTCATTCTCGGTATCAATTTGCATTTGCGGACGGTTATTCAAATTAATATCATTTCCTTTTGTTTGGAAAAGAGAGACACTGGCAGCGGTACACTCTACCCATGATTATGGGTTTTGGTCAATATATTATACAAAATGCAATGGACAATGCTACAACGTTACTGATTATTGTGTTGCTATTTGTTTAAACGTGATCAATTTGAATTAAGGAAGCACTGCGATCCAGTGATTTACGTCGGTTTGTAAACCGTTTGCGCAAAAACCATACATTTCCAATGCTTTAAATAGGTTCTGTCCAGAAATATCAGTTCTGTATTTTATAAGATCAATGTTCGCGTCTCCAAAGGCAAACACATGATATGATTGCGAGAGTGTCTATTCAGACCTCGTTATAGTACTCATTGAATTTAAGAAGATTTTAGTACAATCCGTAAGATCTATAGAACTTTACAATTAGTATTACTTTAGTTTGGTTTGCAATTATGTACCTTAACCTAAACTAAATGAAATTCAACGCACGTGTCTTCGGAATCCATAGTTTCCTTAAGCATTATCTATACCAGCAGGAACCCGTATAACACTAAAATGGTGTCAAGACTCAAGAGACTAAAATAATTATTACCTATTTAATTCGCGTTTTTGACACCACTTGGGGGTCCAAATTTTGGGCTCTAAAATTCCTATTCCTAGGCCGATTTTTTATTTTTTCTAACTGATTTGAAGGCCATTAAAGCATTTGACACAGTCAAAAAAGTTTCAGTTTTTTTTCAGGATTTCGGAGATTCAATTAAGTAAGTTATCTAATTTACAATTAGTTTTGTTGAACTAGCTGTTGAGAGAGAAGTTCATATTCACGGAAGGGACTTTAAACGTTTGATGGCTGTTGATACCTACAATTTGTTGAGATTTTACTGATTTTGTTCCAGTATTGGTAACTTTCATCGCTATCCTGCCCCTGGTATAAAGCGTTACCAATAAAACCTATAGCATGTGAGTGGTTGTACGGATTAAAATGAGCAGTGAATCGGCTGCTGCAGCTCATAAAAAGATTATAAGATTTCATGCATAGTATTAGTAACCTGGGATTAATAACGACTCACAGCATTTAATGCAACCTAAATTATCTTTAACGCACTTTTTATGAGTGTTCTCAATTAAGCTTATTTTAACCAGTGATAGACGTGCATACTCATCAAATATTTTTTCCATTAACTAAGACCGTACGACTACAAGTACAACTCGGTGCGCGTCTTCGTAGGTTATAAACGGAAACCTACAAAATAAGATAAGACCCAACGTATGCAAACTGACTTTTGCCCCCCTCTCCCGTATTGTCCAGGATTAAAGAAGACAACCAAATATTCAATTTTTGTTATATCGAAAACTTTATTTTAGTGGAATAGATTCATCTGCAAGTTTGGGATGACGATTAATCACTTTGTACTCGACTGTCACGTAACTTGTTCAACCCGTTCTCCACACTCCACAGGACAAACTGCAAACGATTATTTGAAACCCTAAGCCTCTTATCTGATCCCAACCCTAACCCTAACCCAATCCCTAACAAAAGCATATGCTGAAACCCTAATCTTAATCCTAAGGAGAAATTAGACCAATTTCCTTATACGGTCATACTCATATTTTGTATGTTTATAACCTACCAGGACGCGCGCCGAGTTGGACTTGTCGCGACGGTCCTTGATATTTGAAACAAATATTTTACGATCGAATATCACCCGTTAAGGTCATATCACGTGATCGACAGTTTTTTACCAATATCTCGCCAGGGGAGCATTTTAACCTTATTATTATATGTTATGTGGAGCGATTTGGAATCAGCGCCCGAAAATACATTGATTCAAGTTGGTTTTAACTATTGGGGGCCCTTTTAGAAAAATTTCGGAGATCGCGATCGAGTGTAGAGTGATTTAAGTTTATTTTTAACACGTTCGTCAACTTTGAGTTTGACTCTAATTCTTTATTGCTATTTAGGATGCTGATAATTGTATCCTCGAAGACTTTTCTGCTACTCGCGGTCTTGTGCACAGGATATTATGGGAAAGATATAGGTGCATTTTATAATGCCATTAGTGATGGGACAACACAGTCTCAATCGCAATGTGTAGATGGTAATACTGACGACGTCACGTCTGGATCAATAATTCCTTGTTCTCGGAGTGAAGATCCATATAGTGGGACAAGAGATGTTTATGACGATCTTATGGGGAATAAAGACAGTGGAGATTATTCAGATGAAAGCAACAGTCGTAGAGCAACCAACAATAAAAATAAAACCAAAACAATCCTGGAAGGATTAGGTGAAACAAGAGGCGTTTTTGGTGGGGTTAAGGCATTAGGTGCAGTATTATCTGAAAAAGGTGGTATGGGCGAAACAGTTACCAAGGCATTAACAAGCTTTTTTGATGGCAAGCAAACTAGCAAACTGCTCAGCAAGGGATTAAACATGTTGAAAGGATTAGCTTCCTGTGTACAGTTCCTGGGTCCTATTCTCGACTTAGTAATGTTATTCATCCCGGCAGCAAAGTCGGCGGAACTAAATGCAATTGAAAAGGGAAATGCTGAAACAGAAAAAGCGCTAAATGCCATGGCTGTTAAATTGGATCAAATGGAGGACAACAGTGACTTCAACGCAATAGTATCGGAACTCATTGCATTTGAAGGATCTGTAAGCCACGGAATGGAAAAATTCGGGAGCCTCCAAATGCATCTAAATGAAAATGACCCAACCCAACCTATGTCTGTCATAGGAAAAGGGATGCTCGAGGATTTAATTAACTATGTAAGAGGCACCGGCGACATCGGGAAAAACCTTGAAACATTCACACAACTCATCTTGAAGGGAAGCGAACTACACAGTGAACATCTCTTTACCATGTTCAGGAAATCACAGAAAAACGATTGCTCCAAGATCCTTGGATTTGGCTATAAGATGTTTGGTCTCATAAAAGACGCACAAAAACTACAATTTCTCTACGAAATGAACCAAGGATTAGTGAAGGCTGGAGACGATAAGGGCTACCCAAGAGACCTATATGATATCAATGCAGAAATATCGGAGCAGTGGATCGGCTGTAACAAGAAAGTGTCTGACTATGCTCTCACAGTAAGTAATGATGTACTCTGATGATGCCATGTAGCCTGTTTTTCAATATTTTAAGTTTAATGTGTGACGCATGAAGACTGAAGAGACTATGCTCATGTTCTTTAAACGATTTTAAACAAATTTTGAACAATGGTGAAATTGGAAAATCCCCAAAGAAACTTTTTTTCGCAAAGCTCGTACTTGAACAGTTTTTGTAGGAACTGTTTCGATGCACGCCCGAATTATCTTATTTGGAGCTTCTAAATCTTTAGCCACATAATTTCACGTTTAATTGCACGTGCCACAAAATATGTGTCACCGCCCCACCAGAATCAACGTATTTTAGTATCAGAATACATATATTGGGCAAGTCTAATCAATAATAATCTGAATATTTTTCAGGACGTCAAGCTTTTAAGAGACCAAGAAAAGACACTCGATGAAATCAAAGTTGAACTGGAGAAAAAATACTCCGTTTACCAATTTAGTTTTTTGGAAGAAAATGATAGAGAAAATATTGCTTCCTCTGAATACACATTAACCGCAGCATCAATGCGCTTCGAAGTGCCTTTAGAAGAACTCACGGAAGATGATAAGAAGAAAAAGGCACTATTCATGTACATAACATCAAAATCTGCTTCGGACCAGAAATTAGGATCGAGCACGTATATTGAAAATATAGCAAAGAATGGCACCCAAAAAACTTCTCTCGAATCTTATAAAATTCAGCTACAAATGAAAAGCAATGAATTATCTGACAAAAATATGGTCGATGAGGAGCTTGGACACTTCCGAGATTTGTTAAAAAAGGAAAACCCCGACGTATGGCCAGTAGTAGGAGAACACGCAGCGATGGCATTGATATTTGATGGAAAGAAAACTGATAATCCAATGTTGATAGGATGGGATCTTGAGGCAGAGTTCGAAATTCTAGTTGAGCAAGATATTTTTAAACCCTTAAAAGGCTTAAGAGAAGAAATAAATCTAACAAGATTCAATCCTGGTATGGACGATTTCGGAAGATTTGGGGAGAAGGTGGACTTTAAAAAGGTAGATCTGTCAAATCCGATGGATTTATTTTACACAATTCCTGTTAAATTGGGTTTTCTTTTCAACCTCAATTTAGTTAAGGAAACCCCATGCGAATATGGCCGAATGATATACATAACTTTTGATCAAACTATGCCTTTCTGTATGTGTGATTACGGCTGGGGTGGCGATGCATGCGACATATCAGTATCTTCGAAAGACCACCCTGATGGCGAACTCATGGAATCAGTCTTATCAATTGCAGGCAAATACAAGGTACCCGGCATGTTTGATTTACAAGACACAATTCAGACACAAACAGAATCCATTATACAAGATATTGAAGATAGCAAAAATGAAATATTCACTGAAATCCGTTCATTAAGCAATGGACAACAAAGTAATAAAAATGCAATCATGTCTGCACAGTCTGTAATACTAAACGAACTAAAATCGGAGACCGGAAAGATCTTAGAAGAATTTTCTAATTTGAAAACAGCCATGCAATTGACCCTGAAAAAGGACCGTGATGATAGGATTTATAGATCAGAGAAAGCTACAAGTATAGTGGTTCATGCGATCGCTGAAACAAGCCAAAAAGTGACTGATCAGTTGGTAAGCCTAGACAAAAAAATTGTTGAAAACAGGTACTTCGACGAATTAAGCCTGTACATTCCCGTATTCTTATCAAGGTTTTCTAGTATCACCCAAGACAACTCGACAGATGAGTTAAAGGAAGACTTCAGTGAGTTCTTAGAAGCGAACATATACTACCTTTACGTATCTAGAGAAGCTGTTAGTCATGCGATAACAGGTCAACCAGACTCATACTTAAAATCACAAATGAATGGAAACATGGTAGGAGGGCCAGGGTGCACAGAATCATACACTGAGCAAATCAAAGCAGCTTCGAAAAGGCTGTTAGAGCTGCACGCTGCAACCTACACCATAGAGAACTGGAACCTGGCATATCGTTTGAAGAAAGCTAGACAATCTAATAATTGGTCAGAAGTCACTGCTAAGAAACTGGCAATGAAAATTGTGGAACTTCAGGCTGAACTAGATTCTAACAATTTTAAGGAGATTATCAATTCAACTTGTTCCACATTCGTTATGGAGGAAATGATCGGAGGTGGATGCAAAGCCGGGACTACTTATCGGGGCCAAACGATCACAAATATGCAGTGTGTTGACGAAAATCAATCACTTGTTCTACTGAGCTCAAAAGAGGCAGTGCACGACTTACAGTGTGGAGAGGACGGTAACTGGAGCCTAGATGTCACAGATTTAGCTTGTGCTGATAATTGCATGTTTGAAGAAGTTCCGTACTCCATCGGAGGAACACGGAAACTACCAGAACCGACACAAGGTTATCAGTGGATAGACTCAGAAGGAGATGTTGTTGCAGAGTCAGTCTGCAAGTTTTCTGCTTTGGAAACTTCAGGTCAATGGTCATCATATGAAGAAGTTGACATAGATGAATGTGAAGATAACAGAGTTGAATGCGGAGAACACGGCTCATGCACAAACCTCGAAGGTTCTTACACTTGTAACTGCCCATCAGGATTTGTAGAGAATGTTATAACAGGATGTGAAGATGTCAATGAGTGCAAAAGTGGTGAAGTAGGCAGCATAGCATGCTTATCAGCACAATCTTTAGGATTGTGTAACAACACAGTCGGCGGATACGGGTGTGTTTGTCTTCCTGGTGCATACTTATTAAGTGAAACGGAACAGCCTGCATGCAAGGCATGTGGATGCGAGGAAGATGGCGTAACTGAGGACTTCTGTAACAGGGAAACTGGCGTTTGCCACTGCAGAAACAACGTGGCTGGGGATGATTGTGAAATTTGTGCAGAAGGTTACACAAACTACCCGTACTGTAATAAGTGTGCGGCAGGGTATTTTGGCTTTCCGGATTGTCAGCGATGTGCTTGCAGTATGCAGGGTACTACATCTGAAATATGTAATGCACGAACTGGAAAATGTAGCTGTAACAAACAGACCAACGGGCCAGACTGTGGCCGTTGCTGTCCTGGCCTTAAATGTGAAAAATATTTCTCAACTTTCCCTGAGTGCACTCCCATTATCAAAGATGGTAAGTTGACAGAATGGGATGATTGGAGTGCATGGATAGATCAAAATAATTGTGACAGTACAGGCAGATCTGGATATGATCAGACGAAAACAAGAAAACGAAGATGCGAAGACAAATTTAAAAACCGGCACGGTAGTAGTTGCAAGCGAGACATCTTGATAGAAACATATGATCGGATTTTTGACGGCTGCAAACAACCGACAGGATACTGGATTAAAACTGGATGCTCTTATTGGGATGCTACTTCTGGAAAGATTACCTTCGAAATAAAACAAGGCGATAATAAGTGTACAACAGAAAGACCTACCATTGAACATATTGGTAAATGTGAAACCCTCCCCGTGTCAGGACCATTTTCATGTTTAAGTAAATTTGATCCCTACAAAGAAATGTATATTCGGATTGTGTCTGATTCTGCTGACGATGTGACAGTGGAAGAAATCGGAGTGAATTTTGGAGACATTAAGAAGGTATGGAAGGGTTCAAAGACTGTTAACAAGGGTGGCAAACAATTCCATTTTGTTAGCGTTGCTGCCAGTGTTCCCCCGGGTGAAGCAATCACTGGGTACTACGTGCATACATCCTGCTTGAAAAATTCTACGTCATCAGCAAAGCTTAGATTCAAATTAAAACAGGATGACAAAATTTGTGAGAGTTCCAGCGATATAATCATATCACCAATGAAATGCAAAGAGTATACTATCACAGGGAGCAATGGCTGTCGTGAATATTTTGATCCAGCGAGACCACTGAAATACCAACTACTGAGCGACTCTGGGGATAATGTTTGGGTCCACGAATATGGTATAAAACTAGGAAGCAAAATGTTGAAAGCGAAGGCGCCGAAGGGTATCATGATGAAAGTGAATAAAAAGGGCGCAGGGAGCATGTGGCGTGAGTTCACTCCATAAGAATTACTTTCACTTTCACTTTCACTTTCACTTTCACTTTCACTTTCACTTTCACTTTCACTTTCACTTTCACTTTCACTTTCACTTTCACATTTCATTTTCATTTTCATTTTCATTTTCATTTTCATTTTCATTTTCATTTTCATTTTCATTTTTATTTTCATTTTCATTTTCATTTTCATTTTCATTTTCATTTTCATTTTCATTTTCATTTTCATTTTCATTTTCATTTTCATTTTCATTTTTTCTTTTCATTTAATTCATTTTCATTTTCATTTTCATTTTCATTTCATTTTCATTTTCATTTTCATTTTCATTTTCATTTTCATTTTCATTTCATTTTCATTTTCATTTTCATTTTCATTTTCATTTTCATTTTCATTTTCATTTTCATTTTCATTTTCATTTTCATTTTCATTTTCATTTTCATTTTTTCTTTTCATTTAATTCATTTTCATTTTCATTTTCATTTTCATTTTCATTTTCATTTTCATTATTGACTGTGACAATTTATTTTTCTGTCAACAATTTTAGGGAGTTGACAGAAGTCTTATTTTAAATAAATTGAAGTGAAAGACTAAAAAAATTAAAAATACAGTTAACGGAAGGGATATTTGAAATAGAAGAGATGGAAGCATAATTAGTCGATTAGTTTTGATTTCGATGGCAAACGATATCTCAATTTGACCATAATTTTCAATACTCGTTATAGATCTGAATACTTCGTGATTTAAGACTACTGTTAAATTTTCAAAAGATTAACATCTTTTTGATTAATTACTTTTTTCTTGACACATCATATATTTGGTAGAATTTTGACCTTGCATATTTATCTAAAAATAAACAAAAAGTAATTTGTTGTTGAATACAGGGTAGCCCAGAAGCAACCACCCACAAGCAACCCTTTAATAACTCACGTAATTCGTGTCAGAATTGCTTACAACATTTAGAGAATATTATAGATATGGGTCAAACACTTAGATTTCCTGAAAGTTTCGTACAATGTCATTGAATACAGAGGGTGTTGGCACGCCACTTCCTCTTTTTCACTATTGTCGCCATAACTTGAGAACGCTTTGAGCTATTCTAGGAATTCCAAAGTTAATTTTAGACACATTTAGTTTGATAATTGAAGTGCTTTCATAAAATTTCAAGTTGCTTGTTCACAATTTAAGCGAGTTATGGCCCTTTTAAGATCTTGCAGATACGTGATCTCCGAGATCACTGATCTTGGCACTTAAACCTTTGTATTCAATGACATTTTACGAACCTTTCAGGAAATCTAAATTTAACCCATATTTATATTCTCTGAAATCTTTGCGCAATTCTGACACGAATTAATTATTACTTGTTACGGGTTACGTGTGGGTAGTTACTTTTGGACCATCCTGTATGTTTGCCGTATCAAAAAAAGTTTATTTAGTTTTATTTGGGATAGTTTCAAGAAATTTTATGTTTTTAAAAAAAATGTCTGTGATGGGGAATTGTTATTAAATTGATGAGGGGTCGTTCACTTATTACGTAATCAGTCTGAGGGGGGTTTCCAAATGATTACGCTAGTGTAATTTTGACACAATAGCTATGTGTAAAACTGATTACGGAGGGGGGGTTGAAAATTGTTCAAAAAGTGATTACGTAATATGTGAACGACCCCTAAAGAGATGTATGAATATTATTATTACGCATGATTATGTTATGAATTATTCCTATCGCATTTTTGGGTAATTTTTTGTCTTATTCTTTTTAAACATAACTATTTAGTATTGGATAGACGTTTAAACGTTATAATTATATTCGACCAATCATGATTGGCGCACAAAATTAACTAATGTCCAATCTACTGAAATGGTAATTAAATCAAAATGTTGATAATATGGTTTTTGTAACAATTTACATCTTTCTCAACTCACTAACAATATAAATATCCCGTATTGTAATGTACATACACAGTAGCTACAAATGATGAGTAGTACCGCGTGGTCTTCACACAACGTAACTACCCAGTTGCCAGCACACAACAGCCTACCAGACATCCCGAGTTACCTTGAACCGGAGAAACAAAATATCAGTACTTTTATCAATGAGAGAATAGAGGGGGAGAAGCCTCCTCGGTGTGACTACAAGGGGGACCGAGGAGGAATACAAGGAGGTCCGAGGAGGAATACAAGGAGGATCGAGGAGGACTACAAGGAGGACCGAGGAGGACTACAAGGAGGTCCGAGGAGGACTACAAGGAGGACCGAGGAGGACTACAAGGAGGACCGAGGAGGACTACAAGGAGGACAATTAAGGAGGACAAAGGAGGACTACATAAAGAGGACCGAGGAGGACTACAAGGAGGACCCTGGAGGACTACAAGGAGGACCCTGGAGGACTACAAGGAGGACCCTGGAGGACTACAAGGAGGACAAAGGAGGACTACATAAAGAGGACCGAGGAGGACTACAAGGAGGACCCTGGAGGACTACAAGGAGGACCCTGGAGGACTACAAGGAGCTACTAGAACTTGCCAAGGTAATCTGCCTACTACCTAACCATTTTGATTGCAATTTTGGGTTTATTTTGCACTTTATAGTCGGTACTTCTGTTTTATTTTATACACAATTCTTACTGCAACTCTATTGTAATTTTAAACTCAAAACTCTTATTCCCGCAGATATTCTTTGGCGAATGGCGAATCTGTGAGTAGAAAAAAGGGTACGAATATCAGATCCAGACTCCTGGTCAGTCATGGTGCCTTCCATCACGCAAAGTGGATGTCTAAAGCCATCTAATTCTACGTCTTAAAATGTGCTTTTTGCAGAACCAGCTAACCAATATTCACCACATGACACTAAATGGTAAAAGTTAACGAAATTGGGGCTATTCGTTGTTTTTGTTTAGAATTTAGATTAAACCTTGATTTAAAGGTCACTCCGTTTCCTTTGCTGCTTCAAATGACCTTGGCCTTGACCTGTTCAGATGGGCGACAATTGACCCCGGGGGTCAATTGTCGGGGGGGGGTCAATTGTCGGGGGATCAATTGTTGGGGGGTCAATTGTTGGGGGGTTAATTGTCGGGGGAGGTCAATTGGTGGGGGGTTAATTGTCGGGGGAGGTCAATTGTCGGGAGGTCAATTGTCGGGGGTCAATTGTCGGGGGGTTAATTTTCGGGGGGGGGGGGGGGGGGGGTCAATTGTCGTCGTAAACCATAGATTTCGCGACAATTAACCCCAGTGTAATTACATAGGGGGTCAATTTTCGGGGGATCAATTGTCGGGGGTCAATTTTCGGGGGGTTAATTATCGGGGGTTAATTGTCGAGGGTCAATTGTCGGGGGGTTAATTTTCGGGGGGGGGGGGGGGTCAATTGTCGTAGTAAACCATAGATTTCGCGACAATTAACCCCAGTGTAATTACATAGGGGGTCAATTTTCGGGGGATCAATTGTCGGGGGGTTAATTGTCGGGGAGTCAATTGTCGTAGTAAACCCTAGATTTCGCGACAATTGACCCCAGTGTAATTACATAGGGGGTCAATTGTCGGGGTCAATTGTCACGGTACCGTTCAGATTTGTTAAAGACCATTTCTTAAGCTAAATCTTTTACATTTTCCATTTCAAACTACTAAATAATATAATAGCATCTAAATTTGTTACGGATGAAAATTATAATTTGTATTCTCGTTCTTCATTCTTCAATCTTCATAGTTAAACAGAATATCTTGCATTTTTGATATTAATTGATAAATTACCAGGAATGTGACAGTCTACAAGAAGATCGACAAGAAAGTAACATTAGCAGGTAGCTGCAACAAAGTATTTCAGAGACACATCTGGTACTGGTACTCAATGAAAGAGGACATCCCATTCTCCCTGGACCCTGTTTAATGAGAAACGGCCTATTCGTGTACGAGAGAAGCTGGCTGCGGCAATCGTGAGAACGACGAAAAAGCAAAACTTGAAGTGAGGAAACCAGAGCTGCCTGAAGTAAAAGATCCCTCAACTCGACTAGCTGCAGACCTCGTTCTAACTAGATTGCTCTTTGACCTTGTAGAAGTTAGCACAGAGTTCCTAGAGAAAGAAGACTGGTACTTGACAGCACAGTTCTTGAAGCAGCTGAACCATTTCTAGGAAAGCTCTCAGCAACTATAAATGACTCAGAAAGGGGTCGTTCACATATCACGTACTCAGCCGAGGGGGGCCGGGGGTGGTTTCCAAATGCTTACGGTTGATTGCGGGAGGGGGGTTTGGTCGTTGATTACGTAATCAAAATTGATTACAGTTGATTACGGAGGGGGGGGGGGGTAAAAATTGCTAAAATATTGATTACGTAATATGTGAACGACCCCAAAGAGCTATATCTGTAATGCAAAGAAAAAAGCTGTTTCCAAGATCTTGGAACCAAAAACAATTTTCTTTTCAGTCAATTAGGAAAAATTAAATCATCTTATTAAGTAATTTATTTTGTTAACAATCGAATTTTAATGTAACTTTAGTTAATAAGTATTTATAATTTTATTAATCTATGATATTGTTGATTTTCTGCGTCAAACTCAACTTTGTAATTTTACTGTGCATTTAAGGGTTGATTCACGATGTCAATCATGACCATTCGCAGCTCGGCGAGGCCCAGTGGTGCATCCCGCCGATCTGCGAGAAGAATTATTTGATGCGCAAATGTTTGTCTACTATCAAAGTTGAATATTTTACCAATCACCCAGGTCATAAGATATCGCTTCAAAAATTCTTGTGAGGGTAGCTGATGATCAATATCCAACTTTTTGCAACAGGATTTCTCTCAATTTTGAGTTTTAAGGTATGAAATTTGGCCTCAAAGGACTTAGTAAAATTCACCGTAAAAAAGTGCCAAAAATGGCAGATTTGAGGCTTAAAATACCTATAAATGATACAGTAACTGAAACATAGTTCTTAGAGCAAAAGTAAGTGTATCTACCCCCACTAATGCGCACTTTATTTGTTACTCCATTTTGAAAGTTCTCTTGATGAACGGTTGAGACGCGACTGCTCCTTTCAGCCTCCGAGGCGCAGACATACAGCTGCAGAAAGTGAAGGCAAGGTCGTGGAGGGCTGACGGACAACTAAGAACATGTCTATTTTACCTAGTAAACTAATAGTAATATAATTAACATGCAGGCTTGGGAATTCCAATCAGCTCCGACAACTAAGAACCAATCATTACATATCCCCGATAACTAAGAACCTCTGGATCGAGATACTTAAAGCATTCAGATTTCCACTGATTTCACAGCTGTGCTGTATATTAGGACGCAATGAAACTACCGGTCCACGATGTATGGGGACTTGCCACCCCATGGCATCATTAAAATATATCGACTCTGTTATACATCGTTTCCTGTTTATATAAAACTCCGTTAAAAAATGAACTGGGATCTGGCAATACTACACCTTATGTATTTCTGCATTAATTAAGATTAAGACAAAGATTTTTTAAGATAATGATAGTTCAAACTCAACAATATAATAATTACATACAAAATAAATTACTCAATCTCATGGCCAAAGTATTTGGCAATCTCAAACTTTTTCTCCCTCTTTGCTTTCTCTCTCATTACTGCATAATGCATAGGCTGCGTTGGTACATAAGTCATAATAAGGTTAGCTTGGCCTCGATATTCACTGTCATCTAATACTTTACTGGGCCGCGCTCAGCCTGTCATTCCGCCTAATCTCTATTCTTATGAACATGATAGCCTGAGGTCCCCAGGTAACTAATAGTAATAGGTATAAGCTTATTACTATTAGGTTGTCATACGTTGTATGACCCGCCGCGCACGAAGTGCGCGGCTCCCCCTGTAGCGTCGAAGACGCTATAGTGAAGCGACCGTGGGGGTCACCACGTGATACAATTATTAGGGGGGGTTGACGGATGTTACTCGCCTAAATTTCTTTGTAGGTTAACAACCTACTTACCTACGTACCAGGGCACGCGCCGAGTTGGACTCGTCAACGGTATGGAACAAATATTTTCGAGTATCACCCGTTAAAAATTTCTTCGAAGTAGCGCGCGCTGCTTTCTTCTCGAAATGGCAAATGCTACTGGCTACGAAGTAGCGCGCCGGGCCAGACCATTAACAATGGTCAGGGGGCACTCATTGTGGTCTGTCATGTGTCAGTGTCTGTTTACTTTCATACGACAATGCAATGCATGTTTTCAAATATAATAATAGGCGGGTGTGGTGCAAGTTAATAATAATAAGGGGTCGTTCACATATTACGTAATCATTTGTTGGAAAATTTTACCCCCCCCCCTCCGTAATCAGTTTTACACTTAGCTATTGTGTCAAAATTACACTAGCGTAATCATTCGGAAACCCCCCCCTCAGCTGATTACGTAATTGTTACTGGGCCGCGCTCAGCTGTCATTCCGCCTAATCTCTATGTTAATGAACATAATAGCCTGGCCGGGTCCTCAGGTAAGTAATATGTGACCCCTAAGGGTTAATTTCTAAAACGATTTAAATAAAAATGGCCGGGTTACACTAATACACTAGTAAACTGAATTAACTAAATAAACTGCATGCAAACTTTAAGATGTCACAACAACATTTATTGTGAAAAACGGTTATCGAAGCAAGCGCAGTAAATCCACAGCCAAAAGATTTAAGTATAACCAAAGCACATTTGATAAAAGGAAGTTCTCACTGCAATGCAGTAATATAGTTCCTTATTAAAACAAAATAGGATAATAATAATAATAATAGGATTATGGCCACATAGCAATCTCGACAAAACTTGAAACCCAACTGCACTCTACGCTATTGCAGTTCGCACAATATTTTCAAATGCGTCCTCTAGAAAGTTTGACTCTCGAATATTATTTGACCATTGTTAATGGTTTGGCCCGGCGCGCGCTGCTTCGTAGCACGTGCCATCGAGAAGAAAGCGGCGCGCGCCCCAGAAAACCTTACCGCCTGCTGGGCTTGCGAGACTGCATGCTAGAGGTGATAGATTTTCAACCGCTCCTACTAAATCGCTCGCCCAAATTTTAAGAAAATTCTTGTGAAAAGGCCCTTTAGGCATGAAAGTGATCTGTATCGGTGTATTTTTGGACGCTGATTCCGAATCACCCCGCATGACGTAGGGTAAAATGCTTCTCTGGAAAGTTATGGGCAAAAAACCGTTTTGGTCACGTGACAGGCTAGTAAAACGTGAATTCGATTATTTAGGGTTCGGGTTAGGGTTAGGGTTGTGGTTAAGATTATAGATAGCTTCGGGGTTATGGTAAGGGTTAGGGTTGGGATTAGGGTTTATGTAAAACCGTTTTGTACGGCTGCAAAATCAAAAAAACCAAAGTCACGTGAAATTTTTGGGCGAGCGATTTAGTAAAAGCCATTTTCAACAGCACGTTTGTCGTCGCGCGTCACGTCAAGTTTACCTTTCGCACGCTGCATTGAGCCTAGTAGTCATGACAACGACATTTCTGTGCAAAGTTTAAAAGCTGTGATCTTTTATTTAGCCCAAAATAAAACTTTTCGGTTTAATTCAGAATCTACGTTGTCCCAAATTTGGCTCCTGGGGAGCCAACTGTAAATTACGAGACGGAAATTTTGTTGAAAACCGGAAGGTTCTATTTATTTTACTTTTGGAGATATACCCCAGCTGGTAGGGTTTGCTGGGGCTACTTCGAAGAAATTTAGACGAGTAACATCCGTCAATAATATTATATGTTATGTACTTGAAGTAAGGGGCTTGCTCTAACCAGAGCCCGATCTCGCTTAAGCAGTAGCGCGCGACCGCCGAAGGCGGCACGGGAGTATATTCTACTTGTGAAACAAGCGCGTCACGCATTACGCGTATGCACATGGCTATGTGAAGTAAGGGGCCATCTAGTTCTACTTAGGACGTCCGCCAAAATCGCAGATTTCAGACACCCTCCCTCCGGCTCTCCCCCTGACCGGGTCACAGGAGTACTATATATTCTATATAGTGCAAAGAAACTGCTGCTAAGATCACTGCTACTATACTAACAGTAACTGCTGCTGTCGCGCGCGCGCCCATAGCGGCAGTTAGTTGTAGGTTTACAACCTACCAGGACGCGCGCCGAGTTGGACTCGTCGACGGTCCATATATGGAACAGATATTTTACGAGTATCACCCGTTAAGCAGTTAGCGGCAGTTTTCAGCAGTTGCGCGCCCGAATTGGGTGTGTCCGAATTTTCAAAACCACCCCCCCCCCCCCTTTCAAACCACCCCCCTTCCCCTACTCCGGATTTCTAGCTACTCTTAAGAGTACAAATAAAACCAACTCAAATTCATTGTTAATAAAATTCAAAGAGTTGAAATAGAATTCAATTTCAAAGAGTTGAAATAAATGGGACTTTTTCGTTAATTCTCTTAAAATTTCCGGACGTCCGGATTTTCAGAAACCACCCCCCTTCCCCTGTCCTGTGTCCGAAAATTCAAAACCAACCCCTCCCTAATTGCCGGTCGTCCTAAGTAGATGGCGTCCGCCAAAATCGCAGATTGTCAGACCACCCCCTCCCCCTGTTCAGGTGTGTCCGAATTTTTTAAGACCACCCCCTTCCCTATTTGCCGTCCTAAGTAGATGGCCCCTAATATAGATGTGGATTCTCGTGGAGAGGTGAGGTACATTTGTTTAGGGGTCGTTCACATATTACGTAATATGTGAACGACCCCTTACTTCAATAGTAAGTATCCGCTCAGCAGAGGAGAGAGGTGATGCTTGTAGGTTTACAACCTACCAGGACGCGCGCCGAGTTGGACTAGCTCGTCGACGGTCCTGTACCCGCTCAGCAGAGGAAAGAGGTGATGCACATTTTGTATTATGGAACGCTTGTAACTCATTCTTGTTACCCCCTTTGAAAGTCCCGAATTATTTCTGAACGAAAGCTTAAAAATAACCGAGATATTGACATTGTTATTAACTCATTTTGATGACTGTTCTTGACCTAAAATTGCACGAGAAATCGATTCAACTAGGTTTCAGAACTTATAAGTTTATAGACAGTTAATTCTGGCCCTCCTTGAACAGTCAAGAAGATTTTACTACCAAAATCGAATACCAATTCTGAAAAAAAATTAATACATAAATATTCTACACCCAGCCGAGCGGCGGGCAACACGACAAAAGATCTAAATTCTAAAGTATTCCATTCTTAATTATAAAATAAGTAACAACAAATTTAACAATCCCACACAAAACCTCCAACATACTCATGGAAAGTTCTTTAATAAAGTTGCTTTCCCAAATATTTGAGGCAGAAGTTCGAGAAACTTTTAAAAACTTCATTCAAAGTCTGTTCTGAGGAGCGGTAATGTCCTGACCGGAGGGTTGCTGGGGTTCAACCTCCTCGCCCTTCTCTGTGCAATACCCCAGAGACAGCTCAGGGAACACGTCCCCATCGATCAGCCAGTGTCCAATCCCAGTCCTAACTGAACTCTGAGCTACAATCATAGCCTCCCCGATCAGTGAGATCATCACAGAGAGCACCACGTAGATGAAGAGAATAATGAAGGAGTAGAAATATACCTTGGAGAATATGGATAGAAGGTGACTTGAGCTTGTTACCTGCATGAAGGTGTCAAGGATTTCATCTCCGTTTATGATAGCGAACAGTGTGTCCACTGTTTGGCCGATTGAAGCGAACTTGTAAGTGTAGGGAGCAAAAACAGCCCAGCCGCACAGAACGTAACCAAGATAAATGGCCAGGATGCAAATCATGAGACGGAGAATGTTAGGCATTGCTACTGACAATGTCAACACCAGGATGTAATATCCTTTGTCAAACGAAAGGAACCTTAGTCCTGTTATCCAGTTTATTGCTACAGCAGATCCGATCAAAACAGCAGTCATGTCAAGATGACTATCTGCGTCGTAATCCAGGTTTATCTTAAACACAATTCCGGCTATCGTGATTATTTCAGCAAAAATACTGAAAAAGTCCCAGCCACTGAAAAATGTACATGTTTCAGACCATGTTAGTTTTCTGTTATAATGGAAGTGGTAGAAATTTCTTGTTTCGATCAACAACCTCAGGGTTGCCCTGATCCTTTTCAAAACCAAAAACCCGGTTATGAGGGATAGGATCATTACAGTGGAATCAATAATTATCTGTCCCAGGGTCTCTCTCAAACCGATCATACCGTCTTGTGGAGCGTACTTGCTGGATTTGTTGCACGGCAATTCGTCATAACTCAACACAAATTCGCTGACGATTGCTCCCGACATAACTTGGTTCCGGAGAGTTTGAGTTGCATACAACAACACACACTTTGGTCGAGCCTTCACGGACAAGAAGATGGTCCTGATTTGGAATGTCATCTTCAAGCTGATGAAGCCATTGTAAGATTCGGGCAACATTTCCACCACTGTCCGTTTACACTCCAGTCGGGTACTGTTCCTGCAGTCAACTTTTGTACATTTGGTCGATGTTTTCTCGTCGAAAGTGAAATTCCATTCCGAGACATCGACGATGGTGTTGTTGAACCGTGTGACACACAAGTCTGGCAGAACAGTTTTGTTGTTGTTATCTTTATTGAACCCAAATATACCGACAGCACTACTGGTGAGATTGAAAAAGTGGATGAGGCTATGTGAAGTGGAGTCAGCTATTTCGTACTGCTTGTGCACAACGGGCCCGCCTGGCAAAGACGCGTCCCGATTCGAATCTGTACTGTAATCCTTAATCAGCAAATTTCCCAGATTGTTTGTGTAGGCATTCAATACTGTCCTTAACTGACACTTATCCTGTCCGAATAGTAACAGCAGCATTGTTAAGCAGAGCAGTTTGAGCAGGTGGAATATGAGCTTCCAGGGCACACGACCCCGTGACGTGTACTTCTCGAATGGAGTCATAAGAAGTTTTTTAGGGATGTCCGTAATTGATGGCGCTGATTGTAAAACATGGTTGATCTGCCAAAAGATGAAATGCTTTCACTCTGACTTAATTCTTCCAGGAGAGGGTCGTCATCAGATTCATTGTCTGCTCTGTTTTTAGAAGCAACCTCACGGCGCTGAGAAGCCTCTTGGAAGTTTATGCTACCCTGGTGAAAGCTTCCTGAGTTGATACTGCGTTGTAGAAAATGAGGGTCAGTGTGATTGAGGTTGGGACGAAGTAGATTGGCTGAAGAATGTGCACTCATCCTGTACATAAACTGGGAAGATAATTAATTGATTAATTGAAGTGCTCAACTGAATGGTTTTTCGTGTTTATTACAAATCACTACAGTGTATGGTAAAAAATTATTGCTTGATAATGAACCAACATATTAGAAGATTGGCAATTATTCCAGATAGAAGTACAGCTTAGAATTATTTCGGTTAAGATCAGTAATTAGATGTGGTTGATGCAGAGAATAATAAACAGGAATTACATAGAATATCAACTGAAATACAAAATGTCAAATTGTCAAAACGAAAACCAGACGTGGACATAAAACAAGTCGAAAAGGGTAAGAAGTTGGAGTTAAAAGGTTTAATTATATGTAAACATGCAAAATGTAATATAACACAACATCACATACAAACAAAGGAGTCACAAGATCAAATCTGACTAACAAATTAAATCATTACCTTTTTAGGAAATGTTGGTTGCCATATAAGGAAAAATGCGCGCCAAAATGCGCATTGACGAATACAAACAGCAACTTGATATGTTATTATGCATTTCGCGCGTTCCAACGCCAAATTTAGTAGACTCGTTCTTAACGGAAAAGATTCTGGTGGCACTTTCTGTCGCAAGATACGTTACTGAAAATATCAAATAGCTCATTTTCAAACAGATTTCACAGCAAATTCATATTTTCGACAATTAATAACCCTTTTTCCTGTAACGTTCTGTAAATTCTCGGTCCGACTTCCGATCTTTATCTGGAATCACGCAATCGCCCAAATGGGAATTCCACGTTATAGACATTTGATGGGACGTAAGATCTGAAGGATGGACCAGAAGAAGATACTTCATATCTTCTTTAATTTTATCGATCCCCGGCCTTCTCCTTATTCTATACTCAAACAAATCGGACTGAACTTTCTTCGGTTTACTACGAACATCATTATTTGAACTACTTAACGCGTTCAGTTTTTCAGATTTCCTTTTCGATCTCCTGGGAGCCTTGATGTCTCTGGTTGCTGTGTGCGGTTGAGAGTCCAGTAACATCGTCTCTGGTGAACGGTCATTCTCCCGTGACGAGACAGGATCACGCGAAATAACAATGTCACGTGATATGGCAATATCACGTGACGTCACAGGATCATGTGACGTCACAGGATCACGTGACGTCACAGGATCACGTGACGTCACAGGATCACGTGACGTCACAGGATCATGTGAAGTCACATCCTCAGTCTCAAGGGCCGTCATGTAAGATGCTGCACTGTCTGGAGTATGTGAACTACAAGGACTACAGTCATAGGGCTCATTCGGAGGATTATGAAGTTTCATCCGTTTTGTTTGTCTGTTATCAAGATCATGATTTTTCTTGTTCTACCAAACTCTCCGTTTAGTGATGGTTTCTCTGATGTCACTGAGTTACCACATGGTGCTGGTATTTTTATTTCTGATGATATCTGACAGTTTTGTAGCGAACAATTGCGGAAAACTTCGAGAGCTTTTCTAAAGTTTAATTCTCTGTTGGAGGGGGCGGAAATATCCATTGGACCTGAAATATGGACTTTTAGATACTACCGGAGGAGCTTTGAAAAACATGACGTGTTAATCGTCTTCAGTTTCAGATATTAGTATTAACCACAGTTAATCAACTGCAAATTAAATAGAGGTGCAAAATTCATGTTATCAACAAGAATAGAGTTTTATTCAAAAAATGAAACGATCACAATTTGATAAGTAACTAAATGTCTAAATTAATGAATTAAAGCGATAATATTAAAATATTGACATATTCACAACATGGTTCGATAAAAGCTTATGTGAAAAGCGGATAGAAATAAATTTACAAATATTGTTTTATAAACATGTCTGTGTATACTGTAATAATATGTAGTTAATAATATAATATGGTAAAATATAAAGTACAAATTTTGTATCATTCTGACAGATAAAATGCTTAAATATTATGAAATCTGAATATTAAAATGATTGATATTATAATGCCTATGTTTGATTGATCAATACAATAGGTCAGCTCGCCAATCCATACAGCTCATTAGATGTTGACGTAATCCCTATCGTATTTTTCAAGCTGTTTAGCGATGTGACTTGCTTTCTCCATCAAATTCAGGATGTTATCTTCCTCGTTTGATACAGATTTATCGAACTGAAATAAAGTTAAATGAAAAGTTACATAATGTTATTGAAAGTTACCTAAGATTAAAATGTAAGAAATGCAAATTTCGGTGTTTCCTTTCACGATACATTGGATAAGCTAAATTACGGAAATAAATCTTATAATGTAATGAAAGTAACCTTTTGTATCTTGTTTTCAACTTGTTTTATTTCGTCTTCTAGTGGCATGATTATAGCTATTCTGAAGTAAACCTGTTAATTTTGAAATAAGAAATGGATTGGTTTCTTAAAGGTTGTACAAGCTGTTTACAAGTAAGGGTAAATGTATCGTGTTATTGAACTCAGGGTAAAATTAATGAAAGATCATAATATTAAAATAATTCGTACCTTTTTTGTTTGGATATTATGTAGTATATAGCAACAGATCTAAAACATGACAAAGTTAATAGACTGAACTTACATCTAACCTCTAAAAGAATAAATTATTTCCCGGAAGTAAAATTGAGTAAAAACAAAACACAAGAAATACTCATTAAAATTCTCAAAATCTAGATCTTATTTTGATTTCTACTATTTCACAGACAAATCATTCAATTTCTCAGCAGTCCGGTCAACTTCAATATTTGCTTCTACTTTCTCATCAGTTCTTAAATCACTCACACCAATATCTGATAAATTCTTATCAGTAGCTTCTGATAAATTCTTATCAGTAGCTTCTGATAAATTCTTATCAGTAGCTTGTGATAAAATACTAACAGTAACGTCTGATAAATTAACACTATTCTGTTCGATATTTTTGCCGTTCTTTAGAAGACAAGCTTGCTTGTAAGGAGGGTTTATTGGGGACTGTACTGGGGGTCTGTAAACGTACGGTATGTCTCCTTCCTCTAGTGTATAACTCTTATCTGAATCGTACGCACTGAAGTTGTGTTTAAGATCAGATACGCAACCAGGCCAGGGGGATTCCAAGATTGAAGAGATTCTAGAATCACTCACACATAATAGAAATCATTAACATGAACTGAATCAGTTGACCTGGTGACCCTAACAGAAGTTACCTGAGGTCTCCGCATGCTATGTAAGGAACCACGTATCTGTTAACTCCATCCAAACTATCGAAATCAAAGTTGTAGTCCAGCTGCAACATGGGATTTATCATGGAGGGAATGTACCCCTCCGGAGGATTGTAGCCTGATAAATAGGGTTTAATTAGTGATAATTAATCAAAATATATATTTGGGAAACATTTTATATCATATTTTATAATTTGTCCACTTAAAACCAATAATAAAATTAGCTTTACCTCTGCAGACGACGAATGCCTCAATACTGGAGTTTCTACTCGATCGAGGCTTGCAACACTTGACATCCTCAAAGAATATTCTCAGCTGACTGAACAGTAATGCTACATCCTTCCCTCTAAAAATCTGAAATTCAGGTGGGTTTATAATATCATTTGTGATTTGAGGAAGGGTTAAAGAAGGGAGCGCAGTGAGCAATATTTCAGCGAAAGCTTTTCATCTTTTGAACTACTCTATTATTCGTTATTTTCACTATCAAATATCAATACTAGGTACTAAATATTTATGAAGTGTCCAACATTCGAAAGACGTTTGTTTTGCTAACAGCGATTGTTTGGGTTTGGCAGCGATTGTTTCTAAATTGTTGGTTGCTGTGATGAGCTCCTCCACATAGCAGTGGAGATCGAGGCAAAAGTACCTATCATAGGAGCAGGTGCAAAGACAACAGTTAGCGCTTCGACCACCTCCACATTTGAAACTGGAAGCACCACCACAAAGACCCACACGGATAGCATCAATGCATGGGTGCAACTACCGGGAAGATCCAAGATAACAGCTGTCATTGCTGGTACCGAGTACAAAGCTGATATCCCCTACTCATCAACCATTGCATCAGGAAGGTGTACTATGATGAATCTTAGGCATAATGCATATGCTACGATATTTGGAGTCTACAAGGTCGTGGCCGTATGTGAGATAAAAGTTACTTATGGGGCAATTGAGTATTTTGACTTAATATAATAAAGCTATCAAGAGTTTCGGCTGAAAATACTTCAGCCTGATTTTAATCTAAAAACCGGCCACCATAGAAGAAGACTAATTTGAATCTTCTTATTTCTGGTTAATATTAGAATTTTGCAATTTGAAAGTTTGTCTCTTTTGTTGTTTCACTCCTGAAATTGTTGTCTTACAGAATTCCAGCGGCTACCTCTGTTTATAATTATTCAAGGAGAAATTCAGGAATTGTATTCGAGCTAAGTAAGAGACGCTAAATGAATCATTTTACAGCTCATGTACTCATCTTATGTTGTTAAGAGCGTATGTCATTGGGACAAACGATTTGGGATATATAACACAGAATATAACATCACATCATATCATTGGCCCTGATAACTACCTCCCTCGCTATATGACACTAATACAATGCCATATGAATTTGTAATTAAAACTTGGTTACCTTAGCAACGAAAGTGCCACCCAGCTTCAATACGTGAGTGGTAATGTTGAGAGCAGCCAGGAGCAGCTGGGCCTGAATAAACTCGTCGATATCGTGGAGTCCTGTCACATCAGGTGCTCCGTCACATACAACTAGATCAGCTTCCTCTCCTGCGAATATGTTGTAATTTCTAGGTCTGTGTATTGTGTGATTGGTATTTCAAATATTCAAACCATAAGAGAATTCTTTATAATAGAATCTAATAATATATAGAATTCAATATTAGTGGGGCGATGAAACATATAATAAATCTTAAATATGATAAGTGACGTCCAAACTCCAATGACCAGTTTCAGCAACAACCAATCAAATCGATCAATTCATTGAATTGCTGTCATGTGTCAGAACAAATCCGATTCACCTTCCAACTTTACTGTTAAGTCCATAAACACTTGTTATATTAACAATTTGTAACAAACTCAGACCAGATATCTGAACATCTTACCGGTGAGCTCAGTTAACTAACCTTCAAAGTGTCGGATGATATTCTCAGCAGTAGATGTCTTGGTGATGTCACCCTGTATCTGTATAACACCTGGTAGAGGTGCCATTGCTTGCAGGTCTACAGCCACTATCTTTACATCGTTCTGGTTTTGGTATAGTTGCCTGCTGAGGACCTGGAGATTAAGCTAACGTTAGCAGTATGGCCAATGACAAAATATGAAATTATTAATATGAACCAGGAAAATTTGATTATCAATACTAAATATTCTCAAAGCAAGACCGCTGTTGAAGCTACTTTGGTGCGATTGCCACCCAAAACAGCATTAGGGTCTTTAAATGGCTCTCCGCTTGTGTTTTGATAACTACTGATAAATTATGGGGGGGGGGGGGGGGGGGGGGGGTGTCACGTCCGTCTATGTCCGCCTATGTCCTGTCCTTTTTGGATTCTACGAGACAACGGACGTGTTTTTTGGGACATTGGCGGACATAAACGGACATTAGCGGACTTGGACGGACATTGGCGGACATAGACGGACATTGGCGGACTTGGACGGACATTAGCGGACTTGGACGGACAATGGCGGACTTGGACGGACATTGGCAGACTCGGACGGACATTGTCGGACTCAGACGGACTCGTTTTGCAAAGGGCAGGCCTGTCTTCCGAGATCGCAAAACAAAGGGGAATCCTTGAGTCCTTAATCATTTGTAAAAAAGTCTCATCATGTTTGTCCGCCCAGGTCCGCTTATGTCCTGTCCTTTTTAGGATTCTATGAGACAACAGACGTGTTTTTTGGGCCATTAGCACCCTACGCGCGTGGGGTGGACTCCTGGGGTGGACTTTTATTCAGCGCGTATTTTGTAGCCTGTTCAACTTGACGTTTTGAATCGTTACTATCTCAATGTCACAGATACATAGAATGTGAGGTGATCATCTTAAAGAGAAACGTCTCAGCTTTCACCTGGTGTAAAGTTTATCTTTGTTCTCAAAATATAGCTCGCTCAGTGTGCAACAGAAGTTGACATTACAATAACCATGTCCGCGACCGGTCGTCAGATACCGGAGTCTTGCACAAAATTGGGTCCCTAAATTAAAATTTTATGACACAGTTACGATGAACTAGTGTCTAGGGAAACATTTGGTGAAAGTTTCAACTCTCTACTATAAAAATAGCTATAGTTATTGAAGATAAACCGTGAGAAAATTCCTCTTGTCGGGATCGACGCTATCAGAACATCCCTTCTGTACCACGTGACAACGATTAGAGCGTCACGTGGCCGTCACGTGACACAAGTGCGCGCATCTGTTTGACCTTTCTCATGGGAAATATTGATTGCCTGATCGATCTCCTGGGAAATCCTGATTGCTACGGAAAGGGCTGACAACCACTGTTATTTTCGTTCCTCAATTTTCCAGTTCACTTGCTCAGTGCTGTCAGTTGTTTTTTGTTTGCCCTGCTAAATAAATTTCACTCCGTCATAATCCCCTACTCCCCTATCCAATGAACTGTTTCTGTTACAGCTGCCATTCTGTTGACTTGACCCTAACTTAGTCTTATCATTGTCACTTGATAACTTTATCCGTGTGCACTTTCTCGAAACTCGCTTATTTTTGTCAAGACTCAGCTTATCTCAGATCTAAATGTTGCCTTAACAGACTTACTGGTCACTGCACTGGGCCCTCCGTTAAATACAAATATCATATGAGCAGCCGATCGATTTATTGCTTGAACTGTGCATCCTTTTTTTCAAATACATAAGGTCAATTTTTCTATCGTGAAACTTAGTCACTGAAAGTGAAGACAACGCAATCTGGCTGTGCCGGTTCCCCTCTGCCTAGATCACTTAGAATATCCATAGTTAGCAATACTTTAATCGTTTAATGCAGCGATATAGCCAGTTATTAATGCCACATTGTAGATTTTAGCCTGTTCCAATCATCCTTATATCGAGTTAATGAAATTTATGAAATTGCCTACCGTTCAAATCGCTCTCTGTTGTTAGCACCACACTGATTAACTACAATGTTCCAATTTTTTAGAATTATGTCCGACATAATTCTAATTTTTGCTGTTACAGGATATAGTTATGGTATAATGGCACGCAGGAATAAGTCATCCCTGTCCTCCAAAAAGCACATGAAAAGGTACTTGGTAAGCCATGTCTTTTCCAATATCAAATCCAATGTATCACAATCTGTGGACTTTTTACTCAAAAACTAGATTGATTAATTGATAATTCATTGCTGATTGTTCACGCGCCCTGTATGGAAGTATAAAAATGGTAATCCGCATACTCCAGGAAGAATTGAAGCAATCTCAAGAGAAAAGAAGGGAATCTGGATCCTTCGTCGGATCGTCACAGAGCTTAGAGGGGAGCTCTACGCTTCACTGGCCATGCAAAGCAGGGAGAGTGACGGAGGCGGAGGCACTGCTGGCTGCTGGAGCGGACATTAACAAGCTGGACAGAGCGCAGTTGAACCCTTTCATGGACGCGATCAACTCAGGTAAATCATTTGACCGCCTTAACAATATGGGTTTATCTAACATTGGTAATAGTAGCAAGAGGTTTTAGTCATGCGTTTGATTACAGCACAGTGTGAAACCCTGAAGCATACGTCGAGCTCTAAACTCTGTTTTGTCTGATAATCAATTATTTGAATATTGAAGGATTAAATTTGGTAACTTGATGATCACATAATTAACAGGACAGGTCGACTGTGCTAGATGGCTGCTGAGGCAAGACGGTTGAAAGCTCCAGCCCGAGATATGGTCGTTTTGTAGGGAGAGGGGGCTAGAGTCAGTGCTAACAGCTTAACAGAAGGTAAAATCCTGAACTTTTGTTCATTGATTCTTTGAATCAATGAACAGATTCAAAGAATCAATGAACAATCGTTCAGATGTAAAAATTATTTATTCACTATTTTGCATTACATTTAGTTACAGGACTGACATGCGACATCCGTCGTTGACCTTTGTCTTTATTTCAGCAAGGTACGGAGAGCGATCCATGGCTGTCCTGATAGACCCACTCAGACTCCTGCCGGAAGATACTCCTCCGGTTGATCCAGATGAGACAGTTCTAGCAGATGATCATTGATCAGTTACAGACTGAAGAACATATCCCACAGATCAATGCGTCAACATCTGCAAATGAAGGTACTTCAATCTGCTCTTCTTGTATATGTCTTTGTGCCTGCGTCTGTGATTGTACTGAAGTGTACTCTGTGTGTTTGTGCCTGTGTCTGTCTTTGTATCGAGTGTGTGTCTCTGATTGTACTGCGTGTGTCCGTAATTGTAATGTAGTGTACTGAAGTGAACTATGTGTGTTTATGTGTGTGTGTCTGTGTGTGTATGTGTCTGTGTGTGTATGTGTCTGTGTGTGTATGTGTCTGTGTGTGTATGTGTCTGTGTGTATCTGTGTCTGTCTGTGTGTCCGTCTGTGTCTGTGTGTGTCTGTGTTTATGCTGTGTCTGTGTGTCTATGTCTGTATGTGTTTGTGGGTGTGTGTATCTGTCTGTCTGTCTGTCTGTCTGTCTGTCTGTCTGTCTGTGTGTCTGTCTGTCTGTCTGTGTGTGTGAGTGAGTGTGTGTCTCTGTGCGTCTGTGTGTGTGTGTGTGTGAGTGTGTCTCTGTGCGTCTGTGTGTGTGTGTGTGTGTGTGTGTGTGTGTGTGTGTGTGTGTGTGTGTGTGTGTGTGTGTGTGTGTGTGTGTGTGTGTGTGTGTGTGTGCGTGTGTGTGTGTGTGTGTGTTCTTTCATAGAAGTTGTTATTTCCAAGATACGAAGTTCGAAAAGATAGCATTTAGTAATAGACGAATTTTGCAGCTGATATCAGAATCGAAATGATGATGGTACTACACGAGATGCTCATGGAAAAGGTATCAGTTTGCTTTTCTCCTCCCACGAGCAGTACAAAGTGTGGGTTCAACTTTAATCTGATAGAAGATATCGTATGCGGAACCCAAGCCCGGCTATGTCTGTACATAATAACGAAAGAAACCGGTAAGTTTTTAATCATGTAAATGTTCGGCCGAACGTTTGCTTTCATTTTAGACTAGTGACGAAAATCAACAATCGTTTGCCAGTTTGGTTAGTAAAATCGACAAAAAATAGTCCATTCCCCAAGGCCATGATATTCGAATTCTGCCCGTTGAAATCGGCCACTCTGATTTTTATCATTGAACTTTGCATTGATGACATGTTCATTCTCTACAGGTTATGCTGCGAGGGCGTTTAGCTCGATAGATGTTGAAAATGCCCACAGCATTATAAATCATTTGGAACGCCGAGGGGTCCAAAACTCCTCAATCGAAGAGCTTAGTAGACATGTCAGCAACCTACAGAGACTTCAAATTCTCAGGAAAACCTCTCTAGGACGGTAATACATTAACTTGTTTAGTTAATAAATTTAATAAGTAGATTTTGAGTGATGATTACTCACTACTGATATCGAGGTACCATAAAAAGGGTATATAAACTTATCACTTATGCTTATATGCTTATACTCTTATACTATCAATGAATATCAAATCGCCTTCTCTAGTTATCAAACCCAACATAAATTAAATCTCGGCCTACAAGGACTATTCGATATTTACAACAGACCGAGTGAATGTCTCAATCTTTTCAGGAAGCTTTATACTCCGACATCCACAATTTACCACGCCCCTGAGATCGACAAAGGTCTTTCTGATAGATTGACTTCCAGCCAATTCGATCTATCGAAGCCGAGTGGGAAGAACAAAGAACTGAAACCCATGGTCGCAACGATGCTCCTCGCGGACAAGGGAGAGTTAGGGCCATCGGTGGTCACAAGACTGCAGAATATTTATTTTTTTAAGCGTTGAGGTTGTCACGAAAGCGTACTGTAACGGGACTGTATCAGATTTGAGTGATTTGATTTTGTGATTCGCAGTTCACGTGATTTTATTGTGATCTTAGACTGTAAAAACTATAAAGGTTCAAGTTGAACTATCGTCGCCATGATTATGTATTTTGGAACTGTTCACGTTGAAATTGCTTTGTTAATCAGCAGTCTTCCTTGGTTACCTTCTACTGTGTAATGCAGCTACGATCAACGATACTTAGCTAGTACATTCATAGTAACTGCACTGAGAAGAGTAAAAAATTTGAGCTTTGACGGAATAACATTTCCTTGTTTTTAGATACGGTTACTATTCTAGTGAGGGGTTCATAGCTGACCATTAAGGTCTTACTCACAATAATTTGTGCTCTGATATTGGCCGTACTGACTGCTGTTGAAAAAGCCACGCCATCAGATGCGCGTCACGAGAGTCCACCCCAGTAGACCCCACTACGTACAAAATTTGAAATTTTCCCAAAAACTTCTGACTAAGCTAGTTTGTTTTCAATAACTTTTGCAATATTAACAGTAGACCCTTCAAATTTTCACCAAATGTTTCCCTAGACACTAGTTCATCGTAACTGTGTCATAAAATTTTAATTTAGGGACCCAATTTTGTGCAAGACTCCGGTATCTGACGACCGGTCGCGGACATGGTTATTGTAATGTCAACTTCTGTTGCACACTGAGCGAGCTATATTTTGAGAACAAAGATAAACTTTACACCAGGTGAAAGCTGAGACGTTTCTCTTTAAGATGATCACCTCACATTCTATGTATCTGTGACATTGAGATAGTAACGATTCAAAACGTCAAGTTGAACAGGCTACAAAATACGCGCTGAATAAAAGTCCACCCCAGGAGTCCACCCCACGCGCGTAGGGTGATTAGCGGACATTGACGGACATAATAGGGAAACCCTCGGGTCCGGACTTCGAAAATCGAAAAAATATCTTCGGCTCATAATGATCAGGGTGACATAAATCGTGGAAAAAAGTGATTTTCAGAAAAACTTTGACAAAATTTTGTCTTAGAAAATTTTTGGTCCGAGTCATTCTCGATACGTCCCTCCTGTACATCGAGAGCTCCCGCTTCCGAGCTCGTGTTGCAAGGGAGGCCTGCCTTCCGAGATCACATTACAAGAAGGAACCCTCGAGTCCGAAATCGTATATCGAAGGGTAGATCCGGACTTCGAAAATCGAAAAAATATCTTTGGCTCATAATGATCAGGGTGACATAAATCGTGGAATAAAGTGGTTTTCAGAAAAACTTTGAAAAAAATGTGTCTTAGAAAATTTTTGGTCCGAGTCATTCTCGATACGTCCCTCCTGTATCAAGAGCTCCCGCTTCCGAGCTCGTGTTGCAAGGTAGGCCTGCCTTCCGAGATCGCATTACTGGGGGGAAACGTCGAGTCCAAAATTATGTATGGAGGCCAGGGGTAAGGTGCACTTCGAAATTGTGATAGCGACAGTTGTCCGAAATTTCGATCTGATTTCGATTCAACGCAGTTCCAGAGACATGATCTGAACTATTACTTGCTAATTGATATTTGTACAAGCAATGTCACAAGATTACCCGTAAGCTTCTGACATACGAATGTGATCCGAATTTACAAATGTAATCGGACGGATGTCGCAAAAACCGATTCCTGTCCGAGAGCGAAATCTGTCCGAAATCCCTAATTCAGCTGTCGGACAGATGTCGCTGACAGACAGATGTCGCTGTCGGACAGGTGTCGCTGTCGGACAGATGTCGCCCAATCACAATATTGTGGGAGGGCCAACGGCATAAATGGAGAATATCTCATGAGCTTTTCCATTTTCTCCATAGAAAAAGTCTGATTGGGCGACATCTTGTCCTTTGAGATTGAAACTTTGTGACGGAATATGAAGGTCACGTGTTCAGGGTAGCTACGTATTTGGCTCATTACTGGACAATCACGTGACTCAGCTCTAGACGCCAGACGGTGATTAGCACTGTATTAGACAGTGACTGCTTGTGAACAGCCCTATTAAGCACCGCTGGTTGTAAGTCACGTGACACAAATAGAGCGATTCTATTGGATTTCAAATGATCACGTGATATCGATCCTGCACTCTGATTTGCTCCCGGGCTGCATCTCAGCACGCATTGCCTATAAATAGCCAGACCAAGGAACCATTGGGTTCAATTCGTTCTCTTCCAGCGAGCCAAGCACCTTCTTAACTACTTACTATAGCCGGATTTTTGATCGATTTCCAAATTGTATCACTATTATAGTGAAATTGAGTGGAATTTGAATTGCAAAATAGTCGAATTGATCTTGGCCTCTATTAGCCTGGTATGAGTCTCCAGTAGCCTTGTATGAAGAGTACACACTAAACAGTAGGCACAGTACCTACTTAGCGAAATATAACACAAATTGAGAAAATTTAACGTTTTATTTAGCAACATTTAGTTCATTTTGGTGTCCACTAATGTCCGCCAATGTCCGCCAATGTCCGTTTATGTCCGCCTATGTCCGTCTATGTCCGCCTATGTCCGCCTATGTCCGCCTATGTCCGTCTATGTCCGCCTATGTCCTGTCCTTTTTGGATTCTATGAGACAAGCGGACATAGACGGACCCAGTGGCAAATAGTCAGGCGTCCAGGAATTTAACACCTAGTCAAAATTTGTTGATAACCGGTAAAAAAAGATTCTTGTGGAAAAAATATTCACATTAATTTAAAATTAAATCAAAATTGGTCGCTCTCAGGGCTAACGCGATGTTACATCATTTTATCGACTCGAAGTTCGAATCGAGCGCATTCCTAGATTCCATGACTATTTCTTACCTATAAGATTGCTTGACTATTTTTTGCGCATTCAGACACCAAAAAAACGCGCAGAAAACGCGAGCTATCCATTCCTCCTTCCTCAACATCCCGGAATATGAAAAAATAGTCATGTAAAATAGTCATTTGAAATAGTCATGCAAAATTTCAGCTCTGATACGCTAAAATATCAAGTTAATCTTAAACAATCGACAATCTAATATGAATCCTCCCAATCCTCCCAGCCATATTAACTGGTGAACGGTGTAAATATAGAGCGGTATTTTAAAATGTAGCATTCAAAATTTTATGGATTCAAGTTGGCTCCTTTAGTCTAGATTCATTTAGAAAATTCTCGAAGTTCGAGTAATACAGTATTCTCAGGGTTTGGCGCTTAAGGAAGCTTCACATCCGAGACCGATTTCAACGAATCAATTTAATATTGTAGCTACAAGTCAACAACAGTGCAAGTGGGAAGGAAGTGAATCTAGCCATTGCTACTATATCAGGGGAACTCGTGTGTTCTAGGCTTAAGCAAGCTTCACATCCTAGATCATCTAGAGTACAGTGCAGACAACCCCCTCCATTATACATCCCTATCCCGCTTTAAGTCCGAAGTTTATCATTGTTTATAGTCCAATATTGTATCTAACCTGGCAGAAGCAAGCTTCAGATCCAGAGTCAGACCATAAATATCGACACAAGGTCGATGCCACTTTCAGAGTAGCGAATCATTCATCATGCTGATGAGAGTCAAATCTTTGAACTCGATCTACCGAGTTAGTATGAAAAATTGATTGTGGGCTAGGCTCTATACTTCTTTTAAAAAATATTTCCTTGCGTTTCAAATAAATTAAAGAATTCTCAGAAATTTTTTATTTAATTTCAAAATTTGCAATTGCATATTCATCCGGTAATTATTCTAATGGATACGCTAAGCATTTCAAACTAATCTTGACCTGGGAGAAGAGCTGACCAGTGACAAGTCGGCCGCAAAGCGGCCGAAAAATATATAGCCTTTTTTTCTTCCCAAAATGGATTCCTAGTCATATTTAAAATTTATTCCACTGGGTAGACGGACGTGTCACCCCCCCCCCCCCCCCCCCCCCCCCCCATTATGGTTAATACTCTTTACGATGGAAGTTTATCAGCGATTGAAAATATCAAAAACTCCAAATTAAATACCTGACTCCAACTGCCGGGGGCAGCACACAAATCCACCGCTTTAGAGACACCCTCAAATATACTGAACTCTTCATTCACTTGTAGCAGTTTAAATGCAGAGCGTGCTCTCCATCCTTGCTCTTTGGCTAGTCTGTAATATATATCGCGCTTGTCTTTAGAACTTTTGCCCATGCTATGTAAGAGAGATCATATTATGTTGTAACAAACTTATGGACAGCACATTAGTCGTATTATTAAGGTATTCATGTGATGCCTAAAGAATTCATTTTAATACACGTCATGCACACGTCAAGTTCATGATGAACCCTGAAAAAACAATTTATGGAATTTAACTTGAATTTTTTATCGGATAGTCATCAAATCATTAGACTGTCACGTATGTAAGTCTGTAAGTCATCTGGATGTAAAAATCATTTATATTTTAATATTACAGTATTTTATCAAACAATAAAATATTATATATATTTTGTCCGTAACTAAAGTCACTTTACAGCCCAATAATTTCCTTTGTCCTTTTAAAAGCAACCCAAAAGGATCAGGACAACATATTAAACTCGAAACACCACATTCAAGTAACAATCATGAGATGTGCAGTTTAATGAAATTCTTTAAGACATGCACACGCTCAGGTTTACCATGTTCCTTTGTCTCAGAAAAACTTGGCAGATATCTTCAGTCAAATAAAAGTTATAAAGCAGCTACTGTCATTTTTTATCGATCTTCATTTGTGGTTTTTCCAACTAACTGTCGCTGAGAAACTGATCTGAATTATTGTCAACAAATGTGCGAAGGCGCACAAGAAGCTCTTTCTTGACCTCATCAGGAACACTTGCTCTGGCTTTAGGAGTGAGCTCCTCTATCAGTTCTTCAACATTTGCCTTCGATTTATCTCGTTTCAGACATTCTCTGCAGAGTTGTTTCATTTCATTCCTCCAGCCACATTCTATGAGTTTCACTTTCAATAAATCGAGCAGTTTCTCTTTCTCTCCAGATGCCATGAGAGATTGATTTAAAACACTCCGGATGTGCTTTTCTGACATTTCTGAGCCCATTTCTTTTAGCCCCTAGCATAAGAAATCTGGTTATTTCATTTGATGAAATCATCAAGAGTCAAAAAGTCATTAATATTGTAATCACTCCATAAATGACTTTTTGACTCTTAATCTTTGGATCAAAAAATTCAAGAAAATATGTATTGATACGAAGTGCAGTGTAGTGTGTACATGAAGAATACAAATCTGATACTTGCATCTACGTGCTAATCTTTATTTTCTACACTGATTTACAAATAAGTGTAGAAAATAAAGATTAGCGTGTAGAATTACCATATTTAAAAAAAGCAAGGATGGAAACCTCAATGCACCCTTTCTTTAAAATATAATATCAAAGAATAACAAAATGTATTGTTTTTAGGATGGTGTGTGACAGTAACGAGTCCACATGGCAGTGAAAGCATGACAGTAAAAGCAGACAAAGATCGCTGGATACAGTAAAACCCCGATTTACCGCACCCTAAGGATGGCACTTAACATTGACTGGAAAGAGCGGCAGACTAACGCCAAGGAGTATGGACACCTCTGAATCAGAGCATCTGATAAGATAGCTGCACGGAGGATGAGACTTGCAGGTCATTTAGCCAGACATGAAGAACTTCTGAGTCATCAACTTCTCTTCTGGGAACCCCTTCAAGGACATCGTTGAAGGGGAAGACCACACCTCACATGTATTGACATCCTTCGGAAGGACATGGGGCTTGACAACAGCAAGGAGATTAACAAACTCATGCTGGATAGACAGATTTGGAAAAAAACTATCTCTGTTTGGACGTTGAAGCCGCCCTAAGTCGAGTAAGTCGAAGTGATTCATCGCAAACCCCGATTTACCGCGGCCATCTCTGCCAATAGGGCTTAACATAGGACACTCAATTTTGGGAATTCTTGGAAACAACACTTCCCTGTCATCATAGACTGTTTCTGTTTGACCAGAAGCAGGTAGACATGGTGGTCTAGGTTTTATTGTTAACAATCGTTTTATGGACAGTGTTTTATCCCATCATCAGATCAGTGACAGAGTTGTTTACAATTTACATGGACGTTAAACTTAAGCCCAATCAGGTAAACAAACCACCTTGTTATATCAGAATTATTAATAGTTACAGACCTACTAATCCAAAATCAGTCCAGAACCCTCAACTAGCTGATCAATTTTATGATTGAGGCCATCAGTGTTCCTGAAGAAAATGGTTTACATAGGTAGGCATGGTGTTGGTAGAAGGAACGAGAATGAAGAGAGATTGTTACATTTCCTGGCAGCAAACGGCCTACTTGCTACCAATACTTCATTCTAAGATAAGAGACCAATCCACCAGAAAGAGTAAACCATATTTCTCACATATATAGATAGACTATGTCTATATATATACTTTTTACAAGTCCAGGAGCAAAGCACTGCTGACTGATGCAAACCTTTTCACCCTTTATTTGGTTGGCGCACTTTACCACCTTCGTGCCTCTATGTCTTATCTAAGACCCAACCCTCCTTTTTCTGAATAATAATAAGAATTCTATACATTACATAATTGAAACAATTATGGCCTGGCCCCTTATAGTGGGCAGAGTATGTGTCTTTGTTGAAGTGTCCTGGTATAAACTTATCTGAGTGACTGCATTAAAATAATTTAAGGAGAGTTATCATAAAACTTTAAGACGAAAGGGATAAATACTAGGACCTAATAAAATCAAAACAAAATGCAGCCACCTAATTTGTTGTTAAGCTTTCTCTTCTCCTTGATTGACTAGAGGAACCATCTTTGGCAAGTATTAGGAACTTAGACCATTGCAAATACCGTGCTGTAAGTTTGCAAGGCATGTGGACTAAGTGGGTCGAGAGCACTCGACTTGAAAGTGGGTGTTGAGAATCCACAACTATACTAAAATTAATGATGTTCAGAAGATGAGGCAGTAGAGTGAGTAGTAGAAGCTGAAGGGGAGAAAATGTCACAAGGAGATGAGCACTATAATAATCAACTTTATCCGTACGGCGCTATACGTAATATATGTTAAAAGCGCGCCGCAGCTACTCCCTACCTCAACATTTGCGCGGGTTTCTTAAGCGCGCACGTACGTTTATTCTTGGCCGTTAATCAGACCCATGACATAACGCTATAGGTGGCAGTGACTGTAATTTTCTTCAACAATTACTGAATTATCCATCCATAAAGTGATTTACAAAATGACACCTAAACCTCGTGTTTCGGTGTTCACCTAAACGGTACTTGGCGGCTGAACTGTGGTGTCTGACGTTTGCAGCTAGATCGGACTCTGCATGATATTGTATTAGCAAATTTGTATAGTGTATAATTGTTTAGTGTTTATAATACTCTGCAACCTGGTAGCACGGCTGACACAAAAACAAAATGTTGGCCTGGCTTGTGCACAACCAAGTAAATAACACGCACTCCGAAAAAAGCCGTCTGGAGAAACTCCGCAAAATGTTCATTGTAGTCAACGGGCACAAAGAAGCACTACTAGCAATTGTGTCCTTTACCCTCCTACATAATTTGAACATTTTTGTGGCTAACTCATTGAACAACATCTGAATTAAAATGTGTCTAGTATTAAAAGATTCAGTAAGTAATTTTTTCATGTACGCTGTACACTGTAGTTAGTAAATCAAATCAAACTTTTTCGATCAGCCGCGCGCTGAACCAGTGTTGCACTAGGTAAAAATTGTGTATATTTTGTTCATTTTTGAGTGTAAATTAATTTATTAATTTATCACAAATTGTTTTATTATAATATAACCACTTATGTGAAATGGTTATTTTGACTTTAAATATTTGAACTAAATATGAATTGATTGTGGGTATAAAATAAAATTTGTTTTACTAAAAATTTGTTTTACTATGATAGTTCACCAATGGCAATTTGTGCTAGAGAGCAGAAGGCAGTGATACTGTTATCACTATCATCTCTTAAGATAGACCAGCATGGTTGGTCATTAAAGGAATGCTCCTGCAGGGTTTCCCTGTAAGAGCAGCTGCACAGTGGACAGTAGAAGAGTCTGTGATAATTGGTGTCCAATAGTAAAACAAAAATTTTAGTAAAACAAAATTTAAATTTTATTGCCATATTACAATGAATAATAATATCATAATAAACATAGTTAAACTTAAACATCCGATAATAAACTCATGAATATTGGATATGCTATCGAAATGTAAAATAAGCTTTTTACTATATCAATGAAACAAGCAATTTTTCAATGAAACAAGAAATTTAATTTTTAGCACATTTTACAGAATAAAGAGATGTAAAACAATTTATAAAAATATAATGCTCATAGTATATAGTAGTGAACTACTCGAAGATTCGTCTCAATCATACATTTTTATCAGCGCAATTCAAAATTTAAATAAAAATTCAATACCTTACAATTTGGACACTGAGGGTCGCAGTTGTTGGCCACCCTTGCCTGGAAGGCTGCAAAGGTGATGTCATGGCCATGTAGGAGCGACATAACCTTGGTGTCTGTGCTTCTGCTTGAGTAGCGAGGAAAACCTGCTACTGGGAGTTTGGAGGACTTCACCGCTTCGACGCGCCGCGCGAACTAGCATTCTTGCTTCGCATCGAATGCTCTGCTTCGCAGAGCAACGATCTCGATGGGTTGACATCGTCAACCAACTGGGAGTACGCAGACGACACAGACTTCACGGATGAGGACAATAAGAATTTGGAGTCCATGTTACCAATATGCAAGGTATTGGAAGAGTGGAATATTTTTGTCAACGAATCAAAAACTGAGTTCATACATTTCTATCTGGCTGATAAGAACGAAGTTGATGACAAAGGAGAGCCACTTCGAGGAAGAGAGGCCTGGAGATCATCGATCTCACTTGGTACCAAATTGTGCAGCAATGAGGACATAAAAAGACGCTGTATTCTTATATCTGGCAAATCTTGCTTTCCAAAACTACAAGAAAGTTTGGGAACAGGGTAAATGCATACCTCTTAAGACCAAACTTAAGTTCTATGAAGCCCATGTGGTCTTAGCTTCATCTTAATGTAGCTGCTGGGCTGCTTCAAAGCAGCTATCGAATAAACTGGATATTTGCAGTAGAGAGTATTAAAAAGGGTAAAGTAGGCAGACACCCGTCGAACTTGGTCAGAACTATAGAATTTGATTTAGATAGTAGCTAGTAGCATTTTATTTGGTTACGATTCGTATGGTCGTGATTAGATTTCGACCGTTCTGTGTACATTTGTAAATGCTCATTTCGATATAAATGTATTTAAAGTTAAGGTGCACAAACTTTTTGTATCACGTCGTGATCCCCGCGGTCGTTTAACTATGGTGGAACCCCTGTAGATTTTCTACGAGATTATATACACTAGGCGGGTCATACAACATATGACAACAAATTTGTACTTCAAATCCTTGTAGCGTGATGCGTTATTGCGTTACTAGGTTGCACCGCACACTCAATTATGCTCCTCGCAACCATTCTTGCTAGATCGGCGATCAAATGTGCGACTGGGCCTCGCTGAGCTGCACTGCGATGAATTGACATTGTCAATTAATCATTAATTCAAATCCTTATATAATCTTCACGCGATTACTTTGAAACCAAAACTGACTCGAATCTTAAAGCATAAACAGCTAAAATACAGTTAAGTTTTACAAACCTGTCACGTGCGCGCGTCTGACAAAAATGATTATTTGCTCATAGCTGATAACTCACCAAAAAATTATTTTCATGCTACGTAATAGGTTTTATATTTGAAATCAGTGTAAAAATACATTGGTATAGCTTACTTTCACAATCCCACATCTCACTCATACAGAACGGTCGAAATTTAAACGCCACCGATTTGTACAATTTAAAAATTTTAGCCTCTGATAGTATAGTTCACATAGCCATGTGTATACGCGAACTGCGTAACGCGACGCGCTTGTGTCACATCAAGCGAGAGGGCTCTGGTTAGAGCAATTAGTATAGAGCGGAATTGAAAAATTGTTTTAGTTATTAGCAAATCCGTATTTTTTCTGGCTATTTATCAAATAAGATCTTTAAAATATTTTATTTTTGACTTTTATTGAATAAAGTTATATATAAAAGTTTTATTGAATAAAGTTATAATAATACAAAACATTCAAAAAATTTTTAATATCGTAGCTCTGCACAGCAATTGTTATAATCATAATGTGCGCTGCGCGGCGCGTTAAATATAATGTACCAAAAACTTGTTTACAAAGTGTTTTAAGTAAATTAATTTTGCTTGCACACAAAAATTGTATAAAACTAAATTGAAACAGTTATACAACATTTTTGGGTGAAAATTGAAAAAAGGTTTTTTCTGAGCACACGCGCATTTCATTTTTGGTACGTTGATTTTGCTGTTTTGTAAAAAAATAGCATAAAAATGACCAAAAATACTTTAATTTAAACAATATAAACGTTTAAAGTATAAATATGGCCAAAATTATTTTAAAATGAAACTTAAACGTACGCCGCGCATATTTTTGTGCAGATTTACAGCGTAGTTTGAAAATCGAGCACTGAAGCGTATGCTAACATGGACATAATTTCAAAACTTTGAACGCTTTGAACACTATTATATAGTGAAGTTTGAGGATATTTGTAAATATTAGTAACCCTATTCACAGGAGTTCATAAACAAATTTTAACTTCAAGCAATTGCCTAGAAACGTCCATTAGCTTGATAAAACTGAGAACCAAAGCACTATTAATACAAGCACAGGCAGCTGACTTAAAAGATACTTGGACTCCAAACAATTTTAAATTGCAGTAATCAAATCTAATTGCAGCGGCACACACTTACTATTACTATCATGATTGTACTATAGACAGAAAATCTTTCAAATCGATTTTGGGCGCTTTTTAACCATTTGTTGTAATGTTTTTAGATACTAAATATCTAAATTTATAACATTTTTTATCAGAATGAATTAATTGATATTTAATAATTTATTCGGTAGGTTTATCTGGTATTGATATTGATTATATTGATATTGTTATTATTGAACGAAGCTAACTCTAGACATAGTTAATACTACTTCTTTTAAGAAAGGGACTTGGAGTATAAACGACCAAGTTTGCATAAATTTCTATCCACCCAAGAACTCAGGAGGCAAAGGTGGGTGCGTAAACTTTTGGTCTGCACTCTCCGATCCTGTATCACCCTGGATTCTTCTCGACGTATCTTTGTAAAAGGTATATACCTTCTAGTCAATCTCTTGCTACTCCAAGTCCCCTAAGATATCTGATCTAAAGTTCGTGCTAGTTATATATATATGAAATATATTTTTGTCTGCTTTAATTGATACTAAATAAAATTGTTGTTTTCTTGAAATTGTTGTTTTCTTGAGTGGTTTAACTTGGAGACAACTAGAAGACGGCTTGTAGAGGATACTCTCCGGGAGAGTCTTCTTGATCAGGTCCTGTATACAAATGATGCTCTTGTCAAGGGTTGTAAAAGATCGTTTCTCTGCTTGGTAAGAGTGATCATGTTGGGATACTTGTCGAACTTGTTGTTTCTCCGGATACTAACAAATGTCTAATAGAGAAGATTTCTAAACCTACATGGGGCAAGATTTTCTTTGAAGAGTTATAGAATTTTAGTTTGAAAAATTTTGACTGAGATTATAGTTCTACCAATGCAAATGGTGTTAAAGACATGTGGGCTGAATTACATGGTAAACTGGAGACTGTTGCCGCAGCTGTTCCAACTGCTTCGGTTTATCTCGATAACAGACCTGTCAAGTTGCCATGGAGTACATTTGAACTTAAACGAATAAAGATAAAGCGTGGGCTGAGTTTGATATTAATCCATCTGGTGTTAATTTTAGTCATGCAAGTAGCAAGCAACATACCTATGAAGTAGCAGAAATTAAAGCTATAGTTAAATATGAAAAGAAAATTACGTCTAATCTGAAGCAGAATTGTAAATATTTTTACTCAGACTATTTACAAAATAAACGTCAAGTTAAATCAAGTGTGGTTTCTTTAGATAAAGGAGATGGCACAGATAGTTTGAGTCAGCTGAGGTACTTGAAAGTGCCTCTAGCTCTGTTTTTGTGCGTGAACCACCTGGCATTCTCCCTAAAACTGAGAATTTAGGCCCTGATAATGAGAGTATTGATGATATGGAAGTCAGCAGTTCCGATATAAAATAGGAAATTTTAAAGCTTAAGGCCACAGGGGGGGGGGGGGGTCCGAGGTCGATTTTGAGATTTTGAGATATGTTGTAGAGCTCGATCTAAATTTTCAAATGCTTTTGTCCTTACCGAAAACAAAGTTTCCTATTTGAAGATATCGCGCGTTGAATTTTGAGGTTTACCTGTAATTCTATTGTAAATGAAAACTTTAAATGAAATCGTGTTCAAAATCTATCTTCTTTTTCAGTTTATGACTTAGAACCTTGTAACTTGGCAACAATGTTCTTCAAGGTATTTTGAGTTTTTGTTATGTAACGATTTATGATATCTTGCTCCAAAGCTGAGATATGAGGTTAACCATGAGTGCGGGTTACAAAATTTAAAATGGTTAACCTCATAAAAAGAGTTAGGAGCAAAATTACAACAATCGTTACATAACAAACTTTTAAATTTATGTCAGGAACATAAGTTCAAAATTTGAGGTGAAATGGATAAAAACTCTAGGAGAAGATAGATTTTGAAGTCAAAAATTCGAGGTTTTCAGGAGAGGCAAAAAACTGTTTTTTATGTTATGTGATTTTTGAGAATTTTGCCTTTATTTGTATATTTTTCAAAGTTTAACTGCTGAAATAACACAAAAACAATAAAAACAAAGCTTATCGTAGTTTTCAGTTGTAATGGCATCAATATTTCTGCCCTCCATTATCGATTTATCAAAAAAATGAAGTTAAATGAGAATTGGTTAACCTCATTTATAAAAAAAAGTAAAATAGCTACAGACAAATGAGTGGTGGCAAAGTATCCACCACAAAAATATATATTGATTCAAAGCATAATGTTTTTTTGCATTTTTTGAGGCCTCGACCCCCCCCCCCCCCCTGTGGCTTTAACATTTTTAAGAGTTCTGGTCTGGATGGTGTTCATCCAAAGTTGTTGTAATCGCTAGCTTATGACAACGATTTTGTGGAAGCAGTAACTAAATTATTTCAAAAGTGTTCAGATGTACAGGATCTGCAGTGTGGAAATCTGCATCTGTTGTAGCATTGTTTAAAAAGGGTATTAAATCCGACCCCTCCAATGCAATTATAGACCAACGTACATGACGTTGGGTGGGTGGGTCATATTTTCTTCCAAAACGCAGTTAGTCCTTGTGTACTAAGTGGTGGGTCTGCTGCTCATTTTCCACCAAAATCAGTTAGTACAAGGTACTAAGGGGGGTGTTTAACCCCAAAAAAAACATTTTACCTCAAATTTCAATTTTGGGAATGGGTTTTTTTGAGTTTTGAGGTTTTTTCCCTTTTTTTGGGTTTTTAAAAATTTTTTTCCTTTTTTTGTAACTTTTTATTTAATTCGACTACATTGAAAACAAAACCCTACTAAATAGTGGGTATAATTTGCCCATTTCCCATGTATAATGAGCTGTTTAGAGCAATTTCTGGGTGGGTATCTTATTTTATATACCTAGACACAGTTCGTACCGTGATTTCTCAACAGTTAGTACCGCAAAAGGGGGTGGGTGCCGAAAAATCAGTTAGTACCGTGAGGGTGGTGGGTGGGTCCTTTTTGTAAATTCCAAAACTGCAATTAGTCAACGTCACGTACGGCACTTAGTACCTGATCCACACAGGTACACTTTGCACAAAATACAAGTTGATGAAACATTGGTGAGATCACATGTAGTAGATTTTCTAACATCGAATTTCCAAGCATCAGCATGGATTTGTTAAGGGTAAATCGTGTTTATCTAATCTTTTAGAGACATTCAACGATATTCTTGACATTTTAGATGAAGGTGCCCTGGTTTTCTATACTTTGATTTGGCTTTGATTTTAGTAAGGCTTTCGACACAGTCCCCCACTTTAGACTTCTGTTTAAATTGGAAGGCTTTGGTGTCAAAGGAAAGGTTTTAGATGTTATTAAAAAGATTTTCTAACAGACAGGACTATGAGAGTTTGTATAGAAGGACAATGGTCTGAGGTTAAACATGTTTTATCTGGTGTTCCTCAGGGGTCAGTTCTAGGCCCTCTCCTATTCATTCTGTATGTTTATGCAAATGATTTGTCTGACCTTGTAAAGAATAAGATTCAATTATTTGCTGATGATCTTAAATTAATTGGTAATGCAGCTAACCACAGTAGTGTTGCTGAAGACATTGAAGAATTAGAAGTTTGGGAAAGTATTCGGCTTATACAATTTAATCCTGCCAAGTGCAAAGTAGTGCATATAATTAATTTTAACAACAATCCTATTTTAAATTATAAGGTATATGGTATAGAACTTGAAGTATCTGCACAGGAAAAAGATTTGGGGGTTATTACCCATAGCTCCCTGCTTTGGAACGAACAGATCAAAGCATGTCGTATGATTTGTTGGATTGTAAGGAATTTAGTTATCAGAGTAAAAGTTGTTATGATTGCTATATATAGCAATCATAACAACTTTTACTCTGATAACTAAATTCCTTACAATTCTTTACAATATATATATGAAGCTTTAATAAGACCTCATCTTGAGTATTGTGTCCAATTGTGGAATCCACCTGCGCTCATGGAAGTTGGGGGACTGTTTTGGAGCTGAAGAGCGTCCAGAGGCGGTTTACCCGTCTGATTGATGAGGTGGGTACTCTTCCTTACAGCCGTAGACTGGAAATCCTCAATTTGACAACGCTGGCAGAGTGGCGAATACGTGGGACTTCATAGAAGCTTTTAAAGTAACAAGTGGTTTGACTGATTATGGTCATGGATCGGGGATTAATTATCAGAAAGTGACAGTGCACTCAAAGTTCCCCTCAGCGATGGTTCACTTATCCCTGTGTTGCCCCAGGTACCTGATCACTGTGAACAGTCTATCAATGTTCCCCTCAGTAATAGGTCATCCTCGCATCTTGTTTCTGAGTTAACCCAAGAGCTATCCAAATTAGCAGAAGACAGTGAACATTCAGCAGAAATTATCAATTTGGAAAATCCCAAACACTCTGTAAATGGTGACAATGATGTGAGCAACTCTATCAATCCATACCAAGATTTGAGTCGAGGAGTTTTTCAGTTTGTTGACACTGCCAAGTTAGATATAGAAACCCACTATACTCATAAGTTTGAGAATAGGGCAGTTGCATATTACGGGGACTTTCCCTACGCTTACAATGGAGGCTTTCACAACACAAGGCCAGTAGCAGACAATCCATACCTAAAGTCTATTCTAGAACGCTTACGCTCACAGTTCCCAAAATTGAAATTCAATAGTGCTATGATTACCAAGTATAGAAATGGTCAGCAAGGAATTCCCTTTCACTCGGATGACGAGAGGTCAATTTCACCAGGCTCCATGATCTCCACCATCTCTTTAGGGGCTACTAGAGTCCTAAGCTTCAGATACAAACTTAGAGCTCATATTGCTGACCTCACCCTCTCCCATGGTGACATAATGAATATGACCAGACAATCCCAGACCAGCTTTGAACACAGCCTCATCCAGGACAAGTCTGAAACCATGAGAATAAACATTACTCTGCGCCTAATTGATGGCAGCGCAACCTTATCTACTCTGTCTGATGTTTCCAGTCAAGTTAAGAACACTGAACCCTCGGCCCCTAAGACTAGATCAATAGAACATTCTGGTAAATCTTTGTGTGTCTACATTAGCTCTAGTATGTTCTCCAAATTAGAGGGAGAAAAGCTATCGTCCAAACATCATGAGGCACATGTATTCAGCTACCCTGGTGCCACAGCCAATGCAATCAATGAACGGTTTCAATCAGATGTAAGAAAAGACACTCTTAATACCAATAATGTGAAAAGCATTGTACTTATGTGTGGTACAAATGACGTGGACTCTATCCTGAACAGCCCTCGCAACATGAGGACTAAACTTCTGTGCCCTGATAGTTTTTCAGGTGATGCTAGAGCTCTTGACTTTACAAACAATTGTATTGAAAAACCTGTACTTTTCCTTCACAAGTGGGCACCTGGAGCTGATATTAAAATTGTTAACTTATTACCTCGGGAGAGTTTCTCCAGAAACAAGGTTATAACTGATATCAATGAATGTATATCAAATCTGCAAAGAAAATACACCTATGTAAAACTGCTCTCAACCGAGACAAATCGTTTCTTGTTTAGTGATAAGAAAGGCTTTAGAAAATCGTCATTTTTTAGTAGTTATGGAGAGGATAATGTCCATCTCAATGATTATGGCATAGTTAAATTAGCAAGGCACTTGAAGTATCATGCACACCATTAGAATACTGCTGAATACTGACATAACACTCCTACCATCAGTTTTATTTTTACAGTACGACATCCAGACAAATACAACCTGCTTTTATTCTGTTTTTTAGTTTAAACACAACTTTACAACTTTTATTCATTCCATTGTGAATTAATAAGATTCACAAGATGACAAATTTTAATAATGCAGCTGATAGGTTTCACAACCTCTGCATTGGTCATTGTAACATTCAAGGAGGGCTTCTCAATTTAGCTAAAAGTAATGAACTTTCCCAACTTATTAGAGATCATAAATTAGACATACTTTCCCTAAATGAGATGAATCTTAATGATACTATTGACACAGACACCATAAATATTCCTTCCTCCTTCAACCTTATGCGATGCGACAGGCCAAACAGTTCTAGGGGTGGTTGTGGCTTAATGATAAACAAAAAACTAGCTTACACAGAATTAGTTATGGATAGTAAGCTTGATAACATTGAAGCATTATGGGTGAAGCTTAAGAATAGCAAGATCAATGTTTGCTGCTTCTATCGCTCTGGAAATTATTGCAGTGTTGATAACTTTATTGAATACATTCATTTTTGCATGAAAAAATTGAATGGGAAAAAGGTTATCTGGATTGGGGATATAAACATTGACCAGAATAATATCTCATCCACCCAGTACAAAAAATTAGATATGACCTTGAGATGTTACAATCTAGTTCAAACCATTCAAGGGATAACTAGAGTTGCTAAACGTGGAGACAATGTTACCCAGACTACTATTGATGTAATATTCACTAACTGTTATGCAGATTTTGTCCAATCTTCTGTTCTTGATGAACGTATTGGATATCATCAAGCTATTATGTGTGAGATAGATTGTAAAGTACCTATAGCTCCTAAATTTGAGAAGGTTGAAATTAGAAATCATTGTAAACGTAATGTTAAACAATTCTTAGACTATCTAGACACCTGTTCTGATTACAGTCCACTATTGGAAAGTACAGATGTTGAAGCTATCACAGCTGGCCTTTGTCATCATATTGAACAGGCATATGCAACCTTCTTCCCTTGCAAGACCATAGAAAGGCATGAAAAGTTCATACATAAACCTTCTACTGAACTTTTATATGCCATTAATCATACACATTTTCTTCTAAAGAAATTCCGTAAAAAGAAGGATAAGAGAGACAATGGAAATTGCAATAAATGTGGTACATGTAGCAAATGTATAAAGTGTAATGAGGCCTGGGATTGCTACAAGATTCAGAGAAATATTAGAAATAAATTAGCTAAAACCTGCAAAAAGGCTAATGTAATCGATGATCTACAAGTTAAAAGTGCCAAGAATGATCTTAAAGGGATATGGAAAACTATCAAACTGGCATCAAATATGACCCCTGGTACAACTAATTGTCAAACTATCAATGAGAATGATCCTGAGCTATTTAACTTTCATTTTGCAAATGTTGGATCAAGATTACAAAATCAGGCCCCCAATATTGAAAGAGTTAGTTTTACTGATTTTTTACCTCCTAGAACTTCTAATATCTCATTTGATAGATTCCAAGAAATAAATGAAACTGATATCCTAATGTATGTCGAAACGCTCAAGAATGACAAGGCCTCATATGACAATGTGCCTCTATTTTTACTTAAGCAAGCTGTACCACACATAGTTGAGCCACTGACCCACATTGTCAATCTGAGCCTTAATACAGGTGTTGTACCAACCCTTTGTAAAAAAGCTAGAGTAACTCCCATCCATAAGGCAGGAATGAAAGATGATCCTAATAATTATAGGCCAATATCCATCCTTCCACTTGTAGGAAAACTTATAGAATACTTTGTCGGCAAGCAACTCACTGATTACATGGAAGAGAACAAACTTTTCATCCGGCATCAATATGGCTTTCGGAAAAATCACTCCACAACTTATCTGATGTACGATCTGATGGACGAAATATATATGAGTAAATCTAAGTCTTATAAACCAGGAATCATCTTTCTTGATCTTAAGAAGGCCTTTGACACAGTGAATCATGAAATATTGCTTCAAAAATTGGCATATTATGGAATTGGTGGCATTGCTTTAACCTGGTTTAAGAACTTCTTATCTTGTAGATATCAATGCACTAGGATCAATGGCAATCTAAGCTCATTTTTAGAAGTTCTGAGTGGTGTACCACAAGGAAGCATCATTGGGCCTATATTATTTAGTATCTTCATAAATGACATCATTTATGCCTGTAACCTATCTAAGCCCTTTCTATTTGCAGATGATGGTGCACTATTCTTTGATCAAACCTGCAGAAGCACATTTATAAACATGAAAATAGAACTTATGACAATCTTTAAATGGCTCAGTGTTAATAAATTATCACTCAATGAAAAGAAGACTGAATTCCTATTGTTTGATTCTGTTGACCAACATGATGAAATAACCATTGATTGTAATGAGGTAACTTTCACAATCAAGGAGTGCAAAGAGACAAAATATCTTGGCCTCATTCTAGATAGTAAATTAAACTTCAAAAGCCATGTAGATTATATTATCAGGAAGGTCATGAAGAGAATTGGTGCCATGTATAGAAGTAAAGCACTGCTACCCATTAAATATAGGAAAATGTTTGCCAATGCACTCATGTTGCCACAATTCGATTATTTAGACACGATCTATTGTAGAGCTGGCAAGACAAAACTTGCTGAACTTGACACTCTGTACAAAAAGGTAGCCAAAATAGCTCTCAACGTTCCAAAAACAGAGAGCAGCCTTAATGTTTATAGAGACATGAAATGGTTACCACTCCATCTTAGACGACAACTCCATCTGTCAAATTATATGTTTAGAATCATCCATGACAATTGTCCTACAAACTTTATGAACAAATTTAGTTACATATCAGGAGGTAGTAGGAGCGGCGAAAGCTGCAACCTTTATGTCAATAGATCAACATCACATAAAAACTTTCAATACTTGGGGGCAAAATGTTGGAATAATGTTCCAACAGATCTACGAAATCTGCCCGATGTTAAAAGCTTTAGTGATTCGTATAAGAAACAGCTACTATCATCTATAACAACAGACCCTAATTATACCGTCGACAATTCATATGACAAATTTTACACTGCAATCATAGTCGCCGATAACTAAGTAACTTCTAATTCTTTTAAATCTGAGGCATATATAATTGATGTATCGAAAAGATATTCCCTTTTTTACCACCTTACCATTCTGATTGATTTTGCACATGACTGACATGTTTTAACTGGAGAAGGGGTTCCCACAGTGGTAGTTTTATAAACCACTTTTAATTTATTGACCTATTATACTTAGTGGTAGTTTTATAGACCACATTTAATTTATTAACTTATCATACTTAGTATTTTTTTTTGGTGACTGTATCACCCAGTTTTAACATTTGATAATTGTACAGTTTATTGACGACACATTGACTGAATGTTATTTTATATTCTAATTTATATTCTAGATATTTTATTTATTTTACAACAGACGACAACTTCCTGTTTTTTCTTCTATATTAGTTACTCATATCTCTTGTACAGACTTTTTTACAAGGACATTGACAAATGATACTCACATTAGGCATTCATTATTGCATCTAAATTATTTCACTTGCATTAGGCTTAGAAATTTATTCTCTGGTCAACAGATTTCAAATGTTTAATTAATTTGTAGTATGACAGTAAGGTATATAAGAAGTTATTTAATTTTGCTTGGGCTATTATATTGACTAGGTATTGAGGTTTAATGATGATATGGAATTTGAATTCTATATAAATTTACACTATGTGGTTGGGGCATTTTGCATAGTAAATATGGTTACTACTCATATATATCATATTATTTGATTGGTATTCGATTTCTGATTATTTCTCTAGGAATATGATTATTATATCTCAATTTGGCTTTAGGTAGGGTGCCCCGCTAAAAGAACTGGATTCTTCCAGGAAGCATCCCGTGCACAGAGCTTGGTCTACATATATATTAAATTATTAACCATTTATTCTGTATGTGCACGAAAATTTATTTCAATCAATGTTTAGAATTAGCAGATCCGCGCCGGTCTTAATCTTGTTTCAAGCAACAGATGTAGTAGAAGTTTAACTAAAATCAAGAATATCCAGAAGTCTTTTCTCCCGGAGCAAGTTATTCCATATTGGAACAAACTGTTAACTTTATAGGAATCACAAAGCAATGAAACACCAGTTAGTACTAAGCAATTATCAAAACCACACAGACAACATGTTTGTGGTACATTCTGAAATAGAACACAATTAGTATATTATTATAATGATTTGCACTATTCATTTATAAAATATCGTACAAGATATTCGAAATTTGAACTGTTTACAACGTTAATTTTTTTTCTTGTTATGTTTCTTGATATGTTTCTTAGTTGCAAATTCTTAATATTTCGACTTTTATTTCTTAAAAGCCAAACTGAGATACATAGCCAAACTGAGATACATAGCCAAGCTGAGATACATAGCCAAGCTGAGATACATAGCCAAGCTGAGATACATAGCCAAGCTGAGATACATAGCCAAGCTGAGATACATAGCCAAGCTGAGATACATAGCCAAGCTGAGATACATAGCCAAGCTGAGATACATAGCCAAGTCAAAGATAAATTTAAACTGACACTACCGTATCAGGGACAAAAGGAAATCGCGACATGTGCGGGATTGCGATTTTTCCCATTCTTTGCGACAAATTTTATATGTCGACTGTTTGGCTTATCGCAGTATCGCGATTTTTGGCCAGAATAATCGCGATTTTCTTTTGTCCCTGTACCGTATCGATGTATCTGTAATCTATTATATAATAATATATTTAATATTGCTCAGATTACAATTGGTCATGAAATTCCCCTGTACTGACTTTTTATTCCAGAACTAGTGTGATGTCTCTTACCATGTCTCTACGAAAAGCTCTTCAAACACTTCCTGCTCTTAGACACATGAGGTAATTGCAACATCTTACTTTACGTCCTCACCAAACATTTTAGGTATTTATTTTTGGAAAATCGCACTTCTGTAAGAATGATTTTATTAAATTCTGATAATATGAGCGCTGACGGCTGACCTTGAACCTGCAATAACACAGTAAGTCGGAATGATATGATTGTTAAGGTAGAAATCAACCAGTAGATCTTTCTCTCCTCTTGCAGGTAATATCGCAAGTCGCTGGATCCACTGCATTATTATATAATATATATAATGGCCTCCCTAGCTTGCCCCTTCAAATGCATGAAACAGTACTGCGCTCTTAGATATTGCACAATGTATTAGCATTTTGTTTACAGTTGCAAGCTGCAAACGCTGCACCCAAGTTATTAACTACGATATTATAGCCATTATAGAACAGCTTCCCAACATTGCTGCAATATGCTCAGTTATTTGCACCCCTTGCTTGAGAGAGACTGTAGGTATGTAGTTGGTTTCTATAAAAGAGACACGTTTTGAGTTCCATGCCTAAAAAATAATATACACCAAATATGGATTAATATATATCGATTCAGTCTGCAATTTACTTTTTAGCGCTGGTACCATGCGGCATTCTGCAAAGTGTTTTTTAATTTACTTGCTCCGGGAAAAATTAAGTAAAGTTTATTTTACAGTTTTTGAAGACGAAGTAGGTTTAAAGTATCCTTTTATTTAGTATACATTAAAAGTTTAAAGGTTAAAAGTGAAAATATATTATTAATTATTCATATCTTTACTCAGCACGGGATCTCAGGACCCGATAGCAGCCCTGTTCGCAGAGAAGCTGTCCCAATACAAGGCACTGGCAGTTGATAAGGGAGACATGGTTGACGTTAGCGAGAAGGACGTGGCCGAACAGCAGCTCCAGCTGGAACGTCTCAAGAAGATGTACATGGTATCGGGCGACGTGCAGTCCTTCCCTGAGGCTAAATTCTAGAATCTTCTCTGCTGTGTGTCATGTTGTAATTTATTGGCGAGATGCCAAGTGAGGAAAGTGGACTGTAGTGCAGCCAGCAAGGGGATCAGGTTTCAAAATATTTATCACGTTATCTTGAGGTGTTCTAGCTGGAATTTTGGTCATCATATTTTGTTCTGTAGGAAACTTACTTTCGTTGTTTGTTGGTAATACCTCATTTTTATTTCCATTACTTGTCTGATGCGATTAAGTCAATTTTTTTCCTAACTTATTTGTATAAATCACATTCGTAAGCTTATTAGGTTATTACGAATTTCATTGTTTTGAACGTGTATAAAAAGAAAGTCTGATCAAAGTTGACGCTCAAAATTTTGACATATTGACATTAGGAATCCAAATAACTCTAAATGTGATTGAAATGGACATGTAAAATGTAAATGTAGCGTGTAATATATTATTATTTCATTAATTAACGCTTTAATAATCTACGTAACTTTATTAAGCATGGAGGGGTTCTACACTGCCGAGACGTTGTTTCAGTTCGATGACCTGGACTTCAATGCCTCCAATACTATGGACAACCGTTAGTAAATCAATAAAATTATTAATAATTGGTAATTATATATGTACAGTGTACACTAATTATGTTTTTAACTTATTAAGATATGTACATTAATTGTATTGTTAACTAATTATCCATGCCTCCAATATTATGACTAACCGTCAGTACATATTTTGTATCGTAAACATTCGTTACAATAATCTTATTTTGAGTAGCACTCCAGTACCATTTATAATTTTACGTAATGACTTCTTCAGTTGGCTATTCCGTTTCAATGAATGTTTCCTGTGAGATATTATTAAAATTCCAAATGTTATCCTTTTCTTTGCAATAACTCATTATCATGGATATCAGCGATTTATCTCAATGTCCTTGACTACAAATCAAAAATAGGTAATTTCCTTGGAAAACATAGAAGTAAAACCATCCCCTCTCTCAGGTAAGATTGTGGCAGGAGCAGACACTGAAGAGGGACCGGACAAGTCCACAGTAGGTGATCTCATGATCAAGGAACCGGACCTCTTGACCCCTCCAACTACCACCAACATTGCTCTAGATAACAACAAGCACAGCGTCATCAACAACAACAACAACAGCAATAACAACAGCATTAGTAACACCCCTAACACACCAAGTGGCACGCCTATCACGGAACTGGATCACGTCACTAAGGCGAAGATCTTGGAACAGGTCGAATTTTACTTCAGCGACGCCAACGTCACCAAGGATAAGGAGCTCGCGAAGCAGATTCGTCGAAATGAAATGGGTTACGTATCAATAAAGTGGATCACGTCATTTCGCAAGATACAAGCTTTGACTCAAGATTGGAAAGCTGTTTCCAAGGTCCTGCAGGAGTCCACTCAGCTGAAAGTTTCGACGGATAAAAAGATGGTGCGTCGGAAGCACCCGATACCCAAGAAAAGTGACCAGTTTGCAGATAAAACAGTGATGGCCAGCAACTTGCCGCTCTCTGAACGTAGTGTTGATTGTGTGAAGGACTATTTTAAAGGATTTGGTCGGGTGACTCTGGTTAGGTTTTTGTCGCCAGGTAAACCGTACCCTGACGACATCACCAGTTTGCACTTACCAGGGTGGCGAGGCAGCCCCACCGCTGACATGGTTGCTGTGGAGTTTGAGACAGTGGAGGCGGCAGAGCTGGCTGTTCTGAAGCTGTCTGACAGTAACAACTGGAGGAGCTCCTCTCAAGTGCAGCTGTTGAGGACAAGACAGCAGAAACAGTTGGGTGCCGACAAGATAATGCATGGTCCCAAAGTAAGGAAGTCTTCAGAGCACTGTGCTATGGCGTACTCTCTGAACCACAGCACGGGCGTGCCACGTGACAGCAACGGGTATGGTATGGCAAAGAGTCTTCCAAAGCAAATGTTTGGAATGTCAATAAGTGGCACGTCACCCACTGCTGGCTCCTCGCCACAAAGTCACATCGTGAAACGCCCCGAGAAGTCTCCTCATTCCTACTCAAGCCGGTCCTCAGTCACGCGGTCTGGAACCGCAGGATCGTACAGCGACAGTTTCAGCTGCAGCCCCTCTGCTAATTCGTATCTGGGTCAGCGCCTTGCCCACGAGAAGAGTCACGCAAACGGCCCCGCCTTGATCGCAATGGTTTTGACTCGAGAACCTAGGGGTCCTGACGGGTCCAGGGGATTCGGACACCGTAATAACTGATAACGACAAATTCTTTTGTAGTTTAGGAGAAAACGCATGTTTTTATACGATTAAGAATTTGTAGGGCATTTTCGATTAAAAATGACGATTTATATGAACATATCCATCATGAACCATGTTATCAAATTGTTTGCAAGATTATTTGATTATGTTTCTGCCGCATTTTTACCAACAAAAAAACAGAAGACTGACTAATTGTCAAAAAATATGAAAAAGTAAGTATTTTCATTTCAAATCGTTCGAATAAACGCCAAAATTATTGTCACAATGTCGTACTTACACTGCGAGAAAAAGCAGATTGATTGTTTCAATTTTCAAAATGCTTAGAGTTTATTAAATTATTGCAGGCTTTTCAGATGTATCCCAATCTACTGTAGGTAATTTATTTAGAATTGTGATAGCAATTACCTTTTTGCAATGTTGAATATTTAAGAACAAATGCCATCATAATTATTCGAATTCGTGGATCAGTAAAACATTTGTGGCTAATTTTAATGCATTTTGTTACGAAAGGATCTTGACGTAAGGATTAACTGCTTCAAACGCAGAGTGCTTTTGAAAATATGTAATTTCGCGATCTTAAGATAATTTTCAAGAAGGACAGTGTACTATGTTGCCTGTAAATATGTGTTTTGAAAATAATTTCGTTTCATTTTACATAAACTCGTCTGGTTTTACGTGTCCTATGGTGATGACGATAAACTGTTTGAGATCTCTCGTATTGCTCGTTTTATTCGTTTTGTCGAATACAAAGGCCGACTGAAACGCGCACGGAAGTGTGCGCGCGCATTAATTATATTCATAATTAAACTGCCCTGCATGCATGCATGATCTGGTTAGCTTTAATATTGCCATGTCCATTGTCCTCCGCTTATTATCATGCATATGTGCACTTGGCAGAATTTTACGTAACAATATATTGCAAAGCATCGTTCTGATAGATATGGTAGTTAAAAATGCTACTTTTCTCCGAAAATAATGGAAGTAGTCCAAGATGTCTTGAAACAAAATCCATCGCGAGACGACCAACATAAACATCAGTTTCCTCTGAACCGTCGAAACCGTCTCTTTGATCGTTATGTCCAAAACAATTAAGGAGGCAGGGGGGTCTTTCTCTCGAAATTGTTTTTTATATAGTTAAGTTTCTGATAGAGGGGAATGATATCTATCAGTTGCTTTTGGCCCCATGGGAAAATATTTTGTTAGCCGAATTTATCGCCAGTCTAACTCTCTAAGGTTTACTTACTAACCACTAACTGGGCCGCGCTCAGCCTGTCATCCCACATTCCGCCGAATCTCTATTTATGAACATAAATAGGCCCACCTCTACGTACCCATGTCAATATGTTCATTATATGCAAGCCTCTTGATTATATAATAGCCTGAGGTCCCCAGGTAATCTAAAGTCAGCGCTCATGTCACATGTGTAATACTAATTGTATTGCGCGAGCGATTTTAAATTTTTTTGAAAACTGGCCACGGGCCTAAATATTACATATCAATCAATTACAATTCATTACATTACCAATATTAAAAACTGTCCAAAATATCTAAGAAAGTATTCTCTAGTATAGCCAAAGGGCTCAATATTTAAACATTAAATCTATTTTTTATTTTTAATTGCGTGCCCTGAGCTGAAAATCGAGTCTGAAAATCTATCTTCTCCTACATTTTTTGAGCAATCACATTGAAACTTGATTGACGGTGTCAACCCATCGAGATCGTTGCTCAACGATCAACGATCAACGATCAACGATCAACGATGCGAAGCAAGAATTATGCTAGTTCATAGTTTGCGCGGCGCGTCGAAGCGGCGAAGTCCTCCAACTTGAAACTTAGGCCTTAAAAAATTTTTAATTCGATTTTGAAAATCTTGGACCTCGCTTTTTGACGATTTTTCTTGTCATACGTTGTATGTCCCGCCGCGCACGAGTGCGCGGCTCCCCTGTATCGTAGAAACTATAGTGAAGCGACCGTTTTTTTCAAAATCGAATTCAAATTTTCTAAGGCCTATCTTAAAATTCTGATAGACCAGAATCTTGTAAATGGTCCTTAGTAGGTAGTGCGCCATCGACAGTGAGCCGCGCGTGCCGACTGTAGGATGGTTTTTTAGCGCTTATTTTCTTCAAACAAATAGATATTGAGTATTTTTCCCGACCTCCAATTGCAACAAAAATTGGTAAGCTTACTCATAGACTTACAAGGAAAGTGTCCGAAAAATTACAGCTAAAAGCAGCGTATTTTGCCCCATTTTGATTACTATATCAACTCCGATATCCACCAAATTTTTCGGACAGTTGTGAAAGCCCTATTGGAAGGTCGTCGCCAATTTCCAAAATGATCTCATTCAAGGAACTGGAGATATATCCGAATAATACGACAAAATGGTCAAATTTGGACGAATTTGGTAAAATTACGCGACTTTTACAGCTACTTTTGCTCCAAAAGCCGCGCACCATCAAATATGGCACCTAGGCAAAACTCACTGATCTTTCCAAAAAGGTATAACAAATTTGATATCGTGAAAATCCTCACAGTCTCTAGAAAACAGTGGTACAAAAATTTTTAAAATCCGAGCAAATTTATTTTTATCGTGCACCCCCTATCCTTATGCCTTAGAACATATCTTACAAGTTTCAAGGTGATTGCTCAAAAAATGTAGGAGAAGATAGATTTTTAGACTCGATTTTTAGGGCACGCGATTGAAAATCGCTCGCGCAATACATGCACAATACAATCACACATAAGCGCTGACTTTTGACAATTACTGAAGCTCCATGACCAAAAGCCGCGCGTTATTAAATATGGCATTTACAACCTAAGCGAAACTCTTTAAAGCGCGATGCACTACTGGGCCGCGCCGTGCATCCACTAATGCTTCTTGCAAGATCGGTAAAATGAACCATTGGGCCTTGCCGAGCTGCGAAGGATTAATATCTGATATATATATATTGTAAATTAACGAAACTCACAGATCATTCTAAAAAGGTATAACAAATTTGGTATTGACTATTGTGAAAAAGATTTGAATCACGTCGTGACTCCCATTTAGTCAGTTAAGTGTCAGTTAAATGTAATAAGCGCCAAGCGCGAGCACAAAACAATTTTCGCTAAAAATGCTACACGGCGCTTGTTCGCCGCGCGTGCTTTTTTCGCGCAAATTTTTAGTTTTTGGCCTATAGTATATAGAGGCTCTTACGGGCAAAAATACGTGTATTCTGCTACGAGTTTAGAGACCGAACCGCTAATTAGACACAATAGTATAATGTCTAAGGATCGATAATATGTTAAGAAGTATAAATTTGGCTTTATTAGTCACGTGCTATACCAATGCGCGTTTTAAACTTTGACAGTCTATTACTCTAAGGCAAATAGAGTAATCATATTCATATTTTGTCAGCAATAAGATCACATTATTTTCTATTTGGTGTGAAAGTATGAGCTAGAACGGACATAATCTCGCTGAGTTATAGCTGTTTGAAATTTATGATGAACGCGCGGGTGCCAATTGAGAACAACTAAATGCTTTTGCGCGTAGTGCGCGTCTAAAATTTGGCAAAAACGCTTGCGGAGTGACAATATTCAAACTTCGATCACAGTGCTGGCAAGCACGACCGGTGCATTTATTGTGGGTATACTATGTACCCCCTTTACTATTATACCCCCTTTACTATTATACCCCCTTTACTATTATACCCCCTTTGGTACACGTTACAAGCCTCTTTCGTGCACGCGAAGCGTGCACTCCGGCCGAAGGCGGCGGCCGAAGGCCGCCGCCTCCGGCAGGAGTTTTTCAGGCATTAAGACTCATCGGAAGTCGTTCAGCAGATTTATTTTTAGTTCAAAACATTCTAATTTGATGTCAAAGATGACAGGAATAAAAAATAGTTATGTTGAGATTTTAATAAGAAATTTGCATAAAATACTCGCCAGCACTGTTATACGAAATTTGGTAAAAAACCCAAAATCGCCATATTCAGGTGCCTTAAAAACCATGTTAAAATCGAGTTAGAGATCTGAAATTTTTCAGGGCGTCTAGATGTTGACCAAATTGACTGCAAAAAAAGTTTCAGGTTTCAGGAGCATCGGGAAATGGGTTTTCTAGAACCCCTGTTTTACGACAGATTGTCGGGACATATACATACAGATATACATACATATATATTCAGGGATAGACGCTTTGCCAGTCAATTGTAGCCTGTATTTAAGTGTCCATAGATCATACAGTTCCAGTTTTGCAGTTTCCCGTGCGTTGTAATTTTCAGCTCTCCTCTCTCTAATTGCAGCTCTCTCTATAATTAGAGAGAGAGCGCGACTTAGGGAGATTGATATTTTGGCTAGTTCAATAAAGTTATAGACCCCGTCCCCTATACCTTGGATGGAAACGATATACCAGCATGCAGCAAGCAGCACACTCAAGGCAGCTCAGCCCTACTTCAACTCCGATTATACCGACGCAACTTCGATTACACCAACGTAACGGAAACATCACGTTGTCAGATCAGGGTTTGGCGTATCACTTCATTAATAAACCCATCTGCTATTCCTTTTGCGCTTAAGTTTTAATATGTCTTTACTTACGTAAGTTTTAATATGACTTTACTACTTACGTAACGATCTATTATGACTTTACTTACGTCTTCAACGTTCTTTTATTTGCAATCTTTCATCTTCAATAGCATTTCAACTAAAGCATTTTCTCTAAAGCTGGTAACCTGCCACTCTTTAACTAATTATTAACCATGATCCTCTTCTAAGTTTTTAGCTTTTACTTTATAAATTCATCTACTATTTCTCTGCGCTGAAGTTTTATTATGACTTTACTCATGCCATCACCTTTCTTTTATCTGTCATCTAACATTTTCATCAGCACCCTTCTCATCAGCTGGTAACCTGCTACTCCTTTAAGTTTTAACATATGGATATACTTCTAATTTAGATTCTGTTTTGGTCACTTATTTTACAACTTAAGTCGGCAGAGTCTTATTGCCCGCGCATTTGCTTGCTTCAATTTTAGCCCCCTTTACTCTCGCTTGCGCTCCCCTTAGTGTCACAAACACTAGTGTAGGGCTCCTTTTCGACTGAGTCCTGTTTCCCTTGCTCATGCTCACTAGTTAGTGCCGTATTTTTGTTCACACACTCCCGCGCACGTAGCATTTTTTTTTACAGCTAGGCACTGGAAGATGACTTCATTTTGCACAGTGTAAACATTCAATCGAATAACAGCACAACTACGGTGCACATTAAAAACAATGTTAAATTAGGCCTTCTTTCGGACTTCTTCTCAGTGATTAAAGTGCTGCTACCTAGCCCTGCCTACCATTGAACTGTAATTCAAAACGTTCTTTTGATGTTGCCGTACTGCACTGATCTCTCCTCGTTCACTTGCCTGGCCAAGTGCAGTGTGGCGGCTCCTTAACTACTATTGTAGGCTTTGTGTGTTTATTTTAGGCCATATAAACTTGGCTGGACAGCTCTTGACCACCCATCACAGCATGCACCTCAACCTCTCCCACGTAACCTCCTTGTGGACCACTCTCTAGTAAACTCTTTACCACTATAATTATCCCACTATTACTGTTTTCCCCATTCTTCAATATATTCGGATCTCATATTGTGCACACTCTTTTAGTGATATGTTTCAATCTCCATTGCGACATGTTTCAAGTTAATATCTTCAGCCCACTTATTATCTTGAGTAGTTTAATTTCCCCTTACTCTGTGCCTAGCACTTCACTCTCATTAGTCTGCATTTAGTGTTTAAGCCATTAGTAACCCTTCTCTCCTTGTTTTCACTGTCCGTTTACCCAGCATAGTGATAATTACCTGCTACTTTAATTAGTCTAACTCCTCCTACACGAGGAATTCTTAACACGTGGCTACATCACGAGTTACCCAGCATAGTGTTATTTACCGGATACTTTAATTTTTCTCGACAATTTGTCCCTCTTTGTTGTGATATGTTTCATTCTCTTTTGCGACAAGTTAACCAGTTATTAGCTTCAGCCCACTTATTATCTTCTAGTAGTCTATATAGACCCTCTTTACTTTATAACCTCATGGTTGTGGCACTTAATTCTAGGGTGTTTTAGTCATTAACAGTTAATCTTCCGATTTTACGGTCTGTCATACGTTCACTCAGCACCTGTACTGATTACCTGTATTAATCACTAATCTCCATCTCTTTGTTTTTCCCAGCCGCTAATCTGTAGCTCACTTTTAATCGACCCAGTTTAGACCTCATGTCATTTAGATCTTCTATGTTGAGACAAGTTTTCAGATATTGGTTTTATAATTACGGTACTGAGCAGTACTATTTATCACAACTACCTATTTATATAAGTATATAGCACACTTCACAATCGACCCATCTCTAGACCCAATCATGCAAATGAGTTTATGTCACCATCACCTGCAACAAGAGTATGTTACCAGCATCACGGACAAATGATAGGACAAAGAAGACACTATCTGCCACACTTATAGAGCCTGGCAAACTCTAATCAAAGGTAAGTCTGGCAGTGGTTCACACTCTGTTGATATCTCTTTAATGAGACTTGATTGAGGCCTCTCAACTTCCCTAGTTGAGTGTGTCCCACAACCAAGCTCATTGCCTAGAAGTCCTGCATTATTATAATGAACCTGGACATACGTGGCAAGTATAAGCTCTTGAAACCAAACCAAACCAAACCAAACCAAAGTGTCCATAGATTCAAAAGTATAAAAGATACAGCCATTTCCGACCACAGGTCTTGCAAATAATTATTTACACTTTAGTTTACATTGTATACAAAATTTATTTGACGTCATAAACACCCCTTGATGACGTCATCAAGTTAACCGTTTTTAAAACTTGATTTTTGACAAAGTAATAACTTTTAAAATTAATTTTAACCCATTAAGGAGTAATTTTATTCAAAATCTGAGGAAATTTTCATCTTAGATAATTGTTCAAGCATTCTGAAAATCTACCGGAAAGTTTTTCTAGCTTGCTCCTTCATAAAGATATTTGTCATTGAAGTTTGTGCTTTTTTGAAGAATTATTTTATAAAAACGTCAATTTTGCGATTTAGTATTCTTTGGTGTTGGGCCATGCCTTGGGTTGTGGAGCTCAGTTCTGCTTCCTATAGGTATAAATTGTGCATTAGGCTAGTTTTAAAGTTGAAAATCGAAAAGTTGCACACGTGGGGACACGCCCAAATTGATAGAAAATTGCTAAAATCACTGAAAATTGCTGTTTTCGTCATTTTCTGTCAACTTTAGAGTGCCGTTGTGATTACAGTTCTTCTTGAAATACTTTGAAACTTTGCATGCTTATCAAACTATATATAAAACAATTACATGCAAAAATTTACGGCGATTCAATATTGGATGCGCATGCAACGTCCGCTCAAAGTTTGCACGTGCGAAAGGTGAGAATTTTGCTCATTCGTGATTTCCAACAAATTCTGCTTTGCCACGACAGTTTAATGTCATTATATATGAATTTAATGTCAACTTGAATGAGTATTAAGTGGTATATTCAGTCAGTGATGGACCGATATGCTTACCTAAACACAAGGAAATGTTTTTAAAGGAAAAATTTCGAAATCGTTGAAACTTCCTCCTTACCTTACTCGGGATTATTATGACCGGGATAAAGTGGTGGGTTGAGGATAATTTCGCCATATTTTTCCCGAACCACATTTTCACCGGTCGTTAATAAACCCGCCTACTCAGCTTTTAGGGTTCCCAAGGGGTATGGGTGCTCATATTTTAATCGTTGTCTTATATTCACTAAAGAAGACTATTGGGACACTTGTTGTAGGTTTTTCGACTTCATTTGGCTAAAATTGCAAAAAATTCACCTTTTTGCCCAATTCTTGTCATATATCCTTATTGTCAAATTTAATTTAAATAGGCCAATTTTTAATTTCTTAGGTATTGACTATCTCTACATAATGAAATAGGACTCAAAGTAAAAGTAACAGTTAAATTAAAACTTGAATTAATTAAAACTGATGAAAGGGATGATCCAGATGAAGATAACGAAGATGATTACAACTTATTGGAAGACTAAACAGCTCTCCCTTTATCTTAATATCGATCTGGTTGTTACGCTTCAAATGTTAAAAATTATTTTCCATCTAGTTTGATTAACCACGAGTCATTATTTCTGTCTACTTTCGACAATTATTGATAATTCGACTTGTTTCACAAGTTTTAACAATGCGAAAATTTCTAAACTTGCTTATCTCTAATAAGGAAATTTACATCTGAGACAAAATTTTTGAATCAAAAATTGAAAGGTTGGACACCGGTAAAATGGCGACCGGGAAAATGTGGTGGGTTTTGAGCAATTTCGCCATATTTTTCCCGAACCATATTTAAACCGGTCGTTAATAAACCCGTCGTAATAATCCCGAGTAAGGTATTATAATGAAGATATCAGTTTATATTTCGACTTTATAAAGTACCCTGACAAATTATAATCAAAAAGAGATGATATTTAACCAAAACCCATAATCATGGGTAGAGTGGACCGCTGCCAGTGTCTCTCTTTCCCAAACAAAAGGAAATGATATTAATTTGATTGACCGTTCTCAAATGCAAAATGATACCGAGAATGAAATCGGTCGCTCGCTTTTCCCATTCATTTACGATTGTAATAGATTAAGAAGAACTACCCAAAGGCAGCTGTACTCGGCAATAAAGATTCAATAAACTTCAGCTAATGCAATAAGTGATAACTACCACCCTTACCCCGAAATACTAGGTATCGACCCGAACGCAACCCAAAGAGATTTTTACAGCATCTGATTGACATGTAACCAATCGAAAATTATTACAATTCGTAAGCCGTGAATGAATGGGAAAAGCGAGCGACCGATTTCATTCTCGGTATCATTTTGCATTTGAGAACGGTCAATCAAATTAATATCATTTCCTTTTGTTTGGGAAAGAGAGACACTGGCAGCGGTCCACTCTACCCATGATTATGGGTTTTGGTTAAATAAAGTATATGAAGTGGGTACTTCTCAGAAAGGAAAAATTTAGGCAAACACGATGTGACTATTTTTGGGTTGATTTAATACAACTGCAAAAAATTATTCAAACTTCAAGCAAAAAAGTCAAAATGTTTACCACTTTTTTGGATTTTTACCTGCGCTAAAATAGAGGGATTTGTTTTATTTTATACTATCTTGTGCGGCTGTCTTTTAGCTATCTTTGTGCAAATTTTGCCGACATGCCAACAAAATTAACTTGCTCAAAATATCAAAAAACATGGTTTTTTGGCCTTTTTTTGGCCCAAAAATCGGTTTTTTGCGATTTTGACCGCGCTAACTCAGTCCAATCATCTTGAAACTACTTTTAATCGATTCTACGGTCTAAAATACGTCTAGTAAGGTGTATCTGGGGTCCCTAGCGTATCATGCAGACAATGCCCGTAAGAGCCTCTACTATTATAACCTTCACAATTCAAGCTCATTACAATCCTGTAAGAATTATTTCAAAATATTTAATATTTTAGGAGTTATAGGCATTTTAAGCAATAAATTAACTATTTTTCGTCCTTTGTACACTTTTGCAATGCACAGGAGGCTTACATACATTTCGACGTTATCGTGCTACACTGTACACGGTGAATTTTCATTATTCACAGTTAAAGGCAACTTTTGGTACCAAATTTATCAAAATCAGAGACAAAAATTCTTTACCTGGGGACCTCAGGCTATTATGTTCATAAGCTTACTCATAGACTTACAAGGAAGCTGTCCGAAAAATTTAAAGCATACCCAACCACCAGCGTATTTTCCCCCATTTTGATCACTATATCAACTCTGATATCCACCAAATTTTTCGGACAGTTGTGAAAGCCCTATTGGAAGGTCTTCGCAAATTTTCAGAATGATCTCATTCAAGGAACTGCGAAGATGTGGCAGAATAATACGACAAAAATCAACGAATTTCGTCAAATTACGCGACTTTTACACCTACTTTTGCTCCAAACGCCGCGCACCATCAAATACTACTATTAGTATTACTATTAGGCCAGGGGGTGATTCGGAATCAGCGTCTGAAAATATATTATATCTATTCAAGTTTGAATTTGGTTTCAACTGTCGAACTTACTGGGCCGCGCTCAGCCTGTCATTCCGCCGAATCTCTATAATGAACATGATAGCCTGAGTGCTGAGGTCCCCAGGTAACTGTCGAACGCGATCGACGTGACGGGGGCCTTTTTAGAACAATTTCGAAAATCGAGTGTGGAGACTGGAGTGTAAAATGATTTTACCTGGTAATACTAATGAACCCCAGGCTATTATCAATTATGTTCATAAACATAAACGAATAGAGATTTGACGGAATGACAGCTGCTGAGCGCCGCCCAGTAAAAAATGATTTAGCACATAGCAGATTAGCACGCCTGTTTATTTTTATCGTGTACCTCCTACTCCTAGTTAGGGTTGTGGTTAGGGTTATGGATAGCTTCGGGGTTATGATTAGGCCTAGGGTTGGGCCTAGGGTTTATGTAAAACCGTAATGTTCGGCTGCAAAACCATAAAAACCAAAGTCACGTGATAATTTTTGGGCGAGCGATTTAATAAAAGTTCATGTCGTTAGTCGGCGTCGAGCCTCAAATTTAATTAAAATTCAATCCCATCACGTTGTAAAGTGAAGGTCCTCCATTGGTTTAACAGTTTCTGGCACTACCTTATCCCCAGAATCAGGCATCACGTATCATGGCACTGAGACTCTAAAGTGACACGTCGTCGTCCAATCCCTAGACCTACAGTTATTGGTCAGACTGACCGCTGGCGCTAGTGGCCGCTACTGATTAAAGGAAATTAGCACAGCTGATAGAATGATTTAACTCATTGTTGTAACGTAACGTCCTTGTTAAGGCCAAGGGGACTGGATGAACTGACTGTGATACCGGACGGAATGATAGTGGAAGTTGCATATACTGCTGATTAAACTGGTAGGTTATCCTCCTTAGTCTTACTGATGAACCTTAATACTTTAAGTTTGAAACAAAGGTAGAGCATGGCGAACCTTTTTTTGAATGAAGGCCATTGAGATGTTGTAAATTTGCCTAACAGTATTCGGTATTCAATGGTTATTAATATTAAGAGTGTGCACTGTGCAGGTTGAATAAAGAAATTTAGTGCAAAATTACGAAGCCTAGAAAAAGGAGGGTCACTTAAATCAGCAACGCACCAAATATTTAATTATGGTCAGAATCCATCTTCGAGTTTGTTTAGGTATTCGTGACTTATCATAACTTGGGATAGATGAGTGTCATGTACGAGTAATGCAACATCTCGGACTAGATGAGGCCAGTGATTGGACAAAGACAAATAACCATCAAGCATGCATAAACATAAATTATCAAACCCTTCAATTTTACTTCAACACACCAGCTGAACTTATAATATAAGTCTGATACAATTTAAATTGTGGAATCCTCATTAGCCCGCAGATTTTACTTTTTCAGATAGAGGCGATCAAATGTATGTAATTTGCATGAACATGAGATATACAATTTATTATGCTGTAAAGGCATATTGGCCCAAACTACTGTATTAATTATATTAATTATAACAGTTTAGCGCAGATTTTAAATTTAATATGCAAACTTCTGAAAACGTTTCCTTCTGTTTACAAATGATTGTGTTTCATTAAGGGACATGAAATACCTACCTGGAAATTTCTTAAATTTGACAGGACAGATAGATTTGCAACATACTTGAGACTGAATTGTGGCCGGAAAATCAGGGCAAATTGGTATATCGTTTACAACAGTACTGACTCGTGGAATCAAAATCAAACTGTAGCTGTTTGGGAACTACCATCTAAATAATAATATTTTTCCAAGTAATAAGTATAATCCGTTGATGTAATCCAAAAAAAGAGCTTCAGAACTCCCTTTTCCTAGTAATTATGAGGGAACTTGATTTTGCTATTATTGTCTCAAATACGTCAGCTACTCAAAATGAGTATTGCTTTCCGATACCTACGTGCAAGTACAAGACCCAACTGTTATATCAAATCCAGACAGCCAACAATATGCCGCACTTTTTCAACCTTGTGTGGTATTGCTACTACCACTTCACACTGTGGGAACATGACCTTCGTTTTTAGGATAGAAACTAGCAACCATAGTAGAAGAAGAAGAGAACATGCCTTGATGTCTGAGGAGACAATGAAAATACTGATGAAACCAAATACTTACTGGTGAAGAGTATTTAATCGTAGGTACGAGTATTATACCAAGGATCGTAATTTATATCACCCCATCATTCGGGCATAAATGCTCATAATGATAAATGCTCATAAATGCTCATAAGTTCTGTGATCAACGACCAACGTAGGTCATTTAGTGCTCCGAATTTGGCATAATCTGTCGCTTAACGTCCGTATTGCAGTAGCAGTCTACGTTTCGTAACGAATCAGTTGGTACCAGGTATAAATGTTTTTAAAACTGGATCCTTTTCATCCAAATATTTTCAGTTATTTGCGATTTCATCGAAAGTGGTATTTTTCCCAGAAAAGCATATATTTTTGGTGAAAAACATTTAAATTCTCATTAATACTTGTTTGTTTAAGATCAGCTAATAATTTGTTAAAAGCCACACAAATAATAATTTAAGTGACTGCCAAAAGTGGTCGCCTCACCTGCAGTCTTACCAACTTGTCCAACATCGCTTTTTACAAATTCTCACAGAGACGTTATATGCTTATATTTTTCACAGCCTTTCCTATTTTTCGTATTTTATTCAGAAAATGAGGATTTATTTTTGCCTCTCGTTAATATTTTCGGTAGATTACTTGATGTTCCATAGCTAAAGTATGACAAAATCATAACAATAGAATATAATTACGGAAGTAATTGTACAGCACAAGTATTCAATCCACAAAATGGCCCCGTTACAGATATTTCTGATAATGCACTATACAATATAATGCTTAAGGATGGGAATTGTCCGTTTATCCATCAAAACAAATAGCATTTTTAGCTGAAGATAGCTGCCTCGATAAATTAACTGTCACTATATATCTAACGCCCTTCAAGCTGTCTCCAGTTTCATTTTGTCCACTCCATTTTCGACTGGCTGATATTTCTCGTTCCCGGCCAGCACCTCCACATCGTAGGGAGTTTCAGGAATGTTCTTGCCGGTAGTGTCGTTGAGGAATGACACAGCCACCATGTACACAATGGTCATTCCAGCAAACAGTGCCAAAGGTACTCTTCTATCTGTGATGTCGTATAGGAGGGTGGTGTATATGCCACTGAAGCTCCCTATTCTTGCGCAGCTAGAGCTCAGAGACATGACCGTACCTCGGTGAGTGGTAGGAGCAAGCTCGCTTGTGTAGAGGTAGTTGATGGCATAGGCAGAGGAGGTGACTATGCTGCCTACCAGGCACGCTGCAAACTCCAGCGTCCATTCTTCTGTGATCTGCACGTCTGTCATGGCCAAGAAGAAGAATATGATGCCAAACATCAGAAAGAATTGGACAGCTCTTTTTCGTCCCAGGAAGTGGCAAGCGGGGATGGTTATGGCGAAACTTAAAACTTTTCCTAGGGCAGCAAAGAGGTAGCTAGTATACAGGTCTTTAGATATCTTTCCCCAGCCGAAGTCGAACCCGTAGAAAAGGAACGCAACGGCAAACCAGCATATAAAACAAAGGAGAGTTTGTTTTCGCAGGCTAGGATACTCCTTAAAGTCTCTGAACTGTTCGAAAAAGTTTTGCACTCTCGTTGTGTAGATTAGTTCCACTCGGTCCATATCTAGAGCTTTCTCGTTGTCACACACTTGTGAAAAGGACTTCAGAATTCTTTTAGCCTCTTCCTCTCGCCCTCTGACAAGAGCATATCTGGGAGATATGGGAAAAATAAAAAGTATGGGTATGAGGAGGACGAAGTTAAGGGCTCCAGTCACCAAAAATATGTATCTCCAGTACGGAATGAGATAGCCAATAAGCACTATAATTACATACCCGACCGACCACATGATCAGTATGAAAGCGCTAAGAGAACCTCTGAGATAGGTCGGGGAAAATTCTACTGCCCAGCAATATATTCCTGTCAGATTCATGAACATACCGATCCCTTGGAGAACTCTAACAGCCAGCATGACCTCATAGGACGGACACCATGTGGCGCAAATAGTCGCTATACCTGCTATAAAGTTTCCAATTACGGCCCCCTTCTTTCTTCCAAATCTGTCAAAGACCGCTGTGGAGGAAACTAGCCCAATGAAAGCTCCAATAAAGAAGAAGCTGGACACCACTGAGAGCTTGCTCTCTGACTCACAGTAGATCCCCCAGTCCATAGAAAAGCTCGTTCTTTCACTTGTCCAGTTGAAGTCTGTGCCTGCCACCAACTGGTTTGTGCACATGGGTTTTGCGGTGTAGAAAGCCTGAGAGAAGTTACTTTCAGCGAAGAGATTTAAGCATTTCTCCGAGACACAAGTCCACTCCGAGTAAGGAATGAAGCCTGTGAAGATGGTCATGTAAACTTGAGCTGCGGTCTGGGTGTTAGTTCCAGTTGCTGCGATGAAGACGAGAAGTAGCTTGATGTTTATACCTTTGTATATCTTATCAACTACCTGATCTATCGTTAGGGATTCCTTCTTCGTCTCCTCTGTCTTTTCATCGCCAGCATCAAGCTTTTCCCAGGTAGCCAGGCCCATTCCTAGTGTTAAATATGTTTTAATATTTTACGATATCCTTGTTCAGGAGGGATTGTATTTGTAATACTAATCAACAATGCTGTTTACTTGAAATATTTATTGAATCGCATTCAGCTAAAAAGAATTGAAAGTAATTACAAGCGTGCTTGTCAATAAAGGTGAGGCGCAGGAAGCGCTTCTCTAAATAATGAGGTTGGGCTCCACTGGGTTCCAGTGATACCATCCATAAGTGGTACAGATTACAGAATCACATATTTTGCTTCATATTTTTTGCATTCTTACGTGTAATTTGCAATAAAAATTACAATAGAGTCGATAATTAAAAGGCTATTTTTCTCTACATTAGGTTATGTTGAATCAGGAGAGGAGATAGATCAATATCAGTCTTGATCCTCAGGAACGACAAAACAATTTCAACGCATTACCAAATGATAATGCGTTTAAGTATATCTCCATAACTGGTAATTGTTAAAATGGCTGAAAACGTTGCCACCAGATTGAGCCCGGATCTCATTGTTGTCTTCTACCATTCATCTTCAGGATCCCAGTTTCAAATTAAAAGTCGCATGTTTATGATTACGTTCAGTAATTGGCCGGAATTTTTTACGAACCCGCCTACTTTATTAATTATAATTAGAGCGACCGATTTGATCGTTTGTGAGGGATATAAATAAATCAAAAACTCGTCTATTCTTAAGGTTGTAACTGACATTACTATCGCATACAAATTACGTCATAATAATGGGTGGTGTTTTGGCAGTCTCCACAAGTTATAATTGATAGGTTGCCGGTTCGAACCCCGACATGTACCGTAAATTCTTAGGGAAGCTTATGAATCATGCCATGCTCCACTCAACAAAATGATATGAAAGCCGTGATCTGTAGTTGAATCCGACCTGAATAAGAAGTCACAAGAGTAGCACTAGCTAAAATGGTTACTGACACTGTCGACTACTGGCACACAACCCTAACAGTCATTGGACAATTCCTTGGCTTCCTGTAAATAACAAAGGGGGCAAAATTATCGCAATAATTTGTATCTTTTATATTATAATCGTTACAACTTATGTTATGGTTTTATAAGAACGTATGCTGTTACGAGTAGTAACAGTTTTGGTTACCGATCAGAGAGAAATAGTAGCTGCTTAATCAGAAATAACGAGATGAGAAATAAGTAATTTTGGTACTAGACGGACAGCAGTAAATTTAAATTTGTTGCGTACGGGATTAATACAGACTGTCACGCCTTTTTTAGTACGTGTTCGATCGGCACGCGAATCAATTAAAATTCTTATGGCAACCAATAACGGCTCTTACATGCGGGACCATTTTTGAAATGAGAAGGTCTAGTTGTACGGTGAACACTGCATGCAGTAGGCACTGTTCAATGCTTTGTCGGTTATCTATAATTATCACGGATTGATGTGTGGAGAAATAATTAACCGTTAACCTTATAAACCTAGAAGGGCCTAGAGAAGGTTCGACAAAAATCTGCTGAGTCATTAAATTTTACTGAAATTTAATTTATTCCTGCAAAAATGTTCATTCTTTTCATTTTTGGCTAATCATCAAAGTGTGTTTTAAGTTGCCGTCGCCAAATATAACGAAATTAGAGTAATGATAAAATCATACCGAGTTTAGTAAATGAACGAATGAACAATAGCCGTGGTAACAAAATCAAATGATTATACTGGATTAGATTGAATTTTAACATTTTATCTTAACTTAACTAGGAATGAATTTAGGATATCAAGCTTTAAACTTTCTTGTAAAACTTTTTTCCACCAATTTGCCATGATTCAAAGGAATAAGTTCAAAGTTACTACCACCAATTGCACATAGTTGCATAAAATGGCCCTATGACTTTATAAAAACGCACTATCGCCAAATGCCAATGGCAAGTCTATTCTTCCAGTCGTAAGTCGAACAATGGCACCAACACCTAATTTGCGTGTCATAACTGATTTATGGCATAATTAAGAAGACAGCTATGCCAACTATTGGTACATCAGGATTCTACTTTACTGCCATTTGTCTTCCAAAGTGATATAAGTAGTGCCGATGAATTAAGGATTGCCACCGACTTTTGTTTTTACTTCTAATCGACTAAAACTGGATGCGGATCACAAGTGTTAAATTAACACCACTTTGGTACTCCTAAGAGACTAGAGATACTCGTCATAACGTCCGTCGTTCCTCAGTGCATTGTTGATCAATAAACGCTACTAAAATGGTATTAGTATTGTATGTTAAGCAATTAAAATTTGGAGCCAGGAAAAGATTGGATTACATTTATATATTAAAGGATCGAGATCGTCCACAAATACTCAACCTAAGTGGGAGAGGGATGACATGCTCAACCTAAGAGGGAGAGGGAGAGGGATTACATACTCAACCTAAGTCTAAGAGGGAGAGGGATTACATACTCAACCTAAGAGGGAGAGGGATTACATACTCAACCTAAGTGGGAGAGGGATTACATACTCAACCTAAGTGGGAGAAGGATGACATACTCAACCTAAGTTTAAGAGGGAGAGGGATTACATACTCAACCTAAGTCTAAGAGGGAGAGGGATTACATACTCAACCTAAGTGGGAGAGGGGTGACATACTCAACCTTAGTGGGAGATGGATTACATACTCAACCTAAGAGGGAGAGGGATTACATACTCAACCTAAGAGGGAGAGGGATTACATACTCAACCTAAGTGCGAGAGTGATGGGTTGGTAACAGAGGGAAGGTTAAGATTTATAACTTAATATACAATTTTGAAAACGATTGTTAGGATTCGGTATAGAAATTGAACGGCAAATTTGAGTTTCTGACTTAAGGAAATCATAATGGTACATTTGATATTGTTTCGATTATACATGAAATAATAATAATCTCTAATAAATAGGGGGTTGAAGAATTATTATTAGGGTTTTGGCATATACTGACATTATCAATGGAGACGTTCAACTGTTGCTGGAAGGAGGGGAGGGGTGTTAAATTAACAAAAAAATGTCTGACGTAATACTAATATGTGAAGGATCCCTAACTCTATAATCTGGGTAACTCCCTGTTCAGATGAGGCTCAGATGATGCCGTGATTAGCGGGGCCATCAGTTTTAAATCGAGCTGCAAAATTTAATCAACTTTACAACTTACACCATTGGTAGTGAAGGTACACGTCGTCCGTACTAATGGCACTTATAATTAGAATTTTATCATTTGGCACTGATGGTAGCCAGATTGCAATAATACCATTGGTACCGATGACCACACATTGGCGCCGTATCATGTGGAATCTTTCCCGGCTGGTACCATTGGACCGTTTCGACGCAATGATAAGAGCCACTCCTGGCTTGTCATCGTTTAAAAAATACTTCTGAATAGATGGCACCAATGGATTCACGAGACTTCACCAATAAAAATAATTGATGTACAAGATTTAATTTTGGAAAGTGAGCTTTTATATGGTTTTTGAACCTATAAAATGATTTTCGAAACGTTATATAATAGTTTAATTGTAATCAAGACTCAGTCAATAGTATCCAAGATACTATTGACTGACTATATTTAGATCAAAGAATCTAAGTTACAGTTTATTAATTTTTATTAAGCACTTAGTAGACAGTCATGAACGTAGCTGAATTATTAAAGACTAACCATTTACCAGGGGTGACCAGGATTGTAGGTGTTTTATTGCACTGATAGGTTCTCCCGTGTTGTTCTCTGCTGTGTTCTTCCAAAAATGATATTCACAGATTCGTGCTGACTGCTGGTCGAAGCTACTTTTTGGAGTTTTAAGTCAAGATAATCAAATTTAATCTATAGGTGCTTTGTTGGATATGAGTGTATACATGATGAACAAATTACTTTTCGCTTACATAATTATAACTAACATAGTTTTGAGCTTGAACCACGTGACAAATAAGGTAGTCAGTCCAGGAGATTAATATCGATAAGTTTCCGTATAATTATCATCACGATTAGTATGAAGATTAAAAACTGATAAAAACGAGTGAATTAACTTGCTGATAGAAGTTTAAACTGATTATAATATGGTCTTTAGTATAATGATTTAAAACGTCAATTTGATGACTTGAATATTACTAGCACAGTATTCGCGACTGGTGTGACGTGGGAATCACCCTAAACAACCACACGCACTCTCGTATTCTTATAATCAAAGATGGAACAGTCCTTGACTTTCAACAAGTTGTTACTTCATATGTTTGTTTACTGTTTAGGGATGATCAGTAAGGACGCTCGACCGCCAATTGGTCTACCAAAATTTCCGCACTTTAACCCTTACAACCGTCGAAGTGTTGCCACCGAGAAATCTTGCGAAATTCTGTGGAATAAAGCTCCGAAAATTCCTGCTTTCCAGCACTTATTCAAAGTTATAATCTAAGGTTTAATTGTTTCCTCAGGATGAGGTGGCCTGCAGCGTTTAGGGAGTATTGTGCAAATTAGGACGGCTAGATTAGGTCTATTGTTTGTGATGGTTAATATATTCACGTGAATATATTTAGAGTACGGCTACCTGGACAGCTTTTAATTAATCAGGTCGCGTGCCTGATGATAAGATGTGTTAATAAAAGTAACTTGTAGCCCCTGCGTACACCTCTGCAAATCAAGTTCATTACTACCAAACGCTTCAGTCCTTCAACCGATGAATATTATACGGTATTTTAGGATGAGGCCATGTTCCGTAATGTTCTTCTAACGAATGCAATGATCTAATACCTCAAAATTTTAAATCAAAGTAAAATATATCAAAGTAAAATACATCAAAGACCCAAAATATTGCTGGTACTTATTTTTCATTTCGTGTTAAATTAAGGCAAGTAAGAAACAGATCACCTAAAAATCATAAATAAAAACACTAATGCGAGATTTAATTAATGTCTAGTAGGATAGCCCAGGCCAATGGAACTTCATAAAATTCGTATTATCTCATTTGATTACTTCGTATTGTCCGATTACGCATGAATTTCACGATACTAGGTCTTTTGGCCTAACTAGGGACTGCTGGCCTAACGCCTAAAACTATGAATTAGGCCATTAAACCAGTTAGGTCAAGCAACTGTTTTGAGGTCTGATGGCCTAATTTTACTTTAGTCAGCTGTTTTCAGAGTCATCATCAATATCAATCATGGCAACTGATCTTTTATTCATTCCTGGACGCTGCGCTGGATCCGAAAACCCTATCATCAACAGCTTCCGACTCATCCTCAACAGAAAAAAGAACGAATCCGTCTACTGGAGGTGTGCCCTTTTCAGGACTGGATGCGGTGCCAGGATCACTACTGTCGACAAACAGCTTGTCTCTCGTATCCCCGTCCACTCACACGGGGTGCAACATGCAGTCCACATTGCCAAGCAGACCATGAAGAGAAAAGCAGCAGAGAAAAGTCACATCACGTACGGGTCACATCACTCAGTTCAGTTAGGCCAAGAGACCTTAAGTGGACTGATGGCCTAAAATCGGTTCTAAATTAGGATTAGGCCATTCGTCCGTTTTTTACTTTTTTTTTCAGTATACTTAGGTACTAGGTTAGTCCATTTAGGCCAAGCGTACAGTTAGGCCCCCAGACCGGGTTCCGAATTTCACAGAATTATTTATTTAGATCGAGGAGAAGGAAAAAGGAGAAAACAAAGTAATCCCAGTTTTTGACAGATTTGGTCAAATACTGGAAAAATCGTTGAATTCTTTTATAAAAATTTTCGTCTTTTTTAATTTTTGGATTATTGTATGTTTCTCAAACCACATTATTCACCTTAAATTGAGAATTAAGACATTCGTATCCATAGTTACCGAGACATAAAGAGGTATATATTTAAACCACTTTATTTATTTTCTCTGTCGACAATTCGTATACAGTAAAACCCCTATTTACCGCGACGGGCGACCGTTTCCATTCCCCAAATAGGGCTAGTAACATGCATAATGTAAACGAACAAAACCCTGTTTTACCGCGGACCCCTATTTACCGCAAATGTAGCCCTTCTCCAAACTCTACAGTAAATCGGGGTTTTACTGTATTTACAACATTTAAAGTTTGCAACGTTTTGTGTATAAAACAATTATGATCAATCATCATTAAAATCAGGTATGGGCACATTTGAGAAACTAAATGGACAAGATGAGCAGCAGACTCTAGGAATGGGATTGACGACCTGGAACAAACCTGATGCTGGTGATGAAAAAACAAGCGAGAAAGAACCACAAAGCGAAACAGAAAAAAAGGAGTATCTAACGATCGACCAGGTTGTAGACAAAATGTACAACGGTCTCAACCTAAAGCTGGTCCTTCTTTTTATCGTCGCCGCATCCCCCACATCCCAGACTGCAGCTCAAGTTTACATGACCATCTTCACAGGCTTCATTCCTTACTCGGAGTGGACTTGTGTCTCGGAGAAATGCTTAAATCTCCTCGCTGAAAGTAACTACTCCCAAGCTTTCTACTCTGCAAAACCCATGTGCACAAACCAGTTGGTGGCTGGGACAGACTTCAACTGGACAAGTGAAAGAACGAGCTTTTCTATGGACTGGGGGATCTACTGTGAGTCAGAGAGCAAGCTCTCAGTGGTGTCCAGCTTCTTCTTTATTGGAGCTTTCATTGGGCTAGTTTCCTCCACAGCGGTCTTTGACAGATTTGGAAGAAAGAATGGTGCAATAGCAGGCAATATGATCGCAGCAGCAGCCACTATCGCAGCCCCTTGGTTTCCTCACTACGAAGTGATGTTAGCTGTTAGGATTCTCCAGGGACTCGGCATGTTCATCAACCTGACCGGAGTGTACTGTTGGGTAGTTGAATTCTCCCCAAGTCATCTTCGAAGCACTGTCAGTCCTCTCATCTTGGTGACATGGTGTTTTGGATATCTGGTTATAATAGTGATAGGGTACCTCATCCCGTACTGGAAGTACATATTTGTGACAACTGGTGCTCTCAACGTTCTTCTCATCATACCTCTTCTGGTATTACCCATCTCCCCCAGATTTGCTCTGGTCAGAGGACGAGAAGAGGAAGCCAAAAAGATTCTAGAGGCTTTCTCTCGTTTGTGTAACAACGAAATTTGCATGGATAAGATTCATCTAGACTACACGACCAGGGTGCAGAACTACTTCGAGCAGATAAAAGATTTCAAAAAGTATCCAACTTTTCGAAAGCAAACCCTCTTGTGTGTGCTGTCTTGGTTCATCGTCGCAACACTTTTCTACGGCTTTGACTTCGGCTGGGGAAAGGTGTCCACAAACCTTTACTCGAGTTACCTCTTTGCAGCTCTAGGGAAAGTCCTCGCCATCACTGTAACCATTCCCGCTTGCAACTGGATGGGAAGAAAACATTCCATCATCCTGTTCCTCGTCTGTGCCATTCTCTTATTCTTCCTTGCCATGCCAGATGTGCTGATAGTTAAAGGATGGACCCTGGAGTTCGGAGCCTGCTTATTAGGAAGCATGGCAATATCCGCAGCTTACGCAATCAACTACCTCTACACAAGCGAGCTAGCTCCCACATCCCACCGGGGAATGATAATGTCCCTGTGCTCCAGCGCAGCTAGAGTCGGCAGCTTCCTGGGTATCTACACTAGTCTCCTCTACGATATAACTGACAGGAGGGTCCCTCTCGTACTGTTCGCGGGCCTCAGCACTATATATGTAACTGCTGTGCTCTTCCTCTCGGACACAACCGGCAAAAGAATCCCTGAAACTCCTTACGATGTGGAGGTGATGGCTGGGAACCAGAAATATCAGCCAGTCGAAAATGGAGTGGACAAAATGAAACTGGAGTCAGCTTGAGAAGTTGTTGGAGTTATGAGTATTGCCAGGTTTATACGAACAATCTTGATGATAATTGAATAATCAGCCCTTAGAGAACACAAAGACAAAGGATGTTATGCGTTGTACATGAAAAGTGTGAAATTTGAATAAATATTGAGGGAAGAATTGTATTTTTGTAAAACTTTGAATTACATTATAACTAATTGTTTTCAATTTTTTCTCCACGCTGGTCAACGAAGTAAGCACGAATTAAACAAACAAAAAGCAAACAACAGCGCAGAAGTTGATCATGAAAAAATCCAAGTGTGCAAATCTGATAAAAAGGTGAGCCATTCTATTGAATATCCCAAATTTAATGTATTCAGCCTCACGCTCACCATGCGTGATCGCCCCTAAATGCCACCAATGCCAGCCATAATTGCTCGTTTAGATCACATTAATGTCAATTTAATAAATCAATAAAAATTGTCGGTGGTGTAGTGGTGGTGTGCTTTAGATTTCAATCGTAAGGTTGCGAAGGTTTGAACCCTAGCTCCGCCATGAACCAAAATCCATGAGGTGAGGTACTGGCCTCCATTGTGTCTTTGCCGAATGATCGGGAAAATTAGTTGGAATGGTACTCATCAATCGTCCTCAGCTTCCTGTAATCTACTCGATACTAAGTTGCCATGTGGGTATCCAACATTCCAAAGTATGATGTCTAAAATCCTGATAATCCTGATAACCAGTGGGTGACTGGGAGGTTTGTTACGGCTAAATTGGGTTCATCGAGTTCGTATACGCTGTAATTGATGTCTATTAATTAACGGAGGCTCTTGTAAAATCAATTGAGATAAACCAGCTACCTTATCGGACCTTATTTGAACGGACATTAAATAAACGGACATAATTATGAACGGACATAATTCTGCCGTTCCCTGAGAGAAGGCAGTAAGTCCATTTTTCGTAATTTTGAGATATTGGTACCACAATTTTCAGGAAAAGATTCTTTACAACTTAAGCTATGAATCACGCTATAAAATACTGTTGTAGCTGTCACGAAAGGCAGTAAGTCACACAAAAGTTGACAATTTAGCACGTTATCCCAAAACCTTCCCTGAGAAAAGGCAGTAATAATTCATTTGTATACAGCCTTCTCTGAGGGAACTTTTTCTGTACCCTGAGGAAAGCCAAAGGCAGTAAGTTCAGACTTTATTTGCAGTTTTTATAGTTTGTGGCCTATAACTGCCACAGTTTTAGTTATATCGAAATAATTTTTATGTGATCGTAATCAGCTCAGCAAGCAAAACATTTTGGTACTAATATTTCAAAATTTAAAGAAATATTATTTTCAAAATTTTTGAACCTGAACACAATTAGGGTCCCCCTTGTTTGAATTATTGAAAATTTTTTTGAAACATTTGGTGCTTTAAATATTGTATGTTCAAATTTGTTTTTCCAAATTAATGCGTCTGACCAAACTGAATACGATGCTGCAAAAATTATTCCGAAATATTCGATATTTAAGAAGTTATAGGCATTTTGAGCGAGAAATTATCCATTTTTCGTCAATATTACACACTTGCAATGCACAGGACGCCCACATAAATATGATTATATTGCAAGGATATGATAAAAAATATAGAAATGTTTCATTTTTTGTGTTGACTTTATTTGATATGAGGAAAAATGGACTTACTGCCTTTTTAGAGAGGAATCGGTTGAATTAATCGATCCTGATAAAAGGCAGTAAGTCCGCAATTCCCTCAGAAAAGGATGTAAGTCAAATGCTGTTGGGAAAATAGTTTAGTTATTCTGGAGAAAAATGGTTTTTATAGATCAGTGTTGGTGAATTTATGCTTTTAAGCATGTTATTATTATGTTTAGGACATACGAGAATAATTTTTTACACATATTAAATGACATCGAACGGCAGAATTATGAACGGACATTAATATTTCAATTTTATAAAAACTTGTTATACATTGATCCAATGATGTAGTTTAGTCCGATGATAGAAATTAAAATTGACTGAAATCAAAAAGTTATCATATCCTAGACATGAGTTCGCAATGCAATAATTTTGGAAAAAATGTTGACTGACTTTAACTTGGACGGACATTAAGATGAAAGCTAGGACCTCCAGCGTTCAATTAATGTCCGTTCAAATAAGGTCCGATGAGGTATGTTCTGGCATTTGAAGTTCAACTCACTCCACCACAATAAACAGTGATTAAAAGAGGCCAGATCACGTGAAGTTAAGAAAATTGTGTATTTGAAATCAGTTTTAAGTTTGGCAATATAATCACTGATGTCTGAAACAGACTAATTCAAGTCGTCAATAGTCACTCAATAATTATCTCAAACAAAGTGAAAACATAATTTCAGGCACCTGAATATCTTATTCGTTAATATCATGGTAGGTTAAATTATGATCGTTACAAATATTGATCGAAAATATGACGGGATGCTAAAAAACCGCCACAATTTAAAGGTCATGATTTTAACTGCAACTGCCCTTTCCTTGGAAATCTCCGATTACCACGAGAAAATTGCTGACTTTTTTTCGAATATTTTAGATTTTAGGCACTATTTTTTGTTACATTTCATTTAGTACTCTAATTCTAGTCGATCAAATAAATCAAAAGCTGATAAATAAAACGAACATTCAATGTAAAAGAGTTAGTTAAAATCAAAGTAAAATATTTAAAGCTCTGGAAGCACGCAGCATATAAAATCATCAATTGTTGTCGTGAAGCAAAATAATTTGCATTCGTAGAATGTTGCAGGAGGAAAATGTTATCTTTTATCAAAATTGAGTCGGCGGTTAATACATATTATGACCGTTTAAAATAACGACTGTTAAAAATACCGACAGTTAAAAGTATTGCAGGATTGCCTAAAAACTGCCAATTTTTAACCGCCATAAAATTAATGAGTAAGGTAAATCTCAAAATGAAAGGATTGAAAATGAAAGTTAACTGTATTATCATTTCATGTAATTACAAACCAATAATTTTTACTTAACAATTAACAAATATGTCCAAAGTTTGATAGACTTTCGTAAGCGGCTGCTCTTCTTTTACACAGGTGTGGCGTCTCTTTGTGTGTTGCTCCTGACAGCAGCTCTTCTATCTTGATCACCACCCTCTGAAAATAGAAATGGTAACATTTTAAAGTTTTAATGTTTAAGAATTGGTAACTATATCTTGACTCCTCTTCTCCAACGGCTACCAGTAATTCCTTGTTCCCATATAATTATGTTTTTTAACTACCGTACAGTTTTCCCACCTGTTGAGGATACCGTGTTCCCTGAGGTCTGCAAGAAGATAGGCAAATTTGAGAAAATCTTCAAGATGAGGAACCTCCGAAAGCTCTTTATCGTCAGGGTATAAATGTAGAAGTTGGACATGATGTTTATCAGGCACGCGGAGAGAACTACTCGGTGAACATGAGAAAGGGCTCCTTCTCTTTGACCATCTTGGACGAAACCTATACCGAAATGGTAGAAAAGCAATGGCAAGGTTGAGATGCAGTAGACGACAGCAGTGAGGGCCACAGTCAAGGCTCCTTGCCATGGAACACTTCCTTGGACACGTCTAGCAGATTTCCTGGCAGTAGCTAGATACTTCAGGGTTGGAATGGTGGCGGCGACGATGATGATGTTTGGAACCAAAATATAGAAGATGGAAAGTATGGGCTTCAATGTCCTCCAAGCAGCGGCTTCAAACGTGGCGTCACATAAGTAGATCGTGTAATCAAAGTACACATCACTTTTAACAACAGCAAGCATGAGAATAAGAGAAATGAGTGGAGGAAGCCAAATGAAGCAGCAAACCTGGTGAGCTCTTTTCTTTGTCAGTCGGAAGCGAAGGGGATACCTAAGATGAAGAAGCTTGCACGATGTGAGCATTGCCATAAGGTACATGCCTGTGGGATAAACTGAATACACCAGGTAAACCCTAGCATAGCAGATGACATCCCCGAATATCCAGGAGTTGGTCAGCAATGAAATAGCGCTCGGGAGAACACTTACGGTGGCATACACCAGATCAGAGACGGCAATGTGCTGCATTATTATAAGGATGAGCTTGTTGATCCTAAACGCTTTCTTCTGGAGAGAACCATAGACGATAAGGGAATCTCCTATAAAGGAGGAGAGGAACACAAAGAGTTGGTAGGCAGCCCAGAAGTATCTCACTGTGCTGTTGTGTATCCGTAGATCGTGTAGTCGTTTAAAGCAACCATGAAGGATCAGAGTGCTATCAGTGCTATGCGGATGTCAGTGTTACGAAGGTGCAGTCGATTCGAGAGAGCCGCAGAGTATTGTGAAGTACCGTAGAGTCTTAACCCTCGAGGATTTAAAGTTTAAGAAACTTTAGAATATGCTATGGTTTGCGATGGCTCTTGGATAACAGAGAGAGAGGCTCTTGGATAATGGAGCAGGTGAGGAAGAATGAACTTTGTCTTTACTAATTAAGTTTGAGAAAAGTTGTTCCTCATTTTACATTCTTTGGAACCCCGCGGATCAGGAATACTGATGAGAAGGTATATTCTTATACTGAGTAGGGAGTAAAGTGAAATTGTGTTTCAATTGTCTAATTATTGTACAGTTGGTATTCTATTAATAATAAGGTATATTATATAAATATAAGGTATGTCCAATTTCTAGGAATTTCAAAGAATCTATATTCTAGATTATTTTCCCTAAGACGGATTATATGACCAGGAATACTGCTTAGAAGCTATATTCTTATATTGAGTATAGGTTAAATTAAATTGTGTTACAAATTTTAATATTGCAGTTGATGTTCTCATAATAAAATTTATGGTCGGTGGGCATAATAAAATTTATTCAATCAACTTACTCGACTTAGGGCGGCTTCAGCGTCCGAACAGAAATAATCTTCTTACAAATCTGTCTATCCAGCATGAGTTTGTTAATCTCTTTGCTGACTGCTGTCGTCAAGCCCCGTGTCCTTCCGAAGGATGTCAATGTATGTGAGATGTGGTCTTCCCCTTCGACGATGTCCTTGAAGGGGTTCCCAGAAGAGAAGTTGATGACTCAATAGTTCTTCATGTCTGGCTAAATGACCTGCGAGTCTCATCCTCCGTGCAGCTATCTTATCAGATGCTCTGATGAGGTGTCCATACACCTTGGCGTTAGTCTGCCGCTCTTTCCAGTCAATGTTCAGTGCCATCCTCAGCATTCTCGTATAACATCCATCAATACGTTTTGCGAGGGTCTGGCTGACAGTCCATGTTTCAGAGCCATATAGAAGGATGGATTCGACTGTAGCCAGGAACAGTCGTATTTTGAGATCTCTACGCATATCCGACTTCCATACAAGCTTCATCTGGTGACACGCTCCCCATGCCTTAGCTTTCCTCACTTCGAAGTCCTTCTCCGAACTCTTCATTCTACTACCCAAATATATGAAGTCATCGACTTTCTCAATGTTCTTCCCACTCCCAGCAACCAGAGTCGGGTTATCATCATCTCTTATGTTGATTCCCATGTACTTAGTTTTCCCCTCGTTGAGGTGGAGTCCAACTGAGTTGGCCGCCAGTTCCAGACTCCTGAGGAAATCTTGTGCCTCCGCAACACTATCTGTTATAAGAGTAAGGTCGTCAGCAATTTATTCAATTGCATATAATATTGATTATCAGTTTAAAGCGATATTAGTGAACGCATGGAACATTGTAGGTTGCTCTATAAACATAATGTCCGTTTTGAAAATTTCCAGTCGTTACGATTTTCACTGGCCCGGAACTGGGTTTATAATATCTGGTTGGTTCCTACTCTCCATTGCGACGTAGTTAATAAAACAGTTAATAAAAATCCAATATAATTATAAACTTTTAATCAGAATCATGACTACCTGTCTGTAGGTATACGAGACATGAAATGAAGATGGTTACTGATACTCCTATATGTGTTCTTTGTCAAGCTGACTTAGCTAAGAGTATACCTCATATTTATTTTCACAGACACACAAAGATTTTAGTTATAATGCTGGAGGACTTCATCACAAAGAAATTCGACAGAACTATTAAGACCCTATTAAAATTCATTTTATTGTCTATAACCACAGCTCACAAACTGTGAACTACCTTATTATTGTTACTGAGTGGTATATTAGTAAGCAGTAAAAATGTTGTATAATTTAATCCGATGATTTAAAAAAATTGGACTTGACCGAAAGTAAAAATACTGGGCGACATCTGTCCGACAGCTGAATTAGGGATTTCGGACAGATGTCGCTGTCGGACAGGAGTCGTTTTTGGCGACATCTGTCCGAATTTCGGGTCATATTGTCATTTCGGTTCACATTCGTATTTCACAAGCTCACGGGTAATCTCGTGACGTTCTAAAGCTGATGTGATCCCTTAAGATCTGATCCATCGATACGTGATTGACTAGTTGAGAACAGGATCGTGCTAGCCGTACCCTAACAAGCTGTCGATCACATCACAAGACATGAGTACATATAGGACAGCAGTATGGAGATCACTTATCGCAATCCACAATGGCAACCAATCTTCAGTTTATCCCTGGACGCAAACAAGGCTCGGAGAACCCTGTCCTAAATGGCTTCCGATACGTCTTCGACAAGCGAAGAGACGACACCTCCTACTGGAAATGTTCGGATTTCCGAAAGGGTTGCAGAGCCCGCATCTCTACCGTGGACAAACAACTGATCACTCCTACTCCTGACCACACTCACCCTGCCCCCCATGCTGAAACGACCGTCCACGTCAGCAAACAGAACTTGAAAAGAAAGGCTTCTGGTGGAGATCAACCGATGAAATACCTCGTATCTGAAGCAGTCGGTGGACTGGGTTACGAATCTAGAGCAAAGCTTGGCTGCCAGCTATCATCCCTCAACAGAATGGTACAGAGAAGCAAAAAAGCAGCTAACAGTCACCCTTCTAACCCGAGAGATCTGGAAACGCTCCTGCAAACTACATCCTCTCTACCGACTCTGGATGGGACGAACAGACTCGTCGATCTTTCCTTTGGGGACTCCTAAGAACGCAGATCATATGGTGGACGCGGAGCATTGGGTAGTCGACGGTACCTTCAAATCGAATCTGGAGACACCTGAAGCCCCTCCTTCCTATAGACATGGCTGAGTTTGCTTCATACTACGAAAACACTTGGATCCGGACATCAAACACCAATCCTAACTTCGCTCCCCACATGTGGAATCAACACGAAGCTGCACAGATGAGGATTCCTCGCTCATCCAATATCGTAGAAGGTTGGCATCGCGGATTCCATTCCATGCTCTCCTGCTCGAAGCCCACAATTTGGAAGTTCCTTGATTGCCTTAAAGCAGAACAAGCCCTTACAGACGTGCAGAAAACCAAAAGAGACGGGCGGGAACTACCTGAGCCACGTGCACCCAATTAATGAATCCGTTATGATCGACAACTTCAGAGAATTGTAGATGATTACGACAACTACAGCAACCCTATGGATTTCCTTAAAGCTATCGGAAATTTGACTATGCTTTAGATTTGATGCTGTGATACTGTATTATATTGAATTAATTTATATAACATTTAAATAACATTGAAACTATTGTCCAATTTATCGACATGAAATGAAAATAAACTGTGGTAGTAAACTATGGCTCAGATCATATCTCAAATTGGACATGTTACGTATACAATTTAGCAAGTAACAGTTTAGATCATGTCTCTAATTGGAAATGTGTCGTATTGAAATCAGGTAACAATTTCGGACAGATGTCGTTTTTTCTGGTACCCTGAGTCGGACAGATGTTGCTGTCGGACAGATGTCGCTTTCGGACAGGAGTTGGTTACCCTCATAGTCATATCCTGGATCGGACAATAAGTTCGTTTTAATAAGTAATTAACCCATATCATATCTGCTCTACCTTTCTCGATATTCCACGTGACTAAAACACGTGATGATACATTATGTTCTCCTTTTTTGCAACTGTCTTTGTGCTTAGGCAATAGGCTGAGCCTTATGTAATATGTATAATTTATTATAAAAATTAAATATGACTGGAGTACCATTCGATTTTATTTGAAATTGAATATACAATGAGTCCGACCCGACTTTTTGTATTCTAGATACCCCTGAAATGGAAAATGTCCCATCACGGTTCATACACAAGGTCATGAACTACTCAATCAAGTGTAATAAAGAACTTCCTACAGGCCGCACGGATCAAACCATTGCCTTCCTAGATTATTATAGTAGGTAATATCAATCTTTCTGTTGAGGAGAAGAAAGAATGCTCAGTAAGACAATCAGATCAGATTTTTGCCCAGTGTTAGGAACATAGTTATAGTATGTAGTTACATTTTGAACAATGCTCAGTGTGTATGTAATCTATCTTCCAATATTAATTCCCAACGAAGATAAATGCTCAAATGGTTACTAACGAGCACAGGGCCAATGTAACTCCTCGCCCAGTCTCCACTAAGGTCACCTAATTCTTTTGTTTCTTTTGTTCCCGTTGGATCATTTACAAATAATCTGACGGGAACAAAAGAAACAAGAGAATTGTGTGACCTGAGCGGAGACTGGGCGAGGAGTTACATTGTCCCCATGCTCAATATTTGCTCGTACGCTGGTATACTGCTCTCCTTTAATTCATATGGGTGCGAGAAACATATATAAATACTGTTCGCTTGAAACTGCAAGATGGGACGGGTAAGACTGCAAAGGGGTGTGGGTGCATGGACGAGACTCTCGATAAATTAATAAATCATGAAGGCTCGGTCGGAAATGTGGTGTATGTGCAGGTCGCTGCTGGCATTAGGGGGTTTAGGGTTTATAGTGTATGTACAATGCACGATTAATTAAAACGTTTATTATTACATCTGGGGGAGGGGGGGGGTTGAAGATATTTGTTATAGTAAGTAATCTGTTGACTCACCCAACTCTTGACAGTCCCACTGTACCAGCGCCTTAAAAATGAATGGCACCAATTTGAATTTGATTGACCGATTATAAAGCCTGACAATAATGCGTGATTTCTAACTAAATCATAAAACTCAATGCAGGATAGGTCATCGAATGTAGATTGTAGAGCTTGAAACATGGATAAAACGATTTTGCTCGTAATAGCGATATGTTTCTTGACATCAGTGCACACAAACGGTCAGTACAAATGAAACAAATTTTCCCACGATCATTCAAACAAATTCTCGTGAGCGTTTCTTCTCGTAAAATTCCCAGCTAAACTACTGGTTAATTATAGTGTGGTCAGTATTTTATAATCATAGTGTAACTGTTTTTGTGTGGTTTTCACTTTTTTCAGGTAATTGTCCGCGGCAACATCTTGGCTGTTGGACGGATGCGGCACTGCGTGCAATCAACGAACCAATGGTTCGTTTCTACGACAATCTTATGGACAATTGCCATGAACGAGCAGCTGAAAAAGGATACGAGGTGTTTGCAGTTGAGTATGGAAATGAGTGTTACACTGCAGTAAATGCTGGTGAGACGTATAAGAAGTATGGAAGTTCTGACAACTGTAGGGACGGAGTCGGAGGAGATTGGGCGATGGATGTGTATAAAATATACTGTCCACCAGGTTTGATTATATTATAAATGCAATAAACATTATTGCCTATAATATTGCTTGCCATGTTAATCACAGAGCAAATATCTTTTTGATAAATGCTGTAATTTCAGTGGTCATGATTTCGCTGACAACTCTATACAAGCAAAAGGATTCCAATTTCGAGATTTCGTGCAACATTATCGGGAAAAAAACCCCATCTGCTGTCGAGTGGTTTCATAAAGCTTCCAGTCAATCAGAATCACAGCTTATCAAAGAGGAAACAGACGGAAATGTTAAGCTCAAGTTAGAAGAAAAGCAAGCGATCCTTACGAAGTTCCATCCTACTCTGAAGAATGCTGGAGAATACACGTGCGAATTCCTGATGGACAGTGAGCCAGAGCTAATCCGCTCTGCAAAGATAAATGTAACAGGCCCCAGTAAGTCCATAATTGTTACCCAAATTAGGAGCAGAAAACTTGATAGTGCCACATAAATGACTCATTGATATATTTAAAACCTATCAAGGAGTTTACGATCTATCGGATTTATATTATTTAAGAATTTATAAATAATATAATTATAGGTATACTGCATTGAATGAAAATAATTTCAGGAAATTGTAACGTCGAAGTAAATGGAAACTGGAAGGACATCAAGCAGGATACTGTTCCAACGTTACCAGTAAAACATGAAACAAAAGTAAATATTCTGTGTCCCCGGAAGTATGTCAACTTTGGGGTGAAGGAGGTGTATTGCTGGGATGGAGATCTTATGAAGTCTGAAGGAGTAAATCCATATTGTAGGAAATTAGGTCAGTTATTAAAAAAGTTAGGATTTTAAGTTGATATAGAACGTTCGGAACTTTTGGACGGATATCTGATTAATTGTCAAATGTTATGTCAGGGCTAGTAAAACATATTAAAAGGGCTAATGTGTTTTTCTAGGCCCTGGCAAACGACACCAGTATTTTCCAATTGAATTTAATGAGGGATGTTACCCACAATTGTTGGTAACTAGGATTGTACGTTTGGTCTGTCAAAGAAGAGATGTGTGACTTTTTCTCGACATTAAGGTATTTCCATAATATGAGACAGCGCATATTCGAGCTACTAGGGGACCAGCTCGAACCAAGCAAATCAACCCCAATTCACAGATCACAATCGATTCACGTCTTTTAGTTCGAGACGCACACTATGTAGTTCGAGACCTTTTGTCAAACTTCAGTACGTGTTGAACGTGTCTGCATTCCAGACAGAAAATTGTTAGTTTGACACCGGATTAACCTCCATTTCAGGCTCTTGCAATTACTAGTCTCCTTATAACGTATATACTCTGATCACCCCAATCTTAACCCTAACCCAATCTCTCACTCAAGCATTAAGCATATAATGGTATTAAAGCATAATATGGTAAAACCATAACCCATACGAGAAATTAGACTAACTTCCTTATTTGGTCATGTCATGTGATCGAGAAATGTTTCCGCCGATATCTCGCCAGGGGAGCATTTTAACCCTATGTCATGTAAATTCAATGAAGTATATCAAGTGCGCTGGCTTCTCGGAAAAGTAAAATTCAGAAGAACATGGCGATACGAATATTTTCGGATTGATTTGATAAAATTTAAAAAATATTTTTACCGCCTGACGGCCGGCGCCCGCGCCACGTACTGCAAGCGCAAATGTTTTGGTTAGACTTAGAGCAAATGTTTTGGTTAGAGCAAATGTTTTGGTTAGAGCAAATGTTTTGGTTATATCGTCATTCATGACAATTACAAATCTTTCATTAAGTTAACGAGTCATCGAAGCCTGTTTAGGGCTCATCCATATGACATTAACATTTTACAATGAAACAATAGGTTTACAATGAAACAATAATTGTTTTCAATAAAACAATACATTTTTAATGAAACAATAAATTTTCAATGAAACAATAAATTTTCAATGAAACAATAAATTTTCAATGAAACAATAAATTTTCAATGAAACAATAAGTTTTCAATGAAACAATAAGTTTTCAATGAAACAATAAGTTTTCAATGAAACAATAAGTTTTCAATGAAACAATAAGTTTTCAATGAAACAATAAGTTTTCAATGAAACAATGTCAATTAGTTTTATTTTATTTTTACATTCCTTTAAAACTTCCGCAATTTTCTCACTCAACTCACTACTCAGCCGCGGCAAATCGGGGTTCACAGTAAATTGGGGTTCACAGTAAATCGGGGTTCACAGTAAATCGGGGTTCACAGTAAATTGGGGTTCACAGTAAATCGGGGTTCACAGTAAATCGGGGTTCACAGTAAATCGGGCCGGGGTTCACAGTAAATTGGGGTTTGAGTGTTTACATTATGTAGGTACTAGGTACCTTACTGGACTTTATTTGAACGGACATTAATTGAACGCGGGCTTTCCTATGTCAACAAATATACCCAAAAGTTTTTAAGAATAAGACTTTGTTTGTTGAAGTATTTTTAGATTCTTACAATTTTATATTTTGTATAATTTTACAATTTCGTAGCTGATGGTTGAGATGGTTTCTCTAATCCAACAATAGTCAATAAGCAGCTGCTTATTGACTATTGAGGAGGTTTCAAGTGCCGAAGGTCACTAGTGACCTTCGGCACTTGAAACCTCCTCAAGCCTCCGCTGATTTATTTATCATTGATGTTGTTAAATTGTACTGTAAAATAAATAATTATTTTATTAAATAATTTTTTATCAAATTATTTTACTTTATTGAACAATACAGATGTACACAAGATACCGTGGCTGTTGTAGAATCACTTGCAAATTGATATGTATCATTCAATAAGTTGCTTGGTTCAACCTCAAACTCTCAAAGTTTTATTAGGCCAGTTATCTTGGAAAACTCGTGAATTTTCTTGACGCCTTAAACAAAAACCGATATTTAATATTTACTTAATATTTATATTCAAATTCCCATGACTGAGATTTATCACCGTCTTTACAATCTGCCGTAATAACCTTCCCTTTACCTATGTCCCCCGTGACACACTTCTTGCCACCATCTTGGTGGATGCGCTTTGTAACAGGATCGTATTTAAACGCCTGGGCGCCTCCCTGATCATGACAAATGTGAAACTGCAACTCCTCAGAAAATCCGCTGTCAGCGCAAAAGTTTAATCCCATCAACTTGTTGTCTTTTGTGAGCATCATAAACTTGTTTGAGTTTTGATTCCTTCCACCTCCATCGTTACAGGTTCCGAGATAAAGGACTCCTCCTTGCCTTAGGTCACCTCCACGAGTGTCCATACAGCGACCCTCCCCAGATTTAAACTCACCAGCTCCGACCATATCTCGCTGCAAGGGCAGCTCAGGATAAACGTTTCTGATAAACCAGGCAAAACTTTTACAATTTAACCTTTCTCTGAGGGCTAACCTATCACTCAAATCACCAACATCCACCTCAGCAAATTGAGGTCTAATCTTGAAGAAGAAGTCGAGCTCTTCGTCAAACCATACTCTGGCTGTTCTGATATAGTTCTTTCGGACAACATCCCCGTTATTCCCCATGAAGTCGTACGGATGTGATGGTCGGAAGATGTGCCCAACTTTGGAGCAGGGAATGAAATGCATGGAACCTCCACACATCCAAACTCTGAATGATAGCTCCATGTTCTCACCGCCCCACACTCCCATACCCTCGTCGTATTCACCTAGTTCCTTGAAATACAACCTGGAATGAAACATACATACATCACTGTCGTGTACCAATCATTGATTTTTTATTTAACAGCTGTTTTAGTTTTGTTTACAGTTAAAGAAACAGAATTGCAATATGTTTTGTTTTTCAAGTTTTTATTGTTCCCCGTTGAAGGAAGTAAAAGGTTTTTACTATATGCAATTTTGAACCAACCTATCCATTGCAAAAAGTCCTCCAGCCATGCTAGCTGTTTTTAGGTTTGCAGTGATGGGATATGGATCCTCCTTTTGTCTTCTTTCTCTCTCCCTTTTAGGAATAGGAGCCCACAACATGTTTATCAGCCAATTCACCCCACCTATCACATATATAGTATCAGCTCCAGAGTACTGTAAAGTTTGCCAGTCTATCACATCCAAAGAGGGCATCGTCACTGCAGTCCTGTCTTTAGATATGGGCTCCAGCAGTGGTTCCAGCCATCCCGGAGTAGGTTCACAGTGAGCATCCAGGAAGAGAAGTACCTCACCTCGGGCAGCCCTTGAAGAATAGAGTCGTGCTCTTACTAGACCGCCCCGTTCTGCCGCTCGAACAAGACGTATTTTAGGATAAGATGCAATCATTCTTTCCAGAGGTGCCTTTAGTTCTTCAATTGTGCTGCAGTCGTCGTACAGTAGTATCTCGTGAATCAACCGAGGGTCAGATCTGAAATTAGTTTTGTATTCACATGAGTGGGAGGGGGGGGATTGTTTATTATGCGTGGCTCCATACCATCAGCCATTGATAAATAATGGAATACTTCGAACACATATCATTTATGCGATTCACGTATTCACTATTCTAGTATGATACGCACTCTAGGTCGACAACATAAGTTTGCCAGAAATCACCAGGGTCGAACTCCGGTAAGTGCCGAATTAGAGTTCAGGTAGCGCATTTTAGGTTGACTTTAGAACTTTAGGGTTTGTCGAACTACGGTACCTGTCGAACTGGAGAGCGTGTCAAATTATAATAATAGGTGCACTGAAACGAAATACCTAATGACATTACCACTAAATGATTACTCACTCTTTAAGAACAGTCAGTGCTGTCCGTAAGACGACACTTAATGCCTCATTGTAGAATACTAGCACGACACTTGCTGTGGGAAGGTTTTTCTGGAACAATCTCTCACTGCAGGTGGGATGTCTACCGTCCGCTGTGTCCCTGTTTAAAGGCGTCCGGTCACTTAGGTACTTGTTCAGTTTCCAATCTTTCTTTAGAGATTCCTGATGTAAACGTTTTAGGCTTTGCTTAAGTTTAACTTTAACATGTATATTGGTAAGGGTTAGGGGGAATCATGAACCAGTGCGAAGGGTGCAATTCATCGGAATTATAATCTTATCTTATCAACAAAGGGAACCTATCTAATACTTAAAGTTCTGTGCAATCGCTAAAAGGCATGCCTGAAAAACCAATAACGTAATGTTTAGTACCTTACCTCTTGCGCTTTGTCCCAAGGCTGATTTAGATCCACAAAGTCCAAATAAACAGGCGGTAGCTTTGTCTTACCTACAAAAGCGTGGACGAACTCCGGCTCTATCGGTGCAACTTTTTCAGGCTCCTTCGGTATTACTGGTTCGATAGCTTTTACTATAGCATTGTCTTTTTTAGGGGGTTGTAAACCACCTAGGTTTTGCAGCATTTCATCCTGAGCTCGTCTTTCAATCTTTTTTTGATAGGCTTCATTATTTATGTTCTCTTGACGATTGTCATCACGTTTGTACTCTAAGAAACTTTCGTGCGTATGATCTGGCTCTCCAAAATGAACATCAACATTTATACCACTTTTACCAAACAGTCGAATAAATATAAATAAACCAAGTAACAAAAGACTACAGCGAACGATGAATCGTTTTCTGAGGAAGTCTCGTCTGAATGTGAGAGCATGGAAGATCTGAGAGAGTAGGGAAGGTTTCTGCTTGTCGTCTAAGCTGACCATCGTTGCCAACTGTAACTAAGAGGAATTTATTTAGAGATTGCGTACGTGAAGACAGGGAGTTTTACAAAAGCTAGATAAATACATTGAACTGCAACATCTCCCTGTAATGTAGCGGCTTCTACAGAAACAAATTCCCACGAAATAAGATTGCAATCCGATAAAATAATAATCAAAACGTCCAAGTAAACCTGACAACACATTAACAATGACTGGTTAAAATGAAATGTGTTACTCTGGAACGGAGCATGTATGATAACGTGTATCGAATGATGTGGACACTGGAAAGGGGTCTTGGAGCAGTGTCTGCCGTCACCTCATGAGGACTCGTGTACGTGCGTGTAGGTTGTGGTATTTGTGACCTTATATACTATTACGCTCAGCCCTCACATTAGAAACGGAACAACTTCGATTGGCTTTTGAACACCACGCTACGTGGATAGTATCCAATGTAGCCTTGTTATTTATACACAATTTTCATCTACCTTTAAAACGTTAGAACATTTTGAAATATGGTATAGACCCTTGTGACGGTTTCTTTGTTGTTGCGATGCAAGGTGGATATGGAGTATAATTATCCTCATAGAAGGGTTAACAGTACAACTATTAAATAGAAATAGATTCCAACACATTGTGTGTATATAATATGCGACTAACGTGACTTAGTTTTAATTTGTTGAGTGATCACGGGGTGGTGCAGGGCACTCGGGCCGTATAATCACTTAATCAGAAAGAAGAGTGCTACAAATGACTTAATTTACCTTGAAAAAGAAGTACAAAGTAAACAATGTAATTGACTCGGAGCTGAGTACCATGAGGTAAGTTCAGGAGAGGATATATCGTCTCCTGAACTATATTGTTCACCTCAAAGTGGACGACGATAAACGCTGGCTCATATAAAACTGTGCACCCACTACAACAAAATTTACCGGACAAGTGCAACCGTGAAGACAGGTTCTGGAACTGGTCCAAAAAACTCAATAATAAGTGCTGTGCAGGAACTTCCAAATCTTTGTATACGTTTTTTGCGTATGTATCATAAATCGTGTGTGCACCTAAGTGTTTTGAGGTTTTGAGGCCAAACAGAAGCTAAAAAAGGCATGCTGTGTATTTTGTGAACATTCAGATTGAACTGGTGCAAAACCCTTACGAGGTTAACTACTTTAAACCAAAGGGACTATCATTTTACATTATTTCATATTTGATTAGTTACTTGTCCTGTTGATGCAAGTAGTACGCCTGCAGTTTCACCAGAAATCAACATAGTTCAACAAAGATGACCTGTTATGTGTGCATTAAATGTAATTTTATAACTGTTGAAGTACATTAAGACGATTATTGACAACTATTGGCTATGTCAATAATTGTTTTTAAAACTGTATAAAATGAATACAGTCTTAATCTGTCCAAAACTGTCCCATGGACAATAAATTTAGAACATGAACTTAAAAATGTCTAACATTACAACCAATATGTATTTCTCCATACAATATAACGGTTCGAGGCAAGGTTTCCAGTCTTTTATAATAAAAATAGCTTGTAACGTTTATTTTATTAATGTTACGTAGAATAGTTTTAAACATTACTTTGATACCTGCCAATTCTTCCTTTCGTATTTAGCATGGTATTACTATCAACAGCAAAGCTTAGTGCTAACAGCTTTGGAGAGTTACGAATGTGCCCAAGCATTTCCCATTTGGATTTTAGGAAGTCTCTCAGATGTAACAGTCCCTATAACTGACGAGGATAAGTCATACAGATAATATATTATTTTTATCCAAAATTTTGGCGACAATTGTGCACCACACCACCATGATACCGTCCCCGTCCCCGTCCCCGTCCCCGTCACCGTCCCCGTCCCCGTCCCCGTCCCCGTCCCCGTCCCCGTCCCCGTCCCCGTCCCCGTCCCCGTCCCCGTCCCCGTCCCCGTCCCCGTCCCCGTCCCCGTCCCCGTCCCCGTCCCCGTCCCCGTCCCCGTCCCCGTCCCCGTCCCCGTCCCCGTCCCCGTCCCCGTCCCCGTCCCCGTCCCCGTCCCCGTCCCCGTCCCCGTCCCCGTCCCCGTCCCCGTCCCCGTCCCCGTCCCCGTCCCCGTCCCCGTCCCCGTCCCCGTCCCCGTCCCCGTCCCCGTCCCCGTCCCCGTCCCCGTCCCCGTCCCCGTCCCCGTCCCCGTCCCCGTCCCCGTCCCCGTCCCCGTCCCCGTCCCCGTCCCCGTCCCCGTCCCCGTCCCCGTCCCCGTCCCCGTCCCCGTCCCCGTCCCCGTCCCCGTCCCCGTCCCCGTCCCCGTCCCCGTCCCCGTCCCCGTCCCCGTCCCCGTCCCCGTCCCCGTCCCCGTCCCCGTCCCCGTCCCCGTCCCCGTCCCCGTCCCCGTCCCCGTCCCCGTCCCCGTCCCCGTCCCCGTCCCCGTCCCCGTCCCCGTCCCCGTCCCCGTCCCCGTCCCCGTCCCCGTCCCCGTCCCCGTCCCCGTCCCCGTCCCCGTCCCCGTCCCCGTCCCCGTCCCCGTCCCCGTCCCCGTCCCCGTCCCCGTCCCCGTCCCCGTCCCCGTCCCCGTCCCCGTCCCCGTCCCCGTCCCCGTCCCCGTCCCCGTCCCCGTCCCCGTCCCCGTCGACATTCAATTTCTTTAAGGTTTCGTAGCTCATGATAAAGGTTTCTAGATTTTATGATCGTTGTTTTCACTTTTCTGGCTCTCTAAGCTCTGAATTTAATTCATTTCCAGTATTCTCTAAGGTTAAAGTTTTTCTTATCTTTTTCCAGAGATCTTCGTGGCCCACATGGGCATGAAGAATCTTTGCCCACCTTTAAAAATAGTTCTATATGTAGATTTTATTTTACACACAGTTAAACGAAAAAGTAAAATACAATTTTGAATCTTTTCTCACAACCTTACTAATTAAATCATTGAACATATTGCTCTGCATTTAATTAACAATTGCAGAATCTTTCGCTGCTACTACTAATAGTTATACTGTTATAGGTCGGAACGTAGTCCCGTCAACGCCAGATAACCCTCTCCATATATCCCTGTCCCTCATCAAGGTTCGCAGTTACTCTTTAAAGTCAGTAGTACATAGACTAGCACTGGCTATAATATTCTTGTAGTTCAGGATATCTGATCCAGTGCCCTTTACTTTAAATCCCCTGCTTCGTATCTTGTTTGTTACCCGTGGTAGGTTGCCTCCTCTCACTGGGTCCCGACCAGAAGCTCGGAGTCACTGGGGCAGTAGTACACGTGCTTGAAAGGAGCGCCGCGAGGGTTAAATGAGGTTCTGAGGCACGAGGTTCTGGGCAGGTCGGTGTGAATCATGAAAACTTTTCTTCCTGATATCTTTTGTTAATGATCAGTTCCCCTAGCGGCACACTCCTCCACTCCTCCAAAGTGCTCTCTAACTGTCTCCTGACTCCAATAGCCATATTTGTTCCTCCGCATACATATATGTAACCACCATCTCTTACGACTCTGGCAACCACTTCACCCTCTTTTTTTATGAGATCCTGTACATATCCTTTTTTCACTGACACTGTTGTTGGACCTGGATTACTAGCAAAAATCTCGTGACAGATTGTACGAAACCGACCCACTTCAGATTGGACGGGTTCGGTTCTAGAATACGCTCTGAAGGTCTTTATAGTCAGCACAGTACTGGCTTTCTTCAGCAGCTCGTTTAGAAAATTTTGCTCCTTGAACCTGCAACCGTGGAAGATAAATATAGGTCCTGTTTTAGCACCAGCGCGAACTGCTCGTTCCCTAAACTCTATAAATGACATAAAAGGGGCAAAGCCGGATCCGGCAGAAACTAAGAGCAAAGGAAGGTTGTCATCTTGGGGCAGTCTCATTTGCTCCTTGCTGCTGATGAAGTATCCTTGAATCTTCTCACCAATAGGCGCATGTTTCACGAAATCTGTGGTCAATCCTGCTTTACCGAATTCCTGCATGCCTACCAAAATATTGACGGTATGGTCCTTGTTCTGGAGAGATGCCACACTGTAGAGTCGTCTATTGATAGTCGGCATCTCTCCAATGAAATGTGCACAGTCTATTTTAGTAGTATTAGTCTTGCTTAGTCTGTTCTTACTATCTCCATTCTCCACTGTCACTGTTTCCAGCAATCTTTCTAAGCCGAGGGGTATGCTGTTGAGGTCTGTAACATTGGATAGGAGTTCATCAAAAGTAAGTCCTGAAAAATTAACATTCCACTCCCGCCAAGACTTATGGACTGCTATCTTTTCTTCTAGGACTAATGGAATCCCACGAAATGGAATATCGTGAAAACGTCTAATCACCTCATCTTTTTTAGACGACAAGTTTGTAGGAAATATTCCTAGGTGGTCTCCTGGACGAAACAATGCGGACTCGTCATCGGAGTTGTAAGATAGAACAAGCAAATAATTCTTTCCTGATGGAAGCTTTATTTTATCTTTAATGGTGAATTCGAAAACCTTTTTCAAAGGACCAACTATCCCTTGGAAGCATTCATTGAGGCTTCTTTTGTTGCAATATCTCCACCTGTAAAGATAGTCGAAAGTTCTCTCTTTGCTCACGACCCCAAGTGCTTGAATGCTTGAGGGTAGGTATTCAGTGCAGCATTTTCTATATAGGTCCTTTATCCAAGTCTCGAAAGCTAGGTTTTGGTCGGTTTGATCGTCACCGTAGCCAATTTCAGAAAACCGCTTTCCTCCCCCCTTCTCTATTTCACTATCGATGAGCTTACCAAAGCTGGCGAACGTTTCTTTGTAAGCAGTGATTTGTAGAGTTACGTTAATATATTGTAGTATAAACTTTTATTCGGAGAATTTTGTAGAGTTACGTTAATATATTGCAGTATGAACTTTTATTCGGAGAATCTTATATTATAGTATGAATTTGTGGTCAGAGAGTTAGATAGGGAGGATAATAAAGTTAGCAAGTAGCCTAATTGATAAATGAAGTCAGGGACCGGGAGGACAATAGGATATTAGGCGTGATTTATGACGACCTTGGAATCCTTAGAATTGTAGCTTCATCTGATTTGTTCATTTGATTAAAACCAAACTTCGTCGGGACACCGTGACTTGGAACAATGAATCTTTTGTTGGAAGATAAGACCAGCTGCTCAAGGTGGGAAGGGCGCACGTGTGGAGATAGGGTGAAAAAGCACGCACTGAGCACTATAAATAGTAAAAAGCTTGGAGAGGCAAGGATAGCGAGTTTGCCCGATTCGAGGAGGGTCATTGATGCCGGACACCTTGGATCCAGGAACCGTTACGGTAGGGTCCTGGAGAGAAGGTTGTCACGGTCCATTATATATAGTGGAGCTGTGCTCCGGTACCTGCCTGGCTTAGATGTAGACGAGGGGGTGGTAGTGTAACCACAACTGGGCTCTGGACGAGCGGGCTAATATACCATGCGTTGAGCTTCGAGTGCTGTAGAGGTCTTGTAAGAGTAGATTAAGGGCGGAATCCCGTTAGGCACGGTCAACAGGGGTTGACCGTGATGGGGAAGTAGGCAGAATAGGGCGTGATAGAGCCAGACGATGGGGTGGTCTTGTAACCACAGCAGGGCTCTGGAAGAGCGGGCAGATATACTAAGATACTAGGCGTTGTGCTGCAAGGGCTGTAGAAGTTATTTAAGGGTAGCGTAATTTAGAGGTGTATTCCAGTATAGTCGATTTGTAATCCTTTGTTATTATCCGAGTTGTTTCCTATTAGTTATCTTGTTTTCATTGGTCTGTAAACATAATTAAATACAAATAACTACGAACTCAAAAGCAAGTGTCCACTGCTTACAATGGCGCGAACGGTAGGATCTTATTTTATTATAAGTTAGTGTATTTGTATTTTAATTATGGGGGAATAGGGGGGAGAGGGTATCATTATTAAAGAGGTCGTGATCTAAAAAGATTCTGCAATAAGCAAGGACATGGAAACACAATTAAGAGAGGAATTAGAAGAAGTAAAGAAGGTAAATGAGAAAATAAGGAAAGAACGCGAGGAACTAAGGATAGAACGCGAGGAGACTGAAGCAGCAAACGAGGAGTTACGGACGCAATATGAGGCGTTGAGACAGCACGGGGCACAGCTAAGGAGGGATGGATTTACAGAAGGTAAATTAGAAGCCATGAAAGAGAATGAGAGAAAGATGAGAGTAAGAGAAGAGAATAGAGCAGCGGCGGGTAAGAATTACCCCTTGATGAAACCACGAATGTTTGAGCTGGGGAGAGACAGTTTTAGAACCTTCCTGAGCGGGTTTAGAATATTTGCTCATGCTGCCGACATTAAGGAGGAGGACTTGGTAGATATGATCATGACTTACTTGGATCCAAAGGCCCAAAGGAGAGTGGAGACTCTAAGGTTGTCCCAAGAAGAAAAGAGGGATGTTGAAGCGAGTTTTGAGAGGATAACCGAGGTGCTGAGCGAGGTTCATTCGAAGGCGGAGTGCAGGAGTAGACTTTATGAGATGAAGCAAAAGGAGGAGGAAACCATTTCGGACTTTGCAGCTAGGGTCACTGAGATGGCAGAGGCTGCCTATGCACCGGAGGAAGAGGCAATTAAGAAGACCATCAGGCTGGATGTATTTACCGCAGGAGTATTGAAGGATGAAATCGGGATAGAATTAATTAAGTCTGAAGTGCAGGATTTTGAGGCAGCGTTAAAGAGGGCGGTTAAATTGGACGGGATTCTAGCAAGTCGTAATCCTAAACCAGTAAGGAATGATGAGGAGCTGTTGTTCCAAATTGGGGAGAATGTAGAAGTAGATGAGGGGGTCGTGAACCGTCTGATGGATGAAAGCAGGATGAGAGGGGAAGTAGGCGCGTGTTACACCTGTGGACAGCATGGACATATTGCTAGGGAAGGTAGAAAGCCCATTCCTTGTTATGCGTGTGAGAGACCGGGACATATTGGAAGAGATTGCCCACAAAGACAGGGCGGCCGAGGAGGTTATCAAAGAGGGAGAGGGACGAGGTTGACAGGGTTTAATATTTTTGAAGGGAAGAGGGGTAAGTTTCATTTTTGAAAAGGAAGAGAGGGGAAAGGTTGACAGGGTATTTGATTAATATATATAATTTAGATTAAAGTAGCGTTTAAATTGACCGTTCAAGTCATTTCAGGTGTAGTTATTGCTTAGTTATTACGGGAAGTGAGTATGAAGAGTGGAGAGTAAGGTTGGAAAAGAAGAACATCCGAGAATATGAGAGCAAAGCAGAGGGTTTGGTGGTGGTAGAACGAAAGTGTGTCACAGAAGAAAGCTTTTTTGGAGAAAAAACGAACGATAAAACGATGAGTTATGCGAGATTGACGAAGGAGACAGCTGATAAGGTGATAAGTCTACAAGGATGCATTGATGATAAAGGAGAAGTGGTCAAAAATGAGGGTAAGAGATTTTACAATTGTAAATGGGGGTGGATGGAAAAGATAACCACGGTGGAAGTTAGTTGTAAACATGTTAAAGGGTCAGTGTATGTGAAGCACGGCCATGAAGCGAGAACAGATTTAACGAGTTTTAGAGGGTGTAAATATAATCAGGGGTATTGCAAGACTGGGGATGAAATGTATTTAAGATGGGAAGTGAGACCGGAAGTGAGAGAAAGTTTCGAGGAAGTGGGAAGTTATGATGCAGTTCAAATTAATGGGCATTTATTAATCGAGGAGTTGGGGTTGGTAATTGAGGTGAAGGGAGGAGTGAATGTCACAAAATGGGTAGATCGAGAATTTAGGGTAACTAAGGAAAGTAGGAAGGATCACGTAGTTAAGGCAGTGAATTCAAATGAAGAATCAATAAACGCACTAAGAGATGAATTAAATAGCAGATTTGAATACCTGGTGGAACTGATCAAATCACCTAAAGCACAGGCAATATATTTATGCAAAGTCTGGAATAGGTTAAGAATGATTGAAAAAATGACGGCTATGATAGATCCTACGACGTATATTAGAGAAAAGACGGGCAATAATTTATTGGTAGGACGGAGAGCAGGGGACTATGTGGTAGCTTACCCATGCGTAGAGGTAACTAAGTTAAAATGGATCAAACAGACGGGAGGGAAATGCTATGACGGTTTACCAGTAAAATTCGAGGTTAATGGATCGGAAACGGAACATAAGGGATTCCTTTTACCAAGGCATAATAAAGTTGAAGTCAGGGGAATAGAGGTAAACTGTCACAAAAAGCAGCCAATAATAACGGAAGTAAAAGGAAAGTTAGAATGGCACTCAGCACAATCTGAGGATACACATAAGGTTAATGTAAGTAACGTGATAGACCTGACTAGTCAAATGGAAGAAGGAGTAGGGGTGATAGATTTTATGCAAGCAGATTGGGTGTATAATGCGGAAGACTTAAGAGATACTGAGATTGACAGGCTAGTAATGGAGGAGAATTCGTTAAATCATGACAGCAAAATAGAGGGATCAGAAGGTGGGGAGGTTAGTTCACTTTGGGAGTTCCTGGGAATATTCAATGGGAAGATATCAACAATGATTAATGCGGTAATAATGTGGATCGAGAGAGTGGCAATAGTGATATTATTATGGAAGGTTTTTAAGAGCTCTTGTAGTTGTTTGAGGAGGAGGAGAGTAAGACGAGGAGGGGCCCCGAGTTACGCTAGCGTGAGAAATAAGGAGAGGGTGAGAGAGAGAGAAGTGTGATTTGAAGGAGAACAATTGAAATAAGGCACTAGTGCAAGAGCAGAGAGAGAGAGAAAGAGAGAGAGAGAGAGAGAGAGAGAGAGAGAGAGAGAGAGAGAGAGAGAGAGAGAGAGAGAGAGAGAGAGAAAGAGAGGAGAGAAAGATAAGATACACAGGGAGGAAGTAATGTGAAGAAGGTAAATTAGTATGCGCATACTATAAGAATTAAAGAGGGAAAGGGAAAAGTGACAAGTTGATATTTGAATTTTCAATAAATGAATTGCTGTGAATGAATAACGAATGTAAAATGGTTAAACATAATAACGACTTTTATCAGGATGATTAAGTGGTATTTTGTGATAATGTTAGCCAGAGTGGCTGGAGCGAATGAGGAGATTTATGTGAATGAGGAACTAGGAACCATACTGATTTCGAAGGGACTGTTACTAGCAGATCAGAGGTCAGCGTACATATCGAGTTTTATTCGAGTTCCGAACCCATTAGCAGACGTGAATTTATGCAATTTAGGGTGTGGGCAAGGGTCCGTTACTCTAGATAAGTATCTAATGGCTGCGGGATGCAAAGTAGGAGCTGGTAAGACGGGATTAGATAAGGTAGCAGATACGGTCATACAGGGAATTGAATATGAGCCAAGAGAAGAGGGAGTATCGGGAGGCAGAGCCTTGGAAAGTTGGTGTCTGCTGGAATGTCTAAGATCGAACAAGTGTAAGGCTTTTGGAGTAAAAGAGGGCAGCTTGTGTTGGTTAAGAAGTCGAGCGCTAACACATTATGAACTGAAGGATCAAGTAGGAAGTGCAGAGGTGGACTTAGCGTGTGTGGTGAAGAACAATAGGACGAAAGTGTGTGAGGAACTGTTGAAAGAGGACAGCATGAATTACTTGATGACCCAAGATAATGAGAGATTTGTGCGAGAGCATTGGGAATCAATCAATCAGTTGATCAAAAATTCAGAAGGAACGATGAGGAGGAAGCGGTCCATAATAGGCACTTTGGCGGGGGCATCTATTGGATTCTTGGCAACAGGATTTTCATTTTTTGAGATGAACAAACTTGGGGATCATGTAGATAAGTTGAGAGCTGAATATAATGATTTCAGGGAAAGACAAGTGAAGTTTGATAAGGATCAAATAGAATTTAATAAGGAGGTGTTGAAGATCTACAAGGGCCTAGAGAGAGAGACTCAGAAGGAGATAAGACGATTACATTGTGGGGTAAGTAGTTTGGGGTTCCATATTTTGAATATGAGGAGATTGATGGAGTGGAAGGATTTCTTGTACCAGCTATACAAGGACGTTTTAGGAGGGGCAATGGTAGGTTCGATTTCTACCGTGATCTTCACTAAGGAAAACATGAGGACCGTAATAAAAGAGACAGAGTTGTTGAAGGGGACAATATATGAAGAAAACCCGACACTGGCGTATAGGCTGGGGACCATGTCCATAGTGGAGAAATCGATAAGAGAGGATAGATTTGTGATCCATGTAGTTTTAAAATTACCCATAATAAAGAGAGAAGAACTAAAGGTTGTGTTTGAGGTTCAACAGACAGGGGTGAGGCATGGAGAAGCGTGTGTGAAGTATAATTTACCAAGAAATGTGTACAAGAGTGAGGGGAAATTCTATGTGTTGGAGTCACCCATGTGTTCAATGATTTCGAACATTAGGCTGTGTACGTCAAGTATCAACAGTACGTTCACGGAAATGCCTTGTATCACGGATAAGGGGAGCTGTGTGGGGACATTAGAGAAGTGTGGCACCAACATTAAGCAAAGTATGGGGGGAGTCTTAGTGAGAAGTCAGGAACCAATCAGAGCAGCGGTGTTAGGGGACCCGAATACTTTCGATCCAGAGCAGCCGAGGGCGAACTCAGTAACCTTTTTTAATTACAGTAGATATGGAGACGTGTTGGTGGGGAAAGTCAAGATAAGAGGAATACGATCAGCAACGTTGGACAAGGTGGTAAAGCTGTCCAATCCCACACAATGGCTGGAGGAGATAAGAAATGATACAAGGAAGTTAACAAAGCAGAACATCACGCGCTTGACAAAAATCATTGAAGATCAGAGTAAGGAGTTGGAGAAAATGAACGAGAGCACTGAACAAAACCGGAGATGGACCTGGTACATTGTGCCAATGGTTATAATTATGGGATTGATGATAATAGGATATGAGTGTGTGTGGAAAGCGCTTCCGGAGGGATGTAGAGAAAGAGTGGCGAGCTGTAAGAAGTGTAAAGACTCCCTGGAAAGGCGTCCCCAATATGAAGAAATAACATCTTCCCGGAAACGAACAAGAAGGAATACTGATGAAGATACGGAGGAAAGGCTGGAGATAGAAGACAAATGTACTGCATTAGAGGATGAAGTGGAATTATTGGAAGGCTTTAACAGATATGGTGAGGAAGTTAGGGGATGGTTGCCAAGCATAACCTCCGAACTAGAAAGGGTAATGAGAATCCAGGAAGAAAACAGATCAAGGACTGAGGAGGGAGTAAGATATAGGATGAAAGAGAACAAACTACGGAATACACTCAGCTGGAGATTCGACAAGACGTTGGAAAGTTATCCGCTGGCAGAAAGGAATAAGACACTTTATGATAAATTGGCCCGAGAAATCGGCGATGAAATTATAAAAGATGAGGACCAAACCAGGGAGGAAGCTAAAAGTACGGAGAGGGAAGAGACAGAGTTTGAAAGAATGGCAAGACAAGCAAAAGACGGGGAATATATCAGAAGGATGGGTCTAAAGAGGGGTGAACAACTGGACATGAAATTGGTCCGAGGGATAAAACAAATAGTGAAAAATGCAAAGGAAACAAGTACCGAGTCGGAAATGGGAAAAGAGGGGACCAAAAATAGTGAAAATGAGGGTCAGCAGGTGAATAAAAGAAGAGCGATATATACGGTGAAATTTCCGGGAGCAAAACCTGTCCGTGTGGAGGAAACTGGAGTGGATGCGAGTCGGGGAAAGAGCCTGGGAGATCCGGAATAACAAAAGGAGGGCAAACGTCAACAGGAAAACGCTATTTGGAGGTAACAGGTAATTAGAAAAGGTAAGGCATGCACATTAAAAAGGTAAAAGTATAAATTGTATAGTATTAAAAAGGTATTGTTTATGGGCACATAACACAAAAAGGTTAAAATTAAGTAAATGCCTGGGGCCAAATAGTTTAGACCAAAACATAAAAAACTGCTGCATAAAATATTCCCTTAATTTGTAAAATAGAAAGGTAACGATAACCGTGCAGACTACCGAAAAAACACCCCGGTAAATAACGAGTTCCAGAGGGAACTTAGGAGGGGTAGATAGCAGCAGGGGCGACGTGGTGACAGGAGGAGTAGTAGGGGCCGGGTCCAGATTCAGTGGTCTGAAGAGGGTTAATGTTAACAGGAGGAATCAGAGGTAAGAAGTATCAGGGATGTGTGTTCTAGAAATAGAGACATATTTAGCTGTAAATTAAAGGTTAAATCAGACATTAACATAAGGTCATTTACCTGTTGCATTTGGAGGAGGTGCAGGTAGAGCAGGAAGCAAAAGAATAGTGCCGTGGACATGGTCCACAGCCGTTAACCGTAAGCGACTCAAAGCAGGCCCAAGTAGTCCTAAGATTAGATACGGAAAATAAAGTTGTTCATATATAAGTAAGTGTAAGGGTAACATATATACAGCATGAGAGTAAGCCCTGCCATCTGGAACGGACTAGAACTAAGGTAGTGCAGAATTCGTTGGAAACAATCGAATACGAGGTGCCATTGTAAGATCACTCTAAACGGTGTGTCTAATGTAATACTTTAATTAGAACACCTGGGGGTTAAGATGAGAAACAGAATTGTCTCGGAATGGTTATTGTTGAATGTTCAGTTGACATTGGCGAGTTTTATTATGTAGTCCGTTCTTGTAGTAGATAAAGTAGCGATGATTTGCAGAAAGGGTAGATAAGATAGGGTAAAATCGAAATAGAGGTCCTACTAAATAAAGGTAAAAAACTTACACTGGACAATAGAGGAGGGTGTCTCCTTCATAACAACGAAAAGAATACCCCAGGGAATATAGGCAGAGGAGGTACAAAGTACATAGTGAAATAGAGACTGATGGAGCGGAGGAAAGAGATTTGTTGAAGACGGAGGAGAGAGGGAACAAGGAAAGAAAGAAGTATCAAGCACAAGAGATGATGAAGCCAAGAACAAGATCGGAAGATTAAAAGAGCGACCATATATTCATTGCAAGAAAGACGCGGACACAATAAGAAGATTGCAGGGGAAGTGGATAGATTAAAGGGAGAGATAAGACAGCAGAGGAGACGAAGGATGAGAGGAAAAAGGAATTTGATAATAGAGGTGACGAACAGAGGGAGAAAGATAAAGGAGATAAAGGATGATTTAACAGCAGAGAAATGGCGGACGGAAACTACGGATGAGATGTGCTTACGTTGGGAAAAGCAGAGGGAAAGGCGAAATAGACGGAATCAAGGAAGGAGATCGGAGAGAGGATAAATAGGAGGAGGGACCAGAGACTGCGATTTATCAGGTGGTACTTACTTTCCAGCAATGAAATCTTGATAGAGTGTAGAGAGTGAATGAAATTATTGAAATTGTAAGGAAAATTAATATATTGAGTGACTATGTGGGATTATCATCCCACAGGAGCGGTAAAAGTAAACATTGGGAGGAGACACGTGGAGACCTGTGGAGGAGACACGTGAACACATTGGAAGAAGACACGTGGAGACATTGGAAAGAGACACATGGAGACATTGGAAGGAGACACATGAACTCGTTGGAAGAAGACACATGGAGAAATTGGAAGAAGACACATGGCATTGGGAAGAGACATATGAAAACATTGGGAGGAGACACGTGGAGACCTGCGAAGGAGACATGTGAACACATTGGATGAAGACACATGTAGACATTGGAAGAAGACACATGGAGACATTGGGAAGAGACACGTGAAACATCAGAAGGAGCCACGTGAAACATTAAAAGAAGACAGAGATATGGAAAGCTGGAGGGAAGGACAGTACGATAATACATATCGTACAGGGGGACTGTCCAAGATGGACTGTCCAAGATGTTGGAAAACGAGGGGAAGACGGAGACATGGTGTGAGAAGAAGAGAGAGACGCAGAGATGTTGATAATTAAGAGGAACACCAGTGGAACAAGAGAGATACACAGTAAAAGAAACAATGGAACGATGTTGGGAGGAGACTCGGAGACTTGGATACTTACCAGGTTGTAAATACATTCTAGTAGGAGCAGTTTAATCCAAAAAGATTTACGTTATTCTTCCAACCTAAAAACGAAAGGATTTGATAGATGTGGAAGAGTAATGAATTTATAAAGTAAACTTAGACTGGATTGAATAACTATGGGGGATTATCATCCCCCAGGGGCGGTGGAAAGATACGAAACATACCTGAAACGGATGTCAATCACGAGGAGCTGGGGAGCAGGTCACTTCATCAGATTGGAGGAGGGGAGCTGGAGACGGGGAAGGGCGAAGGAGGACTCGGCGGGAGTTAACGGAAACACTCCGTAAAATCAGAGCTAAACGTAAAGGAGGAGGAGAAGAAGGGGTAACTAAAGATACTCTAATGACATCTACGTACACATCCGACAGGAAAGGAGAAAGTCAAGTGAGCGGGACATTTTATAGAGGATAGAGGGACAATTTGTAGAAGATAGAGGGAGAATTGATTTAATTTAAATCAGGATGGACTTCAAAAATGTTTAATATTTAAGTAGGGTTGGGGACACGGCATGAAAATATGATTAACGGAATGATCCGGGCTAGCGTAGTTTAATGTAACGAGCCGTGATTTTGAGTATTAGGTTAAAGTTTAAGGCAAGGTATAATAGGGTTCTAAAAAATATTTATTTTGAAAGAGTTGTGTAAGCAGTGATTTGTAGAGTTACGTTAATATATTGTAGTATAAACTTTTATTCGGAGAATTTTGTAGAGTTACGTTAATATATTGCAGTATGAACTTTTATTCGGAGAATCTTATATTATAGTATGAATTTGTGGTCAGAGAGTTAGATAGGGAGGATAATAAAGTTAGCAAGTAGCCTAATTGATAAATGAAGTCAGGGACCGGGAGGACAATAGGATATTAGGCGTGATTTATGACGACCTTGGAATCCTTAGAATTGTAGCTTCATCTGATTTGTTCATTTGATTAAAACCAAACTTCGTCGGGACACCGTGACTTGGAACAATGAATCTTTTGTTGGAAGATAAGACCAGCTGCTCAAGGTGGGAAGGGCGCACGTGTGGAGATAGGGTGAAAAAGCACGCACTGAGCACTATAAATAGTAAAAAGCTTGGAGAGGCAAGGATAGCGAGTTTGCCCGATTCGAGGAGGGTCATTGATGCCGGACACCTTGGATCCAGGAACCGTTACGGTAGGGTCCTGGAGAGAAGGTTGTCACGGTCCATTATATATAGTGGAGCTGTGCTCCGGTACCTGCCTGGCTTAGATGTAGACGAGGGGGTGGTAGTGTAACCACAACTGGGCTCTGGACGAGCGGGCTAATATACCATGCGTTGAGCTTCGAGTGCTGTAGAGGTCTTGTAAGAGTAGATTAAGGGCGGAATCCCGTTAGGCACGGTCAACAGGGGTTGACCGTGATGGGGAAGTAGGCAGAATAGGGCGTGATAGAGCCAGACGATGGGGTGGTCTTGTAACCACAGCAGGGCTCTGGAAGAGCGGGCAGATATACTAAGATACTAGGCGCTGTGCTGCAAGGGCTGTAGAAGTTATTTAAGGGTAGCGTAATTTAGAGGTGTATTCCAGTATAGTCGATTTGTAATCCTTTGTTATTATCCGAGTTGTTTCCTATTAGTTATCTTGTTTTCATTGGTCTGTAAACATAATTAAATACAAATAACTACGAACTCAAAAGCAAGTGTCCACTGCTTACACTTTGACGATCCCAGTCCAAAAACTGCATAATTTATGCCATCAAAACAGTAGGTTTTGTTAAGAAGACTTTGACGGAAGTTCTCCCCCATGGAGGGGGCTCCTCCGCAACCGTAAGTTGAACTAACTATGATAACCACATTAGAACAATCAATATGGATCCTCAGGGCGTCCTCTTCGGTTATTTCAGTAATGGGTAACACGGTTACGTTGAAAGCTCTCACAAAAAGAGCCTCTGCAACTCTAGAAAGCTTCAAGGCAGTCCCACCCTCTGTTGCGTATACTATCGTTACACGCTTCCTTTCGTTGAGGCATTTCTTCATCATAGCAAGGAAATACATGATCGTTTTCGCCAGTATTCTGAAGGATACTTTTTTACAGTTTTGTCTGAAATACATCCTGGCATGGGGCTGGTACTCGTATGATGGTGATAAAGAGTACCGGAGCATCTCTTGATGGAAGGTCGGCACCATACCACTAGACATTGGTGGAACTACCCAGATCCAATCAGCCGGGCACCCTCCTCTTGTTCTTATCTCCTCTTTCATAAAGGACTGGAAGTTCTCTGCCAGAGTCAAATGATCTGTCATGGAGACATTTTTTTTTTTTTTTTTTTTTTTTTTTTAGAGAGGCTGGGCCAAGATAGCCCACGAGAGGATAGCATTGAGATGCTCTGCCTACCTCTGGGGTGTGGCAACCTTGGGGAAGGTTACCGGTGAGATCAGAGTGATTGGTGGAGGATGGTGTAAGATGTTATATGAGTCAAAATGATACGCTTAAATGCCAGCTGGGTTTGGAAAAGTAAAACGAGACGAGACAGCATATGAGATAATACTTTAAGTCACCCCGGTCTGATCCAGCTCTTCCGGCACAATTAAGCGTTTGGTGCGGTTTGCGAAATTGACAATTGTGGTGATGTGTTGGTTGTCGAATATGTCATTGACAGAGAGGTAGTAGTCTTGGAAATATTGACCTCTAATTTGGGCAATAGCCGGACACTGTCCAAGGAAGTGTGAGACAGTTTCCTCTCCGTCCCCGCACATAGGACAAGCACTGGTGTTTGATTTGCAAATGGTGTGAAGGTGTTTATTTAGGCCGCAGTGACCCGTGATGAGGTGAACTGCAGTTCTGTAATCCTGTCTGTTGTTGCTGAGTGTAGTGTTGAGGTTTTTGATGATTTTGGCATGCTTGTGGCCGAGTGTCAGTTTGGTGTGTCTGGGACCGTCAGTTACCCAAGTTTCCTGATTCAGTCTGTTGACTTTGTTGTCGATTTGACGTTTGATGTAGGATTGTGGAATTGGACACTTCAAAGTGGATTCACTGATAGTGCCAAGCTTGGCCAGCTCATCTGCTTTTTCGTTCCCCCACAATCCGATGTGTGCTGCAATCCATCGTATATCTAGCGTGTTGTTGGATCCGAGTGAATTAAGAGAGTCGTAACAGTCTCTTGTAGTTCTACTCCGCGTTGAGAGTGCGGATAGAGCTTGAATAGATGATAGACTGTCAGACCATATGATGATGTGTGTGTTGGTATATGTAGATAGATATTTGCAAGCTTCAATGATAGCGGTGAGCTCTGTTTGGTAAACAGTGCAATAATCAGGGAGCTTGAATGATCTTTCTTCAAGGGTGGTGTTATTGTTGTCAGTTGTGATGATATAGCCAGCCCCGCATCCTGAGTCTGTGAGTGACCCGTCAGTGTAGCAGGTGATTGTTTCACTGGTAATGTTGTCTATGGTGTTTTGAAGTGAATTATTGGTGGAACTACCCAGATCCAATCAGCCGGGCACCCTCCTCTTGTTCTTATCTCCTCTTTCATAAAGGACTGGAAGTTCTCTGCCAGAGTCAAATGATCTGTCATGGAGACATGAGCAAGCGTGAAGCTGTCGTAAACTGCTTTTGTTAGCTCCGTAGCCACTGTGCATTTCCAGTAAGTCGAGTTCTTGGAAACGTCTAACTTTAGCGCCCTCCCAATAGGTTCCAAGAGATTGTATCTAGACTCCGCCAACAGATTCATTATGGATACCTCAGTGTCCTGGAAGAAACCCGCGATTTGACAGCAAGTGTACTGGATCCCCCCTGCCTCTAGCATCATGGAACTCACGGAGGGTATAGCATACCATTTGAGACCCAGCTTGGTAATCTCTGGCTCTGTCGGGTGAGAAATGTCCACAATGTACCCCTTTATATCATCTGGAAATTCAAACAGTTCCGTATTTTGGTGGATGTCCGTTATAATGAGGGGTAGCAGTTCAAACTTCTCCCTCTTCGGTAACCAGCCCAAACTCAGCGCAAGATTGGCTATGTAAACGTTCTGAGGGTCTCCTATAACCTCTCCGTTATCTTTTACGAAGCCTGCAAAGCCGAGCAGGACTTTGTTCCAAACTCTGATCCCTGGTTTATCTTTGTCTTTCCGGTAGCGCTGACGAAAAACTGTGGCGGATGGATTAATTTTACCTCCGTTATAAGCCATCCTCAAATTTTTACAAGTCGCCTCGAAGATCTCTCTGCAGGTTACAGCACTCCTCTCATCAGCGACCCTCAAAGTTTTCCAGATGTCACGACCAACACATCTTGGAGCATTCCTCCAAGCAGTCTTAGTAGCCCAGCTCAATTCATTAATAGTGTGCTCGTAACCTCCAGTAAGCTCTAACGAGACTAGTACCTCAGATACTCTCACATGTTGTTCTTGAACAGGAGTGGAATTTTCGGTGTCTGCGTAGTAGTCCTCAAAAAACCTTTCCATTTGAAGGGCAGCTTCGTCATCAGTCAGTGGGCCCCGTCCGTCAAGGAGTATTTTTGAAGCCTGGCAGGGTGCCCATGGTCCAGAGCGGTCTCTGCTATCTCGGTGTAACGTGTCAGTCAGGGGGATGGAGCCATTGCAGGAGAAATTATTTAGTTCCACGTTCTTCTTCCACGACATTTTATCTGGGACAATGATATTGGTATGCTAGGATGATTTTAGAAAACAGGCTACAAAAAAGTACAAAACAAGTTTGTTGAACAAATATTGATATTATCAACTTGGCCATTAACTGTAACAAGAATTTCGCCGTGGAATTGCACCACGCACGATCAATTTCCCTATAGTTGATAAGTTGAACTTGAAGGCCTTACGGGCAAAAAGTCGTGTTTTTATTGCAGGTTTGGCGACCTAACCAATAATTGGACACGATAATATGATGTATGACTTATAATATACCTTATCGGACCTTATTTGGACGGACATTACTTGAACGCTGGAGGCCCTAGCGTTCATCTTAATGTCCGTTCAAATAAAGTCCGTTCAATTAATGTCCGTCCAAGTTAAAGTCCGTTGAAATTTTTTCAAAAATTTTTCCATTTCGAAGTTTTTACCCAGAATATGACAACTACGAGAACTTTATTGTGCCGTAAGTTAACGACGGAAAGGTTCTCCTTGGTCTGCCGGAGGCACAGAAAACTCTACTAGTATATGACGTTTTCAAGGGTTACTTGGCGGAAAAAGTCAACGAAATCATGGCACTCCACAACATAGTTCATGAGCTAGTCCCCGCCAACATGACAAACTTGTTCCAGCCTCTAGATATTACGGTAAATCGTGTTGCTAAGGACATTGTCCGACGTTTTTATAGTTCATATTACTGAGGGGAGGTAATGAAACAGTGCTAGGAAAGCTCCACGTGATGTTAAGGTTAACCTAAAGTTGTCTAAGATAAAACCACTTCACGCCGAATGGCTTGTAAAAGTTAACACTGAAATACAGGACCAGGGTAGTTTGATAAAAAAGGTTTCCACAAAGCTAGAAATCACTGACGCTTGTTTAAGCATGGACTATTTCATGCACGAGAACCCATTTAATGAAGATGATATGTGATATTAGACACTGATTTTAACATTTTTACTGCTTAATGACTGCTATTCTTACTTACTGTATAAAAGATGGATTAAAAAATCATTTGCTGAAATTTTTAAAAACGTCAAAAATTGAAAAAAATCGGATTTTTGATGGTTTTGAATGCCTTCGAGCGTTCATATTAATGTCCGTTCACAATTATGTCCGTTCATGTAATGTCCGTCCAAATAAGGTCCGATAAGGTATATGACTTATAATATATAAGTCTATGGATAAATATGCTCGCCTAGTTTACTAAGCTTGAGCACTCTAGGGAATGAATAGATCTACCGCTCAGCTTAAATGCAAAGCTCCTAACTCGTAATGAGTTTGTAGAGCACTCTGGTACCTATGTAATTCCCTCATCATCATGGGCTTGGTGGCTCAGTGGCGCGGTCCCGGCCCAGTAATCGTAAGGATCTGGGGTAGAGTTCACATGTCAATTCTGTAAATCATAGCTGTACATTAAGAAGTAAACATGATCTCATGATCTGACTGCTCGACTCGTAGATCACATAAGGGACGGGAGGCCTTACGGGCAAACAATTATCTAACCTGCAAATGTCCAATCGATTTTAAAAGTTGTTAATGTTATTTTGTCGAAAATCAAGTTTTAAAAACGCTTAAATTGATGACGTCATCAAAGGGTGTTAATGACGTCAAACAGGGGTTCCAGAAAGCCCACTTCCCGATACACCTAAAACTTGAAACTTTTTTTGCAGTCGATTTGGTCAACATCTAAACGCCCAGCAAAATTTCAAATCTCTAACCCAATTTTAAAACGATTTTTAAGGCACCTAAATATGACGATTTTGGGTTTTTTAACGAATTTCGGATAACATGCTGGCGTGTATTTGGCGCAAATTTCTTAAAAACCTCAACATAAATATTTTTTTCCTGTCATCTTTAACATTGAATTATAATGTTTTGAACTTAAATGTTAAATATACCTGCTGAACTACTTTCGATGAGTCTTAATGCCTGAAATACAATAAAGGGGGTATAATAGTATAGGGGGTAAATAGTATTGTGAATATAAGATTAAGAGCGACGGTCATGCTTTCCAGCATTGTGATATATATGGATATACATTATTTGACCAAAACCCATAATCATGGGTAGAGTGTACCGCTGCCAGTGTCTCTCTTTTCCAAACAAAAGGAAATGATATTAATTTGAATAACCGTCCGCAAATGCAAATTGATACCGAGAATGAAATCGGTCGCTCGCTTTTTCCATTCGATCACGGCTTACGAATTGTAATAAAGCTTATTGATTGGAAAAAGCGAGCGACCGATTTCATTCTCGGTATCAATTTGCATTTGCGGACGGTTATTCAAATTAATATCATTTCCTTTTGTTTGGAAAAGAGAGACACTGGCAGCGGTACACTCTACCCATGATTATGGGTTTTGGTCAAATATCATCTCTTTTTGATTACAATGTCAGGATAATTTACAAAACCGAAATGTAAACTCATAACTTCATTAATATTTATATTAATAATTAGGAGGTAATTTCATCGATTTCGAAATTTTACCTGACTGAATATGGCACTTTTTACTCATTCAAGTTGGCATTAGATTCATATATAATTCCATTTAAATATCGCGGGAAAGCAGAATTTATTCGAAATCACGAATGAGCAAAATTCTCACCTTTCGCACGTGCAAACTTTGAGCGGACGTTGCGTGCGCATACAATATTGAATCACCCTAAATTTTTGCATAGCAGTATTTTATATATAGTTTAATAAGCATGCAAAGTTTCAGAAGATTTCATATAGAACTTGGATCACAACGGGACTCCAAAGTTGATAAGAATGGTGAAAACAGCAATTTTCAGTAATTTTAACAATTTTCTATCAATTTGGGCGTGTCCCCACGTGTGCAACTTTTCGATTTTCAACTTTAAAACTAGCCTATAACACAATTTAGACCTTTAGGAAGCACAATTGAGCTCCACAACCCAAGGGATGGCCCAACACCAGAGAATACTAATTCACAACTTTTGTGTTTTTATAAAATTATTCTTCAAAAAAGCACTAACTTCAATAGCGAATATCTTTATGAAGGAGCAAGGTAGGAAAATTTTCCGGTAGATTTTCAGAATGCTTAAACAATTATCTAAGATGAAAATGTCCTCAGATTTTGAATAAAATTACTCCTTAATGGTTTAAAATCGATTTGAAAAGTTGTTATTTTGTTAAAAACCAAGTTTTAAAAACACTTAACTTGATGACGTCATCAAGTGATGATGATGACGTTAAATTATTTTTTGATATAATGGAAACTGGAGTGTGAACGATTATCTTCAAGACCTGTGGTTCGAAATGACTGTATCTTTTATACTTTTGAATCTACGGACACTTAAATGTAGGCTATAATTGACTGCAAAAGCGTCTATATATATATCATATATATATATACTTCACGACAATCTGTTGTAAAACAGGGGTTCCAGAAAACCCACTTCCCGATACTCCTGAAACATGACATTTTTTTTACAGTCGATTTGGACAAGGTCTAGACGCCCTGCAAAGTTTCATATCTCTAACTCAATTTTCACATGGTTTTTAAGGCACCTGAATATGGCGATTTTGGATTTTTTACCTAATTTCGTATAACATGCTGGCGCGTATTTTGCGCAAATTTCTTAAAAACCTCCACATAACTATTTCTTATTCCTGTCATCTTTAACATTTAATTAGAATGTTTTGAACTTAAATATGCCTGCTGAACTACTTTCGATGAGTCTTAATGCCTGGAAAACAATAAAGGGGATATAATAGTATAGGGGGTAAATAGTATTGTGAATATAAGGGCGACGGTAATGCTTGCCAGCATTGTGATACATATATGTATATATATATACATATATCCATAGACACAGTGTTTCGTCCTATTAGGACTCATCAGTATGGCTCAAATCAGGGTTGATTTTTGCTGATGGCGGGAATCGAACCAGCAACCTCACGATTACCGGCCCGGGACCATACTTATTCTAACCCCTTAATGATGAGGGAATGAAATAGGTAGCAGAGTGCTCTACAAACTCATTATGAGGTAGGAGCTTTGCATTTAAGCTGAGTGGTAGATCTATTTATTCCCCAGAGTGCTCAAGCTTAGTAAACTAGGCGAGCATATTTATCAAATATATATGTATATATGAGGACATCATATGGCAAACAATATGGGGAAGTCACAAATATCTTCCTTGCTCGAGATACCAAAATCAAATGAATATCATGAAAACCAGGCAGTATCCAAAAAGCCCGACCTAGTCCGCGGACTACTTACGACATTTCAGAATAAAACAAATATTCTGAATAAAACAAATATTATATTCAAATCTCTTTAGGGACCTAATTTGTGACTTGATCGTTATGTTAGGGTTATTCTGTTAGCTGATGCTGACAGGCACCGCATGGGGCAGAGACTTAGGACCATTACGCTGGAGGCTTACAATGACCCTTTTTGAACCCCATGGCAGTGCTAGTTTTATTATGGTACAAATTGTAAAGCGAAGTTATGAAAACGATCAGGTCACTCCTGTTTTACACTATCAACAGCTACTTAAAACAACCTATAGATTGTACAACTCACTTTGAAGATTAAACTACTTTAAGTGATGAGTGATTGGGCCCATTAAACATTTTAGTAGCGGAGACATGCGGATCAGCTTCTTGAGGTTCTAATACTAATAGTTCATTCAGACAAGAAGTTTTACTTTTCAAATTCAGTCGTTCAAGCTGCCTGAGTTCAGGAAGTTTGCCAAAGGGGCCCAGGTATTCTGGTCACCTTTACACTGGGACGAGAGAATAATTTTTTTAACCTTTGATTTGAATACACCATGAGTCATTTCAAGGTCGTTCAGTGCCAACATCTGACGGAATGAATTCCAAAGGCAACTAGATTGGTAAACGAAACTGTTTGATGTTGAATGTTGATGATAAACAGATCATATGAATTGTATCTTGGATGCAATTAGCTAATTTATAGTGACGACCAGCGCAAATTGCTTAATGATGTCAACGATAACGATTAATTAAATGTGTTATATAAATTATTCGATTTCTGTCAAATTTCATGTTATCAACGACAATTATTCAATCAATGGACTCACGCCCTCTTTATCGCTAAAACTACTATTAGAGAATGCTCGTGACTAGACTTCTTAAAAACTCATAAGTTTATAAATTTATAACGTGCATTAAACGGATAAAACGTAAATTGGTCAACGGGAGCCCTATAACACTCCAATCTCCATGGTCTATAAAATAACTAGTTTAACAAACTTTAAACTTCTGCCACTGGGCCGCACTCAGCTTGTCCATTCAGCCGAATCTCTATTCATATGTAATGATTATGATCATAAATATCTTAAAATAAAAGATGTTTTAATTTTGTCTTGGTCTTATATTAATATTACGTTATACTCTTGTTCATTTTTACACATTTGCTCACATCACTCACAGTCAGCCGCTCTGACATGGTTAACCACTTTCCTTGTGTTGTTGGTTAATCATATGAGCGGGATATAAATTACAAGGCTTTTCAGGTTATCAGAAAGCTTTGAGCGGAGGGAGTGGTATCCAGGGCATTCGGTTATGACATGGTCCTCAGTTTCTAGGATAGGTGTTTCAAAGAAAGGTAGCTCTTCGAAAAAGCGAATGACGTCTGTGTCTGGAGAGCAGCAAAAACGACATGTTTTCAATGCTGTGTTGTATCGATCACTAGTATATCGACCTTTCTCTACCCTCAGATCGTGACTGCTAGAGCGAAGTTTAGCAATGTTAGCTCTCTTAAGCCTGCAGAATCTGTAAGTACTGTTCTTCACCAAACTCAGATTTGACCGCGGTGTAGAATGACATCTTCGGCTGGTCGTGAAGATCCTTTTTCCAGTGGTTCACAAAGGTTTCGTGTATGTGCTCACGTGCTGCAAGAGCGGGGTGTAGGTTTGGTTTAGCGGAGGTGCTCATCTTGATGATAGTGGACCAAGTGTCATACCGATATATATATATATGGATCCGTGCCATTTTACTGACACCACGGCATCAACTTTAACGCGAATTTCCGCATTAAAATGGCTAATCGTGTAAATGATGTGTAGTGTAATAGCGTTGTTATCACAGTGCTGGCAAGCACGACCGGTGCATTTATTGTGGGTATACTATGTACCCCCTTTACTATTATACCCCCTTTACTATTATACCCCCTTTGGTACACGTTACAAGCCTCTTTCGTGCACGCGAAGCGTGCACTCCGGCCGGAGGAGGAGGCCGAAGGCCGCCGCCTCCGGCAGGAGTTTTTCAGGCATTAAGACTCATCGGAAGTCGTTCAGCAGATTTAATTTTAGTTCAAAACATTCTAATTTGATGTCAAAGATGACAGGAATAAAAAATAGTTATGTTGAGATTTTTAAGAAATTTGCATAAAATACTCGCCAGCACTGTTATACGAAATTCGGTAAAAAACCCAAAATCGCCATATTCAGGAGCCTTAATAACCATGTTAAAATCGAGTTAGAGATCTGAAATTTTTCAGAGCGTCCAGACGTTGACCAAATCGACTACAAAAAAAGTTTCAGGTCTCAGGATCATCGGGAAATGGGTTTTCTAGAACCCCTGTTTTACGATAGATTGTCGTGATACATACATACATACCTATATACATATATTCAGGGATAGACGCTTTGCCAGTCAATTGTAGCCTGTATTTAATTGTCCATAGATTCAAAAGTATAAAAGATACAGCCATTTCCGACCACAGGTCTTGCTAATAATTGTTTATACTTTAGTTTACATTGTATAAAAAAATTATATGACGTCATAAACACCCCTTGATGACGTCATCAAGTTAACCGTTTTTAAAACTTGATTTTTGACAAAGTAATAACTTTTAAAAATGATTTTACACCATTAAAAAGTAATTGAATTCAAAATCTGAGGAATTTTTCATCTTAGATAATTGTTCAAGCATTCTGAAAATCTACCGGAAAGTTTTTCTAGCTTGCTCCTTCATAAAGATATTCGTGATTGAAGTTTGTGCTTTTTTAAAGAATTATTTTATAAAAACGTCAATTTTGCGATTTAGTATTCTCTCGTGTTGGGCCATGCCTTGGGTTGTGGAGCTCAGTTCTGCTTCCTATAGGTATAAATTGTGCATTAGGCTAGTTTTAAAGTTGAAAATCGAAAAGTTGCACACGTGGGGACACGCCCAAATTGATAGAAAATTGCTAAAATCACTGAAAATTGCTGTTTTCGTCATTTTCTGTCAACTTTAGAGTGCCGTTGTGATTACAGTTCTTCTTGAAATACTTTGAAACTTTGCATGCTTATCAAGCTATATATAAAACAATTACACGCAAAAATTTACGGCGATTCAATATTGGATGCGCACGCAACGTCCGCTCAAAGTTTGCACGTGCGAAAGGTGAGAATTTTGCTCATTCGTGATTTCCAACAAATTCTGCTTTTTAATGTCATTATATATGAATTTAATGCCAACTTGAATGAGTATAAAGTGGCATATTCAGTCAGTGATCGACCGATACGCTTACCTAAACACAAGGAAATGTTTTTAAAGGAAAAATTTCTAAATCGTGGAAACTTCCTCCTTATTAATATTAATGAAGATATCAGTTTATATTTCGACGTTATAAAATACCCTGACATTATAATCAAAAAGAGATGATATTTTACCAAAACCCATAATCATGGGTAGAGTGGACCGCTGCCAGTGTCTCTCTTTCCCAAACAAAAGGAAATGATATTAATTTGATTGACCGTTCTCAAATGCAAAATGATACCGAGAATGAAATCGGTCCCTCGCTTTTCCCATTCATTTACAATTGTAATAGATTAAGAAGAACTACCCAAAGGCATCTGTGGGGGAAAAGCGAGCGACCGATTTCATTCTCGGTATCATTTTGCATTTGAGAACGGTCAATCAAATTAATATCATTTCCTTTTGTTTGGGAAAGAGAGACACTGGCAGCGGTCCACTCTACCCATGATTATGGGTTTTGGTAAAATCATTTATAGTGTTATGATGATATGCGTTAGGTAATCCCAGAAACATTTAGGATAACAAAATGCAATTATAGTATTGATTACAACCGCAGCGACTATATTATTTGAATGAAATAAAAAAATTCGTGCGCAAGTTCACGAATTTTTTTAGCCCGAATATTTCAGTCGAAGCGAAAAATTTGGGTTAAAAATTCGGGCAAATTTTATTTGGGTGAAAAATTTGAGTGAAAATTCGGGTATGGAACTTAGGGGTTAATGAACATGATAGCCTGAGTTCCAAGAGGTGGGCCCTTTTTTAGCGGGGGCACCAATAGGCAACGTTAAGACACAGGACTTGGCCATGTGGAATCCGACTCGCGATACGTGATTTGGTGAAATCCCCGTTTCTCGGCTCCTGAATCCTGATGGGAGTTTAGAAGTCACCAACCCCATAAAAACAATTGCGAATTATGATTTGGGAGCTTTAATATAAGTCGTTTACTTCTTATAAGTTATGATGATATTTACCCTCATAATCATATGTATTGACCCTCATATTATATTATCGGACATTTCTGTCTTTCCACGAGAGACCTAGCTTTTACGAAAACATTTTATGTACAGCCTCTTGTCCTTGACAAGGTTGGACCTTCTATTCACTGACACAAAGCTTCTGAAGGAGATTTCTAATTCACAGTTTTTAGTTGAGATAAATAAACGACGTTTCCCGAGATAAGAGAGACAGGTTAAATTTTTATTTAAGAATTTGAACTCGGCTGGACTGCACCCATTGTATAATGTAACTACTTTTTTGATCCTTTGCTTCTTTTCTTAATTGTACTTTTTAGTTTCTGTAATCTGTATCGTTTTACAAAATCATTCATTCTTGTATTGTGAATATTTAAACTTCGCGATAATTTTTAAACTTTGTTATGTGTTAACTAGTTTACTTTCCGGCCTTTCCAGTTTTTAAAATAATTTACGTAAATATCTTATTTACAGGTTATCAGTTATTTAAAAAAAATTGTTTAATTGTCTTTTCATCTTAATATGCACATGCATGTTATAAAGCATTATGAACTTAAGTTTTAATTTTTTTTAATTAGTTGATCAGGAGATTTATGTGAATCGCAAAGGATATCATTCAATTAACGTACAGCTGATATGCTCGATGAATCAGGAAATTAAGTCATGCACAGTGAATTGGCCCGGCTTGGTACACGACAGCACGATATGGAACAATAGCACAATTTGCTCCCAGTTAAACCGCGGCTACAATGGATGGCTGATAGGCGACAGTGGTTATCCGCTTAGGGAGAAACTAATGGTCCCGTTCAACAATCCAACCGCCACAGGGGAAAAGAAGTTCAATAAGTCATTGAAGAGGTGCAGATCGGTTGTCGAGAGAACAATTGGAGTGTTAAAATCCAGGTGGCGATGCCTGGATTCCAGCAACACAGGGGGACTTCAGTTCACTCCAGAAGTATCCTGCCAAGTAATTGGAGCGTGTATCATATTACACAACTATTGCATAAGGAGGAGGTTGCCGTATAACATATTGCCTCATATTCTCAATGACAGAGACGAGTCAGTGAGACACCACGACGAAAATGAGAAAGCTCGTGTTCTTTTAAAAAAAAGGAAAAGATCAACGAAATAAAATTATTAGACAATTTTTTGTACCATAAAATTTTTTTAAAGTTTATTTAATTCTGTAATTATACTATTAGTTTGCAACCTTTCAAAAACTTGTTTTACTTTTAATATTTTCATGAGTTAGAGTTACACTTTAGGCACTTAAAGTTAAGTAACCTCTAGACCATACTTACATTTTAAGTGAAGAACACCGCACTTAAGTACGTACTTAGGTAAAATTCTCTACTTAAGTAAAAATACTTAAGTGCGAAATATGATTATGACTTAATTTTTTGCACTTAAGTCTCATTTCGAAAATACTTTTTGCTTAACTTTTTACTTAAGTACCATTTTTGACTTAAATGCCGTTTCGGAAAGGACCCTCAGGCCAGAACCCAATTGATTGGGTCTGAGGTTACGTGATTATGAGCCTGAGGTCATGTGACTATGACGTCACCAGACCTTGTTCTCAGTTTCCCGCTCATTGGACCAGCTAGGTGAGCTTGCATGCTTGTGAATGGCTATGTGGCGCAGTTCGTTAGTCGGCCTGAGCTTGTGAAATGCCTCGCATTCACAGGGTCCCAGGTTCGATTCCCGTCAGCCGTCTGTGCCGCTAGCCATGGGGTGAGCGTCGTTGACGCTCTGCTAAGGGTTCCGTTGGACCTATGCAGCCCCCCGGTCTACTCAGCCGAATGCTCGAGAAATCGTGTGTGAGGGTTAAATGAGGAGCTGTACATGATCAATACAGCAAAGCTTCGGGCGAAGAAAGTGTGGTATAATACCTTAACCGTCGCTGGAGTTAGACTTGATCCTTCGGTTTCCTGTAAGTGCCGGTTACATGCCGTGACTATAAAGCCATGGTTGTCCGAAGTAAAGCATAAGGGTGGTCATTTCACTTGATGGCCCTGCCGCAGCGCAGCTAAAGCATCACATAAGTAAGAAGTAAGAATGTGGAATGTGGGTGTAAGTACAGTTGTATTGTAGTTTATACCTAATAGTAATTAATTACCCCCTATAGAAACCGAACTATATACTACCCGATCAGTATAAAACATTAAAACTGGTATTGTAAACATAAAGGTTCGGCAAATAAAACTTTGTTAAGAAAACCTTAACTTTTTGTCTGAATAAATTTGTTTGTTTATAATTGCAATATTCTTTTGCAATTCACCTGCGATGGTGAAGTCCCGGCCGTAGGCATGGCACGGGTTACTGTACACTAGAAGAAATATAATTTAGCTGGTAAAGAACATAATTGAAGTAAATTTTAGAAGATTACAACATTAGAATAAGATTCCATCACATTGTGTGTATATTAATATTGCCCAGAAAACCTTACCGCCGACGGGCTCGCTAGAGGTGATAGATTTTCAACAGCACGTTTGTCGTCGCGCGTCACATCAAGTTTACCTTTCGCACGCTGCGTTTAGCCTAGTAGTCATGACAACGACATTACTTTGCAAAGTTTAAAAGCTGTGATCTTTTATTTAGCCCAAAATCAAACTTTTCGGTTTAATTCAGAATCTAAGTTGTCCCAAATTTGGCTCCTGGGGCCGGGAGCTAACTTTAAATTTACGAGACGGAAATTTGGTTGAAAACCGGAAGGTTCTATCTATTTTACTTTTGGAGATAAACCCCAGCCGGTAAGGTTTGCTAAGTGTATATAATATGCGACTAACGTGACTTAATTTTAATTTGTTGAGGCAGGATCGTACTTCACAGCTAGAGAACTAGGAAGATAATAAAATCAGCGCAGAAAACACAAAAGTGGTGCAGGGCAAATGGGCCGAAGGCAAAAAGGTCGTAAAAATAAGTAATCGATCGTAATCGGGTTTGAATAATAAATATATGCAAAATATAGTTGAAATTTGACGATGTCAACCCTTCCAGATCGTTGCTCTTGATCCAGCAAACAATTCTATTTGTACCTGACATATGTCAGTACACCTGCGAGCAAAAATGCAGCAAATGAGGATAAATATTTTTAACCGCTATTCATTAAACTTATAGGATTATAACTACATATAAGGTATAACACAAGTGGCACTGATGCAGATGAATCATGGATAATTATTGACTGTTGACGAAAACTCGAAGTTTGAAATCCAAAGTAAGCTGCAACGTAATTGGCCCCACAAGTAGGAAGTAAAATAAGGACCTCTGTTCAAATCAAAATAGATTCAAAATAGTTAGTCGGATCCCAACCGTTCTAAAAGGCTATCTCGTTAGCTTTTCGTGTTAAAAGCGATTTCTCAACGGTTATCACCTCTCTAGATGATTCTTAAAACATTTGGACTTCATTGCATTTTTGAAATAAATGCAATGAGGGCGTTTTCGGCCACACCCTTTTTCAGTGTTTCGCGGTCACTCGAATTGTTGTATTTCGGCTCAGGAAGGTCTTAAAGACTATTCCGATACACCAAAATGTGCCTAATAGCCCCATTTATAAACAACTTATGGAGCAACATATACCTTAAAATGCTTCGTTTCGGAAATATGGCCGAAAAACGGTTTTTGGCTTGACGCAGTTCATAATTTCCGTGATTTTTGGCATTTCCGCCTAGGAAGGTCGTAGGGACTATTCTGATACACTAAAATGTACATAATGGCCACATTTATATACAACTTATGAAGCAACATATACCCTAAAAGGCTTACTTTCGGAAATGTGGCTGAAAAACGGATTTTTGCCTAGCGAACAATGACAGTATTCACAAATAGGCTATTGGGCTGTTAACTAGAAAGGTCTTAAAGACTCATGAGCAACATAACATTTGTCACAAGATGTAAGATGACTCACTTTGTGTCCAGAAACACCTACAAAAATTGGAGAATGATCTACTTTATTGGACATCTCTCTTAATGGGCCAGGACAGCAGCACATTTGTGTCTTACGAAAGGGCAATTTTTAAAATCACGATTTCTTAAGGTCACAGGATCGGCTGCTAACAGCAAATTGTTCCCAATTGCCGACTCATACACATCATATACTCAAAAACGCTCACTTTAGGAGTCATTAGTAAATAACTACTACATGATTTGTGACAACTCCAACAATTTTTCCTTGGCACCAACTTAAATAAAATGTGTTGACCAAAATTCAACTTCAAACTTTTTATTTATTCATGCCATAAAACCATGATATATGTACCAAGAATATCGGACCTTAAATAAATCGGCACTGGATCCGGGCCAGATTGTTCCTTGACCGCTGACCAGTACCCCACTTTATAATTATGATTGATTTCGCTGCCTCGACCAATATTGATCTGTAATCCCTGGATTGAGATCTGTTGGCCGCAGTTTAATTTAGCTAATTTCCTATAATACCGCAGTGGTTTGGTTCCCACTTAAGAATGACCCCATATTCTTTTTTTCAGTCGCATAGATTTTCTTATCGTATGATAATGCGTGTCATTCCCTCGTTTTTTAACCAAGTGGTGACTGGCTAGTTCTTCTGTTATTACAGCTGTGAGCTGCCTCGAGATCTTATCTGGGGCATGGGCACTAATGCTAGAACATTAGAACTGTAATTCTAGAACCTTAGATTAAGGTTACCTGGCAGAATAACATTAACAGGGTTCGAGATTTGACTGAGGGCATTCAGGTAACATACCAGGTTCATGTCACCAGTTGAGGTGAATCTTAATTTCGGCATGCAATGCCTAATAAGTTATAAGCTTATAGTAGGATCACGGGGTTTATATAATAGAAGGTCTCGAGATGCTGATTTAGCTATTTAGGTTTCACATGTGAAATTTTTCCAGCTTTGGGTAAAGTGGATTTTAGATCGGGGAGGGGGTCTAAATGACCAAAATCTGAACGATTTCTTACTTACGGGGCACTACGGGACAAGGGACGGATATCGGGCCCAATAGCTGTTTTTTAATGAGAGGCTGGGGTATGGACCTAGATGGTCAACGTGAGGATAGCATGAGGATTTAGGATGCTCTGCCTGCCGGCAGGCAGCTGCCTTTCATGGGGTCTTGCAACCCCGAAAGCTGGTATATCTTATCTAAATTAACCTTGGTTACATCCCGTGCTGTTTCGAATATATAATTAGATTTATAGGTCCAATATCAAGCAAAAAAGTCTGATCTCCGGTACTGATGTTACACTTACATGATCTCCGACGCGAGGATCTCCGAAGTCCGATCTTAAAGTTGGATCTCAGAGCCAAAAAGAGGAACCTAAGCCTTGGTTCCTCTCTTTGAGAGTCAAACAGGAAATTCGGTGTTATCAACTCAAACTCGGATTCGTAGCACAATTGAAAAACCAAAGAATAAAAATCTTAATGAATTTCCCGACATCCTAAAATTAATATCAGGTCGTATTCGATTCAGTGGCCCAAACTCCAGTAGGTTACAAGACTTAAGTTCAAGTCGAGGAACACTTTGATTAAGCATGATCCTTGTCTAGTTGGAGTTTTCGCATATCATGCAGTAGTAAAATCTACTAATCACTCCTAAACTGAGTGTTTTAGAGTCGAATCTCGAACCCTGCCATTCAGCCAAGTAATCTTAATCTGAAGTTCTAGAATTACAGTTCTAATGTTCTAGTACTAATGTATTAGTGCCCTAGATAAGATCTCGAGGCAGCTGTGCCTGTAATAACAAAAAAACTAGCTATAAGTAACCACTTGATTAAAAAACGAGGGAATGACACACATTATCATATGATGGGAAAATCTATGCGAACCAAACCACAGCGGTATTACTATTATGGTAAATGAGCTAAATTAAACTGCAGCCAACAGATCTCAATCCAGCGATTACAGACCAATATTGGTCGAGGCAGTGAAGTCAATTATAATTATAAAGTGGGGTCCGGATCCAGTGCCGAATTATTTTAGGTCCGGTATTCTAAGAGTCTTAGTACATATCATGGTTTTATGGAATGAATAAATTAAAAGTTGAATTACATTTTGGCTAAATTGGTGCCAATGAAAAATTGTTGGAGTTTTCACAAATCATGCAGTACAGTAGTTAAACTTATTTACTAATCACTCCTAAATTGAACGTTTTTGAGTATATGATGTTCATGAGTCGGCAATTGCAAACAATTTGCTGTTAGCAACTGACCCTTTGACCTTTACTTTGACCTTCACTAAAAAAACCGTAATTTTGAAAAATTACCCTTTCGTAAGACACAAGTATGCTGCTGGCCTGGCCCATTAAGAGAGATGCCCAATAAAGTAGATCATTCTCCAATTTTTGTAGGTGTTTCTGGACACAAAGTGAGTCATCTTACATCTTGTGACAAATGTTATGTTGCTCATGAGTCTTTAAGACCTTTCTAGTTAACAGTCCAATAGCCCATTTGTGAATACTGTCATTGTTCGCTAGGCAAAAATCCGTTTTTCAGCCACGTTGCCGAAAATTAGCCTTTTAGGGTATATGTTGCTTCATAAGTTGTATATAAATGTGGCCATTATGTACATTTTAGTGTATCAGAATAGTCTCTACGACCTTCCTATTCGGAAATGCCAAAAATCACGGAAATTATGAACTGCGTCAAGCCAAAAACCGTTTTTCGGCCATATTTCCGAAACGATCCATTTTAAGGTATAAGTTGCTTCATAAGTTGTATATAAATGGGGCTATTAGGCACATTTTGGTGTATCGGAATAGTCTTTAAGACCTTCCTGGGCCGAAATACAAAAATTCGAGTGACCGCTAAACACTGAAAAAGGGTGTGGCCGAAAACGCCCTCATTGCATTTATTTCAAAAATGCAATGAAGTCCAAATGTTTTAAGAATCATCTAGAGAGGTGATAACCGTCGAGAAATCGCTTTTAACACGAAAAGCTAACGAGATTCCGTTTCGTCCCTGACTAAGTCGGACAACTCAAAATAATAACAAAATCTGATTGGCAGTCACGCTGCACGTGACTGCCCGCACGTGACTGTGCGCGTCCAATGGACGTAATGAAGGAAATTTGTTATGGTTATCGCAGGAGAGATCACGTTTAGAGTGCGTCTCTCTGATTAGCCCACGTCACTGCACACGTGACTGTGCAGAGCCAATAGGGTGCTATGTAACTTGTGTAAGGTGTGTACGCTAGGTGCTTGTAAGGGACATCTAATTTACTATTTAACACAGCTGGCCGGCAGAGAATTGAAAATATAAGGATTTTTTATGGATGAAAATCGAAGCGAAAACCTTCTAACCCTATGTTTTCGAGTACGCTGAACAAGATTAAACTGGTTATAATTAGCATACTCAAGGGCAAATTGCTTTAAAATGTACTTGAATGTCATAGATGCTATTATACGCTTTAACCGGCTTATCGAGTGGCACCAGTCTCTCTCGCCACTATAGTTCTCAGCTTAATTATTATTGGGCTCGTGAAGGAAAGATCTCGAGCTCAGAAGACGAATACCCTTTTCCCAAATATTTGCTAACATTAACGAATATTTGGGATTAAGGAACTGTCTCACTAGACTTGAGATTTTAAACTGTCTCAAAAAATTAAAGAACCACAAAAGTGCTGGGATTGACGAAATCTCTAATGAGCAGTTAAAGTATGGGGCAAGTGGTCTTGTGGATAGGATGGAGAAATTGTCTCAAAAGTTTGGAATTCAGAAGCAGTGCCTGACGACTGGTTGAAAGGCATCGTGATAATTGTACCAAAGAAGGGTGATACCTCTCATTGCTCCTATAATAGGGGGATCACTCTAAGATCTACAGCATCTAAACTGTATCAAATCATCATATTACAACGCATGAGTGACGGTTTAGAAAGTTTGCTACGAGACAATCAGTGTGGGTTTAGAAAGAAAAGATCATGCATTGATCAGATTTATTCACTCCGCACTATTATACATAACTGCATTGAATATAATCTCCCCCTGCAGTATGTAAATTTTGTGGACTTCAAGGCAGCTTTTGATTCTATCGACAGGAATTATATTTGGAAAGCTTTCAGTCATTATGGCCTGCCATGTAAATACATTCGAATAATACAGGCATTCTTTAATGGAACTGTCAGTGCTGTTAGACACAATGGTGAACTATGAGAATGGTTTGAAGTAAGTTCAGGCAGTGGCCAAGGATACATTCAGGGTCCCCCACTTTTTAATGTCTGCCTCAATGTGGCTGCTGAGAGAACAGAAAGCAACAAAGTGGTGTCCCACGGAGTGGTTCTTCAAAGATCTATCAGTCCGCTTGTTGATGATATCACTGTGTTAGATACAGACTATGCAGATGACATGGCTGCACTGGATAACAGCGAGGAAGGTCTTCAAGAAACAACTGACCTTTTGTGTATGTATGGTGCCCAGGGAGGTATCAGATTCAATGGTAAAAAAGACTGAGGCTATGGTCATTGGTAAAGCAACCTCTCAACGGCCATACACGAAAGAAGCCACAGTGAACATCACTGTTGAAGACACGCCAGTGCAGCAAGTTAGTGATTTTACGTACTTAGGTACAATTATCTCCAGCGACGGTACTATCGACCATGAGCTGTCAGCTAGGATTCAGAAAGCTTCCGGAGCCTTCAATCAACTGAGTAATATATGGAAAAACCGCAACATCCAGTCTTATACAAAGATCAGGATTTATAAGGCAGCGGTTTTGACAATATTGTTATATGGTAGTGAGGTTTGGAACACAGCCAAAAAGCAGCTACATCGCTTTGAGGTGTTCCATCAGCGTTGCTTGAGGAGAATACTTAGGATAAGATGGCTCGATCGGGTTAGAAACACTGAAGTGCTGGAGCGTGCAAAGATAAATCCAGTAGAGACGTTCATAGGAGCAAACCGCCTGCGGTGGTTTGGCCATGTCACCAGAATGCCAGACACTAGGCTTCCTAAGTACCTGCTTAACTGGACCCCTGCGCATGGAAGAAGATCTAGGGGCCGTCCAAGAAAGAACTGGAGGAAATTTTTGCTGGAAGATGCTGCAGCGTTTACAGGAAACACAGACATAGACCTAGAAGGAGCGAGCGAGATGGCTAGTGACCGAAAACTTTGGAGGGAGATGATACGTCACAAACGGGAGTTCATTGGTGCAGGCCACTCGAATGATTGAGGAGACCTAATCAAGTACAAGTAAGTATTAACGAATACGTATATTAACCAACCTGGAGGGGGATATTTAAAACATATAAGTGATACGAAAGATTGTATTAGCAGGAGCTTTCAAAATACTTGTGTAAATCGTTTTCAACTGGGGATGATGTTGTGAAGGGTGATTATCAGTGGTCGACCGGGATCGAAATTTAGTCCCGGCCGGGACCGGGACCGGGACCGGGATCGAAATGAAAACCCGGCCGGGACCGGGATTAGCCTCATCCCGACCGGGACCGGGACCGGGATTATTCCAATATTTCTCAATCTCAGTTAAAATGAAACAGTGTTATATGTTAAATAAAATCTTCCAGAACAAACTGAGGTATGTCAAGTTAAAATTGACAGTAAGTAGTAGTAACTACTCTATCTCTCTCTAATCTCTATCTCTCTCTATCTTTCTCTATCTCTCTCTATCTCTCTCTATCTCTCTCTATCTCTCTATCTCTCTCTCTATCTCTCTCTTTATCTCTGAGATAGAGAGCGCGAAATCAATGTGGACATAGTTATTTCATCAGATGAAGAAGCTGATGAGGGCGAGGCCCCTGACTCTTGAGTATTTCTAAGTTTGTTTGGACTTCAGCTTTCTTCTAACATTTTGTAATTTGTTACTCATGAAGTGAACAGTTGAACATATAATTAATTTTGAACATTAGTCAATTTTGTTTGACTTGAAATTTGCCAACTACCATTGATCAAAATTCATAGAATTTTGATCATGTAACATAAACATTTCACATAAGACTTGAAAGTTGAATTTTCAATAAACTTTTGGCGACGAGAAAGTGAAATGATCTAACTATTAAGAAGCACTGTAGAGCACTGTTGTAATAAAACTTTTCGGAAAATGTTCACAGGTTCGTGAAATTCGGGCTCAAATATACGCTCAAAAACCGACTTTATTTTGGAAAAATCCCGGCTAAAATCCCGGCTAAAAACAAAATCCCGGCCGGGACCGGGACCGGGACAAAATCGCCAAATCCCGGTCGAGCTCTGGTGATTATATATGATGTAGTGCTGTCAATGATGAGTGGTGTGTGACGTGAAAGGGTGGAATGGTGAGGGTGGAAAAAGTGTTCAGATTACATTACAATAACATTAAAAAACTAGGCTTGTGAGATAGATGAAAAGGAAATGCCAGATGGCCTGGTCTTGAGGGATGAAGCGATCTTGGGAAGGATGGGGTCCCATAGTGAGCTACATTTAGGGGCACGATCAGTACGGTTCATGGAGGGTTGTCTTATCTGGATAGCAGCATGTTCTGTCAGTCAAGTTGAGATCGTGTGGTGAGTGATTTAAGGACTTCTATGTTGTTCCAGGAGATGGAATGTCCAGTGGTTAGGGCATGATGGGCGGGGGCGGATTTGATCCTGTCTGTGGTTTCGTCGAAGGCATTGTTGAGTCTGTAGCATCTTTCGTGTTCTTTCATTCGTTGGATGAGGGGTCTGTAGGTCTGTCCAGTGTACTTGGAGGGACATTGTGAGCAGGATATCTCGTAGATGGTGTTGGGGGTGAGTTGAGTGGGGGGTGTGGTCTTCGTCTTGGTGAGAAGGTTGCGGAGAGTAGTGGCTGATGAGTGGGTCACTTTGATGTCGTGTTGTCCGAGTATCTTGGAGATGGGTTTGGAGAGTGAGGGATGGAAAGGAAGGGAAACGCTGATTGCGTGATCTCTGGTCTGTCAGTAGAATGAGGCTAAGGATTGATGTCGGGGAGGGTTGGTGAACTTGCGGTGAACTTCGTCCTTGATGGTGGTGATGCGGAGGGGTGGGAAGCCGCTCTGAAGGCAAACGTGTCTGACAGTCTTTAGTTCGTCTTCGAGGTGTCGAGGTGAACAGATGTTGTAAGCTCTTCTGGTGAGGGATCGGATGACGGCGTTCTTGGAGGAGTTTGTGGTGCAGGATGAATACTTGGTGTAGAGGTTGGTGTGGGTGGGTTTTCTGTAGACTGAGGTGGACTTGTCAGGGTGGATGAGGACGTCGAGGAAAGGTATGGTTCCGTCAGACGAAGGGTGTTCTTGAGTGAATTTGAGGTCTTCGGTGAGCGAGTTGAGGAAAGTGAGGAAGGATTCTGCGTGCTGTTTGTCTCTGAAGGATCCGAGGCCATCGTCAACGAAGTGGGCGTAGGTATGAGGAGGGTCGGGACATGAGGAGAGGGCTAAGGATTCTATTTCTGCGAGATGTATTTCAGCTAGTTCTACGATGAGGGGGGAGGCCATGGTGCCACCTTCGTCTTAGGAGTAAAAGGAGCCGTTGAATTCTAGGTAGGAGTTGTCGAGGCAAAAGTTGATGAGCGATCCTATGGTGGTGGTGGTGAGGTTGGAGGGGAGGAGAGTGGGTTTTTGCTCGTAGGATGTGATGATTGTTTTAAGGGCCAGGCGCATGTCACAGGAGGTGTAGAGGCTCTTAACGTTTAGAGAGGAGTGATAGGAGTATGAGGGGTTGAGGGAGGAGTCGAATCGGTGCTTGAAGTCTGAGGAGTCTTTAAGGCGTAGGGAATTCTGAGCTAGGGGTTTGAGGACTGTGGCAAGGACTTTGTGGAGCGCTTGAAGGGGAGTGTTGTAAAAACTAACTACGGGACGGATGGGTGCGCCAGGTTTATGGATCTTAGGTTGTCCGTAGAGTTGAGGCCATCTAGGGTGAAGGTTCTGCATCTTGTTGAGTTGGTCTGTGGTGATCTTTTTTGTCATTGTGAAGTTTCTTGAGGACTTTGTGCAGTTTGGAGGTGACGGATTGTGTGGGGTCTTTGTTCAAAAGGGTGTAGCTACCTGAGGTCAAGTGTTCATTAACTTTATTTATGTATTGTTCGTGGGTTAACACCACAGTGGCGTTGCCCTTATCGGCTGGGAGAAATTTTAATTCAGATTCCTTAGATTTTAATGATTTTATGTTTTGCTACTGACTTCCAGCATTAGATGCAAACGAAGACCGGTATTCAGTTATCAAAAATGTATCCACTTATATCCAAGGAAACATACATGAACGCCTAAATTATAAAAAACTTAACTTAAAGGTTTTTGTCAAACTGCTATATTATTAGATTGTTACAAACGAACAGGAATTTCTCTTGTATAAACGGCAAACCCACCTATTACTCTCATAGTTTCCATTCTGTAATGAAAGCGTGGTCCCTAGGGAGTTGGTATGATGCAGGATAGACGCTCCTTACACACACGGCACTGCATTGGCTCTGCACAGTCACGTTTGCAGTGATGTGCGCTAACAGGAGCGTCAACCAATCTGTAAGTAGCCCTAACACAGTCATATGATAATAATTAGTTCATCATAAAACCTCTATGAATAAAACTGCGGACTAGAAATACCGCTTATACTGCTTATACTATAGAAGTACCGATACAATCTTTGGTAGTCCTTTTTGATATTGGTTAATATACGTATTCGTTAATGTTAGCAAATAATTGGGAAAAGGGTTTTCGTCCTATGAACTCGAGATCTTTCCTTCACGAGCCCGATAATAATTAAGCTGAGAACTATATTGGCGAGAGAGACTGGTGCCACTCGATAAGCCGGTTAAAGCGTATAATAGCATCTATGACATTCAAGTACATTTTAAAGCAATTTGCCCTTGAGTATGATAATTATAACCAGTTTAATCTTGTTCAGTGTACTCTAAAACATAGGGTTACAAGGTTTTCGCTTCGATTTCATCCATAAAAAATCCTTATATTTTCAATTCTCTGCCGGCCAGCTGTGTTTAATAGTAAATTAGATGTCCCTTACACGCACCTTACACACCTTACACAAGTTACATAGCACCCTATTATATTTGGCTCTGCACAGTCACTGAGTCACGTGTGCAGTGACGTGGGCTAATCAGAGAGACGCACTCTAAACGTGATCTCTCCTTGCTCCTGCGATAACCATAACAAATTTCCTTCATTACGTCCATTGGACGCGCACAGTCACGTTATTATTTTGAGTTGTCCGACTATTTTGAATCTATTTTGATTTGAACAGAGGTCCTTATTTTACTTCCTACTTGTGGGGCCAATTGGGAAATCATTGTAGCGCGATGCGTTACTGTGCCGCGCCGCGCACTCAATGAGGCTTCTCACAGCGACATTGGCTAGATCGGCAAAATGCGCTACTGTGCCGCGCCGAGCTGCCATGAGATGACATCGACAATTAAGGAAATCAGGATCAAATATGATCTTGTAGCGCGATGCACTACTGGGTCGCGCGCGCATCAAATAATGCTTCTCGCAACCACAGATCGGCGAGATGCGAAGGATTGACATCGTGAATCAAATATGATCACACGTAACGCGCGCGTATAACATGTGCTCTATCCAATGCGAAACTAAAAGTGATGAAAATAAGAGAATCGACTGTAGAGTGATTTAGCGCGACCGAAGCAGTGCTTCGATGCACTGCTTCGAAACGAAGCAAGAATGCTAATTTGCGCGGCGCGTCGAAGCGGCGCGGCGAAATCCTCCAAAATACGAAGTCCTCCAAAATATGAGGCACATTATATGGAACAGATATTTTACGAGTATCACCCGTTGATAGCCATGTGTTAATTATTTATAGTGAAGTTCCTCCTTCGCAAAGTTATTTTCCGCAATTTTCTGGATTCATTTATTGGTGATGCGCGCGGCGCTACGTTGGGCAAATAAATCATCAATTTTTACCATGCGCGAATCTTACTCATTCATTAAAAACATAGTATGTAAGTGTGACTTTTTCCAGTCACACTTTTCACTTAATTGACGATGTCAATTCATCGCAGCTCGGCGCGGCACAGTAACCAAACTCGCCGATCTAGCGAGTGAAGCCTCATTGAGTGCGCGGCGCAGCACAGTAACACATCGCGCTACAAACTTTTCACTTGATTGTTGTAGGTTTACAACCTACCAGGACGCGCGCCGAGTTGGACTCGTCGACGGTCAAACATATGGAACAAATATTTTACGAGTATCACCCATTAACTTGATTGACGATGTCAACCCTTCCAGATCGTTGCTCTGCGAAGCAAGAATGCTAGTTTGCGCGGCGCGTCGAAGCAGCGAAGTCCTCCAAACTTTTCACTCGAAAGAATTAATGTACAATATAAAAGTTTGATTCACGATGTCAATCCTTCGCATCTCGCCGATCTGCATACGGATTGATGCATTCCAACAAGACACGCACCAAAGACGCGCAGCTTACTGAGTGATGCCAGCGATTTCTTTAGACACAATGATGTCATTATAATTTAGCGTGACCGGTAATAGTCTGGAAATCAGAAGGAGACAACACATGTACAAATTACTAAAAAAGGAGTATCAGTTTACAGGATTGACTTTGAATAATATTAGATAGGAGATTATAAATAACTCTCGTGTCAACTTTAGAGACGGTAACCACATTAAACTGATTAGGCAACATCTGTCCGACTCAGAAAATAGGTTATTCTGACAATAGTTTATTCGTATCCTATTGTACGATTTTCTGGAAACTTTCCATAAAGTATGGTGGTTTTAGGACGGATAATCTGTGTAAGTTTGAGCGAGTTTCTATGTGCCAAATTTGAGATATTACTTCAAACACAAGAAAATAGTACTGTTGGACAGATGTCGTGTTACCTAAATTAAGAGGACGTGTAATATATTCATAATCATATTAATTCATGACCTATATCTCCTTCGTATAAGTTTTCCTAATCAAATCCTCGTTTACACACGAGACTGCGAGACAATTAAACTTATGTAGGTTAGTATGATATCTACAATTAGTGAACTGACAAATAATCCAATGGGTGAACATAACTTGGACAACACAGACACGTAGCATGCAGACTTTTCTCTTTTACCACAAACTTTTCGAGCAACAGAATTAAACTTCCCGGTTCATATGCAGTGTTGCTGGTCATTTATTCCCATGTGTAGTAATGTCACGGTCGTGTTTTACCCAGGTGTCTATCACTCAGAATTTACTTTTTAATACATCATTTAGATAATTTATCTAAAAAATATGAATCATACTTATACCGATCTCAGTAACCCAACGGAGTAAACCATGTTGAGTGAATGAGAAAGATACCTGATACAGTGTCTTGCTAACACACCCATACCCCTATCATTGGGGTGAATATCCCACTTCTTCGAGTGTAGACTATAATTAGGAAATAACTGGTAGTTCCTGTTGCCCCATGAACTAAGGAAACTAAAGACATCAAGGTAAAATAATCTAAATTTGGAACAAAGACTAAAGAGTAATTTGTTCATAAAGACCACATTTAATTTTGTTCTCCTTTGGGGTTACCATTAGCAGGTATAGGGAGGAGGGACTGGACAAAGATATTTGCTGAGGGAGCTAAGGTTTTAATTTTGGACATAAATTTCTGCAGAGGGCTTTTAAGACCTGTATAATCTTATAATGCCAGTCTGACAGTATCGTATGTCGTTAGTCCCTACACACACAAACAGTTTCTTAATCTCTAAATCAGGGTGGCCGGTGGTCTCTCACAAATTGCTCGATTGAGTGTAATACAGCATCAATCTTGCGACCACCCTTTATAGCGACTTTGAAAACTGTCTGTTTACCCTTGGCCTTGGCCAGTTTTTCTATTTCCAGTCGCTCAAAGTATCTCAATTAAACAAATAATCAATTAAACAAATAATTAAAGTTTTAGCACATTTTTTATAAAGTTGATGAATTTCCCTCCCTATTAAAATTTTAAACCCATTTAGTGAAAATTGATAAACGAAGATCTAGATATTGATACATATTATAACCAACATTGCTTATATTCTGCCTTGTAAACAAAGAGCAAATCTTCTTAATGCCTTCTTCCTGTCCTAAAACTAAAACTTCATCCTATTAAAGTAAAGGCCAGTTGTTACCACAAGCTATTATACCGTCCCTCTCAAAAACATGCCTCAGCCTCCATCAAAAACAATTTTAGTTTTTAGTCCTTCTAGTTTCCAAAAATCTACCGAGCTAGTGTTCTGGTGTGCACAAAAGCCCCTAAGCCCGTGCATTCCTTGCCCCGCTAGCTGCCAGTCCTTGACAAACTTCCAATAGCAAAGATCAACTAGTCATTTACAAATTGAGCACTATACAATTTTAATTGTTTTAAATATTTGACTTTGTAAAATGAGCTAAAACATTGATTTATTAGTTTCATTGATTTATTAGTTTCATTGATTTTACAGCATAAAATTTAAACAAATGAAAACATATAATGCTCTTAGTGGTAAATGACCGTTTGTTCTGAGCTGTATGATTTTTTGACAATCAACTAGCGGGGCAAGGAATGTACTGGCTGGTAGCTTTTGTACAGACCAGAACGCTAGTCTGGTTGATTAGTGACCAAATTAGAGGCGTTGATAGGAAGGCATTATAATTTGTGGGTGTAAGAGGGAATATTTGGCATGCATTATTCTAGCAGCTATTTTGTAACAAATGGTCTTTACGATTATTAAGGACAGTAAGTATTTTGGGTGTTCAATACTAAATCATGGCTAAATGTCTAAGTGGGGGCCGGGGGTTTAAATTTAAGGGAGAAAAAGAAATGAATATTGGGTTATAATATTAATCATAGATGTCAACCCTGATATAACTATTGTACTAAAAATTTGATCATAATGCTTAGGGTCTTTATTAGAATTCAAATTGGATACGTACTAGGCCTATAGGACACCAGAAACTAGACCAAAAATTCTTCATAAAAGAGCACACCAAACCGATATTCAAGCATAATAATATTCTAGCTGTACAAAATCTATATACATACCACAGTTACCTGGAGCTCTACAAGATAATGAAATTCCGTGCTCCAATATCCTTACATGAGGGTTACACATGTTCATCAAGGAAACCCTGCCTTCTAATCTGTCAGGCAGACCCACCTGACAATCACAACACTAGATCAACCAAAATTTTTAACATTTTAACCCCAAAGTTCAGAATGACTGATTTTACTACTAGTGTAATGTGCTTGCGAGGAAAGCTAAAACGTGCGCTACTAGCTAATCAACATAACCACGCGCTGCTTGATTGGACCGTAAAAGACTTTGACTGCACAAATATTATTTTCCAAACATTATAACTGGCTGGTCACACACATCTAAATTAAATTACCCTAGGCTACTGTTTTCCAAGTCTTGTCCTGTGAGTAAAGTATGTGTGAGAAAGTTTTAATAAAATGAATGTATATTTTTGAATTTTTAAATTTTAATTTGAGAATGAAGTATAAAGAAATTTTTAATTAGCATTGTATAGTTTAAAATATTTATAGCTTATTATAACCATTGATAAATTTAAGCCATAATTTTTCGCCTGCTCTCCAATATCCACCTTGAAGGTGCATTTTTAATCCTTGAACTACACAATATAAAATCAAACATGTTTTAGTGTAGACTTTTTGTCACAACAAGACTGCAACCTAGATAGTAAAAACTTTAAACAGAACCCCCAATGTCTGCTAACAATTTTTCTTATAGTCCTAATTTGAGCCTTGTCTCTAAAAACTTAACTGAACTAGCGTTTTGGTGTGTGCAAAAGCTCCCAGGCACGCGCATTCCTTGCCCCGTTAGTAACCTGTCCTTCCAAAACCAAACAAGCAGTCAAGGACAAAAAGTCATACACCAAATGGGCATTATATTTTATGAATTGTTTTACATCTTTTATTCTGTAAAATGTGCTAAAATTAAATTTCTTGTTTCATTGAAAAAAATTTCTTGTTTCATTGAAAAAATTTCTTGTTTCATTGAAAAATAGGATCTCTTTACACTACACTTACTCACTCACACATCACATTTAACTTGACAGAGGAATACACTGGCAGAGTAAGTCGATTTGTTCATGTAATTTTGGAGGTCAGGTGGAATCCCTGCAGGAGCCTACGAAAATTTAAGGTTACAAATATCAAAGTCTTTATTTGTCCAGTCATACACGGCATGACAATGCTGGTTGGAAAGTAGTGAAGATTTCAGTTTGGATTTCAGGCAAGAAATACTAACAGAACAATCAAAGATTTTAAGGTTAGGGGTTATTATATTCCATATTTTCGTTGACCTCGTGTTATGGTTGTCTGGGGGATCCGGTTTATTGATAAAAACCGAGCGAGTAGTATGATCTTCTTCTTCTTTGGGGGGCTAACGGGAGGCCAGTGTTAGGAGGGGGAGGATGATGAGGAGAAGGAGGAGAAGAGGTAGAAGTGGTGTGGGTCAGTTCGCCAGATCAATCCCGAAACTTGGCAAAGAGAGCACAAGAACAGCAACACAATTCCTCACGGGACATTGTGAATTAAACTATCACATCAATAAGTACAAGCCGACAACTGTCCCTAAAACCTGTCCACACTGTCTCATGGAAGAGGAGACAATGAACCACTTTATTGGTCAGTGCCCGAAATGGTCTTACCAGCGAGGAGGATACTTTGACTCCTTCTACCTCAGTGTGTCCACAATCTTCATAAGTTGCACTGTTTACTGGAAATGTTTAAAATTAATAAGTTCCAATCACCAGTCTCAATGTTCTCTTTATTCAACAGGTCACCAAGACGAGACAACTACTTCATCCCACCCACTCCGTCCTCACTATTCATCTACCAATCAACCAGTATTTGGAATCACTGCCGTAAGTCAACGAGTGAAATAGACTTCTCCACTCCTATCAGTATATTCAAGAATAATCTTAAGAAAGCTTTGTTAGAACTACAATCTAAATATGACAGACAACTATGGTGCAGTTACAACTTTGATGCAAATGAATTATCATTGAAATAGGTCAATTAACTAAACTTAATCATATGAGTAAACCACGGTGTTATTGCAAAGAACCATGACAAGGGTATCAGACCTATATTAATCTAAGAGACGAAACAAAACGAATCATCATACAACAAATTTTAAAATCCTGCGGCACAGGATCCTGTTGTTTTCCTACTCTGCCTCTCCCAAACCCCTCTCCTTCTCCTTTCTTCAGGTTTATTCTTCAATTTTTTAAATTAGATAGCAGATATATTTTCTTTCGAATTAGTAATGGCATTATACATTATTTGGTATCGTATGTATGTTGTGTTTAGTGTTTGCTAACTAGGTATGTGCTGTATATTTTGAAGAATTTTGAGGCTCACGACGTCTCGTCCCATGGGTTGAGTTGTAAGCTGAGTATATGTTCAAATCGCCTTACTTCGTATGGTGAAACATCGACAGGTTTGCCTTGACCTTTCGGACGAGTGTTTGCCCACCGGGGATCAAAAAATATGATCACCATGAACATTACTTTGACACGTGAACTTATCAAACGACTGTAATGATTCCATTAAATTTTCTTAGTATATTTAGCTAGTTTATAGTAGATACACACGATCACAGAATAGAAGAGCACAATTGGGCTCTTTGTTCTGCGACCGTGTTTCCTCGGTGGGCCGACAGGTTTTTGTTGTGTAGTAGTGCTGGGGAAAAAACACGCTTTAAATATCAATGAATGTAAATATTGTTAATTGACATTAGTGCCACAGTTTATGTGGTAAAAACAAATTTATGGTCAAACATTATATATCGTAGAAGGGCATGATTTACCCACATCACTAAGCATCTGGATGGATAATTAGCACACAAGGATAAACTGACCTTTAAACATGACCACCACCTATACCACGCGACGTAACCATAGCTCCAAAATAAATAAATTGCTCTACATAGAAACATCTGGCCTGATCTTATCACATTGTGGTCCCCTGGGGTTCGGTAAAGCCCTTACAGGCAACTGGGTCCTTTTACCAGCCACAATAAAACTAGTCATGCCAGTACTGTCATAAACTGTAACGAACTATTTAAAAAAAGATATCTTTTGCTAGAATTTTAAATTTTAAGTCATAGAGCAATCTTCTCAATTTTAAAATTTAAAAATAACATTTTACCCTAACTATGATGTGGTGGCATTTCATACTTAACGGGGGGGGTGACATGTCTCCAATGTCTCCCGCACCTTATCTTTTCGAAAAAGACAAAGACATTGGAGACATTGGAGACATTGGAGACATTGGAGACACAGCTTTTGGAGACATTGGAGACATTGGGGACATTTGGGACATTGGGGACATTAGAGACACAGCTTTTGGAGACATTGGAGACATTGGAGACATTGGAGACACAGCTTTTGGAGACTCCTCCTCCTCCTCTTCCTCCTCCTCCTCCTCCTCCTCCTCCTCCTCCTCCTCCTCCTCCTCCTCCTCCTCCTCCTCCTCCTGAGTCCTCCTCAGTCGTTCTCCTCCTCCTCCTGAGTCCTCCTCCTGGGACCTGGGTCCTCCTCCTGGGTCCTCCTCCTCCTGGGTCCTCCTCCTCCTGAGTCCTCCTACTCCTCTTCATCCTCCTCCTCTTCCTCCTCAATCATCAGTCCTCCTCCTCAGTCCTCCTCCTCATCCTTCTCGTCAGTCTTCCTCCTCCTCCTCAGTCCTCCCGATCCCCCTGTCCCCCTCCTCCTCCTATTCAGTCCTCATCCTCCTCCTTCTCAGTTCTCCTCAGTCCTCCTCAGTCCTCCTCCTTCTCAGTCCTCCTCCTGAGTCCTCTTCCTGAGTCCTCCTCCTGAGTCCTCCTCCTCTTCCTGAGTCCTCCTCCTCCTACGTCCTCCTCCTTCTCCTCCTCCTCCTCCTCAGTCCTTCTCCTCCTCCTCCTCCTCCCTCTCAGTCATCCTCCTCAGTCATCCTCCTCAGTCATCCTCCTCAGCCGTCCTCCTCAGCCATCCTCATCAGTACTCCTCAGTCCTCCTCCTCAGTTCTCATCCTCCTCCTCAGTCCTCCTCCTCATCCTTCTCCTTAGTCCTCCTCCTCCTCAGTCCTCCCCAGTCCCCCTCCTCCTCCCATTCACTCCTCCTCCTCCTCAGTTTTCCTGAGTCTTCCTCCTGAGTCCTCCTCCTCCTCCTGAGTCCTCCTCCTGAGTCCTCCTCCTGGGTCCTCCTCCTCCTAGGTCCTCCTCCTTCTCCTCCTTAGTCCTTCTCCTCCTCCTCCTCCTCCTCAGTCCTCCTCCTCCCTCTCAGTCATCCTCCTCAGCCATCCTCCTCAGTCCTCCTCAGTCCTCCTCCTCCTCCTCAGTCCTCATCCTCATCCTCCTCTTCAGTCCTCCTCCTCCTGGGTCCTTTTCCTCCTCTTCATCCTCCTCCTCTTCCTCCTCAGTCCTCAGTCCTCCTCCTCATCCTTCTCGTCAGTCCTCCTCCTCCTCAGTCCTCCCCAGTCCCCCTCCTCCTCCTCCTATTCAGTCCTCCTCCTCCTCCTCCTCAGTTCTCCTCAGTCCTCCTCCTTCTCAATCCTCCTAAGTCCTCCTCCTGAGTCCTCCCCCTCTTCCTCCTGAGTCATCCTCCTGGTTCATCCTCCTCCTAGTTCCTCCACCTTCTCCTTCTCCTCCTCAGTCCTTCTCCTCCTCCTCCTCCTCCTCAGTCATCCTCTTCAGTACTCCTCAGTCCTCCTCTTTCTCAGTCCTCCTCCTTCTCAGTCCTCCTCAGTCCTCTTCCTGAGTTCTCCTCCTCCTCCTCCTCCTCAGTCCTTTTTCTGGGTCCTCCTCCTCCTAGGTCCTCCCCCTCCTCCTATTCACTCCTCCTCCTCCTCCTCAGTTTTCCTGAGTCCTCCTCCTGAGTCCTCCTCCTGAGTCCTCCTCCTGGGTCCTCCTCCTCCTAGGTCCTCCTCCTTCTCCTCCTCAGTCCTTCTCCTCCTCCTCCTCAGTCCTCCTCCTCCTCCCTCTCAGTCATCCTCCTCAGCCATCCTCCTCAGTCCTCCTCCTCCTCCTCAGTCCTCATCCTCATTGTCCTCTTCAGTCCTCCTCCTCCTTTGTCCTCTTCCTCCTCTTCATCCTCCTCTTCCTCCTCAGTCCTCAGTCCTCAGTCCTCCTCCTCATCCTTCTCGTCAGTCCTCCTCCTCAGTCCTCCCCAGTCCCCCTCCTCCTCCTCCTATTCAGTCCTCCTCAGTTCTCCTCAGTCCTCCTCCTTCTCATTCCTCCTGAGTCCTCCTCCTCTTCCTCCTGAGTCCTCCTCCTGAGTCCTCCTCCTGGTTCATCCTCCTCTTAGTTCCTCCACCTTCTCCTTCTCCTCCTCAGTCCTTCTCCTCCTCCTCCTCCTATTCAGTCCTCCTCAGTTCTCCTCAGTCCTCCTTCTCATTCCTCCTAAGTCTTCCTCCTCTTCCTCCTGAGTCCTCCTCCTGAGTCCTCCTCCTGGTTCATCCTCCTCTTAGTTCCTCCACCTTCTTCTTCTCCTCCTCAGTCCTTCTCCTCCTCCTCCTCCTCCTCAGTCATCCTCTTCAGTACTCCTGAGTCCTCCTCCTTCTCAGTCCTCCTCAGTCCTTTTCCTGAGTTCTCCTCCTCCTCCTCCTCCTGAGTCCTCCTTCTGGGTCCTCCTCCTCCTAGGTCCCCCTCCTTCTCCTCCTCAGTCCTACTCAGTCCTCATCCCTCCTCCTCCTGGGTCTTCCTCCTCTTCATCCTCCTCAGTCCTCAGTCCTCCTCCTCATCCTTCTCGTCAGTCTTCTTCATGCTCAGTCCTCCCCCAGTCCCCCTCCTCCTCCTCCTATTCAGTCCTCCTCCTCCTCAGTTCTCCTCAGTCCTCTTCCTTTTCAGTCCTCCTGAATCCTCCTCCTCCTCTTCCTCCTGAGTCCTCCTCCTGGGTCCTCATCCTCCTAGGTCCTCCTCCTTCTCCTTCTCCTCAGTCATTGTTCTCCTCCTCCTACCTCTCAGTCATCCTCCTCAGTCATCCTCCTTAGCCATCCTCCTTAGTACTCCTCAGTCCTCCTCCTTCTCTGTCCTCCTCAGTCCTCTTCCTGAGTCCTCCTACTGAGTCCTCCTCCTCCTGAGTCCTCCTCCTCCTGGGTCCTCCCCCTCCTAGGTCCTCCTCCTCAGTCATCCTCCTCAGTCATCCTCCTCAGCCATCCTCCACAGCCATCCTCCTCAGCCATCCTCCTCAGTACTCCTCAGTCCTCCTCCTTCTCAGTCCTCCTCAGTCCTCTTCCTGAGTCCTCCTCCTGAGTCCTCATCCTCCTCCTTCTCCTCCTGAGTCCTCCTCCTGGGTCATCCTCCTCCTAGATCCTCCTCCTTCTCCAATCATACATCTACGTCTCCAGTGTCTCCAATGTCTCCAATGTCTCCAAAAGCTTTGTCTCCAATGTCTCCAATGTCCCCAATGTCTCCAATGTCTCCAATGTCTCCAAAAGCTGTGTCTCCAATGTCTCCAATGTCTCCAGGACATGTCTCTGCACCCTATCTTTTCAAAAAAGACAAAAGACATTGGAGACATTGGAGACATGTCACCCCCCCCCTTAACTAAAATTCAACTTTGAAAGTCAATAGATTATTAGTCACAACAAAATTATAGTTTAAGACATCCATTTTGCATTGTGTTTCCAATATTAGAATTTATGATATGTATTGATTGAATAATTGGTAATAAATTTAACTTTTGTTTTATTAACTTTTGTTTTATTATAGTGGACAAGTTCTCATTACCAAGGATCATCGGCTTTATACAAGCAACAAAACGTTTTACCAAATGTGGAGAGGACAAGGCTTAACCTTGCTTTCTGCACAGATTAACTTTACCGGGGTAAGCACAGGGCTTCAATGCTCTATCTTATAGTGGTTTTGATCTATTCCTTAGTAGTAAAGACCACTGCCCCCTACGAAGAAGATGGTGTGGGTCAGTTAGGTTCCTAAAGGAAAGACTGTATCTAACACCACTCTCAGGGCCCGGAGGAACTCTATGCAGTAGTCTGGATTGACAACCAGCCTTCATGATATTGAGAGACTTGTCTGTCGCTGGCACAGAGAATTCTGGGGGAGAAGGGGTACCTTTCCTGCCTGAAGGGTTGTTGTCGTTCCTTATAAAGTCCAGTTTTCTTGCTGCACCGAACGACACCGTACAAATGTCACTGTCCTGATCAATCAATGGTTCGTTGTCGTCATGGTAGTGAGACAGGCTGTCATGTTTCCAGAGGTGGCCTTATTGCTGTTAACAAAGTTCATCAGCTCGACAATTTTGGGGAACTTGTTGATCGGCTTGGGCTAGTTGACCACACTTCCATACTTATACGAATCATTGCGGGGAATCAGCCACAAGGTCTTTACTTTCTTTACTGTTGTGCGGTCTTCATCGTTATAAGTTCTTTCATTACCCCATCAACCAGGGGCTCTGGAAATTCAAGCTGGATGTGATTCACAAGATCCAAAAATGCTTAGGCTGAGGAGAAGTTGACGGTGATATAGGTTTGGGAGTGATAAAGGACTCTGTAGAGGGAGTGATAAGGGGCTCTGTCGGATGATCTTCCAGAATGATTTCAATGGCATCTTTGAAGTCTTCTTCATTGTCATTAATGAGGGATAGAATGTAAATTTCTGCTCTTGGGAGGCACTGAGAAGAAATTCAGTGATGAAGGTAGGTAGAAGTGGGGTTGGGTTAGCTTGCATCAATGGACAAAGTTAGTGTTACACCAGATGATCAGGATGGCAATCAGGGTACTAGGCAGCAGTCATCAGACATTCCCCGTAAAATGGAATGTAACGGCCTGAAAATAGAGACGGGCAGAGGGGAGTAAAACTTGTCTGGGGGTAAATTAAGTACCAATAAAGATCAGAGGGAGAGAATGGATCAATGATAAAAATATAAAGTTATAAGGTAAAATGTGAATCTAAAATGGATTATATTCAATTACTAGCCTGATTGAGAAGTTTAAGACCCCAGACAAGCTGGAGGATGCTAGGAGAGCTGCAGCTGCCTACCCTTTATGCCAACTTCACAACCCTAGGACTTCGGCTGGCTTTTACTCTGACATCGGCTGACTTCCGTTGCCATAGTTTTTAAATTATGTTCCTGATCGAAGTTGCAATGATGCTGATAGATTTGATACAGCTCAGCAGTCACTGTATTCAAATATAAAGAGTGTTCCAGTTCTGCAGTCTCAAATGTTTTCGCCCAGCTTTTCTTTTCATCGTGGTTATAGAAGACAGACCTGAAGAAATACTTGTAGTATGATAATATAGGTAACATGCCCAGAATGAGTAAAATTGTATAATTATAAAAATATGGCTGATTACAATTATATGCCTGATGGTGGGTTAAGTTGCAAAAAAGATATTTGTGTGACCTATGACGGCATTTCAGCAACTTCAGTAGAGGGTAGCAAGGGCCACACTTTGCACTACACTTTAGTCACACTTATCCAGCTCAGTCTGTTTCACCACTTACCAGCATAAAACAATTAAAACTCTTGAGCAGAGACTCAGAAACTTGAATTCCCCTTCTCTTTGGAGATAATTCTTCAAGTAGGGCTATATAAGTTGTGGCATAATGTTACAATTTGCCCTGTTACAGTAGCTCTATTTTATTTCAATTTACTTGTACACATAAGATAACAGAGTGAACGTGTTTAAAAAAGTAGCAAGACACATGGTATGCCCTATAAAGTATCACCGAACTATGATAATTACACCCAACATGAAAAGCTAACTGAGATTAGGAAGAGAAGAAACGTTGTGGTGTATGAAAGGTAAGAACTAGTAAGTTACATGATATGCTGGAGTGGTTTAACCATGGAACAAATGTTTACTGATTATGTATTGTATGCTTATTGAGCCAAATACTGTTATAATATTACAGTGACTTCTCATGTAAACTCTCCCTGACCAGTGACCATTGACCAAGCTAACAAAGTTTCGTGTTGGAAATTTTGTTTAAATATAAAGATTCCATACTAAGGTAACTTAAACAAAGACTACTGACGACCTTACAAATTCAACCTCCAAGCCTTTAAAAACATTCCCCCCACTTCAGATCTCCTGAAAACTACAACAACACAACCCTGTTTTTCTACCATGGAGCGGGAGGAACATACAAGCAATTTAAAAGTCAGATATCCCACCTACTGAGGCTTGGTTACCGAGTGGTCACATGTGACATGTTCGCTCATGGCAAGAGCAAGTGCCCAGCACGTCCGGAGAATTACATGTTCACGTTTGAGCAGTACTGCTATGATGCTTTGAGGCTGTTTGACAGATACAGTGTGAATAATCATAATGTTCTGATTGGACACTCGTATGGTACTAGGTGTGTTTACTAAATATTTTTAGCCGCATATTCTTCTACAGTATGCTTTAAAGCTGAAGAATATGTTGACCCATGTTAAAATATCCAATTATCAATACTTTGCGGCTGCCTCTAATCTAAATCATATAATTCACTGTAATAAAAAACAGTAATCATTTGTAACTTCATTGTTGAAGAATTTGTTTAATACCTCATCTAGACATAATATAACAAATTAAGTGAATACTGGATAATCATGACAAACATGACCAAACTGTGTAAACTGAAGAAACCAATGCGTTTCAGTTTGTGTACTCTAGTGTACAACGAGCGACAAAGCAAGGTGAAGAAGCTGATCCTGATAAGCGGAGGAGGACCTTTTGCTCTAGCTCCCGAAGACTTCTCTCTGTTTTCTCTACCTGCCTCTCTGCTCTCTTGCTTTAAACCTCTCATATTAAAAGTTTTCAAGGAGGTAAAACAACTGTTTTAGTCATCGATTAATCATGTATGTGTGTATGATTAATTACGTATTGTGGATGATGACATATCCGATGATGGGCAAAATTGGTTTCATTTCTTTATCATATGACAGATGGTATGATAAAGAATTTGTATAACTTCGTAAATGATTAGAAATTAGGGTTTGACCGAAACATTAGGCAGAAATGTAAGAAGTCGTGAAATTTAAGGACTCTTTTTAATTGCGTTTCTTTTTAGACAAAGCCGAAGATATTAACTGTTTGTTGAGCTGAATTTTCACCAACTTAACACAATATTGTTTGTCCTATTTGTTGTATTGTCTTGTTGTGTTAATAGTTGTTGAGTTATTAGTCGACCTCAAATATGATATGACAGAGATTGCTGTAACTATTAAACTGAAACTCGAGCCGTTGATTTGAAACTATGTTCTTATTTGAATGGTAGCTAGTCTCAAAGTCGGAATGTAAGATTATAACTTATAAGTTGTCGGAAAATATTCGACAATTCGTAGCACACCGAGCATTACTCGAATATTTGTAGTTTGCTTGACAACTAATTATCGATCACTCACAGCTCAAATTGCTTTGATTATTGACCTGGAAGCATAGCGTACATACTGTAGATCTGCTGAGGTAGATGTACGGTATTTGTTTTGACACGTGACAGTGATTATCGGTTTTGATTGGCCAATACTGGAAGCTGACTGGCTAATCATTCCTCCCTTCTAGTATCCATAGATACGTGTTAGTCTAAAAGAAATAACATTATTACTCTAACATGTGACACGTACTAAACACGTACTAAACACGTACTAAACACGTACTAAACACGTACTAAACACCTGCTAAACACCTACTAAACACCTACTAAACACGTGCTAAACACGTGCTAAACACCTACTAAACACCTACTAAACACCTACTAAACACCTACTAAACACCTACTAAACACCTACTAAACACGTGCTAAACACCTACTAAACACCTACTAAACACCTACTAAACACGTGCTAAACACGTACTAAACACGTACTAAACACGTACTAAACACGAACTAAACGCATACTAAACACGTACTAATCACTTATTTTTAGTAAAACATAATAAATGTAAGTAGACATCCGATAATAAACTTGTTCGGTCCAGTACAACCCAAGATGTCGGCCGACTAATAAAATAAAGAAAGCTAGCATGTTCATAGTTTTTCAAAAGAGCATACTTAGGCTGTACGGAAATTTTAAGGGGGCCGGGGGGGGGGGGGTCTTCATCAAAATTCTCTCGAAATTGACTTTGTAGTTGTTTCTGATGGAGGGGAGTGATATCTATCAGCTGTTTTTGGTCCCATGGAAAAATATTGTTCCTAGCCGAAATTATTGCCGGTCAAAGGTCAGCGCTTATGAGTAATTGTATTGCGCAAGCGATTTTCAATCGCGCGCCCTGAAAATCGAGTCTAAAAATCTATCTTCTCCTACATTTTTTGAGCAATCACCCTGAAACTTTCAGGATATGTTCTTAGGACCATTTAGAAGAGATTGTCGGACCAGAATTTTGAGATAGTCCTTAGAAAATTTTTTATTCGATTTTGAAAATCTTGGATGATTTTTGATGATTTTTTCAGGTCCAAGATTTTCAAAATCGAATAAAAAATTTTCTAAGGCCTATCTCAAAATTCTGGCCCGACAATCTCTTCTAAATGGTCCTTAGAACATATCCTGAAAGTTGCAGGGTGATTGCTCAAAAAATGTAGGAGAAGATAGATTTTAGACTCGATTATCAGGGCGCGCAATTGAAAATCGCTCGCGCAATACAATTACACATAAGCGCTGACCTTTGACCGGCAATAATTTCGGCTAGGAACAATAATTTTCCATGGGACCAAAAACAGCTGATAGATATCACTCCCCTCCATCAGAAACAACTACAAAGTCAATTTCGAGAGAATTTTGATGAAGACCCCCCCCGGCCCCCTTAAAATTTTATATTAAAAACTTTACATCATTTTTGATGTAAAATTAAACACATGCTAAACACGCGCTAAACACGTACTAAACACGTACTAAACACGTACTAAACACGTACTAAACACGTACTAAACACGTACTAAACACGTACTAAACACGTACTGAACACGTACTAAACACGTACTAAACACTAACTAAATACGTACTAAACACGTGCTAAACACGTACTAAACACGTGCTAAACACGTACTAAACACGTACTAAACACGTACTTAACACGTACTAAACACGTACTAAGCACGTGCTACACACATGCTAAACACGTGCTAAACATATAAGACTGTACATAACACACACTCAGTATCTGCCACTGAACTTGTTTCACTTCACCACCACACCCACTGTGTAATGTGTACTTCTTATATTCTGACTCCGTCTAATCAATCATTAAATTGTACGCCATTGTATAACCCATTGGGAGGTCACCTAAATACTTGACAATACGTTTTTAACATCTCAATATTAAAACAAACTCCAACTAAACCATTAAACTTAAAAAATACTCGGGTGTATATCAGTATTCCCATATATCAAACTAGTAAACTATATAATTATTAATACTCCCCAAGCGCAATTAAACCCGTTAACTATTATCTTAAATTATTAAAACACAATCCAGCCAAATAAAACCAGCTAATCTTACAAACACTCAGGTTTGTTTCCACTCGCCAGTAAAGAAGTCGTCAGTTCCCAACTCGGAGCTACTAAGTATAGAAATAGGAAACTTACAGCAAGTGATGAGAGGACAGAAGTGGGACGAGGGAGATGAGGCGTACCACGCTCTAATAAACTGTCCAGTCCTGCTGCTGGTGGGGCGGCATGACAAGTTTATACCGCTGGCAGATGAGATGACCATGAACCTTGTTATATCACAGTGAGTTTTATTCTCTTCTTTTTTCCTTCTTTAAAAAAGGGAAAAAGAAGAGTTTCATACTGTTCATATTATGTTTTTTTTGTTGGAACTAGGTGTTGTATGCAGCGTTTCCAGTGTTAAGATGTCGTAGCATTATATATATAACATTATATAAATAGAATGTATACTATCTGCTTTGTTGTTGAGACAAAATGTTCAGTAATGTATTTATGGTAATGCAGATATTGTAATGTTATATTGTGTAAGTGTATTAAGATATACAGTTTGTGACGCTGCAACCCTCTCACGAAAAGCTGGCCCCTCAATAATAGGATTCCTTGTCAACATGTATACTTCTTTAAAGAATTACCAAAATTAAAACTAAAATTGAATCTGTTGAATAAGTTGGTTGCAATTTAGGGGCCAGCTTTTTGTGAACGTAGCTAAGTGCCAATCTAAACACCTAGAAACGTTCGGTTGATGGAAAATACTGGAGAGTGTAGTTTTACTTTCCCAACTTCTGACAATAAAGCTTTTCTTGTACATTCCGATATTTTGGTGTACTACTGCAGTGCTGTGTGAGTTGTAAGCATAATTTAAAACTTGGTCATTTGTGCCTTAATTTATAAATTAGGAGCTGCTCAGCGCTCATATAATATCAGATCATTTCTACAGTGTAATATACAGTAATTCGGGTTGTTAAGTTTCTATGACGACTACTCGATAATACTCCATACTTCTAGAAAGATTGTTATTACTTGATGGTAATTTAATCAATCATGTTAAAATTCAAACACTTATACTTTTGGTATCCGAGACAACTCAGCCGACAACACTTAAACTTGACTTACTGTGAATCATGATGGCCGGGGGGGGGGACCAATTATCAACAAATTCAGTGTTTGTAGTAGTATAGTGGGAGTATTATTCTTTTAACGAATAACAATTTGTTTAACTCCTTGTATTTCAGGTCGGTGCTTCATGTTTTAGAAGGTGGACATATGCTACCAATTGACTGTTCTGATGAAGTCAATGACATCATCACTTCGTTTCTTATCAATGATCTTGATGTTCATTCCAAGTTGCACGAGAATACTATTTTTAAGGTAATTATATATATTTTTCTTGGCATATACGAGAGTTATTCAGTTATTGTACTTACGGAAAATACATTAATTGAACTTAATGCGCTATGGCCTCTCGCTTTGCAGTAGCAAGGATGCTCTTACACGCCCATAAATAATAATTTATGACAACATGTCAACTTAATGTCAGTTTTATCAATATGGGACGTGGTACTCGCAATGATTTATTCATAATTACAGAAGCCACAAGAAGAAGTGACATGACAAACAGCGAGGAGTCAAGAAAGTCGTCTGTCTTGGATGGGTAACGCTTAACATGTTGGAAATTGTCGAGGATAGATCGGATTATGGCTGCTTCACATGCAAGATCGCTTCATTTGCCGCCAAAGATAATCAATCGACGAACACTGAAGAAATAGTTGCTTATTCCGAGAGCACGTTTCCTTGATTTGTGTAGTGGATTTGTAGTGGATTTCACAGGTGTAGTGGATTTGTGTTCCGGGGTAGGTGGAACATGTTTTGGTGGTTAAATAGGTAGTACGTGACCCAAACGATCATAAAAACCGAGTTTCGACCTCCCAACCCACTCAGGCCACTCCCAGGGGCCACGCCCATCCCAAAATTACTGAAAATTAGGTAAAATCAAGACCGAAAATCTTTACCCCCGTAGTGCATTTATGTTCCGGGGTAGGTGGAACATGTTTTGGTGGTTAAATAGTTAGTACTTGTCCCAAACCATCAGAAAAACCGAGTTTCGACCTCCCAACCCACTCAGGCCACTCCCAGGGGCCACGCCCATCCCAAAATTACTGAAATCCAGGTAAAATCAAGACCGAAAATCTTTACCCCCGTAGTGCATTTATGTTCCGGGGTAGGTGGAACATGTTTTGGTGGTTAAATAGTTAGTACTTGTCCCAAACCATCAGAAAAACCGAGTTTCGACCTCCCAACCCACTCAGGCCACTCCCAGGGGCCACGCCCATCCCAAAATTACTGAAAATTAGGTAAAATCAAGACCGAAAATCTTTACCCCCGTAGTGCATTTATGTTCCGGGGTAGGTGGAACATGTTTTGGTGGTTAAATAGTTAGTACTTGTCCCAAACCATCAGAAAAACCGAGTTTCGACCTCCCAACCCACTCAGGCCACTCCCAGGGGCCACGCCCATCCCAAAATTACTGAAAATTAGGTAAAATCAAGACCGAAAATCTTTACCCCCGTAGTGCATTTATGTTCCGGGGTAGGTGGAACATGTTTTGGTGGTTAAATAGTTAGTACTTGTCCCAAACCATCAGAAAAACCGAGTTTCGACCTCCCAACCCACTCAGGCCACTCCCAGGGGCCACGCCCATCCCAAAATTACTGAAAATTAGGTAAAATCAAGACCGAAAATCTTTACCCCCGTAGTGCATTTATGTTCCGGGGTAGGTGGAACATGTTTTGGTGGTTAAATAGTTAGTACTTGTCCCAAACCATCAGAAAAACCGAGTTTCGACCTCCCAACCCACTCAGGCCACTCCCAGGGGCCACGCCCATCCCAAAATTACTGAAAATCAGGTAAAATCAAGACCGAAAATCTTTACCCCCGTAGTGCATTTATGTTCCGGGGTAGGTGGAACATGTTTTGGTGGTTAAATAGTTAGTACTTGTCCCAAACCATCAGAAAAACCGAGTTTCGACCTCCCAACCCACTCAGGCCACTCCCAGGGGCCACGCCCATCCCAAAATTACTGAAAATTAGGTAAAATCAAGACCGAAAATCTTTACCCCCGTAGTGCATTTATGTTCCGGGGTAGGTGGAACATGTTTTGGTGGCTAAATAGTTAGTACTTGTCCCAAACCATCAGAAAAACCGAGTTTCGACCTCCCAACCCACTCAGGCCACTCCCAGGGGCCACGCCCATCCCAAAATTACTGAAATCCAGTAAAAATCAAGACCGAAAATCTTTACCCCCGTAGTGCATTTATGTTCCGGGGTAGGTGGAACATGTTTTGGTGGCTAAATAGTTAATACTTGTCCCAAACCATCATAAAAACCGAGTTTCGATCTCCCAACCCACTCAGGCCACTCCCAGGGGCCACGCCCATCCCAAAATTACTGAAATCCAGGTAAAATCAAGACCGAAAATCTTTACCCCCGTAGTGCATTTATGTTCCGGGGTAGGTGGAACATGTTTTGGTGGTTAAATAGTTAGTACTTGTCCCAAACCATCAGAAAAACCGAGTTTCGACCTCCCAACCCACTCAGGCCACTCCCAGGGGCCACGCCCATCCCAAAATTACTGAAAATTAGGTAAAATCAAGACCGAAAATCTTTACCCCCGTAGTGCATTTATGTTCCGGGGTAGGTGGAACATGTTTTGGTGGTTAAATAGTTAGTACTTGTCCCAAACCATCAGAAAAACCGAGTTTCGACCTCCCAACCCACTCAGGCCACTCCCAGGGGCCACGCCCATCCCAAAATTACTGAAATCCAGGTAAAATCAAGACCGAAAATCTTTACCCCCGTAGTGCATTTATGTTCCGGGGTAGGTGGAACATGTTTTGGTGGCTAAATAGTTAGTACTTGTCCCAAACCATCAGAAAAACCGAGTTTCGACCTCCCAACCCACTCAGGCCACTCCCAGGGGCCACGCCCATCCCAAAATTACTGAAATCCAGGTAAAATCAAGACCGAAAATCTTTACCCCCGTAGTGCATTTATGTTCCGGGGTAGGTGGAACATGTTTTGGTGGTTAAATAGTTAGTACTTGTCCCAAACCATCAGAAAAACCGAGTTTCGACCTCCCAACCCACTCAGGCCACTCCCAGGGGCCACGCCCATCCCAAAATTACTGAAAATTAGGTAAAATCAAGACCGAAAATCTTTACCCCCGTAGTGCATTTATGTTCCGGGGTAGGTGGAACATGTTTTGGTGGTTAAATAGTTAGTACTTGTCCCAAACCATCAGAAAAACCGAGTTTCGACCTCCCAACCCACTCAGGCCACTCCCAGGGGCCACGCCCATCCCAAAATTACTGAAATCCAGTAAAAATCAAGACCGAAAATCTTTACCCCCGTAGTGCATTTATGTTCCGGGGTAGGTGGAACATGTTTTGGTGGTTAAATTTTCGGTATTGCGAAGGGGAGGTCTGCCTTCCGATATCGCATTACAAAGGGTAACCATTGAGTCCAAAATCGTATATCGAAGGGTAAGTGCGGACTTCGAAAACCGAAAAAAATATTTTTGGCTCAGAATGATCAGAGTAGCATGAAACATGAACAAAAGTAGTTTCCAGGAAAACTTTGAAAATTTTTGACTTCGAAAATTTTCGGTCCTAGTCATTCTCGATACGTACCTCTGAAAGCAGAGCTCCCGCTTCCGAGCTCGTATTGCGAAGGGGAGTCCTGCCTTCCGAGATCGCATTACAAAGGGGAACCCTTGATTCCAAAATCGTATATCGAACTTCGAAAACCGAAAAAAATATTTTTGGCTCAGAATGATCAGAGTAGCATGAAACATGAACAAAAGTAGTTTCCAAGAAAACTTTGAAAATTTTTGACTTTGAAAATTTTCGGTCCGAGTCATTCTCGATACGAACCTCTGAAAGCAGAGCTCCCAATTCCGAGCTCGTATTGCGAAGGGGAGCCCTGCCTTCCGAGATCGTATTACAAAGGGGAACCCTCGAGTCCAAAATCGTATATCGAACTTCGAAAACCGAAAAAAATATTTTTGGCTCAGAATGATCAGAGTAGCATGAAACATGAACAAAAGTATTTTCCAAGAAAACTTTGAAAATTTTTGACTTTGAAAATTTTCGGGGAAAAATTTTTAGAAACCTAAATTAAAAAGTTGGCCCTTTTTGGCCCCTTGCCCGGATTTCATGGGGGAAGCGATGCCCCCCCCCCCCCGCTTCCTACACCCCTGGGCCCAGACAAAATATTTTTGGCTCATATCATATACAATATAAACGATCAGTGTAGTATGGCTGGTGTGGGGGGGGGGGGGGGGCAATGGCATAAAATGGAGAATTACTCAAGGAGTGCAGCCCTCCCTTTTGCAGTGCGAGCTCGGAAGCGGGAGCCGTGCCTTCAGAGGTACGTATCGAGGATGACTCGGACCGAAAATTTTCTTAGTCTAAATATTTTCAAAGTTTTTCTGGAAACTACTTTTATTCACGATTCATGCTACCTTGATCATTATTAGCCGAAAATATTTCTTCGATTTTCGAAGTCCGGACCTACCCTTCGATATGCGATTTCGGACTCGAGGGATCCCCCATGTAATGTGATCTCGGAAGACAGGCCTCCCTTTTGCAGTGCGAGCTCGGGAGCGGGAGCCCTGCCTTCAGAGGTACGTATCGAGGATGATTGCCAAAATATCGATTATATGATATGTGAACGACCCTTACGCGTACGTGCGATCAGTTTATTGGGTTGAGACTAGATCCGCCCTATGGGAATCGTGCAGAAAGCCCAATTACGGTATCTTAGCACGCTATCACATGATTATTCACCCAATTCGATACCAAAATAAACAGGTTGCTTGATAACTTCGTCATTTTTAATCCCTTTGCGGACTTCTGCAGTAAGTAATACTAATTCGAATAAAATCATACCCTGAAGTGCTCCCTTTCGTGACTAATTTGGTTGACAAGTACTAACTATTTAACCACCAAAACATGTTCCACCTACCCCGGAACATAAATGCACTATGGGGGTAAAGAATTTCGGTCTTGATTTTACCTAATTTTCAGTAATTTTGGGATGGGCGTGGCCCCTGGGAGTGGCCTGAGTGGGTTGGGAAGTCGAAACTCGGTTTTTCTGATGGTTTGGGTCAAGTGCTAACTATTTAACCACCAAAACATGTTCCACCTACCCCGGAACATAAATGCACTACGGGGGTAAAGATTTTCGGTCTTGATTTTACCTAATTTTCAGTAATTTCAGTAATTTCAGTGATTTCAGTAATTTTGGGATGGGCGTGGCCCCTGGGAGTGGCCTGAGTGGGTTGGGAGGTCGAAACTCGGTTTTTCTGATGGTTTGGTACAAGTACTAACTATTTAACCATCAAAACATGTTCCACCTACCCCGGAACATAAATGCACTACGGGGGTAAAGATTTTCGGTCTTGATTTTACCTAATTTTCAGTAATTTCAGTAATTTCAGTGATTTCAGTAATTTTGGGATGGGCGTGGCCCCTGGGAGTGGCCTGAGTGGGTTGGGAGGTCGAAACTCGGTTTTTCTGATGGTTTGGGACAAGTACTAACTATTTAACCACCAAAACATGTTCCACCTACCCCGGAACATAAATGCACTACGGGGGTAAAGATTTTCGGTCTTGATTTTACCTAATTTTCAGTAATTTTAGGATGGGCGTGGCCCCTGGGAGTGGCCTGAGTGGGTTGGGAGGTCGAAACTCGGCTTTTCTGATGGTTTGGGACAAGTACTAACTATTTAACCACCAAAACATGTTCCACCTACCCCGGAACATAAATGCACTACGATGGTAAAGATTTTCGGTCTTGATTTTACCTAATTTTCAGTAATTTCAGTAATTTCAGTGATTTCAGTAATTTTGGGATGGGCGTGGCCCCTGGGAATGGCCTGTGTGGGTTGGGAGGTCGAAACTCGGTTTTTCTGATGGTTTTGGACAAGTACTAACTATTTAACCACCAAAACATGTTCCACCTACCCCGGAACATAAATGCACTATGGGGGTAAAGAATTTCGGTCTTGATTTTACCTAATTTTCAGTAATTTTGGGATGGGCGTGGCCCCTGGGAGTGGCCTGAGTGGGTTAGGAAGTCGAAACTCGGTTTTTCTGATGGTTTGGATCAAGTGCTAACTATTTATCCACCAAAACATGTTCCACCTACCCCGGAACATAAATGCACTACGGGGGTAAAGATTTTCGGTCTTGATTTTACCTAATTTTCAGTAATTTTGGGATGGGCGTGGCCCCTGGGAGTGGCATGAGTGGGTTGGAAGGTCGAAACTCGGTTTTTCTGATGGTTTGGGACAAGTACTAACTATTTAACCACCAAAACATGTTCCACCTATCCCGGAACATAAATGCACTACGGGGGTAAAGATTTTCGGTCTTGATTTTACCTAATTTTCAGTAATTTCAGTAATCTAAGTGATTTCAGTAATTTTGGGATGGGCGTGGCCCCTGGGAATAGCCTGAGTGGGTTGGGAGGTTGAAACTCGGTTTTTCTGATGGTTTGGGACAAGTACTAACTATTTAACCACCAAAACATGTTCCACCTACCCCGGAACATAAATGCACTACGGGGGTAAAGATTTTCGGTCTTGATTTTACCTAATTTTCAGTAATTTTGGGATGGGTGTGGCCCCTGGGAGTGGCCTGAGTGGGTTGGGAGGTCGAAACTCGGTTTTTCTGATGGTTTGGGACAAGTACTAACTATTTAACCACCAAAACATGTTCCACCTACCCCGGAACATAAATGCACTACGGGGGTAAAGATTTTCGGTTCGATTTTACCTAATTTTCCGTAATTTCAGTGATTTCAGTAATTTTGGGATGGGCGTGGCCCCTGGGAGTGGCCTGAGTGGGTTGGGAGGTCGAAACTCGGTTTTTCTGATGGTTTGGGTCAAGTGCTAACTATTTAACCACCAAAACATGTTCCACCTACCCCGGAACATAAATGCACTACGGGGGTAAAGATTTTCGGTCTTGATTTTACCTAATTTTCAGTAATTTCAGTAATTTCAGTGATTTCAGTAATTTTGGGATGGGCGTGGCCCCTGGGAGTGGCCTGAGTGGGTTGGGAGGTCGAAACTCGGTTTTTCTGATGGTTTGGGACAAGTACTAACTATTTAACCACCAAAACATGTTCCACCTACCCCGGAACATAAATGCACTACGGGGGTAAAGATTTTCGGTCTTGATTTTACCTAATTTTCAGTAATTTTGGGATGGGCGTGGCCCCTGGGAGTGGCCTGAGTGGGTTGGGAGGTCGAAACTCGGCTTTTCTGATGGTTTGGGACAAGTACTAACTATTTAACCACCAAAACATGTTCCACCTACCCCGGAACATAAATGCACTACGGGGGTAAAGATTTTCGGTCTTGATTTTACCTAATTTTCAGTAATTTCTGTGATTTCAGTAATTTTGGGATGGGCGTGGCCCCTGGGAGTGGCCTGAGTGGGTTGGGAGGTCGAAACTCGGTTTTTCTGATGGTTTGGGTCAAGTGCTAACTATTTAACCACCAAAACATGTTGCACCTACCCCGGAACATAAATGCACTACGGGGGTAAAGATTTTCGGTCTTGATTTTACCTAATTTTCAGTAATTTCAGTAATTTCAGTGATTTCAGTAATTTTGGGATGGGCGTGGCCCCTGGGAATGGCCTGTGTGGGTTGGGAGGTCGTAACTCGGTTTTTCTGATGGTTTTGGACAAGTACTAACTATTTAACCACCAAAACATGTTCCACCTACCCCGGAACATAAATGCACTACGGGGGTAAAGATTTTCGGTCTTGATTTTACCTAATTTTCAGTAATTTTGGGATGGGTGTGGCCCCTGGGAGTTGCCTGAGTGGGTTGGGAGGTCGAAACTCGGTTTTTCTGATGGTTTGGGACAAGTACTAACTATTTAACCACTAAAACATGTTCCACCTACCCTGGAACATAAATGCACTACGGGGGTAAAGATTTTCGGTCTTGATTTTACCTAATTTTCAGTAATTTTGGGATGGGTGTGGCCCCTGGGAGTGGCCTGAGTGGGTTGGGAGGTTGAAACTTGGTTTTTCTGATGACTTGTGACAGGTACTTCCTATTTAACCACCGAAAATGTTCCATAAACCCAGAAACACAAATCCCCTACAGGAGTAAAGATTCTCAGTCTGTATTTTAGGGGACTTCAGCTATTTTGGGATGGACGGCCTGATCCATTCAGCTGAATGGGGTTGGATGTGTTATTACGTTATTCATATCTTATTGTCTAAAAATACGAGCAGTTTATTGAGAACTCTGACGGCTACCGTCGTAGATTCTACAATAATAAATATTGTAACGTACGTGCGGCGCGCAAAATCCACTACAAAATCCACTACACATTTCAGGGAAACGTCTTCTGCTTATTCCTGGGGCGCTAACGACAAACGAGATTTTGCTACATCTTATAGCGCAAAATTATGAAATATTGAGCCGCGCATGCCCATATTTAGATCATGTTGTTATAGAAACCAAAGCCCAAATTTAACCTGGGGTTAAGATAAGATAACAAAATTGGCATCAGTTGGGGTGCGCTGCAAGCAATCGGACTCGTCCGCGCTGCTAATAAAATCTTTGTCGCATACAATTCGCTCGATTGTAACCATCAACCATGCACCTTAATCCTATCAAGGTGTTCAATTATCATTACTTCCGAAATACTCTTTGTGTACAGTCATTTAACTGACTAAACTCCACATTTTTTCTTCAAAATCATTCACTGACGAATAAAAGTTTCTAAACAGATGACAGTTAAAAATTGGATCTCGCGCGATGATCTTTAAGTCATAATAATCATAGAGTGTGGTCGATGTTAACTTTACAAATTATTTGTTTAATATCTTTTTATTTGTTATCATTTAATAACTATTTATACCTGTGTGATTATTTGTCAACACTGAATTAAATCTGAAGTAAGAAAGTTGCTATTTCAGTAAAGATGATGAAACTCTACAGGTGATCAAACCATAAGTTTAGAATGGCTGAAAATATTCGGCATCGCATAAAAAAAGGCTATCCGGCAATTACAAATTAACATCTGGATTCTGGAGTTTCTATGGCTAGCAAAGCAAGTGGTATCTACAATACAATCAACCAAGTGCATGTGTAGATAAAGATACCAAAGTGGATATCTTCTTACCTGGGGACCTCAGGCTATCATGTTCATAATCATAAACATATTAGGCGGAATGACAGGCTGAGCGCGGCCCAGTAAATATCTTCAGGTAGTAATATCGTTTTCGAATGTCTGCGTTGACTCCTGCAACAACATTTAATTTTACTATCGAAAAGGAAAGAGTGCTTCTAAACCGACAGGAACTGTATGGGAACACATACCAGAAAGTTGAAGCAGATTGATATTTATAAAGTTGTTAGGGGCCCTGATTAACATGCCATGTTTTCTCAGGAACATCACTGCAAGAAGAGTTGTCCGGCGATAAACAGTACAAACAGTGATTTTCAGAGTTTGCCCAAGAAAATACCTTTTTGGACATGGATATTATAACGGGGGAAATGACCTATATACATATTATAGAGTGTAGATGATATGTTGATAGTGTAACATTTGTAAATTAGGTTGTTTGATGTTTTAATTTGATGTATATTTAATGAGCAAATATTTATAACCGCATGATTATTTCGTTTTTGTTAACGCAGCTAAACACAGAAATTGTTACAATCTGAAGTATAAAAATTGGAATTTGAATAAAGATGATATATGCATTATGCAATGGCATTTAAAAGAAAAGCCCTTCTAAATGAGTTCAAACCGAAAGCAAGAGAGCAAAAGCCATGAAATTAATTACAGATTATAGTTGTACAGTGATCATCACTACAAGTTAATTCTCAACAGCTTTATTATTTTGGTATTTCATAACCAGTGGGTCTTAGGAATATACCTATAGTTATGAAGACAGCTCTGTTAGTGTGCACATAATAAATTATTCTTCATACACTGGTCTCGCTAATAGACAATGTCCCAATCATTCATATTGGGTCTCAACATTAACGTTCTGAAAGAGTCCTCTGATTTTATCATAGAGCTGAATCATCATTCTCTACTTGTCAGCAACTCGGCATTGCCTCAATCCAGTCTCACACGCAACTTGAACACAAAACATCAATTTTCTCTGATAATGTTTTACTGCTTGTTCTTTCGCCTCAGAACTCTACACACTATCACAAGTTAACTGAACATAACAGGGTGTCTCACCCCCTTCTCTCCCTCTCAAACGTCCTGCCAACTGCTCATCTCAGAGTTAAGCCCGGAGTTGGAGTTCAACAAACTGTTGGGCATGAGGCTAGCGTTGTTGAATTGGTTTGTATAGTTCCTCTCGGCTCTCTCGCCCAGAATAGTGCTGATAATGTCCGAGTCTCGCTCAGGGTTAGGCTCGCTGGTCAGGTAGACTGGGTACAAGTCCTCGGGCTTGCTGAGCGGGTTAGTGGTGGCTGCAAACACCGGGATTCTGTTGTCCATGATGTCACTGGCGGGGTTGTCCAGGGTGGAACAGGAGATCTCCATGGAGCTGGGCCGGGGTTTGGTGGTCAGAGAGTCGTGTTTGAGTGCGGGGAGGGTTGAGATCCCGTTTAACCGGTTTGGGAAGTTGGCGGGATTGTAGTCGTCCCGGTAGTCCACATTCTTAGCCATTTTGTATCGGTGTACCTTATTCCGCCTACTGCGCCTGAGATTGGTTTCTAGAGATACCGTGAATATTGAAACTATCACTGAGCTTTAATTTTAGTATTTTTAGTATTAGTATAAAGTGGAATTATGACAGATTTCTAAACCAGTGCATTAGGTAATCACACTGTAGATCGACATACACTGTATAATGTATATCGTGTATTATACTTACTTAACGAGCACGGCTATTATGATGATAGTAATGAAGAGTATAGCTGACGCGCCAGCTCCAATGTAAATTATAAGATACTTTTTAGGAAATCTCTCCGATTTCTGCTGTGGGTTTTCCTCCTCCTCTGACCGGCCCTTCACTGCTGAAATGTAATATTGTGAGGGGTTGTTGAATGTTGAGAGTTTCTCAAGAGTTGCCAGAACAGCTCCTCGTGTCCTCATCAGTATTTCAATGTGTTCTCCATAGATTTGATGCTTATTGCTAATTTCCATGTCGTTATAACAATAATGAAATTTGAAAGTGTAAAATGATGTGTTTGAATGATTGCCAACGAGAATCTACAGTAAAAGAAAACGAAGAAACGAAGTGTCTCAAACTATCAGATATATATACAGTGTCTGCAATGACTTCTTACATTTGCCATCTTCGTTACATTTCTCCACCAGCCAGATCTGGTTTTCCCCGCAGATAGCACGTGCGATGTTTTGTTGGCAGTTTTCCAGCGTTATCTCGGTTCCGACCTCACTTTTGGGGAAGTGGTTCGTGTGTGAACAGTACTTCTTGTTTCCTGGAAATGTAAGTTCTGTTAGTGGATGTTAAATCAGACGATGTTTGCTGAAATAGATAACTGTAATGAATTTTAGTTCATGAGCAAATCCCAACTTTCTTTACCAACATTTTTGAAATACTTTAGTCATTGGAATGGTTCGGTCGTACATTTCACAATCTCAATGAAGCAACAGCAAGAAAGCTCGAATTTTCTGACTTTTAGTTCAGAATAGATATCATTAGATAAGTGACAAAATGTCTCTATATAATTTTTATTTGTATACTGAAAGGTCTTCCTACGATCGCTTTTAAATTTTGTAATCATAAAATTGTGATTTGACGCACAATAACCGTCACAAGGCATATTAGTTAAATTTTTCAATGTGCTCAGTGACGACTTTTGCATGCAATTTATAAATAACTCCTTAAATCTATCAAATACTATTAAATGAGTGCTTTAACAGTAAAATAAAATAGGTTTCAATTTTAACGTCAGACTCATAGGCTACATGATGTTCTAGACATGAAATCATTTTAATTTAGGTTGAATGAATATGTTACCATTAATCTCGAGACAATTCTGACTTTCTTTACCAAGATGTTTGAAATAATTTAGTCGTTGCAATGGTTTGGTCGTACAACCTCAAATAAACAACGGCAAGAAAAGCGACATTTTCTGATTTATTCTTCAAAATAGATAAGTGACAAAATGTCTTTATATAGTATATATTCGTATGCTGAAATGGCTTCATAGCCGTTTCCTAAAATTGGTTTTAAATTTTAATCATAAAATTTTGATGTGACGCACAGGAACAGTCGCAATAACCACTCTTCTTGAAACTGTATAACATCAATAGTAACAAGAATTTCATATTTAAATAGCGAGTTTGCTGATCCATTTTCATTATTTTCAGAGCTTTCAGCATTTACGTTATCCGGCTAATTGTTAAAGCTATGATTAGTTTTGTCACAGTTCTAGCAGCCTTCCTCACGAACAGTACCGGTGCAATTGGACTCGAGGAAGCAACTGAAGGATGCATAGAGTTTTGTATGGCGAAAGAGACCTGCTATGGAAACGTGTGCTATACACAATGTAAAACCAAATGCATATTAAGTGCACGAGCAATGATCGAGAGAATGGTTAGGGGTAAAGATTGTATGAAGCATTGCACTGAGATAAATGAATGTAAAACGGAAGAGTGTGTTGTTCATTGTAAAGAAGACTGCATGGCTGGACGTAACGAGATGCCTGGCCGCAATTCTGGTCGCAACCGGGAAAGAGAAGGGGAGAAAAGAGGTGGCAAAAAGAGGGGAGATTGGAATAAGAATGAAACAACAGAGAATCTGGAAAAACTGATGAAAGGCAAAGTTTGTATGCAGCGTTGCGTGACAGCATATGAATGTAGAACGGAAGAGTGCGTGCTGCACTGTAACGAAGAGTGCATGCCTGATTTTAGCACTGTTAAACTGAGACATGCAGCTTTGGATAAAGGTAATGAACATCACAATTAGTTACCACGATGTAAGATTGTGCATTGTGCAAGTATTTGAGCTATTACGAATATTATCTTCGAACAAGTATAAAACTTGTTGTACTCGATACAAGAGTCAATAATGCATTCTCAGTGAATCTATTCACTTCATGATAAAGTTTTTGCAATTGAAGCCATTACTAGCATTAATCGAAACACACGACAGAACATAGAGTTGAAAAACTGATCCAGGTCCGGACACAGCGGAGACATGTGAACACAGTGGAGCTCCTCTGTCAATGGATTGTGGAGAGAATGTGATAAATATCAAGCATGCAGCCTATGGTGTTTACTCCAATGATAACACTTGCGGACTTTCTTACGATGGACACTGCCTTTCTGAATCTTCACTTGAGGTATCATGACATTGGCAATAATTTTACTTACAATAAAATTGATCTTTTATTGGTGCTAAATATACTATATTATGTGCATTTTCGATCAGTTGAGATACAAACTCAGGTGATGCAAGAGAGATGCGATGGAAAGTATTCCTGTGCAACAAATGCAACAAACAGTTTATTTGGTGATCCTTGCATTGGAATAGAAAAGTACTTGACTTCTACATGGGAGTGCATTAGTCCAGGTCACAGGTTAGATTGTAATACAAAATTTCCGACGCGCTCAAGTGATCAAAAGTAACATTTTTGTTGTGTAAATAAAATGTGAATAAACAGTAATACTAGAACGATCAATGAAACTTAATTTCATATGTAACAGATAGGAGGTGAAGAGAGAAGAAACAATGGGGTCGATAAAAGGAAGAAACTCGAAAGATCGGAAGATAGGCAATAAAGTATAGAAGCCTCTATATTGTTTGACATTTCGACTTAAAACTGTATATTTAATTCTGAACTATAATAGTCTATTGTCTAACTTGTGTTAAGTCACTATCCAATATTCGTGTACAGTTTCCCGCTACATTTGTTAGACTGCTGGCTACAGTCCAGATCACGAACTAAAAATAATCTTTATGACGCATCTAGTTAATGAGAAAAAAATTATTGATTTACCGTCCACTTGTCCAAAATAAGAAAAATACAAAACAACTCACTTTCGTCGATAGTAATCCAGTCCTTCTCCTTGACGGTTACCTCGCCTCCCATTTGAACGGCCACATTCCTAAAGTCATCATCTCTTCTCAGGTAGCTGGTCAGGGTACTCACACCGTTGTACACCAGACCAGCTATAGAGCCGTTAACTCCCCGGGTTGGCGAGGCATTTCCTGGACAGAAGTCTGGTTTAATTTAACGTACTATTTGAGTGAATATCGCATGATTAATGTTCTGGATTTGTGTAAGAAAGAAATAGGTTTTACTTTTTGTGGAAAGTTTACAGATACTCAAGCCTTCCAAATAGATGAGAATGCTCCTAAAAATTATTATTTAAACGGAAGAAGATAAATAATGGGATCACAAACCTATGACGATCTCAGCAGGGTATATGAAATCCTCCACACTTTCCAAACTCTCACTAGTAGTCACATTGTTTATTGTAATGTGGATATCTGTGCCGTTCTGATCTATCTTTATGTAGTACACCTTAAAACAGTATGCTTTGATGAGAATATTTAAAAAACTAAAGTACAGGAATTCAGTTTCAGCACGTGAATATTAGGTCATTTGTATTAAGTCATTGTCGGAGGTTTAAATTCTCTGTTTGGCTTCGGTCCAAGTGTGAAAATACTAAAATAATTTTCAGTCTCAAAACCAAGTAGCCAGTAGGTCGTGTTACTGAGATCATGGCGAGAAAGAACGTTTAAAAAATAATTGACGTGATTCCGTACCTCATTATTCGTAAGTTGCTACAATAATGGTGAATGTGTATACCAGAACATGGCTGGAGAATACCCTGAGGGTTAATTAGGGAAACTGATTGGGTAATTACCTCGTTAGGGACGAATTCCTTGCCGACCATGAACCACCGGCTGACTGCAGGGTGTCTCAAGTTAGCCAGCACTGACAGCCTCATCTGTATCAGTGATACCTTGATAAACTGAGGGAGGTGGATATTAATTGGGTGAATAAACTTGAAAGATAAAATGAGGCCAAGAGGTATAATAATTGTTAATGAGGTGAACGTTTAATCAGTGAGAAGCTCAACCCATTAAAACTTTAATTTCATTAAGATTTTCATATGAGTATACATTATGATTTTATGATAGGGTTGATTAGACCAAGTCTTAAGCCTTTGTTCCCCTTTAAGACAAAAGACCAAGAAAATTAGTCGTCCCTGGTAATATGTTCTGTTCCTTTATTCAGAATATCTGGCATAGCAAGTTAATCCCGAATATGATATCCAATGGTTCGCCGTGTACACTGTACAGTGTTGCCAGAAGGTTCTACTGTAGAATCTACTGTACTAATACTATGGGGTCGTTCACATATTATTACGTAATCAGCCGAGGGGGAGGGGGGTTTCCAAATGATTACGCTAGTGTAATTTCGACACAATAGCTGTGTAAAACTGTTACGTTGCTACGTAATATGTGAACGACTCCTATCTGGTAGTTTAAGATAACCCCTGGGTATGACTGAATTTCAAATTGAAAACCTAACATGACTCAAATTATCATGATCCAATTATTTCATATTTAGGTGAAGAGATTAGATCCATCTAAAAGATAGATTTAAATAAAACAGACAGTTAGAGATATCTGTAAAAAATAACCAACTTTAAGAAACGTATTAATGTTAATGTATATAAAAACTAACCTGTTCAGTCCTACTCTCACTTCTGATACTGATGATATGCTGCTTGTCCTGAACCTCATCATCAAGCTGAAGATACAGGGAGAAGCAGTTCCTAGCCGTCTTGGTCTTGGTCTCGTTCTTGAAGTTAACGTAGCCGGTGGGTTTGAGTTCCAGGGAGGGCAGTACTGTGGAAGTGAAGAGTTAGGTAAACGTGGGATTGGGGAGGCGCACGTTTGTTTTGTAACGTGACAGTGGTTGGACATGAAGAGGCTGTCTGCATTAATAGACGGCCAATATAGGCCGCCACTCGCCAGTCAAGTGTCTAAACAAACTTGTGTCAAATTCCCATCTTTATCCATATTTATGTGGTCTCCTCAGTGTCTAAGAAATACGGAGATAGCTAAATATTGATCCGTGCACCTAAACCTAAATAAGAATGTAAATTCAGATCGGCGAAAAGCATAGGTTTCAACCCTTGACAAAATCAGAAGTTCAAATTTCAGTTTTAAACTCACATTCGCTGCGAACCAGAACTATCACCAGTCCGATGAAGACTAGTGAAGAGATACATGGCGTTCTAATGATCATTTCTAAAACAGAGTCAATATTTAGTAATAAGTAAATAACAAATTTTCTATAAACAAAATAAAAATATCGACAATCGAAAGGCTTAAATTCCTAGTTTTCTTGACTTGCATCTGTACAATACTATACAATGTAACGCATCAAAAAGTTCCAAAGCTACACTAAAAGCTTTTAAAGATCGATTATAATAGAAACTCCGAGGCGCGTTGAGAACTCATCAAAAACATCTCTTCTACACTTACACATTTAGAAGTACCCCTGTTAAATAATCGAACAGAAAAGAGAGCGAGAATTATTGTTTTCATCGCAACTCCATGTGGAGTCCGGGTGTCCTTAGCTGAATAGTAACGGCATTGTGAGTTATATTGAGAAAAGAGTCTCCTCACAGTAATTAGCCGTACAGATGAACCTTCTAGAACGATCATGTGATGGTTAGCACTACTGGTGTGTTCACAATCTGGATGTTTAACAGTCCAAGTTGGTGAAGATCGGGTTTCTTAGTACTACAATCATCATCACGTTCATCACGTTCATCAAACTCAAGGGGTCTCATACAACTACAAAGTGTAAGATTGAAACAGCTTAAATAAATTAGAACCGTGAATGATCCCCCTTTAAGTTTAAAACCAAGCAAAGATGCAAACCCTGGGCCGTAATTTCACTACTAAGACAAACGTTTCTAAAAGCACTAAACTCGATCAAGAGACACACCTGAACTGCAAACTGCAAAGACAAAAGCTGTTTAAAAGGGGAACCATGTAGGTATAGTGTATAGTGACGGTTAACTAAATATAGGATAATGATATAGTGAACACCTGCGTGAAAGACCGCCAGTGCTGCCCTACAAAGGGGTCTTCAGCCAATAAACAAGCTTGAAACCTGTCACGTGACCTACAAGGAGGTCCTCAGCTAATAAAAGAGCTGAACAACAGTCATGTGATGTGAACTGTAAACTCAACTTGTTATAAAGATATACACGTTAGAGCGAGCAAAGTGTAATTACGTTGGAGCATCTCCCGGGCCCACGACCCCCGAGGTGGGGTATGAGAGCTCCAATAAATTAATTACGAGGACTTCACTTAATGGGTAATATACCCGTCAATATCATACGGTGAGAGGTGGGTTTAAGTGGCTGGATTTTAATATTAATTAAGCAACACAATGGCCGGAGGTAAAGATATAGGTCGAACAACGCGGAGTTATAATAGATCCCCGATTTACTAAATCTTCAATGTAAATGAGGAGAGCTGTGTAAATCATTGTCAGTCTAACTTGTGGTGGTCGTGTCACCAGCGCTCTCATTATAATACAACCCAGATCTACAAGCTATTGTCCGGCTCTTGATTGCTAGATAATTATAACCCAAACCCTCCGTTCATCTGATTGGAGATGAAGAGAGCACGTGTCTATTGCTCCCTGATGATCTGATGATATGTCAGCGTGTGGTCTGAATGATGTTGATAACAATGGTAATAACAATAGTCTTGTTTTGAACGGTCTCTAACAAAGGCCTGGTGTATAAATTGATGTAAGTACTGGAGTCGATCTGACTACTGAGTGTGAAGTTGACTTTAAATTGTTAGTTACTGGTTAGTTACTGGTTAGTTACTGGTTGTGTAGCTCTTTGAGACACAGACCACAGTAAGTACTCTAAATTTAATGAGGAACTCGTAATAAGAAACTGTTTACATACAGTTTCACTAAGATGCTGAGTTCATCGTATTACAGATTGGTAGAAAATGAGTAGTACTATAAATTGGCAATTGCAAGATTGTTGTAGCAAACTAAAACTCAGAACTGTAAAAGAAGATTCGTCAACAGAATCCACTCAGGTCCGCGCCACAAGAAAAAACCCAGTCATTCAAGAGATCTGCTATTAAATCACGTCATGTCTATGAAAAAATTAGGGAATTTTAGGGTTTTAAACATTGCTCAGTACCTCTGAGATGTCTATATTCGTGAGAAAGCAGAGGAGCATGATTCTGACAGGCTTCTCTCTTGACCTCACAATCCCCGAAAACACGGAGCTCAGCCAATCTGTAAATCTAGTGGGTGTGACAGGCCGAGAAAGCCATATCAGAACTCTGGAGGGTGAGAAAATTAAGGTCCGGAGCTTTCCAGCTTGAAATAGAAACACTAAACAACACGTATCTCGCACAAGTGAACCAGTATAACTGATAGTATAAACGGAATATTTACTGCAATTGGTTGAGACTAGGGTGGAGGAGAAGCAGTATAGTTCTCTCTCCAGCACGTGCTAAGTCCCCAGCACGTGCTAAGATGACATGTTAACATGATAATGTGACCACACACTTCGACCACACAACAAAACAATACATGATGCGTCTCTAATAGGTAATGAGGGCACAGCTTAACTGCTCGGAAATTAATTCCCTGATCTTTCGGGGATCACAAACGTTGACAGCTTATATAAGTTTAAAACAAACAAACTACGAGGACCAATCAGCGGCCGGTATTCGACCACGTGATGAAACTACCCAATCAGAGTTGAGCTGGGGAGGGATGTTAACCAATCAGGGACCAGTATTATTGTGGTGACGATGACAGGTAGTGGCGCGTGCCCGGGAGAGAGATTGGGGCGTTTAAACTGACGGTGCTGTAAATTGTATTGTCCAAAGCATCAGCTCCAGCCGATATATATCTATAGCAACGGAGGAGCGGACAATTATTTATGTAGATCAGGGCCGATAAGAGTACCTTGGGTCTCGTATAATCATGATAATGGGTAATCAATGGATACTATCGGGGTTGTATTACTCAGACACGACAACTCAATCCGTCTGTACCTTATCACAAGTATATTGTGTCTAAGATCGTATTGTTGAACAAAGAGATTGGCCAATGGGTACGATGCTGAGGATCAACTTAATTCATTATGCAATATGCATTGTGTGAGAGTCTAAAAGTTGAACAAGCATGATGCGGGTATATAGTGCCGCTGTATTAGTATTCACATCAACCTTATACAAAATGAAAAATTCAAGTTTTAAAACGCAATATCATTAAGTTATCACAATCTGTACGAGCACGAGTTTCTTCAAGGTATCAAGAGTACCTTACAAAGGTTATGTTAGCATTATTAGGCAAGCTAAAGGCGCTCTCCAAGCTTACTAACTGTACTCTCCAGGCTGCAACCCATCTTGGTACAATACATACAGAAGGAGTGAAGCCATTAAACCAGTCAGACCTACTGAAAAATTATCCAATTTACTTAGCTCCGTACTGAGGAGTGCAAGTCATTACTTTGATTCATTAAGCTAACGAGCTAATTAAACAAATGTGAATGTGTGTCGAGGGAAAGAGGGGAAGTTAAATCTTGCAATGAACGGAGATTTAGACTCGTAATGAACTAATGAGGTTGGGAGAGTACCTCCCCGGTTCTAGAGAAATCCATGTATTAGAGCTCCAGATCATGGCGGGTATTATATTCTTTAGGGTATATCCTGCGTTGCATTAAAGGAAGTTTTTATTAAATAGACAATTCAAAAAGCTGATTGAGAAATTTGGTTAAGCGGAGGCTTAAGTGGATGCAATAAAATCAGTAATTTTACCGCGAAAACTAAAATCTATGTAAAATAAAACTCGAGATAGATAATTCAGTCGTGGCAGTTTTTCAATCAATCAACCCGATCGGCTTACGATAAAATATCAGCGTTAATCGATTTTTAAGCTAATTGCATTGAAAAATAACGCTTAACACGGACGCATGGTCACAGGTCAGTTCATTTCAAACTTTGTTATAAAAGAGGTAGTAAATCAGCGACTGTAAACTGTAAATAAGATAGAAACCGGAAGCCATCAAAACTTTTTCCGTTAATCAATTAATTGTATTGTGGAATAGCAATGACATAATCTTGGTAGTTCAAATTAGACACTCTACAAGTACAACTACGATTATCAAATAAACCAGGACAGCATTTTCCTGGGTTCAAATTAAAATCTCGCTCCTAAATAGGTGCTGTCAAAGGTTCCAGAAAAAAGACAGTTATTTATTATTCTGGATCTTGAAACATATAAGTCTAATTTATTACATTTAAGAGTCTAAAATGTAATACGTTTGACTAATAAAAAACCTCAGATTAATAAAGAAGGCGTATGCCACACCCAAGTATCTCGTGTTAGACACACACTTTGTGTCAAGGTTGTGTGATACGAGCTAGTTATCCTGTCATGTCCATGAGTCTAAGAAACCTTTCCAACCACAGCACTTTTCTTATCATTACGGCAGTGACACAAAAACGGTCTGCCAACAACTGACTGTTCGTCTGTATTCACTATTCAGGCAGGTGTGATCTGGTGACACATCAAAGTGGGTCGGATGGTATCAGGCACAAGGTATCGCGCTAAGTCGATCCACTTATGTGAACAGCACCTTATTGGACCAAACAGACAAGCAAATTGCTGCAGGAAAATTCGAGATTATCACCTCTCAAACAAAAGGCATATGTAAAAGAGAAGAGACAAATTTTTGCTCGCTAGCTTTGCAAATGGGAAGCTTTGCCATAATCAGTTAATTAGTGCGTAAAGAAACACTGCTTTTCCTCAACAAGGACAGGCCCAGTTCCAAACCACATGTTCAGACATCAGTGAATACAGCCTGTTAAAACTGATTTTTTATTCGCATTTTGACATTTTTTGTAAACGGAATTAGATAATGAAGGTGAGTCAGTGATCTTATGATCTTGATATAAAGTGGCAAAATGTGCTCTGTTTCTTGGTGACCATTGCATCACGTATGATTTTCATAAATGAACATTAAAGTTTAAACGAGCAATAAGATTCACAAATAAAGGCTACAAATAAAGGCCACAAATAAAGGCCACAAATAAAGGGGTTTGAAAAGTTAAACCTGAAGAAAGCAACGGTGTGGACTCCCTCTGTAAGTGTGAAACGGGAACAGTAACAGAGGCAGCTGTTGATGCAGCAGAACCGTGGTGTACAAGTAGTAGCCTAGTGGCGAAATCCTATCTGTTAAACAAACCCACCCCTCGTAATTAACATCACATTTCCATGTGATGCCGTGATGGCTGAAGTACTGGCAACCAATCAGCTGTCGAGTAGCTGGTCACGTGGCTGATACAGGCCATTTGGTGATTTTAGAGGAACATCATACTTGTTATGTTGTGAGACTAAAAACTTCTAACACCAATCCTGCCACTGAGGGACGAAAAGATAAGGACACTGCCAAGAATATAAATACTCGTGATCAAATATCAGTAATATGTCGTCCAACCAGACTTTTGGCTTTTTAGACAATCTTCGTGAAGATTCTGATTAACATTAAAACCTTGTAGCGCAGAAATAGACATGATTTTCTAAAACCGTCAAAAAATACTAAGCAAAATTAAACAATACCATCTGGATTTACTAATTTCCAGGATTTAGACCCTGACGGAGATTAATCGTAGTATATAGTCGAATTAGGAGTGGCTGGTTACAGGCCAATTAAAGAACTCTGAGTGGTTTCCGGCTGATTCGTGGGATCGCACAACACCGTGTAACTCAACACGATGACGATACAACCAACAACCAATCAGAGGCCAGTATTTCTGATGACGTCACAGGGCACAACCAATGGGAAGGAAGGTGGGCACGCGTTGCAGAAAATCAGGGTTGAAACACAGGAAAATATAGCGAATCAACTTTTGCGCTGGCAACCATTCAAGTTTAGTGCTGAGTGGCCACACTGTGTAGTGTTAAGCGTGCACAATACCAATAATGTCAGCAAAACATGGCATGTACCAGGTTATAAGTACGCCTATTTTACTGGTTTACTACGCGAATCGTAGACTTGACTGTTAGTTTTAAATCTTTCCGGAATCAGAATACTGAAATAGAGATGCTAGCATTTAGAAATCAACACGCTCAGATGTTAAGTCATCAACTGACTGACTGATCAATTGTTGAAAGTGAAAAACGGCGGATATCAGTTAGTCTCGACATCACTCTTGTGCACTCTCAGCTGTCTTTATCATCAGTCTTCAATATGATCTGCGGTCTGGTCAATCTGTTCTATCCAAAGATATGAACGGGCGTCGGGCATAGTGTGGTCGATGATCGATGCACAGCTGACAGCTAAAATTTAAATTCTTTTTGAAATAAAAAGTATTAATTAAACTTTAACTGAAACTTTCTGATGAGCAGTCAAAAAGCTGAGGAACGCGTTTTTAAATCAGGTAATCCATGTCTATTATGAATTATCATTAAAAAACCTCAACATTGAGTCTCAACATCACTGATAACACTGGATAAGCTAAAACGATCTAATGATAACAAAGTAAGATAAACACTCGCCAACTAAAAACGACTCAAGAATCTCTAGTCTCTCCATCCTCCAGCAGGTTTAGTTACTAACGCGGTCCTAAGTCTACAAATTATGTAAAATACACAAAATCCCTCGGATAACTCTAAAAAAGTAAAAAGCAAGTACTAAAAATATGGGCAACTCTCCAGCTAGCTCTAAAAAGTATGTATTAAAATACGCGGGCACCTCTCCGGCCCCACTCAGGACAGCGGTGTACTTCGAGAGCCGGAAGTTGGATTTAATGAGGTGTAAAATTGAGCAAGGGCCCCACACTTAATACCCCTCACATGGGATACTTACTTATATATTAGTGGTGGACTGTACTATACTAGGTTCAATAAATGTACTGTTAAACGTTGTATTAGAAGGTTCCTCCTATTGGTCACTGAATTGGTGATCACTTGTATTAATGTTAACATTTACGTGGGCTAAAGTGAGCGATTATGTACATGTAAAAGATGCAGGGGCTAATCATGATCATAATATGGGGATGTAACTTTGAGCTAGCTAGAGGACAATAGATTCTTGATCTCTTGATGAACGGTTTAACTCGAACTAACCACCGCAAAAGGCTCTCCAGCAGTCCAAATTTGTTCACTAACATTTCATTTTGTTCACCAACAGCTCACATTGCTGACCAACACTCCATGCAATGTGATGAAGGAGTTGGATATTTCCCAAATAGCGTTGTAGAACTAGAAGTGATCAGGGTTTACTTAGTAGGCTGCCATGTTGGTAGACACTATAAGTGTAGTGCACTAAGACCTGTTGTCAAACCACCATGAAGTCGCCAGGGGTACTCCCCACTCACCATTTTTGTACGTCATATTTATGTTTTTTGTATGTTTTTATATTGTTCTATGATTGATGTAAATAAAACTTTTAAGGCGTTAGTGCCGAGTTTACCTCTGGTGAACTCCCCAAACAAACACATCTTGCATGAACTAATTCCAGAGAAAAAGTTTAACATTCGGATTGATAGTTAATAGAGTTTGAAAGTCGAAAAACTGCCACAAAACGGATCTGCACGTGAAAGGATGAATACAATGACAAACGAAATGAGCCGTACATCAAGTCAGGCTACTGTCTACACCGTATGACTGGGGTGGTGGTGAGATTTAACAAGAGATAATCACCATTCCACGGATCAGATTATCGTATGGTTACGGAGGGTGGAGACGTAACGGTTAGCGAGGAAGCCACCCAAAACTATCACCATCATGACTAGTACTACCCTGTACTGGTGATATTACTTTATTAGCCACGTTTTCCTATCGAAATGTTAAAAGCAAGGACAAGAAGCGTGGCGATGAAAGACGCACCAGAACCTATACGTGTGTGCGCGACAAACTCGCAAGTTAAACACACCGCCAACTAGCATACACCGGAACAACCCCCTACGTAGCACGAGATAGTATCTACGAGATAGTATCTGCAGGATACCAGTGCAGAAGTAGCGTGGTACGAGCACTTCTGGATAGACTGGTAGTCGAGGTGTAAGTGCTGATTAACCAGCGCTGATACCAGTTGAGCTGCTTCTTATTAGTATAACTTGATAAGAGAGCTGCTGCCGAGCACTGTTCTGGGTTACAGCTGTCTGCATATTCTACATATTCTACATATTCCCACCAGTAGCAGGGAACTGGGGGTCTAAATATTCCTACATTTCAGAGCTGGCAGGGAACTGACAGAAAGAAGATGAGACATGTGATGAGGTCTCATTCCTCAGATATATACACGAATTAGAGGACTATTTTAGGAATCTGCAGGGTCCCATTATATACTTCAGGCAATCTCTAGAAGTGAGTAGTGACAGCAAAACGTGGGACGAGTAGTGATATAACAAGTGACGAGGAGGACGAAGGTACGGATATTGATTTGTCTGCAAAGGTATTAAGACTGATGATGCAACAACTAACTCGAAATAATAACTGTATAGAAAGGTATCTGCGCGGATACCGTGATACGACGTCATGAACAATGTCAGCATCGGTTTTACTTTGAAATGATGCTAGCCGCACGGTATGTAATCTTATTGATCGTCATGAAGTTACGCAGCTTCGCAGGAACAGATATAGATCAGTGAAACTGAATATGCCTGTAATCGACAGAGAACGAGATTAAGCCATGCATAACAATTCAAATCTCATCTCAATTTGATCTTACAGCAATACAATATTTGGACAATTAAAAAGGACCATGCACAATTATCTACATATTACACGCATGCACAGTGCACACTTTATGTGCTAAAAGAAGGTATTGTAACCTAGATACCAGAGACAACCCACCAGCTCTGTTGGTATAAGAACGTCTAGCATCATGGTTGGTATATTAGCACCGAGTTATACATATAAGTATATGCACACTTCCTGATCTTTGGTGAGAGCCGCAGAGAACTATATTATTATTAAGAAGTAACTCCTGGAGTTAATAGTGCTTATAGTGCGGATTGTACAAGTGTTGCAGTTATATGAAGTTGGTGGATTGGTGGGAGTCTGGCTACAAGTGTGGGTTATTACTAATGATATACAGTAGTAGACAGCTCTGTAGGGAGGTTCTCTAGGGAGTAGGATATGAGACTGCAACCTTGGTAACAAACACGTATAACATAAACTTATACTTAAATTTACAGCAATTCCTAACTCCTAATTACCAAGGTTGAAGGTATTGAATTAGAACTGGCTATAGAGACCGTGGGAAAACTAGAAAGAGAGAAATTCTTTGAGAAAGTGCCTAGGTATAGTACATTTATATTATTGCTTTTACTTCATTCAGAGCATACAACGAACATTCGACCAAGAATTAAGTTCCAGAATGTCTAAACTGCGTAGCCACTAGTCATTGATGATGGACTGTTTGATGGATCAGAATCAAGGGTATAAATTATGAAAATATTGAAATCTAACGAAACTGCACGTTTTCTCCTTTTTTTAAATTTCAGTCAACTGAAGCTATATAATTCCACAACCATCGCCTAAGCAACTTCACATCGGTCTATCGCTTTGAAATTCGCTTAAATAATTATAATCGAAAATGTTTGAATTAAGATAAGCTTCCAAATATGTTCATTGTTAATGTTATTTCGATACACGGTAAAAATTTACCTGACGCGAAGATAGCTTTGCAACTGACGTTATATTTATAAATCAACACAAGACAACATCAAGAGTAAGACCTCGAATAAGGTTAGGACAGGTAGTACACACATCGTGAGAATGGGAAACTTGTTTACTTATAACCTTGAGCTATGGCAGCTAGAAAATCTGGGGTAAGCGAGATTTTGGCTTTAATCAACTAGCTAAAACAGAACACTGCTCAATATACTAAAACTTGAAAGTGAAATTTCGGGTAAAATAAATCTTAATGCGGAATACAATTACAATTACACAGTAAATTCATCTTACATCTGTAATCATGAACTGAAGAATAATTTTATGAACAAGTAGATATCGGATAACGAAGCGCAGGGACGGTGAAACGAATTAGAAAGAACATTTTGAACTAACTAAAATTTCATGTCTCACTTTTCACGCAGCGCGTACCGCCAAGCAACGTGATAGTATCAATAGCACGTGCAGCGCGGCTCAAAGGGAGCATCAGCATTAATTAGCAATGACAAACGCTCCAAAACTTTATATTAAGCTACGAGTCGGAGTACGACGCTCTTTGTCAAACAAAACAATACATTACCAAGATTCAAAAGCTCCACAACAAAAACTACAACATTAAATAATAAATATTATACACCACAATTTTATGGCGGGATCTATATGCTATACAACATCACGATTAACGTACACTTACACTTACACACAGATCAACATACGCATGAAAGTTGAGGTTGCCTCGATCTGTAGCCCGAGTGTTGCGCAAGGAACCACGTGACGGGAGTTGAGCATCCTCAGTGGCTGATACACGAATAATGATCCTGGATTGGCTGTGGTGATCTGATTTGAGTTGAGAAATAAGTCGGTTAGTGGACAAGAAAATGAGTATTGGCATGGCAGCACTAGTCGTTCATTAAGGGTCACATGGATGAACAGGAACAATGATAAGTTTGAGGGACGTCTAGAATCGAATGGAGCTAGTGCTTATTGAGTCGGATTGTAACACAGAATAATCAATGATCTTGGTCAGTGGTCTAAAGCTTGGCATGAGATCTCATTTGTCGCCGATCACACGGATTAGAAGATAAAATGGCAAAACAAAGACGAGGTTGGGAAATCCATCAATATAAGTGCTGCAGTTGATGACGGCACACGCGAGAGCGTTCAACCATCCCGTCCGCCAATGCGTCTACACAATGACGACGTGGAAATGGTTTGATAAACTTGGACCCATTAAATGAGGTTGGTGTGGCCATCAAGTGGGTCTGCTGGCGCCACACGCCCTCCGGCAGTCCAGCAGCTCAGAAATGAAGTTATATGGAGCCAAATATTGTATTGGCTTAGGCTATTGTTAATGTCTATTGCTAGACATTTCTTTTTGTAAAATTGAGAATGATCAGTCTTCAGACGTTGCTAATGGTAGAGGAGCTCGGTAATTGACCTTAAATTAAACAGCTCGACACAAATACAAGTAAAGACCAAAACATACATTTTCACATTTATTTGATAGTTTGGATAGTCGGATCAAGCTAAATGTTATTGAATTGTGTTTGGCCATTCAAATTACGTCTGTCCTGAAAGAATTAGAACTGTAGCTTCTCAGATGACCGAGATATGAAGCATAACGAGTTTATTCATTACGTGTGATCAGGTGATTGGTTTACCTAATCACGTGATAAGGTGACCCCGTTAACTACCCCGTTAAACATTATGGGAATTGTTAAGGGCTAAGATGAGAAGTACGGACTCGTTTAGGGGGAAAAGTACGTACTTGTACGCAACTTTGAAAAGTCCGACTCATACGACGTACGATTAAGATAGAATTTTTTTGTTTTTGAATTATTATCATCAGGGCCGTTGTAAAATGTAAATGTAATTGTTTGCCGATGTTAGAGAAAATATGCCGTTCGCGAACAAATTGAACACACAATTCTTAGATCAGGCAGGCATTTAAATTTAAAAGTAAAACAAAAATTACTAGACAATTTACTTATTCAAACAGCTTGTTTAAAAGCTGTTTTGAAAACGCTCAATATAAGTCCGTAACTTGCGATTTAGAACTCTTCCATTAATTTCTAGAAGGAGAACTTTTCAGTAGAATTGAAAAGTACGTACGATACGAGTAAATTGAAAAGTCCGACTCATTCGTACTTCTCATCTTAGGTTAAGGGTGCCCAATTAAGGCGTCGTTGCACGGTGTCACATAATCACCCAGTCAATTTTGTTAACGAGATACACAAAATGCTTGATAACTTCGTCATTTCTAATCCGTTTTGCCTCATGTTTTCAGATCATATGCAACATTTGATAATCTACCGTCTCTGAAAAAATTAGGCGTTCAGCATGTTCAGAGAAAACAATATAGGTGTTTTAATATTGAATGGGCGTGGTCTAAAATATTCGAATTTTGACGACGGAATCCTCGAACCAGTAAGTACAGTATGCCATCTGCAAAGCAACAGCTCTCAAATATAAAACACGGCGGAGGTATAGGACCCAACGTTTGCACAATGACTTTTGGCCCACCCTGTATAATGTACTGTTACAGTACATTCAGTATATTGTATTGTTACATACATGTTGGCAATAACGGTAGCTATGTACGTCCCCGAACGAGAAAAGAGAAAAACCACATGTGAAAACTGAAAGGTGTTATATTGTAGGTACTGACTATTGTTATGGATACGTGGTCGATTGATTATCATCTACGAATAGAAGAAGTGTACATTGTAGTTGTACACTGTACACTGTACACTGAACAATGTGTAATAATATGTATCAACTATGTATTTAGTATCGTATTGTGTCCTTATTTCCTATCTCATCTCATTGTTTTAATTTTTCGATGAATTTTTATCAGAATTAATATTCATCATTTTGGTAAAAGAAGGGAAAAAGACAATTTACAGAAATTCAAACTCAAATTTATTCGAATTTTACAAGACACAATCTTCAAATTCGGTGAACTAAATTCTGTTCCAATTATTCAACGGTATTCTATCTGGGAATCCTAATTAAATTTCAAGAACCTAGATACACAAACGAACAACAAAATATAAAAATTAAGTAAGCAACGCACAGGAGGGGCTAAGTGCAAAGAAACTGCTGCTAACTGCTGCTCACTGCTGCTCACTGCTGCTCACTGCTACTAACTGCTGCTCACTACTGCTCACTGCTGCTCACTGCTGCTGTCAGTGAGCAGCAGTGAGCAGCAGTGAGCAGCAGTGAGCAGCAGTTATATGCGTGTCTTTACTGGGCAACGCACGCTGCGCGCAACTGCTGCTCACTGCTGCTCACTGCTGCTCACTGCTGCTCACTGCTACTAACTGCTGCTCACTGCTGCTATGGGCGCGCGCGCGACAGCAGCAGTGAGCAGCAGTTAGTAGCAGTGAGCAGCAGTGAGCAGCAGTGAGCAGCAGTTTATTTGCACTTAGCCCCTCCTGTGAACGGTAGTTTCTAGGAATTTTAATAAGCTTAATTTTTTTACAAGAAATCCTCATTATGATCCATGAAAGTTTGTCTGTATGACATAATATGTGATATGAATCTAGCCTGTATTCGAGATTATGATTATCAAAGTTTGGGCTGCTATTTTCTTCACGGTTATCTCTTCTCAACTGTTCTCTGTCAATAATGATTTGATTCCTACAACTATTTAAAAAAACCAGAATTGAACACGATCAAAAATAGCCAACTCCACAGCTTCATCCTTCTCTCATGATAAGCGAGAACCTCATACAAGCTGGGATGTAACTTCAATGTCCATCTCCCTGGCAACCTCCCTAGCAGCCTCCCTGGCACGAAGACTTTTTAAAAGTCAAACACTCTGCTCCAGTATCAAAATAAATGAGCAAGCAAATCTTACAATCCAGAATCTAGATGGCTTATCATCATTGATAGCCCATTAAAACTCTGCCTCACAATGTTGAAGAAGTTGCGGCAGTCCCACCCAGGTTTTCCCGGAGTGGCCGTGGTTTCTTTCTCCGTCTAAACGATATACTCAGTCTCCTAGCTCTACGAGCCAAATTATTCTGAGTCTTCAAAACTTTGGGGAGCTTGTCACCGAATATCTTCTTTCTTAAAACATAAGCTGCAATAGCCGACACGAAGCATGAGTCCACATTAGGTTCCAGGTGTAACCAATATCTCATAGAGTTCATTTCTTTCTGAATAGTGGCGATTGGAAAGTTGCTGGTTTTGGTTCTGATCTTCAGGATGTTGCCCCACTCCCGGTGAACTACCAGGGACTGTTTGAGGATGGGGAGTGGTGAGTTGGGGGAGTGTGTGTTGTTGGGAAGGGAGAGGACCATCTTCTGGTCTTCTGGTGTCACCAGACTCAGCTGGTACTTTACCCTGGGGTAGTACAGTAATTAGATTTAGCTGATACTTCTGCAGTTGTTGTTTGGAAACACTTAGTAACCGCTGGCATATGCTTCAATAAAAAGATATGAAATTGTGGCATATTAATCGACTATGGTGGTATACTAAAAAGTGGCTGGGGATATAAAGCCTGGTCCCAGTAAACGAAACTGAATGATGGATTTATCAATCACCATCATCAAAATATGGCAATTAGCTATTCAAGACTTGAAAGTATACCATGTACATTTTATATTATGGGGAAAATCAGTGTTAGAGTGATCAATAACTATAATCTAGAATTACCTGCTAAAGGTGTTTCCTTTCCTAATCCTAGCTATCTGGCCATCTTTAAAGCCCTCTATTGTATAGTAGATACCAATAGGGTCATCATCGTCTAAATTTTGTATAGACCCAATACTCACGATGTCTAACATTGACCTGTGGCAGGGGGGACCAGTCAGTATTTTAGTGTTACATTTCTGAACACACATGAACACCAAGTTACTTTAATAAAAAACGGATTCATTATATCAATTATTCTATTCGATTTCGACACAAAATTTGATCCTTCAAATTGTAAACCGATCAATAATTCACGTGTAAAATTGGTATGATTTACCTGTAGTTTCTACAAACAATTCCCTCTTGACTTAAAACACACGAGAACTGGATTTCACCGTCATCATTATCCGTAATAGTGCACTCACATTTGTCACTTAGGCCGTCTAGCATCAGAGTTCGTCTAGTTTGTCTTACGTACTGCTCCGCTGAGAAAACATATCCCATCAGACATAAACAAGTTTCATCTTTTTTATGATTTCTGGCAAAGGAAGTATAGCTTCTTGAGCCGCGCTGCACGTGCTTCTTGTATTGATCGCAAGAATGTTTTCGTTGGGATAATGACCAATTTCGTGGCAAGAAATAATACTTTTTGATCTTATAAGTGACCAATAACGTAATGAACTAAAGACTTGGAAGAAATTTATAATTCTATAAAATCAGGTAAAACCCGCTTACAAATAACGATTAAATTTCATTTCCTACAGCTGACCAGGAGCTTCATAATATTCAACATATTGCAAATATTCACAATGACACTCACTAACTCTCAGAAAACGTAATGCTATATTTTGAGATTGCAGACTGAACCGAAGTGATGAAAGCGTGATAGTGTGTATGCAGGACGCAGTGTCACTGTTTTTGCCACCTACTTTTGGGTTAGGGTTCACATATTACGTAATCACTTTTTGGCAAAACGTTACCCTCCCTTTTTACACAAAGCTATTGTGCTAAAATTTACACTAGCGTAATCATTTTGAAACTCCCTCCCCCTCAGTGATTACGTAATATGTGAACAACCCTTACTCCCCTAGGAGTGAATGATAATGTGGCAATAATGACACCCCCACTTCCAATAACATAACGTTGTGATTTGTGACCCCCTTCCCCCCCCCCCCCCCCCCCCCCTTCCACTCCTTCTCCCCTGTGTGCTTGATGTTTATCATGCTTACCTTGCACTGTCGGACAATCGAAAACATACTCGAAGTCGACGGCCCTGAACATGAACTCATATAGCAACCTTCTAAGAGTGGAAAATGCTGATTAGCAAAGTTTAAGATAAAATGAAGAAAAACAAATAATTTTCGAGAAGACGAAAGCGTCGCTTATTTAAAGGAGGCGATACATATTTGCTTGGCAAATCCTAGCAGCCGCAGTACGTGTGGCACTTATAAAAAATGTGTATTTGACGATGGCATGTATATTGTACATGATGATGGCATTTATCTGATCGAACAAATGTGGTTTTAATCATAACAAAATGTGATTCACCTCAGAACAAATATGTGTTTCCCATCATGTCCTATGAGAAGAAACATGTTTCACAAGCAGGGAGGCCACCAATTACTATTTACTTATATCAGTAGAATTTAACGACTGAAAGTTACCATTATACATATTATCATTATAGTATACGTCATATCATGAAGTGCATGTTAGCCTATTAAGTAAATTTATGTACTAGAAATCCCAGCCGATCAATCACAAGACTGACAATACGAAAAGGGATCGAATGAAAAGACATGAGGTGATCGCTATTCGCTGTTAAAGTGTCAAAATGACAGTATATCGGAGTCAAAATGACGAGTAATAAGTGAGAATAAGACAGGTGTTATCAGCCCAACAAAACGTGATAATATCCAGGCAGATAAAACGTTACATCAGACAGTGCTAACACTACAACAAGATACCACCCAGATCAGGTGACATCCCACGTACCATGAAGCTGGCAGAAAGTCGAAGTGTGAACTAGAAGTGGAGTTTGTAACCTCAACTACAAGATATTGTACAAATATACCCCAACTGTAATAATAAGATACACACAAATTACTAAGTGACCAGAGAGAGAGAGAGAGAGAGAGAGAGAGAGAAATATATTGGCTTCCTATCAATCATGTGTAGGGTAGTTGATATCTGACGAAGTTACCGTAGTGCTGATAGCTCGCTGCTAGTGCTATATTTATACTATATATTTATCCTGGTATATATTTGTCTAAGTTAGACGGGTCACGTGACTGAAATTAGCACGTGCTATTGGTGATATTCCGGGCAGCTTGTATGGTCGAAAATTAACGAAATATTCTAAATATTCGAATGTTTTCCTTTTTTGAACTTTCAGTGCTGGATTTTTGAGATTCTAACATTCGGAGATTATTTACTTGCAAAATAGAGTATTAAAGCCGATGAGAGGATAACATATGGTGATGGAATTTTCCTGAATCAAGGAATAAAACCGGGCATTTAATGACAAATCCAACTATAATAGCGGTATGTGGGTCAAACAAACATGCTACTAAGATACCAGGCGGGAAAACAGTGGCGTACCGTTACGACACTGCTAGAAAAGCTGGAGTATTTCGATGACAAAATGAAAGAGTCTCAATTCTTGGAGAAGCCAGCACAATTCACCAAATTATCTAATACGGCCCTGATAACTCAGGTGTACAGCTACTAGAAGTAACTCACAGCTACTACAGATTACTTTACTCATCGACAAAAACGCTGCTGAAGAAAAATTCGTGGAATCTGAAAATGCGGGTCAAATTTCGGTGATCTAGCAGTCTTTACCAATTACCTGTAACTACTCAGACAGTATAGTATATGTATTATACAGCTCGCACTAGCTGAACATACCAAGCTACAAATATTGAATATTTAGTTTAAGTACTTGTTGAAATGAGACAAATTAGTGACATTTGTCTGCGGAGGAACTGCAGAATATTAAGCAGCCCCGAGTTGCTTATTTCGTTCAGACACTGCGGCAGTAACTTTAGAATCCGCCTGTCCATATTAAACAGAACGATTAGTACTTCAATGGATCTATGGCATCGTATTCATAAGAATAGATTGTGTTTTACAGAATAGTGGCCCTGGCTCACTGGCTGGAAGCCAGATGCATTCTTGAAAACCTATCTCGAGGATATGATAGTATTTTTAGCTGTTACGTGAGAATGTTTACAGATATTAACATACTATTTTATGATTACGCATTTAAGTATTTGATGCAGCTGAAGCCCTGAGGGAAATTCCGACCAGACTGACTTGTAACCATCGCTGAATTTTCAGACTGGACAGCCTAAATACTCAATAAAATGTCAAAGTTCTTGAAAATATTAATTAAGTAACAACAAGAGTAAACCAGCTAAAAATACTGAAAATGCACTAAACCAACACCTCCACGCAAACAAAGTTGAAGCTATAGCTACTATTAGACACACAACACATACATTATATACCCCTAATATGCTGATATAATGTCTGAGTACGAAAAACCTAGTTTACACTCTCGCCAACGCTGCACTTTAACAACTATCAACAACATCAACAACATCAACAATATCAACAACATTAACAACATCAACAACATCAACAACATCAACAACATCAACAACATCAACAACATCAACAACATCAACAACATCAACAACATTAACAACATTAACAACATCAACAACATCAACAACATCAACAACACCAACAACATTAACAACATTAACAACACTAACAACATTAACAACATTAACAACATAATCGGTTTTTATAGTACAGGTTACAAGCTGCAGCTGCATTGTGTAGGGGGAGGCTGGGTTAAATATCGGTAACATGATAGTGTTGTGGTCAGAGTGGGGAGCAGTATTTATTATGGGGATAGTGTGGTGTAGAGGGTCAGTCATCAGTATTAAGTTCTTATGTTACCTATATTGTTAGAATGGTGGGTGTGAGTCCTGTAAAGTACTGGCAAAAATTGTATTTCTAAACTCATCGACAATTTAAACGTCGACCAAAAACGGTAGAAAAGCGGCCGGAGACCCAATCTCTTGTAGTTGTGCGAGATCTTCAAAAAACGCTACTTTTCTTTCTGATGAAACTTTTGCAGAACCACTCAAGTACTTGGAATAACATTGACGTCACGTGACAGTTGGGGAAGCATGTTCTACAAGTAGAATGGAGCCCGGAACAGGAAGCAAATTCACGTTTCTTATTCTATAAACTTGTTGAATTGAATTGATGAGCCATGGAACGATCAAGATTAAATAAATTGTCTAATGTTACCATGGTTACTACAGCAAGTTCTTGTCGCAGATGGTAGTTAATACATGTTATTCTGCTTCCAGACGACAGCTTGATTTTGATGACAGTTGGGGGGGGGGGGGGGGGGGGGGGGGGGGGGGCGGCGGGGGCACTGATAGGCCAATAGTAACTATAACTAACTGTATCTAACTAACTGTAACTAACTGCAACTACGCAAACTACAGTACGAGAAAAAATGTTTAATACGAAATGTGAAAAAAAAGTATTAAAATATCTGATCACTCATAAAAACAGAGACTAGACATTGGATTGACTACTTAGTATGCCATGGTGTCATAAAACCGCATCTCAACTACAAGCACTGTACCATCATAATAACATATTATTCTACTTCGTAGGGGCTGTAGTCATGCTCAAAATTACCACAGTAAGAGAAAGCATTGGAGCCCCGGCATTGAAGCAAGTTAAACTTTTAGTATTTTTCCAAATCTGGTGAAACGTTTTATGGCGTTTATGAATCAGACAATCTTTGGGAGTCTACTATGTCCGTCACACTGAGATAAAAGGAGTCAAAGTATTCTCCTCGTTGGAAAGACCACTTTGGGCACTAACCAATAAAGTGATCCATTGTCTCCTCTTCCACGAGTTAGTGTGATTATAACATATGATAACATATTATAACATATTATTACAACAAGTTAAGATCATAATGTGAGAGAGACCTCAAAATTCTGACAAAAGCAGGGAAGCCACTTTGTGAGTAATGTAACTACACTGAAATGCTGGTTTCACAAAATAAGTTGTCGTTATAAGGATTTCAATATCCCATGATTCACGGTAACTGAGTCATAATATCCCGTACGGAAGCCTTAGTAACGCCGTAATCAACTCATTTCAATGAGAACTATATATCTAGTTCCAAACTCAAACATATTTCTGATTACAAGCTCCACGGACATATATTTCAGAAAAGATATTGAACGGCAGTTCGAATAAGGCGATTTATTCAGTGCAAGTTGAAGGTTACTGACGAGACAGCTTAATTACGATAATTTATTTTCCTAGTTAACACTAAGAACAAATAAGTATGTAGTTAGTGCCAGTACAATTTCTGAATTTCTGGTAAATAAAAGTAAAGCTAGAAGAGAGGTAAGTGAAACTTGCTTCTTTACATGTGGAATGAGGATTGAGGAATGCATTATAATTTGATCGAACTTTAGTGGTGATAAGGGGTAAGGGGTAAGGGGTAAGGGATAAGGGGTAAGGGGTAAGGGCCAAGGGGTAAGGGGTAAAGGGTAAAGGGTAAGGGGTAAGGGGTAAGGGGTAAAGGGTAAGGGGTAAGGGGTAAGGGGTAAGGGGTAAGGGGTAAGGGGTAAGGGGTAAGGGGTAAGGGGTAAGGGGTAAGGGGTAAGGGGTAAGGGGTAAGGGGTAAGGGGTAAGGGGTAAGGGGTAAGGGCAAAAGCACTTACATTTTAGAGGAGAAAGAGCTACCAAGCCAGAAAGCTGCCTTTTGATATCCTTTTTAGACATTATCTGCCTCGGCACTGTTCTACGATAGGGTTTCTGATTCGGTTTGGTTCGTTTCTGTTTGCTCTGATTCCTGTTCCTTTTTCTTGATTGTCTGCTACCTGATTCTGTTTCCGAGGTCTGCGATTCCTGCGTTTCTGTTGGTCTCCACTTAAGAAAGACAAACTGAAAACAGAAATAGTTAATTTAAATTGAAATGACATTTCCTTATTCGAGGGATGAACCAAGAATTATATTGGTAATTCAACAAAAGATGTGTTTTACAATTTACATGGAACAAGCGAAACATCATACATCGATTACAGTGGTGAAAACAAACACAAGTGAACATGTTAAACAGGATATGAACATGTTAAACAGGATATGAGTATGTTAAACAGGATATGAACATGTTAAACAGGACATGAACATGTTAAACAGGACATGGACATGTTAAACAGGACATGAAAATGTTAAACAGGACATGAAAATGTTAAACAGGATATAAACATGTTAAACAGGACATTAACATGTTAAACATGACATGAACATGTTAAACAGGACATGACAATGTTAAACAGGACATGAAAATGTTAAACAGGACATGAACATGTTAAACAGGACATGAAAATGTTAAACAGGACATGAAAATGTTAAACAGTATATGAACACGTTAAACAGGATATGAACATGTTAAACAGGGTATGTACATGTTTAACAGGACATGAACAAGTTAAACATGATCTGTACATGTTAAACATGATATGAACATGTTAAACAGGATATGGACAATGGACATGTTAAACAGGATATGGACATGTTAAACAAGATATGAACATGTTAAACAGGATATGAACATTTTGAACAGGATATGAAACTCACTTCACTAAAAGCCCGAGAGATGCTACTCCGGGACTTCTCGGAACTTTTTGTTTCAGTCACGTGATCGTCTACTGTTAACTGTATGTCCTCCTGCTTTGTCAACTTGATGTAGTCCAATTCAAGCTAATGGGAATTAGATTCATTAATTAAAGGGAATATATGTATTGAGGGGCGAAGAAGATACTCGAGTAAACAGCACATATCATGAATTGATAGAGCGACCCAAATAAATATCCTCGAAGTGCCGAATAAGAAGGCTCGATTAAAAATATCTTCACTACACGTGGGCGTTATTAGTGTAAAATTAAGGTCCACGCTCCAGTGCCATGACAGAAATTGTAATAGAAGTGTCAGAATAATATAAGTCACGTGAACAATAAAGCTGTGGCTAAGTCTCATAAGGTCACGGCATGTGATCAACGAATGATATGATGATAATGGCAACAGTAAACTGACAGAATTCAGAACTAAGCACTGATACTTGATAGTTGATATTAACACTTAAGAGGAGACACAGCTCGAAATCGTACTTTTAGTCGATGTGACGATGAGTGTATTCAAGACGAAGATACTGGAGTCTGGCACACCGTGTGCAATGTGTATTGGTGAAATACGGTGGAAGTTGAATTATGAACTTATATCAGGAGTGTATTTTATCAACGACAAAGGTCACATGACTATCAACTTGATTAGTTTTTAATTTAAATTTCTACTTAGAATTTTGAATTTTGACTTTGAGCAATAAAGTAATAAAACAGCTACTAAAACTTTTGAAACAGTTAACAGCTTGAAGTCTTGAACAACAACATTAATAAATACTCTACTGTTCGAATGACACCTCTATTTAACAATTTTCAGGATAACTTTCAGGATAACTCAGAATAGTATATATTCAACTTCCAGAACTGCTATACAAGCGTATGGGGATGGAACAGTACGAAAAAGTAAACGTAAACTGATTGAAACTTACAGCAGCATTGTAGTCAAACTCATACTTCTTCGGCTGATGGGTAAAAGAGGCCTCCCTCATCCTCGTACCCTTCTTCAGATCTGTAAAAATATAATCATGATTGGAGAATGCCATGATGTATCGAAGTGCAATCAGCTTTCGCTATCATATTTTCAGAATAAATGGAATAAATGGCGAGTGGCTACAACATCCCCTCCCCTCTCTGATTAACAAACGTCAACTATCAAGTTCAGAATAGGATAATAAAGTTAGATTTACTTTGTGTTGTACAGCTACAAGCAAACGTTGGTTTAGTGAAGCACAGTTTAGTGTACATATGATGTGCGCTGTACAGTAAACTAACTGAATATCCCACACAGGAACTAATTATGAGTGAGAATAAGGAATATGTAACTACGCTTAACCTCGACAAAGTTTGAGCTGTGGGAAACGAAATTAAATAACAAAAAAGCCATGAGGATATGAGAATTGATCAGAGAGGAAACCTGATAAACGGTTTACAATCTAGTATGAACTGAAACTTTCATCAAATAATACACAATTAAGGCAGGCATTAACATAAACAGGTTTAGACTGTACTATGTGATTGGGGAAACCAGCAACATCCATGTTAGAGCACAAGTGCTCTGGACTCTTACTCTGGCCCCCATATAAAGTAATACCACTTTTCAAATAAAAATAAAACCTTTTTGTATGCAACTGGTGTCAGGAGAAGAGTTTTCATCACTACAAAGGATTTTAAAAACTTTAACAGTATTTAGACGTTGCTAGGAAACATGGTGGACTGAGTGACAAATTGCACGTGCAAACCGTAATATCTTTCCTATGTTAGAGTATATTAGCTTATTAGAAAGCGGGCCTGACTGTAATTACCTGGCGGCTCCGATTGAGTTGTTGCAGAATCACAGGAACAGCACTCGAGGACATGGATAGTCATTATTGACTGCAGAATAAAACACGTGTTATACCAACCTTTATAAAGGATATATGGGAATCTCGCAGTTCTCACATTCATATCATGTCAGTGAATACCAAAACATTGAAATATGATACATCTATGAATAATATCAAACGCAAAAAGCAGGAGGATCTTTGAAAGCACTATAGCTATAAGAAGTCAGAAAGCTGGCTTGCTTAGTCGAATGAGACCATGTACTGTTAATGAAGACTAAAGAGACCTATTGACCAAGTTACGGTCACTAAGAGAATTTAGGAAATGAGCACCTGTGCAAATGACAAACGATCTTTACTTGACTATCATCCGTAATTAACATAATTTGTGATTTGAATATTCTACCAATAATATGCGAGTAGGTTTTCCTATCTGCAATGGTCAAATCGGTCATACTAAGTAACGTAAGATTAATAGTCGAAAGAAGTTTCTATTCTATGTATAACTATAAGCGTGCAGATCATGTTTTAAGTGGCTTTTCATGTTCTACTAAATAAAACGTTTTGAATAGTGTAAACATATTTTCGAGCTACGTAACCTCTACTTATGCCCTCTGTCTAAAAACAGTTTTCCAGGACAGAAACAGCTCTTATAATTCTCAGACTGCGAGTCACCTTGATGAGCAGTACAGGAAGTTTCAAAACAAATAACAGTTGCGCACCTGTAATTTGTTTTGAAACTTGCAGTCTGTGTTGAGAATACTCTCGCAACAATTGAGCGCTCAGTGTTCACGACTTTTCGGAAAACTTTTAGTTTTGGGCGTAGCAACGTGTAGCAAGGAATATTGGGTGAGCCATGTATATTATCTAACAATTCTATTATGACAGAATGTGTCATCGGCCATTACATAATATACTTTGTGAAACTAATGTTGTTCATTATCACAAAGTGCAACATTACAGAATCAGAAAAAAAACTTCCCGGAGTTACCATGATCTCAATACGAAACGGTGCTTGTATCGTTATATCAAAAAACAAATGAGTTGTTCAAAAACAAATGACGTTACCATAAAAGGTTTAAATGTAATTCAATTTATTAACCGGCCGATGTAAAGTGCCTGAGTGAAAATATCGAAAGTAAAAGATCGAAATTTGGTTGTGAGTAACACTGATACTAATAAATATAATTTATTTTGCCTCATCACAACGTTTACAATTTTAATGACAATCATTAAAACCTGACCTTCTATTTTAAGCTCGTTAGTATCAGTATCGTCCTGAAGTTGTGGCAGATCGTCAGCTGACCGTGCCAAACGTTTTGATAACCTGGTCACTTTGGACCTGGCGTACCTCAGGGACTTCGTGAAGGTGTTCGACCTGTTGGGGTGAAAATAGTCAGATTTTATTGAAGGGTGATGGTAGCAAAGGGGTCTGGGGTTGTAACAATAAGAACATTATAACTTATTTGGGTTTCAACGAATGCTCATTCACTAGTTCACAATTAAAATCTGCGGATTGCCCACATTGTTAATGTTATATCAGTGAGAATTCTCAATAACCAAAATGTGTAGTAGTACCAACTACCAATAGGCAATACATTAGTGGAATTAACCGGTATCTATTTACTATTTCAATTAGTTTGCCATGCTTGTTTTAAGTAAAATTTAGAATATTTAACAATTTATAAGATAGATTCGGAGACCTCACGAATTGCTGAATAGTCCCAGACTTATCATCAGCAACTCCTTCAACCTGAACCAAAGAAACCAAGCCCGATTTCTCGATTTGATCGTCATTTGGGCCCAAAGTAATGTCCTCGAAAACCATCAAGCTGTACTTTAACTTAATCTTAAGCGACTATTTTCTTCTTAAACTGTAAACATAATAATTCAAGAAAGATGGGAAGCAAAATTAACAAGGGAAGCAAAATGGAGCAGTTAATATAACTTGGCTACTTTTCACTTTTCAGGATCTATGATGTATGAAAATTCGCTAAAATAACAGGTAAAAAATATAATCAGACTGCGATTAAAGATTTACCGCATAGATTGTAACAGAATAATTCTCATGAAAACGATTAAAATATTAATTAAGCCAACACAATCGATAGTCGATTATTTATGTAAAAGGTATAATCACAGTTGTTAAAACGATCCCCAGACGGGAACATAGTGTTTTAACACCGCCAGGAGTATCATGGACTGTGGACAAACTTGCACGTGACACACTTGCACAAGACACACTTACACGTTACTCTCGTCTACTTATCAAAAGAAACTTGTGGCAAACCGTTTAAAGAATTTTGCCAAATTTAGGTAGGTTAAGAGCTTTTAGCACCAATTTGAAAGTGTTTTGCTGGGACTGCAGTTGAGATTTTCTATAATTAATCCACATTGTATTGTATTTAAGGGCCCCAAAAGAATATAAATCATTGGTCAATGGTCATGCATATCCCTTAAATTCAAGTGCAAGAAGTGGCAAAACAAGGGGGGGGGGGGGGGGGGGGGGTTGGGGGCATTTTACCGAATATGTGTATTATCCCGTCCACGTTAACGTTCAGTTGACGATAAAATATTTATGGGCCACAAAATGTTCCTGCAGGGGGCAAAAAGCTATAGTGGGCGGCAAAAAAAGAAGGCCTGAATTTTCTTCTTTTTTAAAATTTATTTTTAGGACATTTCTAGGACAAAATGTTAATCGGGCGGCACATAGGTACGATTCACCACTGAGTACGAGGCCATGTTGGTAGTGGCACACTGGTAGGTGAATAGCGATAAGAGGAAAGAGCAATGTAATGTAGAGAAGCAGCACATAAACCCTACAACATTCTCTACGACCGGTCCAGCATGCAGGAAACTACTATTACAGTTGTTATTGTTTGCTCGGGAGAGAATGATGCTACTTGTAGAGAATAGTCGGAAATAACACTTCCAACAATGACGGGGGCCACTTAATACACATACACCGCATACTGGGCACATAACTGCATATTAATTATGTAGTGCACCTGCTGCAAGAAATCAGCCAATCAAAAAAACCAACTATATAACTTGAGTTGAAATACAAACATACAAATTAAATATTACGTGATCGGTAAAGGGCATAATTTATTTAAGTTATTTATCAAAATTTACAATTTAGATTATTATTATATTAATATATTTTTATGAATATTTGTGATGATCTTATGTATCATTATGTGTTGATTCTATTTATTATTTGATTTATGATTTGATTTGTAAGGATAGGTATGTAAAAATAAAATCATGAAGGATGAAGGAGTTACTTACTCAATTAGTTTACAGATTGATAATTTGACGAAACATGTTTACTGGATAAGTTTTTTAAGTGATTGCAAATTCTTAAACTTGATTTCAAATTTGACACAATCATTGTTTAACTTAACTGCCGATAAAAATGAAAGCTAATTTCTTCTTAGAGATTGAATGATACATACTTGCTAGTTAGAGACTGCAGCCAGTGAACAGTAGACGTAGTCGTAGGTTGTATTACAAATGGAAGAATGCAAAGAAAATCAAATTCAGAAAATCCATCTAAAATAATGTGCAACAGTAAAAATCTTCACATTGTCATAATTTTAAGCATACATTTTATTGAAAATCTAAGGAGAGCTCGTCACAACGCGGTTCTCGTACATAATTAGCGCATTAAAGTAATTAGCATCTCCCACGGGCAAGGCCTTGTGAAAAAACCCGAACATTAATTTTCACTTTGATTAGGTATAGTTATACGGTTTAAGGGAGCGTTCATGGTTCACATATAACGTCAGCAATATTATGGCCAATTTTACCCCCATTAGGGGGGGTCACTCAATGCTGACAGTTGCTGACAGGGGCCCCCGCCCCCTAATGACGTCAGCATTTGCCAGACCCCCTCCCCCCTTGCCTTCTTAACCCCCTTACTTAATACTTCCCTCCCGTCAGCTAGCGAAAAGTGTAGGCAGGGGAAATTAGTGTGACTGATTTAAACATTTGGTCAGCAGAGTTCAATTTACCGAGGTTCTAATATTATGGAAATAAGTTTTATTGTTAATAAAAATGAATTTTGACAACAATTTTTGTTTCAAATCAATTTTATTAAAATTGATTTGAAACAAAAATTGTTGTCAAAATTCACGTATTTTTGCTGACGTCAGCAAGGCTCAGACCCCCTCCCCCTCGGCTGCTGACGTCATCTGTGAACGCTCCCTTACAAAGTAACTGAAATCAGGCGAAAAACGGCATGATCTCATGCTGATTGCTGAAAAAACTTAAAGTATGTGCTTTTGAAACTCAAATTTTTAAATTTCTCATTACCCTCGCTAGGATAAAATTTAATTATACGAATAAACAGGTATCACCAAGTGAATTCCCGCGGGTCTCATTGATAAGGTAGGCGATCAGTAAGTGTGTACAGTATCCACTCTTCTAAGTAGCGATAATTACTGTCCAGATGCCATTACATCAGAGTGGAAGGTTGCTAGAAGTAATTCTACCAGTATTAAACTGTTGAATGAGGTGATTAACAGGTGATTAAAAGACAAAAGATATCTTTTTCCCAGTACCTCCCACGAAGTCTGAGGATCCAGATTTGAACATTATTTGGCGCGGTCATGAGATCTGTATGCTGATACCAATATGACATCAATAATACTGATTTCTGATTTACATCCCCAATTCTTTATCATTCATTCCGCCGTAGAGTTTCCACTTTCCAGTAAAAAGTCGAGCATTAACACCCGCATTCTAACTCTGAGTCTGACCGTTCCCCGCAAAAGTCCAGACTCCTGCAACTCTAATAACGCAAGAAAATACCATAGCAACGCATAGCAACGCATAGCAACTTATAGCAACGCATCTTATTCTCCCCATCTCATAGACCGTGATCGTCCTACAAAGCTTCAACACCGATCAAGTCTCGACTTAATATTATCTGCAAAGTGGAACAAAAACACAAGATTAGCACATGATGAGCCCTCTCAGAAGTGGTAGAACGCTTTTTTGATTGGTTCGTGTTCAAGCTGCCAATAGAAGCTGACCGTCATTGTTATGACAACCAACGTCATCACTCCTCCGATAATGTAGAGGAAGTTCTGACGACCACCACCACTATGGAGCTGGGGTCCTGCAGCTCACATCGGGTCTCTGAAAACAAATCATGCCATTAATTAGATACTTTATTGATATTGGGGGTGGCGGTCGATATTTGTTTTGACGCATGACAGCGATTTTTAAAGTTTTTATCACAGTCACGTCTCAGAAAAATATTTGTCACTAGTCATTTAAAGTAGTTGAACCGATTAAGCTAGTCCACACTTCGGAAATTTAACGTTTAGCCATGTTGATTCCAGGGCTCAAGCAGCTTTGGAAATCGCTACCAAGCTCTGAAATCGAAAGCTTGGATCGAATTTGTTTTATATTAGCGGAGTTACAGTAGAGTTACAGCAGTGAATTCTCAAACGCAATATATTGTTCCAGCATACCTATCCCAGTTCCACATTGCTCAAGTTTAACAATCACATCATTGTTAGCAAAGTTAAAGAGCCTGTACCAGTCTCTGTGGACGTTGTACTCGAATACAATCTGGGGACGAGAGATATGTTAGAAACACTATAAATGCTCTTGAAAAAGCTGTACGAGTTGACAGATATAAAATAGGAGCATTCAATAGCCATTATCAACCAGTTACCAAGGTTCTCTCTAAAGAATATTGAGGATTAATCGTTAAAAAACAAAATACACATAAAAAATCATCCGTCAATAGTGAAAATCAAACCGATCCCAAGCAGCAGCCAAAGCGAGCAGCATATCCGTTGAGGGTTTCATTACAAGCAGGACTACACTCGTTTTCAGTGTCACCAGCACAGAACATGGTGAAGTTGTCGTAATGGGGCTTGGTTATTGGACTTTCTACGTCAAAGAAGGATATACAACTGTTCTCTGAAGAGTGTGGGTTGGTTAACGTGAGCTCATTCATGATGCCATGTATGATTATACCTAGAAGCTGGGAGAATCAAGCCTGTGGCATATTGCCAATATTATTTATTATTACCATACAACTACGTTATACTTAATACTTATCATAATAGTCAAATTCTGACTAACTGGCGTTAAGATAAGAGTCATTCCCCTTGAACTTGACTTGAGGAGGAGGAGTGATAGCACAAGCCACTCTGGTCATGTTTTTCAGCAGGGTCTCCAGACTAGCGTAGTCAGCTCCAGGTACGAACCTCTGGAGAGGTAACCCAGGCCAGCAACTCCCTGGGAAGATAGCAAGGTCAGTGGACAATTAGGATTTTCTGGAACTGTTACAGGTCGTCAATCAAGCTTAATTAAATACAGAATAAGGATGTCTCGAAATTGAGTGCGGAACATAGCTAAGACTAAAATTATATCGATATTAATTGAAATGAACTCACGGGAAAACTTGATAAGTTGGACAAAGCAATTGAATTTAACGTTGCAGAGAATATTGTATCCGTCATCCCAAAGACTCAGAAACGTCTTGATTCCTGAATGATGCAATGAATAGGAAGTCAGCGAAGACAACACACAAATTATACTTAAAGTTGACCGCAATTAGACATGTCCGCCAATGTCCGCCTATGTCCTGTCCTTTTTGGATTCTATGAGACAAGCGGACATAGACGGACGTGTCAAGAGAGAAGTCTCGATGATGACTATGTGTCAACAACATACCTTCGGTAAGATCATAAGCGTGGGGTTCATACACGACATCCTTTAGTGGTTCCATCATGTGCCTGATGAACTGATTACACATTGGCTCGTACCCAACCTGGGTGTTCTCCGTACAGTTTTCCCACGAGACCTGTGAAAATATTCTTAAAACAAGAGCACAGAAACTATACTCTTAATGCCTATCGTAGATATTTCGGTATAATTTCGATGTACAGTTGTAAGTCATTACGGTAAACTTTATTCGAATTTTGAAATATTGAAATAAGAAAAGAGGTCTCTAAAAGTAAAAGAGGTCTCACATCCTGACTCCACCCATAGTTCACAGTTCTGTTGACGATAACCGATCCTTTCGCTTTTTCTACTCCGTTGTCGTCCACCTGAAGAAATGATTAATTGTACAGTTATTTGATCAAACAACTGAGGATTGAGTGCTTGATTATGGTTTTATGGCGTGGTGATCGCAAATACTTTTAGTTAGTAAACTACTAGTACTAACTTCGATGACAGTGCTATCCCAAATCATGTGCTCGTCCAACCTCCTTTCCAGAGTAATGACCTCGCACTCAGATGTCTCTATCTTTATTGTCTGATCCTTCCTGGTGTTTATCACCTCCGATATCTGAGTGAGTAGAATTGTAAAATAGTGAGACTTTGGAGTTATTTTTGTGCGGCAGTGCAAAAGAGTAACTTAGAAGTACACATCAGGAGTCAGGACCCACACTGAAGCACGTCCTTACAAGTGCACAAAATGCGTTGATACAGAAAAATTCCAATACATAAAAGATTCTTCTAAACTTACTTTCATACCTCAAGACCGGAAACTAAGTTTTAAATATGTATGAAGTTAATACGATGTCTTGGTGATATTCTTTAATTCAGTTTATACTTTGATCAATCGATATTGTTTCGGCACAACTGTGATGACCCTAAAATACCCTTAAAATAGGGTTCCTGTTTATTTCACGGGCTTCAGTGAAGCCTTCACGAAAATGTGCAAAAATATTTTAACAATTCTAGTCATTTCTCTTTCAGGAAAAGTACACTGAGAAATTATCAATGAGGATTCGACCTTATTTGTTTATTCATATTTGCCACTTTTTTTGCCACAACTGGATCTCCTCGAGCCATCAATGTAAACAAAACAAATTAAAATGAAAGTCTATCTGAAATGAAAGTCTATCTGAAGTGAAAGAGAAACCAACCTCTTCAGAGCAGGTTCTGGTGTAATTGTAGCAGGTCATATTAATGGAAGAACAGTCAATCCTACAAGAGGTTAGTTCGTCAGAAACAGGGTCAAACGTGAACTGTGAATAGCAGGAGAAAGTAGAATTACATTGGTCCCTTAGAGCTTCTACGGCTGGGATGCACTCGGCATACACCTGGAGGGATAATTCAAATCATTAAAATCAGTGCGGTAAAAAAACATAAATGATTTTGTATAATATCACACATTGTTCGGTACCAGTTACCACAGCATGGTTTCCCATGGTTTTAACAACATTTACTAGTGCAGCAAATTGAATCGGTCGTGAATAAAGGGATCGAAATGGTGATTAAGTAACAGTGGAATTTGTATTTTGAATAGAAAAGCTAGAAAAAACGAAACAGTTAATCTTTACCTGCGCTGGCTCCCCGGTAGCCTTTGTCACTAAAGCAGTATAATCTGTTATCTCTGTTACACAATTTTCATACTTCTCTTCGCACACGTTTTTCCGGTCACAGCTCCTCAGATAGCTATCTGGTTAAACACAATTTAATGAATATTTTACAGTTTACATCATACTTCTGACTCACTGAGAAACCTTAAATTCTGCAAAGGAGATCAATACATTACTAACCACAAGTAATCTTCATGGTTTTATTGAAGCAGTACTGTTGAAACGTGCCACATTGGTAGGTTACTATCCCCTCCCTATTTGCTGGCTGTCTTTCACAGTGACCGTTTCGGAGCTGATCGTGGAAGAAGTTGTCACTGTCACTGGGGCAATCACGCAACCTGGAAAAGTAGATAGTTCAGATGGACGATTATTCATAACACTGCAACATTTTACAAAATCAAGCATCCAGTCGACATACCCGGCTATAACTATTTACTTGTGCCATGAGAGTATGTTGGTGGAATCATCAGATCTGATCATCTCCTTGTAAGAAACTGAAGCTGCGAGGAGGGGGAGGAGAAGGGAGGGGAGGAGGAGGGGAGGTCTGCAGGACATGGTCAATCTGAGGACCTGTAACTTAGTGCTGTCGGGTTAGATTTGTGAACGATCTTCTTCGTTTTAAGAAACACAGCACATATTTAATAGAGTGGCTAATAGTACGGAACCAGCACAGTTCCTTAAATATTGGAATGAGTGCATAGTACGGAACCACCGAACTAGCACAGTTCCTTGATCAAAGACAACAGGAATGAAGAATTATAGTAGACTGCAAAAGTTTGAAATAAGGATGAGTACAATTTGTCGTTAGTTGTGACAAATCAGTTAAGAATTACTAGGAGACTATCTCGAGTACTGATATACAAAACTAAATGATTTCAGATGTATCCGGTGTTCTGCTTACTATTTGGCGGAGAATTTTGCAGTATGAATATGCAAGAAGGTGTGATGTGGTGATTGACCAAAGCATGAGAAAACCTATCTGTACCTTATAATTACCCTGTTGGTTTAAATATTTGTTCTTTTCGTGGCGAAATGGAATTTAAGTGTTTTATTAATAAGCATATAACAACGAATTTAGAAAATGAGTGATCACTGATCACTTTAGAGATAGAGCTAAGAACAGAAAACTTGTTTATTGAAAATTTTTAATAATTTATAATAATGGCTGTATACACAGGCTATTGATTTTTAATATGAAAACTTGATTTGTTTCTAAATTGATGCTAACTGCACGATTGTCAAGTGTATTTAATGATCTGGTAATGTTCTCATCTACAAAAATTCCGCTCCGAGATTTGAGACGTGAGACACCTTAAGGGACCCGTCAAAAACTAATTTGGCTTGGGAAGAATTTCACAATATTATGCACTCTTTCGAAATCGAGCACGCCCTTCTTGGCAATAAAAACCATTCGTCACATTTGGTTTGGGGAGTTATGAAGAAACCACATGCCACATGTATGTACAAGCTCTATGTACATTGTACAAGCTCTAAATTGAAGCACAGAACAATCGGACAAACAAGGTCTCTAATTCGTGACAGTTGCTCTGTCGCGAGATTTTGGAGAGGAGACGTTCTGCAGAAGATGAAACAGTCGCACATTTACGACTAATTTACGACTGATTATGATTTGTCACGAAAGAAAATAAATGAGTGTGTCAGCAATGCATAATCGTTCAACAGTAACAGAGAGAACATTTGGATGAGAGATGGTATCGGGTAGAAGTTGAATAGATGGAAATAATACCAGATCGGTTACTAGTGGGGATTTTGGTAAATTTTCATATTTAAAATAAAATAAAAAACTCCGAAAATTGTTTTCTTCAAAATAACAATACTGGAAAAATAAAGCAACAATCACCTCACTGTTCATTCACAATGACGTGAACCCAATAGTTAGGCACAAAGTCCTCCTGTTCATTCTCCCTGAAATCTGGCAGCAGCCGATGCTCAGCTTCCTCTCCAAAAGCTGTTTTAAGCAAGGCAGTAAACCCTTTAAGAGTGTGAGGGTACATGGGGATGTTATTCAACTCTAATGTAGGAACCATCTTCCCATCTCTTTCCTTCAACTTAATATCTGAGTCCCCCTCCAGCTCAGTGCCAGATACGTCCATATCCGATCTGAAGATTATTGATATATCTTCATCCTCGACTAGATCTGCTTTGATATTGAATACTCTGTTTGAATTGTAGTAAATACTCCCATGTGATTTTGGAGGAAACGTTTTATGAACTAAAATGTAATCATAGTTCCGGTGATCAATAATTAATATCCCACCCTTCTTCAACAAATCCTTGAAGTTTTGAAGAGCTTTTAGGTGTGTATTGCTCCCTCCTTCGAAGTCGGGAAGTGCACAAAAGGAGTTACCAATACAAATAATGGCATCATACCCCAAGGCTGGGTGATCCACCTCAGCTGACTTCAGATCTAGCCAGTCTCCTACTCCGATCTGCCAATCAGCTAGCTCTTCTCGCTTCTGTTTCATCTCTTGGGCTTTCTCCAAGAAAACATCCAATGCATCAGTACTGACCACCTTGTACCCCTCCTCTAGCAACATCACACTGTCAATCCCAGTTCCACAAGCACAATCATACACCGTCCGAACAGATCGCTCCTCAAGGATCTTCAGGAGGGTTCCTTTGTAGTTTGAGAGTCTAGCGTCCACATCACCAACGTACAAATACCAGATTCTAGCTTCCCTGCCATCAGCACACGGCCGATCTTTCTTACTTTCATAATTCATAGTTCACAACCATAACAAAATACAAGGTAAAAAAGATTCAAGGATTGCTGAAGAAGTGTACTAAAGATAAAATAATGTTATTGAATGTCGGTGTAACATCACATAACTGAATTTACAGTGTGACAATTAAATTACCGGGGTATTCTATATTTGAAAATAAAGTAGCAGAAGAAATAAAGTATTCTTTGATAACTTACGTAATTCAAGTCAGAATTGCACAAAAATTTCAAAGATCAAAGATTAAAGATATGGGTTTAAATTTAAATTTCGTAAAAGTTTCGTAAAATTTCATCGATTACACGTCTTGCAGTTGGTGTGGCACGCCACTCCCTCTTTTTCAATATTGTAGTCATAAAATGAAAACGCTTAAAGATGGGAACTCACAATTTTTAGACACGTTTTAATTAATAATTGAAAACCTTTCCCAAAATTTCAAGTTGAATATCTAAAATTTAGCCGAATTATTATTAAGGGTCGTTCGCAGCCGAGGGGGGAAGGGGTTTCCAAATGATTACGCTACTGTAATTTGATACAATAGCTATGTGTAGAACTGATTACGGAGGGGGGGGGGGGGGGGTAAAAATTGATTACGTAATATGTGAATGACCCCTTAAGACCATTTTAAAATCTAGCGGATATTTGGTCTTGTCACTTAATCAGTGATATCGTCACGTAAAAGTTCGTTCGTCAAATTTGTTTATTCTTCTACTTGCCTAGTAAACAACCAGAACGGGACCATAACAAAATTCAATATAAACAAGGATTGTTAATTAGGTGAGGTAAAGTGAAATTTGTGTACTAACGATCAAATAATGTTATCGAATGTGTGTGTAACAATACATAACTGAATTTACAGAGTAACAATCAAACTACCGGGGTATTCCATATTTAAAAAGGAGTTTCAGCAGATATTAAATATTTTACGTAAAAGCTAAGTTCGTTTGTTACGTAAAAGTTCGTTCGTCAAATTTGTATCTTCACACGGAGTTATTTTTAACAGTGAGATTGAATAACGTAGCTACTTCCTACTTTGTGGCTTCAGTTCGAGCCTGTGATTAGTAGGATTGGAGTGATATCTTCTCAAGGGGATTAATAATAATATGTAATAGTTGTAAATTTGAACAAGAATCAAACTGGAGGAGAATTTTTGATTTTTGCAGCATTATGAAATATTCACGTTCTATTTAGTTGGTGAGATTTCATAAAGTATAATTTATACTTACTTATAAACTTATTTATTTATGACTTATGAAAAATTATCATCATTCAATGATACATTTCGATCACTATGTACATGTATCTATGTGTTTTTACTAAGTGATTTTATAGCCTATTTGAAATTGCAGAACAATTTTCTACATTGATTTCTGACATCTAGAGACTTAATTTAAACTGCAAGATTTTCAATTAGGGTTTTTGGTGAATTCTTCGCGATTTCATTAAAAATACTCAAACTAATTTCTTCAGAAAGAGCTTAAAACAACATAAACGGTAAAATAATACAATCACAATCTTATTAACATTGTTAAGATTCATTCACAATGACGTGAACCCAATAGTTAGGCACAAAGTCCTCTTGTTTATTCTCCCTGAAATCTGGCAGCAGCCGATGCTCAGCTTTCTCTCCAAAAACTGTCTTAAGCAAGGCAGTAAACCCTTTAAGAGTGTGAGGATAGCAGGGGATGTTATTCAACTCCAAAGTAGGAACCATCTTCCCATCTCTTTCCTTCCACTTAATGTCTGAGTCCCCCTCCAGCTCAGTGCCAGATACGTCCATATCCGATCTGAAGGTCATCTTAGCTGCCACTTCTTCCTTCTCGACAAGATCTGCTTTGATGTTGAATACTCTGTCCGAGTTGTAGTAAATACTTCCGTGTGAATTTGGAGGAAATGTTTTATGAACTAAAGTGTAATCATAGTTACGGTGATCAATTATTAACATACCACCCTTCTTCAATAGATCCTTGAAGTTTTGAAGAGCTTTTAGAAGTGTTTTGTTCCCTCCTTCGAAGTCGGGAAGCGTGCAGAAGGAATTGCCGATACAGACGATAGCATCATACCCCACTGCTGGGTGATCAACCTCTGCTGACTTCAGATCTAGCCAGTCTCCAAACCCGATCTGCCAATCAGCCAATTCCTCACGCTTCTGCTTTGTTTGCCGTGCTTTTTCCAGAAAATAATCAACTGCATCAGTACTGACCACCTTGTACCCCTCCTCTAGCAACATCACACTGTCAATCCCAGTTCCACAAGCACAATCATACACCGTCCGAACAGATCGCTCCTCAAGGATCTTCAGGAGGGTTCCTTTGTAGTTTGAGAGTCGAGCATCCACATCACCAACGTACAAATGCCAGATTCTAGCTTCCCTCCCATCAGCGTACGGTCGTTCGTCCTTACTGTCATAGTTCACTGCCATATTACAAAAGACTCGAAACTCACAGAGTGTTGATGAAAGACGAAACTCACAGAAAATTAATGAATAGAGGAAACTGTAAGTGGTAAGGTGAGCCCCTATTGTATTAGGTTTGTGTAGGACTAGGAGACAAGAATGTTATTGTAATCGAATGTGGGTGTATCAAACAAACCGAATTTACAATTTAATAGTGTAAGAATCAAAGTATCGGAGTATTTCATATTTGAAATGCTGTTTCAGAAGAAATAAAATACGTTACTAAGTCGACGAAATTTTGCAGGGCACTATGACTCTGAATAGCAAACAATAATGTTTGGTAGTTGCACGTTAAAGTTCGTTCGTCAAATTTTTGTCTTCGCGGAGTTATTTAAAAGGGAGCTACTTCCTAGTTTGTGGCTTCAGCTCAAGCCTGTGATTAGTAACATCAATTTCTTCTCAATGGAATTACAAGTTTTAAATTTAAAGAAAAATACCACTCGTTATTTGATTTCTCAAAAACATACGTTTAAAGATTTTTCTGTTTTTACAGTGCAATCAGACCTGAATGATCAGCACTGTTAAAAATTTTCGGAATGCTTGTGTCTGTGAAAACGCCCATTTTCCTTACCGAGAAGAGATTAAACAAAATACGTCTGGAACTTAATTTACTTTAACCAATTTATTCATCCCGGTAATATAAATATTGAATCCTACATTATATTTGGTATATAATATTGGTCTATGATCTAACTGCTATCCATGATGGGTCCCATGCTCGTCATGGTAACAGCAAAATAAATATTCATAATCTTTCAGCTTAGTTTAAAACAAGGCGATCGAGCAAACGTTAAAACGAGAACATGCAAATTAGGTTGAGATGGCACAGTAATATCGGAGGATTTTGGTCAAATTATCAAACGGCCCGTCAAGCAAACACTGACTGGATGCGTAAAGGAGGAAATACATCGCTGTAAATGAAATGGGATTAAACTGATTAAGTGAGCCACATGACAAGGAGTTATCCAACCGGACGTCATCCGACCAGTCACGTGAGTTCAACCAACCAATTATCCAATCATACTCCAGATAGATCCACCATCAGCCAATGGGAATCCAGGAATAGCATCACAGGAAGACATAACTAATCAAAGACAATATAAATCATACACATCTATGATTGCAACTGTGACCGTATAATGAGGATGGGTGATGGCAAGCGCCCGATCACATTTAGATGTGGAGAAAATAGCGAGTTACACTTGTAATTGAGAGATGACATATTTGTGTGTGTGGTGAGGAATCCTGAATTAGAGTCAGTGCAGGTCATTTGAGGAAAAAAAACATGATATATTGTGTTAGGTATGTTGGCAGGCAAACGGATAAAAATTATGATTTTTCAACAAAAAAACTCGACAGCAAACTCACTAGAGGAAGCCATTGTGAACATATCAACGGTAAGAGCGAATAAATGGCTGAAACCATCCAGACAAAGCGCCCAGTCTACAGTATACAGACACAGAATCAGACCATGGAGATTGTTATTTCGGTGATGAGTCAGATGAGTCTAACCATCTGTCAAACTAATCTGTCTGCCAAAACATGTAACAGTATTACTGAGTCTGGCAGTGTTAGTAACAGTGTTACTTACACTGTTACTAACACAACATGTAACAGTGTTACTGATAGTGTAAGGAACACTATACAGTATACATGCATTTGTAACACTTATTACTCCCGATGTAGTAGTATTAAGATACATTATGATATCATTATTAGATTAATAAGTGCAACATAATCGTAGACGATCCACGCTTTGACATCAGAAGTAGTCAGAACAACAGATCGAGTTAAAGAGTATACATCAAGGTATACAAGGTATACAAGGTATACAAGGTATACAAGGTATACAAGGTATACAAGGTATACAAGGTCTTATATATTATGTAGCTATACGAAAGTAAAGGGAAACTAAGAAGACGCCCGTGTGAACTGTGACAGTGCCACTTTAATAAGGGTAGGATGTACCTCATAAAACTACTTGAACTTAGTTAAACGGGGGGCTTGGTAACTGCAACTGGAACTCTAAATGCTTAATAAATACACTTGCAGGTACCACCCGTATTTCCACTCGGAATTGAGTTTAGTCATTTTCCAATACGAGATTGGGGACGGGTTCTATGGACAAACAGACAAACAAACAAACAACTGCAACTGGAAGGACTTGGTAAATCGAGGAACCTGGTAACTGCAACTGGAAGGACTTTGTAACTACAAGTCGAAGGACTTGATAACTGGATGCACGGGTAATAAAGTTTGACTTTAATAAGAACAAGCTGAAAAAAAAACCAGAAAAAAGCAGCATACACACAGTACACACGCTACAAGATTAAAATAGACCATACATAATGACTAGCGATCATAACGTACAATTTGCATCAAAACTATATACAACAAACTGAAAAAACACACCACCAAAAGGGAATTGTAAAACCCAGCAGCGCCAACACACACACACACACACACGTACATGTAAAAGCAGACCGGAGAGGTTTGAACTTGTCGTGTAGTTAATACCTTTCGTCAACTACTGCTTCGTATTTCAGCACTATAGGTTCAACATCACACTCACTCCCAGAGCTAGAACGGTACCTCCACCAATACCCGACCAATTATATACAGGTCCGGGTTTCTGAACGTGCGGGCTGGCTACCGGGGGAGGTTAGGAACTGAGGAGTGTTAAAACTGATCTTAACCCTTCTAGGTCGAACTCGGATTGTATTGATAGCTGCATTTGGGTTGTTAGAATATTGAATATTTTGCTAAAAATATGAATGTTGCGTTATTCCATAATATTTTCATAATATGTACCCAGTACCGAACATATCGTCATGTTAAAACTTTGCCAGTTTTTAACTGAGTTGACGCTTAAAGATCTCTGCAGTTTACGGGGAGGGCTTGTAGTAATTAGAGCCTGGCAGAAGGAGAATTATATTTCAGTCAAAAGTGCGCCGGATTGGCTGTCGCCTGATCATTTAATTGCTTGATTGTTTATTTACAAGAATGTAATTTTCTAACAATTTGTTGTGTAATTTTTAATTTAGAACTAAAGATTATCTTTACGAAAAGCTTTGACCTGTGTTCTTTACCGCAACGTGTCATGATCGTAATGAGCTGTTATATCATTAAAGTTGAAGTAAGAACAATAAAAGAAACAGAATTGGCAAATTCGTAATATATTATAGAACGATATTTCATGAATTTGATCATCAATAAATTATAAAACGTGATCATCATAAAACGTTTAAAGTATATAAATATGAAAAGCATGACCTGAAAATTAACAGGCAAATTCCGGTAGATACGGTATATAGTGTCAATACCTTCGTGCAAAATGTACACTTGGGGAAACCTTAGTAACATTACAATGTTATCCACAAAATATAACGTTTTTTTATATTGCTGAATTCCTAACAGCTTAAAAAATGTACCTTGGATAACGGCACATCAAATGGTCAGTGAAATAACCGCAATTGCGAGGAATGCAAAAAGGTGCACAAGAACGACAACAACTCATGGCGTAGAAAAACTACCCTCGTAAAAATGTTAAAGTTTCGAGCAAAATTAACATTCATTATCACCTCTTCTGAGGTGATATGTCAATTGATAATAGTCCGGCACTCTACGCAGGATAACAAATAACCCCTCCTCTGAGAAGCAGCACAGCCTATCTGTGTCTATCTGGCGGGCTGACCCCGTGGCGCTGGTACAGCTCCGTCACTGACCTCGTCAGTTGGCTCTCTATCTTGGTGCAGATGGTGGCGTTAGCGGCGTTTTGAGCTCGTTCATAGCTCCCCAGCATGCCCTCCAACCGGTCTAGATGCGCTGAGATCTCAGCTTCGGAGGAACCACGTGCCTGGTACGGAGGGGTGAGTTTAGCTTGCTGTAGTGAAAACTTCCCCAGCCGTCCTACCCACGCGGAGTAGGGTGATGAAAGAATCTTTTGGTAAAATTCCGGTTATTAGGGGGTACTTGCAGTTTGCACTATATTTCTGACATTCAATCAGGGGTTACTAAAACTTTGATGTGACTTTCGGAAGCAGTCATTGATTGAGGCAGTTTTGCGGAGACACCGACGTAGAATTTCATATTCATTATTCACTGTCACCGCGCTGTACGCAGCAAATTTAACAACTAGTATTGGAAACGATGAGAAATACAGTACAGCTGGATCTTTTGAGACAAGTTAAATTTAACATATTCCAAAGTATAAAACCTAATATTCAGGTATCTGTAAAGATAAAAAGTAAGATAACTGATTCAGATAATATCTATATCTCGTACCTGGCTAGCTGCCAGGGAGTTGTGTTGGAGTTCCCTCTGCAAAGTATCCGTAAAACCACGATACACCAAATCCAGCTGCTGCTGGAAGCTGGGCAGCAACGTTACTTGGATCATGTTCTTCAGGGTCTCGTCAGAGGCGAGCCGTTCTGCCACTGAGCTTTGGACCTCATCGTTCACAGCCTGGAGCAGGCGAGTTTTAGATAAAATCTCCGGGGTGAGTGAAATTATTTTATATATTGTGCAACTTATAACGTAGATCAAACCATATAGTTGGATTATATATGTACATATTATATAGACTAATGTTATTAGATTAAACCCAAAAATCATACGTGAAATCGTTCAACATTTTATTAACTGCCGAGGGTAAATTACCTTGACGATATGGGTCACATTTTTCTGGACAGATTTCTTCATTTTATCGGTAACTACAAAGTTCATCTGGTTTTGCTTGTCTAGTATTTCGTCTAGATGGTGTTGAAGTTTCTTGACAACTTCCTCTCTGAGATAAATTGATTATTAGAAAAAATCTTAACCTGGTAACTGCACACTGCACCTATGACCTAGTGCACATCCACATATCTTGTGAACAAACTGATATGAATCCTATCAGTACAAAAAACTAACTTTTCTCAAGGCATGGATCATTGAGAATTAATTTTGTATCCGAAAGTGCCGTAACGTTAGAGTAGAACCTGTCCGGAACCTAGCAGTGTTCCTTAAGGAACTGTGTTTACTTTTTAGCAAGAACGTTCAATAAATGTAGTAGAACAAGTAAATAGTCCCCTCCACAACCCAGTGTCTACCTTGTCTAATACCCATACTAGCTTCATTATTAAGATGTTTTGTATTCAACCCAAGTCCTGAATTTTTAAGAAACAAAATCAGATGCTTTATTACTTTTGTTAAAGCATCAATCAAGTTGTTCGATATGTTTTGTTAGTATGCAATTTTATGCATTTAAAACGTTCTCTAGTCAAGATTTACCAGCAAATCCATCTCATTATAAAGTTATAACGTGAAAAATGAATGGAAATAATATGTTTGCATGTCAGTGCAGAAGCTTTATTGACGAATCCAAGTAGGCAATGAACCGGGCTATTGATTGATGTGAAGTTCGTACTTTAGTTGCTCTTGCGGCACCGGGCACACTAACATTCATATTTACAGCAAGGATCATACTATGCTGGCAGATTATTAGCACAATCTGGCGGAATATCAAGATGCAGCAGAGAGAGAGACTGAGTAAACTTGAGTAATCAAAGTATATTAATTAAAGCATGCGCGCACACAGGGATAACGAGTACAAATAATAATGAATCCTATCGTGTTTAGGAAACATTGGTGTTTGTAGCTTGGTCAGCTTCTCTCTTTTCAGCTTTCGAGTTTTTGATTCAAGAATCAAGCCTCTTCAACCGTCTTTTATCATGCCGCTGGACACTGTTGCCCCTATATTAGAAGCAGCAGTAGTAGTACAGGAACCCAGACCCCTGTCAAACAGGAGGGCTGTCCCGTTGTTATTTGGGATACAATCAGACCCTACAACTACTGAGCAAGTACTGAGCAAGGTAAACTACATGCTTACAGCAATCCCAATCTCTCAGCACAAATACTACAAGACGTTATTGGAACATCTTAAACGAGGGCTGGTAGAGGAGGAGGAACAACCCCTTAATTCGCAAAAAACCCAGGTGAGTTGGGAGATTATTATGTTGTGGAAGGTTTCATCATAATTTTGAATTTTCGTACATTTTTGGGGAAAGAACGACAATATAATGGGGGGGATGCAACGTCAATTAATGTCAATTAATGTCAATTAATGTCAATTAATGTCAATTAATGTCAATTAATGTCAATTAATGTCAATGTCAGTTTTGCAAAATTTTGGAATACTGACATTAATTGACACGATATTTTTCGACCAGAGATTATGTAGTTCTACCATATTTTTAGCACTTTAGAACGTTTATATCATCAATTTATTCACTACTATCACATATGGAAATGTGAAATGTGAAAAAATTCAGATCATTAAACAATAAAACTAAAATAATACGGTTTTCCGAAATTTAATTTTCTTAAATGGGCGTGGCCATCCAAGGGCGTGGTTCTCAACATCATCAGAACTTAAAACCCACATTAAACGAAATGCCTTCATGACATTTATATTTGAATAACGAATCTGAAACAGCTAACATTACTCCTTCATACTAAAAAAGCCGATTCTAGATATTTTACCTGTATAAGAAACCAATAAAATATGGGCGTGGCCGGTGGGGACCGAAGATGGAAGAGTTGGAAGCTGAAATTTTTGTGGTGGTCTTTGAACCTAAGGATCAACAGATAAGAACATACTCATAATTATTCAAGGACATTTTGTTTTTTTGAACCGGTCTAACTTACATAGACGTGAATATCTTGAATATTTATCGAATAATGATAATCTCAAATTTCAAGACAAATTAATGTCAATTAATGTCAATTAATGTCAATTAATGTCAATTAATGTCAATTAATGTCAATGTCAGTTTGGGGTTTTTATGGAATACTGACATTAATTGACGTTGCATCCCCCCCAATATAATATGTCTAACAGTAACTGTTAATTCTCTCTACAATGCCAATTTCAAAACTTCAGAGAACTCAGAGCAGTTACCCTAAGAAAGAAAACCACAGAGTAGAGAAAGGCCGAGCGTACACTGCACACGTGACCCGACTATCAGACTCCTGCCCATCACCTGCCCCACTGAGCCGCATAACCAGTGCCCCAACCACCCTCCAGGAGAGACGGCAACTTTACAGTAGGAACCAGGAGTACCGTCCCCGCAGCAACAACAATAACCAGAGGATTGGGAGACCTAAATATGGTGGCATCATGGAAAGTGATTGTGAATATCTGATGAAATTGAAGTCTGACTTCTGCCAATTAACAGTTTTGTCCCGGATCAAGGAGGCGGTCGCTTTGACAGAGTTCAGACTTTATAACGCCGCGCTGGAGCGACTACAACATTTATATCTTATCAAGGATAACATTGTACGTTTTCTGATTGGGAAAGTGAGCTACAAGCTGGGTAAGAGTAACGTTAGAACTGACTTGTCAGCCTGGTATTTGGACCAATCAGCGAGGTGCTTACAGGCGGTACTGGCATCTCAGCCTGACTATCTGGCGGCAAGGATATACCGGACCAAGTCAATTAACCGGCTCTACGTTCTCAAGCAAAAGCTTGTCCATTTGATCACGAAGAAGTACACCAAGACTTCTTTACAGTTACGGGACCTGAAGAGGTCCGAGTCTAAGTTTAAAAACGCTGTGGCAGTTGTATTGGAGTTAAATCGACAGTCGTTTCCGAGTTGCATAGATGAAAACTACTCCAACTTCAAACTGAAGACAGTTCCAGAAAGAATGGTGAGGACTTCCATCTGGGCCGTAATGAAAACCGCTGGAGAGTTAGTGAAGTATCAGCGATATCTAAAGGGACTGGAGATGGTGACATGTGCTCTTAAACTGTGTACAAACCATTCACTCTACTTCTTGAAGGCGAAGTGTTTGGTGGGGATAAGAAGTCATCAGTTGGTCGAAAAGATTCCGACTCTGCACAACGTCCAAGCGACAAATATTTGTGATGTTATAGCAAGCAATTTGACTATGTCCTGTAGATTGAGCAAGAATTGTAACTTTAAGGTGCTGTTCGAATTGGGAAGATTTCTGGGGACGACCAGCAAAGTTATCGAGGGAGTTAATCAACTGAAGGTAAGGATCACTGTACTGTCGAGCCATCTCATGTCGTAAGCTGAAAACTAAGTTCCCCCAATTTTTACGTCCAATTTCAATAACATTTTTCGTCGATCCTAACTTGATCCCGATAAAAACACAATTTTGGGCCAGGATTCGTGAGTAGAACAATGATCACCAAACTCAATATTTAAATCATATTGGGACCTTCATTAGCCTTACCATATCGAAACCCGATTCAAACCAACTTATTTCAGAATTACAGCTGCCCCTACTGCAGTATATATAATCGATAAATACAACAATATTATGAATAAAACTTGTTAACTTTCAGTCGGCACTGCAAACGGAGGAAAAGCACCTAAAACAAGATATCTACGTAGAGCTAATAAAACTGCTGCTCCGGTACGATGTAACAGAAGCTGCCAAGACCTTACAAAACTTCGCGACCGACACCAAACCAAAGCCCGAGCAGATCCTCTACCATCTGAAAAGAATCAACGAGAGGTTTATCGCCAAGGGGTTGCGGAGCGAAGCTGTTTACTGGAGCAATGTGTTTGTCAGTGCCGGGATTGTTGCAGCTGAGGATCTCAAGAAGCATAACCCCAACCCGGCTGCTTTGTTCCAGAAATTTCGCAAATCCAGTCTGGACGCGTCTACCCAGACGGACTCAGTGTTTGGGAGTTTGCGGGGGAGTGACCTGCTCAAGGCGCTCACTTTGACTGAGGTTAATAAGATTGGGGGTAGGAAGAGAATGCTGAGTAGAGGGGTCTCCAGGACAATGTTTAGCGCGGAACATTAGAACCAACAGTAGGGGTCTCCAGGCCAATGTTTAGTGCGGAACAGTATAATCAACCGTTCACATGCGCCGTGTTTCCATCATCCATAAGGTGAATCAAATAAATTTGAGGCTCACATTATCCAGTTTGTTATCTAGTTTGAAAGTTGACATGAATTATCAATTTATTGAATGAACTTTGTGATCGAATAAGGCATACCAATTAGATGTTGCCACTTGCCACTTAATATGTGAACAAATCATTTCGACTTCTGAGTTTTGATTTTCGTAAAACTAGACGGCATTACCCGAGGGAGACGGATGGCGCCGCTCAATAATCTTCGACTCGTTTTACTGTTTGCATCGTGAGAAGCTGATGATGATACAATTTGCTGCTCTCCTACTCCTTGTAGGTTCTGTTGTAGCCCTCACTGATGATCGAGGGAATCTTACTGACAGACTAGCAAGTTTCCATGCAATTCTGGAGAAGCTACCTGGAGACATGTTCGAGATTGAGTTAGATCTGGAAACATACAAAGAGGAGGATCAGGACGAGCTTGTCGCAGAAGCAGACGAACAGGCTAGTGCGATCAGGAAGAAATTAGGTGAAGCCTCGAACGAGGTATATGAGTTAAGGCTCCTAGCGGAACTACTGATACGGAGAAAAGAAAAGAAGCCGGAGGAAAAAGAAAAAGAAGAGAAGGAAGAAGAAGATAGAAGATGTGGGACCTGGAACCTAGGAATGAACCTAAACCCCAGTGACGGCCACGTGATGGGTTACGAGACAGGATGGTCAGACGACAGCTCTATCGGCTCACTAAAGGAGGCCCTGATAAAGGATTATCTCAACCAAACTGTCTGGGATACACCTGCAAATCACATTGCTATAGTGCGACACCACCAGGGTGCCCTAGATGCTGTTAAAGTCTTCACATTCAAACACTGGGGGCTGTCTCTGTCCCACAGGTTTAAAGACATGGACCCAGGACGGAACGTGGTCTCAGAGGGAGGACCAGTACAATTTTACACGACCCCTGGTGCTCATAACCTGGTAGATGATCCTATCTTCTCTGTTGGAGGAGATCTTGCCTCAACTGGGGCTACTCAAGAAATGGAGCTAGACTGGTGCTAACTGGAGGACATCTTAGCGGTGCTGATGTTGATGACGACAACACTCATGGATTTGGTAATAACTTCGCGGTCAGGCCAAAGATGATAGAAGACCCAGAAGCGTATCCAGGTTGGGCACACGAGATCTCAAACATTCAAGATTGTCCATATCCGAGCTGCACACAAGTGACAGGTGTGAAAATACAAGGCACAGACCACGGTTCCGGTTCTACCCTGAAAGGCGGACTGGTCTATGGAAACTACGCACTGTACGTCTCTGACAGGGACAAAAGGAAATCGCGGCATGTACGGAATCGCGATTTTTCCCATTATTTGCGACAAATTTTATGTATAGTTTAATGTATAGTCTGTTAAAAATCGCGGTATCGCGATTTTTGGCCAAAATAATCGCGAAATCCTTTTGTCCCTGGTCTCTGATGACGTTACTTCCTTCCCAACTGATGGTCTGAAATTGGGAACCACCGTGATTGTGTGTGAAAATGAGGACTAAAACTCATATGGAGAGTTCGGCATCATTGTAGAATTCTTGTCAAATATTAACCTTTTTACGAATAAAGATGTTGCATGTTTAATGTTTATTGTTTGCTGAGACGTACTTTTGAAAGTGATTAGAGAAATATTCATCTTTGGTAGAGAAATATTCAATAAATTCATTGTGTTCATTAAATTTTTTAATCTTCACCTTGCATGTGCTTGTGACGTGGACTGTGGTAACTAACTACGACTGACAGACTGAGGCTAGGCGGTACGGGAATCAGAACCGTCCAATTACATAAAGCTGCCACAAACTTTCCAGTAAAGTAAGTTTTTGATAATGGAACCTGAACCAAAACGGTTAGGGGGATTCTCAGCGCTGACCAGCCTAGAGCTAGTCGACAAGCTAGATGAAGACCAGATAATGAGGGAGAGCAACCTCATTTTGAATCCTGAATTTATCAAGAATCTGCCACGTAAAACCCGTAGCAAAAAGAACATTGACGAAGCTCGTGTGGCCCTAAGAGAACATTTCCAACAATTTATTGGCGAAGAACAAGATTCTTTATTTAACTTGTTATCTAATTGCGTTGATAATTTAACTGAAATCATTACGAGGCACGCGGAGGACGCTAGTAAGCAGTTGAAAGGACTTCAAAAAGACATTGGCCAAACTCTCAGTTCAACAACTACCACAGCTATTCAACCACCCTGCAGCCCTCAGCAGACGCCTACCCCCCCACCGCCCAGCCAACGACTACACAGCCCAGGATTACACGGTAACTCGACAAACTCAGGTACACTACCGTTTGAGACACTTGATGGTGCGCATTTTGACACATTTTCGAGTTCTGCGCTGAACGATGACGTAACTTATGACCGTACTTTTCCTAATAGACGTGTTGCCTACTATGGTCAGTTCTCATATCGCTATTCCGGCGGTTCCCATCATGCTAGAGACATTTCAAAATCGTCATATTTGAGTGAAATTGCTAATGTTCTTAAGACCGAATATCCAGATCTTAATTTCAACTCAGCCATGGTCACCTCATACGATTCTCCCCGCTCTTGCATTCCACCCCACTCAGACAACGAACCCAGTATCAGTAGGGATAGTAACATCATCACTCTGTCACTCGGCTGTCCCAGAGAAGTGGTATTTCGGAGGAAGATCCCTGGAGAATACAAGAAGGAGACATTCACAGCTACTCATGGTTCTCTCTATACCATGTCCAGACAAAGCCAGGATGAATGGGATCACTCCGTTCCAGGAATCCCTGAAGAGAAATTTGAGGGGCCCCGATTGAGCATTACCTTCAGACTGCTAGAGGACCCCGGTACAGTCAAGAAGAGCAGACGTCCCCAACGAGGCTCCTTGTCGTCAGGCCTATCATCACCACACAAGGACCACCCAACATCGAAACGACTTCGGCGAGTTCTTATACTGTCTGACTCCAAGAACCGTACATTCGACTGCTCTCTCCTCAAAGAGCCGATCATTGCGTTCAGAGAAGATCTCTTCCATCTGAGAGACTTAGCACAACACCAAGCCTCAATAGAACAATCTGATCTAGTCCTCATCAGTGCCGGAGTGAACGACCTCAGATTCGGTCATGCTGATCCTATGACCTTGCATGACCACCTAAAACATTTCACCTAAATTTGTATTTTCTCCGACTAACGATAATTCATCACAAAGAAATTCCCGTCAAAGATTCCACGATTCATAGTAAAATAAACTAAATCAAAGTAAAAATGATTTTAAACTAATAAGAAACAAAAAGTTAAAGTTAAAAATCTATAAATGTACTAACTTGTAAAAGTTCTCGATATTCTCCTTGAAGATTCCATACGCCCTATCAACCATAAGGGTAGCACATTCTGCTAGATCATCTTGAAGGTTTACCCCACGCTGGAATCCTCTGCCTCTGCTTCCGCCTACTTCTTGTAGTAACTTGTCTACCTTCTTTTCCATATCCTCTAAAGGCAATAGTAGTTTAGTTTTATGTCAAGTATTCAAAAAAGGTGTCAAATATGAAGGAAGTATTACCTTATTAAATTTTAAAACATGTAGTTTATTGGTATGCGCATTTAGTTTCGTTTCCGCCTCATCCACCGTCCTTTAAGGGGGCATACCCCAAATCTGTCCAGACCAAATGACCTCATAGGCAGTTCAGTGACCTTCTAGCGCACCGTTTCCACACCAAAAAAAATCATTTTGAGAATTCCCATTTTTGTAATCGACCAAAAAATTAGTAAATATTAAAAACGAAAAATGTGCCTAAATTTGTTCTTTGGCTTTGAGGTCCAATAGATCAGAAGGTGAATGAGTAAAACCATTTTTGAGGGCATCAAAAACTGCGCCAGAATTTAGAGAAAAATTTGATGTCAAGCATCAAATCAATCCGATCTTCCCTGACTGACTTTTTGTTAAAATTAGCCTGAAAAGGACAATTTTAGCTTTTTGACTTTAAAAATTCATAACACACCAGCCTTTTTAGATACGATATCAAGATTTTACACACACCTTGACATGATGTGAATAAACGGCGATTAACTTATAGCGCCTCAACCAAAAAATAATTTTTTCCGAAAATTGAACTCTTAACCAGGAAATGGTCGATTACAAAAATGGGAATTCTCAAAATGATTTTTTTGGTGTGGAAACGGTGCGCTAGAAGGTCACTGAACTGCCTATGAGGTCATTTGGTCTGGACGGCACAAACCACTGTTTTGGGGTATGCCCCCTTAAGGCTCAATAAAACACAATTTGGTTGTTGCATTATCAACTGACCTTTGTTTTTCTCTACTTGTTTGATGCTCCGTTCCAGTTTCACAATGATGCTCTTCAACTCTGAGCCACTGTCATCAGCTACCTGAACTCGTGGTGGTAGCTGCTCTGGTTCTCTCTCCTGATGATGCTGGGCAGTAAAGGTTTTACATTTTAATACTATTTTTTTTTAAGAACAAGTTAAGTTATTTGTTAACAATAATTAAAATCTGTTAGTGCGAAAAATCATGAGTTGAAAATCATGCTAGGATTCATGAAGATAAAAGAAACCCCACCTTTTCTCGGATATCCAATGATCGGAATTGAGGTATGATCATGTTCTGTAGCTCTGAGGGGGGCTGAGGTTTGGGTGAGTGAGGTTTGGAGGAGGCTACACTGGAACCAGTCGACTGGGGTCGGGAGTGTAAGTTGATTTGTTCTGATATCGGCTCCTGAGAGAGTATCTTCATTAAACGATATGTACGTAGTTGGGAGGTGGGTCACCCATCTTATTAGTTTGTCGACTATTTCTATAACAGGTCTGGTTAAGGAAAGGGCATAAAATAGTTGCAGGTAAATAAGTGGTAGGTGGTTGACACGGTAGTCATGACAACAAGACAATGTAGAGTGTAGACGTGCCTGGGCTGTAGCGAACTGAGCGGAAAGTGGGAGAGTTTCCACGGTGGGGGAGGACGGTATGGGTGGAGAGGCGGAGTCGGGGGAGGAGATGGGGGCGATACTGTTACTCGTGGAGGGAGAGGTCAGCTTCTGATCTGGAACATCTTCGTCGGGAGTTTCTAAAAGAGAGGATATTTAGAGTTTTAGTAAGGATTCAACAAGTTGTACAATTTAAACAAGTTGATTATTATTCATTGAATTTTAACGAAGAAGAACAAGATTGTGATCTAAGTTACGATAAGAAACTCGAAAAATGTTTGGACGCGTGACAATCACGTGCGGAAATAATTAATAAATAGCTCCTCCCAAATGAATTATCATGAAAAAATTGATCCTGAATTCAATTTAGTCTGAGATTTAACCAACCAAACATGTGTACAGCAATTGAATCAGCTATAATCTTCAGTTCCTTTTGATTAGGAATATCGTTAGTACCACGGACGTTACTTAGGTAGAAGAGACCAGGATCGAGCTGTCCGTTGAACCCCATGAACCCTTTCTTACGGTCGAGATAAGAAACACGATCATTAACAAACGACTTTAAAATAGTGTTGAAGATTTCAAGTCGGTGCTTTTTGTTCACTGGTACAAGTGTTTCACCCAGCAGAGTTATTTGACATTTTTGAAACTGTAAAAATACAGTATCTATCATCAAACTAACTCTTTCCCTAAACTCATTCCAATTGATATCTGGAGTAAAATCCAAGGAGATAAGAATCTGTTGAACATTCCCCCGGAGGCTATCAATTATCTGCTCCTTCTTCAATGTTTCAATAACTTTGCACGGTTCCACCGGTCTAGACATATCTGCTTTGTTGATAACAAGAATATCACCATTATTGGTGCCTATCCTTGCAGATATCTTTGTGGCAAGACCATGGAGATGATATCCCCCGTAGACAAGAACAAAACTTTGTGTAAAAGTTGAAGATTTAGGGCGAGTAATGTGGCTTCTCCTTCTGTTACTCGGACGAAACTGTGAGGAGAAGTGTCCATTAAATGATGTTACACTTGAGGGTGTAACATTTGAGGGGGGTGTGGTGTTGGCATAGTACGGTGTTTTACGAGGGTGACATTGCCTGGACACTCTTCTTTCATAGTCCAAAATTTCAAACTCTGTCTTTTTGATCGTCAATCTTTGGTAGTAAGATTCATCTTTACAGTTGTTGTGCATTTCGTATAGGCTGCTTCAAAGAAATTGGATATAAGAAAATATCGAAAAATCCTTACTGCATAATCAGAAGCACATGATAGTAATTGAGCATAATTAGAAATAAAGAAGTCATTAAAATGACAAGGAAATAGCACTTAGCATTCCTTATAGTTTGAGTAAACAGCAAGGGTTGGGTCAAGCTTGAAATATCATTTTAAACGTTTTAAATTAGTGTCCAGTAGATCGGAAAGGAACTACTTTCATAAATTGTAACAGGAAATGATGAACAACAATTTGAAAATAGAATCGCCGTGTTTTGTTTACGTAATGACGTCTCGTATTGTTTAAATAGAAAATGAAGAACTGGAAGCTCTTAGGAAAGGCCGAATTCCTGAAAACACCTGAAAAGCTACTCAATTCGCGGTAAATCTGTACAATACATGGAGAGAAGAGCACGCCCGTTTGGGGCATAGATATGCCCCGCTGGACTGTGGTGTTCCTTCAATGATAAACAGTATGGTGGCCAAGTTCATAGTTGAGATAAAAAGAAAGGACGGATACCACTATGCACCTGAAAGCCTAATAAGCATTTTTTCATGGAATAAACAGATACTTAGTCGAGCAGGATGCTATAATGAACTTAAGCCTTGCTCCAGAGTTTCTCACTTGCAGGGAGAAAGTCTACGGTTATATCAAACATCTGCAGAAAGAGGGATAAGTGTTTGTCTTAAGATAACCAATGAGACACTTAGCCACACGACGAGGTAGCCACAGCAAGTAAAGCGTCTGAGGTGCTCCCAGGTCCAAGTTCAAGCACGACTGCTCATTCTACGAATATCATTGAGACACAAAAAACATCACGCGTGAATACTAAGAGAAAGGTGGATAAGTGTGTGTCCCCTAAAGAACAAATTGAAGATCAAGATGTAGGGTCAGTAAATAATTAGTCTTAAATTCTTAAAAATTGTTCGGGCAATTAAATTTTATCTTAGATTGTAATCTAAGATAAAATTTGTATGTAAACATACTATTTCGTAGACTAAAATATTTTAAAGATACCTTAGTATTACTGTAAATTAATTGAAACGTTCTCGCCTACTAATTTGCCTGGGAAACAGGCTAGGACTGTCATCGAACTGAGGGCGAAACGGCCGTTTTAGTGGAGTGTAAATACTGAAACATGCCGTGAAATGGTACAAAAACTAAGGTTTTTGTTTTCTGTTTCGACCCTGCCGTCTAAAAGCTCGTTGACAGTCTCAGCTATTTTTTGTTTCACGTGAAAGTTGTACTCGTTAAATATCCGTGTAGTGGAGCATTTGGACAGGGCCATTTACTTTGTACTCAGGTCACAACAGAGATATTTTAGTGGTTCATCGGCTCATCTCTTGAGTGTCGTTCATGTAGAATCATATTATAGACCAGCTAGTGTTTTGGTCGAATCTATGAATCTGAGTGCACGTATTTCCATAATACTCTCGAGACCTTTAATTCGAGGGGATTTCCCTCCCGCTCAAATGGGCGCTACAAAGAAGCAAAGAAATCTATATTGGATAAAGAACTCGCCGAAGCATTTACTTGGCTAAAAACATCTGAAGGTTCACAACACGTTACAGACTTTGACGACTTTGAAGTAACCAAGTACAATCAAAATGGATGGAAACGGCTTCAATATATACAAACACTCTGCTTACTTTGCCTAACCAGATAGGACACGTCGAAATAAGTATGAGATTTAACAGAAACAATATGTTTATTGGAAAGCTGCCAAATAAAATTAAAGAAAATGATAAAAATGTAGGAACTGAGCTGTATTTTCCTGCGAGAGCGGAAGTTCATTTTACTGTGAACTATTAAAATATCAATGCATACTAAACTATTTTATTCTTTGTAACATAATATCTTACTCCTATTAGAACGCAAGTGTCTTTTTTGACATCGATACTTATTTAGTACTGTACTCCATAAATTTGATTTATAAAAATACAGTACTAAATAAATATCAATAACCAAACCGTCGATTTGGTAGCAGCATGGCAGGATGCTCATTAGACAATGAACACTCTTCGGCACTGGTTTGGTCAGGAGTTCTATAACTTACCTTAGTCCGTATCTGGCGGAATTGTAAACATTCCAATTACAACAGTCGGTGCCTATCGATAGTATTCGATCATTTCCCATATCTATTTGATAGAGCAGTTTCTTCTGTCATATCAACGTAAACAAATATCTAAACTATAGAGTTTGAAGCGGCACTTGACAATGAGTGACCTACTCGACGAACAGTAAAAGGACGCCCTCTATAAAAATACCAATTTGGCTCTGAATATCTTTACGATTAAACGGTCAAACGTTAATATTAATAACCTTCCAGTTTTACGGTTTTGGAACTATGGATTTTGTTACAAGTGGGGTGGCGAAGCATTGCTTATTGTTGCATTATATATTTTCTTCCCTTTTCAGTTTTCAACGATCAAGGGGATCAAATGAAAATCAAAAAATCAAACAACCACGACGATTAAACAGATGCTTAAGATTTCAAGCCTCTATAAGAGTATAACCCCAAACAACATATTGTTGTAAACTAAGTAAAGATTACGATGCGGATCGGGTATCAAACTGACTTGATCAGTAAGCGAACCCTAACAAAATGACTCTTGTAATCATGGTTACTAATTGAAATACGTTGATTTAGTAATTATTACACCAGGTGTTTGGTTTTGGAGCAAATAATTCCAGGATCGAGATCAGAGTATACAGAGTGGCCCAAAGAAATTAACCACCCTGCATACCGGACAATTAGGCAGATTGCTAGTATATGGGACACACTCAACTACGGCCGCCCCTATTCCTAAGAAAACTAGAATCCATAAATCTTCTTAGAGAGATTTCAAGAGAGTGTGAACCATTGAAGCCTGACTGAAATGTGGAGATAGTACACATTCTTTGGAATAAACTCCCTTATGAATTAAGGAAAATCTCAAGGCCACCTGTGTTTAAAACTCATTTAATTCAGCACCTCTGGACAGTTCTAAACGACCTTATAACATCTTCTGACAATTGAACAATTATGTCGTCCTCGTTTCACTCAAATTAAACAATATACATATACATTACTTCTCTACCAATACCCAGGATTCCTAATATCAACCTAAAACCATGATGCCCTATATCTACTTAAACTTTCACGATGATCCGACATACAAACTTTGATAATAATAGGGGGGGGGGGGATAACGTATTTTTTTGTTTTTTTTTGTTTTTTGTTTTTTTCAAAAAACCAATTCTACCTAATAAACAAAAAAAAACAAAAAAAAACAAAGAATTGTTTTTGGCTATTTCACATGAGATAAGGGTTAGATAAGGTTGACAGCACTGTAACACAAATAGACACGATAGTAATGAAACTTGAAGCGACAGTAAAATTAACAATTAAAGAATACGGTCTGTTGTTTTCACGAATTCCGAAATACAAATTCAGTAATATGAGGATTCTTCAGTTTTTGAAATTTTAGATAAGAAGGCGGAACATAATTTCAATTACTGCATCCACAGAACAGTCAATTCAACTATAATAAGGTCACATTAATGCCTCAAAACAAACACCGTACATATTGCTTGGTTTTAAGATCGAAGATCCACACTGTGACACCTTCACTGTTGTGGATTCGGCAAGCACAAGAAACTGGTGTCAGATTCTTAGACATAAACCGGACAGTACCTCGTACACGGATATTTGTCGCACGTCCTCTAACGCACTTCTTCGGGACTGTAACATCTCCTCGATTGAGGGCCTCATTACAGCATTTGGTCGGGTCCAAATATTCTGAAAAAGCAGTATCTTCAAAAAGACGCCTTCTTGATTTGGTCGCAACTCTACCCTTTCTAGATTGATTATTGAAGCGGATTCCACCAGCATTCAAATATAGTCAAGGCAGCTGGCCTAATGGGGTATTAGCAGTAGTTGTGGAATCTTCCTCATGCACCGGGTCGTCATGAGACATATCCTCTTCCTCACTGAAGTCATCCTCCTCCCCGTCATCCTCCTCCCCGTCATTCTCCTCCTCCTCCTCGTCGATTCTTCTCCGTTTTCTCTGTGGGGCGTCGGAAACATCGTGATTAAAAAAGGGAAGTCCTGCTTTTTTGATGTCTGCCAAGCAGTCCCTGGTTCCCTGGTTCAATGCATTAAGGAGGATGAGTAGGAGGACTGAGGAGGGTAAGAAGGAGGAGGAGAAAGCATTTAAATGTTATTTCCGTAACAGTTTTTGTCCGTTTATGTCCGTTCTAATTTTTGTCTGTTTTGAAAATATAGGGTACCAAACGGACAAAAACGGACACAAAACCTTTTTTGGTTTTTTTTGTTTTTTTTGTTTTTTTTGTTTTTTTAGGTTTTTTTGCTTTTTTTCCCTTTTTTGTTTTTTTGTTTTTTTTGTTTTTTTGTTTTTTGTTTTTTCCAAAAAATTAATTCCACCTAAACAAAAAAAACAAAAATACGTTATCCCCCCCCCCCCCCCCCCCCCCCAATAATAACGAAACAATACTTTACTATCAAAACGAATTATGATTAACCTCGAGCGGCTTTACAACTAAACACCTCTGCACAATTTCACTGTCATTTTACTGATTAAAGATCTGTGCGCATTCCTGGCATTAATCTCGCGAATTATGTATTTTTTTGTACTCTACAATCCCGTACAAATGCCACAAATCCTTAATCAGTAATTATAATCTCTTGTTATAATAGATAACGATATTATATATTTTGATAATTGAAAGTCTTTGTTATCTTTAAATTAACTATATCTAAATATCAAATAAATATAATATGTAATTAATAAAATATGTTTTATAAATTGTGTTTATAATTATGGTACATTGTTATTATATTTATATTTTAGGCTGTAACCTTATTAGTCCAATGGAATAAACCTAGCATGCCTTGGTTGCAGCATCGCTTCACTTATAATAGGTGCATATAGGCCCCGATGTAATTGCTATGACCAGTTTACTGGTCAACTGGTGTTTCGCAGTTTCGATGTCCCTAATTTTGTTTACACTCGGTCACTTGTCAAGGCATGTAAGGTCATTCGGCGAATTTTCTTTGAAATAAAATGATGTATTTGTAAACATTTTGAAAGTTTATTGATACAAAAATGTATTGCTTTGACGTCTGATAGCGATGAGTGAATTTAAGTGTTCGCTGCTGTTAGCTGATTGGTTAACCGGTGCCATTTGACAAAATAAAACTTTTAAATTTGTGCTTTAATGAAATGTCCGGAACAGTTGACTAAAAGATAAATTAATTCGCTTTGAAACACTCAATTAAAGCGTTTTGCATGTTCGATGAAAGGTTCAATGTACATGATCTGAACTTCAGTTCAAGAGACCAAACACTAACAAGTCCCAAAGTAAGTCAAAATAATTGCTAAATTGAGTTATGATCGACTGTACTAACCATCAGATTCTTCAACTCCGAGAACTCTCCGTGCCTGAGGGAACGGATCTTTCATTATTTTGTAAACAATTTCTAAAATGTAACCTTAAGAAGAAGAACCTTTTTGAAATGTAACCTTAAGAAGAAGAACCTTTCTAAAATGTAACCTTAAGAAGAAGAACCTTTCTAAAATGTAACCTTAAAAAGAAGAACCTTTTTGAAATGTATCCTTAAGAAGAAGAACGTTTCTAAAATGTAACATTAAGAAGAAGAACGTTTCTAAAATCTAACCTTAAGAAGAAGAACGTCTCGAACTTCAGGAGGAAGCTCACTGCCACGATATTTCTGGACGGCCTTTACAGTATCAACAAGGTGAAGATGGTGTACTTGTAGCAGTGATTCATCTTGGATCGTGAGTAGGGGATCTGACAGAAAATAGCAGGTGTTAACAATGGGATATTAGTATTCAGTATTCAGTATTGATATCCAGTAGTGATAGTCGTAGTCGTCCCGAATATTAACTAAGGATTTTGTATAAGTTTGACAGATAATGTGCCGAGAGATAATTGAAATTAATGCAGTATGATATCGGTACGAGTAACCTGGGGAGAAGGGTTTCTCCGCTGAAAGAGGATTAGTCTCAAAAGGATCGCTGAGGTCTTCAGTCCAAGCTACATGACCACGCAAACTCAGAACCTCGGCCAAGTCTTTACCATCGGACAACCTAACCCACACGGGAGTGAACCCATCTTGATGTTCCCCTGGAACAACCCTCAACTCCTCATCTCGGAGAATGTTCTCGAAATCCTGCATAACCCGATCTGAGTGCTCCTCTGGACAGGAGACGCTCTGGAGACGGACCTGAAAATAAATTTTAGTATCGCACCTAGTGGACCACTCTTTTAGTGACATTTTAGTAAGCTTTCGGAATAAACGTTTCCCATGGTAATTAAGTTCCGCTAACATATAATTACAAAACTAAGCGATAGGAAATGTCAATGACTTATCTCTCAAGTAGGAACTAGATTAAAATATTAATAATGAACTGAAGAACAAACCCTTCAACTTGGCAATTGTAAATTATTAAACTGGACTTTAACAAATAAACTTGCTTATCACCCTAATTACTTGCTAATCACCTGGTGTGCTTTACCCGGTACACCGTGGAAAGTGGGCAGGGCTCTCAAACAGGCCCGGTTAGTGGCGATCACCTCACCATAATCCACCAGTTTTACCCGGACATCCTCATCTCCGTGCACGGACACCACCTCCCCTCTCCTCCACTCCTGGTAACCCTGGTAACATGCCACCAGACCCCCCACATAGGGCACCACCCCTACGGTACCAGGTGACAAGGGTCCGGAGTTTCCCTGAGCTGGTTCTCCTAGCAGAGCTGCCAGGGTTGTGTTGATGAGGGTTAGGAGGGGCTCTTGTTGGGTACTTCGGATGTAGAATTCTAGGGGGCTGGTTCCCGAGGAATATTTGTAGAGAGCAGGGGTTAGATGTGGTTGCAGGGGTAGCTTCTTGTCTGCGGAAAAGTGAGGCTTAGTGGTGTGGGATTTTCTGATTTATTTAAAACTCAATCCAAATACTGGACACTGAGGTTAAAATTAAATGCGATTTTATGAACAACTTTTCTGATCGACAGGTACTTACTTTTATTCATAGATTCATTCTGGTAAGATGAAATCCATTGAAAGATTTTGTCGGTGAGACTTTCTATCAGGACTTCTTTCATTCGTGGCATACTTCCGCACAACTCGTCAATAACATCTTTATACCAGTCTGAGAAGAATGGAAATAAGCGGAAAATTGTCACAAAACTTAGTGAGGGGCGGTTCGTGAATAAAAAGAGTTAAACATATTGGAATTTGGATCTAAAGAGGATAGCTCCAGAACAAACATGACCCATCTTTAGGGTAGTGATTGTTGAGAATAAAACCCACTTTCAGGGTAATGATTTTTAACAATAACACCTTGAATTACCTTTAGGGTAATAGTTATTGACAATAGCTCCAGCCAGACTGCCCATACCATCCTGATCAGCAGTCCCAGTAACCTGGTCCACCAGCCTGCACACCTCCTTCAGAGACACCTGCTCCGTGTTATCCAGGTAGGACAGCAGGGTCATCAAGGTGGTGTTGTAGGTGGGCTGGTAGGTGGTGGTGGCACCCTCACTTTCTGAGGACGGTTCTGGGGTTTTACCAAGAGGTAGAGATAGGTTAAACACTTTTAATGTGGTATTCATTCAGTGCTTATCATAGAATAGTAGCTTAATATCGGTTGTTGTGCAGTGGTGCCTTCTAATGAACAATTGATTTACTGCCAAAAATCATACATTCTACACACTTCAGTCCTAATAGTAACACCGATAATGATTTTACCATGCCAGCTGTTTCACCTAAAAATATCTTAAATAGCAATTAGTAATTACCAGGAACTATCCTAGAACTTTCCATGAGCATTCTCAGTTTGTTCTGTCCCTCGGGTCCCTTGAGAGAACCGTACTCTTTAGGGAGCAGGTCCTTGAGCGGCTCAATGATGTCACGTAGCTTGATAAGGAACTCGGAGTTTGTGCTGTCTTTCTCTATCACGAAATCTCTCAATATACCGATCTGAAACAAGAGTGGGTGTTAAGTTTACAAGAGTGGGTGTTAATGTTTTGAAAAGGGGGGATTTTATCGCCATTTTTGTCTTATCGATCGACAAAACGTCGATACATCTCTGTACCAATAATGGTAGGATTCATTAATTGGGCTGAAGCTCCCTGATCCCCACCTTGCTTTCGTTCTCATCTCCAAAAAAATTGTGCATACCGTACTCAGCCATTCTCCTTACACTACAGTCATCTTCTACTGCCAACTCATGATTGTTAATTACTTTTGCCAACTAATCAAGGTAAGCCACGTGATAGTTCCACTTTTATATGATTCACAGCTAATTTGCCTTTAATCAGCGCGACAATAGCGGTGAAAATTAACTGAAGCTAAAGTATTTATATTGAAATTAGTCTTCGCAGAGCTTAAACAGTAGGCGGAGGTTATTTTGTTCTTTGGTAGACTGGCGTGCCATATTAAACACCAAACTGATTGTACTCACTGTTCTGTTGGTCGAATCCGCATGAAATGGAAGGATTTCTATCGATCTTACGAAAGTGCTCTCCTACTATTGCTTGAAATCTTACAAAGGCGCTCTCCTGTTGTTTCTTGAAATTAAATTAAAATATTCTCACACGTCTCCAACCATTAATTGGGCAACCCTCAGCATTGTTTTACAAATTGTACTGACTGTTTATTTATAGATAAGACAGAATGTTGAAACCCACAAAACAATTCGTCGATAAAATATGTCGACAATTCGACTTGCTTGAGTGATCAGTTTGTCATTTACCGAGCAATTTTTTGTAACTTTCCCAAAATTTTGACCTTGATCTTTGACGTGCAATGAAGCATTTTGCTTGTAACTGTAAGTAACTTGTTATCATTTTTGGCTATATCATCTTTTAGTATAGGAGATACGTTTGAGTCGCATGTCCGATTGTCAATTTACTCTAGGCCTACGCTACTCTTTTATATGTTCCTCATTTTAATCTTATCTAAAGTAAATATGATTACTGTCACTGTTATGTTTAATAACAACATAATATGACATGCATATAATTCTATGCAACTTAAAGCGTTATAATGTTCTGTCTGTGGATAGCAGGTCTGTTTTGCCTATTGATATAAACATTAAACAGTGCTGTAATAACACGGTTCCACCAAGCTTCCTGGCTTCACGTCTTGTTAGAATAGTCTTAAAAGTTAAAACTCTCCAGTAAGTTTTACTCTTTTGGGCCTGTTACTTCTATAATATCATTTCTATGGTTGCACCAATTTAAACATCAGACACACATAGTTACTGTCTTAGAGTCTTCGGAAACAGTTTGGAGAATGCAATACAATGCTATAAATAGTTACTGTTTTAGGACTCTGATTTGAATGCCGTAGAACGTGCCGTAGAATGCCGTACAACGTGCAAGACCACTCCTGTTCTGGAAATAACGGGACGGAAAGCTGCTACTTCAGATATATCAATGTGAGTAAACATCATGTTTCATTAGATCACATGTGGCAACAATACAATCAGCGTGGCAACAATACAATCAGTATGTCCCTATTTAATATTTCCCTTAGATTTATAAAACTTGCCAGCCCTAATATCTAATCTTCATCTTGATGTGAATTAAATTCTTTATCAAACTGTTAAACAGTAAACTTAACTCAAACAGGGCGGAGTCTTAACCGGGATAAGTGTCATAGGTTTCCTTCTAAATGCAGCAGAGATATACTTCCTGAGCTACAATATGGTGGCTCTGTGTAAAACCCAGGTATTGTTTTAATTATTCAGGCTACCAGTGGTGGCTTTTAAAGTCACAGTCATCATAACAACTATCAGGTATCAATTGTTGACAATCAAAACTATCAATATAACGATTATTGAGATATCTCTTTTCTGGTATATACCAAGCATATCGTCTGTTCACACTTGTACGCAGCTAGATATTGAATATCCCTCAGAAAATATTCCTGCTTAACGTGGCTGTAAATGATCTGCTCATGTCAGTTGCTGGAATGTTCAGAGGTCTTGGTGTCATAAGTCCTGTTTTCCTGGACAACTCAGAGGATGGTGTCAATGCTTTCTGTCATACCTATGCGATATTCATGAACTCGGTCACGTGAGTTCATTCAATGAACTCAGAATTTTGATTCCTGCAGTTAAACTGTTCGACTGCAGAAAACACAGTTCTGCACAGCAAAATTGATGATTGTTAGTAAAAGTGTTCTTTGTATAACAGATGTTGAAGTTGTTCCGCTACATTGTCTTAAATATTGTATTTTTGAAGTACTAAGCGATAATAAATACCAAGGCAATATTTAAAAGAAACTGACACACTCCTTAAACGATGTTGTTGTTGTTGTTGTTGTTGTTGTATTTAAAAGACACCAATACACTCCTCCTCCTCCTGCAGGTCTGCGTGTATGCTTGTCCTCCTACCACTAACAATTGACCGCTTCCTTGCTATAGTGTTCCCCTTGCATCACAGATACCTTATAACTAACGAGAGGAGCAGAGTCCTTGTCATGGCAACATGGCTTCTTCCCGTCTTCTTACTGATTTTTGACACTTTCACTTTCCTGCTCGGACAAAAGAAGGTAACCTTCTACTTTAAATTCAGTGTTTCTATCATACTTTTATCTTAGTCATATTTTCAGTGTTTCTATCATACTTTTATCTTAGTCATACTTTTAAAATCGTTCTGGTAACAAAATGTGGAATTTGAGCTAATTCAAGTTATAACCTTTTAACAATTGGAATATGTATCCGTTTCAGATTGTCTTCGACCCAAAATACCACCGCTGTGTAAGCAAAGACAAGGTGGAATCTGCCGTGGTACAGGTTCTAGCAATCATCCTCCCACTTATCATAATTCCCTGTATGTACACCATAATGCTGGGTACCATTTGTCACCACAAAGTTAAGTGCAAGAGGTTCTTCTTAACTGCCACTGCTATTGTGGTTACTGGCCTTATAGCCTACCTACCCTCAGCACTTGCCAGCATGTTCGATATTCCAATGAGCTACGAGTTTTCTCAGGTGGCTACTGTCACGTTATACTATTCCAGTTCCAGTGTTAATCCGCTTGTTTACTTCTTTTTTCACCCTAAAACTAAGGACGCTATTACTGTAGCATCAGCAGGAAATGGACTTGTAGTACCGTCTAGAAGTTGTGCAGCAAGTCCAGCACATAGTCCAGCCATGGGGAGGGCAATAAGACTTGAAACTTTAGCGTGTAAAGAGGCAATATCAGTGTTTGATAAAGTTTAATGGACACTATCATGAAACAGTCTGACAGTTAATCATGCAGTTCATAACTTTATGTAGAATGATAGAGTTCAGAAAAGCAGGATATAACAGAGATGATATGTAAGATGTAAATCCTCATTTTGAGGGATTATCATTTATCTAAGTATATTTTATGATATATCATTACAATTTGATACGTTATTTGCAAGGTCAAACGAGATATTCTTTTAGGTACTGCTCTTTTAATTTTTGCTCAGCCAACCACAGTAAAACTCCGCTTTACCGCGGAGTTTGGGGAAAGGAAACAGCCGCTGTAAATCGGGGTTTGCGGTAAATCGGAATTTTGTTTATTCGCATTATGCAATATGCATGTTAAATGTTAATAATGATTGTTAAACCATATTTGTGGAAAGGAAATGGCCGCGGTATATCGGGGTTTGCAGTAAATTGAGGTATTATTGTATGTAAACGCCACCGCCAATTATTACTACTAACTCATCTGTAATCATGTGTTCATCAAACCTTTCAATCTCTTAATCAAATCGGTGTGTTTCCTTGTATGCACTTAATGCTATTTAAGTTCAGAGAGGGGGTTCACCCTGATTTTTTTGTGAAACTTGGTTTCGAGATAGCAGTTGACCAACAAACTATGACCAGTGACCAAACTTTTGAGGGGGTTCCGGACCCCAACCGCCAAACGGTGCCCGCGGGGCAGCCACGCCCATATTTGGTCCAAATCAGGCCCAATTTAGCCAAATACCCTGAACATGCCCAAAACCCAGATTTTAGGTGCTCTACTTGTAGCTAGTGGTCCCCTGAACTCGTATATGAATTTTCATCAAGATTGGACAAAAAAATGACTGAGTTATGAGCTAAAAACTATATGCCCATATTTGGGCATACGCACGAAATTTGATCGATTTTGGCCCATAAATTGGTCAAATATCAATATTTTTGAATGAAATTAACTTTATATGAAAGGTAAGCCTAAACTACACATTCTCTATGATTATCAGCTCAATATCTACCTAACTGTGGATTCTGTGTTCAAATAATCGCAAAAAATGAACAAAATCGCCCATATTTCAGTTCGCGATATTTGCAAAAGTGACTTCGCTCAAAACAATAGAACTCAATAGGGTTTCAATATTTTTTCATGAAATTTTCAGAATCAACGTAGAATCGCCTCATGACCTTAAGTTTTGTATTAGAATTTTGAGTTAGGCCTTTAAAAAAATTTGGCGGCCAAATTCTGAAAAATGCCCGGCAAATTTTGGAATTTGGCCGCCAAATTTTTTTAAAGGCCTAACTCAAAATTCTAATACAAAACTTAAGGTCATGAGGCAATTCTACGTTGATTCTGAAAATTTCATGAAAAAATATTGAAACCCTATTGAGTTCTATTGTTTTGAGCGAAGTCACTTTTGCAAATATCGCGAACTGAGATATGGGCGATTTTGTTCATTTTTTGCGATTATTTGAACACAGAATCCACAGTTAGGTAGATATTGAGCTGATAATCATAGAGAATGTGTAGTTTAGGCTTACCTTTCATATAAAGTTAATTTCATTCAAAAATATTGATATTTGACCAATTTATGGGCCAAAATCGATCAAATTTAGTGCGTATGCCCAAATATGGGCATATAGTTTTTAGCTCATAACTCAGTCATTGTTTGTCCAATCTTGATGAAAATTCATATACGAGTTCAGGGGACCACTAGCTACAAGTAGAGCACCTAAAATCTGGGTTTTGGGCATGTTCAGGGTATTTGGCTAAATTGGGCCTGATTTGGACCAAATATGGGTGTGGCTGCCCCGCGGGCACCGTTTGGCGGTTGGGGTCCGGAACCCCCTCAAAAGTTTGGTCACTGGTCATAGTTTGTTGGTCAACTGCTATCTCGAAACCAAGTTTCACAAAAAAACCAAGTTTCACTTAAAATAAGTCTGAAAAGGACAATTTCAGCTTTTTTAATTTTTTTGACTTTAAAAATTTATAACACACCAGCCTTTTTAGATACGATATCAAAATTTTACACATACCTTGAAATAGATGTGAATAAACAGCGAGCAAAATTTCAACCCGATACCGCAAGAAATGGTTAACTTATAGCCTCTCCACGAAACAAATTGTGTTTTTCAGAAAATTCCACTCTAACCAGGAAATGCTCGATTACAAAAATGTATATTCTCAAAATAATTTTTTTAAATGTGGAAACGGTGCGCTAGAGGGTCACTGAACTGCCTATGAGGTCATTTGGGTTGGACGGCACTAACCACTGTTTTGGTGTATGCCCCCTTAACATGTTACCTGCTTAACTTAAGAGCAGGAAACGTTGTATTCATAGCCTTCTGTGTGTATTGTGGCCAATATTAAAACAGGCAGTGCAAGTTTAACATAATTTTATTATGTAGTTTTGAGTTTAAATCGCTGCCGCCGCCTACAACATATTTCCAATTTTAATCAGGCATTAGAACTATCTGTATCTTGCAGATAGATAATAAATTTAACCAAAGACCTATCAAAAGTCAGACGTTTTCACTACAACGCATTTCTCCATGCGGTGGAACTATTGTAGTATTGTGCGTTAGTGTTACTGTAATGCTGTAATACCATCTACAACGATGGTTCAATGACATTCCAGAACGTTCTCCGCTGTGAAGCTCTGGACGTTACCCTTGGCAACCCTTCGGCCTGTGATCTCATCTCATCCTGGCACATCTCAGATAGCCCGTCTCTTTCCGACCACTCCCTTATAAACTTTACCATAAACCTTCATCGTACTCCCTTTTCTCCCTCTCCCTCTCCCCCAAGAAGACGAGTTATAAAACAAAACACCACTGATGCAGCTTCCTTTCAAGAACACCTAGCGGACCTGATTACCTCCTTCTCTAAACACCTCTCTGCAGAATGCACAACAGTCAAGGAACTCAATGATAAGACGGAACTTATTAACACCATTATTCACAAAGCCGCTAAACTCTCACAATCGCATTACTTCATTTCCTCATCAGCAACAGCAAAGAATTTGAAATCTCCTTGGTGGACCAAAGAACTAAGGATTGCTCGAAACAGGGTTAGGCGATGCTGGAACAGATGGAAAAGATCAGGTGCGCTGACCGATCTAGCGTCTTATAAAAAACACAATAACAAGTACGTCAAACTAATAAAGAAAGCCAAAAGTACTAGTTGGCAAAAACACTGCTCCAATACATCGTCCTCTCGCCAAAAGTCAGCTAACCTCATCAAACGATTGAAACAGAGCAAAACCTCCTTGTCATCTATAAAAAAGGACAACGGCTCCTTCACTCAAACTCCCCTAGAAACATTATCTGCTATCACCAGCAAGGACACTATGTCGAGTAACCCCTCATCCCAGTCCTCTCGAACGTTATACTGTCCTAATGTATCTCAGTCCTCCAATCAACCCTCTCCTTCCGAACTTGCTTCTCTTATCTGTACAAAGAAGAGAATCGATAAAGCCTTCTCCTTCCTCACTAATAAGAAAGCCCCCGGTCCTGATAACATCTCTAATAACTTGATAATCCTCTCCTGGCCTCAGCTTAATACATTTTTCTATGATCTTTTTAAGGACAGCCTACGCTTGGGTTTTATCCCCCACTCATGGAATACATCTTCAGGTATCTTTTTGCCTAAACCTGGCAAGAAATTACACTTTCTCGCCCAAAACTGGCGAACTATTAATCTTTGCTCCAGTCTCCTCAAACTTCTAGAGAGAACTGTGCTTCTTTACCTCAACGATGAACTTGACATAGACAAGTCTCTTAGCGACAACCAGTTAGGATTCAGAAAAGGGAGATCTACGGACGAAGCGCTCCACCAGATAGTCTCATTCATTGAAGGCTCACTCTCCAAAGGCCACTTTGCACTAACGTGTTTCGTCGACATTAAGGCAGCCTTTGACTCTATTTCCTTCAGAAGCATCATCACTGCCCTTGAGAGATCAGACATAAACAATCACCTTATCAAATAGATCATTAACCTTTTGGGAAATCGTAAGGTCCTCTTTACATTGAAAGGGGTTTCCCTCATCAAATACATGCTAAAAGGAACTCCTCAAGGCGGGGTACTCTCGCCCCTTCTCTGGAACCTCGTTATCGACTCCCTCCTCGTGTCTCTTACCACATCACTCCACAAACCTGACTTCACACAGGGTTTTGCGGATGACCTAGTCACAGCAGTCACAGGTGACCACCTCCCCACTCTTATTGAACGGATGCAACTCTAGTTAACATTATCAACAACTGGTGTAAAGCCAACGACTTGGAACTGTCTCCCCTCAAGACCTCATTAGTACTCTTTACATGGAAACGGAAGTTTGTCGTAGATACCCCGATAACGATCGATGACCATCCTATCGAATACTCCTCAGATGTACGTTATTTAGGATTGATCCTGGATCAAAAACTGAACTGGAGTAAACACGTCGACCAAATCATCAAAAAAGCTACCTGGTCCCTCCTCGCAACTAGTAGAACTATTGGCAAAAACTGGGGTTACACAACAAACACAGCACGGTGGATCTATAATTCAGTTGTAGTACCAGCTGTGACCTACGGATGTCACGTTTGGGGAATTAACCCTAAATCACACATTAACGCAAAACTGTCCAAAGTCCAGTCCCTTGCTTGTCGCACAATAGTCCACTGCCCTATTTATACGTCTAGAAGAACCATGGAAGTTACCACAGGTATCCTGCCACTCCAAAGCGAGATTAAAAAGACTGCCTGCTCGACCCTTTTCCGTCTGCAAGGTCACCAAAGGTTCAACCTAGTCCACAACCCCAGAACAAAATTCCAACCGCATTCATCTACCTACTCCGATTGCCTCACACCTAGTATCGAACATTGGGACATCACCCGTCCAGTGAGATTTAAGACTCCGATGTTCATCGCAAATTTGGCCTCCGAACAACAATTGAACGAACTCATCTCCTCCCACAAGACGGTAACAGATCGATACCACTTCTGCTGCTTTACTGATGGATCCCGCCTCAATAACAAAACAGGCTCAGCACTTGTGGTATACTCCATGCATGACGTAGACCCCTTAGCTACATTCAAATGGAGACTGGATGACCACAACACCGTTTTCCAAGCCGAAATGATGGCCATTAGAGAAGCTTGCGCTTGCCTTCGCTCCCTGCCCTGTCAGAACGCATCAGTAGCCATCTTCACAGACTCACTTTCTGCAGTTCATGCCCTATCTGCCGACGCCTCGTCTAGCCCATTATGCATCGAAACAAGAAAAGAACTAGATATGCTCACATCATTTTGCTCTTCTGTTTCCCTAACATGGATAAGAGGACACTCAGGTATAAGAGGAAACGATCTGGCTGACACTCTTGCGAAGGAAGGGACCACCTGCAGCTCCATTAAAACAGTACCTCTTCCCGTAAGCCATTACAAGACGACACTGCGTGATAACAGCTTTACCTCCAGAGTCAACAACTGGTCTGACTCCACTTCCTCTAACCCTCTACTCTCCCTACTTACCCACTACTCCTTACCACAGCACATTAAATTCTTCAGGTCTCTTAACAGGCGTAACTCTCGCATTATTACTGCTTTTCTGGATAACCGTGCACCACTTCAAGCCTTTCTGAACAAAATAGACGACACGATCAACCCTAATTGTTCGTACTGTTTCTCTGGACGCCAAGACAATTACCACGTTCTCTTTTTCTGCCCAGCCCTGGAGTTCGATCGGCTACAACACCTTGGCTCCTCTCCTCACCTAGCAGATTTTAACAGCATCTCACCCCATTCTTTACTCAAGTTCCTCCTTAGCATTCCCCTTTACCTGAGATTCGCAGAGTGACAATGTTTTGACATTACTTATGTTTACCTTGTGTTCATTTATATTATTACTCACTAAACCATTAGATACCCCACAACTATCACTTGCTAAACCTCATCTCTTATCCATCATGTAATTGCGCCTATGATCCTACCACCTCCCACAACAAGAGTTTGTAACCAGCAACGTGGTCAAAGGACTCACAGAATCTCAACAACACGGAAGATACTCTCTTCTATTCTCAAACCACAGGTAAGTCAGGCAGTGGTTCACACTCTGTTGATATCTCACTAGTGAGATTTATGGTTTCTCACCTTTCTTAAAGTCGAGTGTGTCCCACAACCAAGCACTCTGCCTAGAAGTCCTACATTATGTAATTTTATATAATGATCTGGACATAAGTGGCAAGTAGCTCTTGAAAACAAACAAACAAACAAACAAACAAATACTGTAATGCTCTGATAATTCGTTTATAATTATAATTATACCGTTTATTTGTGAGTTCGCGTCTAAGTCGACCGTTTTGGCCTTATTGTGTTTGTTAAAGCAACACTTCTCTTAGCTATAAACTCTCTAAAATGATGACTATTTCCATTGCTTAAAATAATTTGTATTTTGTAATCACTGTTTAAACTTAATTAATTTACCCAACTATTGTATTTATCACTAGATATGTGGAACAACTCTGACTTCTCCAACAGTACCCTATTCGGGGACCACAACAAGGGTGGACGCTACATCTGGACTGTCTTCCTAACATTCGCTCTTCTCTCATCCCTAATCGGAGACACAACAATCTGATAGCGTCCATCAAGTACAAGGCCTTCAAGTTGCACAAGCTCATAGTTGTGATTATCCAACACATTGCAGTGGCAGATCTCCTGGTGTCCACTACGTTTCTCTTCCCCAAGGTGGTGTCCCAGATAGCTGGAAGGTGGGTGTTTGGTGGGCTCCAGTGCAATATATCCCCCTATCAGACTTACTACGCTGCTGGGCTGGGTATACAACTGATATGTGCTATGACCACTAGTAAGGTCTTCATCCTTAAGTTTCCGCTCAGGTGCCTGTCGTTTTCGGGAAGGAGAGCTCATGTTGTGTGTGCTGTTTTGTGGGTTTTAGCTGCAAATGTTCCTGTTTCATTTTTACTCGTTCAAAAGAGTGATGTGTTTTTTGACTACAGGATTTATACATGCGATTATGGTTTCTCGGCCGACTCATGGACCTGGTTAAAACCACTGACCTTTATCCTCTTCATGGTCCTCCCCAACGTTGTGGTTGTAACAACCACAATATACTTACTGGTATTTGCCCGGTCAGTGGCTAAAAGAGGCAGGAAAAGTCTGAAATGGCAAGGAATAACCACAACCGCCTTAACAGGAACTGTATACTGCGTCTCTACACTACCATACGCTATCTTTCGTATAGGAGAAACTATGATCAACACAGATAGCAAGGCAGAGAGCTTCTTCCATACTCACTATCTTAGTCTGGCTAATGACTTTCTCTTTCTAAACACTATCAGTAACATTTATATTTACTCTTTGACTGTGGCTAGTTTTAGGAGGTTTATTATGTCCTGTATTCGGCCTGCCAACAAGCGGGTACCTTTAAGGAGACTTCCCACAAGAACTACTATTCTTTTCGGTAAATTTACTCTGTTTTTAATAAGTTGTGGTGCACCTTCCCCTGCTTTTTTTCTTTTTTTAAAAACTTTAAAATGTTTTTAAACCGCGAAAATCAATAGAAATACACAAAAAATGACGTCAAAACTACCTGCAGGAGCTCACACAAACGAGGAAGAAATAGAGATAAAGCAAGAAAACACAGATACTCGACAGTTTTCAGTGTAAAGTTCACAATCAAGAATGGAAATTTGCTGCTCATCTACCAGCGGACCAGCAAGATATCCATCATTTATATTGGTATATAATATTAGATATACCTATATATATAGGTATTGGGCCTTTCCAATGAAGACCAGCAATTAAATGTAATTGGACATCAGAATAAATTTATAACACGAGAAATTTTATTCATGTTTATTAAATATTTTCAGCCTGTATAAACCCTATTACTAACTTATGTTAATTTGTATAATTGTCTTCTTAAGGGGCACGTCATTATTACGTCACTATTACGTCACTATTTATACTCCAAATATTGTAACAAGATAAAAAATACTCACGTTTGACCGAATAAAGTCATCCCAGTCAGCTTCCAACTCAGGCTCTCCTTCGTCCATTACGTCGAAATGGCTCTTAACAAGCTTCTCAAACAGCTGCAACATCATGTCTCTTGTGGTGAGAGCGGTGGGTATTGAGTGCCGGTACAGCTCGTACACCATGTCCCGTACAACTGAATGGGAGCTGGATACTATCTAATATCTGGATACTATCTAATATCTGGATACTATCTAATATCTGGATACTATCTAATATCTAAATAAACAATTTTATATGCAGTGCATTGTTGATCAGATTAGGAATAACTGTATAAGCGAGGATGTATGAGCAAAATATAAACAAAATATGACATTAAAAATTTGTCACGAAGTCTCTAAGTCCATATAAAAACTTTGACGATGCAGGACAGCAATATCATCATAGTTGTTGAGTGCCAATGGATCTACCAGAAGTCCAAGTCTCTAAGTCCAAATATATGTAAACTTAAGCCACAATTTACCGGTGAACTGGTTGATTGTGATCCTCCAGGAGGGTGTTGAGAACATGCTGCTAACTAGATTCATCAGCAGGATGCACAGGTCCTCTCCAAGACTCTGTAGCCTTTCGCATACTGCTCCGATGAAGGCTGAATAACGGGAACAAAGAGTTTTAGCAGAGTAACAGGAACTTAAAACTAAGGTTAACACTATTTAACATACTATCTAGTCACTGGGAGTACTTTGCAAGTGAGAACACTGAGTTTATTCTTGGCCACTCGGTATTTTAATAGTTAGTCGAGACAAATTTATTGTTTACTGTAGGATCTGGAAGAGCTTATGAAATCGAAAGAGAAACTCCACAGCAGTTAAAATGTATTTTAAAGTTTTAATTAGTAAGTATACATACCTGGATCTGAATTAGCCATGATGATGTGTTTGGACAGTATCTGGTTAATAACAGAGGGATGAATATCCGGCCACCCCACCATCGCCTCACTATAAAAGTTAGCTAACTTCTCCAGATACTGTGCATCACCTGTAACTGCCCGGAACAGCGGGCTACCGTACAGTGTGGCATCGAAATCTTCCACCAAGACCGAATCTGAATGTTTTGTATGTTAGGACAAGGTTTTTGGAATTTTTTATTGGTTTTGGGTAAGGTTTCTTTCGTGCGATATCTTATATTTTACAAAAATGTACATCTATATTACAATGTAGATAATGTCAGATTAGCGACATACTAAAAGTAAATGAAATCCAAAGAAAAATTGATAACCAGTGAAGGAGTTCAAAACAAAAATTATCAATACCGGTTATTAAGAAGAGTGAAAAAGGATCATGCCAATAGCTTCCATAAAATAGAAAGCTTTTATAAACTTATCAAGTTTTTCCAAGAAAATATTACTCTATGTTTTGTATGATTCGATCACCCATATTATTATTAATGCCCTCTCACAATAAGTAATATTACAGGTTATTTCGTTTAGTTTCTGAAGATGTGTTTATTACAAAGATTCTATCCCACTGTGCTGGCAAGTGAACATTTTTGTGGGATTCGTGATGTTTTATGCTTATTCATGACTATGAGCAATAACAACCTTTTGTTCAATTACATTTTTATTTTGTATGTTCCGTCACCTGGCCTAAAGACTGAGATATAGCTACGTAATCAATTTAGGATTGTCGTTAAGGAGGTGCAATTAATTAACGCTTTATTTGATAATTATTCGCTAGCTGCTTTTACTGTATGAATGCAGATTTATGGCTTAGTCCAATAAAATGCGCCTGCAAACGAATTTGCGAGGTGTCTGCAATATTTCTAATAGCAACGCTTCCAGTTAATTTCGCAGCAGGAAAAAATACCAAAATTACTTATTTTAAATTGAATTGTGCAATAGGTTGTAATATTTAAAATTTGTTTTCATATGTAATAATATTTTGATAGTTAATCCATGATATGATGGCGAGTCTTTAGTCAAGGTACATTCTTATAAGTTTTATAAGCTTATAATAATAACATTCTTAGAAGTAAGATGTATAAATAAAGTACGACAAGAACGTTTTGAGCCAACAACAAATTCTAATTCCACCAGCCCATCAGTAGTTATTGTAACAGTAGTAATGGGTGGGCGACAATTGACCCCCCAACAATTAACCCCCCGACAATTGACCCCCCGACAATATAATTTAATACTATTAACCCTGACCCTGACCCCGACCCCGACCCCGACCCCGACCCGGACCCGGACCCTGACCCTGACCCTGACCCTGACCCTGACCCTGACCCTGACCCTGACCCTGACTCTGACCCTGACCCTGACCCTGACCCTGACCCTGACCCTGACCCTGACCCTGACCCTGACCCTGACCCTGACCCTGACCCTGACCCTGACCCTGACCCTGACCCTGACCCTGACCCTGACCCTGACCCTGACCCTGACCCTGACCCTGACCCTGACCCTGACCCTGCCCTGACCCTGACCCTGACCCTGACCCTGACCCTGACATTACCCTTATAACCCTCCAAAAGGAAAGCCAACCTTGTCACGTACCAAATTCAATATTTTTAGTTTTCTTTTCTTTCCGCGTGAGTCTTGTATTATAATTGTCTGAATTATTTCGGTAATGTGGATACATAGTCTTTTATTGCTGTAAAATCTATTAAGGTAATTATACAAATCATGTATCAAAGTAAAATCCCGATTTACCGCTGATATTGCCGTCTATAATACCCAGTGACTCTATCTAATGGTAATCAAGTTTAATGATATCGAATCCTCATTTTGAATCGTAATAATGAAATGAAAAACGTAAATATCTAACTCGATACTGTACCATGGCATAATGCCGAGGACTCTCCTTAAAAACTTCATAGCTCGAGTTTCAGAAAATCTGTTTATCTCGAATAAAGTAGTAAAATCCAAACCGAGCTCGGGTAGAATCATTAAGGGTTCTAGCAGTTACCGTACGTGTAAAAGCGTCCGCTCTTAGATTAAATTTTCCGATTTACAGATATAATGTCTACTTTTATTAGTTTGTAATCAGTTAAGTAATTAAAAGACATATCACGCGATACACACAGCCCTCCTTAGTTGTTTATAAATTTGGAGTTTAAATGATTTGTGTTTTTTTTTGCGGCTTGTTTCGTCAACTTGTCCACTATCCCTACTTCAATCTTTACGTCATGTCTCAGTCTATGCCAGACATTCAGCACTATATTTTTTCCATAGTTTTAGTCAATTTTAATTTTAGCTACTCGACTTTTGATAGATATGGTTTATTTTTACCACAACCTATTTTGTTCAGAAGATGCCGTTGACATCAAGACTGCTTGGACTATGGCTGTTATTTATGTTAACTGTTCAGAATACTCTATCACGACCATCCAGAAAATTGCGACACCGAATCATCGAACGTAAACAGAATCCTGACTTCGACATCATCAACGACAGACTACGAGTGGAGGGGATGCCTCTATTCCAAGGTGACATGGTCATGGACGAAAACATGATCGCTAGAATCCTGGAGGATAAGTCAGTTCCAAGGAGAGAAAAAAGGAAATTAAACCAACTTTGGCAAGCCTCAGAAAAGCGTCAAGGTAGAAGCAAACGAGCGGCTGTTAAAAGCGAGTACAGGATTTGGGGAGACGGGGAGTTGAAGAAGTTCGAGGACGAGGACCTCACAGGAATGAGTTACGGTGTTATACCCTACGTGTACGATCCACACATGTCAGACTGGAAGCTGGAGATGATCGGCAATGCTCTGAAACAGTGGGAGGACAGAACCAAGGATCCCGACAGTGACAGGTACTGTTTGAAGTTTGTGCCCTGGGCAGGCGAAAAGAACTATATCAGCTTTACAAGCACCAAGGGTTGTTGGTCTAAAGTCGGTAAAAGTGTATCACGTGGGGCACAGACCGTGGCTCTGGGACCCCAGTGTGGTTCTGTGGGTCTCATGGCTCACGAGATTGGGCATGCTCTAGGCTTCTTCCACGAGCAGAGCAGACCGGACCGGGATGATTGGATCCGGATTATTGATGAAAATGTGAGACCGGGGAGAAATTACAACTTTGTGAAGTATGGAGATTATCTGGTTGATACCCGAAACGTAGAGTACGACTACAGCTCGATAATGCACTACAAGACAGATGCGTTCTCCTGGAATGGTAAGGACACAATGGAGCCAGTGAAGGAGCTGGAGGAGGGTGTTGTGATCGGACAGAGGGACGGAGCAAGTGAGAAGGATGTGGAGCAGATCAGGAGGATGTATGGGTGTCCGGGTGTTGTAATGCCAGTCACACAAGCACCTACTACTACACCACCAGAGGTTCTGGATGAGATAGTGGCCCAGGGGAGCTGGACTTGGGACTGGAGAAATGCAGAGTGGATCTGGGTCGTGGAGTGAAGATACTGGGTGAGTCTGGGTCGTGGAGTCAAGAGACTGGGTGATTCTGAGTTTGCACTTGGGTTATCATTACTTGGAGAATCGCGTGATTTTGAGGGAGTGCTGGGAACACTCAAAATTAAGAAATTGAATAACAATGTTATCATTATGATTAACAATTGAATTACAACTTTATACATTTATAATTGTTAATGACACGTATTTTGATAATATTTGATAATGATATAGCTGTAGCAACTATATTTGATTTGATCATTCCCAAATATCTAAATCTCTCGCTATTTCTGTTAAATGAACATAATGAAAGTAAAAATACGGGTATCGAATGAATAACTTAAATTTTCATCGGATAAATAAAATCGTTAGTTTGACCGTTGGTTAGACGTGATGCATGAAGTGATTATCAGCTCAGAGGGTAACATGACTCCTGTCCGACAGCGACTCTTGTCCGACAGCACTATTTTCTTGTGTTTGAAGTGATAACTCAAATTTGGCACATTGAAATTCACCCAAACTTGCACAGATTATTCGTCTTAAAACTATCTTACTATCTGGAAAGTTTTAAGAAAATCGTAAAATGGGATCTCCAGATAGTAGATACCACTGCAAACCACTGATTTAGAGATATTTTTAATTTTTTGTGTTTAAGCCTTAAGGTGATATCTTAAATTTGGCACATAGATATTCGCCCAAACTTACACATATTATCCGTCCTATTATAACCATCATACTTTATGGAAAGTTTCAAGAAAATCGTATGGTAGGATCTGACATAAACTATTGTCCGAAAACCCTATTTTCGGAGTCGGACAGGAGTCGCTGTCAGACAGGAGTCGCCCAATCGTAAAATACTTGATATCTAGACTCGTTTTAAATATAGCTGGTTGCTCTTTCATAGATTGTTTTACAGATGTTTCGTGAACACTCTTTAGTTATCGGCCCAACGTATAATCAGGCTATAAAAAAAAGTTGCGCTGTTGCATTATTGTACCAAAAGGATAAAAATGGATGTGTTTGTTTTAATTTAAAACTTGATCACTCTCATCGATTGGGCGACTCCCGACTCCCGATAATCTATGAAAGAGCAACCAGCTATATTTAAAACGAGTATAGATATCAAATATTTTATTTAGCTCTCAAAATTTCGTATATTTTGCTGCAAGGCTCTTCAGATATGCTATTGTAAAATTTTCAGAGTCAATATAGAATCGTATTTTTATACTCTTGATTAGATTTTGACACTCTTGATTAGATTTTAGATGATTTGATTTGAAACTTTTACAAAATAGCAAATATACAAATGTACAGCAAGTCGAACAAACATATAAAATGGGCCGAAATGTATAAATGCTATAAAGCGTGGGTCAGTGAAACAAGTACAGAGGACAACTTTCAAAACAGGAGTTTTATGGCCGCCCAAAGTCTCAATAACATCACCTCCACCTAGTAATAAAATTATGAAATATGAAAAGTGTGAAACAATCAAATAATAAAATATTCAAAATATATAGTTGTTATCTGTATTGATAACGTCTGAAAATTCTTAAAATAATCATCACTCCTTCATATACTGATCAGTGTCCGAGAGTGTAACTCATGATGACTTCTTATCACGGCTACATACCTTCCCGTACCGGATGTAGTGGTCGAGATGAGTCTGTTCCGCCCTCTTCTTCTTCAGGTCAGTGACCAGATGCTTCCTTGTTGCTCGTTCTTCGCTGGATCTGTCTGGACATATCCATACATCTTTGTGCGTCTCCCTCATGTCAGTCTCCCTGTTTTCATCAGAATCTGATGAACCGCTGTTGAGCTTGGGACGGTGATCTTGACTGGTCGGATAGCCGTACTACCTGGCCTCTTCCAACCGACTCTAGTCGCTTCGAAGTGAGGTTTCTCCCCGATCTCCTCCAAAACTGCGGTAACTAGCGCTGGAAGCTGTTCTTCCTCCTCTTCTTTCAGCCCAAACACGATCAGGTTCTTGCTCCTGTCCTCCTCTGCAGCCACACTCTTCATCACCTTCTTCAGGATTTTACTGTTGCAGACCGTACCACTTGCACTGTTCTGTTGAACAGCTGCACTATAGTTCTGAATCCCTGACTCCGCCGTTGTTTGGACTGTCTCCTCAACAGACGTCTTAAGCAACTGTAGTTGTTCGTCCTTCTGCATCAGCAGCTGGCCCTGCAGTCTGATCACCTTTTCTTTGTCTGCTAGTGCTTCCGTCTTGAAGCACTCGATGATCTCCTTCAAGAGATACATCTGACTACTCTGCCGACGAACAAGGTCCACTGCATCCACAATCCAGCCAGACAGAGTCTGTTTATCCTAAGTCTTGATCTTTTCACGACTTTCGTAGTCAATTTCACGGTAGTCCATATGCAGGTCTTTTTCTAACTGAATGGACCAGCGTGCAACACAGCCTTCCACATCTTACTGTTGATCATAGTTGAACTCCTTAATCAACTCCTGGGATCGGGGCAAAGTTGGGTCATCCCCCATAGTGTACTTGTATAGTAATGTACAAGTACACACGCAAAGGTAAACTACGCGGTAGCAGCAAACTGAACTTGAATAATATAATAATACCAAATTTAGCGGATTTATGATTTACAAGTACAACCCCCATTCCTAAGTGTTTTTTGAGTTTCCGTTTATTTAATTAATTGCTGGGCGGTCGAACTATTCGATGACCCAGTAGAGGAATCTACGAATCTCTCCAAAGTATATAAAGTAGGTAATTTTTTAATTTGTAAATACTTTCGTTAGGTAAAGTTTAAGGTGAGCGTTTTCGGAATTCTATCAGGTTATTAGTCGTATTTATTTTCTATCGATAAATTTCTTTAGGGTTGAAACATTTTTGCAAAGAATTCATAATGAGGTTTTTGTTCCTTTGTGTGTCGTTACAAATTATATTACTTACTTTACTTTATGTATGGTGATTTTAATATCCGCACGGTATCAAAAGTGGTATATAACTGTTTCTATTGTCCAGCTCTTTGCGTATAACAAAATTCTAAAGCTCTACAGATTAAACACGAAATGTGAAAACTAGATAGGTATTTATAAGTAGTAAGCTACACAGCAGTACACAGGACAAGTCACATTTGTAACAAGTGAAGCCGGATACGGGACCACTAATTGAGTAGAAAACTTTGGAAATTTAATAGTACAATCATCTTAAATAATCTTTCAATCGACAGTTTCAATCCGAGATGTAGATGTAATGAGTAGGTTAAGATATGGCATTCTGATAGTGATAAGTGAAACCTTGTTGAAACGGTCTTGTTAAACACATCGACCGTATCAGGAGTCTAAGTAAGTGCTTGGGAATCTGCCAAGCTATATCTATCATCATGGGATTCACTGACGAATCATGAAACCTACAATGTCCTAAAGTCTAAAAGAACACGGACCTCATTCCTCCACATGACACGTCATAGCTCACTTCCTCCCCAGTGTCATGATGATAGTACAGCGTAGGGTTTCCAGCACTCCCCTCGACCAGACTTCAAATATGCGGGCCGCTTATCTTACCAGTCACTCATAGTCATACATAATTAATTGTTTATATGCAGCCACGGAATAATCTTCTTCTGTTGATTTAGCTGCCTGATCCTAGATTTGCGGCAGGTATTTGTTAATTCGAATTTCTATCACACTTAGACTTAATCTTTTCGATATCATTTTCCGCGTTGATAATATTTTCTGCAAGATTACCTTACTCGGGATTATTATGACCGGGATAAAGTGGTGGGTTTAGGGTAATTTCGCCATATTTTTCCAGAACCACATTTTCACCGGTCGTTAATAAACCCGCCTACTCAGCTTTTAGGGTTCCCAAGGGGTATGGGTGCTCATATTTTAATCGTTGTCTTATATTCACTAAAGAAGACTATTGGGACACTTGTTGTAGGTTTTTCGACTTCATTTGGCTAAAATTGCAAAAAATTCACCCTTTTGCCCAATTCTTGTCATATATCCTTATTGTCAAATTTGATTTAAATAGGCCAATTTTTAATTTCTTATGTATTGACTATCTCTACATAATGAAATAGGACTCAAAGTAAAAGTAACAGTTAAATTAAAACTTGAATTAATTAAAACTGATGAAAGGGATGATCCAGATGAAGATAACGAAGATGATTACAACTTATTGGAAGACTAAACAGCTCTCCCTTTATCTTAATATCGATCTGGTTGTTACGCTTCAAATGTTAAAAATTATTTTCCATCTAGTTTGATTAACCACGAGTCATTATTTCTGTCTACTTTCAACAATTATTGATAATTCGACTTGTTTCACAAGTTTTAGCAATGCGAAAATTTCTAAACTTGCTTATCTCTAATAAGGAAATTTACATCTGAGACAAAACTTTTGAATCTAAAATTGAAAGGTTGGACACCGGTAAAATGGCGACCGGGAAAATGTGGTGGGTTTTGAGCAATTTCGCCATATTTTTCCCGAACCATATTTTAACCGGTCGTTAATAAACCCGTCGTAATAATCCCGAGTAAGGTAGTTACCAAATACACCACTGTGAAATTTGTCAATTTGTAATCAAACGTGTTATCTCTATCATCAAATCTGTTCAGGAAACAATGACACAGAACCTTCTCGTCTTTTGCCCCCTGTTCCTCAGTTTTATTTATATGGGCCTTTGCAGACCAAGTAAAGGCCGACAATCTATCAGAAAAAAATGGGATAACGACTTTGATTCCATTAACGACAAGTTAAGGATTGAAGGGCTTCCCCTCTTCCAGGGAGACATGGTAATGGATGAGAACATGATAGCAGAAATTCTAGCCGATGATTCCGTTCCCAGTAGAGAAAAGAGGAGAATAAGTAGACTTTGGGAAGCCTCAGAAAAGAGAGAGGGAAGAAGCAAGCGAGCAGCCGTTAAGAGCGAGTACAAGATCTGGGGAGACAAAACGTTGCAGAAGTTCGAGGAAGATGGGGTTTCTGGATCTTCCTACGGGATAGTTCCTTACGTCTACGACCCCTACCTGGAAGATTGGAAGATGGACCTGATCAAGAAAACCATGAAACATTGGGAAGAGAAAACCAAAATACGCGGAAGCGAGAGTCACTGCATTAAGTTCGTACCATGGACTGGCCAGGACCACTACATCAACTACGAGAACATCGACGGCTGTTGGTCTAAAGTTGGAAAACGGCACAAGCCTGGCCCACAGACCGTGGCTCTGGGACCCCAGTGTGGTTCTGTAGGTCTCATGGCTCACGAAATTGGGCATGCTCTAGGTTTCTTCCACGAGCAAAGTAGACCAGACCGGGACAACTTTATCAAAATCAAGGATGAGAACGTGCGACACGGCAGAAGTTACAACTTTATCAAGTACACTGATTGGTTTGTAGACGCCCGTGATGTGGAATACGACTACAGCTCGATAATGCACTACAAGACAGATGCATTCTCCTGGAATGGTAAGGACACAATAGAGCCAGTGAAGGAGCTGGAGGAGGGTGTTGTGATCGGACAGAGGGACGGAGCAAGTGAGAAGGATGTGGAGCAGATCAGGAGAATGTATGGGTGTGAGTTGATCACAGAACCAACAACACCGGCACCAACTGTGGCAGCAGGATACTGGAGTTGGAACGGGAGGAGAGGGAGAAGAAGCAAGTGGACCTGGGTCAAGGGTTGAGCACTGAGCAATGTGATCTGTGCTTCAGTTAGATGCAAGTCTGGTAACAAGTTTTAAGCAACGATCGAGTTTAAAATTAGGTTTAAAATTTAAGAAAGACTAACGATAGAGGCGGAATATGTCAATGTACTTTATGCAGCGAGGATTTTTTATAATGTTTGAATTTTAAGTGAGATAAAGATTGTTTGTCTTCATGTTTTTATGATAATTTTATGACAAAAATAATTTTCAATACTTAATTCATCTTTATTCGTTCTGTCATCTGTACCAGAATGACAGAGCAGATTTTACTTACGAAACGAAACACTGTATTTACTACCCCACTATTGAAATTATAATGTAAAAAGCATGAGATTGTTGTTAATTTTCTAATTTTCCTCACATCACGATTTTTTAAACTTTTAAAGAATATTTTTCCAATTTATAAAGCTACTGACAGTGAGTATTAATTTTTAAGATATAACTATAATATCTTATAATTATAATATTTCTGGGCGGTAGTAATCTAACAAACCTTGAATAATTACTCTCTGTATAAGATCCAAAAACTCATGATTCACCGTAGGTCGAACAACTTCACCCTCGTCAGTATGGTCACGACCTTGAATTAGTGTTGTTTGTGCCAGTTAAGTCTAGCATACGAAGCATCAACTAAACATATAATATGCTATTATCTCAAATGAACCGACTTAATTAATAACTTATAAAACAGACAGGGTATATTTCAAAGGAATTTGCGGGAGTATTTTTCAGCACTGGTGAGTATTTTTAGCACTAACTAAATACAAAACTGCAAATTTTCGCCAAATTGGGTAATCATGGGCTCACAATGGAGCCATATTTGTTCGTTAAGATTTGTGGGATTTTTTCTTTCCTCTAATAGTCTTGTTATGAGTGCCAAAATTTCCCGGCTGCAAATACTCCTGCAATGTTCTCTGTCTGTCCCCAAACATTAAAGACTTAATCACAAAATCATCTTGGTTAAATTTCAAGGGTTCGGATCTATTTCTCATCAAAAGTTTCGATTCTCCCTTTTCGATTACATGCTAAGCATACCACAGAGCTGAGGTGAATGGAACACAGCAGTGAAAAACAAACAAACTGTTAACTGACAATACAAGTTACAATTACCAGCTGGAGTAGGAAGCGGAGTGGGAACTAGCTCATCATCCTGGTCAGGAGCGCTCTGATAGCTGCTGGATCTGGGAACCTGTTTGGGCAGATCATGACTGAGGGAGACTAGGGTAGGAGCAGCCGGGGCCGAGGTAGGGATAGAGGGGAGGAGTTTGGATATGGGGAGGGGAGTTGCGGTGAAGGAGTTAGGGGAGAGAAGCATGGGGTGTGACGGGGAAGACCGGGAGATGGGTGATGAGGAGAGGAGAGACTGTACCGCTGGAGCCATTGAGGATTGATCAGGCTGGGAGGGTGGCTCTACGGGCTGTCTCGGAGATGACTGCAACTCTGCTGAAAGGTTTAGGGTGAAACTTCTTGTAATAAGGGCGTTAACAGGGGGTCAGCTGAAGCAAATGAGTTGAAAAGAAAGAAGTGATTTATTTTCTTAACTGAACAATTTACTGACCGATAGTGTGTGTAGTAGTATAACTAGTCTCAAACTTCACGTTACATTTGAGCATCCCACCATTATTCACGGCTATCAGAACTAGCATGCACGTCCCAGAGTTAACCTGGAACAAATTTAAAATAATTACAACAATCCAAATCAATAACATCGATTTAGGATGTTACAGAAGAAGTATATTTAATTTTGTTCGAAGAATTTTAATCTTCTTCTCTTCCAAGAGTGACTTTTCTCGTCTCTAATACACAGTACACACCTTCAGCAGGGTGTTGGACCAGTGAATTTAATTGAGTCAGAAGTATAAATTGTCTGGAGGCTACAAGTTGAGCCTCGTGGAACTACTGTCTACTCGATATGTTTTCCTATATTATGCGGTAGTGTTTTAATGTCCTCATCTTACTATATATAAAGCGAGACGATATATATATGGATCCGTGCCATTTTACTGACACCACGGCATCAACTTTAACGCGACTTTCTGCCAAAACCGTAAAAGATATACAACTGAAACTTTTTTGACTGGGTCAAATGCTTTTATGCTTTTCAAATCAGCATGAAAAAAAAAGAAATTGGCCAAGGAATAAGAATTTTAGTGCCCAAAATTTGGACCCCCAAGTGGTGTCAAAAACGCGAATTAAATAGGTACTAATTATTTTAGTCTCTTGAGTCTTGACACCACATTAGAGTTAGACGGGTTCCTGCTAGTAGTATTAAATCAGGAGGGGATGACGTTTATAAATAAATATCAAGAATATAGCTGCTAATCGATTTATGTCATATGAATTATGAATGTATGTGATTAGATACATTTTTCAACGTTTCAATTATTTATTTTTAACGGGAAAGTTGTCTTTGGATAATTATTCCTTAAATGGAAGATTAATAAACCATATTAACCTCGTATCGGCCTTGGATGTGTTCCTCCTCTTCAACTACATGGCTTATTGAAAGATCAAATAGTCCACTTTTCATCGGGTAGCAAAACATTCTGGAGAAAGCATCAGGGGCTAAATGACCTTGAGTGGTGGTCAGCTCCAAGACGTATAGATAGTTAGAGCCCGGAGAAGAAATAACAAGGAACCTTCCCCGATCATCTAAACTGTATATCATTCTTCCTGATAGATCCTGAAATTGAACTCATGAGACGACCCAGATTTATCAATTTGGCAAAATGTTTCGTGCAGAGAACAGCCTTACAAAGTAACACGTGTTATTTTCCGGATTAAATATTTCGAATGTTTTACCTGGTCCTCAGGGAGAACCAAGTCAAGCCGGTATGTTATAGTCCAGTGTGTAAGGGATAGTATGAGAATACTGGTGTCTGTTGCCGCAACCAAATTCGTCCACACACGTGAGCTATCAGATTCTTCGCACGACCCGTCTTCGCAATCGTCTGATTCAAAATTAATGTTCATTACTGTTAATTAATTAATTGGATTAAGGCTTAAATAGCGATTCAAACCCCAACCTAAGGCTCTTGTCTGAATCGCTGAGAGCCTTTATGGCTGAGGTTGGACTTGGATTTCCTGAAAGTGTTCGCTATTGTCACCCTAAAGTGAGAACACTTTCAGCTAGGAACTTCAAAGTTTCTAGACATATTTGGTTTTATAATTGAAGTGCTTTCCCAGAATTCCAATTTGTTTGTTCACAATTTAATCGAGTCTCGGCACTTAGGCAGTGATTTCGTCACCCAATCAGCATAATAAATAGTAATATAGCGCGCAGGTGGTTCAGCGTGCGCGCGCGCGCGCGTACCACATAAATGTTATAGATTGTTTACTACCTTTCGAAATAATAAATGGCAACCGCGCCTTCCTGCAACTTATCGGTTTACTGGCAACTTGACGCAGAATTTTAACCAGAGAAGCTGACTGTGAAGTCATTTATAAACCAAAGCTTCGACCATACCTTCGATGCCTTGCAGCATGACATCACCCTAATGTACACAATGGATATCGACATTTATTCAGAAATACACTCTATCTATGCGTATGTAGACGATTAATCAATTAAAAGGAACAGACTTACCAGGGAACCCGATCCAATTGACACAACCAGTTTCATCTTCATCACCCAACAGTTTAAAGGGACCATCAGGATCTGCCATCTTATCTTCCACTGAAATTCAACCTTTTGTTAAATGGTATCCAGGCCAACAGACATCATGTCCATAAGTCAGATATCAGTGAGTTTCTATATATTATTTCAAACACTGTTATTGGGATATTATTTATGTTCTCTAAATTAGTTAATTATCATTAAACTTTCACGGATATGATAAAGATAAGCGGGTCGGGTCAGAACTCTAAATAAGGGGTAAACTAGTACAGGTGGTAATATCTAATTGTATAGACTCCAGCCACCATAACCGGTGGGTAATTAAAATTATTCTTGTCATTCCTTTTTTAATGTTTGTATAGCTAGGCTGTCTGTAAATTGGACAATTTATAACATTATTTTCAGAACAGTTGCCAGTCTAAGTAGAACAAGTTTTCCTTTCTAAACCAACACAAGTCACAAGCCGAACAAATAATTTGAGGACAACATGACACTACAAAACTTTGAACATAACACGAGGAAATATGGACAGAACTGAACAAGAAAAAAAACACATTCAAAGGCTGAGGAATCAAGAGGACTCTGCAACCCAGGAATCAACTACTTAGCTATCATCGCTCAATAATCGGTTTGGTATCGACGTTAAATACTTTGGTTTTCTGACTTTAAAGCTGACTAAAGAAACCAGGGAATTAATTTAACTTCTGTATCACTTTTCTTTAAAAAACATTCCAGTACATTGCATTGTGCAGAAAGTTGGTGATTTAAATTTTGGAAATATGTAGGGATCGAGATCTGATATCGATCGCAAATACCAAAAATACTCTAGCACAATAATTGTAACTGCAGATTTACAGAACTCTAAATGCTTAATGAATACACTTGCAGGTACCACCCGTATTCACACTCAGAATTGAGTTTAGTCATTTTCCAATACGAGATTGGGGACGGGTTCTATAAACAAACAAACAAACAAACATGTGTTAAACTATAAAGCAATACGGTACGCATTCAAGCCAAATTTCAAAACATCCCATTCCTACTTGGATTGTAGAAGACCAGGGTACCGTCCCTAGCACAGGCACATAATGTAGCTGACTCGTCAACAGCAATGTGGAGTGTGACTATGGGGAGGTCAACTGGCAGGGTGAAGTTGCTGACACATTTGTAACATCCACTCTCTATCGTAACTGTAAGGGGTCATTAATTAAGAAGTATCAAGTGGTCGGAATATATTTTGAGAAGCTCGAATTTATCACAAACACAGCATTATTCAATAGTCCTCCTTTCGAGAAATCATTAAAAATCAAATTGATTTAATATAAAGCCAGTTTCAACGGCCAGGTAGCGCAGTTGGTTAGAACGCCTGTCTTACAATCGTTAGGTTGCGAGTTCGAAACCCACTGACTGCCTGGTCGTGGGGTGAGCGTCGTCGACGTTCAGCTAAGGATCATGAGTGGTCTATGCAGCCCCCCGGTCTACTCAGCCGAATACTCGAGAAATCGGGTGTGAGGGTTAAATGAGGAGCTGCACATTGCAGCAAAGTCTCGGACGAAGAAAGTATGGTACACACTACCTTAACCGTCACTGGCCAAAAAGATCCTTCGGCTTCCTGTAATTGGCTGGTTGCACTTGTGTAACATTGTGGCTGTTGGAATACACCGAAGTAAAATAAGTGTCTAGATAAAAAAAAAAAAGCAAATGAGGAACTACCTCAGTACTCACCGAAATACACTTTATCAAAGACCGCCACTCCAATGTAGCAGTCAGGGGTAGAGGGCTGGATGGCTAGGACGGGTGTGATGCCCGCCCTGCCTTGTGGCACGTTAGTACTCAACAGCAACTCTGTTACTTTAGTGTTACTGAGCTTCCGAGTCAAGGAAATATGTATTTTAACGAAAATGGAATGTTTATATCTTAATCATGTGATTCTGTATGTTAAGTAGTTACTAAACAACTATGTAACTTACTATAGCAGAAATGTTAAAAACCGTATAAACTTTAAGACAACAAACAAACAAAGAAACAGAACGCTACAAAAGGATACTCCAAAGCGCCCTTATCATTGAGTAGAATCTCATAAACCGTCAGCCACAACTTCCCCGTCTCCTCCTCCACAGAGATAACAGCAAACAGCTCATCAGGCCGCTCCTCGCTCTCTGAAGACGGGGAAACATTCCTGAACATCATGTTAACCACCTGACCCTGCACGTTTTTAATTTTAGTGCTGTTGCCGATGTTCTCCTTCTCTATTATCTTGATGATAAAGCCAGTTCTGATTGCTATTAGGGAGGCTATATAGTGGAGGGAGGTACAGAGTATGCGCTGGTTTGGGGCGGGTTCTGGGCGTTTACCACTTATCATCTTGTCCATACACACCTACAAAATAGGAGTTAGAGCAGGTTTATCTAAATGGAAGATTCAGAATATTATATAGATTAAACTTGAAGCATTGTTATCAATCAATAATATGTTACGTGGGTTCTACACGGTTATATTAGTAGTTCAACTCGCGAAAATATGCTACAAGTCCTTGGATCTAAGTTGTGTAACTGATCAAAAAACTAATTAGTTCAGTGCTAATAAACTAAACAGAAGACAAGCCACTGAAGAGAGTTAAATAAACTAACCAGTTTGCTGGTAGCTGAAGATATCTCTGGTAGTTTGACTGAAGCTCGTCTCACATCATGAGAGACAGGTAGCACTAGTAACTCATCCTCCCCCCTAAACCGTCTGCAAGGTTATCCACTTAAATTAAATAAGTAAGCAAAATCAAGTTATATCATAAAGCACATTTTCGTTAATTTATGGAGCGGGTAATCATGCGCTCCTATTAAAGATCTTCATTTATCTAGAATCTGGATAATGATTAATGATCGCTATCTAAATTCATATCTTATAACTAAATATCTCTATCTTGATCTTTAAAAATTACAGTTTTTACTCAGGGGAAGTTGGGAAACCTTCACAAGCGATTAAAAGATGTAGACTTACTGCGTTTGTATGACTGTCATGGCTCCTAAGTTACATCCACATTTGCTACAAAGATAAGCCATGTTAAATATTTAAATTTGATCGTATTTTTTGGTTTGACTGCCAAATTTGGCAATGGCAGTTACAATTAAATGTTTGCTTTCTTGTGCAACGATTTCAAAATGTTCGCTTCCTTGTGCAACATAAGTAAGTCACAAATACTACGTATCATTACTTCATTACCGTAAAAATAACTTCAAACCGATAATAAATTATAACGCATATTAAATTAATGCACACAAAAAATACAGATAAACGTGAACTCTCAGTCTAGACTCTTAAACTAAAATATCAAAACCATACAAAGTACAAACCCTAAATTTTCCTAAAAACAGTCTTGGGTATTTTGACGACAGCTTTCTCTTTGAGTTTCCTCTTACCTTCCCGTTGTCGAGCTAACAGTTTCATAGCCCTAGTCTTGTCTCCACCGTACAAATCCTTTGTTACGTCCTTTCGGAGCTGAAAATATGATTTAATGGAAACTGGTACCTGCAAATTTGATATTTTAATACATGGGTATAACGACAGCAAATATACATTTAGAAATAAAACAAAATTCAGATATTATAATGAAAGTGACTAGCAGTTGAGTAACTTACTGGTGTAACCTCTGCTCGAGCCTGGACTTTCCCTCCCGCCACACACTGGATAATAATCTTAAACAGTTCCCTGGGCATCAACTTAGCAATATCCTTAACAGTCCTCAAACAAACATCTTTAACAACATCCGACCTTACAATCATTGACAAACCATCAACTATATCACCATTAACCACAACATCAACCTTGGAGATGTCAGTCTCCCAGTAGCCCGCATCCTCAAAATCACAAGTAGCATACCCGCTACTCAGCTTCTTGATCGAACTGTAGAAATCAGTTACTGTCTCTATCAGGGGTATCTCGTATTTCAACAGAAACCTTCCCTCTCCCAGGGTTGAGTTCTCCTTCTGATTACCACGACATGACATGCAGTGGGAGATAACAGGGGAGAGGTGTGTGCCTGGTACGATAAGGGTGGTTTCAACAACTGGTTCCTCCCATTTTATCACGTGGTAACTGTCGGGCATATCCTTAGCACAGTTGAACTCTGTTATTTCGTTGTTGCGGAGAAAAGCTCGGTAGGTGATGCTAGGTGGGGTCATGATGATGCTGGTACCAAATTCTTGATAGAGTCGTTGAGCAAATACCTCTCTATGGAGAGTGCCAAGAAATCCCAGATTCCAGCCTTGTCCTAAAATTTGATTAGAATCTAACTGCATGGATACTGAAGTGTCATATCTAACTAACTTTTCCAGGGACTCTTTCATTGACCTGAAAGCAGTATCTTCGTCAGGAAAAACACCAGAAAAGATTGACGGCTTGGGTTTTGGAATAGTCTGAAGTGGCTCAACATTAGAATCAGGCATACAGATAGTGTCACCAATTATAACATCCTCAACACCCTTCACTTTCAAAATGAAATATCCCATTTGCCCAGCAGACAGACTGTTGGTGGGTTGTAACCCAGGTAGAAATACACCCATCTCACGGACAGGGAATGTCTTGCCAGACCTCAGCAGACACACTGAATCTCTGGTGTTCACTGTTCCTTCTTTGACAAAGACAGTTAAGATAACGCTACCAGGAGAAGATAGATATTGGCAGTCATGTAAGATAGCAACAAAATCTGAATCAAGCTTCCCCTGAGGGGCTGGCACCTGTTCTATCACTTGTGGAATTAGCTTTTCTACGTTTTCACCTGTCTTAGCAGAAATTTCTGTAATGTCAGTTTCCTCAAGATCAAACATGCTGGACATCTCCAACTTACACGAACTCACTTTCGCATTGGGCATATCAATTTTATTCAGCGTTCCCAGGATGACAAGCTCATTTTCGAACGCAGTGTAAAAGTTGCTAACAGTTTGTGCCTGTACCCCCTGGGTCGCATCAACCAACAAGATAGCTCCATCACTGAGAAAAAGAGACCTCCCCACTTCGTGTGTAAAATCAGCATGACCCGGGGTGTCGATCAAGTTGAGCAGGTATTCAGTGCCTTTGTGAGTGTAACGTAAGGAAGCGCACTGTGCTTTTACGGTTATCCCCCTTTCTCGCTCCACTTGTAGACTGTCAAGTTGTTGAGGTTGGGATGTGTTGACTTCTCCTCCTCCTCCTCCTCCTATCTCTATGAGTCTGTCTGCTAGAGTACTTTTGCCGTGATCGACATGAGCTATAATCGAGAAGTTTCTGATTTTATCAGGACGAAATTTAGGGAAGCTGTCGTTGCCATCTGATAGTGAACGATGTAGAACGTTTGGTAGTCTATGTATAAACCGTTTTGAGTGTCGCCATGCGTTCATCAAACTGAAATAGCTACAGGTTACCTATATGAGAATAGTCAATAGGGAGAAAAATCATTTCGATTGCGAAATTGGTTTCGCTTTCGAATAATTGTGAATATAACTTTCTACGGTAGTAGGTGCTGATTAAAAATTAATTTTTGTGATTTTGGTTTAGTTAAATAAATTTTTGTAATCTTCGTACATAATGATGTGATATTGCATTAATTCATGTTATTTTACACTGAGCCTTTTCACAGTGTCATCTGATAACAGGTGTCTTATTCTCAGCTGAATCAGTCCGTTTAGTTATTTGGAATAGTCGAGACAATGGGTTCTCCGTACACAATAGAATTACTTGATTGATTGTAATCCGGACAGTTTAATTCTTACTTACGTTATGTCACATGTAGGTTTGGCATGGATCACTTCTGGACAACAGTGCAGTATCAATACGTCATCCAATCAGACCAAAATTAAAATTCTTCTGTGGGCTAACATGAGCGAACTTTTTTGTTTTAATCAAAACATTGTTTGTCCTTGTAGATATTAGTTTGAGTGATTTTCAAGCATGTGTCTGTCATCGGTTTATCTAGAATGATCACCATGGTTACCAGACTGGAGCTCTTGCTTGTAACTATAGTACATTGCGCACTTTCATCATTCCAGAGTGCCGGATCTTATCATGAATCAGGTGAGACTAAGTTCACAACAGAGATACCGGAGATAAGAAAGTCGTTCGGTATCCCAAAAAGTGCAGCACATCTTTATGCACAGAAGGACGAAGCTGACTGGACAACAGTAAAACTACCAACATATCCACTTCAAAGAACAGGGCAAAGACTTAAAGACGGACCAACTAAACATAATAGATTACTAATAATACCAGTCAATCAGATTAAGGAGACACAAGCTACAGAAGGCAGCTACATTCCAGTTGCTACAAAAGGCAACAATATTCCAGTTGCAACACAGGCAACTACCAGTCTCACTGATAATTATTCTAGTTCTTCCAGTTCTCATAGGGTACACTCTATAGGGTGCTATTTCGGCACCTTTTTCCCTTATCTGCTCACCAGTAATCATATTCCACATATTCAATTAGTGAAAGACTCTGACAAAGTCAGCTTGATCACTCTGACAACAGTCAATATATTGGTCTCCATCTGTTGTATTGTCCTCAGCATCATCATAGCATACTTCAGATTTATTAAATCACGTGCCAAACTGGGGCTGATACAAGCCCTCTATCTCCGAAATGGCCTGGCTGACTTCTTCGTAGGATTAGGAGTTCTTCTTCAGAGTCCCCTCTTGTACCTACTGATCTTAAAAGGAGATGGAATATCTGATGTGGTGGTGCCTGTCTATATCATGATCAGCTATTCTTTGACCGCCATAGCTGTAAAGATGAGTGTCTTCATGAACTGTGTCTTGGGAATAGTCCGGTGCATTAACATTGCTCAACCGTTCTACCAGATCAAAAGATCAGCCGTTACTGTGTGTACCCTTATGTACATGTTCATTTGGATGATCATTCTTGGGATTGACCTGTGGCAGTTTGCTGAAAAAAGAGGGACGAAAAACCAAGTTCTTATGGTGAAGACGATGATTATGAAGGGTCAGCCTGGATTTGGGTTGGTTCTTCTGACCATGGAGAAGGAAGATAGTGGTCCAAGCTATCTTGCCTACCAACTTGGCAACCTGGTTCAGTTCATTGTACCCACCGCTTTGCCTATATTGTTTTGTTTTGTGTTGATGATAGTGCAGCTGTGTTCCCTTCACAGAACACGTGCTCGCCGTGGATTGAACCACCTCAATGCGACAAGGCAGTCTAAGGAAGTGGTTGATACTGTTTCAAAGGCCAGCTTGACCATTTTTCTATTGACCAGCATCTACGTGAGCACATCGGCAGTGTCCTTAATTACATGGTTGATAGCTGATGGCCAAAAAGGATACCTTGGCTCACAGTCCAACTACGAAGCCTTGCTGAAAAATAAAAGAACGGCAGAGTCCTGGAGTAATTTGACTGCAATATACTTCTCCCTGTCGACCTGTGCGCTGATCTGTTCCACACTCACCCCTCTCACTCTTCTACTGAGAGGAACTGGGGAGACATTTGGCGCTGCCAGGCAGTTTTTTACCGGGATATCTTCTACTAGTTTATATAGTATGTCAGGGACAATCAGATCAGCTGGTAGATTGATAAATCGAAGAAGAGAAGTTTTCACAGACTTGTAAGCCCACGATGTGACATCTTGATGGTCTAACGGTTGGACCAGCAGTACTTGATACCTTCCAGCCTTTTAGGGCTAATTTCTTTTTTAATGCTGTACAGTTCAAGGCTACCTCAGTAATGAACTCTTTAAATATTATGGTCTCTTACCATGGAAAGGCAAATTAATAGTGTCAAACAGAAATGCAGCTGGACAATGATGAATCTAAGGACGATTGGGCGCTATCTGGATGAAGGAGTGAAACTAATGATGGTAACACAGTTTGTAATATCGAAGCCTGACTAATGTAATTTTTGTAATATCGAAGCTTGACTACTGTAATTTTTTCACATGAACCTACCAAAGACACGACTAAACAAGCTAAAATCAACATTCAACCCTTAATGGTGCCATTCGGTTCATCTACAATATCAAAGACCGATCAGAAGACCTACTTCCCTACTACAATAGAGCGCATATCCTTCCTCTTGACTGATTTTCTTTAAAGTCTGCCTCCTTACTTATAAAGCTGTACATGGAATTTCACCTGACTACATAACAAAACTTGTACAGATTGAAAAACCACTGAAAAATACAAGATCGAAGATAGGAGATTGCTACAGGTTAAAGATCCCCAAAAATGACGAAGAACAAGATTGATAGACGGCGTTTTACAAACTACACACCAACTGCATGGAATTCACTTCCTTGGGAGATACGATCACTACGTATAAATGTAGACAGTTTCGAACATTATTTATATGACCGTATTTGATTAGTGCTGTTGTTTTTTGTTCTTATTATTTCTCTTTCTCTGGATCCTTGAGTCGTTGGTGATAGGGAGTTTTGTAGATCCTCGGGTAAGTCAGTGTATTCTCTTGGTGACTTGCTTGAAAAGTGGTGGGGATCCGTCTCCTGCTCCGGTATGTTTCAGACATATGGCCAAGGTTCTGTCCCTTTGTGTCGAGACGGTGGTGGGCTTGAAGGGATAAGTTTCAACCTGGATTCGCTTCACTAGAGAATTCAGAGAGTACTGAGTTATACCACTGGTACCCAGTCTGGTGGCCTAACTAGACGCTTGGTACTGGACTAGTGGCTTACCAAGGTATACTTTTAAAAACGGTCGGATGGCCTAATCCTAATTTAGAACAGATTTTAGGCCAACAGCCAATTTAGGTCGCTTGGCCTAACTGGACTGACAGAGCATGCTATCCGAGCCCGATGACGTGGACCAAATTAACGTGCTGATAGGCCAAGAGAACTAGAATCACTTAGGCTTGAAGATAGAAATTTGTCAAGGATCTCTAGGGGGAGGCATATCTCTCCTGTTACCGATGGCCCACTGCATGTGCATCGATCCTTTTTGGTGGTGTATCTTTATTTTTATTGTGTAATATATCAACGTGGTTAGTACCTGACACTTGTGTAAGTTACTTATCATATGGGCGGTATGCAAGTACATTATTTCATTTCATCTCATTTCATATGTCATGAAGTACGGAAAGAATAGTTAATCTTTTAGTTAGTTTTTACTTAATAATGACTTTTAAAACTGAAAGAACTTCCTGCTGTGAGATATAGATAGTATTTGTTTTTATGCTGATTGAAGAGTTTTAAGGCTATGATTGAACCCTAACAGTTACTAATACGTTTACATCTATTATTATATATATCATCTAAAAAATGTTGATTGAAATGGATATTGAGTTTTGTTTTACAGTAACTATGATATTATACATTCAATACATACTAGAAAGCTACTTGTATTGTTAAAACGGAGCTTTGTTCGAGGAATTTCAAAATCAGTACTGTCGTGATTTCTTAATTTCTAATATCACTACTGTTTTATTTCTATTTATTTCGCATACAAAAAAGTACCAAGTATTTCCAAATCAGCACTTTATACGACACGTATAAAAGTTGAGAGCTTTGAACAGCTAAACTTTGTGAGAGGTGTCTTTATTTACGGCAGGTATCCTAGATTTAGTAGACACAGTACGGTAATACATCAAAATTTAGCACAGAAACCTGCATCAAATTTATGTTGATAAAAGGACACAGTAAGATTCAGTAGCGATGACGAAGCTCTGCCTTGACAATCAATTAACTTTTAAAAGAAACCAAACCAATTAACGATTAAAAAAAAGACAAATATCTTCAAAAATTACGTTAATTTTTTAGCAAACAGGTTATTTTGTATCCAAAATATACGGTGAAAGCATCGTGAATCCAACAAATACCTAAAAACTTTAAAAAAGGAAACACCCTGTCAGCTCGTATCGTCCTCATATCCCTCTGTCTTCATATCCGATATCCCGAGATCATCATTATCTTCTGCTGTTCTTTCAAACTCCTCCACCGTCAAATTGGGGTCTTCATCCGGTGCATAAACGTTTTGAATGTAGCTGTTTCCAGCTGGATCCTTAACGATCAGCTCAACAAGTATTTTGTGGTCGATGATATCCTGGATTCCTTGGATAACACTGGACATCGCGCCACCAGATTTTTTGTCACTTGGAGTTTTGCTGTCTCCAAAAGAAAATGGATTAATGGACTCTAGTTGGTCTTTAATTTGGTGGAGTAAACCCTCAATTGTAGTGAACCTGCCGCCCAACGAACCACACGTTAACTCAACCTCTAGCTCCGGAATGTTGACAGTGGCAGTTTCTGATTTAAGGATGTCCCGATCTAGATCCATGTCTGAGTCTGTCATCTTTAAAGTTATTCTCTGCCCCTTTTCAGAGATTCCACCTGCACTCTTTACTTCTGAATCTCTGTAACCACAGTGGTCACAAACGTTAGCCATTAGAAGAATCTTCTTGAAAAATGGTATCTGGACTTCCTTCATGTTGCAAACTGCTTCTTTTCCACAGGCATTACACATGGCCTCGAATGTGATAACTTCAGATTCTTCATTTTGCACTACTTGTGATTTTTCCTCTTCGTTTTCCTCTTCGTTTTCCTCCTGGGCATTTTCCTTCATTTCTGTGATCCCAAGTACATCCTCATCGTCTTTTGAGCGAATGTAATGCTCCATTTTTAGATGAGGATCTGGTTTTGGAGCGTTAGGGTTCTCGATAAAACTGTTCCCGGTCGGATCCTCGAGAATGAAAGTAAATTGTTTTTCAACAAGCAGCAGATCGTCTAAACGACTACAAAACTTGTCGATTTGTTCGGCTAATTCAGGGCAAATTTCCTTCCGTTCTGGTTGCTTGTCTAAAAGTCCATCCCTGGTCTTGGTCAAGAAACCCTCTACCGTACTGGACGACCCCTTCTGTGCTTCTCGTGGGATCTCCAGGTCTATCTCCGGTACGGTGATGGTAGCAAACTCTGACTTTATGACCTGTCTGTTTAGTTCCTTTATATTTGTAACAGTGAGAGTGTACTTGACTCCTTTTTCTGCAAGAGAAGACGCCGGCTGGACTGAACTGTTAAAATTGTGACAATGCTCACAAGAGAACGAACTTATGATGATCTCTTTGAAGTATGGTATTTTAGTGAGCATGAGACGGGTCATACCTTCACTGAAACAGGACATACATGCGCTTGGCATTTCGAACACTGGGTTCTCTGGTGTCAGGTCTACAACAATGGGATCCATCCTGGAGAGATATTGGTTAAATACATGGCAACCCAGGATTAACAACATTTCAGTTTTCATAATATTTCGGATATTGTGATCATTATTTTTGAAGAATGTATAATCATGTTGTGAAAGTATCATGGCTTTACTTCAGTAATGGTATAAAGTAATACACGATCCACCACTCAATAAAATAGAAATTCATAAAATATAACTATAAGATATAAAGTCACATCCAAATAATATAGTAAAATTGTTATCGAATTTCATAAACTTCAAGTCGAAATGACAGACCCAGTTCGTTACATAAAACAGCTTCATAATATCATATTATTTTTAAACTATGGCTATTATTAATCTTATTTGATCGTCCAAAACAACACTATAACTTAGTGATACATAATAACACGATATAAACAAAAATTAAGGTTAACCATCTTTGTTTTAATATTAAGAATACAAAAAATATCATAAAAATAAGATACTGTAAACAATGTAAATTGAATGCATAATACTATTATATAATAATGATAATAATTGTCGATAATGTCATTCTTAAAATCAACGTACCCTTGATAAAACTTATAGCAGTAAATACTAAATATACTAGCATCTAAATTCTAAAAGTTCAACCTGAATTCCACTGATTATCCCATATTATACCGTCATATTAACAATTACATAATACTCCACAAGTCTCACAATCCCATAGCTGCACTGCCTGCGTTCTTTCCCATCATATCGGAGTAGTTTAGCATGTTTGAGAGATCATCCACATCGTCTTTGACTGGGTTTGTTGTGTCCCATATGTTTACCAGACCATCTTCTCCCGCAGTGGCTAAGAACCTGCTGCAGGGAGAAAAAGAAACGCTGTTTATTCGCCCTCTGTGTCCACTGGTGTGTGTGAGTTGTTGACCCTAAAATTTTAATTTATGAACAAAAATATACACATGATATAAATAGGAAGCAATATAATTGAACAAGACGTATAGAGTACAATAACTGAACGTTCTATTAGACCCACTAGATTTGAGGGGTGTCTGAGAGTAATATTAGATCTGGAACCAGCAGATACCAGATACTCTCCATTGGGGGAGAAAGTGACACAGTTCATTTTAACAGATCCGTCCGACAGTGTCGCAACCCTTCCTGAACATAATGTTGAGATTTTAGAAGCAATACTACATTTTATCCTGAACTTATGATCCACACCAACATCTATCTCAGTTTAAAGCATAAACAACATCAAAACACTATCAGCTCCACACAAAATAATACAGTTAAAACAACTACGTGACAAACTAACGTGACTATTGACTAACCTCCCATTCTAGTGTCCCAAATGGAAGTGGTACTGTCCCTACTGACGGAGGCTAAGACGTGTGCGTTAGTGGGACTGTAAGCTACACCCCACACTACATCTATGTGTCCCGACATAGGACATGACACTCCTTTGCTGATGTCCCAGATTCGTATCATCTTATCCCACGAGGAGGTAGCCTATATGATAGGTGAATGATACATTCATTTCAGTCAGGAAATGTATGTAACTATGTGGCCTGCTATCAAATTGTAATGATAAAACGAGAGAGTTGTCATGTTGTCGTAACAATTGATATTATCAAGATTCATAATATGACAAACCAACTGGCCAGAGATGCTGAAATCAGCTGAAGTGACAGGGTTTCTGTGGCCCAGTAAATTTCCAACAAATCGTCCAGTTTCAGCACAAGAAAGAGCAATGCTATTATCCCAGCTGCATGTGCACAAAACTGCACTGTCTGGCGAGAAGGTGCACCAGCTCACTCCAAAGTTGTGATGTGTGATCTGGCTGACTGCCTGAATCATTGAAATTTAGAATGATGATGATTTTTATAATTCTCATTATTCTGCAAGGCCTAAGTTGCATATAATATTATAATGTACAATAATAGATAGTATTTATTGGTTTGTAAAGAAAATTAATAAAACAAAAACTTAGTAATACTAATAGTTAAACAAAAACTGTATTTACAGTATGTTTAAAATCAATAATTATCGTACATATAAAATTTAAAAATAGGATCATTTAATTTTCGATGTCTTTGATCAACAAGTATTGCATATATTTTCATTTTAAATAATATAAGCTCAACCACGTTAGCGGGATGAAGCAGCAATACTCACATTTTACTAAAACTTCCAACATACCTTACCAGTTTCAAGAGAGTACACTATTGCAGTTTTGTCATTGGAGCATGTGGCAAACTTTTTTCCATCATAACTGAAATCGCCATGATTGATGTAACCCCTGTGATCGTGAAAACTGCATGCCTCTTTCAATTCCTGAAAAAATGAGGCTGATCAGTGGTTGATGTGATATTTTATAGAGAGACTATGATTAAGGTAGGTTGAAGTCAATTTAGAAATTTCTTAAAGAAAATGATGAAATGTGGAACAGAGGCACATATTAGGTGCGATGGGTGCGGGATCGCGTGCAATTTACCGTTTTCCGCACATTTCCGCATAATTTATTGTTTTCCGCACATTTCCGCACATTTTGTAATTTTCTGCATATTTCTGCATAATGTAGAATTTTCCGCGTAATTTCGGATAATTTTGAAATTTTCGCGTTAAGATTTTCGAGTGTAAAAACCAAAATATTTTAAAAGTCGGGCTCTTTTATGACCGTGACTCAGGCCCTTTCGGGACCCTGACCCAGGCCCTTTCGGGACCCTGACCCAGGCCCTTTCGGGACCCTGACCCAGGCCCTTTCGGGACCCTGACCCAGGCCCTTTCGGGACCGTGACCCAGGCCCTTTTGGAACTCATACCTAGGCCACGTGACCCAGGCCCTTTTGGGACCCTGCCCCAGGCCCTTTCGGGACCCTGACCCAGGCCCTTTCGGGACCCTGACCCAGGCCCTTTCGGGACCCTGACCCAGGCCCTTTCGGGACCGTGACCCAGGCCCTTTTGGAACTCATGCCTAGGCCACGTGACCTGGTTACCACGTGACCCAGGCCTTTTCGGGACCGTGACCCAGGCCCTTTCGGGACCGTTACCCAGGCCCTTTCGGGACCGTGATCCAGGCCGTTATGGAACCCTCGTCGTTACCGTACTTCGATTATAGTGTATCAGTTATCATTCGTAACTTCACCACATCATCTGATTACTCTATATCACATCACAACGTCATGGACCGTTTCCTAAAGAAACGAACAGCTATAACAGACAGTGACCCATCATCAAGCTCACCACACAAGAAACAGAAGATACCTGCATGGGATCTGATCAACTCTATCAAGAGGCGTCTTCAAATAACTGTCTCCTGATCTCTACCAGATCAAGTCACTGTTCTCAGATAACTGAATCTCAATATTAGGTTCAATCATGGTCTTAGTAAAAAACTACACCCTCAGTAACACATAAACAGACCTATTTTTGATAAGAGCGGCGGTTATACGTTTAGAATTTCCAAAGTCCTTGAGAAAATGCAAAAGAAAACCGCACAATTCCCGCACAAATTTCGAAAAAAATCGCCGCACATTTGCCGCATAATTGGTAAAAATTTACCGCACCTTACCGCACATTTAACCTTTATAGTCGGGTGCGGTACCGCATAATTTCGATTTTTTTACCGCACCTAATATGTGCCTCTGATGTGGAAAAATTACATTCTAAACCAGATGAAGATGCAAGCTAAGACTTACCTCATGGTCAATGGATAACAGCTTTGAAGACTCATCATCACTTCCAATCAAAATAAAAGATGATCCAGCAGTGGAAAATTTAGCAAATGAGCACCCATTGGGATGGCCACAAAATTGCTTTACATTACTGATCCCTTTCATTCATCATACACCTTGAAATTTGTTTTTAAGTTATGATCAAACCACAAATTACCGAGCTTCCCTTTACCAGGTTCCCTTGATTTCCTTTTCTCCCAGCACTGGTTTAAACTTAAGAGTTAGGATTAGAGTTAGGGTAAGGGTAAGGAGTATAGTTAGGGTTAGGGTTTAGGTTAGGATGTTGGTAAAGGTAGGATTAAGGTTTGACCATTAATTGTACACAAAGCTTAACCGTTGAAACCGAAATCATTAGGAAGAATTTTGTCATTACTGACAGTTTAGATGCAAGGATAATTGTATATCAATAATTGTAGCAGCCCGAGCAGTAAATCTTTAATCAAGCTATCGCATTGCTTTTTTTTCTTTTCTTTTTTAAAACGGGGGACCCCCAACCCATGTAGCTGAGACACCTCACAGCAAGTAGACCAAAGTGCCTCTTGCTTGTGAAAGGTGCATCAACTACCCGTCAAAGCAGTGGGTTGGGAGTCCCTCCTGGGAACATTTTCTTTGTAAAATGTTACACAATATAAAAGCTGTACAATAAATTATCTTAAAAATTTACATAAACAAATTTAGGAGACCTCATAGCTCGTCTTCTGAGGGATGAGATTGAAAAATACGTCATTCATTCCAAGATGCTGGGCTGTTTGTCTTCCTCTGATTCCCCTGAGTGCTTTGAGTGTGCTTCATAGCAAATCAAACCTTAATAGTGTTCTGATGTGATTTTTGACCTGGCTGTTAGCTTTTTTTTTTGTGGTCAGCTTTCATCTGACATCTCAGAGATACAATCTACAAACACAGTGGAGAGTGGTATTTATATTATACCTCCAGATGTTGTAATGACTAATGGGACAAAGGACCCTTTCTCTGACTGAAGTACTCTCTCCTCAAGAAAGAGATCTTTCTTCTCTTTCTCATGTGCACTGTAAATTTTATCTAGTGGCTTAAACTTATTTGAGTCGCAATTAGGATGGGTGACCCTGTTGTCAAAGAATCTTCTTTCAAAGCCCAGCTCAAGATTTATGCGAGATTGCGAGCCTGACTCATCGCACAAAATTTGTAAATAAATGAGGAAACAGAAAAAGTTTAACTTAAACGTTGAGGGAATTAGGAACTTAACATGTATTTTATACTCTTAACGTGTATTTTATCACTTGTTTATAGCGTGAAAACTTCGACGTAACGCGCGCAAGATTTTGCGAGTTTCGTTTAAATCTCATAGCTAGGCTCACAATATCGTGAGATTCTCTGCGAGATTTCGGCACCCTCTTTCAGCACTACATATTCGGTCGCGCGCTTGCATTTTCATCGCTTTTCAGCGTGTTTATTCACTGTACTGTCTAAGTCTTAAAGGATACTAGTTGTTATAAGATCAAGATTCACAGTGGTTAGTACTATAGTTACCATGGTTACCATTAAACGGTCTAAATCTCAAGGTACTATTCCTGGCTACAGTCATAGGCATAGTGAATATTTCTTCATTAAAAGTTTGAGAAAGGGTCTCTTCAACTGGAGAACTGACTTATTAATCCTAGCAGGTAATTAACTCTGGATCCTCATCACATTGATTCCATTCTAAATTCTAGCCATAAACAAAACAAGCATTACCAGATAACTCCGTTTACAATAATTTGACATGTTCCAGTGTGAACGAGGCCTTCCCCGGACAAATCCTTAAATGCCAGTCTTCTCTAGATGAAGTACGAACAGTATAATCTATCGGATAACGTATATTACAAGGTGCTCTGATGATAATTTTAGTAAAATAATTAATAATTGCCAAAAGAATGACCTCTGACGAGACTCGAACCCGGGTCAACTGCTTAGGAATCGCGCTCTGAACTGGGGCGCTACTTGAGGCTTATCACATTTACAATATGTAACATTATATACTTCATAAAAATACGCACGTAAATTTTTCGTTATTTATGGATCCAATAACAGTGACATACTTACAATTCTGAGAAATAAACATCGAGCGACATAAAGCGACATACTTACAATTTCGCTTACAAAGGGACTCGCGAAATCTTTTTAAATAGAAAATAATTTGTGGGGCAAGAAATCTTGCAGGCTGGGGGGGGGGGGGGGGGTGGGGAGTACATTTCGCCACTGCACGTGACACGTGAAAATCGCACTTTTAGTGTCAAAATCCAATCTCATCGCACTTTTTTTAGAATCTTGATAGGGGTTTCAAAGGAGCCCAAACCTCTCTTACAGAACGAAGAAAATTAATGTTTCATTATTATAGACAGGTGCGAGTCTCTCCCGGACACAGCAAACCTTGAAACGGAAACTGAGTTTCCGGTGCAGTATGATGTTGTGGTGACAGTGATCTGTGAGACTGGATACTATCTATCAGGAGCTGATACCATCACTTGTATCAAGGGTAGGATCTACAAGTCACATCGCGATCCTGGTTGTATTGCAAGTAAGTCGTTAGTCGAAAATATTGTGATTCATCAATCAATATAATGACAAAAACAAAAACGTTACCTAAATACAAAATATAAAAGATACAAAATAACATCTAATAAACTAAAATGATTATCTGATGAGAGACCTGCACGGGGTTGCCCCCGGAGATTACACACCTACAGACGGACGAGCAGTTCCCGGTGAGTTACGGCACCATAATACCAGTGCAGTGTTCAGAGGATAGGCACCTTAGGGGAAACGTTGTGATCACTTGTGACGAGGACACTGTGTTCCTCTTCCAGGACAAACCTCGCTGCAATGATTAAGGTACGTGAGATGATCCTCTCAGCTTCAAATGGTTTACTTTTTTAGCACGTTTAAACAAGCTTGCTGGAATTTGTCTTATTAACATTGTATTTCAACGTCAGCTAATATTAACTCCGCTGTTCATGATCATGCTCAGAATTACCGCCAGACAGTAACCTCTACATCGGCTCCCAGTTCCCTGTGAAGAAGGGGACACCGGACAATAGTAGATGTGAACTGTGTGGCTGGGTACTCCTTAGCTGGAGACAGAACCATCACCTGTGTCCAGGACACAAAGTTCAGCTCAGCCAGAAACTTCCCTAGCTGCTCCGTTGATAAGTGCACTGGATTGCCGGATGAAATCTTCGACATGAAGACAAACATCCCACTTCCAGTGGACCACGGAAAAAGAGTGGAGCTGGACTGTATCCAGGGATACAGTCTGTCTGGTAGCAGTCTCATAACCTGTATCAAGGGAAACAACTGGGAGTACAAGGATACACCTCACTGTGTTTTAGGTGAGATCCCAGGAAACTGGCGATAATATGTTTGAATTTACTGGGCCGCGCTCAGCCTGTCATTCCGCCTAATCTCTATTCTAATGAACATAATAGCCTGGGGTCCCCAGGTAACTTCGGCAAGAGTAGGGAAAATAATTAGTTAATCAGTTGACCAATAATAAGTTATGTCTGATTTTGTTGAGACTTTAACGTGAACGTCTAACAGACATGACAACGACCAGCACCTTCCCCTATATAGTAGTAGTAGGAACAGTGGTGGAAGTTTCCTGTAAGCCGGGTCACACTTTGGCTGGGGACAATACTATCACATGTGAGAGGGGAGTAGTCTTCACTATGGAGCAACGTCCTACTTGCACCATAGGTTTGTTAATTCTTTAATTAGTCATAATGAATGTAGATGTTTAGGCACCATTATAGATAATTTACAGGAATAATAAGTACACTTCTTGTTACTTTCAATTATAGAAATCCCAATCCCAGAATATGAGTAATTTCAGTCACTTTATTTTTAACTTTAACCTTCATTATGGCACTCAGATCAGTGCACAAGATTGTTGACAGAAAACTATCTCATCACTGACTCCAGTTTCCATGTCGTATACGGAACCATGATCTCAGTGTCCTGTGAGTCAGGCTACTCTGTGTTGGGGAGTGAGGAGATCACCTGCGAAAAGGGAATATTGTTCTCTCACCAATCATACCGTCCTAAGTGTGCCAACCCAGGTGAGACTTAATTCATCACTGTCTGTTAATCACTGTGAAAGTTTAATAGTTATATTGTAATTTATGATTCCGACTTCCGAGCAATTACCGCTCAAAACTTAACGACAGATATGCTAAAGTTCAGCGAGGGAATTGGGAGGAATTCATAAATGGCAAATTAACAAACTTTGATGAGACTGAGGTTGGTGTTGAAAATGTAAACAATAATGAAGCCAACACAACCAACAGCTTGTTTCTATTATATATATAATAGTCTGTTCTAGGAACCGACCGGATATCCGGCTGAATCTGGTTCCGTGAAACTTCCTAGCCGCGATGCCAAGCACCTTGATAAGTAACGTTTTATTTCGCGAGCTAAACGCGACGATACTCCTTGTAAACGCGTAATCTTCTAAAACAATGCGTAAAATACTGCGCTACTAGGAAACGATGGCAATTGGGTAATCGGGCTGGGCACACTTGGGGCACAAAATTGTATTTCCTGGGGCACAGTTGGGGCAAAAAGTTACTTGGGGCACACTTGGGGCACACTTGGGGCAGAATCAGCTGGGGCACACTTGGGGCACAGTTGGGGCAAAAAAGTGACCTGAAGCACAGTTTTTGTAAAGTAAACACACTTGGGGCACACTTGAGGCACACTTGGGGCACACTTGGGGCACACTTGGGGTTACTGGGCCGCGCTCCGCCTGTCATTCCGCCTAATCTCTATTCGGTTGTTTACTAACATTAAAGCCTGGGGTTGTTTACCAACATTAAAGCCTGGGGTCCTCAGGTAAACTTGGGGCACAAAGTTGCTTGGGGCACACTTGGGGCACACTTGTGAAACAAGCGCGCCAGCAGTGTTGCGCAAGCACTACATGGTTATAGTAGAGGCTCTTACGGGCAAAAAGACGTGTTTTCTGCTACGAGTTTAGAGACATAACCGCTAATTGGACACAATAGTATGATGTCTAAGGATCGATAATATGTTAAGAAGTATACATTTGGCCTTATTAGTCACGTGCTATACCAATGCGCGTTTTAAACTTTGACAGTCTATTACTCTAAGGCAAATAGAGTAATTATATTCATATTTTGTCAGCAATAAGATCACATTATTTTCTATTTGGTGTAAATTTACATTATATTTATTTTAAAATATGAGCTAGAACGGACATAATCTCGCTGAGTTATAGCTGTTTGAAATTTATGATGAACGCGCGGGTGCCAATTGATAACAACTAAATACTTTTGCGCGTAGTGCGCGTCGAAAATTTGGCAAAAACGCTTGCGGAGTGACAATATTCAAACTTCGATAAAGTATATGAAGTGGGTACTTCTCGGAAAGGAAAAATTTAGGCAAACACGATGTGACTATTTTTGAGTTGATTTAATACAACTGCAAAAAATTATTCAAACTTCAAGCAAAAAAGTCAAAATTTTTACCACTTTTTTGGATTTTTACCCGCGTAAAAACAGAGGGATTTTAAAAATTTTTAAACCAACTTGTGCGGCTGTGTTTTAGCTATTTCCATGCAAGTTTTGCCGACATGCCAACAAAATTAACTTGTTCAAAATATCAAAAAACATGGTTTTTTGGCCTATTTTTGGCCCAAAAACCGGTTTTTTGCAATTTTACCCGCGTAAACTCAGTCCAATCATCTCGAAACCACTTTTAATCAATTCTACGGTCAAAAATACGTCTAGAAAGGTGTATCTGGGGTCCCTAGCGTATCGAGCAGACAATGCCCGTAAGAGCCTCTACTATTAGGTGAACTACTCGCACGCGTTTTACACTTTTACAATTTGAATTCAGCCGCCATGAAGTCATGACAACCAAATTAATTTGCAAAGTTATATAGCTGCGACCTTTTATTAGTAGGTTTATAACCTACCAGGACGCGCGCCGAGTATCACTCGTTAACCTTTTATTTGGCCCAATTAAATCATACTTTTCGGGATAACTCAAAATTTACAATGTCCCTAATTTTCCTCCTGGGCCGGGGAGGTAACGCTACTTTTACAAGGCGACCATTTTGCAAAAACCGCGGACGCGGAAGTCTCTTGACCATTGTTATTGATTTGGCCCGGCGCGCTACTTCGTAGCTCGTGCCATTTCGAGAAGAAAGCGGCGCGCGCTACTTCGAAGAAATTTAGACGAGTAACATCCGTCAAGGAAGTCTCTAGCTCTTTTACTTTCGAAGTTATGCCCCAGATCCGGTAAGGTTTCCTGGAATAGCTCCCCGATAGTTCAAACTTTGATTACTTCGAGTTCGACATGACGGTCGAACTATCATTCTCGTTTCGCTTTACTGTTACCTATATATATAGCTTTCACATAGCCATGTTGCATGTGTATACGCCGTTACGCGTACTGCGTGACGCGCTACTGCAAGCGAGAGGCCTCTGGTTATAGCAATATATAGCTCGCTAAGCCTAATTAGTCATTTATTTTGCTTGCTGGTCCGATTACAAATTAGATTTTGACCGTTCTATGTATATTTGTAAATGCGGATTTCGAATTTAATTGACGGGTGATACTCGTAAAATATCTGTTCCATATATTGGACCGTCGACGAGTCCAACTCGGCGCGTGTCCTGGTAGGTTGTAAACCTACAAGAATTTAATTACTGGGCCGCGCTCAGCCTGTCATTCCGCCTAATCTCTATTCGGTTTATAAATTCATGATAGCCTGAGGTCCCCAGGTAAGAATTTAATGGTAAGTATTTAAAGTTAAGGTGCACACATGCATGACATTTTTACTTCAAATTTGTTTCTTATATTCAGGATTACTTTATATTATAATAACCTAAACTATAAACTTGAGAGAAGAAAGCAGCACGCGCTACTTCAAAGAAATTTAGTTTAGTAACATCTTAATTGACGATGTCAATTCACCGCGCAGCTCGCAGCACGGCACAGTACGTCAGTAGCGCATCTGATCTCGCGGCCGATCTACGGTGTATTTTTGGACGCTGATTCCGAATCACCCCCCATGACGTAGGGTTAAAATGCTTCCCTGGAGAGTTATGGGCAAAAAACCGTTTTGGTCACGTGACAGGCTAGTAAAACGTGAATTCGATTATTTAGGTGTTAGGGCTCGGGTTAGGGTTGTGGTTAAGATTATGGATAGCTTCGGGGTTATGGTTAGGGTTAGGGTTGGGATTAGGGTTTATGTAAAACCGTTTTGTACGGCTGCAAAACCAAAAAACCAAAGTCACGTGAAGTTTTTGGGCGAGCGATTTAGTAAGAGCCACTTCTTATTCTAGCGGCACAGTTGTAGCGCGATGCACTACTGGGTCGCGCGCGCATCAAATAATGCTTCTCGCAACCACAAATGCAGATCGGCGAGATGCGAAGGATTGATTGCATTGACATCGTGAATCAAGCGGCACAGTAACTAAATGCATCGCGCTACAAAGTAACATCCGTCAAAGTGATTTATCAGATCATCCGATTACCTCTTTACTCTTGACGTATGTTAACTAAATCATATATCATTTCAAGTCCAAGTTAACAGTTATGAGTTAGACACATTCCTCATTTCGAAGTGATGAGATAATTGGTTTACAGCTCTCCCAGACCGATTATAAAAGTCTAATATTTTTAGTCAGGATGGAATGGAGTGACGCCCCCCGCTAGCAGAATGGCAGTTGTAACAGACGTGCTCGCTAGAAGTCTACCTTTGCTCACCTTACTTCTCCTTATGCCGATGTCTTCGACTCTGAACATTTCAAGTTGGAACCTCAATGGTATTAAAAGTAACATTCTTAGGAGAGAACATTTAGTAAGTGACGCTAAACGTTATCATTTTGATGTAGTGTGTCTCCAAGAGACAAAATGCCGAGACTTCGAGGAAACAATTATTGACGGTCACAAACTTGTAACACTAGCCCAATCAGACAATTGGTATCATTATGGTCTCGGTTTTCTAATCTGCCCAGCCCTTGTACCTTCTATTGTTGCATGGAGATCACTTAGTAACAGAGTGGCTTTCATTGATATAAGACTCACAGAACACAACGGATCTCATCGTATGATCAGGATCGTTAACGTGTACGGACCAACCAAGAAGATTGTCGATGATGACATCAGTAGGGTCACAGGTAACTCCCCATTGTTACAATCATATTTCAATGATCTGAAAACTGCTATCAATATCCCAGCTCGATTCGATTTGTTTGTTGCTGGAGATTTTAACGCCCGTCTTGGGAGATGCAGTAGGAAAGAGTATGATGCTGGCCTTAATAATCATATTGGTCAGTTCGGTAATGGTCTGAGAAACAGGAACGGTGAGTTCCTACTGGACTTTATTGTTGATAATGGTCTGTTTGCGTGCAATACTGCATTCCAACACAGAGCGAAGCATATTACCACCTGGAAGGCTAGATGTGTTCCCAAGGGTAGACCCAAGGGTTCAAAAGACACTGTGAACTATTTTAAACAAATTGATTATATTTTATGTCGTACTAACTTTAAAGTCTGTTTAACAGACTCCCGCTCTTTTTGCGGTGATTTTGTGAAATCTGACCATAAACCTGTGGTCGCACGTTTTAAACTTGGTTGTGAATACATTGTACATAAGCGGCCCAGGTCTGACAAAATAAGGTTTGATGTCAATCGCCTTAATGATTCTGATATTAAGTCTAAATTTTTTGATTCCTTTAAAAGTAATATTGATTGTAGAGTTTTAACTAATAATGCTATTTCTGAAAATTCTGATATATTTGGTATATTGAGTAAATGTGCCGTCCAGGTGGTTGGTAAAGTGCCCCCGGGGAAGCCTCATCAGTACAGCGACGATCCAACTGTCGTTAAACTTTCAGCAGAGAGAAAGTCCCTTCAGCAAGAATGTAGTCTCACAGGGATAAGCGACAGGAGTGACCTCAGAAAAAGAATCAACCATCTCAAACGTACCATCAAAAAGAGGTTGAAATCCATCAACGAGGCCACTGCTAACGCCCTAGTAGATGTCATCAACAACACCGACAGCTGCAGAAGCATGTTTGAAGCGAATAGAACTTTGGCCCAGTGTAGGATGAAGAAAGACGGAGTGACTGTCCACGATGCAGACGGGAACACCTTAGGTTCTGACTCATTAAAAGCAGAAGCTATTAAAGAATACTTTAATAATGAGTTCAATGACAAAGATGAACCCCACCTCCCAGCATTCATAGACCCTCCTGGAAGCCTCCTCTGTCCCATAACACCTGAAGAAGTTGGCTGTGCTGTTATGAAGCTGAAATCCGGTAGAGCGTGTGGCCCTGACGGTATACCTAATGAGCTAATGAAAGCTGCTGGATATCCCCTCCACTGTGAGTTGGCTAGGATCTATAATCTCTCCTTTGAGACCAACACATACATCCCAGCTATTGGAGAAGGTATCCTGACACCCCTTCAGAAGCCAGGAAAACCCCGAGGTCCGATAAAGTCTATCCGGCCCCTCACATTGCTAAATGGAACTAGAAAAGTCCTATCCCTCGTAGCCTTGAACAGAATCAATTACCACGTTGATATGTACACTGGACCTTGGCAGGCGGCATACAAGCAGGGTCGCAGTTGTGCTGACCTGGTATGGTCTCAGAGAATGTTGACATCAGTGGTTACCAGGCGCGAGTTTGAGTATAGTAAAATCAACATTGACATGACCGCTGCGTTTAATACTATCCGCAGACAGACCATCATCAACCTCCTCATTGATGCAGGATGCTCTAGAGACGACATTCGCCTAGTTCAGTACCTCCTCTCAAATACAAAGCTCAAGGTGACGGTCAACAGATCTGAGTCTGGTGAATTTGTGATTAATATTGGCGCTTACCAGGGAGACAGTCTGGCAGGTAAAGTGTTTACATTGACCCTTGCCGGTGCCCTGAATCACATCAGAGCCGTGATCAGTGTCACGATTCCTAGACCGAACCCCCCAGTCTCTGATAGAGGCCTCCCGTTAGAGTCCGCCTATGCTGACGATGCTGAGCTTCTGAGTGAAGATAGTCAGAGCCTGGTGAAGATACTAGAGATTGCCAGTGATATACTAAAGGACTGGAGTCTCTTTGTTAACGAATCAAAAACGGTGTTTACAAGAGTGTATTTGGCAGATACAGATGCTTTAGATGCCCATGGCAATAAAATTAGAGGAGATGAAGAGTGGCGAGAGTCAGTGCTATTAGGATCAAAGCTCTGTTCAGAAAGAGATATTGTCAACAGACGCAACAAAGCCAATGTTGCCTTCTACACCTACAAGAAAGTCTGGTTGAATAGTTCTGTTCAGATCAGTGAGAGTAGAAAGCTGAAGCTGTACGAAGCTCTTGTCACTTCAGTGTTGTTGTATAACTGTAGCAGCTGGGCTGCTCCTGAAACCGTAATGGCATCTGTCGACGTTCTTCAAAGGAAGCATCTGAGACAGATAATCAACACCTATTGGCCTACGGTTATCAGTAACGAGAACTTATATAAGAGATGTAATGTCAGTCCCCTTACTGAAAGGATCAAGAAAGCACGATGGAAGATGCTTGGGCACGTTCTCAGAAGCGGTGATGACACTCCCGCCTTCTTATCATTCAGATTTGCATGTTTAGGATGTTTTGACTACAAAGGAAGGAGGGGCAGACCTCGTTCAAATTTATTTGATTTATTATTAAAAGACATTATGACAAAACAAATTATTGTGATTGTAAATAAAAGATTTAATTTAAGTAATTTCAACGATTTAGTGTACAAAGCTCATGATAGACGTCTTTGGAGAAGTTATGGGTGAGTCGAGACTACTCGGCCACTCGATTTTATGATTTAATTTCTATTATCTTGTGTTTGCTGTATTTAGTTGATTAATAATAATAATATTTCCGTCGACGAGTCCAACTCGGCGCGCGTCCTGGTAGGTTGTAAACCTACAACAATTCCGTTACAAGTCTCCAAAGGGGCAAAGGTGTGTCTTATTCAATTATAGTTGCTAGCTCTTCGTTGGGTATTATATATCCTTGTTGTTGCTATTGTGGTACTGAGACGTCTTATAGAGGGTGTCAAGAGTCGGAAACTGCCAGCTGTTCTGACATTTATAGACTTTAAGAAGGCTTTCGACAGTGTACATCGTGGGAAAATGCTAAAGATTCTAGAAGCTTACGGCATTCCAGTCAAAATCGTGCAGCTTATACGGCTCATGTACGAGAAGACAATGGCCAAAGTCCTAACTCCAGACGGAGAAACTGAATTGTTCGAGATACTTGCAGGTGTGTTACAGGGTGATACCTTAGCACCTTACCTCTTTGCAATAGTCATCGACTACTGTATGAGGCAAGCCATAGGCGATGATGCGGAGCGACTTGGACTCACCCTCGAACGTAGAAAAAGCAGAAGAGTGGGGCCCAAGATCATCACCGATGTGGACTTTGCAGATGATATAGCACTTATATCTGAGGACATGGACAAGGCTAACGAGTTCCTGCTCAGAGTAGAATCGGCGGCAGCAAGCGTGGGACTACACATAAACGAAGGCAAGACCAAGGTCATGACACTGAATATGGAGGATCGATCTAGCGACCTACAAAGTCGATCCGGGGAAGCCATAGAAAATGTAGATGATTTCATCTACTTAGGCTCCTGGATTGAGAGCACAGATAGGGAGATAAGGGTTAGAAAGGGAAAAGCGTGGGGTGCCCTACATAGACTGAAGGATATCTGGAAATCCAAACTCTCAAAGAGCCTAAAGATTAGATTGTTCATAGCGGCTTGTGAATCAGTACTGCTCTACGGATCAGAAACCTGGACACTGACAAAGGCTCAAGAGAAAAGTTTGGACGGGACATACACAAAGATGTTGCGTATGGTGCTGGGTATCTCATGGAAGGACAAGGTCAGCAATATAACTTTGTATGGTAGCCTCCCAAGGCTGTCAAACAAGTTACGAAGCAGGAGATTAAAAATGGCGGGACACTGCATCCGACATCCTGAGCTACTTGCCAGTGATTTAGTCTTATGGGAACCTACGCACGGTAGAGCACAGCAAGGCCGACCAAGACAAAGCTACTTGTCTATGTTACTGAAGGAAGTTGGGACAAACTCTAAAGAGGAACTGCGAACCCTGATGCGGGACAGGGATATATGGAGGGGGTTTTCTGGCGTAGATCGGACTTAGCTCCGACATAGTAGTAGTAGTAGTAGTGCTATTGTGTATTGGTGACGTGTCTTTAGTGATAATAAAATATTTAGATATGAGAGCGAGCGCTAAAAGTAAATCATAAATACGGTTTTTACTCATTCGATCCTTGATCTTAAATTCTATTGATCACCGTTCAATTTTGGTATAAACATGACGTCAACTTAGTGCAGATTGCAGAATAAAGCAAGTTATATACAACTATTTCATACGTATCAAATTGGATGTGCTTTCGGTGGAGATATAGCACGGGCCGTTTAGTTATGGTTAGAGTTTTACTTTTAGCATATAACTATAACTATAAGTATATACTTCAGATAAGAATCTGGCTCGGCACATGATTGGGGTCAGATCAGTAGAGGGTGTGGATCTGAATAATCCCTCGCATGAGGGCCATTTATTTCTAAAGAACGCGTTAAAGTAAGTCACAATATTTAATATAATCTTGTGTGAGGTTTTGACTTTTAATAATAATAATTATTATATAATATATATATTGTTGAGCAAAAATTGCACATTGGCTGGTTTACTAATACTGGGCGGCGCTCAGCCTATAATCATCCCGCCGAATCTCTATTCGCGGCGGGTATTTATGAACAATATAGCCTGGTGTCTTCAGGTAATGACTGGTACTTTGGGCCGGTCCCTAACAAAAAACTTGATAGTTGAGTGTAATTACTTAAAGTGATTCATCAGGTCATCCGATTACCTTTTGACATATCTTAACTACTTCATATATCATTTCAAGCCCCAGTAAACATCTAGACACATTCCTCATTTCGAGGTGATTAGATAATTGGTTTACAGCTCCCAATCCAATTATAAAGTCTAATATTTCCGATCGCTTCAATTACCAGTCTATACTGATACAGCTGTCTTATATACTTATAGTTGCTAGCTCTTCTTTGGGTATTATATATCCTTGTTATTGCGATTGGTGACGTGTTTTTAGTGATAATAAGACTTTTAGATATGAGAGCGAGCGCTAAAAGTAAATACGGTTTTTACTCATATCATAGTCATTCGATCCTTGATCCTTTCATAATTTTGATTATAATTTCTTTCACATTTAATTATAATTATATATACACAGTATAACAGGTTGCATTGAGCAATCCCACATGTTCCTTAATTTTAAAAATGAATAACGTGATCCATGATCAGTTATTTCAAATTTTTCCCTAGACGGTTATACTTATATAATATATGTATTATATTAATGTCTTTTATTAGTATCCTTTAATGAGATATTTTTTATTAATATATTTGATTGGTTGTTACTATCATTATATACATCTGACGTGTACCGTGTCTCAGTAGCAGAGGTTAAGAAGATGAAGATAATATTAGCTATAATAGCTGCAAGTTGTATTGTGGTTTGTACCAAGGCTACCAGCTGTTATCAGTGTGACTAGGCAGCCTTAAAATACGACTCCGATGCCACGAAGGAATATATGGAAACGAATGGTGGATTGTTTGAGCCTGAGGACAAACCTGCGGGCTGTAACCCAACCCACATGATGGCTTGTGATGGCGAATCGGACTGCGGAACTATAAGCTTAAGTGTAAGAGGTGAATCCATGTCAGCTGACATGGGCGTCAGGTTGTGTGTGCCGGGCGGCAGCACTGCGGAAACCATGGAGAATACATATTGTGAATCGTTTAAAAAACCTTTGGACCAAAGAGACTTCGATATCACTTCCTGCAAATTGGATGTCTGCAGTACTGATAACTGCAACATGATCCAGGACGCGGACGACGGAGAAAGGGAGAACTATGTATCCTCGGAAAGTAAACTAACGTTCTCCTTCCTTCTCATCCAGCTTGTCTCTTTCCTTGCAGTCACTCTATTTTAAGTTCAAAAAGACTGTAATGTGACATAAATGATTATAACTATCGTTACGAATTATAAGGCCTACGAATTATAAGGCCTACAAATTAAGGGTAATATGTAGAATTAGAGTTAGATTATTCTATGCATGTAATGATAACGATAAGATCTTTATTCTTCACGTCCTGCAATTTTAGTTTTAGGTCTTTAAAAAATCAGCACAACACGTTTACTATCATGGTGGTCGATTGAATCGGAATTTTTATATGTTTTGGGTGCTCATAGTCATAGCAAAATATGTTTTCTTTTTCTCACAACCCGACTTTGTTATAAATATAACTATATTAAAATTAAATTTTGCGGAATGGAAAGTAACAATGGTAACCAATTGTACTGAAGATTTACTTATGTAGAACTTGTGAAAATGGTAAGATTTGTAGACTTCCGAAGCTTTTAAAACCTGTATGCTATATTTACGAATTTCAATTTGTTATAAAATACTTCGAAACACGAAAGCATGTCAAAATGCTGTGTCATAGTGCATAGCTTGATCATGACGGGCCATTTTGGCATAATATGTTGCTTCAATATATATCTGTGGAGTGTGGCGGTGTTACTGTTGTCTAAGTCTAACTTGTCCGGTAGTTGATAAAATAAGTGCTCCTCCATAAATGTAATTAAAATCGTATTCATGGGCTTCTCAGTCTGTGCTGGAGCTCAATTTAATAGCTGTCAACCGCCCGAAAACAGGCATTTTTGAATCATGTAAAATCGATGTTATGGTCCAGAGGCAAAATTATGGTTAAATTAAAATTATTGGTTTAACACTGTGTTTGTTAAGAGCCAATATTCATAGCTCATACGAATCACAAGAGATGATCGGAGGTATTCAGTTTTGCTGACGCGAATTACGTCTTGTCTATTAAAATAACTCGTTATAATTTTTATGATCAACAGCGTTACGCCACTGTGATCAACACTTTTTATGGTGCACGATTTAAGAGTAAGACTTTGTCTTTAGGGGGGGAGCCAAGTGGATATTTGTAGATATTTGTAGATTAATGTAGAATGGATAATCCACGAAAAAAGTGGATGACATTCTACAAATTTATACATTTATCTCCAAAAATTCAGTAGAATTTCTGGGCACATATTTGAGATTACATTTTTTGTAGATAAATGTAGATATTTGTAGATTATTGTCAATGGATAATTCACGAAAATTCTACAAATTCTACAAATTTATACATTTATCTCCAAAAATTCAGTAGAATTTCTGGGCACATGTTTGAGATATACATTTTTTGTAGATAAATGTAGATATTTGTAGATTATTGTAATGGATAATTCACGAAAAAAGTGGATGACATTATCCAAATATCTACAAATATCCACTTGGCTCCCCCCCTCTTTAGTACAATTAATAGTAGCTAGTAGCTAAAAGTTGACTACCTTACTCGGGATTATTATAACCGGGATAAAGTGGTGGGTTTTGGAAGATTCCGCCATATTTTTCCCGGTCAAAAATTTTACCAGTCATAAGAAAACCCGCCGACTCAGATTATGGGGTTCCAAGGGGGTGGTGATCATCATATTTTACCTGAAGTCTCATATGTGCTAGAGAAGACTTTTGAAGCAGTGGATGGAGGGCTGTAACTTTATTGGCGGTTGCTACCATAATTTCGTTATAAAAATCACAATTTGGTTATGGAAATCAGATTTCAGGGTGGACCGTGATTCTCACTTTTCTTGCCCATGAAGTGAGTAAACTGTGCCACTATTTCATGGTCCACGGTGGATTGATTACTGGAGCAGTTGAAGATGCAAAGCCAAGACGTTCCCCAATTGCGGGGGGGGGGGGGGGCCAATGGCATAAAATGGCATAAAATGGCATAAAATGGAGACTTTTTCTATGGAGAAAATGGAAAAACCCATGAGTAATTCTCCATTTTCTCCATTTTATGCCATGAATTTTGTCTTCGAAATTTCATCTTTAACACCATTTGACACCTAAATTGGACATCCTAACATGTTTATTTACGCTTACTAGGGGCGTAACAAGCTTATGAAAGCTCATAGTAGGCTACTAGATGCTTATACTAGGTTGGTAGAGGCACACTTCAGGCAAACTCATAATTACTCAAGCCTAGTGTAAAGTTATTTCTACAGGCTATATACTACAGCAGGAGTAATAGGGGAGAGTAATAGGCACTGAGAAGTGAGACCTACATCCTCGACAGTCGAAACAAGCTCGCACTGCAAAGGGGAGCCCTGTCTTCCGAGATCGCATTACCAGGGGGAAGCCTCGAGTCCAAATTTGTGTATCGAGGGGTAGGTGCAGACTTCGATAAACCGAAAAACCAAAAAAATATTTTCGGCTTATAATGAAGAGGGTAGCATGAAACGTGGAGAAAAGTGGTTTTGAGAAAAACTTTGAAAAATTTTGACTTAGAAAATTTTCGGCCCGAGTCATTCTCGATACGTACCTCTCGTATCGAGAGCTCCCGATTCCGAGCTCGTGTTGCAAAGGGGAGGCCTGCCTTCCGAGATCGCATTACCAGGGGGAAGCCTCGAGTCCAAAATTGTGTACCGAGCGAGGGGTAATTTTCTAAGTCAAAATTTTTCAGTTTTTCTGAAAAACACTTTTCTCCACGTTTCATGCTACCTTGTTCATTATAAGCCGAAAATATTTTTCGGTCAAAATTTTTCAAATTTTTTCTGAAAACCGCTTTTTTCCACGTTTCATGCTACTCTGTTCATTATTTGCCGAAAATATTTTTTCGGTTTTTCGAAGTCCACACCTTCCCCTCGATACACAATTTTGGACTCGAGGTAATGCGATCTCGGAAGGCAGGCCTCCCCTTTGCAACACGAGCTCGGAATCGGGAGCTCTCGATACGGGAGGTACGTATCGAAAATGACTCGGACCGAACATTTTCTAAGTCAACATTTTTCAAAGTTTTTCTGAAAACCACTTTTCTCCATGTTTCATGATACTCTGTTCATTATTGGCCGAAAATATTTTTTTCGGTTTTTCGAAGTCCACACCTTCCCCTCGATACACAATTTTGGACTCGAAGTAATGCGATCACGGAAGGCAGGCCTCCCCTTTGCAACACGAGCTCGGAATCGGGAGCTCTCGATACGGGAGGTACGTATCGAAAATGACTCGGACCGAACATTTTCTAAGTCAACATTTTTCAAAGTTTTTCTGAAAACCACTTTTCTCCATGTTTCATGATACTCTGTTCATTATTACGAAAATATCTTTTTTTTAAAATAATTTTTCTCGAAATTCTAAATTTTTCAGGTTTTCCATGGCATAAAATGGCATAAAATGGCATAAAATGGAGACTATTTCTATGGAGAAAATGGAAAAACCCATGAGTAATTCTCCATTTTCTCCATTTATGCCATTGGCCCCCCCCCCCCCAATTGCCAATACCAAGCGGTGGGCAGGAAATTAAGCTCCGGCTGACCTTCAGAGCAGTAGCCCCATTAGCGGACAAAATGAAAGTCTTGTTAAGACAACAATACAACTTCGAATTTGACGGTCAGCAGCAGGGGGATATCAATAATGATAATGGAGGGGACATTAGCGATAATGAGAATGAGAATACGCTTTAATGAAGATTTGACTTATTATTGCTATAGATTTATTTTCCTTTAAATACTAGACGTGTCTTTAATTTTCTATTTCTGAGTAATATCAGTAACTGTAAATTGAAATAACTTCTTTAACAAGTAACAAAAACAGAAATTTCGGTTGAAAATTTGTTGACCTCTGAAAAAAAACTTGAACGGTCGGCCACCGGTAAATACATGACCGGGATAATTTGGCGGGTTTTGGGAAATTCCGCCATATTTTTCCCGGTTATTAATTTTCCCAGTCATAAATTAACCCGCTATAATATTCTCGAGTAAGGTAAGACCAATAAACGCCGCCGAGGTTTAGGATTTATAAACCATAAACTCGATCGACCCAATTTTACTACGTATGCACTTGCAGTCGCAGTATTTGATTCATTGGTCTGGATTATCGAAGGGAACATTTAACTTCCTGTAGGTGTTCTTAGATCACTGATCAGGAAATCCAAAGGAAATGTAGGAAAGGAATGTGTCGTCGATTCTGCTCACAACTTTCCGGCTCTTACTTATAATTCGATTGCCCAAAAATTATCACGTGATTTTGGTTTTCCAGCCGAAGAAAATGGTTTTACATAGACCCTAATCCCAACCCTAACCATAACTCCGAAGCTATCCATAAACCTAACAACAACCCTAACCCGAGCCCTAAACAATCGAATTCGTGTTTTACTAGCCACGTGGCCATAACAGTTTTTTGTCCATAACTTTCCAAGGAAGAATTTTTACCCTACGTAATGGCGGGGATTCGGAATCAGCGTCCAAAAAGTACCCCGAATTAAATCACTTACCTACTATACCCTCAGGGCCTCTTCAAAAGAAAATACTTAAAAGTTGGGCGAGCGATTTAGTGCCAGTCAGGAGGTGACCGGGACATGATTTCAGGCCTGACCGGGACCGGGACTGAGATTATCAATTTACCGGGACCGGGACCAATAATTTCCATCTTACCGGGACCGGGACCAACAATCCAATTTGACCGGGATGACCGGGATTTGACCGGGACCAAAACTGGTATTCTCATATTGAAAGCTGCAACTTTCATTTACATTATATAATTGAACAATTTGAATAAGTAATAACTAGAATATTAAATTTGAAAAAACTAGAAAAAACCCGTCAATATGGGGTATGGGCCTAATGTACTACACCAATAATGTTCATGTACTGATTACTCAAGTTCACCCTCATTCCTCATTCCTCAATCAATGATCCCTCAAATTATTCAACAGTTTCATTCTCCAATTCCAATTGACAATTATACTTAATTCATGATCATAATTTATTACTCAAACTTGTTTAGCAATTTTAAACATTGTTTTATTTGGCTCAGAGGTTGTTTAAAGATGAAATTCACAATGAATGAAAGTAAAAACTTAAAATCACAGTGAATGAAATTATGTAAAAGATCCCGGTCAAAATCCCGGCAAATTTGAGTGATTGACCGGGACCGGGAATCCTGAATTAACCGGGACCGGGATCATAAATCAGCATTTGACCGGGACCGGGATGAAAACTGTGACTTGACCGGGACCGGGATAGCTCAAAATTGCCAATCCCGGTCACCTCCTGGTGCCAGTACAGTGGGAGCGCAACTTTCCTGCACACAGGAGCATATGGAAGATCAGTTCCCAGATAATTTTAATATCCCGTGATTTAAGTGATTTATTGGGCAGGCAATAGGAATATCGGAATATGTGATCTCAAGTCTGCTAAGAGTAAGGTCGACGGTCGCTGTTTTATATTCGCCGTGTTTTATCATTTATATTGGAGAGTTGTTGCTTTGCAGAATTTTATAACAGGTACCCCTCCTCATTTTTAAACCCTCAGTTAAGTTTCCTATCATTCGGCTGAGTCGACCGAGGAGATCGCATAGATTCAATGGATTCTTAGCTACCCCCTAGTCTAGGTGACACTGGGATTCGAACCCTGAACCTTCGGAAGGCGGATGCTCTAACCACTAGGCCACCAAGTGGATACTAAACGGGTAGCTGATTTTGATAAAATAACATCGCGATCCGGCGCGATCAATCATTTTAATTGAAGTACAACAGCTGCACCCCTGACTTTTTAACTTAATAAGAGACGTATATATTAGGACATTTGTAATTTGATAAAATTTAAAGTTTTGGTGTGTGAATTAAAGGTCTTTAAACAAAACATATTACATGTCAGGATTCATCAGAAGTTTAGAAGCCTAGCGAGGATAAAATTCGGATAACATTACTGATTACTTTTTTATGCCGTGGGAGTAAATTAGCAGGACACAGTTTGCCCCTTGTAGTCCAAATTTACATTAACTCATTGATAGAATTCATTCCTTAAAACAAATTTTCCAAGAATTGTTCCAGTTTCTCCCTTCTTGCATGTTGTACCCTCTTAGAGAGTGAGACATATTACTGTAAGAATATTTTTCAAAATTTGCAGGACTTTTCCTTTGACCCTTAAATTAATTAAATAGGCACAATAAAATCTTTCTGGATTTATCATTTCACATTGCTAGATTTCAATTCTGGGAGCAAATTTCCTGAAATTCTTTTCGAGAGAATGCAATATGCATCCCTTTTTCGAACTACACTTATTTCGCAAGAGCTGCTTGCAGGCCCTAATAATTAATATGCATTTAAAATCGTATTATTTTAATCGTTCTTGAAACTATGTTTGAAAATGATTGCCAAATTGCTCAGCTAGGCCTTTTACATGTTTTGCTGTTTTTGAAATTCAGACTGTGGCCAAAGCGCGTGTTAAATTTGAAAAACTCTAAGATTTTGGCCCCCTCATGAAGAAAATCATTCCTACACCCCTGCCGCCCCCCCCCCCCCCTGTATACATATATCGTCTCGCTTTATACATATTAATATAGAAATAGACTTATCAAGAAGCAGTATTCACAAGATAATTGTTAAAGCTATTAGTAATAGTATTACAACATCACCTAAATTTATAATACCAACTGGCAATATATACATTAACTTTTCAGCAAAAATATTCATCGAATAAGAGTTGGGCACTTTGCACATTGTGATTATATTGCCGTTTCGAATCTTTAGAGTTGAAGAATCTGATCTTTCAAATACACATTTGAAAACTCTTGGTCCGGTCTGCAGACACACAAAACCAAACATTTAGACTCTTAACAGTTTTCATGGAATAGTCTAATATAAACGTTAAACACACACTGCACGTATCATCTAAAATCAACCCGAGAATATACTTAACGCGTAACTTAAACAGTTTTTAAGTACTTATAAATAGATGAGCAGACGCTACCACTTAGAATATTTCCATTGGGATCACGACACAAGAAATAGATTGCATTGTAAGCTTCCTCAATCTTAAACACAGGCGAAACCAAAAAATCATATCCAATATCGCTCAAAACCGCGCCCATGAGAAGTGACCGCGCGCACAGCGACTGCAATTCACCGAGCCACGACACTTTTAGTACTAGACTGCTAATAAATATCACTAACTAAACCTATCAAAAGCAAGCCCCATATATACCATAATATACTGCTCGATAAATTTCCCCAGCAATCAATATACCATGGCACGTGTTACTATTATGGTTCAAAACAGCTCGAATTAAACTGAATTAGACAACTTTAGTGCTCCTTAAACGTTTACAGCTACGCTCCTGAACTTATCTATCTCATATAATTTGTCGATAAACTAACTTTATTGACACTATCACAAAGTGTAACAAGCTCAAGCCTCACTAATCAGTTTTAAGGGAAAAAAGCTCCACAGAGAATATCAAGGGAATTAAGCTCGTATCTCATAAATAGATTAAAACATCCAGAAAGTTAATGGAAATACCACAGAGTCTGACAGCTGACTGTCACCGGAATTTAATTTCCGTAGTGTGGATTTTTCCATTAACATTTCTTTTGTTTACGAAAACACATATTCTTAAAGTTAAGTTTAAACAAATGGAAGAAAATCACACTCCTCATTTTAAAACCATATTCAACCCAAAATCACGATAATCAATATCAAATATACCATGACCATTAACCGGAACTATTTATCCACACACCGTTTAAACAATTTCACTTATAAAGATACACCACACAATTTACACAATAATAAATATACGAGTTGTTAACTCGAGAGTCTGAGGTTACATTGTGCACTATGCACTATGCACTATGCACTATGCATTATGCATTATGCATTATGCACTATGCACTATGCACTATGCATTATGCACTATGCACTATGCTCGACAACTTTGATCGTTTAAGTCGAGACGATCTTCTTTTCCTGCCAACTGGTTTAGTAGTACGCTCGTCGTGGGTTTTTCTGAAATTATTGAAATTAGAGGGTTTTTTGTTGTAAAACGATAAGATATCAGAACAAGTAAGTGACAGCTACTATAGCGAGTGTTTACCATTTATAAGCCAATTTTAAGAGTTTATTGGATTATCTGGCTTATAAATAGCATTTAGTTAGGCGGTCAATCTGGTATATATACCTTCTTACCATAATGTGACCATTTCATTGTCATTTTGCACTCCCTATGGAGTATGGAGTGACCAACTCTATAATTGAAATGAGATAAATTCGGGAATCCGGTAAATCGCTAAAGATCGTAAAGATCAAGAAAATGTAGAAACTCCGATGCCATCATGTTTTGCAAAGTGAAATGCAAAAATTCTCATACTTAATGTTCTTTAGAGCAACAAATATCCTTCGATAATAGCGATCGAGAATAACTTGTGGAGGATTCTCATTAGATTGGAATGTAGATATAAAATAATTTCGTGAGTAGTTCACTTATAGTGCAGATCACGCGATTACACAGCACTGTGAAGCAGATAAGTATCATGATACTGCGTTTTTAGCTCAGTTTTGTTTTTCCTCTGGTAATTGGTATGGCTAACAAATACACTTTTTTGCTTGATGTACATTTCAATATAGATTCGTCCGGGTTTTTGAGTGAGAATTAGCGGGGTGACCCGGGTTGTCACGTGACTGAAAAATACTCTCATTTATAATTCATATACACTTCTCATAAACTATCTATTTGAGTGTAAACACTCGCTGCGTGTTTACACAAAGATATACACCTCGGGCCCGCGGGGTCCATCTGAAATGGATACGTTTGCGTGCTGTGTCTATATAATTATAAGTATATACATTGTAGATTGCAGGCTATATATTTTGCTTTAATTGCAAGTCAAATCCTAAATGAGCGAAGATTCCTACTATCGTCAAATTCCGTACATACCATGGGGTTGGGGCGGTATTTGTAGGCGAGCATCATCCTCTTCCTGTAAACATCAAATTCGTCGTCACCGGGCAGAGGCTCATCCGGCTTTGTGGCTCCAAGTCCAGCGTTCCCAGGTTTTATCATTCCCCTGGAAAACACAAATAGTTTAGTTATGTAAATATCTCGACCTATTATTTCTAAGCTAACTAAAATTACCTCTCCCCATATTTAATTAGGAATTTTAATCAACTAACCAGTCCCGACCTATAGTGCTAAACTGAGATCCCCATTAATTGAACTCTTTGGGTATTCGCCGGGACCTTATGTTACTTTCTAGTTGACTATTTTACTTCCACTTAATTTCCAGTCATGACGTTACACCAGGGGAGGGTCTTGTTTGTGCGAGCATAGTATTAACAAGGTGGTGCGTTACACTACAGTAGTGTTACACTACAGCTCAGTAGTGTTACACTACTGTAGTGATTGAACATACGATAGACAGAGACCTCATCAAGCTACAGGAAAGAAAACAGCCGCGGTAAATGAATTTTTGTAGAATTTGGGGCGTTCACAAATTACGTAATCAGCCGACCCCAAACAAATCAAATCCTGGACAGTAGACTGGGGGGGGGGGGAGGGGCAATGGCATAAAATGGCATAAATCGGAGACTTTTCTATGGAGAAATACCAGATAATAGATATACCAGGCTACTAGTCCGAGACGAAAGGGAAACTCGTTAGCTTTTTGTGAAAAAACGGATTTTTGCCGAGCAAACAATGACAATACTCAGTCATGAGCAACATAGCTTTGTATATCGAAATAGTCTCTACTAGGCGGAAGTGCCAAAAATCACGGAAATTATGAACTGCGTCGGGCTAAAAACCGTTTTTCGGCCATATTTCCGAAAATAAGCATTTTAAGGTGCTATTAGGCACATTTTGGTGTATCGGAATAGTATCTACTATGTTCCTGGGCTGAAATACAACAATTCGAGTGACCGTGAAACCCTGAAAAAGGGTGTGGCCGAAAACGCCCCTATGCTCAAAAAATGTAGGAGAAGATAGATTTTAAGACTCGATTTTCAGGGCGCGCGATTGAAAATCGTTCGCGCAATACAATTACACACGAGCGCTGACCTTTGACCGGCAATAATTTCGGCTAGGAACAAAATTTTTCCATGGGACCAAAAACATCTGGTAGATATCACTCCCCTCTATCAGAAACAACTATAAAATCAATTTCGAGAGAAATTTCATAAAGACCCCCCCCCCCCCTGCCCCTTAATGCACATTAATGCCCATTTATGCCCATTAATGCACATAAATGACCACGAACTACTACAAAATTTGCAAAAAAACCTGGTCATTAATGTCAGTATTATAGAATTTTATGTATATGTTAATTTTATAGAAATATACATATAATACATTAATGCACATTAATGCCCATTTATGCCCCATTAATGCACATAAATGACCACGAACTACTACAAAATTTGCAAAAACAACCTGGTCATTAATGTCAGTATTATAGAATTTTGCTGAAATATACATATACATTAATGCCCATTTATGCCCATTAATGCACATTAATGACCGTTGTATGGCCCCCGTTGTTTCTGATAGAGGGGAGTGATATCTACCAGTTGCTTTTGGTCACATGGAAAAATTTTGTTCCTAGCCGAAATTATCGCCGGTCTAAGGTCAGCGCTTATGTGTAATTGTATTGCACCAGCGATTTTCAATCGAGAGTTCTGAAAATCGAGAGTTCTGAAAATCGAGTCTAAAAATCTAACTTCTCCTACATTTTTTGAGCGATCACCCTAAAACTTTCAGGATATGTTCTAGGGACTATTTATCGCTCATGCAAAATTTTGAGATAGGCTTTTAAAAATTTGCTACTCAATTTTGAAAATCTTGGACCTCGTTTTTTACGATTTCTTGATTAGCCGAAAATATTTTTTCGATTTTCGAAGTCCGCACCTATCCTTCGATATACGATTTTGGACTCGAGGGTGAGGAATTCGAAAAACCAAATAATATTTTCGGCTCATATCTTACTGGGCCGCGCTCAGCCTGTCATTCCGCCGAATCTCTAATCTCTATTTGGCGGAATATATATGTTAATGAACATGATAGCCTGAGGTCCCCCCCCCCCCCAGTAGACTTTATTTTAGTGATTAGTTTAAATTTGTGTAAGGTATGGGCTCTAGAGCTGTACTGTACTTAATGAAATCACTTACGCAAATCACGAACCGAGATTTGGACAATTTTGTTGATTGTTTTGTTGATTGTTGTCGGGGGAGATGAATGTTACGTGATTTATACGTCGTACACCCTTAAAACAAATACGCTATGATTTCTTAAAAGCGCCATTCATACAATTTAACTGGCTCATGTTTTACGAGTCACCGACATAACTCGTGTATTACTTCAAGAATCAAATGGAGTTGCCTCTTCAGTCTAGAGTAGTTCTCAAGATCCTGATAGCACCTTCCTCAACTAAGCTATGTAAACCAACATCACACTATGTGGATTGAGGATTAATAATAGATGTAGCAAGCAGTTCCACCTATATTTCTCTTCTTCCAGCTCTCTCTTTTGTATTGTAGGTACTTTGAACATCCGCAAGTGTACCGTTATATTTACCGTCTATATCTGTAACATGTTTTCATTTTTCAGGCTCTTCATCTTTATTGTTAGATTAATTGTTGAACTTCATATATGTATATATCACACATTTTATATCGTGTTAAACACAACAATCGAAATCGTGTTAGGCAACGTTATATACTAGGCTGTTGAATAATCCAACCTGAGGGTACTTAAAAGCTTAAAGGCTACAAAGTGGCGAATTGTTAAGCTTAATTGCGGTGTTTTCTGTCTCAAAGTTTGCTGCACATATAAGAGTTTTAAGCAGGTGTGGAATCGCACTATTTACAAAATATTACCACACCTACCAGTTTCCTCTGTACCCTAGCTAGCTGAAAAGCTCGATGATACTGATAGGTATCCTATCACCAATAACAAAGTTTTTGAAGATATCACTCTTCCCATTCGTCGTGAATGCTGCCAATCCGACACGCTCAGTGCTCACCATCGAGATCAATATGGTAAAAGCTTTCGGACAGTCTTTTCTGTTACCGTTATGAAACATATTAGGGTATATAAGTAATAAGGATATGCGAAAGTGTCAGGAAGATATAAGTTGAGCTGATCGATGGAGTTCGCATTTTGATTTTCGAGTAGTTGCCGTTGTTTCATTTTGGATAAATTTCCAAACGTATAATACTTTGAGAGCAGACAAATCTCCCTTCTAGATCACCAATGGCACAACAAAGCAACATGAACAAAGCAGTGGAGGAAGCGCTGGAGGGTCTACAGAAGAACGGAGGGCCCTTTGGGTGTGTTATTGTGAAGAACGGTAAAGTAGTGGGGAAAGGACATAACATGGTAACATCTACTAATGACCCGACCGCTCATGCTGAGGTCCTGGCCATCAGAGACGCTTGTAAAAAATTAAGTACGTATTTGTAGGACCAGTATTTATCCCTATAGATGTGAATTCTGGTGGAGAGGTGAGGTATGTTTTTGATACGTGATTAACGGTCAATAGTCAAAGCTGATTGGTCAATTTCTGCCACGTGTTAACAATACGCCTCGCCTCTCCACCAGACTCCAAATCTATTGAGCTGTAAAAAGTTTTGCTGATTACAATTAACGATTGTATAACGGTACTCACAATACTGATTTCAGATACCTTTATATTAACGGACTGTGACCTCTACACAACGTGCGAACCGTGCCCCATGTGTTTTGGAGCGATCTACTGGTCACGGGTTAAAACAGTGTACTACGGAGCTGAGAGGAGCGATGCAGCTGAAGTAGGTTTCGACGATAGCATCATATATGAAGAGATCAAGCAGGGTGTGCATGATAACAGACTGATTCCGTTTAAACAAGTGGCCAGAGTGACAGCTTTGAAGGTGTTTGAAACGTGGTCCAGCGACCAGGATAAAATCATGTACTGATTTGGGGTTTTGGTATTTCTTGGAGTTGTGAAGGTTAAACCGGACAAAGGGTGGACAGTAGAAAACGGAAAAGCCCCGAAATCATAAACAAGTTAAAGAACTTGTTTATAGTTATAATAGAGAAAATTCAAAGTTGGGGTTAGGTATGCAGTCACCAAAACGGACATGTAAATGATCAGATCATCACTATTCATATCACTAGCAATTATAATACTTCTAAATTATATTAGGTATAATGCAATAGACATTCTATCAGTGTTTTAATGTTTCATTTGATTTCAGAATTATATTTCGTTTGGATAGACATATCAAGCAGTGAGCTTGTCACCACTTGCATGATTAGAATATTGACATTGTTTAATTGTAAAGTAAAAAATAAACAATCGTTTAATTTTTCATTATGTCGGGTTTGACTGCTTTTCTACTCCTTCTGGCAAGACTTCACGCAGCTGAAGTGTTGCTACATATCTTTATTGTTGCTACAAAAATACAACACCTTCGGTGAAAACATGCCCTCTTTTCAACACTTAGTATCAACTATCGTGCAGCAGAGGTCAATTTCAAAGGACACAATGCAAAGGGTGAGCTAATGTTCAATTTTATGTATCCGTTGAGAGCAAGAAATTACTGAAGCTGCAATTGATCAACGTGTCACATGTGACCTGTCACGTACAGGCGGATACCTGAAAAATTCAGACTTTTCCCAGCTTCATTATATATAAATCAAGAGGCTTGCATATAATGAACATATTGACACGGGTGCAGAGTTGAGTCTGTACGGAACCTAGTAGTTTCAGATCCTTGTTTAACTTGCCGTACAGCAAGGTCATCCACTACTTATGGCATGCATAGCCATAAGCCTTCATCTGCGCGCACGCATGCATTGACTCGATCGAGCGCATGCAATACACGCGAGTTCCTGTCACGCTTGATGGTATGGCGCCTCAGATTTTAATACAAATTTGTCATTCGCGCGTTACGTTAGGTGATGTTTCCGCGTCTTTGTCTTCAAGCCTTTTTACGGATAAAGTAGCTCGTCCATAAACGACCCCATTACCAAATGACGACATTCTGGTGGTACTGAAAGTAACCATAAAACGTATGCCGCTTTAAAATCAATGAACACGTCAATATATTTCTCGGAATACTTTCTTTAGTTCTTGGTGACCTAAATGGACATTCAAGTTGCATTAGTGCTATTTTTCTATTTTTCTTGCACTATTACACGCTCCATCGACTGGGCAAGGTGGACGGCGACTCTACCTGTCCATTAGTGACCTTGATTAACAACAATATTGAAAAGTATTGCAATCTAAGAAAGTGATATTGCCCTGACTTAGGGGTGTGAGTGCTAAAGTGACCGTACAGTGCACACGGTATAATATCATATTATACTGGCGACAGTTTATATTATATTATACACGTCGGGTATATCAATGAAATCCTCAATATTTAATATGCAGAGAGGACACTCCGGTGACCGTATTACATTCGGGAACATTCGCGAAAGTTACGTTGGCGCGTCTGGGACGGACCGTTTTACTGCGAATCCGGACAAAACGCAACTACTCCTATAATTCAGAGTAATTTTATCATGCCTTCACTTGCTCATCAAATGTCACCTATCGGATATTGTCTTATTCACGACATTACGTAGTGTTTACAATATTTACTGCTCGGTCCTATTGACCGTTTAGTAGTGGACACCACAGGTACCGTGCAGCATATAAAGGATGCTTGCACAATTCAATGCACATAGGATATATACTGGCACGTTGTCAAGACCACTTATATTTCAATTAATGTCAACATCTCCAACGCCTGAAACCGACTAATTTCTTCGCAAAATTTCTCTAAATGTATGACATTCAGCTTGAAGGGTTCTCTTATATGTCTGTGATGGGTTTAACCCGGAAGTCTACATTTTGGGGTTAACTGTAATGACTTTGTATTGCATGTCATCTTGCTTTTACACTGTACACATGAGATTATAATTAAAGAAGATTAACTTAGTGAAGACGACGAAATTAGCCTCAGTCCTTCCCATGAATTTATAATGTTTCAGGAATCAGTCAAGGAATGATGTACATTCCTAGGACATTTTCATTAACAAATTGATTTATTGGGATTCTTTATCAGCTTTGGTCCTAGGAGCAGGGTAGGCCAAGCTGGAAGTCTATTTATGGGCAAAAAACGTCTCTCACAAGTCACATTCCATAACACAGAGCTCTGTAAAATTACAAGTTTGACAGCGGGTTAGGTGCTTTGTAACAGAGGGAATATTCGGCATAGTTAGACTCTAGGTATTTTAAACACCTCCCCACTTCCGGGAACACTGTAGGGCAATTATTAAAGCTTTTGTTTATTTCCAAGTTTTATAATTTGAAGTTAAAACAAGCGACTTATCGTATGATAATTCAAAGAAATGTTTGAAACTTAAACAAAAATAAACCCGGCCGTGTAAACGTACTTAATGTCTGGCGGAATAATTTAGCCAAACAGGTACAAATATTTGACAATTTGTTGAGACCTAGTGGGCGGCTAGCTGCATGACCCTAACTCACAAACCTTGAAACTAAAGAAAGTGTCACAAGTTTTTGTCTAGACGTTAGAGCTTCATTACACGTGTTACCACCATCTAGAAGTTTTGATACTTGTCGTAAGCACTTAGCAGTTTTCTCGATATTATATAGCTTTCACGTGTGATAATCGTGGCAAATACGCTGCCTTCTATAATCTATATCACTGAGTCTCGCTTTAAAAGCTAATAGGTTGCAATATATACTATATAATATATATCAGTTATATTAACATGTCTGGGATCTCCCTACGACTTACAGAGGTTCTTGCCAGGAAAATTTACAACTCGATTTTGAAATACCTTTTTGGTTATATCATAAAGTTTACTTGGTCGAACTCGACCGGAGCGTAACTTTCAGATGAACAACTTAACTGTTTAATAGTGTAACAGCAGGGTAGCCAGGAGAACGCCAGATATTGAGAAACACCAAATCTCAAATGCATTTAAAAGACAGACAGTATGATTTGTTGTACTCAAGCTTAGGATTCTTGCTGTAATTAATGCTATATTCTAGTTATACTCGGTACTGATATTCGAAAGACCGTATCTTAGTGCAGATTACCAACCAAACCCCCTACCCTGACAGGTTTGCACCATCCCTCAGAGGTAGATGTGAAATTAGAAATATTTCATTGCCGTCAGTTCAGAACGGAATAACTTCAGAAAACCTGAAAAGTTCTCTCACGAAAATAGATAATCTCAAGTATTGAAAAAAGTAGCTTTCTAACATAATATTTTAAAAGAAAGTTACCTGTCAATAGGCTGAACTATCCCAGAACTGGAAGCTCCCAGTCCAGTTCCTTCCTTCCACCCAGCTTTCTGCAGCATCTTGAACCCAATATTATCCTCAGTCAGGGCATCGGAGTTGTCGGGTAGGAATGGAGGTGGAGTTTTACCCGCTTTTATCGCAGTTGCCTGGGAAATAGGTCGTCAAGTGTGAAGGGCTAATTCTGGGAAATTAGGTGGTGTGGTTAAGTGATCGTGGAAATTTGAGAAGCCGTTCTTAAGTTTGTGTTGAAGATAACTACTTAAGGTAGCCGCTAGTAGAGTCTAAGTGTGGTTTAGGTTTACGAGAAGATCTCATGTAAATCATACACAGTTCCTCAAGGTCGAGACATGAGCCATATAACTTTAAGTTTAAGGTTGCCGAGGCAGGTAAATCAGCCTCAAGCTCCACATTAGTAAATTTCACTAGTGGAATCAGCAGGAAAGTGGTTTCCGGTTCTCACCGTTATGTGTCTGATAAAGCTCAGTCGAACGCAGGGTAACAACAATGTTATTACACCGACTGAATTCAATTTGACACATTTCATAAAACCACAGAATTATGAATAATATTCAAACTTTGCTTTTCAATTACCCCGATACACAGACCGTGTAGACTGTTATTCCAACATTCTCCCTTACCCTCAATACCAACGACTCCCTAATACACACGTCCAGGACCCAGGTAAGCAGTCAATCCCCCGGAACTGCAATATACACCCGAATTCCGATCTGACTGACTTCGTAGAGCATGCCCGGTGATTTGTCAAAGCGGTTATTCAATCTCGCGGTATCTTTATATAGAGCTAAATATAAAGCTTACTTTAGGTGGTGCTTGAAGAGTCGTATTACACCTTTCTTTACACCCGATCTAACATTACATGTTCCAAAAAAAGATGTGAAATTTTGTGTTATACGTGATTTGTTAACGGTGTGTGTCAAGGTACATGATGTTCAACTTCCAATTTGATTGATTCTAGTGTTGTAGAGTACGTTTTAATGTAAATGTCTGAACTGCCAAGAATTAAACATGACATGTACAGAAGGTCATACATCAGTATTCCGACGGCAGTACGGCGGCAGTACGGCGGCAGTACGGCGGCAGTCCCGCGGCAGTACGGCGGCAGTCCCGCGGCAGTACGGCGGCAGTACGGCGGCAGTACGGCGGCAGTCCCGCGGCAGTACGGCGGCAGTACGGCGGCAGTGCCACGGCAGTATAGTGACAACACTTATATCAGACTTTTGATCCAATTATTTCATGAGTTTGATGATTAGTTCACATTGATTTGTCAATTAAAGAGACGATTTTAATGATTTGTCAATTAATATATTTGGATAAATCAATATTAGTTGTATAAATAAGTTCATACAATATCACTATAACTTTAAATCAGTAACTGTCACCCTGGAGCAATAAAATAATTTACATTTAGAGAATCTTTCCAGCAGCAATTGCGAGTTGTTTCTTCTCCAGAAAGTCACTCTGCTTGAGGATAGCCCCACATCGGTCAGAGAGAATCTGCTGGTTGATCCTGTCAGTCCGCTCCTCCATGAGAATCTGTTTGATGAGACTGCCGAATCGTGGTCTATCAAGGATAATCAGCTCTGCTATCTTCTTCTTGCGGTAGAAGGATCTTTCAGGGATTCGTTTCTGTTTCAGGAACTTTGAGAGGCTGATGGAGGTATCAGGACGGTTGGCAAAGTCTCTGTGCACTCTGTTGTAGGAGGATAAGGCTTCGCCAGCTACAGAGGAGCGGGAGTAGGTTTCATCAGAGTTCAGACGGCGTCTACTAGGTGGTGGTGAGGAACTGGAAGAGGGTCGGGTAGGTGTAACCACAGGTCTTACTAGGCGAGCATTATCAGTATCTGGCGGAGTAGCTCCTCCTCGTCTAGAAGGTATAACAGCTTGAGTGGCACCAGGAAGGATAGTAGGATCTTTGGTAGGACTAGGAGAGAGGGGACGAGATCTACTAGCCAGTAGTGTCGTTCGATGTAAACTGCAGAGGGATATGTTCAGCTGTAGTTCTCCACAAGGTAGTCGAGTGTAGTCCTCCGTCCTGCAATCTTTACAATCTCTGAGTTTGATTTCTGAAAAGTAGACGGACTAGGGATACTTGGGGATGATGTAGTAGAGCTGAGAGAGGAATCCATTCTTCAAGATTTAGGTGTTCAGATGTTGACGATAATCAGATCAGAGAAATACAAAAGATACCAGAAGTACTTGCAATGAATCTGAATTATTTTAATATTTTATTGCTCCAGGGTGACAGTTACTGATTTAAAGTTATAATGATATTGTATGAACTTATTTACAACTTATTGATTTTTCGAAATATATTTTTAATTCACAAATCAATGTGAACAAATCATCAAAATCATGGAATAATTGGATCAAAATTCTGATATAAGTGTTGTCACTATACTGCCGCCGTACTGCCGCGGGACTGCCGCCGTACTGCCGCCGTACTGCCGCCGTACTGCCGCCGTACTGCCGCAGGACTGCCGCCGTACTGCCGCCGTACTGCCGCCGTGTTGCCGCCGTACTGCCGTCGGAATACTGATGGGGGGGGATCATGTTATTTTTTGTCCGTTTTTGTCCGTTTTTGTCCGTTAATTTTTGTCCGTTTTGAAAATATAGCTGCCAAACGGACAAAAACGGACAAAAACGGACAAAAATTGTAACTTTTGATTTAAATTTTCTCCACAATTTGTAACAGGCTATCTGCAGAAATGGGTAGCCCGGTTAATGACCATGGTCCTTTCTCAAACTTTTAATCTTCAATTAGGCACAAAGAATAGTCTACACATTTTTTAATAACATAAAAAGGGATGAAAAGTTTTATTACTGGAGAGTAAAACTTTGTTAAACACAAAGATTCTTGAGCACATTTTGAGTCAGACTCAAATGCGCTTAAAAACATTTTAGTATACGGTATAACAATAAATTATGTTAACAATAACACCAACAATAATTATAAATTGAACAAATTATTGAGAGATGAAAGAGAGGAAAAGGAGGAGGGGGGACTGAGGAGGGAGAGGAGGGGGGCTGAGGAGGAGTGAGACTGAGAAAGAGAACTGAGGAGGAGGAATGAATAGGAGGAGGAGAAGAAGGACTCAAGAGGAGGAGGACCCAAGAGGAGGAGGACCCAGGAAAAGGCCCCATGAGGAGGACTGGGGAGGAGGAGGACCGATGAGGACTGATGAGGACTGATAAAGAGGACTAAGGACGAGGAGGAGGAGGAGGAGGAGAAGGACTGAGGAGTGAGGAGGAGGACTGATGAGGAGAAGGAGGTGTATGAGGAGGATGAGGAGGAGAAAGGAGATAAAGGATGAGGATAAGGAGGACTGAGGAGGAGGACTGGTGAAGAGGACTGATGAGGAGGAGGACTGAGAAGGGGAGGACTTAGGAGGACTGAGGAGGGGAGGACTTAGGAGGAAGAGGAGGATTGAGCAGGAGGAGGACTGAGGAGTAAAAGGAGGAAGAAGACTGAGGAGGATCAGGAGGACCCAGGAAGAGGAGGAAGAGGAGGAGGACTGAGGAGGAGAAGGAGGACCCAAGAGGAGGAACCAGGAAGAAGAGGAGGAGGAGGACTGAGAAGGAGGAGTGAGACTGAGAAGGAGAACTGAGGAGGAGGAATGAATAGGAGGAGGAGGAGAAGAAGGACTCAAGAGGAGGACTGAGGAGGAGGAGGACTAAGGAGAAGGATGAGGACCCAAGAGGAGGAGGACCCAAAAGGAGGAGGACCCAGGAGGAGGACCCAGGAAAAGGCCCCAAAAGGAGGACTGGGGAGGAGGAGGACTGATGAGGACTGATGAGGACTGATAAAGAGGACTAAGGACGAGGAGGAGGAGGAGGAGGAGGAGAAGGAGTGAGCAGTGAGGAGGAGGACTGATGAGGAGGAGGTGTATGAGGAGGATGAGGAGGAGAAAGGAGATGAAGGAAGGAGATGAAGGATGAGGATAAGGAGGACTGAGGAGGAGGACTGGTGAAGAGGACTGATGAGGAGGAGGACTGAGAATGGGAGGACTTAGGAGGACTGAGGAGGGGGAGGAGGAGGAGGAGTGAATAGGAGGAGGAGGAGGGGGACTGGGCAGGACTGAGGAGGAGGACTGAGGAAAAGGATGAGGAGGAGGACTGAGAAGGAGGACTGAGCTGAGGAGGAGAACTGAGGACTGAGGAGGAAGAGGAGGAGTAGAAGGAGAAAGAAGATTGAGGAGGATCAGGAGGACCCAGGAGGAGGAGGAAGAGGAGGAGGACTGAGGAGGAGAAGGAGGACCCAGGAGGAGGAACCAGGAAGAAGAGGAGGAGGAGGACTGAGAAGGAGGACTGAGAAGGAGAAGGAGGACTGATGAGGAGGATGAGGATGAGGAGGAGGGTGACTGGGGAAAGGATTGAGGAGGAGGAAGACTGAGGAGGAGGAAGAGGAGAAGGACTGAGGAGGAGAAGGACTGAGGAGAAGGAAGAGGAGGAGGACTGAGGAGGAGGACCCAGGAGGAGGAGGACACAGGAAAAGGCCCCAGGAGGAGGAGGATGACTTGGGAGGAGGAGGACTGATGAGGACTGATGAGGAGGAGAAGTAAGTGGATGAAGAGGATGAGGAGGACTGAGGAGGAGGACTGGTGAGCAGAAGGAGGAGGACCCAGGAGGAGAAGGAGGAGGAGGAGGATAACTGAGGAGGAGGAGAAGGACTGAGGAGGAGAAGAGGGATCCAGGAGGAGAACCCAGGAGGAGGAGGAGGAGGACTGAGGAGGAGGACTAAGGAGAAGGAGGACTGATGAGGAGGATGAGGAGGAGGAGGGTGACTGGGGGAGGACTGAGGAGGAGGGTGACTGGGGGAGGACTGAGGAATATGAGGAAGACTGAGGAGGAGGAGGAAGAGGAGAAGGACTGAGGAGGAGAAGGACTGAGGAGGATGACTGAGGAGGAGGAGGACTGAGGAGGAGGAGGAGGACTGAGAAGGAGGAGGACTGAGGAGGAGGAGGACTGAGGAGGAGGAGGAGGAGGAGGAGGAGGAGGAGGAGTGAATAGGAGGAGGAGGGGGACTGGGCAGGACTGAGGAGGAGGACTGAGGAAAAGGATGAGGAGGACTGAGAAGGAGGACTGAGCTGAGGAGGAGAACTGAGGACTGAGGAGGAAGAGGAGGAGGATGAAGAGGAGGTGGACCCAAGAGGAGGAGGTCCCAGGAGGAGGACCCAGGAGGAGGACTCAGGAGGAGGAGGAGGATGACTGAGGAAGACTGAGGAGGAGGAGGAAGCATCTAAATATTATTTCCATTTTTGTTATTTTTTGTCCGTTTTTGTCCGTTTTTGTCCGCTCTATTTTTTGTCCGTTTTGATAATATAGGGTTCCGAACGGAAAAAAAGGATAAAAAACAGGATCCCCCCTGGAGGAGGAGGAGGAGAAGGATGACTGAGGAGGAGGACTGAGGAGGACTGAGAAGGAGGAGGACTGAGGAGTACTGAGGAGGATCGCTGAAGAGGATGGCTGAGGAGGATGGCTGAGGAGGATGACTGAGGAGGATGACTGAGAGGGAGGAGGAGGAGGAGGACTGAGGAGGAGGAGTACTGACGAAAAGGATGAGGAGGAGGACTGAGGAGAAGGACTGAGGACTGAGGAGGAAGAGGAGGAGGAGGACCCAGGAGGAGGAGGACTGAGGAGGATGATGAGGACTGCAGAGGAGGAGGACTGAGGAGGACTGAGGAGGATGGCTGAGGAGGAGGAGGAGGAGAAGGTGGAAGAGGAGGAGGACTGAGGAGGACTGAGGAGGATGGCTGAGGAGGATGGCTGAGGAGGAGGAGGAGGAGAAGGTGGAAGAGGAGGAGGAGGAGGAGGAGGAGGAGGAGGAGGAGGAGGAGGAGGAGGAGGAGGAGGAGGAGGAGGAGGAAGCATCTAAATGTTATTTCAATTTTTGTTATTTTTTGTCCGTTTTTGTCCGTTTTTGTCCGCTTTATTTTTTGTCCGTTTTGAAAATATAGCTGCCAAACGGACAAAAACGGACAAAAAAACATGAGCCCCCCCCCCTACTGATGTATGACCGTACAGAACGATAATTATCTAATCAGTTATAACTAGATTAAGTAATGGGTCTGTTTGGTGAGGGAACTAAAAAGTGTGAAGGATACGAGATTGCGAATTTACCATTCTTGACATACCATCTAGATTCCTCCTACCCCGAAGCTTTAAATTATGAACTCTAGAGGTTAAAATATGCAGTATGCACCGGAATGTTCGCATGAATACAGCGCATATAATGTGCATTTCTTAATTAAAAAGAAGAGATGGTAAGTGGAACTGTATAACAATATGAACAGACTAGTCTAAATTGGGCGTCTTGCTCGTTTCTGTGCAACGCTCCCCACTTACTGCCGTAAATTAAGCCATACAGCAGGGCGGTAATTGGCTTGGCAATATTTTGTCCGATCCAACCGTTTACATCGATTTCAGAGACAGGCAAAGCAGAAATTTGAGATTTCAGTTACGGTGGCATGTTAGGCGCGACATTGACGAACAGGTACTGAAATTGGGCGTAATGTGATCACGTGATACCGATATAGGAGATAATAATCGATTTCTTAGCAGTTATGTTATGACACATGTTCACTTGCATAAGCAAGGAAATTTGCAGAGAGTATGGTCAAATTTACAGATATTTAAGGTTAAACTTACCCTCAGCATGAATCGTTCCAGTTCTTCAGTGGGTAAGAAATCTCCCAAGTGGTGCTTTCCCTCGTTCAGCGTATTTATCTGTTCAACTTGAGCTGAAAATGTAACGATTTAGTCTTCAGTAAATGGTACTATTTATAGTGGCCGTGTGGCTATGTCTAATCTTCATTGTTCATGACAACTGGTTTCGCAGACTCTAAGTTCTTCCTAAATTTTGTAAGTGATGTTTCAGTTGGTATACAAAGGCTACAATACAGAGATTCAGCCATTACAAGCTATTGTGTCATCATCATCCTGGTGTGAATTAGACAGTGTGATTTTATAATCAGCAACGCTGCAAGGACTTAGCAAGCCTTCGTGCGTCCAAATTCTGGCCACAATTACAAATAGTGTAAATTTACTATATTCATATAACTTGCTGGAGGAAATCAAGGATAGTTCAGATTCCATTTCTCCAACCTTGAATTGGTTAAAAGAAATGAAAGTATAGTTAGAGGGCATGATTTTATTCTATTATACGCCACTATCTCATATAATTGTTCGTGTTACAGGTAAACATTAGCATATGCAATATGCATTATGCAATATAATGCAATATGCAATATGCATTCTGCATCCATTACTCTCCAAGTGGCTCTTCAATTTCATCATACATTTTAAGCTCGCTGAACGTTTACTCAATAAAGATATGAGTGATTAATCACTCTAAATAGATATACTCACATCTACCAGAACGAACAGGTCTGACTTAATTGACAATTTTAGGATACGAATCATGGCATGCACATGGTCACTAATTTTACGTGAAATCTTTAAAGAAAGGCAGTGTTTGATTGCACGAAATTTGAAGAAGCCCGGACAGCTAAAGAAACCCAACAATGAATCAAGGTATTAGATAGATTTTCAGTCCAGACAGACAATACATATGTCTGACAGCGGCATTGTTAGATGCATTATTCTCCAACCTCCATTGGCTCAGATAAGATCAGAAAATTGGACTTGTGGTTTAGTTGACATTGTTGCAGTGCTGCTCAACATTACTGCATCGCTGATGATGTCTGGTAAATCTATTAGCTATTGTATGTCGACCTCTTACAGCCAAGAAAAGCAGTTGCTGTCGGGATCTGCAGCGAATTAACCCAAACCCATGATAGGCAGCGGCATGCTGTAGTTCCAGTGTATTTGTCAGGGAGACGTCAGCCTTGACGAAGTTACGGAGAAAAAACAAAACAAAAAGGAGATAAAATAAGTGCAGCTAGAGAGATAATTGTAACCAATGTTCCAAATATTCAGATCTTAAATCTGCGGTCGGTACGGCTCTAGTAATTGTACTCGCCTACTGATGAAGATCACCAGCAAATCGAATCGGACCGCTCAGAAATCAAAGACGAAAGACTCAAGCTCCTCGAACAACACATGATACACAAGACTGCAACATAACATCCCTACTAGAGACTACTTAACAAGTTCCTGTCATTTGTCACAGTAACAACATGATCCTATCACGTCTAACCAACAACAACAGAGAACAGCAGCAGTTAGAGAGCTGTCTGTCCGGTAAGGTGATCTGAAGAGATGACAGGTTGTAGGGATATAATGTAATAGAGTGCCGAATAGCAGGTGGCGTGTTAGCAGCGCTGACCAGGGCACACCCCCGCTACAGACATAATACGGTTACTCTACCCGGCTAGCTGCACATTAGTGGACTTTAATTTCTAAATCTGTTAACCGTGTAGCGGGGAGGGTTAGGTGTGTTTGGCTGGCCATGTTTTTGTTGGATGTGAGCTGCTGGATTTTATGTTTAGGGGAGCGGGTTGTTTTGATGTTTTAAATGATAGCGTTCGGCTTGAAGCGAAATCATGGTAAGTCACTAGCTAAACTAATATATCAGTTTCTACTTAGTTTAAGTTTCTACTATAGAAATATCTCACTAACGATCCTGTACTAAGAACTACGAGCTTTAAATAACATGACCACGTACTTAGCACTACTGGTAACACACCTCTTCTATTTGATTACTCCTGGGAGTTGTGCAGTATTTAACACACCATCTACCCAATTTCACGAACACCACCAATATAATATATGCGCATAATACCTGCACTTCACACACACTCATAAATCATAATATGCCAATATTTTAACACGTGACACATGGTAACACACGTGACTGATTATCAGTAGGTAGAGATGATGACCATGTAGCCGTGACACTTGCACCTGTTCAAGCAGCTGGTCAACTGTGATTGCTGTGAATAGTAACCAACTCAACTGCTAGGAGTTACACCGGGAACAGCCAACAGTGACCTGTGACAGTGTCATGACTCATGATCTTGTAGATTAGACTGTATCACGTTTAAAAGCGTGTTATAGCTAATTTTTATACTGATATTAAACAATCAGTCTGGATAATTTAATATGTAAGTTCGATAAATTCTATTGAATGTGGAGACGTGATTCTCAAAACAAAGCCAATCTCGTGTTTTCAGCGCAGTATTCCTCATGATGATTTGACTGAAAAGCATAATTTGACGAATAGCGTGCTGTAGCATATTACGTTTTCATCAGAAATGTCATGTGAAGCTCTTGAGTATCAGATAATTATAATGTATTATCTGTGAAGCTGTGAGATCAGTCGACAAACGTGCGCTAACCTTGGAAAATGGAAATGACACGTACCAGTCAGTTACTCTCACCTAGACTCTATTGACACACATTGTTGAGGAACAATCCATGAGCTGCACAATTACGCTAATTCACAAGGTTTTAACCAGGTTTAATTAACTACACTATCTGGCTCACAACTCAACCCGGCTAACTGGGGTTGCGCTGTACGTACCACGTGACAGGAACATTCTAGAATAGTACAGCAACATTCTAGAAATAGTAATGGTATTTACCCGGTACCTCCGGTACCATTGCCGGTTTCAGCACCAACTTCAGATGTTAATCAGGGCTGGTTTAATATTATTTTTCTGATTCTGAGCTCAGAGCATGTTGTTAAAAACTGCAACACATACGTACGTACCTATCAGAGTAAACATATATCTTATATAATATACTGTATCTTAACATCAGACTCAAACTAAGCTGCATTTCAATTCTGATTTGTGGCATTCCTATTAGTTACTATCGGGTATATCAAAGAAAATGCCTCTCAATATCAAAGGAGGACAGAAGATTCCTCATTAAACCTTAATAATTTAATCGTTACCATGGCCGTAGTCTCGATATTAGATAGTGGTGGGGGGGGGGGGGGGCCAACAGCTAGGGAAGCGAGCTGATATCTTATCCAATCTGTTCGCAAAAACGGCATACATTACTGCATACAATATAACGTACCCTCCTACGATATTGTTTAGACTTTATATTATCTTATCAAAGAATTACCGTATCAATTCCTACATTATGTCTAACAGCTTCAAGACAATAACCTTAGATCAGCGACTATAGAGCGAATACTTTATGTGCCTTTTCCTTAAATGATCTGAACATTTCGTATTTCTGTAGAACAACAAGATGTACGGTCGGGGTACAGCCGAACAGGGCCATCGTCTTCTGACAGCCCTAATATCATGACATCTAGATTCTAGCTGAGTCCTGTCTGGAGCAATAGAATATTTTATGGTAGCCAAATGACAAAGCGAAAGTGTACCGGTCACCAGAAGTGACGTAACCCTCTCTCAAAGGGACTCCTTACTCCTTACCCCCTAATCCCGAGCCGTCTGATATTATATATCTGTCTGTCTGGCGTACAAAGAGAAGGCGTGCCTGTATATGAGCTTGTTAGTGGGTAGTGAGGCCGAGAAGGAGGGTCTCTGTCTTGAACCAGTACAATATAATACACTGTGTAAGTGTTCTGAGGACTGCAGTTGGAATTGTATTGATTCACTGTAAGTACCGGGGAAGAGGCCAGTGTGCGAACTGCGACACCGACTTTATTCAGACTGTACAGTGTACAGTGTACAGTGTACAGTGTACAGTGTACAGTGTACAGTGTACAGTGTACAGTTGATAGTGATACACCTCTTCTTAGTCAGTAAAGTAAGGTATCTAGGTCAGTAACCGGGGGAAAGAAGGAAGAATGTAAAGCTAGTATCGGGGGAAAGGAAGAATGTAACGTTTTGTAAGTCAGCGAATGATAACCTCTCTCTGATTAGGTACAGGAATTAGGGAAGTATCTACTACGACGAGATAAAGTATAAATCCAGCTCTCTCTCTCCAGCTCTTTTGTCCAGTCGGACAATTCAGATTAGACAGATAAGGAAAGGTATTAGCAAGGTACTATTAACGAGACATGTGACTATAATGAGACACGTGACACGATTATCGAACAAAGTAATCGGGCAGCTCTTGACAAAGGACCATCGTAACACCCTCCTGCTGACTGCTGAGTGCTATATTCATATATTGATTCTTGATACCGGGCAATTGGGAGGCTCAGAATGAGCCTTTCTGTTATACTCCGGACTACAAAATATATCGTATCTTAGTTACAGTAAGAATTGTTGGAGTGAAACTTGTATCAGTGTTTTGTCCTCACGTCCTCAAGTTAAAAGTTTTCAAGACTAACCCAACTTAACTCGACCACAACTTTGCGATTTTCCATGCGTCACATCATCATAAAAAATGTAACTTTATTGACAACATGAAATATGCAGAAACCCGGCGCCGTAACACTTTACGGGTATCTAGATGGTGTTAACATTACCAGATAAATAGGAGAAGTGTAGTTAATGTTATAGTCCACTACGTAATGTGCCACTCGCGCCAGGCACCTCAGATCTAATTGTATTGACCCACACTTTAACTAGCTTCCACCTCAAACCTGCACTGTATTATATCTAGTGTGCACCTCAAACCTGCACTGTATTATCTAGTGTGCACCTCAAACCTGCACTGTATTATCTAGTGTGCACCTCAAACCTGCACTGTATTATCTAGTGTGCACCTCAAACCTGCACTGTATTATCTAGTGTGCACCTCAAACCTGCACTGTATTATCTAGTGTGCACCTCAAACCTGCACTGTATTATCTAGTGTGCACCTCAAACCTGCACTGTATTATCTAGTGTGCACCTCAAACCTGCACTGTATTATCTAGTGTGCATCTCAAACCTGCACTGTATTATATCTAGTGTGCACCTCAAACCTGCACTGTATTATCTAGTGTGCATCTCAAACCTGCACTGTATTATCTAGTGTGCACCTCAAACCTGCACTGTATTATCTAGTGTGCACCTCAAACCTGCACTGTATTATCTAGTGTGCACCTCAAACCTGCACTGTATTATATCTAGTGTGCACCTCAAACCTGCACTGTATTATATCTAGTGTGCACCTCAAAGTACGTTATGTTATGTAAACTTGACAGGAGATCAGATCGCTAGATGTGCTGTTCAGTGAACCCTTAGCAGTGCTACAAAAACTATTTAGTGCGTCAAAATGAATATGCCTGCTCATTGGATTATTAGCTTGGTTTTTAACAGAGGTGTTATTGCTTCAACTTTCAAACATTTCTTCTGGACAAGTTGTGGAGACTGAGATATCAGATTGATTTGAGCCCCCCCCCCCCTCTTCAGGTTTGATAATAAACTATTAAAGACCTCCCTCTCTCTCTCTCTCTCTCTCTCTCTCTCTCTCTCTCTCTCTCTCTCTCTCTCTCTCTCTCTCTCTCTCTCTCTCTCTCTCTCTCTCCTCTCTCTCTCTCTCTCTCTCTCTCTCTCTCTCTCTCTCTCTCTCTCTCTCTCTCTCTCTCTCTCTCTCTCTCTCTCTCTCTCTCTCTCTCTCTCTCTCTCTCTCTCTCTCTCTCTCTCTCTCTCTCTCTCTCTCTCTCTCTCTCTCTCTCTCTCTCTCTCTCGGTGAGTGTGGTATGATAGGCATGTCGAGCAAACCTTGGTGGGGGGTAACCGACCTCCCGGCCAGCACAGTTCAACTTAGAGCTCATTAATCTACATTGCTTGAGTCATGATCAGCTCTCCTACGGCCTCTCGCTTCATCAAATAAACACGGAGCCACAGAAATCATGTGCTCAATCGAATAAACAGGGAGTATACTCAAGTAGAGGGAGATTATAATGTGCACCAGATAATATGGCTGGCTAAGATTGAGCGAGTCTGGACGTTATTGTTAACTGAGTTGGAAAGGAGAGCTCCTTTTGCTGGGATATACAGATTTAGATCTGGTATTCGAACTGAGGGGAATTGTGTTATGGAATGAAGGAAATATTTCACGATAAATCGTCTCATTGTCTCTGTTCACGTGGTGAGTATCACATTCCTTGTCCAAATATTATCACAAATATTGAATATTGTTTAATAAGGGTAGAACTATTCCTGAGTGAGCTGAACAGCTAGACAATAAATATTTGCTATCGTATTGTATAAAATAAATGGGATAAGAAATCTTGCATGTATAATATAATGTACACAAGCCTGAACTCATCCCATTTATTTTGAAGATTTGTTCGACTCACAGCTAGACTATATAATATTATAATGTATAAATTTGTTTGTTGCTTCAATAATATATAAGTTATAACATTTATGTTATTAAAATACAATGTTTTACAACATGTAACTAAAACAATGTGTTCTTCTTCTTTAACAATGTTCAATAGTTCTTTAACTACAATGACTTTAATTGTATGGTACAGTGCACACTGTGTAAAAAGTCTTTAATTTCCCAAGAGGCATAGCCAGACCAAACTAATGGTGGTAAAAGAGATAGCGTTATTTAAAATCATGAGGTTCACAGTACAAATAATAATAATATAGTTAATACTATATTACTAAAGATATACCGCATAGTTCAGTAAATGACAGCATTTTAAGCTAACTAACTAAACCTATTAATGCTTTTCAAACAAAGTTACAACGAATTCTTCATGTAGTGCATCCTGGGTTTAGCTGTTTAGACAGGATATGCCCGTTTAAAATTTCCATCACGTTACATTACATAATTCTCAATAAATGTAATAGATTTGCAGTGTTGTAATTAGTTTACAACACTAATTTATGATCTGAATCTCAGTAACTCATGAGCATACTTCTCATACTTCGCCAACATGTTCCACGACCCAGGCACTATTTCAACTTCCATGCGGTGAAATAAATGAGTTGGTGCAGCTAGTCAGTGATTTTATACTCCGACACAATATGATGAATATAGAGGCGGGCACTAGAGGATAGAGTATAGACTACTAAAGCTAAGGTTAAGGACGGATCAGAGTGATAGGTCAGCTTCCATTATGTGACAAACCCTCTGGTGGGGGGGGGGGGGTATACTCTGCACAACATTGTTATTACAGTACACAGGAGATGCAGTTTACAGTACACCGGTAACGGTCTAGCTACAGTTTCAATACATCTCAGGTGGGAGAGTGTATTTCATATAATAGGAATACCATACCTTTGATAGCTTTGTTCACGGCTATGTACCAGGAAACAAAGAGAGATTGTAATAAGACAATAGGTTAGGTATAAGGTAATAGAGTCCACACAACAAAGCGACCTCCTCAGTGTTTGTCAGTGTGTGGGTTGTTACAATTATTGCAGGTCTGAGGGGTGACTGGTGAGCTCAGGAGATGTTTTTATTGTCAGATGTATTTGTTAGAGTGAAATGAAGGGATTGTATTTAGCGCCCACCCATATATATTGTCAATGTGTCAAGGTGCAGTATGCTCATGTCAGAGCAGTTATTATTTTGAATTACTCACTAATAACATGAAGGTAAGATGATTGGGAGTATTAAGAACTATTATAATTTTAACTGTCAATTCTAGGACATCATGTTTATATTTTTATAAGCCTTCTGAAAATTCTCATAATTGAACTGGAAAACCAATTCTACAGTCACTAGATGGGGACCATCACCATTGTCACAATAAAATATTTGAGATCAATGGACAATTTTGACTTAACCCGATCGCGGATCGTGGCCCTAGAGAAAACTTTTTCGACATGTACAGACAAAATGCTTGATCTGTCTTAAATCTGGATGGCGAAATTCTGGAGAACACCATACTGCATCGTAGTAGCGTTGAAGTTGTGAAAACGGTCAGCATTGTGCACATTATATTATACTGCACTGCTACAAATCATACTTGTAATGTCATGCACAGCATCCAATATAATATTATACGTTTTCCGTGGGAAAAAGATGTCAAGTTTGGTTTGCTGTGAGCGATTTATGTTTGCAAGACATTACGTGAACCACTTATTATACATGTGGTTATAGTACAGTGTTATATAGATACACTTACAGGGTGTGTTACAGGGGTGCAACAAACAAAAAAAACAAAAAAAAAAAAAAGGGGTGCTACAGGGGTGGTGTTACAGGGGTGGTGCTACAGGGGTGGTGTTACAGGGGTGGTGCTACAGGGGTGGTGCTACAGGGGTGGTGCTACAGGGGTGGTGTTACAGGGGTGGTGTTACAGGGGTGCAGGGTGGTGTTACATGGGTGGTGTTACAGGGGTGGTGTTACAGGGGTGGTGTTACAGGGGTGGTGTTACAGGGGTGGTGTTACAGGGGTGGTGTTACAGGGTGTATGGAAAACTTATTTTAATTGCGGTTCTATTGAAAATGCTGTCTACACCTTGGGAAAGAGACGGAGAATTAATTAAAACTAATTGAAATTAATAATGTGTTTATAGCGTACTATAGAACACACAAAGATCAGCCATCGTGTACTGATCTAGTAGTGCGGATCAATGGAAAAGTTGTATCTGTTGTTCGAAACGAAAAGTTTATTTTGAGTCTAGAAAATCTGCACATGGCACAATTTGTACCATACTTATTCAGAGTCAGAGTCAGAGTCAGAGTCAGAGTCAGAGTCAGAGTCATGTCAGAGTCAGAGTCAGAGTCAGAGTCAGAGTCAGAGTCAGAGTCAGAGTCTGAGAGTCAGAGTCAGAGTCAGAGTCAGAGTCTGAGAGTCAGAGTCAGAGTCAGAGTCAGAGTCAGAGTCAGAGTCAGAGTCAGAGTCAGAGTCAGAGTCAGTTGAACAGTACTCCCGTACCAAATCACCACTTAGTAAGTAGATAATGAAATATAGCACAATCAATAATTATAATTAATAACTGTATCACCCTTGACAAATACATCCGTTTATCAGGTAATATTTATTAGATATTCAAATTTACTAAATTTGAAAAGTATTTAATTAAAAAAAACACGTATCCTCAGTCCTATAAATTCTGCAAATTCCACTGGAATGACACAATGCATTCAGTAATAAGGACCATTTATGTGATTAGGGGTCTGAAACATGACCGGTGATACCAGTGATAAGGGACAGTGACACTGGGTGTGAAGTTACTAGTACTTATACAATTGAGTATGTGTTTCACACTGTTCCACTGATTAGGCTGAGCTAAAGCTTCACGATCTTAGAGGATACATCTGAGTTTCCTTCGTGTGTAAATTCTAACGGACATTGTGATATGTTCAATTACAACCATGTTTTTCTCGGAGTTCTCGTATCGAACCTTCTAGCTCAATTTAAAGATTTACGAAAGTTGCTTCATTCACTTATGACTCAAAACTGAAATCGTGCGTATTTCTAAGGCTAAATACTCTCAGTAACCGCTTCCTTTCCTCATTTTCTATAATTTACCCTCTTGAGATTCCTGTTCTCTACCGTGAAGCTAACCTAAACTTACAGGACAGAATATGTAACAATAATACCGACAATTTGAGATACAGAGAGGTAGCTGCTGCACTGAGCACAACAACGTACGTCCAACAATTAGGCCTTGTTACAAAACTTAGTTCATACCTCACTTCACCCTCACATACAATACAAGTATTAAGTATACAATATCATCAGGCTATATCTATACTTCACTTAGATATATTATTATGCTCCTCTCATCATTTTCTATGTTTACTTATCGCTCAACAGTCAACAACTCAGATAAGGTATAATGAGCATCATAATATTCAGGTCAAATGTTGCAGTTCATGACCTCTAAATGTATTGCTGTTGCGACTGAGAAACTGAGAAACGCAGTGTGGTCACAGATAATGTGGTGCACTGGTATTGTACCATATAATCTTGTTAAATACGGTCCCCCGGCCCCCCCCCCCCCCCCCCCCTACAGTAAACCGACGGTGTACACCCAAATAGTCAAGTTATAAGTGGTGAGAACGGTACACCACCCCGGCTTATATAAATACTGGTGATCCAACCTTACAGTCACCAGGAGGAAAACTCTTACTTCTCAAATTCCTCCAAGAACCCTCACATTTCTTGAATTCCTCACATTTGTGTGGTTTAATGATTATAAATATAATTTAAGCAGTCTATCACTATCCCGCCACATCAGTACCACCTTTCCTCCGCCTATGTGCCGTTCTGGCTTCTGCTCACGTACTACTGATCTAACGGAAGCCGTATATAAAAGACCACAATTTCTCTGGAGCCCTCTAACATGTACTATATGTTCAGTGATATCACTATAGTAATAGTATATTATTATGGTAATATATTACCTGCTCATATTAGCCCACGTGATATAATCATAATAGCCAGAATGGATCTACTTTACTTATTTGAAGAGAGGGAAATTAAGTGGTACTTGAAGGTGATGATATTCATTATAATAGTGTGGTCTCCGTCTCACATACCGCAAATTGTTGAGATATAATTTCAGGTCTAACAACATTATGATCTGAATATAATACCACTTTTATATGGTGGTCTAACTTTCACAGTCTACTCACATACACGTCACATATTATTATGGCGTTAAAGACATTAATCTGCACCAGACCAGGTAAATAGACATTATAGACATTATGACTATAAATTCTCCCTTTCTTTAGCGGAGTATTAATCATGATAATAACGTATAACTTAGTGAGGCTTTATAGCGGGCTCGGTAACCTAACAATATTGCCTTTTTTTCGAAATTTGAGATGATAATTGTTAGGATATGTTTGCAGCACAACTTGAATACATGTATTACATTATGATATATATTTGTGTATAAGAGCGAGAAAACGGTTCATTGCATTCAGCGTGCAAACTTTGCACTGATCAGGACGTCACGTGACTGCAATTCATGTGACACGTGATCATGGTACGATATTGAACTGTAACCTGAATTTAACAATTTTAAAGGACCAGTTAACTGAACAATTTGTAGTCTCCAATTTGGCTAAGATTTAAATCAGCTGTGACAAACTGGTAAAGAATCGTATCGCCGAAAGAACCAACTCTCTAGCGTACGTATAACGCGTGTTATTGCAATAATAAGCTGTGGCCGCGTGACGTCATAAAGTCCCTCAGTGCGCGCTTGCATAGCGTAATACAATGCACAAATGTTTATCATCGTCAATAAAACACGTGTAACTCACTCAAATTTTAGAGTTATGACTATTTCCCTAGTTCTACAAAATCCTTATAGTTTTGGCTATCACCCTAACTATATGAATAGCTGATTGGATGTACAGTGCTCACGTCAGGATTTTAAACAGTGACATAAGTTCTTGAACAGTGGCGGGTGAATGTACGGTTAGAAAGTCTCTGCTATTACAAGTTATGTCATATGTGATAATTTTGGATTGTTTTCATTGCTTCATTACAAACGAAGGGAGACTGTACCGATTATTTTTCCCCAGTACATGAAACTAATACACAAAATAATGTGCTATATATTAAATATAGCTGATAAGAGTGTAACTCTGTAATATAATATTACAGTTGTTTGGAAGAATGCGAGCAGTCGAATGGTTCGCTGTCCTAAAAGACATAGTTCCGAGAGCAATTATATTTTTAGCATAGCGAAATTTCTTACTATACTTTAATCCACACGTGCCAGACAGTACTGAGTACAGGAGACAAGAAGTCTGGCTATTTAACGGCCGTTCCCATGGGACCATTAGTAGAAGTAGCTCCTATCAGAACGGTGCCGTGGGAACCGAAAAATACCCGGTCTACTAAATACTGATTGGACTGTACAGTGTGCGGAGTGTTTTGAATTTGACTTACCTAGTTATCGTCCTACTTGTATGATCATAAAATTAAATACCAAGTGCAAACGTGTTCAGTCAATCGACCCACTGAACAACTATAGAATTTCCAAGACCCTATTATTCTTTGGCCATATATATTACGGCACGATCGATTCTTAGATGGCTAAACGACAAACTTTAATCTATACAATTCTTAAACTATGAGATAGCAATTTAATCTAAAAATACACTTTTTATATTACTCCTGATTTTTACATTTCAATTTTCACGTAAAACATTGTAGCCATAGGTTGATCATGGACACTGACAGCTTAATTTTAGATAATAATGATTTATGAGTTTCTCTAAAGTTAACTCTAAACTTGTGTAGTCCAGTCATTTATGGACATTTATGGAATTGAACCTGCAAATTTTCGTATACTCCCGAAATTTTGCAAAGACCTTCCCAAAAGTATGAATAAACGATTTTCGGTTGGAGACATATTGACCACGCCGATATTGACCCAATAACGTAACCGACCCTTTGCTTCTGAAGGTCGTGGAGACTTCAAAATAGGCTTAAACGAAGCCGCATATGCAAGTTTATATAGGAGTTATTGAGCAACACATGGCCTAAAATCCTTACTTTTCGAGAAATTCGCCAAAAACCATTTTGGGCGTGGTGCTGAGCCCATTTTCGATAGGATCGTGATAGAGTCTTTAAACAGGGTGCAAAAGAACCGCATTTAGCATATTAATATATGACTTACGAAGAAACAGATGCCTTAAAGTGCTTACTTTTTCAGTTATTGGCGAAAAACTGATTTCCGGTTCCAGAAATCATGCAAAAATATGGGTGTCTCGTAAATTGGGCTATGAAGGCCCTACAGATTTTTGAATGGATGCAAATTGTGCAGAATGGCCATGTTTATATACAACTTATGAAGCAACATGTACCCTAAAACACTTACTTTTCGAGTTATTTGGGGGAGAAACATTGTATTATGTCCATTTTTACCTGTAAAATACAGTCTCACGAGCTGCTCTGTGCGCGCAAGGGACTTTATGACGTCATCGCCAAAATAATACAAACGCTAATTACACGCGTTAGAGAGCAGTTAGAGATTTAGGAATTTCGACTCGTTGCTCAGTTTGCTATTTGTCACAATCTGTCAAAATATGAGGATAACTTTTTTTTCAGTTAACTGGTCCTTTAACAACTCAGGAGTGTATTACCAATAGGAACGGTACTTCAGACTTTCAAAGCTTGGCCTTAGCTGAAGTGATATCACTTCAGCCCAAAACCGTAAAAGATATATTGTATATTAAACTTTTTTGACTGCTTTAAATGCTTTATTGGCCTTCAAATCAGCATAAAAAAATAAAAAATTGGCGAAGGAATAAGAATTTTAGTGCCCAAAATTTGAGTGGTGTCAAAAACGCAAATTAAATAGGTAATCATTTTTTTAGTCTCTTGAGTCTTGACACTACTTTAGGGTTAGACGGGTTCCTGCTAGTGTAAATAATGGTTATTTAGAATTATAATTGTGGCTCACCCGGGCTCACTGTAATTTATTCTTACATTATCTATATCGTAACCAGTTCAGCTGTTTGCGGGAACTGGCAGAACTGATCGCGGTTTTTATCAGTGGGAACTGGGAAGTGTATAATTAGTAATTAAGAACTCACTTAAACATGTTAAGAAGATTTTTTAATTGATCAATTAACCCAGTCATTGTTATCAGGAACTCCTAAATCTTAGACAACTCAAATCCGTTTTTCTCTAGCTATGGTTCATTAGTAATTACTAAAAGGAATCTCTCTGTCTCTCTCTTGCTCTCTCTCTCTCCCTCTCTCGCTCTCTGATTCTGAAACATGTCATCCAAGCTGTTCAGTATCCACTTAAAATGTTGGCACTAACTAGCTGTGTGTCCACGTAATCTAACTGGACACTTGCGTATCGAGAAACAATGATTTGTTGAAGGCTTGTTTGTCCAACACACAATTTAATTATTTAATTATCTAATTAAATGAGCATTTACTTTAAATCCGGGGGAGGTCACGTGCTTTTAAACGATCGCAAACACATCCACTCTCAACGATCATATATAATTATGAGCCAATCCCACAATCTTTAAATCTCAACGTTGGTGGTCCCCTAGCTTTAAACTCCATTATCTTCCGGATACATTAAACCATCCTCCAGTAAAGAGCCTACATGTCACCGTATATCTTTAAAACACCGCGTGTCTGCTTGAGAAGGAAATACTATGGTCGTCCAACGAGATTTGTGGAGCTCGCCTACATAGTTAAAACTGAGAATACGCAGGGTTCTGCAAACATTATTCTATTATTATATAGCTCAGCTAGGAGTTATCAGTAAATCCATAATGTGGGAAATTGGGGTGAAGAGAACCTCCAGACAGAGAATTCTGGCTAGTTCCAGCTTGAGTTCTAGTCTACTTCTATGATTATGTAATAAAGAATCCGGGCAGTAAATCGCCAGGTTGCAGTAAACATTATTACTACATAATTTCTTATCCAGTTGCAGATCTACAGTACGTGGTATAAAACTTACGGTGTAAAATAATTTACACGTCAAGATGTGTTAAAGTCATGCAAAGATCGCTGATAGGCTGTTACTGTTGGTGAGATGCTGGTGCTAGGTGGTCCCCGGACACCAACAACCAGCCAGGAGACACCACTCTACAGAGAACATGTTCCAAAACACCTCCCTCACCCTGCTCTAGGAAAGCAGCGGTGAGTGACGTCACACACCACGTGACATGACGTCACGCACCACCCCTGACCCTGCTCTCTCAGGTGATAATTCTCGCCACACTCTCTTAAGGAAAGCAGCGGTGAGTGAGGTTAATTTCCTATTATTGAATGAGATAAAAGTAAGTGACCACTATTTTTTGTGCGAGTGTAAAATAGGCTTACACGTTGTATTAGTTATCTAACACTAAATGTTGTTAGTATTAGTAGCAGTTTTGTTTAAATTATACATGAGCAGATTTTGAGGCTGACCAGTTTAAGTCATGGTGTAATCAGGATGCGTTACGTGCGTTCGTGCGGTAAAAGCAGGTTGTGACCTAGTTCGCATTGAAAAACACCGTACACAATAAGGTTACACATCGCGTCGGTACAGACTCTCCAGGACTAAGGACGTTTCATTTTGTTTCATATCTGGAGCACAATATGCACCCATTCATAATCATTATTCCCCATTCCTCATATCTTCAGAGTATACACTATACACACTCCTTGAAATATAGAATTCCTACACCAGGGTCATGGGTCTAGATAGTATGTTTACAACTAAATCAGATTGAAAAGCAGAACTGTTATGTAACGTAAGATCACACAACATTGCGTCTCATTCACTTAGCATTCACAATTCCTTTCTGATACATACTCACATACTTGTAACTAGTAATGGGAAACCAGCTCTCCTCTAAATATGAGACATTACGAGACACTACGGTAGTTAATCACAAAAAATAAAAGTATTTAGAAATAATTATTACCCACCCTTTTAGAAATCAGACACACATAATTATAATAATACCAAGCTCGACTGTTCTGCGGTCCAGCCATGAACTGAACAGAAATTCCCGAAATTCCGATGATCTGGGCAAAAAATGCTGATCCGTGTCCCTACCATACATATGGCCAGCTATTTCAGCTACTTATAAAACCAAATACCGACCACCTTATATATCAGAAGAACTGGCGGTGATATTATACTGATATATTGTTGCCATATAAAGACTAATGAAAAATACCTACCTTTTACGTGAGCATGCGCGCGGCAATATTTAGTGTGACCACCACCTTTTTCACAGTTACAGTAAGAATTTAAATCCCAAACAAATTTGTTGCCGGACCAAAAAATGTCCGGAAGATCTTGGTAGGGGTGGATACTGGATATTAGTTGTAATATATTGTTAATAACTTTATATTAGTTGACAGTCATTCCGGCCCTCTAGCGTGTCGGACCTTTTAAAGTTCCAGACCTATGAATAAATAAATTTGACCAGCAATATTATAATGTAACAATTTAAAGACCATTTGAATGACCGTTGGGCGTTGTCTCAGTTTTAACGAGACTAAATTAGAAGCTGTAATTGCGTCTTGAAGACTACGAGTTATTTGAATTGCAGAATGATGTTGATAAAATGAATATTGATTTTACGTATCGAAGATGGAGATTTGAAATATCGTCCTGACCCTGGGCGGGCTATCACCAAGCTTGGTTTCAATTGAACCACCGAGCAAGAGCTTCCCAGATTCACCAAGGTGACATGGCTAGAACAGCACGTCTCAAATTGCCAAATAAATGGTGTCTTTGTGGTCGTCTCTTGGCTCTCTATTTCAACACTACGTGCAGTACAAACTTTCTTGATGGGCACGAAGATAAGTGTACGTCCGCTACTACTAAATTTCGCACTAAAAAGGAAGTGCTCTTTCTTAAAAGTCTACCATATAGTAATAAACGAAAAAGAAGTAAAATTAGATACTAAGAAACAGTAGAAACTAACTTTCAGTAGATTCTATCTCAGCAGCCCGCTGTTTGTGCTCCCATGTTCCATTCTCGGTCTCCTCGTCACTGTCGTACTCGTACTTCACCTTGTTTGGGTCAGCTGTCTTGTTCTTCAGCAGGGTAGACAGCGCTTTTAACGTTACCTCTTGAGGTGTGTCCGCCTGATCGTGGTACAAACATTACAATTAATAATCAAGACGGAATGTAGATCATGATCAATAATTGATAATGAGAGTAGATTAATTATCATTAATTATTAATATTATAGGGCTTTTTAAGTGGTCTGATCTGCTCCACAAAGTTGGACAATGCACCTTATAATTGCATGTCACTGAGAGAACTCTTTAATTAAGATAATTATATAGACGGCCCCAGTCATGTTCCCAGCCATGTTCCCAGCCATGTTCCATTTTATTCATATGCTCAGTCAGTTTTACCACACATAATATAATGATTATAATTATGATAATTTTTGCTTCGCATAAGACCAGCACAAAAGTCATTGTTGGCCAATCACAAAATATTTTTCCGTTAAGCATGCGATATTGCTCGTAGAACTGTTCGTTTTTACAAGCACAGTGCACACAGGCAGTACGCACACATGCACATGACGCCCTGGTCACATGGTGGTCATGGCAACACACAATCAGGCTGCTCAGACAAGGTGGTCAATGGTGAGGGAGAAGAAAAAGAGAAGCTTCCAGAAGAACGTGTTACAGCAAGTGTGCATGTCAAGGATGCTTGTTAAAACGACCACACACACACACACTACATGAGTTATTATATTAGAGAGGTGCGGGTGGTGGGGGTCTTTATTAGCGAGAGAACTGGAGAGTAATAATGAGACTGTCAGGGTATGGGAGAAGAGAGAGAGGCTTCTCAATCTCAATGGGAAGTGTGGTGTGAGAAGTCGGAATGTAACAATACAAAATAGTATCGCTATGTGGAGGATTCGACGCACGGTGACATCGGTCTTAAGAACGGTAGAAAATGTTCACTGGCTGGGTTGAGAAAAGCCGTGCCACATAAACCACTAAAGATTGTGTTATGTAACCCTTCACGTTATCTTATTTATGCGAGACAAGTTTTAGAAACATGAATTCTTCAACTTTAAAGTGATCATAAAATCTCCTACAGAGACACAATGTTTAAAAAAGTGACATGCTGATTAGAATAGGGCACTCACAACAGTAGGAACTACAACAGGAACTCCGTTTATCATAGCAATGACTGGTTTGGTGGGGGTAGCTGGTGTCGTTGCAGCAACTACCTCCGCAGGCTTCTCACCCCACCGGGACTTTCTCTTCCTCTTCCTGGTTGTATCTGAAATGGTCTGTTTATTATAAGCTGAAGGTATTGCACAAATGAACTATCTATAATACCATTATACCTGACCAATGTAATATGTACTACTTCTAACGGATTTGTATTAGGAGTCGCATAATTTACCTGACGTGGTGGAAGTAGTGGGTGAAGCACTCCCCGTGCTGTGAGACTTCTCTGATGAATCAGGGGTTTTTTCTGAGGAGGAGGAATGCCTCTTCTCAGGAGACCTATCACTAGATTTCTTCTTCTCCCTTGCAGGCGACTTGTCGAATGAACATTTCCTTTCTTGCCCAGGCGACCTCTCTGAGTGTCGTTTCTTTTCTGAGCTTCTCGACCGTCGTCGATCCAAGGATTTTGACCGCCGTCTTTCAGGTGTTCTTGACCGCCGCCTATCTGTACTTCTAGACTGCCGCTTTTCTGGAGTTTTGGACCGCCGTCTCTCTGGGGAGTGGGTTTTCCTTTTCTCTGATCTTCTTTCGGGGGACCTGGCTGGACTACACGCCTTGGGTGACCGGGCTGGACTACGCGCCTTGGGGGGCAGTGCTGGACTACGCGCCTTGGGTCTCCATTCCTTGGAAAACCTGTGGTAGATATAATAATTGAAATGGAGAAAAGGTATCTTTTGTGAAAAGCATAATAGTTAACTCCACCTGTTAATACCCGATTGTGCCAAAATATAAATCCTTTTTAATTAATTACAATTTAATAATTTTAATTAATTACAACTTGGTGAAATTTATTTCAAACTATCCCATTGACTAATTTTAAAAAGTTACTTTATAAACAGCAGAGTAAAACCTAAAAAATGTAGGATATTTTATCTAAGTTACATTTTCAGGGGCTCTACAAACCATTATTATTGCACCATAATGCAATAGTGCAAAAGTGCATTGGTGCAATGTAAAACGCCTCATGACACGCAGTATAGGCCTAGGAATATTGATATAAACGAGTTATCAACATTTTACACAATCGCGTTTGCATCTGCTTCAAAAAGTTGACACTACCCGAACTAATTGATAAACAAAAGGAAAACTAATGACTAAATGAGGTGGAAAATGATATATACATAATATATATATTATATATATATATATATTATGTACATATAATGATTAATGATAATGGATCTATGCGATCTCCTCGGTCGACTCAGCCGAATGATAGGAAACTTAATTGAGGGTTAAATGAGAAGTTCAAGAAACTTCCTAGGATACCCCTTCAGTGCATACTGTAAACATAGTACTATCAACTATTAACTATGATACATATTAAATATAAAATATTATGATATATAAATATATATAATATATAATATAGATATATATACATATATATATTTGACGTGCGCCTGGTGCTGAATCAAGAGCAAAGATCAAATTTTCATGCCACCTGGTTATGAGATTATATCGTGTCTAGAGTGAAAGGGTTGCTGTGATAAAATCAATTCATGAGCCAAATACTACAGTCACATAATTGGAACTCGATGTAATTTGACAACTGTAATAAAATCATTTGATGATAAATTATAAGTTAGTAACCATGACACAATTTAGGACTTCCACACGACTAATATGAGAAAATTTCGTTGACTGTTGAGCATTATACATATATTATATTGTGATAATGTGCCGAGCGAATATTGCATTGGAACACACATGAATTGAAACTTTAAATGTACGAAATTTGAGAGTTTATTGTGCAATTATTATAGAATTTCTCCCAATTCAGGGTTGAGGTTAGCAGATTATGGCTAATGGAATCAGACATACGAATATTTAAAAACCCAACCAAGAGACTAATTATATTTTAATTTTAAGATAAGTATCAAGCAAATTGTACTGTCCCCACTGATATATTTTAAAAACTGATTTCAGAGGTAATTTTAGTTCAATTTGCAAATAATCTAACCTAGAAACAGGGTTCCCAGTGCAGGATCTGTCTTCAGTACCATTGATCAGCTCTCGTGCTTCCGGTTTCGTTTCTAAAGTACCTTAAGGACTGCCGTGAGAATTGGATTAGCTGGAACTTGTCATATCATAACAATGACAAAGTCTTGATCGTTTCAGCTCAGGTCACACGCAAATCTTTGTGTAGTTAGTGTAACCATAATATATTCAATTATGAATGTGAGAAATATTCCAGCTATCGTGATTGACTAGATTTGAAGTATCACACAATACTTACCCTTAACAGCTAAGTCGCTTTTAAGATGTTTCTTTAATGATGCTTTTAAGTTTATAGGTTTACATGCTGTCTTTGGTCGAAATCCTGGGCGCTGTTTCTGACAATTCGGGTTTTGAGGTAAGTTTGATGTCTTTGACTGGTAGGCCATTTTCTTTCTGAATTGGTCAAAAAAGCTTCCATCATTTGCAAAGATATTTGGAGGAGGGGAAGAAGCAGAAAGATTGTCCATTACCTATTCATCAAAATAAACAGATGTTAGTTAAAAGTTGTTTTTGGTTCAATTGTATTCAGCATTGAATACAGTGAAACATTGGAAAACATTAAAACTGGATGGTCAGCTAATGTTTTGAAAATACTGTCAACTGTATTCATTATTTTATAATTATCCTGTGAGGAGATCAACTTTGCAATTGTGGAGCAATGGTAGAATTTCACTCATGAGCACCACCGCGCCTGGGTCCTTTCACCAACTGTGCCAATGAGAGTGACAGTGTGGTCAGGTCGACTTTAACAGCTTGTGTATCATATATACCAGCTAGCTGCTAGCATACGCACTAACTCCACTAAATTAAATTTATAAAACAGGGTGGGCCAAAAGTCAGTGGGCATACGTTGGCCTTAATAGCTCAGTCACTGAGTGACCAATTGAAATAATTCTTTCTGGTACGAATTACTACCACCACTGGTTCGATGAATTTGTCAAATCGAAAATATTCGAGTTCATTTTTGCATTTATTTGATAGTTTGGATAGTCGGATCGAGCTAAATTTTATTGAATTGTGTTTGGCCATTCGAATTACGTTTGTCCTGAAAAAATTAGAGTTGTAACTTCTCAGATGGCCAAGATACGAAGCATAACGAGTTTATTCATTACGTGTGATCAGGTGATTGGCTTACCTGATCAGTGATCACCCCAGGTCAATATATCATTACATATTTCGCATATTAATACATATATTATACATAAAATGAGAACGCTTTAAGCTAAGAACTCAACATTTTTTGCACACATTTGGCTTGATAATTGAAAACTTTTCCAAAAGTTTCAAGTTCATTGGTTAAAATATGGCTGAGTTATGACCATTTTAAAATCCATCGGATATGTGATCCGAGCACTCAGTCAGTGATATTTGCACTCAATTAGTGATCTCGTCACCCAATCTGATCAAGAGTAAGGCGTTAGCGTGTATTAATGAGGTTCATTAGGCTTTGATTGGATACCGATGATGACTTTGCTAGAAAGGAAAACACAAATTTTTAGGATAAATCAATAAATGAAATCAACCTCAAAGTAGGGAACCACATTCTGCTTCGACAGGAATGTGTTGGCGAAATCTATCCTCGATTGGAAATCACGGTCCAAAAGTTTGTGTTTCTTTGTGATTCGGTAGGCCCGGTTAGAAAGGTCTTGCTTTAGGATTCGCTGAAGGGTTGTTCTGCTGATGTCTAAGGCAGGAGCTCGTTTTATCAAGCCAAATGTGTGCAAAAAAGTTTGAGTTCTTAGCTTAAAGCGTTCTCATTTTATGAAGACAATAGTGAAAAAGAGGGAGTGTCACGCCACGCCCACTGTAATTGGGCGTGGCTTACGAAACTTTCAGGAAATCTAAGTTTGACCCATATCTATAATCTCTGAAATTTTGGTGCAATTTGGAGACGAATTACGTGAGTTATTAAGAGGTTGCGTGTGGGTAGTCACTTATGGGCCACCCTGTATATACGACATATTTCGAAGGAAAACCACGACATAACAAAATTATTGTTACATTTTGTTACAAATTAATTTAATTTCAGAAATAGTTGATTACAGAATTCCTTTCTTTTTTTTTTCGAACAAATTTCTTGAAAAAATTTTGCGAATATTTTGATATTTTCATGACATCCAAAATCATGCGACATCCGAAATCTTGACATTTTGTCATGATTTACAATTATCTGAGAAAGTTAACGCATATTTTTACTTGTCTTTTACAGGCAAAACTTGACATGAAAAATGTTCCCGCATATTTGATCAGATGAACAAATATTTGACATATCTGACGGGGGATATCATATACAAAATATCCTTGTGTTTGAAAAATTATATCAAAATAGTTAAGAATTTTTCAATACATTTTTCTAGGACTCGCCTGTAGCAGGCTTTGTCCCCCTGGATCGGGTTCTGCCACTTTGGAGCATTGTGGGGCCCAAAAATACCCCATCGGGTGATAAAAACCATGACATATTTCACCCAGATATAATAATATACGACATATTTTTAATGATATTGACCTGGGCTGATCACGTGATAAGGTCACCCCGTTAAAAACTTTGGGAATCGTTAAGGCTGCCCAATTAAGGTGTCGTGGCGTGTCACACAATTACCCAGTCAATTTTGTTAACGAGATATGCAAAAAGCTTGATAACTTCGGCATTTCTTATCTATTTCACGTCATTTTTTCAGATCAGGTGCAACATTTAATAATATACCGTCTCTGAAAAAATCAGGCGTCCAGCATGTTCAGAGAGAACAAGATAGGTGCTTTAATTTTGAATGGGCGTGGTCTAAAATATTCGAATTTTCAAATTTTGACGACGGAATCCTCGAACCAGAAGGTACGGTATGCTATCTGCAAAGCAACAGCTCTCAAATATAAAACACGGCGGAGTTATTAAGGCCAACGTGTGCCCACTGACTTTTGGCCCACCCTGTAGTATAGTGTCTGCAGTATAGTGTCTGATGTTCTTATCTAGTGCCAAAATTTAGTTGGATATTATTTGTTCAGTATGTAAGGGTATACAGGGCCAGGGGGGGTGCAATAAGTCAGTACCCAATACCCATACGTTGAGTCTTATACCACAGTTGTGTTTTATACTTGAGAGTTGTTGCTTAGCAGATGGCATACTGTACCATACTGTTGGAGGATTCCGTCACCAAAATTTTAAAATTCGGTTTTTAGCGGCCACACCCAATCAATATTGAATTGCTTATACTCGTGTATGCGAACATGCTAGAAAATTCATTGTAACATATTACAATAGGTAATTAAATTCGGAATTTGATCTAAAAAGATGGCACCATACAGATTCAAAATGATGAAGTTATCAAGCAATTTGTTTATCTCGTTAGCAAAATTGATTGGGTAATCATGTGATTGACATAGTAATTAGGCTCTCTGCACAATTCCCTTAGTACCAACCCAATCACATGATCACATGTAGAATAACCTTGTTATGCTTCAAGGTCGTGGAGACCTTATTGAAGCTTTTATGGTAATTAATGGTTTGACTGATTACGGTTCAGACTTGTTCAGACCAAGCGGATCAGGTCTTAATCTGGTTTCATCCAATAGATGTAGTAAAAGTGTGACAAAGGTCAAGAATATCCGGAAGTCTTTTCTCCCGGAGCGAGTTATTCCATATTGGAACAAACTCCCTCCGGACGTCAAGAACTCTGTGACAGTTTTAAAATTAAATTATAAGGATTTAAGAAAGATATGATTTCTGAAAGTATGGGCCTAGACATGTCCAGTGCCTTCGATACTATCAGTAGGCAGACTGTGCTCAACCTCCTAGAGGACGCAGGGTGCACAAGAGATGAGATCAGACTAGTGAGATTCCTCCTGAGCAACACCAAGATCAAGGTGCGAGTCAACAACGCTACCTCCCTTGAATTCATCAGCACCAACGGAGGACCCCAAGGTGATAGTGTTTCAGGCCTCTGTTTCACAATCACTCTAGCTGGTGCCTGCTACCACCTGCGTGCCGTGACGCTGCGCCCAACCCCTCCTATTAACCCTAGCGGCATGCCTGAAGAAGATGCCTACTCTGATGACATCGACTATCTTGGTGAAGACAAAGATACTCTAGAAGCCCTTCTCCCTATCGCTACTAAGGTGTTCAAAGAGTGGAATCTGAATATTAATGAATCAAAGACAGAGTTTGTACACGTCTACATAGCTGGGAAAGATGAGGTCATGGATGATGGTAAACCCCTTAGAATGAATGAAGAATGGTGCAGTAGCAAGTTGTTGGGTTCTCTGCTAGAAAGTAGGAAAGATGTCACCAGAAGAATCATGTTAGCCAATGTAGCATTCCAGAACTTCAAGAAGGTCTGGTGCCAGAGTAAGATCCCCCTACAGAAGAAGCTGAAGGTCTATAAGGCCCAAGTAGTATCTATCCTCATGTATAACTCTAGTTGCTGGGGAATGCCTAAATCGTACTGGGACAAACTAGATGCATGTCACCGTAACCACCTCAGAAAGATCATGAATGTCAGCTGGCCACGCAGTATGATGTCCAAAGATACCCTATACAAACAGAGTAACTCTACCCCTATGTCCGAGCGTGCTGAGTTATCTAGGTGGAAGATGCTAGGACACATACTGAGGAGCGATGAAAGATCACCAGCTCAAGCTGCTCTGTGCTTTGCTGTCGAGATGTGTAGTGAAGTTGGTAGACTCGGGGCTCACAGACGTAACCTCCTACACCACCTGAAGCTGAAGGTTGACCTCTGGAAGCGTTTCATCCTGCTGGAGTTGTATGATGATATTCTTCATTTGAGAGAACTTGCTAGTAACCGTGGTTATTGGAGTAAATTATTCGATTTTATACTTGAGTACAAGTCAATTTGACTTTTGGGACATATAATCTTACAAAGGATCACGTTCAGGTTCTAAATTATTTTAGGATTGTTGACATTTGTAAGATTGACATGTTTGATAATATTCTAAAAGTATTACAAAAAAAAGAAAAAGGGGGGGACCCCCAACCCATGTAGCTGAGACACCTCACAGCAAGTAGACCAAAGTGGCTCTTGCTTGTGAAAGGTGCGTCAACTAACCGCCGAAGCGGCCCGGTGGGTTGGGAGTCCCCCCCCCCTGGGATCATTTCGTCCGTAAAATTATATACAACAAAAAATAGTACAGTAAAATATCAAAATTTACATAAACAAATCTAGGAGACCTCATATCAAAGCTCGTCTTCTGGGGGGATGATTGCTCTAACCAGAGCCCTCTCGCTTGCAGTAGCGCGCGACCGCCGGAGGCGGCAAAGACTACCTATCTACTTGTGAAACAAGCGCGTCACGCAGTACGCGTAGGCACATGGCTATGTGAAGGGGGATGAGGTTAAAGGAAATGTCTTGCAGTTCAAGATGCTGGGCCGTTGATCTTCCTTTGATTCCTCTTAGTGCAATGGGTGTACTTCTTAACAGATCAAAAATGTATTACAAATGATTGCTTTTTTAGAATGTTTCTAATGAAGTTTTAGTAAGAATTGAAGGAGCCAGTTATGTCAGTAATAAAGAGAAACATAACAATTATCTTTGGTTCCATCCTTATTGCTTATGTGGCAAAGAAGCGTTTTATAAATCTTTATTCCACTGGGAAGTCTTTAAAATGGGATAATGTTTTTGATAAAATTGTTTGTAAATATTGTATTTGATAAATAATTAATGTTGGTCGGGAAATATTTATTATATATTTTTTCACACAGTGCGATGATATTTTGTAGACATGTATGATGATGTGATGTCATGAATTTAACTTTACTTTTATTTTTACTTTATCTCGGTCATCTGAGTAGCTAAAAGAGAAGCTAAAACTCTAAATTTTTATCGCAAGCTCTCTAATAAATTATTCAAGTTGCATTTAATATCTTAATATCAAATCGCATGACATAATTAAAGACTGTAGTGAAGGTTTTCTGTCACAAGGCTGCAATCCATAACAACAACCGTCAACAAAACCCTTAATACCTATCAATAATTGTTATCTGGTTCAAATATGAGCCTTGCCTTGAAAAGCTGTCATGTGTCAGGCTTGTAGGTTTACAACCTACCAGGACGCGCGCCGAGTTAGACTCGTCGAGGGTCCTAATATATGGTAGTCATACGTTGTATGACCCGTCGTGCACGAGTGCGCGGCTAGGCTCCCCCTGTCTCGTAGAAACTCTACAGGGTGAAACGACCGTGGGGGTGAAACGACCGTGGGGGTCAAAACGTGATACAAATTTAATTGACGATGTCAATTTATCGCTGATCGCAGCTCGGCCCGGCGAGGCACAGTAGCGCATTTTGATTGACGGTGTCAACCCATCGAGATCGTAGCTCTGCGAAGCAAAGCTACGATCGATGCGAAGCAAGAATGCTAGTTTGCACGGCGCGTTGAAGCGGCGAAGTCCTCCAATAGTGCATTTCGCCGATCTAGCGATAAGAACCTCATTAAGTGCGCGGCGCGGCACAGTAACGCGCATCGCGCTACAAGATAAAAATATATGGAACAAATATTTTACGAGTATCACCCGTTAAGTGTCAGGCCCAAACAATTTTTGCCCCGTAAATTGTCTGTTCATCCACAATTAAATTAGCAATCAAGGCCAAGGACAAAAATTCATAAACCAAGTGGGTATCAGGGTTGTAGCGCGATGCGTTACTGTGCCGTGCCGCGCACTCAATGAGGCTCAGCTCAATGAGGCTTCTCACTGGCTAGATCGGCGAGATGCGCTACTGTGCCGCGCCGAGCTGCCATGAATTGACATCGTCAATTAAGTATCAGGGTATAATACATTTTGGAGTCTGAAAATCAACTCGACCAAGAAAGAATATAAATATTCTTAAAATAATCCTTAACACACCAAATAATCTAATCGAGCGTGCTAAATCACTCTACGGTCGATCTTCGAGATTGTTCTAAAAGGGTCCCCGACAGCTGAAACCAACTTCGATGTATTTTTGGACGCTGATTCCGAATCACCCCCCATGACATAGGGTTAAAATGCTCCCCTGACGAGATATTGGCGAAAAACTGTCTTGATCACGTGATATGACCGTATAAGGAAGTTAGTCTAATTTCTCGATAGGGTTAGAGTTTCAGCATATGCTTTTGTTAAGGATTGGGTTAGGGTTAGGGTTGGGATCAGATTACAGGGTTAAATTTTCGAATAGTCGTTCAGGACCAGCTAGAGAAGGGGTTGAAAAAGTCACGTGACAGTCGAGTGTAGAGTGATTAATCATCATCCTAATCTAATAACAAGCTTTTTAAAGGGTGCAGCAATTAGAAATGGACCACTTTGTAATTGTGTGCATACACCTTTGTATTTAAGCTGTAAACCTGAAATCTTCACCTAACCATGTGCTTAATTCGAGCTACTGCAAGCACAAGGGCTCTGGCTAGAGCCCAGCAACCTGAAATTTGACCATTGTTAATGGTCTGGCCCGGCGCGCGCTACTTCGTAGCACTTGCCATTTCGAGAAGAAAGCGGCGCGCGCTACTTCGAAGAAATTTAGACGAGTAACATCCGTCAACCTGAAATCCACGTGTACAGTGTGAATCTAGACAGCTACAAAGTCGAGCTTGCTAAATCTCTCTACTATACAGTCGATCTTCGAGATTTTTCTAAAAAGGCCAACTTGAATCGATGTATTTTTGGACGCTGATTCCGAATCACCTCCATGACATAGGGTTAAATTGTCATACATTGTATGATCCGCCGCGCACTAGTGCGCGGCTCCCCCTATATCGTAGAAACTCTACAGGGGAACACTGCACGTACCAGCATAGTGAAACGACCGTGGGGTCACGACGTGATACAAGGGTTAAAATGCTTCACTCATGGCAAGATATCGGCGAACAACTTTCTCAATCACGTGATATGAACGTATAAATGATAAGGAAGTTGGTCTAATTTCTCGTTTGGGTCAGGGTTAAATGCTTTTAATTTAGTCGCTTTAGAAAAACAAATTGAAGATATGACAGACTGACATAATGCAACGGAGGTTTTTCTAATACAACCTGGTTTTTAAATTTGTACCGTTTTATTACATATATTGTATTGGCCTTGGTTCATTTATTTTTGAGCGAGTCTAACCTTGTAGCTAGGCAATGACCATCCTTGAATTTATTTGTGTATTTTGATTGAATAATTTTTAGCTATTTAAGTCAATGAAACAATAAGTTTTCAATGAAACAACAAGTTTTATTTTACATTCCTTTAATCATAAATGAAATAAGAGCTTAAACCACGAATTAGTTAACTAGAAGTAAACTTGAGGAAATATTCTTTAGTGGTTGTATATAATTATTTAAAAAACTTTATTTGTTAGTATTTTTATTATGGAAAGTGGTTAAATTTAGTGAGACAAGGTCAGTTTCTCTATTGTCTCAGAAAAATGTCTACTTTATAGTAGGCAATACTTAATTAATTAATTAAAATTGAAATTTAAAAACACCACTATTAAGCGTACACTTTTACTCAGCAGTGTCACTACAACTAGTTTACAAAAATACTTTTAAAACTATATATCAAAAGCAAAATAAAGTTCTATGTATAAATTCGTTCATAAAACTTCCAAAAAGCTAATATAATTTAGATAAGTCAAAGAGAGGGTTAAAATTATTAATAAAACATTTTTGCTACCTCAGTGTCAGATAAAGTAAACAAATAAGTCTTCAGTGCGGACTTAAACGCCTCAACAGAATAACATTGTTTAACTGAGTCTGGTAGTGCATTAAAAACTCGTGGACCAACCACACTAAAACTACGATCACCAAAACCCTTGGTTGAACGATAAGGGACTATGAGCCTAACAGTGTGTCCATGGTGAGCATACTTAAACATATCTTGAAGGTACAGTGGCGCTATTCCATTAATAGCCTTAAAAGATAGGAGACATATTTTAAAAATCACTCTTTTAGGTATATTAAGCCAGTGCAATTTATCAAGATCGTCGCCTAGGTGATCAAATTTATATTTTCCAGTTACTGCTTTTGCACAGGCATTTTGAATAAGCTGTAGTTGATGTATGAGGTACTTGGAGATGCCGTAAAACATGGCGTTACAGTAGTCCAAACAAGAAACAACGAGGCTATTATCAATTGTCTTAAGCTGTTTTGTAGTCAGCAGAAACCTTATCTTAGTGAGGTTGCGTAGTGTATGAATTCCCAACAACTTTTATACTATTGCAAATGAGACACCTGTTTTCTTGAGAATTGTTGTTTTCTTGTAGGAGACCAAAGCGATTCTTGTATTCTACTCTTCTTATCTTCGTGACGCTTACTAACTTAACTTCTACCTATTTCTTCTCTCCTTCACACACTCAACTACAATACTATAAAACACCTGAAATATGATTCATAAATAATACAATAAATATGAATCATATACAACAAAGAAATACATAAACCTACAACTAACAAAGAAACTATATTTAAGATAAACCTAGACCTAGAACTAACCGGTGTTCTCCTGAACTATCACCAAAGGGCTTCACAGGCTGGTACACCTACTACACAGACCTGCTACTCCAACACACCTTCTGTTGCTCCTTTCTCCTTGGGATCTCTTGTTGTTCTTCTTCTTATCTCCTTATTACATCAGCTATAATATATATATAACAATTAATCATCTTATAACACATATATTATAACAGAAGGTACCCGCCGAAGTGGAGGGTTGGGAGTCCTCAGGGGATCATTTATTTCCGTAACATCTTACAGGGTTTACACTAATGAGCATTAATGTACTGGGCTGTTGATCTTCCTCTGTTACTGTTTATATTTTACTATCTTTTTAATATCACATATTTTATTAAACATTGTGTATCATTTTCCTATAAAAAATGTTGTTTTCGTTAATTCATATAATTTTCATCATTAACCTACTATTATATGCATTCTAGGTATAAAACTCCTCGCAATAATGGATAAAGATGCAGATTTTTTGATACAGAGTGATACAGAAGAAGATGGGGATGGTACATTTTATAGTTTAACTGCAGAAGAAGCAAATGCTTCAGTATACCTTGATTCTACAGTAAATATAGAGCCTGTGCCTTTGGACGAATCTGCCCTTGATTCATTAGACGAGCAAAATTCTCAATTGGACTATAAAGAGGATGGGTTGAGTGTTATGGATCCGGATCATATTGATATAAGCTTCATCGCCAAAGCTGGTAGTGAACTCACAGCTGACAATGACATTAAAAATGATGAGATTGAGGCCACTAGATATTCAATGCAGTCAATTAATTTGACTGACAGTGATAACATAAGTAAAGTGAGTGAAAGTCCTCCAGTTTGTGATGATGATATTCATGTCCCAGAAGACATATCCTCAGATGTTGTTGAAATGCCACAACCTGTTAAGCAACCTTTGGTACTAGATGCTAACATTCCATCGCCAACTGTAACAACGCCAACATCATACTTTGGTGCTGTAAATCAGCACCCCACTTTTGTGCATCAGACAACACCTGAAGTCACTGAAGTGGAAGAACAGACTGACCTGTCTATTGATAGTGAATTGTGGTTACCGTCTCAAGACACTCTCCAGCTGATCTCACAATCTACAGATGGGGCACTTGATCCTCAGTATCTGACTAAAGCCCGACCAAACAGCACTGTGGCATTTGTCAGCCCTGCTATTGAGCTCATGATGAAGTATCACGGTGAGGCTGCAGCTCAACGCCTACAAACTCCACTACCACCAGTGTCAGAGGCTAATCTGCAACAACTGGTAAAAGAGGGTATGTTATTGTCTGCTGTCAACATGTTGACTGAACTTCTCAATTCGGCTGAAATGAGCCCCAACACAATCAAGCTATGGACCTTAAGATTTACCCTCCTGATAAAGTTGAAATTATACTCAACTGCTGATGTAGAAATGGCTATGTTTGGCAATCTTGATAATTGTGATCTATATTATGAGTTTTACCACGGGGACCATCCTGGGAAGAAGGGTTCCATCGTTCCCTGGAGTTTGAGGTTGCTGTGGTCTATTTTACCTCTGCACTGTCCCTCAGCTGGAGGTTTATATGGTGCCCTCGATAGAATGTATGGTCTTGTTTATCATTTGGATCAAGCATTACTAGCTGGCCTGCCTTACTTGCAGGAACAACGGGTAATTAAATACAAGACAAGTTTACTGATACAGGTAGCTGGGGCACTTGCAGGCAGTGGAAGTATCCAGCCAGCTATAAAATTACTCATGCAAATCAAGAATGATCAACCAGACATGGCTGTACCAGTTTCAAATGCAATCATACGGCTGTACTACCAAGTTGGCAACATCCATAAGGGAGAAAATCTTCTGGCTGAGGTGCAGAATAAACTCTCTGAGGAGGAAAAGGAAATGAACAATGGATTCAAATGTATCGCTCATGGAGAGTATAATGAGGCATACCAACACTTTGCTAGAGTAGTTAATCTTAATCCCACTAATGCTGTTGCCAGTATTAATGGGGCTGTGTGTCTGCTATATTTGGGTAAACTGAGTGATAGTATTGTACAGTTTGAAGGTGCATCTAAAATATCCCTCCATCCCATGCTGTTGTTCAACTTGGTCTCTCTGTATGAACTGAAAACAATCGCTAATACCACAAAGAAATACCACCTATTGGACAGTATTACAAGTAAATCTGACTGGGAGGCTTTTCCGTTTGAATGTTTGAGATTATGAAATTTAAAACCAGACGATTAAATGCATGATTCAGAACTTGAACTGAAAATATAGTTGTAAATTTGAGTTCTTTTAAATCCCGATGTCTTGTTTTGTTCTCTAAGATAAGATTGCAGTAAAATGTGATGATTAATGATACATGCTAATATAGCATTGCTATATATTGAATTGGGGAGATTAAATTTTGTGATTTGAAGAAGTTGTGCTTTTTGTCTATGTTTTGTTTAGTACTTAATTTGAATTTGAATCTTTATTTTTCTCATTGTAACATTAATGTGTTACTACTATTTTATCCACTTGATTCAAATATGATAATCTGTGCTGTACATAATCTAGTAGCCTTATCTATTGATTTATTGAGTTTAACAGAGCATTAAATATGTTCACTGAGATAAATTTTGTGACCCTTGTTCTACCCCGGAAATTGTGCCCAAGTTTGTACTTTGTGCCCTTTTTGAGGATGTAACTGTTAGAACTTTGAGGTACTTATTTTTTAGAGAAAGTTTACATAGCGTCTTGGGGTGATGACGGAAACTACAATGATCCTTGAAATGACAAAATGATTTTGAATTTGGTTCATTATAAAATTGTATGTATTATACTTAATTTATCGATCTGAAACTAGCTATTTCATTGCAGGGAAATTATAATGGCCCCATCAAACATCAAGATTTGCATTCGAATAAGACCCGAGCAAGGGAACGAACGAAGTAAGTTAGATTTAAAAAACATGTTGAATGCCTTATGAAAGTATATTCATTTCAGCCAAATCGTGGCTACTTTAAATTACTAATATTAACATCACGAATCACAATTAATACCAGAACTGATTTGTGTTATAATATGTTTTATATAATATATGATAATAATACACAATTCCGTATAATCGGACGTGTGTAGTGTGCTGTGTGTAGTAGCGCATACTTTATTTTTAACAAGCAAACCCTCTAAACCTATAAATCACAAGTAACCCAACCTATTTCAGGCTCTAAGTTCAGAGAGATAGTGAAAGCTATCGGTGATAAAGTTGTTGTGTTTGATCCACCTGACGACCAGAACACTGGATTAAAGAAGATTTTCACATCGCAAAGAAACAAAGATCTCAAGTTTTCGTTCGATAACGTGTTTGGTCCAGAGTCGTCTCAGCTCGATGTGTACCGCTGTACCACCGCTACCATCTTAGATGATGTCTTGAATGGGTACGGATAGTTTGATCACTGATTTGTTCATGCAGGAATTCCGTGCCTTTTACTTTATTGTTTATTATTAAAATTCATTCGTTCATTATTTGTTTCACAACAATCAACATGACAAATGATACTCTGTTGTAGTTCACTTGTTTCAAACTTTCTTTTTAATAATTCAATTATTGTCGTTTAAAAGGACACGACACGATATATTGACAGAAATTACAGTGATCTTTTTACAATGTTTTATTTTGAAGGATGCTTTGAAACTGAATTTATTCTCCTTCAATCAAGTCCCATAAAGTTACTTATAGCGTACTGTTGGTTTTTACAGCCTGAATTTCTGAACATGGGATAAAATTACAATACAAGACAACAAATTTTCTCTCCCCAGGTTCAACTGTTGTGTGTTTGCGTACGGTGCCACAGGAGCGGGCAAAACATTTACAATGCTCGGCAACAAAGAGAACCCAGGGGTGATCTACAAAACTGTAAGTGTAAATTTAGAGGATACAATTTAGTTTTATCCAATTATAATTTGATGTAATTGTGTTGTAAGTTGTAAGACTTGTAACGATAAGCCATAGATAGCTTAATGATTTCACGCCACTGTGGAACCCTGCTTCACTAAGTTGTCCCAGAAAGTAGGAGGATAAGTGGAAGATATTACTGAGTTTCACAACCAATCACCTGTACCTCCATTAATCACCTCCACCGATCACCTCCACCTGTAACCTACATTCTAACACAGGTTATGATGTTGTACACAAAGATAGAGGCTCTGAGTGACGACTACAAGTACGATGTGGACGTCAGTTACGTTGAGATTTACAATGAGAACATGAAGGATTTGCTCAGCCCTGGTGAGACATTATAGATATTGATATATACTGGTAGGGAGGTTAACCAACCATATTAGAGATCTAGATACTGCACTTGCACTGGTTGGGAGGTGAACCATATAATATTTTGACAGCGAATAACCAATTAATTGATTGGTTTCTAAAGTTCAACGATGTGTCGATATGGTACAATATTCATCAGGTATTATAAGACAGAAAATGAGACTTTTATTAGGTATCACAGAATAAAATAAAATAACAAATTGACAAAGTCGCACTATTTTACTTTTACTTAGTCCATTGTTCTGAACAAATTTTCTTAACTGTTACTGTTAGCCGTTAGGTCCTTATAAATACTTCAAATATTATATCTATTTACAGCATGATGTAATGCCAAATTCTGCATCCCAGCTTGTATGTCGGCCACAGGGTCCATGACATCTCATGTAGCTGTCTCCAAAAGCAGCAACTTTAATGTAAGTAGGAGTATGGTCGTAGGTATTAAATGCTCTGATGTGGCCGGAGTACCTTGTAAAGCCTGCAGGACAGGAACCGCTTGCCAAAATGCAATAGGATCCTTTTGGCCAAGATACATCTCCAATTTGAGCTGTCAGTTCGCTCTGTCCCTCTTTCAAAGCATCGATCTTAGCAGAAAGATCGCTCTTTAGTCCCTCAATTTCCGATGTAGTTCCACTCAAGTTCTCGTTTTGTTCGATCTGTCCCTCTTCTAAAGCGTCGATCTTAGCAGAAATATTGCTCTTTAATTCCTCAATTTCCGATGTAGTTCCACTTAAGTTCTCGTTTTGTTCGATCTGTCCCTCTTCTAGCTTGTCAATCTTAGCAGAAAGATCGCTCTTTAGTCCCTCAATTTCGATGTAGTTCCACTCAAGTTCTCGTTTTGTTCGATCTGTCCCTCTTCTAAAGCATCGATCTTAGCAGAAAGATTGCTCTTTAGTCCCTCAATTTCCGATGTAGTTCCACTCAAGTTCTTGTTTTGTTCCTCCTCTAGCTTGTCGATCTTGCTTTTGAGCTGATCGATTCCATTTCTAGCTTCAATAAGTGAAGTTGTAATGGCACTGACTTTGGTAGCTTGTTGGGTTGCCAGTTCTGTCAAGGAGATTGTGTTTTGCATTGATGCAAGCAGAAGGTCCCTCAAATCGTCTACTGGCAGAGCATGTCCCTGAAAAAGCTTGATTTTGTCTCTTACATGATAAGAAAAATACTGATATTTACCGGTCAGTATTTTACTACTGTATTGTAATTTAAAACGATACGCTTCAAATGCCTATAATGCCATTATACAATATGATACATGCTGCGCCACTAATTAGGATTTCTAATTATAATTATGAAGTAGGAATATTAAAATAGCTTAGTAAAAGCAAGAAAACATAACAAATTTACCGATTCATCAGGACCAGAGGTGTTCCTTTTGCTTGAAGTCCTCCGCATAACAAAAGTGCGACACAACAGAACGCTCCATAACTGAAAACCATGGCTCAAAATCTTAAGAGACAAAACAAATGTGGGATGTGCTGTAAATGAATTTGTTTGTGTGGTGCACCTCTTAAATATTAAATCAAGTCGCGAAGCCAAGAAAGTTGAGAAATTTGTAGATAAGATAATCGGGGTGATTTTATCTCATCTACGTACGAACATACCTAATTTAGTTCGACAGTCAGTATCCTCCACCTTCCTCGAGCTCGCTATCACATTTGGTATATTTATCCTGCCACGCCCCAGGTTGTCACGACGGCGTGTGTTATCTAACTTTGTCACCCAAGCTAATTTCGACCAGGGGCAGCATTTAATCTGGGGTCGGTAACAATATTTTTTGAAACGAAGAACAAGAGTTGTAGAGTGAGATCAGAGATACAGAATCAGTGATACAGAATCAGTATACTATATTACAATAACATTGGTTTTCAGGATTTGTTCGGCTTAATTCGTCATAATTTATAGTTTCAAAGCAATTTAGATCAAATGCAATTTAGAATACATACTACATGCAATGGTACATACAATATTTTAGATTTGAATCTCAATATTATGTTATATTTATAACATAAGGGAAAGGAAGCAGTTCTAACGAGCTCTTCTCAAACACAAGAATATATCTTGTGAACTTGGCTAGTATATATTAAACATTTGACATGGAGTTGTAGAGTGAGTTATGTGCCTCGCCGGGCTAAAGTAGTCGATGTCCTTGCTGTACGGCAAGTTAAACAAGGAAGTGAAACTATTAGGTTCCGTACAGACTCAACTCTGCACCCATTTCAATATGTTCATTACATGCAAGCCTCTTGATTTATAATCATATTCAAATCTAAAAATTTAAATACGGTCAGTTTTGGCGTGTCTCATTGTCCTTAAAATATTTTCCGTTACCAAATACCATTAAAAAAAAGGAATGAACAGACTTAATGATATATGAACTCTGCTCTGGCTTTGAGTTCTACTTACAACACGACGTTAATATGTATGTATGATATCAGTGTTCCAGCCGGTAGTATCGTATGAACAGCGATTATTTTGCTGTCCCTAAATGTCACCGCTTGTTTGTACCCTCCTGCATTCTGGAATGTTTAAATAGCCGTGGTCCATCCCTGATATCTTGTGAATCCCTCTGGGCAATCTTCCCACTTCGTAGGGCGCAATAGGACCCCTCAATACTCAATACTCAACTTTCACCGTCAAGTCGTCTATTGTCGTCTTAAACTCAATCTCCAAACTTTCCACATTGCTTTGACACTTCACTCTTGAGACCTTCTACCCCTGTTTGGAACTCATTCTTATTGATTGCCATCTGCAACAGAGAGTCAGCAACATTTTCCGAAAAAATGTTTTATTATAATCAAATTTGACAGCCAAGTATAAAGTGTTCATCACAAAAACTATTTTTCGCCCCGCAACTGTCAACCCACTTCACTCTAGTAAAAGCTATTCAAAAATCCAAGGACCTAAAGACGGTTAATAAGTTTGTCAATTTGTCCCTCGACTGCAATATAAAGTGCTCAATTTATAAGAGTAATCAAAATTTTTAATTCATGTTTCGAACATGACATAACGTTGCCACTCTCATCTGACATTTCCCGTGTTTCAGGCAGGAAACTAGTTATGAACGAGGGCTCCGACGGTAAGATCACCCTGCGGGGCGTCAGCATGCACCGGCCCAAGAACGCAGACGACCTGCTGGACATGTTGCTGCGTGGCAACACTGAGCGTACCCAGAGCTGCACCGCTGCTAATGCTGAGTCCTCACGTTCCCACGCTATATTCCAGATATACATACGGGGCCGACACAAGGTATCGGGGACTACAGCTACCTGGAAACACTCAAAGTTTAGTCTGATAGACCTGGCCGGGTCGGAGAGGGGGAACGTGACCACGACTAACAAGCAGCAGAGGGAGGGTGCTAACATTAACAGGTCCCTGTTAGCGCTGGGCAACGTGATTAACGCCCTAGCTGAGAGAAAGAAGAATCCCAAGATATTCATCCCTTATAGGGACAGTAAGCTTACAAGGTAAGACAACTGATTGTTATTATGTCTATTAGTTTAGGGTCTAAGCTTACAAGGTAAGACAACTGATTGTTATTATGTCTATGAGTTTAGGGTCTTGTACAGAAAAACAAATTGAATAGTTAGTTTTTGTTCCTTATGTTTGAAAAGTGCTGATTATATTTAATACGAAATTTTGTTAAAATTATCGTTCTAGGTTAACAAACTATGCATATGCTATGAATTTGGTTCAAATCGGAATCGAAAATGAGCTTGTTGTGGGCAATATTAAACTGAAAAATGTCGCCTTAAAACAACACTCACAAACTGTTGGGCCAGGTTGTTAAAAGACTCTCTGGGAGGCTCGTGTCAGACTATCATGATAGCCAACCTAAGTCCGAGTAACAAGAGCTACGAGGATACCTACAACACCCTCAAATACGCCAACAGAGGTACTGAACATGCTTATAATAAAATATTCCGTTTTCATTTAATCCTAATATTTGTTCTAATATTGGTTCTCGCTTAGTCGACTACAGAAAATAAACTCGTTTAATTAGTTATAATCAAAACATGAGATACACTGTAACACTGTAACACTGTACACATCATGAGATAAACACTCCCTATGAACACTGATCATATCCCTTGTTGTCTCGTAATTAAGTAATTAAGTTAACGATACGTTAAGTGATTATTTAAGTGATTAGTGATTGTTTAATTGATCCTTATTTCCAGCTAAGAACATTAAGGTTGAACTCGTGAAGAATGAAGTCCAGGTGGAGACTCACTTTGGCGAATATAGCAAGCTTGTCGCTGATCTTAAAGATGAGGTGAGTAACCAATTACGAGTTACCTGTTACCAGTTCTCTGGTTGCCAGTGTAAGTTACCAGTTCTCTAGTTGCCAGTGTAAGTAACCTATTACCAGTTCACTAGTTGCCAGTATAAGTTACCTGTTACCAGTTCACTAGTTGCCAGTATAAGTTACCAGTTGCCAGTTAACCTGACCGATACAGCCCCTCTTTGTCCCTTCCCATTCCCGAATCCCGCCCACTAGCACCACCATTAACCAGTAACCACACATTCGCTTCTTCAGCTAAATCTCGGGGAATCATTTACTTCCCGTGATTTTATCATTTATGGTCTGTTTTTTTGCTCCTATTTTAATTTCTTATCATCGCCACGAGACCAGTTGCCGGTTGTAATAATATTTTTTTAGTAATATGCGTTAGATAAAACGGAGATAAACATTTTATCTCCGAAAAATCAAATTATCTAACCGCATTACTGACAATATTATTATATAATATTATGACGCAAATCAATTCCCAGATTTCTACCCTGAAAGCGAAACTCCTGGAGAAGAATGAAACAGCCGAGAAGTTGAAGATGCTAGAGGAATTTGACCTTGCTCATAAGGACTTTGATATGAAGTGTCGTGAGGTAAAATATACCCAGTATAGAATTATATTGTATAGCTATGAAGGAAAGGGGGATTTCTTTTTAGTGTATGTTTTACAACCAATTTAATTTTAAATTATTAAAGTCGGAAAAATTCCAGGCCACAAAGGGCAGTGACCAAGAGTGCCCAATGTCATGACAAGTTTACGACAATATGTGACAATATGTGCCAATATACGACAAGATTTGACAGGGAATTGACAATATACGACAAGATTTGACAGGGAATGACAATTTTTTACAGGGAATTGACAATAAACGACAAGATTTGACAGGGAATGACAATTTTTGACAGGGAATTGACAATATACGACTAGATTTGATAGGGAATGACAATTTTTGACAGGAAATGACAGGGAATGACAATTTATGACAGGGAATGACAATATATGACATTATTCGACAAACCGTGGGAAAAATGCCACTCTCGGTCACTGCCCCACAAAAAACCGTGAGTTCCTTTAAATATTAAGGCCATGAGGCATGATATTATTTGTTCTTAATTAACACTAATTAACACTAATTAATTGCCCAGGTTTTCCAAGAGAGGGCTCAACTAAAGAGGGAGCTGACTGTCCTGGAAGCGGAGGAGCACAACCTGGCCACCCAGATTAAACAGAACGAACTGTACATCCGGGTTATCAGCTCCTGTCATTCCGAGCCTCACTTACTCTCCCTAGTTCAGGTTGGTTGTGGTTGTTGAACTGTGATTATGAGTTTTAGGATATTATAATAATATGGTGATTCAAGACTCAAGTGATTTAACTCTGTTAATATTAAGACGTAATGAAACTATCGGACCACGATGTATTGGGACTTGCCACCCCATGGCAACATTAAAATATATCGACTCTGTTACACCGTTTGTTGATATAATCAGGAATAACTCTGGAAAAAACATCTTAAAACATGCCAGGTGAAGTAAAAACTATTAATTTAACCACAGGATGAGTTGAGCTTGTTATCGGAGAGCCAAGTTTCTACCAATCAGAAGATCAGCACTAAAAAGTCGTTCTTGGTGACGAACATGGAGCGCGCCAACAAGGTCCAAAGGGAGATTCATGAGTACATCCAAAATAACTCTGCTAGCATCCCTAAACCACTCGGTCCAGAAATCCTCGTCCAGCTTTGGGAATTCCATCTCGTTAAGGTATGATAAAACCCGGATTTACTAAGTTACTTACATGCCCAAGTGCAGCTGCACTTTACTTATTGGTGCACATTTTGAAACAAACCCTAGATTTTAAGACATCACCTGGAGAATCTTATTGTTGATCCACCACCACCACTAGTTTGTAGCCTTGTACAATGTCAGGTGCAGTCCTACTTTGCTGAGCACAGCGTGTCAGCTCTACAAGAGGCAGTTATAGGATCAGAGAGACAGCTCCAACACATGAATAACATCACAGAGGAGATATTCAGTATTGTGGCCTCTGATGAGAACGTTCCAGACTGTCTCAAAGCACAACTCGGAGGTAAGGATGTTTTTTGGTGTTTTTAAAATGGAATGTTTGATATGATCTTGTAAGTTTGGATGCGTGGTTTACATTGTTTTGGGATTCAAACCATCACGTCTTCAATCGAAATTAACATCAAATACTGATAGTAGTGTTATTAAATTGTTAAGAAATGTATTTTTATCGTTATCTTTTTGCTGAAAACCTTTTTAAATGAAACTGTTATATTCCACAGGATTGTGCATGAAATTGATAGAGAGCCAAAAGAAACGAAACGGAGTAGTTTGGGCGGACGATAAAACGGCATCAGATCATCCCACCTCCAACCTATTCCCCTCTCCAAAACTTGTTCAGCCCCAATCCCCCACCTTGTCCTTCACCCCGGGAAAGACCCTGGTGGGTTCAACTCCCCAGCTCAACAAGTTACAGGCAGCTCATGTTCGAGGCGAGGCGTTCGCTACACCGGCTCCTTCTAAACTGCAGGCTTGCTTTAACGCCAGGTTTACTGACCTAGAGGATCAAGCCAAACTTAACCTTATCGATAGGTTCAACACAATCACAAAGAAAGGACAAAAGCCCATACTGAAACTCAAGGACAGAAGTCAGAAATGTTCTGCTGATAAATCAGATGATTCTGTTAAAACTAATAGTTCAACAGAGGAAGGGGATTTAAACAGCACTTTCACTCTGGACGAGCCTAAAGTTCTATCCTCTGTTGTTCCCGCTAAAGCAGCTTTAAAGCGTAAGATGTCCATGATACCAGCACCGTCCCACGTGATCAAGAGGAATGCACTGGTTTCACCCTTCCCTAAACCAGTTACTATCAATGCTCGTGCTGTGTCCCCCGGTCCCACAGGCAGGTTACCCAGACCAACCAGTACCGCCCCCAGGAAAATGACACCGAGAGCTAGATCTGCTCCTAGATTAAAACAGGAAGGTAAACCTCCCAACCCCTCGGCGGGTAAGACTGGTGCGGCCAGCCAGTTGGTTAAACCGAAAGTAGTGTCTCGTAAGTGTGTGCCGAACACTGTAAAGAAGTGAATGGTTTTTAGTTGGCTGTAAGTTACACCTCAATCTTACAAAGAATTTTTAACCGAGTGCTCATGCTGCATTTAATACGATTTTACGTGCCCTAGAAAATTGTACATATTTGATGTATGAATCTGCCGAATTTAATTTCAGAATATGAAGGCATTTCCTTGTACATTTTTATCCAAATTTAAAATACTTATCAATAGCTTGACATTGTATTTTAATAAATATATTTGTATTGTTAGATAACATTAACTTTCCAATTACTAATGTTTTCCTACCGTACTGTTTAGTCCATGGTTAAGAACCGTTAGGATTGTAAATTCCCGCTTTCAAACAAACCTTGGCGCTTGCGCGTTTCATATTTCTCTATACAAACGACCTAAAATATGCGCGCGTAAACACTTTCAAATAATACAAATTCGATTTGAAGAAACTCCGAAGCAATTCAAGACCGATTCAAACCCAACAAATTGTGACATAATATTAAGGTCAATATAATTTTATGGACCGTCCACACATATCATAAGCCAGATCTCGGTCTCTCTAGGCCTGTCCTGCCACTTCACATAGCTATTGTGTAATGATCACACTTGACTGGCGCAAGCTTTTCAGATGATGAAACTATATCGTGTCCAATAGTATAACTGTGTTGTGTCTGCTGCATTTGTCACTGTAGTACATGTAACATGTAAAGGGCGTTCCCCTTTTTCGACTTATTTAGAGGCTGTTCTGGTGACTATCTGCTCCATCCCACCAATATCATAAATGACTTCATATTATGAAAGTATGTTATAGATAAAACAATAAGATTTTATACATTGAAAAAATTTTTTGAGAGTACGCTTTCGAGAAAAAAATAATTTTTGGAAAGTTTTTTCAATTTTGAGAAGTCTGTCACTGTAATACCGATATTTCAGTCATTTTAAAAGTTTTTTGGCTGATTTTTTTACTGAACATTATTTACAATCCGTACAAGAAGCCCTCTAAAGGATTTTATAATTAAACAATAGATGAAGAAGTTACAGACCAAACAAGGTCGAGACAAGCAAAATTGAAATTGTTGCCTACTACATACTATCAAAGTTGTATATTTTACCAATCACCCAGGCCATAAGATATCGCTTCAAAAATTCTTGTGAGTGTAGCTGATGATCATATCCATTATCCAACTTTTTGGGATAGGATATCTCGATTTCGAGCTTTAAGGTATGAAATCTGGCCTCAAAGGACTTGCCTATAACTCAAAAAGTATCAGTTTTTTAAAGATTCGTCTTATCAAGCTTTTTGGCCCTTTTTTACGATGAATTTTACCAAGAGTAAGTCCTTTGAGGCCAGATTTCATACTATTACTTTATAGTGAGCAATTATAGAAATGGTGAACATTTATCAATACTAATAGAGATTAGAGACTCAGACTTTAAGTCGCCACGAATTTTGTAACCATAGTAACAGTATGTCACGTGTTCAATATGAGCCAATCTTACCTGGGGACCCCCGGCTATTATGTTCATAAACATAATATGTAATATAATTCATAAACATATAAAGATTCGGCGGAATGACAGTGGACAGGCTGAGCGCCGCCCAGTAAAGCCAATCATGCGCCAGCTGCGTGATATATCCATAGGGGATAGGAGGTGAGCTCAGAGCTGATACGTTCTTTGTACTACTAATACTATATTGCCGTGGGAATTATTAAAGTGTAGTGTGGATCAACAATACTGTTCAGGTTTCATGTCATCTGCTCGCGAGCTGTATAATCAGCCCTACCGCGGGCACAAAAATAAAGTGAAACTCTTATCCACTACAGTACGTGAACCATAAAATATATATCCAGCGGACTATATTTGCTCCAGCGGGCCCGCTAGTTTAAGGGCGTGATATTTCTCAGCCCGCTGATATAGCCCGCATGAAACTTGACCAGTAGCGATAATGATATAGCCCGGGGACTGGATAAGAGTTTCACTTTATTTTTGTGCCCGCGTTAGGGCTGATTATACAGCTCGCGAGCAGATGGGTTCACGTACTCTACTTCTAGTGCGACACGTACTCTAGTGCGGAACCTCCAAGATCGACACTGTCGCACTAGAGTACGCTACCTGGATCGTAGTGCGACACGTACCCTAGTGCGACAGAGAATTTTCAAGGCCGACACTGTCGCACTACAGTGCGCTACTTGGACTGTAGTGCGACACGAACTAAAGTGCGACATTTTAAAGTTTTAATGACAAGAGTGTCATCTGAAAGTACTTCCGTACTGATGAGTTCTCTGCGTTGTATTCCGGGACTATGTCATGCATTGCTGCATCTTCCTCCAAAATGCTTGCTTGTGGTGGAAGAAGCATCCTCTCTTGGTGGTAGTGGGCCAGGTTGTCTCCACAGCGTTTATCAGGGCTCTCTCGCAGTCACTCATGACAGATTGAGGGTCGACTACAAATGCAAGGAGCTCATCCAAAAGGGCTTCATAATGAGCCAGTGTCTTTCCGGGGAGTAAGCCGAATGCAAGGGGAATTCAGTGCATCGCCAGTATAGGTCTTGTCGTCGCGCTTCTTATCCAGGCAGTATCGGTATCCGTCGTGGATTTGTCATACGTTGTATGACCCGCCGTGCACGAAGTGCGCGGCTCCCCCTGTATCGTCAGGACGATCAAGTTTCTTGAACCAGTAGTGCGTCCAGAAATGAAGATGATTGAAGAAGACATTTTGATGTTGTTCGAGCATATGAACTTGTTATCCCAATCGGAGATATACGATGCGTGTAATAGGAAAGAGGATCATATGCTGCTTACGAGTTACCCGGTGGATCACACACTGCATACGTGGCTTGAACTGACCCGAAGGAATTATGATCAGTGGATCACTTCGAAACACGTGATCGATGTAAACCGACGAATCGTATTCGCAAGATCACTTCAAAATAAGTGACGTGAACCGACCCGACAAATCCATAAAAAGGATAGGATGTGACCTGAACTTGGAAATAAGTCAGGATATTTTGTCGCACTAAAGTACGCTACCTCAACCTGGATCGTAGTGCGACACGCACTGTAGTGCGATAGAGGGTATTTTTGTCTGGCTTCGCACTAGAGTACGTGTCGCACTAGAGTACGTGTCGCACTACAGTACGATTACCATATTTTATATAAATGTTTATGGACACGTTCATTTGAGTTTGAGGATATTGGTAAACAAAAATAATAGCGTTTTTGACGATAGTGGCTTAATTTTGACATCTATTAACCTAGCACGTTCAGAAGTTCTGAACATTAGCCGCGTAACCCATACTCCCATATGCACTGCTCAGAAAGAAAATCTATTGTTGTTAGGCACTATAATGGTTCAAATGTCACATTTTGTGTGACTTATTTAACTGCAGTTGTCTAATTATCATTCCTTGGTCTGAAACATAGTAGATTAGGTCAATCTAACAATTATGATACAACATTGGTTAAAGGGCACGGATCGAACGGTTACAAGGCAATATTTAGGTAACTTTGTCACACTCAGAATACCATACCTCTATTCTACTGTGAGGTGTCCTCAAAACCCTTTTTACTCATTATTTGATGGTTGATCTACCAAGTACGGAGTACCAATCATAGCCCTAAAATATGTTGCTTTGAATAGTAAGCTAATACAGGCACAATGAGGTTAATTCTGTCACAATATATGGAATTTAAAATTTTGGGCGAATTATTTATATCTGATTTTGGTTTGAAAGGCGGGAAAACTTTACATGATGACAATGTAGTTGATGCAAGTTAAGATCAGTTGATGTTTACATTGTCACAAAAAATTATACGAAATCGTAACAATGATTATATAATGAAATAGTCTCTTATAATAAGTAATAACTCTTATAATAACTGATGTGACAAAGTAAACATGTCTTGCCCCTATTTTGAAGATCTATATATTCTATAACTCTATTAGAATTTAACATTCTTTCAGAAAAAATTGGTAGAATATTGTCCAGAACATCAGAGCTCAAGTTTAACAATTTTAGGTTAAATTTGTCAAAGTCACTAAAAATGTGACAAAATTAACTTTTCCTGCCCCAAAAATTTCAAGATAGTGTGTAAAAATTAGCATAGGCTGCCTTATCACCTGCTTATTACCTAAATAAATCAATCCAAACTACAAAAAAATATATGTTAATGTGATGACGATTACCTAACTGTAATAATAACTGATGTGACAAAGTAAACATGTCTTGCCCCTATTTTGAAGATCTATACCTCTATTAGAATACTATGTAATTTTATCATCAAAAAAATGTCGATAAACTAACTAGTTATTTTGCCAGCAAGGAGCTGACAGAGTTATAATAATTTTTTTGTGACGAAATTACCCTATTTTTGACCATGTTGTGGTAGTTTAATTGTGACACTGTTAACATATTACCACACGTTAATGATTTATGTGACTGGTGCATGGTACTAGCAGTGTTGTTTGATCCATAGTACGTAATACAAAGGGTTTAAGCTGGTATATCATTATTTGTTCAATTTCACACATGTTCAGATATCATCAAGATTATGTGACAAAGTAAACTTGTCTGTGCCTTCTGTGTTTTAATTCCTTGCGACTATATGATATAATAACAATTCCTAGCACTTCCAGACCATTAACTAAACCTACACTACTCAGCATTGCTTATCAGGGTTCCCTAAACATTGTTCACATATTTTCTTAAATGTGTGACAGAGTAAACCTGAGTGCACCATCTAACGAAAAAAGTCGTCAAATATGTAGGTAATGGTCATATGTACACATCCAATCAACTGGACACTCAAAATTTTGGTCGAAAACGGCAGCAAGGGGTCCATATTTACTCTGTCACATGTTTATAGTGTGACAATGTAACCATTTCCGTGCCGGCCGTATTTGAGCGATATCTTATCACCTGATTAAGATATCGTTATGTGACAAAGTTAGCCTAGAGGATGAGACGATTATCCTAACCATCCAGGGTTTGTGTAATTTCATAGTGTGACAAAGTCAACTACACTGTGCCTTTTAATAGGGTCACTTATATTTACCAATATCCTCAAACTCAAATGAACGTGTCCTTATATATTAAAGACACAGTGTTTACACTTACAGCGGATGTGCATCTTCCGGGTTACCAATACCAGATACATCACTCACTGGCCACTGCTCAGTATCTGGTATCTAATCAGTAGTCCTTGATGTGTGCACGTGATATGGATCGGCTAATGGCAGCTCAGTGATCTTTGCTACACAACAACAGAGTTGTTTCATACGGGTGGTTATCGGTATTTCCAGCAGTTTGGTACGTACTTTTCATATTTATTTGCGTATAGTTACAAAACATTATGAACTCTGTACTGCTTCAAAATTTTGCAACAATTTATTGAATGTCGGCAATTCTGTTCGTTAACTCTTTTCTAATACACAGATAAGAGATGGCTGATAAGCTAAAGACGATTCTGTTCCTCTCATCCTGTAGGAAAGGTGCTAGTTTCATGGGTGAGGGATCATGGGGCGACAGGTAATGATTGAGGGATAACAATTTACCATTGTGAGATCGTACCTAGTGTGTTGTTGTGACAGGATCGAGTTATTACTTATACTAATACTATTAATATTATAGTTAGGGGGGGGGGGGGGGGGGGGGCAAATGGCATAAATGGAGAAAGTAGAGAATTACTCATAGGTTTTTCCATTTTCTCCATAGAAATAGTCTCCATTTTATGCCATTTTATGCCATTTTATGCCATTGAAAACCTGTGACCTGAAAAATTTAGAATTTCGAGAAAAATTATTTTAAAAAAGATATTTTCGGCCAATAATGAACAGAGTATCATGAAACATGGAGAAAAGTGGTTTTCAGAAAAACTTTGAAAAATGTTGACTTAGAAAATGTTCGGTCCGAGTCATTTTCGATACGTACCTCCCGTATCGAGAGCTCCCGATTCCGAGCTCGTGTTGCAAAGCTGGGAGGCCTGCCTTCCGAGATCGCATTACCTCGAGTCCAAAATTGTGTATCGAGGGGAAGGTGTGGACTTCGAAAAACCGAAAAAATATTTTCGGCAAATAATGAACAGAGTAGCATGAAACGTGGAGAAAAGCGGTTTTTTTTAGAAAAAATTTGAAAAGTTTTGACCGAAAAAATATTTTCGGCTTAAAATGAACAAGGTAGCATGAAACGTAGGGAAAAGTGTTTTTCAGAAAAACTTTGAAAAAATTTGACTTAGAAATTACCCCTCGGTACAAAATTTTGGACTCGAGGCTTTCCCCTGGTAATGCGATCTCGGAAGGCAGGCCTCCCCTTTGCAACACGAGCTCGGAATCGGGAGCTCTCGATACGAGAGGTACGTATCGAGAATGACTCGGGCCGAAAATTTTCTAAGTCAAAATTTTTCAAAGTTTTTCTAAAAACCACTTTTCTCCACGTTTCATGCTACGTCCTCTTCAAAAATATTTTTTTGGTTTTTCGGTTTATCGAAGTCTGCACCTACCCCTCGATACACAAATTTGGACTCGTGGCTTCCCCCTGGTAATGCGATCTCGGAAGGCAGGCCTCCCCTTTGCAGTGCGAGCTTGTTTCGACTGTCGAGGATGTAGGTCTCACTTCTCAGTGCCTATTACTCTCCCCTATTACTCACTCCTGCTGTAGCCTGTAGAAATAACTTTACACTAGGCTTGGGTAATTATGAGTTTGCCTGAAGTGTGCCTCTACTAACCTAGTATAAGCATCTAGTAGCCTTCTATGAGCTTTCATAAGCTTGTTACGCCCCTAGTAAGCGTAAATAAACATGTTAGGATGTCCAAATTAGGTTTTAAATGGTGTTAAAGATGAAATTTCGAAGTCAAAATTGATGGCATAAAATGGAGAAAATGGAGAATTACTCATGGGTTTTTCCATTTTCTCCATAGAAAAAGTCTCCATTTTATGCCATTTTATGCCATTTTATGCCATTTTATGCCATTGGCCCCCCCCCCTATAGTTACACTTACAGATTATATAGTGGAAATAAATAATATCTGTTCCACATTAAAACCCTACAGGGTAGGAAAAGCAATGAAGGAGATTCTGGAGGAGGAAGGTCTTGAAGTGTCCCTGTGCAGTGGGACCCCAAAGATAGTCCCTACACAATCCTAGAACAAGCTTTACACCTTGTTCCAGATACCGTACGACAAATTTCCTTCAGGGCTTTAGTCATGATTTAGATGTATTCGATTTATTAATAATACACCATCAACCATTATCAACTAAAATGATAAGTTCGGAGTTTTGCATCTAGCTACTAGAAATTAATCTTAATATCTTAAATGCGAGTTATAAGATTTATTATTTTATCCGCAGTCCGGGTTTCCACAATGGATGCACGACAAGAAGAAAGAGCTGGAGGAAGCTGACAGTTTTATAATTTGTTCCGCTGAGTACAACTCAGCCCTGCCCCCCGCCCTCACTAACATGCTCGACCATACCCGCCTGCTGCTTACAAGGACAGACCTGTTGGTAAGTCATCAGTCATCACTGTAATGGTACCCAATTGACCCCTGATGAAGCAAAATCAGGTGTTAAATTAAAATATATCTAGCATATAATCTTTCCTATATATTTTATAAATAACTAATAGCATCTTCAGTCAAATTTTCCTCAGCTCTGTTAACGTACAGTGTGGGTCCTTTTGGAGGATGCCGGATTCAAATAAACCTGAAAGCTCATGTGACAGAACTGGGAATGGTACCGGTACCAGCGGCGTGTACCGTCATGTCGGTAGGCTCAATGTTTGATGAAGAAGGCAACTTAACAAACGACAGAGTGAAGGCCAACATGGTCAAGCAAGCTAAGGAGTTGAAGTGGTACGCTGAGGCTATGAAAAGCTACAAACAAATCAGGCCTGTTCCAATTGGTGCGCCCAACTATGATATATAAATATATGTATATATTTATAGACTATTGAAAATGTACGAATAAGCTATGTCTAGTATAAGCTGTTCTTTGAAATAATTTAATCAGACCATTTTAAACGTGAAAATGTCGGGATGGGAAATCATTCTGGAGTTTTGTTGGTCTTAGGGTAAATAAACTTTTCACTTACTGTCTTCAGTCTTTACTATTTATAGTTTGATAATGAAATCAGCTTTTTTATTTCTCTCAACTTCAGAGATCTGAGTCCTGACTCCTGAGAGCTCAGGACTCTAGGAATGATTATACACCCCTGTCAGTGTCATGTAAGAGCTACAGTACATTTCTTATGCATGTAATATGTACATAGTATGAGACTTAGGCTTTTCTTTTGCAAGAGAAATTTTACTCAACAAATGAAACGTTGTCTCAACTCAAAAATGATTTCAGATTTGAAAATATTTATTAATGTTAACAAAACTTATAAGTGTTACAATTTGATAGAATCAAAAGTATTCGCCAGAGTTGGTTTATGCCGGGTGTGGGCAATGCTGATACTGATGCAGATGCTGTGTCTGTTACTGCTGCTACTGGCACTGCTTTTGCTGCTGCTAATAGTAATACTGATGCCAATGCTAATGTTTATCATTATGCTAATACTTCACCTAGCCATGAGTCTACGCGTACTGCAAGCGAGAGGGCTCTGGATAGAGCAATGCTAATATTGCTGCTGTTTCTATTCCTACTGCTGCTGTTTCTGGAGATAATAACCTCAAATTCTAGTTGTATTATAATAAGCGTTGCGTTGATTTTAAAAATTAAATTATCTTGATTCTAGAATATTCAGTATGGAAAATTCTAGCTTCTGATTTTGATACCACTTCCACCCTCCTGCCACCGCTCATGGCTCACAACGTGAAGAACGTTATATTGCAATTTGCATATTGGGACAAGAAGAACTGTAATTGAAATTCTTGTGAAAAGGCCCTCTAAATCCGAAATCGGTGTATTTTTGGACGCTGATTCCGAATCACACCCTATGACGTAAAGTAAAAATGCTTCCTTGGAGAGTTATGGGCAAAAAAACTGTTTTGGTCACGTGACACTGAGAGGCTATTAAAACAAAAATTCGATTGTTTAGGGCTCGGGTTAGGGTTGTGGTAAGGGTTATGGATGATGGATAGCTTTGTCATACGTTGTATGACCCGCCGCGCACGAGTCACGAGTGCACGTGGCCCCCTGTATCGTAGAAACGCGACACTAAGTGAAACGACAATGCAATGGGGGTCACGACGTGATATAAGGATAGCTTCGGGGTTGGGGTTGGGATAAGGATTTATGCGCATTATGTAAAACCGTTTTCTACGGCTGAAAAACCAAAGTCTGAAGTCACGAGAAATATTTAGGCAAGCGAATAAATAAGAGCATGAGAAGTAAAAATGATAGTTTGCGCGAAGCGTCAAAATCCTCGGACATCCGAAGAATTTCGCCTGTCTGCTGTCATTCCGCGTTGTATCACGTGGTGACCCCACTGTCGCTTCACTATAGTAGAGTTTCTACGATACAGGGGGAGCCGCGCACTCGTGCGCGGCGGGTCATACAACGTATGACAAATTCCGCCTAATCTTTATGTCAAGATTGCTCTATCCAGAGCCTTTGCGCTTGTTGACCATTGTTAATGGTCTGGCCCGGCGCGCGCTACTTCGTAGCACTTGCTTCGAGAAGAACGCAGCGCGCGCTACTTCGAAGAAATTTAGACGAGTAACATCCGTCAATTGCGCTTGCAGTACACAGTAGCGCGCGACCACCGTCCCTTGTGAAAAAAGCGCACCCGCCGTGGCGCAAAAGCAAATGGTTAGGTAAAGATTACAGATAACGCGCGTCGGCTAATATTAAATACTAGTGGACTCTATGCAGCTCTCCCAGAGCCCCTAATTTTACTGATCTGGAGGTCACATTTTATTGAGCCAGTACAGGCTAATATTAAATACTAGTGGACTCTATGCAGGTCTCCCAGCGCCCCTAATTTTACTGATCTGGAGGTCACATTTTATTGAGCCAGTACAGGCTAATATTAAATACTAGTGGACTCTATGCAGGTCTCCCAGCGCCCCTAATTTTACTGATCTGGAGGTCACATTTTATTGAGCCAGTACAGGCTAATATTAAATACTAGTGGACTCTATGCAGGTCTCCCAGCGCCCCTAATTTTACTGATCTGGAGGTCACATTTTATCGAGCCAGTACAGGCTAACATTAAATACTAGTGGACTCTATGCAGGTCTCCCAGCGCCCCTAATTTTACTGATCTGGAGGTCACATTTTATTGAGCCAGTACAGGCTAATATTAAATACTAGTGGACTCTATGCAGCTCTCCCAGAGCCCCTAATTTTACTGATCTGGAGGTCACATTTTATTGAGCCAGTACAGGCTAATATTAAATACTAGTGGACTCTATGCAGCTCTCCCAGAGCCCCTAATTTTACTGATCTGGAGGTCACATTTTATTGAGCCAGTACAGGCTAACATTAAATACTAGTGGACTCTATGCAGGTCTCCCAGCGCCCCTAATTTTACTGATCTGGAGGTCACATTTTATCGAGCCAGTACAGGCTAATATTAAATACTAGTGGACTCTATGCAGCTCTCCCAGAGCCCCTAATTTTACTGATCTGGAGGTCACATTTTATTGAGCCTATGCAGTATATGCAATTCTGTTTTAGACATTGAAATTATTTAAAAAAGGTCTCACCCTCTAAAAAACTCCCGTTGGAAATGTTTCTATTAATTTCACATTGGAAAACTTTTCATTGTGTTTGACCTCAACTTAGATGTATTTGTTTTTTTTTGCTATTTTTAGCAACTCCAATTCTCTTTTGTAGAGCTGATTCTTGTTATATAATATAGAAGTACACTCGATACAGTTATCTTATATAAGAAAATATATTGGACTGCCAAACTACTGGTATATCATTATATTGGGAAGAAAAATAATACAAGTTAGTATTCTTTTAAAAATAACTGTTCATAACATTTACTTCATTTTAGGTATGTGTGTGAAACATCAGAACTGAATAATGGACCAGAGAATTCAGAGATCTTTGGTTACCTGTTTCCGGTTTCGTCGGTTCACATTGCTGCGTTCCTGACCTAGCTTCGCCTGCATCATTAGATCATATTATAATATGCATTATAGACTATAGTTATACAGCTTGAATTTGAAAGAGCTACATGGTCGTTGTTTCGAGTGCTTTTTCATCTGCTGTGACAGACAGCATCAACGGTTACCAACATAATAGGTGCATTGCAAGTTGTGCAATGCTGAATGCATACGTTTCGTCAGTGACTTCCTTCTGCCTCATTGATGCGAAACTGATAATAAACATGCAAGAGAATACAGCTATAGTTACTCTGGACTGCCATGATAGAAACATTGAAACAGATATTGACTGGCTTTAGGTATGTAAGACGTAAGTATTGAAACCTCAAATTGTTATGATCAGGTTCAACATACTTGCTATGATCCTTTATATAATAATATTAATATATTACATGAAATATAATATATTACATTGTATATTAATCTTGATATAAAATCCTCGCTTTTTGATGATTGTAACATGTTCTGTTTCGTTGTAACCTTGTCCCCTACATAATTATATAATACATCATTACTTCCATTTTTCAGGTTTTTATTGGTGTTGCAAACGATGAAACGATCACTAAATTCTGTGCCAGGCGTGCCTATGTGAGATTTGTTGGTTCATCGAATAACATCAAACTTACAGTGTGAGTAATTCAACAATCATGCACTTCATATTTTATGTCCCCCTACTCATTGTTCACTCTCTGTCTTCATCAGTGTTACTCTACATTTCTCTCAGTAATTACTCTCCCACTCAGTATTAACTCTCTGTCTTCATCAGTGTAACTCTACATTTCTCTCAGTAGTTATTCTCCCACTCAGTATCAACTCTCTGTCTTCATCAGTGTAACTCTACATTTCTCTCAGTAGTTATTCTCCCACTCAGTATTAACTCTCTGTCTTCGTCAGTGTTACTCTACATTTCGCTCAGTAGTTATTCTTCCGCTCAGTATCAACTCTCTGTCTTCATCAGTGTTATTCTACATTTCCCTCAGTAGGTATTCTCCCACTCAGTGTTAAATCTCTGTCTTCATCAATGTTACTCTAGACATTTCCCTCAGTAATTATTCTCCCACTCAGTATCAACTCTCTGTCTTCATCAGTGTAACTCTACATTTCTCTCAGTAGTTATTCTCCCACTCAGTATTAACTCTCTGTCTTCATCAGTGTTACTCTACATTTCTCTCAGCAGTTATTCTTCCACTCAGTATTAACTCTCTGCCTTCGTCAGTGTTACTCTATATTTCCCTCAGTAGTTATTCTCCCAATCAGTGTTAACTCTCTATCTTCATCAGTATTACTCTAGACATTTCCTTCAGAAGTTATTCTCCCACACAGTATTAAAGTATTAACTCTCTGTCTTCGTCAGTGTTACTCTATATTTCCCTCAGTAGTTACTTTTCCACTCAGTGTTAACTCTATATCTTCATCAGTGTTACTCTAGACATTCCTTCAGTAGTTATTCTCCCACTCAGTATTAACTCTCTGCCTTCATCAGTGTTAATCTACATTTCCCTCAGTAGTTACTCTCTCATTTAGTGGTAACTCTCTGTCTTCATCAGTGTTACTCTAGACATTTCCCTCAGTAATTATTCTCCGACTCAGTATCAACTCTCTGTCTTCATCAGTGTAACTCTACATTTCTCTCAGTAGTTATTCTCCCACTCAGTATTAACTCTCTGTCTTCATCAGTGTTACTCTACATTTCTCTCAGCAGTTATTCTCCCACTCAGTATCAACTCTCTGACAAGTGACAAGTAGTAACGCTCTAGTTCTCTTCAAAACAGTAGACCAAGGGTTTCCTTCTCCTGAGAACAGTAAGTACTCTCTGTCTTGTTACTCTATATTTAGCTCAGTAGTTATTCTCCTTACTACATTATATGTGCAAGGCAAATTTCTGGAGAATCGAGTATTTTTTTGTAGTAATAATTTGAATTATAAAGCGACAAAATATTATGTGTTCTCTCTTGGTTTGATTTTTTGAATAACAGCCAGTAATTTTAGAAGGTAAACGGTCAAGCAAAGTGTGCAAGGTCGTTGATGGAGTATTCCATGTGTAATCCTCTCACCAGTCTGAGCCCCACCAACTGAACATCAGAGGACCAACTTGCACCTGCAGAAACTTCAGCAGGACTCACATCCCCTGCAGACATATTTTTCAAGCTATCGATGATGGTTTAATGAAATGGGAGGACCTACCTGAAGATTACAGAAACATACCGTTCTTCGTAAAAGATAAAGGTCTGTTAAATTGATCTGTATGCATGTTTACATTCCAATTTGAATAGACAAGACAAAATTGAGGTTCATAACTCGTTCATGTGCTATGACCGTGCGTCCGCGTCGATGTAGGAGGTGTGGAGCCTGCTTGTAGAGAAAATATGAAGTTTCCTACAGTAAATATTATTATCAATATCAAAGGCAGGGCATTACTTCGACCTCCGAGGCGAGGTATCCGTGTGGACTCTGGTTGTTATCAGGGTTGGAAAGACAAAGATAATTTTGTCTGTTTAAGTGGGTTATCACTCTCTGCCATCAGAGTCATAAATCATATCTCCGCAGGGTTTGCAAGGTTTTCCCTATTGCTTTGCTTCCAATTCTTATAATAGTCAAAATATAAAATCCGATATTATTTTTGCAGGAAGTGATATTGGGATATGGCCAGCTGATGCAGATGTAAACAAATGCTGCGATTATCCAGCATCAGAAGACGAGGATGAAGAAGTAGAAGATGATGAGGTTGGAGGAAATGGGGATAAAGAAAGAAGAAACGGGACATAGACTATATAAAGGAGATTGGCGGGAGCTTTCAAACAGAATAACTTCCTTCGTTAATGATCCCGAGTTTGACGTGATGGACGATGATGTCCGTGCATTATTATATAAGAAACTGTCAGATACTGCCAATGATGTGGCATCCTATATTTACAAAAGAAACTAATATAGATAACATAGATAAGATTATGTTTGATAATCACAATGCTGGCAAGCATTACCGTCGCCCTTATATTCACAATACTATTTACCCCCTATACTAGTATATCCCCTTTATTGTTTTCCAGGCATTAAGACTCATCGAAAGTAGTTCAGCAGGCATATTTAAGTTCAAAACATTCTAATTCAATGTTAAAGATGACAGGAATAAGAAATAGTTATGTGGAGGTTTTTAAGAAATTTGCGCAAAATACGCGCCAGCATGTTATACGAAATTAGGTAAAAAACCCAAAATCGCCATATTCAGGTGCCTTAAAAACCATGTTAAAATTGAGTTAGAGATATGAAACTTTGCAGGGCGTCTAGACCTTGTCCAAATCGACTGTAAAAAAAGTTTCATGTTTCAGGAGTATCGGGAAGTGGGTTTTCTGGAACCCCTGTTTTACAACAGATTGTCGTGAAGTATATATATATATTATATATATATATATGTATGTATAGACGCTTTTGCAGTCAATTATAGCCTACATTTAAGTGTCCGTAGATTCAAAAGTATAAAAGATACAGTCATTTCGAACCACAGGTCTTGAAGATAATCGTTTACACTCCAGTTTCCATTATATTACAAAATAATTTAACGTCATCATCATCACTTGATGACGTCATCAAGTTAAGTGTTTTTAAAACTTGGTTTTTAACAAAATAACAACTTTTCAAATCGATTTTAAACCATTAAGGAGTAATTTTATTCAAAATCTGAGGACATTTTCATCTTAGATAATTGTTCAAGCATTCTGAAAATCTACCGGAAAATTTTCCTACCTTGCTCCTTCATAAAGATATTCGCTATTGAAGTTAGTGCTTTTTTGAAGAATAATTTTATAAAAATACAAAAGTTGTGAATTAGTATTCTCTGGTGTTGGGCCATCCCTTGGGTTGTGGAGCTCGATTGTGCTTTCTAAAGGTCTAAATTGTGTTATAGGCTAGTTTTAAAGTTGAAAATCGAAAAGTTGCACACGTGGGGACACGCCCAAATTGATAGAAAATTACTAAAATTACTGAAAATTGCTGTTTTCACCATTTTTATCAACTTTGGAGTCCCGTTGTGATCCAAGTTCTATATGAAATCTTCTGAAACTCTGCTTGCTTATTAAATTATATATAAAATACTGATATGCAAAAATTTACGGTGATTCAATATTGTATGCGCACGCAAAGTCCGCTCAAAGTTTGCACGTGCGAAAGGTGAGAATTTTGCGATTTCGAATAAATTCTGCTTTCCCGCGATATTTAAATGGAATTATATATGAATTTAATGCCAACTTGAATGAGTAAAAAGTGCCATATTCAGTCAGGTAAAATTTCGAAATCGATGAAATTACCTCCTAATTATTAATATAAATATTAATGAAGTTATGAGTTTACATTTCGGCTTTGTAAATTATCCTGACATTATAATCAAAAAGAGATGATATTTGACCAAAACCCATAATCATGGGTAGAGTGTACCGCTGCCAGTGTCTCTCTTTTCCAAACAAAAGGAAATGATATTAATTTGAATAACCGTCCGCAAATGCAAATTGATACCGAGAATGAAATCGGTCGCTCGCTTTTTCCATTCGATTACGGCTTACGAATTGTAATAAAGCTTATTGATTGGAAAAAGCGAGCGACCGATTTCATTCTCGGTATCAATTTGCATTTGCGGACGGTTATTCAAATTAATATCATTTCCTTTTGTTTGGAAAAGAGAGACACTGGCAGCGGTACACTCTACCCATGATTATGGGTTTTGGTCAAATATATTACTTTAAAAGCCGTGCAATCATTTTAGATATTAGATATTAAACTAACCATATTATGATATTCTCCGTCTAACTATTCGATCTGTCACCATCTCACTATTCAATCTGTCTCAACGTTCATTCTCTGTTTAACTATTCAATCTCTGTCTCAGTGTTCATTTTCTTGTTTAACTATTCAATCTTTGTCTCAGCGTTCATTCTCTGTCTCGACATTCATTTTCCGTCTGACTATTCAATCTGTCTCAATGTTCATTCTCTGTCTCGACGTTCATTCTGCGTCTCACTATTTAATCTGTCTCAATGTTCATTCTCTGTCTCGACGTTCATTCTCCGTCTCAATATTCAATCTGTCTCAACGTTCATTATGTGTTTAACTATTCAATCTCTTTCTCAGTGATCATTCTCTGTTTAACTATTAAATCACTGTTCATTCCTGTCTCGACGTTAATTCTCCGTCTCATTATTCAATCTCTGCATCAGTGTTCATTTTCTATTTTAGAGTTAATTCCCTGTCTTACCTTTCAATCTTTCTCGGTGTTCATTCTCTGTCTGACTGTTCAATTTCTGTCTCACTGTCCATTCTCTGTCTCGCTGTTCAATCTTCGTGTTTCTTTCAAAGTGTTACAGTGACAAGGAGACCGAATGATATTGTTGTAAAATAAAAAGCTTGTCCGCTTTAGTTATAGTGATATTAAAACATATACAACACCATGTATTATGAAATTTTAGATTTTGTTACAAAATATGGACAGTGAATTTGATGTTGTTGTCTAATAATACAAAGATACAAGACGTGAGGCGCGGCGACATTATAAATTTTAGAACTGCCCGCGCATTTTGCTACTTTGCCGCGGCTCCACTAGTTTTTAACGTCTACCACGCGCGTCTTGTATGAATTGTACCAAAAACGTTAATTTTAGCAACATGAGGATTAAAACTTAAAATATTTATTGTGAACATATTTTATAGTTCAATACACAATAAAAAACTTTTAATTCAAAACATTTTCAAAATAGTGATGCATGACACATAATATATATAGTTGTCTTTTTGCTTTTAATTTTGATCATACGATGTTTAATAAAAAAACGTATATGGGAGTAGTAATAATAAAATAAAATAAAATGAATATTGTATTTTGCTTGACCATTGTCAATTTTTAATGGTCTGGCCCGGGGCGCGCTACTTCGTAGCACGTGCCATCGGGCCACATTTCGAGAAGAAAGCGGTGTGCGCTACTTCGAAGAAATTTAGACGAGTAACATCCGTCAATATTTTGCATGATCGGATCGCAGTGCAGAGCAATAATCCGATCGTCTGTCGTCACGATGTCAATCCTTCGCAGCTCGGTGAGGCCCAGCATGCAGTGGTGCATTTTGCCGATCTACCGCGAGAAGAATTATTAGAGAAGAAATAACGCTTCTCGCAACCACTTTGCATTTGGTTACTGGGCCGCGCTCAGCCTGTCATACCGCCTAACATTACCAACATTAAAGCCTGGGGTCCTCAGGTAAACATTCAATTAAATCAGGTGATGTACGCTGGTGGTGCTGAGTGAGAACTACCCCTTTAAAAAAGTATATCTGTCAAGTTAAGATCCTACTGGGTTGTAGGTGAGCGCATACAAAAAAATGTTGTTTTTCTTAATTAACCAGCTACAGTAAGCTGGCCAGTAAGATGGAGTACCACACTGGCCAGAGGTACTCAGACGCTGTAGGATACATAAGAAAGCGCCTTCGCTTTGAAATCCTCAGAACAACAGTGATTTCTCTCCGTGGAGACAGAGGTGCGAGAAAAAACATTGTTGATATAAACAGTCTAGATCTTAACTTGGAGCCACAAGGCCAAGGGTAAAAAATTTTTGATTGTTAAGGGAATTTTTTGAATTCTTAAAGGGTTGATTTTATATAGGGTCATTGCTATATTATGTGTATATTGTTTGAATATTTTATAATATTTTATTAACCAGCTACAAAGTTAAACTCCAGGTCATATCCTTGAAATTGGATAGAAGAAAATGTATAATTATAAAATTTTACAGTTACTGTTTACTACTAATTAAATCTTTAGTATATGCTATGTCATTTGCTTATGTTAGTAAACGTCGTAAAACTGACGAGAAGGCATCACCAAGTGCCTGCAGTGAAAAAATTGAAAATGAGCTGTTCGTATGGAAAGAATTTGATTCTCATGGACTGAAAAATATATTAGGATCTCATGCTTCTACACTGTCTTGGTCCTCTGATGGCAGTTATCTTGCAGTTGGAACAGTCAAAGGACTAATATTGGTTATACATTTTCCTAACAAGATTGAGGGTGTGATGGTGATGAAAGTCAAACTTCTGTCATCTATACCACGTTGTATAGAATGGTCAAAAGATGATAGCTTTCACTCTTCTGCCCATAATGGATATTCTTTCAAGTTCAATATGTCTACTCAGTCAATTTCAGAGAAGCATGTGAAAAATATGGATGAATTTTACACATCTGCTTTCTGGAAAGACAACATTTTATTTGGAAAAAGGCATATATATCTTATATCAGATAATAAAATTATCAGAACATTTGGCCCAGGTGAAAATCTTACTTCATGCATGATAATTGTTAATGACACATTGTTTGTTACTTATGACTATAGCCACAACTCATCATCAGATAAAAGTATAATTGCTTTTTCATTGCCCTCCTGTGCTCCAGTTTCTAACCAGCTCACTAGTTGCTTGTTCAGTTACTCACATCTCTGCCACTCATCCCCATATGTTTATGGTCTGACTTCAGATGGGAAAATCACAAGATTCTTTGCTAAATCCCCCTACAAACCTGATAAACACTTTGGCATGAGCATAAAAGTTCCATATGGCTTCAAGGTGCAATTTGACATTAAAAGAAATTTGTTAGCTTATGGGGACGAAAGTGGAAAACTTGTAATGAATAAAATCAGCTCTTCCATCGAAAGCAGAATTAAAAATAAATCTCTGCATGGGTCTACCTTTCAGGATCATATCATACTGAAAGACTTTTGTGATAGTTCTGATCCCATCATTAATGTTAAGTTTCACCCTAAATTAAATTATATAGCATTTTCTAGGTGGAAGGGTGGATTTGATATAATACCTTATAACATATTCTAAAGAATTTAAATCCCATTCAGTTGTAAATGTTGAGAAACACATTTTCAATGTCACACTTTGCTTCTTTGTTTATGAGTGGTACACAATAATTTATGTCATATTAATATAAGATTTTGTTAATCATAATAGATCTATTTAAAATTATATATTATGTTAAAAATAAAAACACTTCAATAGAAACAATATTTTGCTGTATATTTAATTGCTTCAAGGATGTTATTCTAATATCACACAAATAATGAAATTATTAATTATATAATGGCAGATATTCATCATTCCATTGCTAGGTTGGCCGACCGAATCCCTAACATACCGAATCCCTAATGCTATTTTCAACTCTTACCATAACCCTAACTGTTACCCTAACCTTATCCTTATACCATACCAGAACCGTGACCCAAATTCTAACCATATACTGGTAGTTAATAAACGTTAGGGATTCAATCTGCCTACCCTATTGGTTGATGTTGATTTGTTTGTCCATCTAAACACCCGTTTCCAGTAGAATGCAGTGGACCTGAAAAAAAAATCCTGAAAAACAAACGCACAATGGTGAACCTGGCTGAGATGGATGTGTCCCTCTACCCAGCTGCAGTTAAAGCGCAACTCTTTGCTCTGGAGGCAGAATACAAAGAGGGTCAGTTTCTTCGGTTATTTCAAAAAGAACGTATAACCGATTAGTTGGTATCAAATTACATTAAATTAGCTCATCTTATTTTAATAATGATTATTACATTATTTTGCTGGAAAATTTGTTATAATCTCACAACTTTCCTTTCACTGTTCAGGGGACCTAACAAAACAGGGGTACGATAAAAGAAGATCAAAGATTATTGCTAGTTACCAGGCACTCTTAGATAAAGGTATGCAAGACAACTTTCCTGCTTCAACCACCTGCAGTATAGCGTTACTAGTTTGATTGAAATCCCCTCGTAATTTCTCAAATTTACAATCACATCATTTCTAAACACAATGGGTGGAAATTAACGGAAATGGATAAATGTGTACAAACAATTTAGTGAGCGATTTTTAGTTGTCTAAACAATATGCAGTCGATTTACCAATTTATATGAACATTTACAGTTGACTTCGAACATAATAGCTCTCATAGCTGCCAAAGTATGTAATAAGTAATTACTACTACTCAAAGTATGAGAAGCAACCCTTAATAATGTAGTATTTACGCTGCAGTAAAAGAAGTGTGTTCAGATTGGAGTCGGAGGAGAAGCAGTTCAGCAAGTCAATCGTCCGCATTCAGTGGGGTCAGCTCTCTTAGTCTCACCGGCACCGAGGGGAACTCAGGTTAGTCTAAATACCGTCCGCATTCAGTGGGGTCAGCTCTCTTAGTCTCACCGGCACCGAGGGGAACTCAGGTTAGTGGGGTCAGCTCTCTTAGTCTCACCGGCACCGAGGGGACTCAGGTTAGTGGGGTCAGCTCTCTTAGTCTCAACCGGCACCGAGGGACTCAGGTTTAGTGGGGTCAGCTCTCTTAGTCTCACCGGCACCGAGGGGGAACTCAGGTTAGTGGGGTCAGCTCTCTTAGTCTCACCGGCACCGAGGGGAACTCAGGTTAGTGGGGTCAGCTCTCTTAGTCTCACCGGCACCGAGGGGAACTCAGGTTAGTGGGGTCAGCTCTCTTAGTCTCACCGGCACCGAGGGGAACTCAGGTTAGTGGGGTCAGCTCTCTTAGTCTCACCGGCACCGAGGGGAACTCAGGTTAGTCTAAATACCGATCATTCTATATATATTATATTTCTTATTCATTCTGTTATCCTGTTTTTTACCGATGCTGTCTGGTCAGTCAGGAAGAATGTATTATCTAATCTGAAGGCATACGTTTCTCAAACTATAGAAGGGCTGAGTCATGAAAATCTAGAACTTTGTGTGGCCTGTTTTTACCCATTTTTCGCATAACTCTGTTGAAGGTCCGGAATGTGTCCAGTTGGCGGATAATCAACGGGAAACATGAAGGTCGTTGACTCAATTTGCTTACCATATCAGAGTCTGTCAAAACCGTTGCTGTTATATTAGTACTAGAGTATACTTTCCCTTCCTCTCTACGCTAGTTAGATTCTTGCTATGATATTGGGTCCAGTTAAATGGAGACTGTGCGGTGTTGTTTGCTGTTCTAATATTATAATATATTATATTCAGTAATATATTTTGGATAATTGTTATCCAAGTTGGTAGTTGGTGGGATATATCTGTTTGTTGATTGAGCCAACTTTTCTCAGTTATTTGGTTCCAAGGCAAATGTTTCTCAAATAAAAAAAGCAATATTAATCCCTTATCTGTATTATGTAATAATGATGTCATGTGACATTCCATGAATAAATGAATATGATGTAATTCTTATACCTCTCAGTTTCCCAAACTCAATAAAGGCGGGGGGCCCCCAAAGGCGCATCAACCAGACAGGCAGTATTCCATGCTGTTCAATAGTTATGACGAGTATAATATATACTAATAGTATTAGTACTATTAGCTACCACTCATCATTATAATACACAACATAGGTCTATCACGCTAGCTTACTGTGCTTACCTTTTACACTACCCCCTGCTTTTTAATTTCTTAATTTGTCCTACAAGAAAAACTACAAATTTCACGTAGCATAACGAAAGTAACTATCTGTGTTGTCTGGAACCGGAGCGTGTTGAGCTACTTTTAAGAGCGTGAATGTGACTAGTGATTATAGTGACTGTTCAGATGCGAGTATTATCTTGTGTTGCATTTCTGGGATACATTATTAGTTAATCGTTAGCCAACGTGTGAGACAGACAGTGGTAACTAATTTAGGCTTTTAGTGGCTGGAAATGAGGCTGCTTCAGTCCTTAAATAGTAGTGTCATGTTGTAAAGACTTCATTCTTGTTATTGTAGACTTTATAAGCACAGCATCAGCGAGGGTGACAGGATTTCAGGATTTAATAAAAGCTTCTGTTAGTTTATAAAGTTATAAGTTATAACACTATTGGTTTTCTAGGGTTTTCTATTTTTTTGGCTCAAGGTTAGACAAAATTTAATTAAATTGGGATCGAGTGATCTTATCAAATGAAGCTCAGGTAACATCTTTTCTACAACGTAATCTCAGCCATGTAATCTTACCCGATATTACCAATAACAGCTAGCTTTAATATAATTGTAGGGTTAGATCATTGAACCCTACTCCTAGATCATTGAACCCCCTAGTCGCTGATGGGAACCCTCACACCACATCGCCACAATGTAGTATACACACTGAGTACTATGTACATTGTTTACACTAAATTATACACTAAGTAAACTATTCACACTGAGTACACTATGTACACTATCTACACTGTTTTAGAATACACACTCTGTGTACTTTGAGTTGCACCCTTGCACACAGATCACTCGATACATGCCATGTACACTGATTGTACACTTCACCTGGGGTATATTATATAAGGCCAGGGTACATTCAGTCCCTCAGTCGCTCAGAACAGGGGTACCCGAGTGGACACTGGAGGCAGGAGGGGTGTCAGGTGTACTAGCTCTAAGGAGCTAGATAATATCGGGATATCATTGATTTGATCTAGATACTAGCTGATCAGGACCACGCCCGTATAAAGTAGTTGGATTCCTGCAACATGACACCCGTATCAACCAAGTTTCACAGTTCATATTGCTCACCGATTAGATATGGGGTGAACTTCATAATTTGTGCAACACAGTGCTGTGAATTTGACCTGAATGCTTTTAGGGTCTCTGGAAGTGAGCGGAGCGGTAATAATTTAAACAGAGAGCCTGCCTGCTGGGAGAAATCATCACCTCCCCACCGGTTACACACACACCAGCACCACGTGACCTCACGTCCAGGATCACGTGACTTCTAGTTTTGTCACGTGACCAAGATCTTGTTTCTGAGTGGTCGACTGTGAGAGTAATTGCTGGAATATCTCTGGGACCAGGGTTTAGAGGGGAAACTCGGCCTAGAGGGTACCAATGTCTGGTTATCGTTAAAAATAGGAATAAGTGTATAGCGCCCGTTTGTAATCGATAAAGTCGACTTTTATAAATCGATTGATTTCATGAAAATTAGATACATTGACATTAATTTACCAAATTCCAAAATCATAAAATCACGATATTTCAAATAATTAGTTACTTGAAATTTTGGCACCGTGAATATAATAAGCAGTTCAACTAAGAACTATCTTGGCTGGCTTGATGTGAGACCGGAGACGTATACAATAAAGTATTCATGAATCAAACTGACCCGTTCATTTCCAAATAACGAAATATGCTCACTGGTGATTGAGTGATCATACAATTCAACGGAAAATAACTGCACATCAAATTGCGCGGAAATTCGGGTAAAATTTCCTAGGCAATTAGTGAATTAACCATTCCAGTAATAGTCACGTGACAAGATTCGTTTACAAGGTTATAAACAAACACTCTCTACGACAACTGATATTCTGAGGTGTTGTGCCGTGTGTGTGTGTGTGTGTGTGATCACTGTATTTGTGTGTGTGTGTGTGTGTGTGTGTGTGTGTGTGCTCTTGTAAATGTTTTCGCTTTTTACTTTCAATCAAATTCGCTGAGCGCTGAATAAAGTCTCTTCTGTATTTTCTTGTAAATGACCAATGAGGTCATCATTATTATTAATTTATAGGTGTAGTTCTTCACCTCGAGAGACAAGATGTGATCCCGTAATTGTAGAACTTACTATTTTCTACAGGTTCACAGTTCGTGATGCAGATGTTTAACACTCAATTATATAATTATTATCGTATAGGAAGTAAACATTGAATAATCACTCCTTATACTCGGGGACACCTTCTCAACAGAAAGTTTGTTAAATCATGATTATTACCAAAAGTGATGACATAAAACTTAAAAGTTGTCAGCCTTCTTGATTCTACAACTCTTAACAGTACAACGCCCTGTAGAACGGAGAGATAACACCACTTAGTTAGGGATCTTTACGGTGCTGCTACACCTTCTACTACACCTTCTAATACACCTTATACTACACCTTTTCCTATCTTCCATTTGTTTTTCCCACAACTCTACACGGCTTCCCAACATAGCCCAAAGAGATATACAAATATTCCAAAATTCGGCAACCTTCTACGCTACGTTAATTACCACTGATAACAGCGATGACTCATTATTTCAGCTGATATTAGAGACCTGTATATTTGCAGTAGTGTCGTCATCCAATACCAGGAATATGGAAGCTTCTAGAAGTCTCTCCAGTGTCCAGCGGATTGTTCCACCTAATTTCACCTCCACGCCACCAACTTGTATTTACCTTGATAAATAACCCCTCGGAATGTCATTATCTTAATTGGTTTCCTGGGTTTTTATTACACGTGAAAACTTCAAGGTCAACTTACCCTTTGATAAACGGTGAATATCTCGAATTCCACGACTGTCAATAATCAGTGTATCAGCTTGAAAACCTGACGTCACAACACGCAGCGTTTGTTGGTCCTATCTGCGTGTTTGTTATAGGCGGAGCTGTTGCTCCAAGTTTTAACATCTCTGATTATACTCTGTGTGATATACATGTTGTAGATGTCGTGTGTTGAGGGGGACCGCATCATTCCTATTTTGGTTAGCCGCACTTTTTAACATGAAAATGAACCTTGTTAGTCTTTGTTGTTGATGTTGGGTCGTTCCTGCGGGAAGGTGTAAAGGTGGTAGTGTGTAGTTTGCTATAGTTTGCTATATTTTGCTGTAGTTTGCTATAGTTTGCTATATTTTGCTGTAGTTTGCTATAGCTTGCTATAGTTTGCTATAGTTTGCTATATTTTGCTGTAGTTTGCTATAGTTTGTTATAGTTTGCTGTAGTTTGCTATAGTTTGCTGTAGTTTGCTATAGTTTGCTGTAGTTTGCTATAGTTTGCTATAGTTTGCTGTAGTTTGATGTAGTTTGTTGTAGTTTGCTATAGTTTGCTATAGTTTGCTATAGTTTGCTATAGTTTGCTATAGTTTGCTATATTTGTTGTAGTTTGCTATAGTTTGCTATATTTTGATGTAGTTTGCTATAGTTTGCTATATTTTGCTGTAGTTTGCTATAGTTTGCTATAGTTTGCTATAGAGACTGCTGATTATTCGAATATAAATACCCTGGACCCATTTAAATACATGCGACCAGGTCGAACCATGCAATATTCAACTTTTGAATCCTTTTTTGGTCAAAATATGGTTCAATTTGATAGAGGTACTCGTTGTCATGAATCATGTCACGGATCCAATAAAATAGTGTGTGCACAGTTTAATAAATGGTCATGGAGTCGAGTCCGTCATCGGGAGAGGTTGAGAAACAGACGTTATGCGGAGTATTAATATTGCTGGGGAAACGAGAAAACGCCACGCTAAACTGTTAGTTATATTTTAAAATATAATGTCATGAAGTTCATGATTCTACTTTATATTGAGCTATTCTTGCGCTGCCCAGTACACTCGCACCTAAAAACCTACAAAGCACGTCCACCACACGATTTAGTGATTACGTAACAGGGCAGCTGAACCTTGTAAGTAATCCTCCACCACACCTTGGCACCCTAGCATTAAGATGTTTTAGTTGTGGCACATTTCAATTCTATTATCAGATAATGCAGTCTGTAATTGTCACTCCGACACTCTAGTGGAAGTGTTGTATCATATTATAGGGTTACCAATGAAACTGACAAATGAAACTAGGTGTAGATATTATATATACAGTATATATTATGTACAGGGGCACTGTGAAAGGTATTTTATCGGACTTATTTGTAGCTGATAATGTGTTAAAACTTTAACATTATAAAGCTTGTAGTGAGTACCTGAAATAGACTGTGACATTGTGTCACGGAGGGCTGGTTACAGTGTCGCCGTCCCACGACGGGTGTCAGTGTCACAATGTCGCCGTCCCACAACAAGTGTCTGTGTATATTATGATAATTCTCTTGTCTAAAAATACCGCTAATCCAGGAGGGGGACCAGTATAGAGTGTTATAAGTTTACACTGCTCGTGTGTGAGGGTGACCAGTTTGAGAGAGTGTGACGTCATCGTACTAGTGATCATATTCACAGACCCCTTTTCTGACTGATTAATTTAGTTACATGTACAGTTTGTAGTCCCACAATAAGACCTGGCTTTGTTCTCACTTCGTTGTATTTTGGGTTATTTGTCGTTCGCTCTCTTCACAATTGATTCGATTTCTTATCTTTAAAGTTAATACTTAAACAGTAATAATTTGCTACTTCGTTGCGAATTTGATTTTGTTTTGATACAGCTTAGAGTTGATGTGGTCCCTGTGGAAACATCACAGCTTGGCTACGTACCACGTTCCTTTATACCGTTGCATTAAAACCGAATTGTCGTTGCCTTGCGATATGATTTTTACAATTTACTTTTTATCCTCAATATTTTATATCTCATTTTTACCCGTGGTATGATTGCATGTTCTAATGTTTAGAAGGCTTTTAAAGTTGTAAAGGTGGAAGTAGGACGTGAAGTGATGCGGATACAGGTTGAAAACCTCCCCCACAACCTTAATGGTTAGTAGGCGACATCATCACAATTAACAAGTATAACAAATGAGCGGTAAATTTTAGTTATTACTTATACGTTATAAGTGAAGAAATACAGTTATAACTAATATGTTATAAGCGGGTAGATTTAGTAGAAGTAGCTGGTTCACTCGTCACAATTGTAACTCATGAAATAGTATACCAGGTAGACGTTTGGCGCTATACTAGTAGTGACTGTTTTGCTTGTTAGTAGTGACTACTTTGTGACTGTTTCGCAGTTGAACGTTGTACACCTTTAAGAAGCAGTACAGCTTCTCCGCAATTAGTTGTTAGTATATAAGTTATAGAGTTCAGGCAGGAGGTCGTTGTATTAGCAATACACATTATACAACTCATGATACAGTCCGATATCTAAAGTTGAACTGATTGATAATATCTAATTACTTAGACTGTTACGTAGTCTTTCATCATTTAAAGCATTTACTCAAATTATCCACTGTCATTAACTCCCTGCCAACACCTACTATCATGATCACCTACTCTCACCTACTATCACCTACCACCGTTACATTGAACCACTACTCATGTTTAATATAACTGAGAAATTTCTAGAAAACAATGTTAAACGTTGTCATCTCTCTCACTCTCTCTCTCTCTCTCTCTGTATGGTTTAAGGTTCTATATATTGACAAGATTCTAGAATTTTCCTTCGTCATTACGGTACATACATTTTTTATGTTTAAAAACAGTGCGTTATTTAATACATCCTTATTTTCTCATCGAAGAATCCTCGACTACACATTTTATCTGCTGTTAATCACTTAACTATTTCACTTATATTTCACTTTTATTTCACTTTCATTTCACTTTCATTTCACTTTCATTTCACTTCTATTTCACTTTTATTTCACTTTTATTTCACTTTATCATAAAACCACCCCACTCAGTTGGTCACCTGACCAACTGATAGTATATTAAAGTCACTATTGTGACGGTACATTAGAACCAGACAGAAACAAAGTGTGAAGGGCCTTTATAGTTTTAGCGATAGTACATATATTATACAGGGTGGCCCAAAAGTGACTACCCACACGCAACCTCTTAATAACTCACGTAATTCGTCTCCAAATTGCACCAAAATTTCAGAGATTATAGATATGGGTCAAACTTAGATTTCCTGAAAGTTTCGTAAGCCCAATTACAGTGGGCGTGGCGTGACACTCCCTCTTTTTCACTATTGTCTTCATAAAATGAGAACGCTTTAAGCTAAGAACTCCAAATTTTGTGCACACATTTGGCTTGATAATTTAAAACCTTTCCCAAAGTTTCAGGTTCATCGTTCAAAATTTGGCTGCGTTATGACCATTTCAAAATTCCTCGGATACGTGATCCAAGCACTCAGTCAGTGATCTCTGCACTCAATCAGGAATAGGAATACAAGGAATACAAGGAATACAAATTTAAAATCTTAAGCTACAATAGTAACTGTTAAGATAATAACAATATCATAAGATTTGAATTTATTATATTAATATAACTTAAACTAAAGTGAAACATAAATATTTTGACAAAAAATATTTTGTTTACAATCGCCTTGGTAATGCTCTAATGCTTGAGCCAGGCCACTTTGCACTCTTTGTTGCGCGAAAAGAAAAAAAGCGCTGGTACAGTGATTTTCAGTGTTCATGTACTGGCCAGAGAGTCGACGAATTTCTTGCGGTTGTTAAAACACGTAGTGGCAAATCTAGCAACGACTCTCGTGAGGTGGACTTGACTTTCATTCGTGATTAATTCAATGATTTCACTGTTGCTGCTGATGAATTTGAGGACGTTTGCTCCAGGGATGACAGTGTAAACAGAACAAGATGACGCAGATGGTTTGATTGAATTTGATATGATTGATTGGATCTTGTCTAGGACTTTTCGCCTTGATGCAGCGTTAAGATCACAATGGTTAAGGAAGTGATCTTCATTCTCAATAATACCCGAACCTAAGACTATATTGCACCAGGAGCATATTCGCTCATCGCGAGGAGTTTGATTGTATCGGCCAAGTTCAATTTCGAGTCGATGTGCACTGATCCGCAGTCTTGTGATATTAGCACGGTCTGCATATTTAATGACACTGTCTAGGTAATACTCTTTGTTAAATTTGGATTTTAGGTCACGATAGAATTCTAATTTCCGAGAAGTGTTGATATAGGACCCCCAATATTCTCTAAAGCTACTTTTCAAAGTTTTAGTAATGACGTGTGGTGTGAATATTTTACTCCCGATGGGTTGTGTTGATTGCGGAGGAATTCGTTTCTTGAAACCGTTGTGAATAAGAAAGTCCTCTTTTGGTGGTTTTGCGATACTCGGGTTTCTTTCGAAAATTGACTTGGAGTGATTGTTTTTGAGTGTGCGGTAGGCTGTGACATGATCGGTAGAGAAACATGGGTCTAGCGCGAGGACAGGCTCCAAACCCCTGTACCAGTCCAATTTCATGTTCATCTGTTCTTTGAAAGCTAAGGATACAAGGGAGTTATCTTTGAGATTTTTCAAGCGTTGGGTATATTTGAGAGTGAGGTTAATACATTCATAGATTAATGGGTAGCGGCCTGACTCACCCCAGACGCCTGCGTTGCTGGTTTTACGATTTACACCCAGTGACCATTTAAGAAAGTGAAGGTGAACTTTTTCGCTGTTCAGAAGACTAATTTTCTTGAGGATACTAGTTTGAAATTTTGTTTTTGTGTCGGGATCCATATTGAGATCGACTTGTTTTGTTATGTGTTTTATGATAGCCATATTAGGTGTGTAAATAGGCGCTCCGTAAAGAACGATAGGTTTAATAAGAGCGTCAAAGAGTGTTGTTAGAGAACGGAATGATAATTTGGATTTGTTTACTGAGCTTTTCATGCCATAAAGTGCACGCATGGCTTTCTTTTTGAGCTCAGTTCGGGCATTTGTGAATGTGCCAGATTTGTGTATTTCGATTCCTAGATAACAGTATGACTCGACTTCTTCTAACAAGTGATTACCTATTTTGAGGGGAACCGGCTGATAATTATCGAAGCGGGAATTAAATTTCGTGAGTTTAGTTTTATCTGCATTAATTTCGACGCCCCATTCCAAGCAGAAATTGTTCAAAGCATCGAGTTGCTTTTGGAGGGTTTTGGGGTCCAGTGCCAAGAGTATCAGATCATCTGCCCATAGTAAGTGACTGATAAGTTGGTTCATTAGTTTTGGACAGTTATCAAATTCTAGTCGAGGGGAAAGATCTCTAATGTATATTTTAAAAAGATCAGGGGAAAGTGGATGACCTGTTCAGTTCCTTTATTGATATCAAATTTTTCGCTGACAAATCCAGATAGCTTTATCTGGCCAGTGGAATTTTTATACATATGTTTAAGAACATTAAATGTTTTGCCAGTGATACCTAGTTTAGCTAACTTTAAGAAAAGAGCTTCACGACAAACAGAGTCGAAAGCTTTCCGGAAGTCCACGAAAACAGCATAGACGGGAACCTTGAGCTTTTTGTATTTAGACGTAATGGTGTTGAGTGTGAGTATGTGGTCATATGTTTGAGCTCCTTTAGCGAAGCCAAGTTGATTTATGGGGTCCGGGTTGTATTCATTTTTGAACTTGATTATCCTGTTTAGCATAATGGTCGAGAATAGTTTCCCGATTGTACTACTCACAGCAATTGCTCTGTAATTGTCGGGATTATCTTTGTCGCCTTTTTTGTGTAGGGGTGTTATAATGCTGTTGTTCAACGGGTAAGTTCCAGTGTCCAAACAGCGGTTAAATACTTTGCAAAGGAGTTGCGTATTTGTTGTGGACAAGGTCTTCAGTATTTCATTGCATATCATATCCTCCGAGGAACTTTTGCCGTTTTTGAGTGAAGAGAGCGCAGTAGATATTTCGTCCACAGAGATCTGGCCATTGAGTATTGATTGTGCAGGGGATGGTTGGCAATTATTGTTAATAGCCTCTGCATTTTGAAGCATTTCTTCCTTATTCTCTACAGTTATGGTGCTATGTGCATTGGCATAAAGTTTACCAAAGAATTTTTGAAAGTTGTCCATGTCATGGCAATCAAATTTGTCAACTCTTCCTTTAAATTTTTTCAGTTTTTTGAATTGTTTCCAGTTTAGAATTTTACCAGATTCGATATCTGTATTCAGTTTGTCAAGATATTTGTTTTTGGTACGGTCAATTAAACTTTTGTACGTATTTTTTACTTGGTAAAAATTTTTTCGAAGATAATCGCTATTGGGGAAATCAGAAACAATTTGAGCTGCACGAGTACAGGATATTTTAGCTTCTCTAGTGGCTTGTGTGAACCAGGGTTGTTTATTTATGGATCCCTTTTTGGTTATTTTGGGATGTTTGGTCTTTTGGAGACATTTGTCTGCTATTTTGTTCAAGTGAACTGTGATATCTTCGTTCAATTTGTATGTACCTAGGAGATCTTCGGGATAATCTGTTTCTAAGAGGGTTTTGGAACATTCTTCCACAAGTGGGTCCATCATTGTATCCCGTAAGCTTGAAAGGCTATCAGGAGTTATTTTGTAACGAAGTGGGGCTCGAGCGTAAGTTTCATGGAGTGCCTTTGTGTTTACAAGAATGTTGGAAGGAGAGAAGTTGAGTGCCAGGAGTAGTGGTTTATGATCAGAAAAGCAAGTGAACGGCTGGATTGTCATATGACATACATACTTACTGCAGTTTGGTGATATAATAAAGTAGTCAACAACGCTGGCACCGCTGGTCTGGATACAAGTGAAGTCACCATATGAGTCTCCTAAAGTTCTCCCATTGAGAATATGGAGTTCATTATTGACAAGCATTTCTAGAAAGGGTCTTTTGTAATTGTTCGACTTTTTGTCCTTTGAGTTCCTGGTTGGGAGTTCTTGGGGGGTGTAGTCTTCTGGCAGGGGAATGAAGCTCTCGTAGCCACATTTCTCTCCTTTGATGAAGTCAATGTCATGGCCGATACGCGAGTTGAAGTCACCACAGGTAATTACATCGCCTTTACTTAGAAGAACATTAAGAAATTGGTCCAGTTCACGGATGGTGTCAAAGCCCGAGATATCTGAGTTTTTAGAGGAAGTGTTAGCTGGCTTAATGTATGAGTTAACAATGAATATATCATTATCTACGCCAAAGTAATTTTTTTCAAGTTTACAGGCAACAACATCTTCAATTGTGGATTTTTCAAGTTTTACGCCTTTGACTATTTCGTTTTGGACCATGATGCATACGCCACCATGTTTTTTGTCCCGGCGGGTTTTATTGAAGGACCTGAAGCCCGAGTGTTTGACCGGTTGTCTTATTTCTTGAAGGCAGACAAAAGGAAACTTGTCAAAGACGGCACAAAATTGAGGGTCATCAAACTTAGAGCCAAAATTTGTATTTGTTGATTGGATGTTCCAGCTTATAATTTTGGATTGTAAATTCATAGTATTTTTCAAGAGGTTGGGTTGGTGGTTGAAGACTAAAATTTAGAATGGAAGCTCAAACTCTCTGAAGATCTTGTCGAGGGTGTCTCTCATGGTGTTGGTGATTGCATGCATTCCTCTGTCTGATAGATGGAGATTATCGCGGAAGTACATCGAGTTCTGCTTGGGAGTGGACTGCGTGTTAATGAAGAACTTATCATTTCTCTGAAGGAAAATCCTTTTTGTTTTAGGGTCCTCGTCTTGCTGCTGATTGACCAATAAGGACAGGGATCTCCTCAAGGAAAAGACGTGTCGGTTCTGATAGGTTTTTCCGTTTAGTAGGGGCAAGAGATGACCAGTCTGGTGGTGGGAGATACTAGTTCTAACATTTCATTAAAGATCTTGAAGTTGTCGACGATTTTGGGGATGTCCTCTCCTTTGTGTATATCATTGATGCCGAGATGTACATATATTAGTTGAGGCTTCTCTGTTGCTAGTGATCTCGTCACCCAATCTGATCAAGAGTAAGGTGTTAGCGTGTATTAATGAGGTTCATTAGGCTTTACCAAACATACTGAGGAGATGACGACCTGATCATGATTGATTGGATACCGATAATGACTTTGCTAGACAGGGAAACACCAAATTCTGAATGTAACAGTAAGGTCCTAGGATTCCACGAGAACTGATGGCGCACCAGATCGTGACTTTTTCAGGAAAATCAGGAATCACGGTCTAAAAGTTGGTGTTTCTTTGTGATCCGATATGCCCGGTTAGAAAGATCTCGCTTTAGGATTCGTTGAAGGGATGTTCTGCTGAGGTCTAATGCAGGAGCTCGTTTTCGGTTGCCAATTTTAGGTGTATCCATCACGTCACAAACAACCAAGGTGATGTTTTCTTCGTTCCTCGCAGTTCGTCTTCTGCCGACTCTTCGCCGATCGTTTGCAGAAAAAGTGAACTTTATATAAGACAACTGTATGATTTTAGAGAGAGAGAGATTTATCATTACTACTCATAACTGAAGGTGCCTTATTTTTAGGATAGATCAAGTGCTCAGTACCACAATACCCCGCTTATTGTATATATTATATAATCTCTACATACTACATAATCCCCGTGCCCCCCCCCCCCCCCGAAGGGTCTATGGGTATATTAAGTAGTATGTATAGCCCCTCTTCCACTAATTGCAGTGACTGAATCCCTCAGTAGTAAATCATTATTGAATATGCGTCATATTATAACGGGGGGACGGGGGACGGGGACGGGGACGGGGTGGGGGGGGGGGGGGGGGGTTGGCGGGGTGGCGGGGGATTGAGGGAGACCAGTCTGCTCCTCATTAAGTGTAAGGAGCACTGATTACTAAGAACTCCTCATCACACACACATGGCACACTTCAAAACACTGTTCTCTATTGTGTTCAGTATATTATAGAGAGTAATGAGTCTCCTCTAACCTAGTGACTCCACCAGCTGTAACCTCTTCAACAAATAAAGTTAATCCTAACTGGCAGTTTCTCGGTGATGTGAAATATGACCGATTAGAGTCGACAAATAATTGTGTCAGCGTTCCCTGTGTTATTAGTTCAGTGTGTTAACGATGCTCATTCATTACATTTCAAGAGACAGACGACATTTGGTAGTGTCTTGGTACTGTGAAATTAGCCGCGTAAATACAGCGAATACCTCTGTTAACTTTGTTAGGTAAGTAAACACTAACTATGTTTATGTTTCAGATTCATTAGATTCCAAGAGACAGACGACATTCCTAAAGGAGCGCACGACGTCCTGCGATGAGCACTCTTTCAATAACGGTCAGTACATTCCCCGGTCAGTACATTCCCAGTCAGTACATTCCCGGTCAGTACATTCCCCGGTCAGTACATTCCCCGGTCAGTACATTCCCCGGTCAGTACATTCCCTGTCAGTACATTCCCCGGTCAGTACATTCCCCGGTCAGTACATTCCCTGTAACTTGTAACTGTACAATGGTAGTTCTATCTAGCACAGGTAGTCGTAGTAGTGGACGCCAGCTGTGTTTCTGTAGGCTAAAGTTTCCCTCACATGATGTTTTGTTTTGTTATATATCATATTTGTATAATATTATATTATAATATTCCGGATCAATCCCTCTTTCCAGAGCTCTGTGATATTTTACTCTCTATATTTGGATTCTGGTGGGGAGGTCAGGCGTATTTTGTGACACGTGACAGTGATTTACCAATCAGCGTCCACTATTGACCAATCAAACCCCAGAATCACTGTCATGTGTCAAAAAAATATACCGCAGCTCTCCACCAGAGTACAAAGCTCAAGGTTCGTATATAAAGTTATTCTGCTGCTTCGGGACATTTTCGTGACGCTAAAATCTTTAAAAGCTTTAAAACCATTTTAGCCGAAAATAGCATTAAATGCCACACACGCAAGTCATTGACCATATCCACAATACCTGCGTCAGTATATGCACTACCACCGTGATTGGTCACTCAGATCATTTGTGGGGCATTTAAATCAGGATACTTAATATCAATTTGTCGGTTAAAACATTAAGATGTTATGATGACGTAACTACATTACCGTTATTACAGATATAATATTAAAGTAACGGCAAATTGACAATCAGTAATAGATTCAGTAAGTAGTCGATATAGTAGTTGTCGAGGTAAAGTTGCTTAAATGGTGACCTTCTTCTCTGTTAATGGTATACTTCTCATTCCGTTTTAGTGACTGGTTACTGGCTTGGTTACTGTTTTAGTGACTGGTTACTGTTTTGGTTACCCATATCACTGATTATCAGTTAATAAATTGGTCAATTAATCTCTTTTTATAGTTTATTATATTACCCCTTTTGTGTTTTGTGTTTCTTTTTAAGCTTGTATAATATATAGAGTGGGTATGTACGGTAGTAAAATCAGACTTCTGCAATTTATGGGCTGTTACAGAGAGCATGTTTTATAATCTGAAGAAAGATTATGCGATTGAAACTAAAATTTCTTACTTTACATAATAAACTCACTTGATGCTATTAAAAATCTGGAATATTGGCCATATATGCACTTACACAGGGAATGTTACAGAAATAACATCGCCTTGAATGGTTTTCTTAGGGTACATGGTTAACAAGCTATATGTGTCCTGCAATTTAATTTTAATATTATAAGCAGGTTAAGAGTTCAATAGAATATAATATCATGATGTATTTATAGATTAAGTAGCGTGGTGGTGGGTCTTAAGATGCAGAGTCAAAGCAAGTTTTGCCCGAATTTGGAGTTAATTGTGAGATCAATATTTATAAATAGTTCTATATATTTTATAGTTGTAGACCGGTACGCAGGCACGCAGAACTCGCAACCTATGGAAGAGTTAGTTAGATTTTGTTAGTCAGCTGGGGATATTTGTTGTGATATTATTTCCTCCGACCTTCAGTTCGTGTCGAGAGTTTGGCTGCTCCTCTGTCATGCTAGGTAATAATTAGTATAATAATTAAACTAATTAGTCTTAATTAATGATTGTAAGAATCCCCTTCTGATGTTGCTTGTTGTTGGGAGGTGATACCCACTAACCTTGTTAATTAAAAGTGCAACAATTTATCCTAGATTTGTGCATTGCCTCCCACCCCTAACATCCCACATGTTCTGTAGTTAAATATAATTCCCACCTACCACACTCGTCACTCTCAGGTGATCATCATTAATCTCTCAAACAAACATTAGTTGCAATTGAGTCCTACAGAAGGGCCTCATGGGGTTGAGAGTATTATGCGCCATTATGAGCCATTATACCATTTAGAGGCCTCTAATTGGAGGCTAATGAGGGATGATATTGAGATTATCTGTCTCTGAAGATCATGTCACGTACTCACCGTCACAAAGTAAATTCTAGCTCTGATAGTTAATAACACGTACTGTGCACGTGGTTCTCGTAATCCTCAAATCAGTTAGTGATAATTTGTCCTTTAGTTAATAAAAAGGGAGTTCGTTTTAATTACCCCGTCAGAAATGACGCACGAGTATTTCTTACAGTGAATGTCATTATGTTGCTGTCCGTGTATTCTCCTCCTAATAAAAGTACAGTTTATCTAGGGGCCCTGCCAAAAGATCAAGAATCTTCTTAGGATACCCCTTCAGTACATCTACATTGTACATTGTAGTGTACTGTACTAGTATACTATACATTCCTGAAATACTGCTGAACCTACTGTTAGTCCCGACCACATTTGATCATATGTTAACAGAGTGGACTTCATTCTAGGAATCCAGTGTGGTTCAGCCAGTGTGGTTCAGCCAGTGTGGTTCAGCCAGTGTGGTTCAGCTAGTGTGGTTCAGCCAGTGTGGTTCAGCCAGTGTGGTTGAGCCAGTGTGGTTGAGTCAGTGTGGTTCAGCCAGTGTGGTTCAGCCAGTGTGGTTCAGCCAGTGTGGTTCAGTCAGTGTGGTTCAGCCAGTGTGGTTCAGCCAGTGTGGTTGAGCCAGTGTGGTTCAGCCAGTGTGGTTCAGCCAGTGTGGTTCAGCCAGTGTGGTTCAGCCAGTGTGGTTCAGCTAGTGTGGTTCAGCCAGTGTGGTTCAGGCACTACTGCAGATCTCCAATATATAACTAACAAGCTATTTAGAACAAGCGTCAAGCTCCAGAGGAATTTGTTTCCCTTTGAATCAATCAAACTAGATGAATTGTTGTAAATACTGAGATCAAACTATCAATCTACAGGCTATCGTCAAACATGTTGCAAGGCGTCATCTTCAGTGACATAAGCCCTAGAAATTGTAAAAAGTTAGTAAAACCCAAAATTCCTTTAAAAATCTGAACACTCTTAAAACGGTTATAAAGTTAAAATTAAGATGTTAGGAGTAAAGGAAGGCCAAAAGGATTTATAGTGTTAATTCCCAAAGGTTTTAAAGTCTTGAGTAGTTGAATATATTTATGTTCACGGACATCCAAAGTTTTAGGACTAGAATTATCAATAATTGACACATTAAAAATTTTGTTAAAATCTTCCCTTTGTCTAAAACCATGATCCAACAAATGTAAACCCAAACTATATTCATCACTTGTTTCATCTACCTTATCACCATTTAAAAGTTTATAATATTTGACCCTATGTTCTCCAGTTCTAACCCGTAGAGATCGAGTTGTGCGACCGACGTAAGCCTTTCCACAGACACTACATTGGAATAGATAAATGATGTTGTAGCTCTGGCAGTTTCCAGGGGAAGCTTTCAAGCGTCAAGCTCATTTAGTTTCACATTTGTAGTTGGCGAATTTTACTTTAATGCCCATGATATCTACCGTTTTTTATTTATTAACCTTACATCATACTCCCTGGCCTAACTCCTAACAACACCACCAAACCTCACCACCAAAGTTCACTCTGTACCGTCCTAATATTTGTAACGTAAGCACGGCCAGAAATCTGAGATATTGATATAAGGACCCTTAAGAACGATTCTCAGTGGTCAACAGGACCGTTACAGAGTTTACACCCCAAATTAGAGTTAATCGCTTTGAGAATTGTTACGGCAACTTTTTCCCCTTTCTAATTTTCTTATGCTCCGTTTTATGTAACGTAAACGGTTACACTATTGGATCATATCGCAGAATTAATGACAGAGCAATATTTATCAACTCCTAACTAAGGCAATAAGAACTTGGTTTATATTATAAACTTGTTTATATTATAGCATATGTTATATGATTACAATATAAAGGTGTCACTGGCAGTGACATTAAATCAGAGCAGCTAGTTTTGAAAGAAATTTGTTATTTGTTATTTTTAATGACAATCATGTCAGTATGTATTCTGAGCTGAGTAACATTCGTTAAGGGGGGGGGGGGGGGGGGGGGGGGTTCACCCTGATTTTTTTGTGAAACTTGGTTTCGAGATAGCAGTTGACCAACAAACTAAGACCAGTGACCAAACTTTTGAGGGGGTCCCGGACCCCAACCGCCAAACGGTGCCCGCGGGGCTGCCACGCCCATATTTGGTCCAAATCAGGCCCAATTTAGCCAAATACCCTGAACATGCCCAAAACCCAGATTTTAGGTGCTTTACTTGTAGCTAGTGGTCCCCTGAACTCGTATATGAAGTTTCATCAAGATTGGACAAAAAATGACTGAGTTATGAGCTAAAAACTATATGCCCATATTTGGGCATACGCACTAAATTTGATCGATTTTGGCCCATAAATTGGTCAAATATCAATATTTTTGAATGAAACTAACTTTATATGAAAGGTAAGCCTAAACTACACATTCTCTATGATTATCAGCTCAATATCTACCTAACTGTGGATTCTGTGTCCAAATAATCGCAAAAAATGAACAAAATCGCCCATATCTCAGTTCGCGATATTTGCAAAACTGACTTCGCTCAAAACAATAGAACTCAATAGGGTTTCAATATTTTTTCATGAAATTTTCAGAATCAACGTAGAATTGTCTCATGACCTTAAGTTTTGGGACAGAATTTTAAGTTAGGCCTTTAAAAAAATTTGGCGGCCAAATTCTAAAATTTGCCGGGCATTTTTCAGAATTTGGCCGCCAAATTTTTTTAAAGGCCTAACTCAAAATTCTGTCCCAAAACTTAAGGTCATGAGACAATTCTACGTTGATTCTGAAAATTTCATGAAAAAATATTGAAACCCTATTGAGTTCTATTGTTTTGAGCGAAGTCAGTTTTGCAAATATCGCGAACTGAGATATGGGCGATTTTGTTCATTTTTTGCGATTATTTGGACACAGAATCCACAGTTAGGTAGATATTGAGCTGATAATCATAGAGAATGTGTAGTTTAGGCTTACCTTTCATATAAAGTTAGTTTCATTCAAAAATATTGATATTTGACCAATTTATGGGCCAAAATCGATCAAATTTAGTGCGTATGCCCAAATATGGGCATATAGTTTTTAGCTCATAACTCAGTCATTTTTTGTCCAATCTTGATGAAACTTCATATACGAGTTCAGGGGACCACTAGCTACAAGTAAAGCACCTAAAATCTGGGTTTTGGGCATGTTCAGGGTATTTGGCTAAATTGGGCCTGATTTGGACCAAATATGGGCGTGGCAGCCCCGCGGGCACCGTTTGGCGGTTGGGGTCCGGGACCCCCTCAAAAGTTTGGTCACTGGTCCTAGTTTGTTGGTCAACTGCTATCTCGAAACCAAGTTTCACAAAAAAATCAGGGTGAACCCCCCCCCTTAAGGATATACACATACTATACACATACCTGTGTAATGTACAAAGCAAGATTGCTTAGGGCTGCGGGACGCAGGTTTATCTCAAGTTTGGAATAAATTATCTGCATAATAATCGTAGTAGACATTGTGGCCTGGGGGGGGGGGGGGCCGGGGGGGGAGAAGAATAATTACCATAATTTCACATGATTGTTATCCAGTATATTGTGTTATATACCACGCCTCTATGCAACACTTGTATTGTTATTGTAGATAAAACTACATTAATTACAATACCACAACTCTACACTACACTACTACACCTCTACAGTCTACACTACACTACTACACCTCTACAGTCTACACTACACTACTACACCTCTACAGTCTACACTACACTACTACACCTCTACAGTCTACACTACACTACTACACCTCTACAGTCTACACTACACTACTACACCTCTACAGTCTACACTACACTACTACACCTCTACAGTCTACACTACACTACCACAACTCTACACTACACTAATACACCTGTACACTACACTAATACACCTCTAGTTACAGTCTAAACTACACCTCTACAGTCTACACTACACTACTACACCTCTACAGTCTACACTACACTACTACACCACTACAGTCTACACTACACTACCACAACTCTACAGTCTACACTACAGCTACCACAACTCTACACTACACTGATACACCTCTACACTACACTAATACACCTCTAGTTACAGTCTAAACTACACCTCTACAGTCTACACTACACTACTACACCTCTATACTTCACTACTACACAACACTTCACCACACCTCCCTACTACTTCAGTCCAATCTAGCCCAACACAGAAGTACAATGCCACACACAAAAGGGCCTTCCTGGTTCACAACACTATTGTTTATTAAAATTTAACCCGGTCATCACCAGCCAATTAGATACAGGTTATACCCGACAATAAATGGGAATTTTCAGTGCATTTAGCGCATCCAACACCAAACTATGGTTATTGAATATTATTCTAACCCGGTTATCACCAGCAAATTAGGAAACCAGCCGTTACCATGACAACATTACCTTATATGGTGGTGTTACCATCTTAATAATACCTTATTAGGCATATATAATTATATATAATACAGATCCTACAGTTGAACCTGATACAGCGCTTTTTGTTACAAATGTTATTACTTTCCGGTAATACGGTAGTAATGTGTGTGAGGCATCTCTGATAATATAGAAGTTGAAGAGTCACGTCGCCTCTGTAATAACCGGTGATGTAATGGTGGAGATGATTCTTAACAAAACATCACGATTCTGCGTAATGAATAAGAATTTTAAACTTTAAGTGAGGTGGCTTATAATAATTTGTCGCTGACTTTCTTTCTAATATTTAATGAGTTAGTATTAAATTTACTAGGTGCAGTAACTGAATTATACCGTTAACGGCAATAACATTTCGCTAACATGCCCATGGTTAGTCTGCTATAGCCTGTAAAATGTAAAATGTCTGCTTATGCAATATGCTATAACTTGTAAAGTCGTGTATTTATCTCGTCATCACCAACGAATCATGATCAGTAACCGTTTATTTGTTACCGTCGACAATATCAGAATAACACGCAGCAGAGAGTTACAATGTTCAAGTCTGTTAAAATAAAGGTGTGTGCATACTGGATAACAACACCACCCTGCATAATATCAAATATTATTATAATATTATGTAATGTAGCTTACAAGATGAACCTATTCTGACTGATGAGCTATCCCTTGTCTCTGAAGTGAGGAGACGTTGACAAGTGGTGACCTTCAAAGTTACTAGTTCTCATCTAATTGGAAACTTTAGAAAAGTTAACAAGTAACACCAACCTTGTTCTTGTTACACTATGTTGGTGACATGACTGTAACGCGGCCCGTGTAAGAGCTACTAAATAGGTGACATTATATGTGATGTTGTATGATTCATCTGTCTGTTGTTGACAGATAAGAGCGTGTGTTTGTGTGTGTGTGTGTGTGTGTGTGTGTGTGTGTGTGTGTGTGTGTGTGTGTGTGTGTGTGTGTGTGTGTGTGTGTGTGTGTGTGTGTGTGTGTGTGTGTGTGTGTGTGTGTGTGTGTGTGTGTGTGTGTGTGTGTGTGTGTGTGTGTGTGTGTGTGTGTGTGTGTGTGTGTGTGTGTGTGTGTGTGTGTGTGTGTGTGTGTGTGTGTGTGTGTGTGTGTGTGTGTGTGTGTGTGTGTGTGTGTGTGTGTGTGTGTGTGTGTGTGTGTGTGTGTGTGTGTGTGTGTGTGTGTGTGTGTGTGTGTGTGTGTGTGTGTGTGTGTGTGTGTGTGTGTGTGTGTGTGTGTGTGTGTGTGTGCTTTGTAGGCTGTTTAGTTTGTGTGTGTGCGATTTACGCTCTATTACACACATCACATATATATATATATATATAATATATATTTACACACCTTTGTAACAAAAAAAACAAACAATCTGCATAAAATGCGCATATTATGTGCTATTCATTATGAAATCAAGTTAGTGGCAGCAATAATTCAAGCAGGTTCCATGATCCAACACGTTACATTTAAGTATTAAGTTGAATAGTCCTGCTGGCTGGATTCTCGGTGTCTGCAAGTTATGCACAGTAATCTCGGTAATATCCCAACTTCGCACACCATAATGTCTCAACACACAGTAATAAAACATGAGTATTCTGACACCATAATGTGTAACACGTACGTGATAAATCTGGTTCACTGAATGAACTTGAACTGATCTTCGTGTTATTTCCTAGTTTATTATCCGGGTACTCAGGAGGACATGTCCTTAGTACTTTGTGAGTGGTAAGCAAAGTTTCAGTAAGATTTTAAAAAACATCTCCTACGGCTCCTTGATTCCTCCCCCTACATGGATAAAAAATATATAGATATAAAATATTGGCCATCTTAAAACACCTAAAAGTTTGACGAAGGAATAAAGAATCCGGTTATAGATTAAACCCAGCTGATGCAGAATTAAATATTGAATTTAAACATGTGATTTATGTAGAAGTCTTCTAAATACTACAGTTAAATATTAAATTTAAGATCTTCTATATTAGAGAACCGGTGTGTTTAATCTCAGTCGCATTTAAATTCAATCAAATTTGAACCGTTTCGTGCTGACATTGACGTTATTTTGGTGGCAGTATTATTGAGCATGCTCGCAGTGCTGGTACCCACTAAGTAGAGTCCTTCCTCAAACAGGTATCTGAAAGATGCTGATTAAATTCTGTCAAATATTAAAACAGTCAGGGACAGGAAACGAACTTCAATTGCTACAGTTCCCGGAGATATTTGAAATTAAATGGTATTTAAACGGGTTATTATTTTTAGCAAGAAAGATGCTTCGCAAGAACGACACGTGCGGATCTAATAAAATTTAAATTACAATTTTAACAGTCACAAGTTCACCAACGTATCGTTATCTTCAACACAAAAGAGACAGTGAAGTTGCCCTGTACTTCTCAACCTTGCACGTGCAGGGGTACTACTACTATAAACTAATAACACTACTTCTTATACTCTCTACTCAACCGGTTGAGTAAATACCCGGGGTTAATCTCTCACGGTCAAGCTAGAAACTACATTCTACACACCCCTCACACACACCCCCTCACACACATAAAACCTGTGTAATGTTGTTCTGTTGTTGTTGAGTGTGTAACATGACGTTGTTTTCCCTCCTAGTTAGCCGTATAGCGGCGGTGCAGCAGATTCTGGCCGCGCAGGAGGAAACGCCTAACTTGCACGTAGAAAAAAGAAGTTCAGCCGCTCCCAAGAAGATTCAGAAGAAAAGCAATCCGAGCTACGATACCGATGGGATTGAACTGCCAAGGCCAAGGTGAGGTTTATATTAGCATTTTTATTTGTTATCACTCGAAATTCTTAAAATCCTAATACACGTGATGGTTTTCTTTGATTAGGTCCAAAATGATTTAAAGTGATCACCCTAAACACTGATACTATTTGACCAAAGATTCTCACGTCTCAGTGATATAACTATATAAGATTTGAACTTTTTTGTAAGCCGTCGTCAGTTTTCATATAATTGGCATATTTTGATTTGAAGGAAGACACATTACCAGCTATTTCCACGTCTCTTGATATATTCGCGGCATTAACATTTAAGTAGTTTAATAAACACTAACCCTGCTGTTAAGTTGTTAAATAACTTAATTACGGAGTATTTTAACAACTACTTTACGCAATTTACTTAACCCTGCTGTTAAGTAAATTAATTGCATTTGCCCAGAAAACAGCCCCTGTAACTTTGCAAAGTAAGGAGCTGTTAATAATATTATGCAGGCATGTAAACTTTAATATGCACAATGCACATGTAATACATGATAACACGCAGTTAGATAAAAATAGATCTTAATCAAACGCTTCAAAACTTCCAACGTGCTTTCTTTTGTAATAATACAATATATTAAATCGTTTTGTATTTTAATGCGTATTGTTGTCAGCATTTTGTGCAGTTAAGTGGAAATTAAGCGGTAAACACAGGTGACTATTAGCTCGGTTACAGTTGATCTTGAAAACTTGACGATGTTCTGATAAACCTCCCGTTACATCTTACACATTGACTTTAGTATTTGACTGCCACTCTTTTTACTTCTAATAACAGTAATGTGTGTTATCGTAATTGCGACTTGAGAGAATATTAGATTACAAGTTTAACATATCATTGTAATCTTATGATTCAATGAGGACATTCTTGATTAATCCATGTGACTTGTTAGCGTTTACACTGAGAATTACAAATGACTTGCCACCTTTGTGTTAATCATGTAGTGTACGATTAGTCAGTTTAACGGGGTCTGGTAAATAATTATTCGTTTGTGAAGATGATGGCAGTGAGCCAAAACTATGAAAAACTTGACTATAATTGTGAAATGCAGTGAAACTTTGAACTTTGAACCAGTTAAACTCGATATTTAGATTATTGTGGGAGTGAGTTGGTCCGAACTCCAATACATATTAATACCATCGTTAGACATAAAAATTCAAAATGTTGCCCACTTTGCTCTGTTTTTATCTCGGATTAACCTGTCCAGATGTTGGTGTTTTACTGCTAATTGCTAATTCTTACTGTAGTTCCCCTTCTGAGTAACCTGGTACACCAGGTACACACATCATGCAAAACAATGATATGAATCTTGTCATGTACAATGTATAGTGTATATAATACAATAATAATTATTTCTCCAAATTTATGTTTCTTCTCTTTTTGTGCGCAGTTTTAAATAGACCAAAATATGTGTTAGACCTTAACAAACGTTTTCAATGTAAACATCGCCGTCACGTTTATCACGATCTGCAAAGTGTAATGTTTAACGGGCAAACAACAACTTTAACAAAACCCCTAATATATGAAACAGTTTGTGTATTTAAATCGTGTGTCACGTGATTTAAACGTGTGTCACGTGTTTCAGGCCGATGTTACTAATACCCCCTCCACCCACTGACGCCCCTCCTGATAGGTTGGTTCCCATGGAAACCTCCAGAACATGGCTTTTACATTTATTGTTTCATTAAACCGTGTAATTCTTATGCCCCATTAAATGTTGCATGGAAATTATATGGGTTTTGTCAGTGTTTATATAAGCTGTTAATGATGTATTCATGTAGATCAGTGTTATCTTGAGACTTGATTCTTGAATCAACGGGTTTGTCGATGTTATCGCTGGAAATGTATAAGATACAAATCCAACATCCATGTAAGAAACCAGAAATTATAAGTGAACAAACTTCACGGGTCGAATGTGTTACAGATGCCTGCAAGAATGTATGTATGATTAATACATGTGTATGTCTGAGTGTAGCATGATGTTAATCAATCAAATGTAATCTGTCAGGTATCCTTAACAACTTAGCATGTACGATTCAAGCAACTTTACAGCATTACACTAGTTGATTGGAATATTTAGTACACTCTGATGACAATTTGTCACCAAGTGAATTTGTCTAGACTTCAGAGCGGGAAAACGGTCAACAGCTCCGTTTCTTCCCCTCGACTTTAGGTAGAAAGGTTTTTCACACTGTTCCAAAACCTAGAGGTGTTATTTGTTTCAGTGATGACGGGGAACAGACCCCACTACCTCTCACGACGCCTGACACCTTGGAAAATATGAGAACTCATCTCAGTTCAGTTAGATATGGCAACAATCTAGGTTCGTGAACTCATGGCATAGGTTTCTTTTGTGTTTGAGATTACGGCATCCACAACAAAGGCATCAAACAGATCGTTTAGAGAAACATATATGTAGCGCGCGGCGACATAGTAACCATCCAACGTTGTCATCTTCACAGCGTGTCCTCGCGAGTATATTTTCCCATCATTGTAGAAATTAAGAAACGACATTTCAGCGCCGAACAGTCATAGCGGGCAAGTCTCCAACAAAATCCAAGCTCTCCTACACACGCTACAGGTTTGGAAATATTCAAAATAATTATGCATGCTAGAATAATATGTTTTGTATACTTAAACCCGGACCAATCAGCAAATTGTTCACACTCAACTTAAATAAAGCTTACCTCACTAATCACCATGTCATTAAATTCTATTTAAAAAGCGCTGCTGGAATGCGATATCGGCTCGGTACCAGCGAATATCTCTCGTTTACAACCTGCTTTTGTGCTGCTGAAAAATTATTTACTTTCAAGATTGAGTTTTTTAGTAAACGTCTCCCTGAGAGTGATAACTTTTTAAAATATAAAACATCTTCCAAAAGTACGAATAGATTTGCTGTTATATTTGCTTATTAAATTCTCGTTTGAAAACACCCACTGTTTACGAGTTACCAGAAACTTAACATGATCGGGTGATCGCTACTTGCTACTATATATATTAGCGCAGTAATTTAATATCAACATGAGTATGAGGGAGCTGTGTTGATGTATTCATTATTCATGATGCGGGTTCCATTACGTCAGCTACGAAGACGTTGGTACTCAGTATCCAATATTTACCTTACTTAACAACATTTCTTTGTATGCTACGACGCTACATTTCTTTGACTGGATTATATATAATCCTTGTACTACTTGCCTTGTACGTTTTAAACATCTAATTTCCCCCATTTCTTTACACTGAGGCCTCTATGCATACAAGTTACATAACCAACACCCCGGTGGCTTGTATCGGATAAAAGTACCGAGTACTGCCTGGTTACTAGTACTTCAGACACGACGGAGAATGAACACTGCTCCGGCTTCTACTGCTAATTTGTACACTATCCAGAGGATGCCTTTTGAAGTGCCTCTAAACTTGCACTCCTTCATTTCTCTCCCATTTTTAGTGTGAATTGAGGTGAAACATTTCGCTACCATAGTTTTATTCGCAAGTTTGGGCCGCACCTTTGATCGAGTAGATTTAGTAATATTTTGAAAGCAGTCTATTAGTTTTGAGAAGTCATTGTTACCTACTATTTTGTTATGTATTATCATACGAAAGCTCAAAGTCTACCGTAAGTTCCAGCAGCTGTATTACTTACCAAGCCTAGGAATATTTGAAGTCTTTTGACATCTTAAAATTTAATTAGTTGTCAAGAATCTGGCATTATTTCAAGATAACGACAATTGTTGTATGGTTTTACCAATTACATTTACTATTTTTAGACATGTACTTACGCATTTTCACTTTTCACATTGATATTTTCCGCAATATAAGCAGATTTAATTAACAAACTTGCGATCGTAGACTGAACATTGAGCAGAAGAAGATCCAGCACTTTCGCCAGATTAATGATTCGAAATCATCAAATCAGTAAAAGGATAATATCTATAGATAAAGATAGCATTTCCCAACTCGGAGGCATTTTCACTGGCACGCTAATTGGTTTATCCGGCTAAAATAGAATCCCGCGAATAATTCAATTCTGTCATTCAGGCCACATGCACCAGCTGTATGCATTAATCCCGCCAGGAATTTCATTTTTTCATTCGGCAGCATAAGTGATTAAGTGTCGGTGCGCTATTTTTGGTTGCTATTATTAAATTTATTTGCAGTTGCATGACAGGGTCAAATTTTTTTATATTCGTTTGTCTCGAAATATCGATATTGGTGCACATAGGCTGTTATTTTAAGGCATACAGTTTTAACGTAAGGCTGGCTCGTAAAATTCAATTTTTCCCAACCATTTCTAGTTTTTTTGTTGGCCCCATATTCTCCGTTAATCCTTTAGAGTATGTTAAATTATCACTGGAAATCTGGTTTTTAACCGTCTTCCCTACCCTATTGACTGTTATTTAGCCCGATTTTATCTAATATGTGCACATCTAATAGCTCGTTGGATTTTCCCAGCTATGGGGAGAATTGAAAAGATGAACTCTGCTGATCCCCGCTTCAACATAACAGTAATCGGAGCACCAGGCGTCGGTAAAAGTGCTCTCTCTCTACATTTCTTGTACCAAGAATTTGTGGAGGACTACGAACCAACCAAAGTGGACAGCTACCAAACGTATGTGACCCACCAGGGCAGTGAAGTAAACGTTCAGATCACGGACACAGCAGGACAGGAGGACTACGCGAGCGTGCGGGACACCTTCCTCCGTAACGGCGAGGGGTTCCTCTGCGTGTTCAGTCTGACTGACACGGACAGTTTCAGTCACGTACAGGAACTGTTCAGTCAGGTGAAGATAGCTAAAGGCACTGTACCACCTCTCCTTCCTTTTCTGATGGTGGGTAATAAGAGCGACATGACGGGCTCTCGTCAGATTGAGCGCGGCGCGGCAGAGCAGCTCGCTCAGAACCTGGGAGTACAGTACATGGAGACCTCTGCCAAGACGAATCACGACGTGACAGAAGCGTTCCTGAGACTGACGGGAATGGTGGTGAAGTCACGTGACCCTTTTCAAGAGATAGAGGAGGATCGGTGTAGGAAGAAGAAGTTTAGCGGCCGGCTCAAGAAGTACCTGTGTGGACTCGTGTAGAGGGTTAACACTTTTAGAGCATGTTAACTGCAAAGTTATTTAGGTGTTAAGGTGGTTTGTAGACATTGACCCGATCTACATTGTTTATCTGCGAAGTAGTTGTTAGTTAAGTTTATTAGTTTATTGTACAGATATTGTATTTAGGTCGTTTTAAAGCGTTAGCGTTAGGAATTTTAGGTTACCCTTATTACGTTATTGAAGAGGTATTCAAAGTATTTAAAGTACATTTTATATAGCATTTTTTAAGTATATTCTATTTAGTCAAACCCTATACCCCAGATATATTTCTAACATTTTTTATCAAATTTTAACAATTTTGTAACGATTTCATATTACATTTATTTTTTCGTCCTTTAATAAGTCCCTTAAAACGAATGTTTAACATAGTATGACGTTGATTTATATGCATACTGATCTAACGTATTAGTGCGAAGAGTAAAAAGTTACAGCTTCACACGCTGTTTGAGGGCCATGTCTCTTTTGTACACTTCAACTTCTTATCGTACTAACACTGATATATTCATCTGACGGATTATCTTTATTCTAAGATTCCTCGTAAAATGGCTATTTTCACTTTAGTTGTCGATTCGAGTTTTCTATAAATGACGGCTTTTTTATCGCATTCTTTCAGTTTGACTACAATCTAATAAACGTTTATATTTAGCATACTTAGTTAATTTGTATTACTGATGTAGCCTTTAATTTTTACCTGTTTCTCACCTCAGATATTTTAAAGAGTATTGTAAATATTAATAGAACATTAGGAACTTAGACAGTTTAGTAATTTCTGAAATATTTAGAAATGAGACGCTTTGAAGAGATTTGTGTGACATAATTTTGTTGGTTATCACCGACACCTGGGCCCGTTATTCTGAAAGTATTTCTAGATAACCAATAGTGGTTGTTCGTACAAGCCCTAGTTTTTATAATTCGTTTAAGATATTTAGTTCTTATTTGGACGTTTAATTTATTCGAAGATTTCTTATGCGTTGTGGATTTTCGTAGTAGATACTTGAAGACATTTCCCTTCATTAATACAACAATTAATTCTTAAGGTGTTTGTCATACAATTACGCCACTCGCGAGTTTCTAGTGCTCGAGTGTTTTTGTTAATTTTCATTAATTATCATCAATTATATCTCGATTAGCACGTTTAAAAAGTTCAAAATTCGTAAGCAATGCCCACTCTTTTCACTTTTCTACATATTATGATAAATTTAAAGTTCTCGGAGGATTATGTATTTATAGAAAATATTCGAGATATATATTTGTGTAGCAGACATACATATTTTGTAACTGTAGGCTAGCTTTAGTTTCTGCTTTTATATATCAAGCTTTGATACTGTAGTATGCCAGATCCAATTGATTTAATAATTATTATTTCCTGCTGTGCTTATTACGTGTCGGTTTGTTGAGGTTGTCGGTGGAAGAAGTGTATTTAAGTTGTTTGCCACCTTTATTGCCACCTTTATTGCCACCTTATTCTACTTTCTAACTGATTCATCATGGTCATGTGAGAGTGATTGAGGTTTATGCAACTAGTCCAGATAACAGTTATCATAAGAAATCACACGAATGACCGTCAGTTTACCATTTAAAGTACTGCGATACAGCTGTATCACTGTGTCTAATTAGTAGCTCTAATTACGCGCTGCTTGTCCGCATGCACTCTTACCCTCCTCCCATTGGCTATTTGCCGTCACGTGGTGTGAATACTGTGCTCTGATTGGTTGATTTGTGTCACGTGGTATGTTTGCCGTAATCCTATTGGCAGTGCCGCATGTTATGCCCAATGGCTGGTGTCAACTACAGACAGCTTGCGGTTCACTGTCTCGCATTAATAACCCTAAAATAGTCCTACGCTCGCTATTTTATTAGCGCCTCAGTTGAACACCGCTGTCAAACTTTCCGTCTTCTTCCGGGTAGGCCTAGAGGGGCCAAATAGTGGCTCAATCTCACAAAAATGGACATGTATTTGCATAATCTGTTGTTTAACTGTAGTCTGCACATCCTTATTCGTAACACACGGTAAATACATACACTAAATGCCCGCTCTACTCCGGTACAGTGTGTCTCTCTTTATCTTCCTCTCCAATGAGGGCGCTTTGTGAACTTATACCATCTGTACAACTACGTAATTTGTTTTATTTTATTAATTTCGCTGTTTGATTAATTCACGACATGATATCCTTCATCCTGCGCAGAATGTCATAGTTTAGGTTCCTCGGCACGGGGTGTAAGTTACATACAAGAACGGTGCACGTGCAACAAACCGCGCAGGTGCACGTGTGATGGATCAGTTCGCAGAAGATGAAGTGGAGTACGCCACGATAAACCGTTCCCACAATACCATCTCCCAACCAGTGATCACGGAACTGAAGAACAAGTTCCACTACGAAATCCAGGACTCTAGCAGCGAGGAGGAAACCTCAGAGGAGGAGGCCACAGAAACAGGGTCCAGTGAGAGTGGTAGCACGGTGGGGAGCCCCAGTACTATAGGGGAGGACCAGGATGAGGAGGAGAGTAGTGACGAGAACAATAACAAGGACGATGATGACGATGCAGATACACACAGTATCGGCTCTGCTGCCTCCCTGCTTGATTTCAGTGATGTTAACAGGGAGAGGCGGGTTACCCAGGCTCTCAATGAGGCTCTCAACCCGGACTCCCTGTCCGTGTGTTCCACAGACGTGGCGGACATTGTACAGCGTCAGTTAGCTGAGTTCAGCATGACGTTGAGGAGACAGATTGAGAATGACATGCAAAGTCTCATATCCAAGAAGATGAACTCCAGCGAGTATGGGTCCCAGCCCTGCCTGCCTCCTGCTACTCCCTCGCGTAAGAAGCACACCAGGACTAAGAGTGAGGATACTCTTAATAGCAGCACTAAACGGAAGGTACGGTATAATCCATATATGGGCATCACGTGGCAGTACTAAACGGAAGGTACGGTTTGAGCCCGGCCACGTGTCCTATCATGGGATTGAGCTTTAGAAATTAGATGATAAGCAGGACGATGAGAACTGAGATTATCATGTTGTTGCAACTAATGATAATTGCAGATAATAACAGATAATTTCAGTTCTCTTCGTCTTTTTTAATCATCAACGCCTTACGCCTACTATTAAGTCAGTAGAAAAAGTAGTGAACATTCAACTATTGATTGGGTTAATATCGGGTGTTTTTGGGAGGTTGTCAGTTAGCGGTGGGACTGCTTAGTGGATGTTCTCGAATTTACCGTCGGTGCCGCCAATACATTCAAACACAGAACATTTCAACTCTTTATTCATTTCACACCACAATAAGGTGACTTAATGTTAATGAAATTTTTATGAAATTTGTAAACATCATCAAGTATTAATTTCTATATTTTCAGCGACCAAAGAAAAAACAACACTACGTCTCAGATGATGAACTATTTGAAAGTAATTATTGCTGAATGTGTTATTATTTTTGTCATGTCATTGGTTGTGGAGTAATAATAAGTGATACTTGTGCTACTTACGGTACCATGATATGAGCTGCATCATCCTTTCCATTTGCGTCACCTTAGAAGCTCGTTATATTGGTATACAAGGATTTCATGAATATACATCATAGCGTGCGCTAACAACTCCAATTAATTAAATTTATGAGTTTAAATAATATCTCTTCAGTTCCCGCTCCCGAAGTGGACCCTAATGCTCCCAAACCAGAAGGTCCTTGTTCAGAAGTATTGAGTGGTCCTGACTTCGAGGTAAGGAACTTGCCAAATAACTTGATAATATGCTTGCTTAATTAACAATTCCGCCCGTGCCGTTTAATATTAACACTACACAGTCATGTTTGTGATGGAAAATAATGAGTATACTATCATTTGTTACTATTAATTCGATCGCCATTAATTTTCCAAAATCTCAAGTATCCGTTATCCGAATGATATATAGATACAAATCCGGATCTATATCCGTGTATTATATGTTTATTATATGTTTATATTATATAATCTGTTCAATGAAATGAGTTAAATTACCCCGTGTCCAGGAGGATGACTCACCGAGTTACTGGGATGACGTATGTCACATGACTTAGTGTCACTTTGTCTCTTAATTTGTCTTTTAAAACACCTTGTCTTCAAATACCTTGTCATCTTGAATGATTATTAACCTGGATTTCTGCGCTAAAACATATGGAATGCAACTTCTTAATTTCAGTGTCCTTATCACTAATGATTCCAATTATCACTACTCACTGTAAAGCTGTGTTTTAATACACAAACTTGCTGTGTTTTAATACACATACTTGCATGCTTTCTTGAGTTTAATCTCAATTATCTAATTAACTAATTACCTTACCTAATCTTAGTCTTGTCTGAAGAAGTTAACATTTTGCTAGCCTGCAGTTTCAGCAAAAATCTTTCCTCTGAAAAGCTAAAACGATTATTATTGATTTATTAAATCATTTCTTGAATCACCTCGATCGACAGATAAACATTAAACATTCATAATAAAGTTATTTGCATATTAATTAGGTTATAGGTATTTAATTAACCCATTTCTTCAGGAAGTAGAAGGACAAGCACGAAGTATAGAGGAAGCTTTACATAAACACGGCACCCAAACAGGGAAAGCTATTGCGTTCACCATCCTCGATAACAACGGAAAAGTTTCATCTCATGTATCATATGGTACGTTTGGAGATTTTAATATTCCCCACATAATTTTCTTATGTTAATTTTGTTTTATAAACATATTAAACCCAACTCTTGCCGAATCACCTATAACAACATCTTTCTTAAAACCATAATCTTTCAGCAAAGCTGCTAAGCAGAACACAGAAGATAGCTTACGGTATAATGTCCAAGTACATGATGAAAGAGAAAGGAGATGTTATCCTGAAAAAAGGAGACCGAGTAGCCCTGATCTACCCTTCGCAAGACCCTGGCGCCTTCGCTGCCGCTTTCTTTGCCTGCCTCTTTGCTAACCTTGTCCCAGTCCCTGTTGAGGCACCTATTTCCAACATGGTTAGTGTTTTATAACCAAGGAGTTTATTTTTTGTTTTTTAAATTTTATCAAATATTAATCAGTACAGTATAGAGATATTGCCCCAAATGTAAAAACTCTCATAAAATTCCTCTGTTTCCTCTGAAACAACCAGATAATAGAATATATTTCCCACCCCCTGATACCCATTATTTTCAGGAACCAGGAGCACAACAGCTAGGGTTCCTACTGGGTTCCTGTGGGGTCCAACTAGCCCTGACAAGCGAGACAGGGTACAAAGCCCTTCCCAAGGACCCCTCAGATCACAAGGTGGTCCAGCTGAAAGGGTGGCCCAAACTGGTGTGGTATCAGACTGATAGCTGTCCTAAACCTCCTAAAGAGTGGATACCACCCTCCCGACAGAGCCCTCACAGCACTGCTTATATCGAGGTTATTTTAATTTATATTATGAGACAAACGATAAGTTTGTATCCGGTAACAGGTGTTTCTTCCTGAAATAATTTTCCTACTTTAAAGGTTTCAACTTCCCGTTGTTAATAGAGTCCTCCTCAGTATACGACAGCTCGAAATGGTGAGGTAATGGGTGTAACCCTATCCCGAGCTGCTCTTGTCACCAACACAAAGGCAGTGTCACAAGCGTGCGGATACGACAGAGGAAAAATAATCGTCAGTCTTGTTGACCCTAAACGAGAGGTGAGACTTTACACTCGATATTCAAAAAGGAAAGGGAATATTAATTTATTAAATCAGAAAGTATTGGCTTCCATCTCCGATCTGTTTTCCTCCACAATGATCAAAACACGGTGACCAACAGCAATTTTTGAGCGTCCTCACTTCTGTAAACGTATCAACATTTTAAATAATTAGTAAACGTTTTTAAACAGTAATTTTAGTTAAATTAATTATAATCAGACATTTACCTGAGTATTTAGCTAACTCCTCGCTGCTACAGGTGGGATTAGCAATGTCCGTTCTTGGACCTATCTATTCTGGAGCTAACACGATATTCATCCCTCCTCTCCTGTCCCGCAATCACCCCGCTGCTTGGTTACAAGTTATCACTAAACACAAAGGTAGAGTGTATGGGAAATATACTGGGAATTATGGGTAATATACTGGGGAATATGGAAATTGTACTTGGAAATAAGGGAATTGTACTGGGAAATACGGGAATTGTACAAAATGAAAAATATGCAGGGAAATGTACATAACAAATAATAAAATGATAAGAAATGTATTTTCGATGTGGAGACTAAGAAATAATTGCGCTTCACAGACTTCACTATAGTCACTCTGGAGTTATTTTTTCGCTAAACTCAACCACTCTAAAATTGGCTTGTATAAATATTTTGTGTCTACAGTGTCACCAGTCACTGTCTACTCTCATTATTTCCTCTCTGAAGAAACCATAAAGCTCGCCGTTACTGGCTAATTTTAGCAAGAAATTTGCTCCACCGCCACTAATTAGATTTGTCAAGTTTATCAACTTTGCCTGCCAAGCAAACTGCGCGCATCTGAAGTGTCGAAAAACGGGCAACCTCCCGCTCCTGGCTTTCTCCAGCAACATTAACTACAAATTTGTAGTGTACGTCAATCGTGCATGTAATCGAGTTTTGTACTCGGATGAAATATCAGTATGTACTGTGTAGTTACTAGGAAATTGCATACAACTGAATAGAGTAGTGTGTGGTTGTGCAAAGTAACTGGTCAGTGTATTAAATGTAAGCATGTCAATGTGAGGCTAATGTTACGATAAACTGGTTTATTTCTGGATTAACTCGGTGCATTGTATAATTTGATAAAATAACGTAATAAATTAAATGATATGAAACTCCCAACTCTCCGGTTAATTATTATTGGTTAACTCAACAAATAGCGACAATTAACATTTGTCAATACTCAAACACAAGGAAATATTTTCTACCTTTCCTCCCTATATATCCAACTTTTGCGCGCACTGTGCTGGGTTGCTTTGTGTACTCTATGCATCCAACATTGATCGCTCGTCCCTGCGATAGGCAGATCTGTTACTACATGTCATAAGGTACCCACCAAAACCTCCAGATGCACCCCAGGTGGGGGTACGCACTGTTGAGGTGAACTCAAAACTACACAGGCCCAGTCCCTCCAGTTGCTGCAACCCATGGGCACTACCAAGTTGTAGTCTGCCATTCTTTTTATACAAAATATTACCAAGTTCCTGTCTTATGCTATGTTAATAACAGTGACGACATCAGAAAATTTAATTGATTTAATTAGCGGTTTAATTGATTATAATGATGTCCTTATTTCAGCTCAATTCGCGGTTACATCATCAAGAGCGATGTTGAACGCTCTGAAAGTTACACAAATGCCAAAAGATATCAACTTGGCTTGTCTTGAAATGATATTAGTATCGGATGGATACCAACCATGTGAGTTTTTGTGAATTTTTAGATTTTAAGTGAATTCATTATTGCTAAATCTATTTATTTATTTTTCTAAGGAGAGAATGGGTTCGAGTATATTAAGTTTCTAAGTTACATGTGCAGTAAGATTGATGTGTTCAATTTAAAGTTTTCAGTATATTCTAGCCGTACGTCAGAACTTAGTTATTTAATTAATTGCAACGTTAACATCAGCAATACATAACAAAATATTGCAATAGTTAGAGCATGACAACTTATCGCACTGCCCAAGAATTTGTGAATATTTGTTAATATTCACATACGATGAATACTAGTAATATTACATTACACGTTCTGATCCAGAACTTTGCACCTAACATAATACAATTTACAAAGGAACCTGGTCAAAAATGTGATCAGAAACCCAAAAACTACACAACACTGACCTTCAAGTGATCCCATGACACTGAATTTTCATCTATGTTATCTAAAAATTCGGATAATTTATCGCAACACCATATTAACATCTACGATGCTAACCCAGCCAAATTCAGGGACGGTTTACACGTGTGACAGTTTCCAGTCGAGTCTCCAAACTAAAGGCCTAGACCCAGCCGCCATGTGTCCCTGTGCTTACAGTCCTAACTCTCTTACATTCGCTCTGAGGAGGTAATGTGTGTTGTGGAGTTTTTACAGCTGTTTTATTTGAATATAATTATTACAAATTACACGAATAAAGGGGTTTGAAGCTAAACATTCGGGGGCAGAAGCCTACATAGTGTATAGCTGGGTTGCCATGTCCCATAAAGGTTCTCTAATCTCTATTCAACTGTTGTGTTCCTGCTTAAAAAAAGGAGGAATTATCATCGTTCGCTACACAGAACAGAGAGAAGCGAGTACGGAAGTGTACCCCTGAGTCCGGGTAGTGTGTACGAGACCAACATGTCACCTGGGAGTTACAGCAGGGGCAGACAGGTCAAGTACAGTACCAAGACTAAGAAACGACGGAGGAAGTCCGAGGTTGAGGAGTTGAGATTTGAGACCATGAAGGCGTCCAGGTCACTGAGGTACTGCTGCTACTAGGGCGAGGATATTGTCTGAAGGGTCTTTTTGTGTGTCCTGGTGGCACAATCAGCACTGCTGGTGACGTCATTAACGTGACGTCATCATGCTTCACTCATAACGTCATGAAGCATTAATACCTGCAATATTTAGATCGATAGTTCACGAGACTCCGTCTCCGATTTACTCGCCAATCATTGATCCGTCGGCGAGTCTGAGAAAGAAGAAGAAAAACGGGAAAATTGTTGAGGGCTGCTCAACCATTTCCCGCCGACAAAGCAGGTAGCCTGATTGTGTCACCAGTGAAGCATGGGGTTAGTTTGACAGGTGCCAGGAACCATTCTTCGTATGTTCTGAAAAGTCCACAGAACACAAGTGTAGCACCGCCTCCCCTTTCCAGTCAGGGTATCCTGGGTTTGGATCTTTCGTACAATGGTGTTTAAAGTGTATCGGGTTATACTTTTACTGTTAATAAAAGTTATATAATTTATTAAAGTATCGTGTAACGTAAAGTAAATCTTTATAAAAGTATCGTGTAAAGTTTTAAACTTTTAGTACTGATAAAACTTTAAAATGTTTATTAAAGTAGCGTGTAACGTTTGGTGTCGTGTACTGTTCTCTTTAAGAGCACTATATTTTGGGTACATACAGATTTTGAATTACAAAGGAAGCCATGAAAAAATGGTGCACCTGATAGGCTTTCACACTGGCCAAACCCATTATAAGATTGAATGGTAATGTACGAGAGTTTTACATCGAGCAAAACTAGCCTGGCTACTAGCCAGTCTGTGCCGCAATTCAACTAACATACTTAAAAAAAGAAACAACCCACAAATTATAATTAACAATTTAATTAGCTGTAAGTTAGTGTCCACCTCTATAAACAACTGTGTTCCCAGGCCGAGGAGCGATATAGGACACCGGGGAGTACTATCCCTATCAGCTCTAAGTTACAACGTTGTTAAGTACGACGAGGACGCCAATCTCACCAGTCTGAGTTTACAGGACTGTGGGAATGTTCTCCCTGGAGGTACGTTATTTAAGAGATGCGAGATTTGCAAGAAATGCTGGGTAGGGTCGGGATGAATAAGGCAAATCACCCGACTTTGCTATTTGTCTGTTTGAAATTACGCCTTTGGTGAGGTTTAAATTCTTTTAGCTTTCACAGTGTGATTTTTGAAAAAAATAATATCATAAAATTAGTAACCTTCTAGTGAACCTGGTCATCCTGAAACTGGAAGGATCTATGATGTGTAAAACAGACGAGATTGGTGAGATCTGTATCAGTAGCATCAGCTGTGGATCTGGCTACTTTGGGCTTTCTGGCAAATCTGAACAGTACTTTAAGGTTTGTTGAGCGAGTGTTCGATAGCGTTTGGTTTATTAGGCGTAGCTGTAAAAATACCACATGTTATATGTATTTAAATTACACTTTTTACTTCTTTAGTCCCGAACAAAGTATTATCTTGATAACATTGCTCCTTGCAGGTCATCCCACTCGACAAAGAAGGCAGGCCGGTTGGTAACCATGCCTACGCTAAAACAGGTCTCCTCGGTTTCGTGAACGCAGCCGGATCAGTCTTTGTGTCCGGGACAGTAGCGGGAATGATCAAACTGGGTGGGAGGGTCCACAACAGTGAGGACCTCCGAGCTACCGTTTTGGCGGTCGAACCTCCCAGCTTTGTTCACAGACTCAGAGTTGCCATATTTTCTGTGAGTTGTCGAGAGAAAAAATTGGAACAATTATAATTAAAAGTTTGAGATATTAACTTGATTTTAGTGACTAAATGAACATCCTCAGCTCCATGTTTATCTCCTTTATCATCTCCAGGTTCCCTTATTAAGAGAGGAGAGGATAGTGGTGGTGGCAGAACAAAGTAACAACTTTAGCGACGAACAGTCCTTCCAGTGGATGTCCCACGTTCAGCAAGCTATTGAGAGTATCCATCAAGTTGTTGTGTACGGCATCCTCTTGGTGGCTCCCTCCGGACTTCCGAAGGTTTGTTGATACTTGTCAAATTGTTTGGAATGGGGTGATTATTCTTGAATTTTTGGAGTTAAATAGAGAACTCAGATTTAGGTTATTTCTAAACACCCCTATTACAGTGCAGTGACGGAAGTCTGAACATAAAAGAAACGAAAGACAAATTTATGAAAGGACAACTCAACCCATCAAACATACTTATGTTCCCTTATCGATGTATAACCAACTTACCAAAACCCAAAAACTTGAACGGTAAGTTTATTTCTGTTCCCGATTGTTTACCGCTGTCATTTTAGCGTTGGCACTACAGGAAATGTCCTGATATTTTGCCGGAAAGTATAATGTTAGTTCTGATGATGATACATTTTCTCTTCAGAGCTGCCAGTTAACATGCACATGCACATGGCACTCAAGAGTGGAGGCAGGAGCGTGGAGGCGTCGGGGACACCCCTAGACATTAGTTTCGACGACCAGGACGCTGCCAAGAAGTTTGAGTTCCTGTCGGAGACGCTGAGGTTCCGCGCTCAGAAGACCCCTGAACACGTTCTCTTTTCTCTGCTAGACAGCAAGGTACGCGAGATATTTTAGTCATTACTTCATGGATAAGTATGGTGATAATATTGTTTTGATAGCTGGTGTTAGAAATATAAAAAGAAAGGAAATCTATCGACACAAACCACTTGTCAAGAAAACAGGAAAATTGTGTGATCGTCTGTTTGGAAATTGGGCTGCTAGTTTGGTCCATCTGTCCGAATCCACTTTGAAGTGAAATGGAGAGTTACACGTGTAGCTATATCTAACAGAACCCTTTCAGGCTCACGTAGGACACAAGTACACGTGCTCACAGCTGCACCGCAAAGCGGAACGGATAGCAGGGTTCACTCTGGAGAAAGCTAAACTTAACTCTGGAGATAACGTGGCACTTCTCTTTCCTGCAGGACTGGTTAGACTCATCTTCTCTTTTGTATTACCTTCCTTCTCTCTCAGAAATTCTGGCCAAGATTTAGATGAATTTGGGAATACAGAAGAAATGGTCCAGTAACCTTAACATTTGTAACTTTCTCAGGAGCTGATCTCCGCGTTTTACGGTTGCGTGTACGCGGGGCTAGTACCAGTGTGCATCAGACCACCCTCCGCTGACAATCTGTTGGCCGCACTGCCAACCCTGAAGATGATGATGGAGTGTTGTAATATCATGGCTATTTTGACCACGCATGGTGTTATGAAGTTGATGACCAGCAAGGTAAGACAGAATAATAACACATCTTCATTAATTACATAAGGGTGAACGGAAAAAATCAAATTTTTTATTTTGTAGAACTAACTATTTACCGGACATATAATTCTTTTTATGATTTAAAAAACTTGCTCCAAAACACGACAAATTTCAGGCAGGGTCACAAGTAGTGGACCCCAAGAAGTGGCCCATGTTTATCGAGACAGACGACGCAGTGAACAAGAAGAAAGTGACCATTTACAAACCTCCCACTCCAGAGATGATTGCTTACCTGGACTTTTCTGTTAACTCTAACGGTCTCCTCACTGGAGTCAAGGTTTGTTTGCCAGCTTCGCTCGTTAAATCTTACTTATTAAATCCTGCTATTTATCGAATCTTCTGACAAATTAAAAACATTTACAAAATCTCACTGAAATTCTATGATACACATCATTTCCCCCGTCCACCTAACCCCAATCTCCCAATCTCCCCAACTAACCCCCATTTCCCCAGATGTCCCACGCTGCCTGTAACGGATACTGTCGCGCACTAAAGAGCGCGTGTGAGCTCTACCCTTCACGGCATCTAGCCCTTTCTCTGGACCCCTTCAGTGGTATGGGCTTCGTCTTATGGTGCCTTGCTGGGTATGTTACTTATGTATTTATTGGATATGTTTCTAGACTTATTGTATCATGGATAGAGTATTAATAATTTACATTCTCTTTTCTGTTCTGCTGTGAGTATCAACCAGTTGTAAAATGATAGATTAAACATGGTCATCAATACCAAAAGCTATTGTTATAACAAAAAGATTATAGCTATAGGAAATTGAATAAACATTTAGTGGGAATAACAATAATAAAACGGGAATAATTAGCAAACTTTTTCTAAAATGTACTTCCATTTATTAGCACTGATAGTTGTATACTTTCTGTACAGTGGTTAAGTTCGATGATTATCTGGTGCTAGGGATAAGGAAGAGAAGAAGTGAAAATTGAGTGTTTAGTAGTTTTTGTGTAATGACCAGATGCTGGCGTTGCTCTACTACTCCTTTTTTCCCTTTTTTTAGAGAAGCTGGGCCTGGATGGCCCACGAGAGGATAGCATGAGGATGATCTGTCTGCATCTCACTGCTACTCCTTGTAAAACAGTCTGATATACACATTACTGATACCTCCACCAACACTACCATCCGTACCAACACTACCATCCGTACCAACACTACCATCAGTACCAACACTACCATCAGTACCAGCACTACCATCCGTACCAACACTACCATCCGTACCAACACTACCATCCGTACCAACACTATTATCCGTACCAACACTACCATCATGTCAGTAACGGTACACCGTCAGTACCGGTACACCGTCAGTACTAACACTACCATCAGTAACGGTACACCGTCAGTACCGGTACACCATCAGTACCAACACTACCATCCGTACCAACACTACCATCAGTACTGGTACACCGTCAGTAGCTACGAGTCTAACTCTCTCGGGGATCTGCTTCATTAGCTGATCTATTACTATACACAGAGTTCACACCAGTAGACTCATTACTAACAGTGTCCAGTTCCTTACCCAGGCTGTTTTCTCTGATGATAACACCATCAGGTGTAACAATACTGGGCAGGTCACATGACGGGATCACATGACTTTGCTCTGTTATCTTCCTCATCTTCATATCAGAGTAGGGGGTGTCGGTATAGTCCTTACTCAGTATCATAGAACACTTGTCAACACGAAAGTCGGAGCACCTCCTCACTTCCCTCACCTCCCTCTCACTCCCAACTCTATCAAACACCCCCCTCAACTTACCAACAATCCACCTCTGACAGTTAGGGAATCTCAGGAAGTAAATGATAGGGTTAACAGCAGCGTTCAGGCCCACAAACAAGACATCCGTCAGGTTCCAACAGTACATGTAGAGGAAGGTGTTTGTAGCGTATACAGGACCAGGCCACCCTCCGTAGTGGTTAACCGTTACAATCCACACCACCAGATTAGCTATCAGTGGAATGTTGAACAACAAGTAGGTTAGTGTCAGCATGATGACGGTGACGGTCGCGCGGCGCTTCATTACAGAGCCCGCCACGTCGCTGTGCGCGGAGAGGTGGTTGGAGTGACGCACGTGGTACACGGACACGATACAGCTAATAACTATAGGAATGAGAGGGAGCCCCAGGGTCGCCACGTGGAGGGAATCATTCAGTACTGATACTAGTCTGGGGTTGTCCTCCTCGTAGCAGTACACATCGATCCTGTCGTATGTTATGGTCTCCTCGCGCTCCAGGATGATATTCTCCAGGAGCAGGTAGGTCAGGTAGCCCACAATGGAGCCCAGGACGGTCTTCTTACGTACGTGGTGTAGTGGGATGACCAGAACGGTGGTACGGGAGATACTCAGGACCAGTACCAGGAATACTGAGAGTCGCTGTAGAGACTTGAATATGATCCTCCAGCCTATACAGAACCTGGAAGGGTGGTTTGTGAGGGATCTAACAGATTACTAATGCTATAAAACCATCGAGGGTATAATAGAGAGCTGAACAGGATAACGGCTGAAAAGATTGGGATACTCTTAATAAACTCACCAGGAATAGCCGAACAGCAGTGGACTTCTCTCGCTGAACAAATTAAAAGCAATGATAGAAGCAGTACCACAAAGCAGGACATCCACCCCGGTAATGACCAGGTACAAGCAGACACAGCAGGTAGAGGGTTCCCACAACGAAGTCTACTGAGATCACCTCCGTGAAGTTTGGAGTAGAGGTGGTGTTTTTAAGGTCCAGGGTCCAGGTCGGGATGGCTGGTAACCCAGTCATGAGATGCACATTTAGCTGGGATATATTGAGGATCAGTGAGGTTTGATCTTTTAAAAGTCTCACTTACAAATTACACTTGTAATTGCACTTGTAATTGTAACCATTGGGTTTGTATCAAGAAATAGCGACCATTATGTTTGTATTTTAAAGCTCCATGACGCATTTAAAGCAAGATATACTTATAGTTTTAAATCGTGGTAAAATAAAGTCAGGTTTTGGAATTTTTATCAATAACAATTGGGGACAACAAAACTTGATCATCCTATTCCATACATATAATAAATATATATGCATTAACATTCGAAAGTTTTAATATCTCACTAGTTCGTTGGAACACTGATGTCCTAACATTGAATTCAAACCCCACAAATACCACAACCTAGATTGAAACCTACGAAAGGTATCATCAGCGCCAGATATTATCATGATTATATGTATCTCATTTTATGTACTCTGATCCAGGACCTGCAACTATGTGTCTGGCTCGATATGATTACTTTGTACTGTAGCGGCTACCTTTGCACTGAACAATCAAATTAGCCTGAAAACAGCACGTATGAATGGTATGAATGGCCTTGTTATGATGATAATGGTGGGTGGACAGACCCTACCGCGACCTGGTCCTACAATTGATGTTGGTAGGTTTCAGGTTTACCATCTCCTGTTTCTAATTGCTCTATGGTCAAGTAGATGATGACTGCTGTATATTTGAGGGGGTATCTTGAGATATTATATCAGCTATTTGTAATCCATGTTAAATAATCAGTTCCTCGGATAGATGCAAAATTTAATGTTAACCGAAAGATCGGTTTTGAAAATGTTTTATAGCAAAACTTGAATAGATTATCACAACGAAAAGTGAAAATTAACTCTATGAGCAATTCGGAGGTATTCGTTTTTACCCAGAAAAAAAAACACTTATCAAGTTAAATATCAAATACATGGTGAGTCATAATTCGTTGAATGAAGTTCTCATGGATTATGATATCCAGCCAGCTACGAATTGAACAGTGTTCAAAGTGTTTACTGCACGAGCCACGAGGGTTGATCAGTTGTAATAATTTCAATTTGATATTTTTGGCATTAATTACCAACCTCTTACAATTAGCTGCTACAATTTGCCAATCATGGAGGCAACCGTATCTGCCCTAATCGTCGTCATGATATACTATTTTACTATGACGTGATTCTGCAGTTATGTGGTTAGATGACCGGCCAAATGGCTCCTCAGCTCAGAGAAGTGTACACTGAACAAGCTAGATGGCTTTGCAATCTTATTTACAACATCTTATGGGATTTACAAGACTTTGCAAGATCTGGTTAGCAACCAAAACGAAATATAGCTCTCTAGAGATATCACTGATAACGCAAGCGTCTTCTCGTGAAAACACGCCTCGAACTCAAAAGTTGCGTAGAAGCTAAAAAACATGCGTCCATCAAAGCACGGAGTGTCTTATAACTGGTTAGTAACCGGTTGTTACCGGTACGCTGGTTTCACTGGTGGTTGCCGGTGCTTACCGATCAGATAGGGGGAGACAAAATAATGAAATTAAAACCATGATCTCACTGAGCTAATCATGCAATATCAAACCTCTTGGATAGTTTAGTGGTCTACTTAGTGGTCCACCTACCTTCACCAGGTCAACTACCAGGCAACATCAGAGGTCGGTGCATCACTACTATCACAGCTAATAGCCGGGGTTAGTACGTTACTGTGAATTATCATTAACCGTAATCTGGTGCAATATACCATTGTGATCAGAGATTAGCAGTGGAAGTAATGAAACTAATCAAATTTGTTCATCAGTCACTACACGTACAAAAACAGAGGTTAGAACAGTGGGTACTGGGGTTGCTTTCATTTTATGGTTAAGACCCAAAGTAAAGCGACTGAGTGATTCAATCCTCATCAGGAACTTTTCCATCTGGCATATTGGTTTTTCCTCAAGCATGGGGCTTGATTGGATTACTTAAACAGCTTATGCCCATTGCTCAATCAGCACATGACACTCTCAATGAATTGATCATTACGCGACTCATGTGAGGTATTCGAGCAGTATCAAGGTCAGTCTAACATTATCTTCACTTGGAACCAAGCTCAAGCCGATAACATGAAAATTAGCCAGAAACATCATGTGACTGCCACGCCCTCATCGAATGAATGAATTTCACAGTCTCTGGAATCTGTGCAAATATGTTCAGACCTCTAATTCATTCAAGGGGGTTGCACACCACAGCTTATGTAAATTACATATAAATACTGACCACTTGGTCGCCATTTTTTGGACCATCCTGTGCTACTAAGTTGTGACATTACCTATTTTTGATAGCAAATAATAATTTTATGAACATTTTGGTGTGATAAGATACTCAAAAAACATAAACATTATCCTCAAAGGTGACTTTTCACACAGTAGTGACGCGGTAGTGTGTGATCATCATACATGAAGTATCTGTCCAGGTAAAAAGGTGTCAAGTTTTCTATTTTAGACTTTCTAACCGCACAGAGCACAAAAAATAGGGTGGGTATTATCAATTTTAACAGCTCAACCGTCAGTTTATATAACGAGTAGCTCGCTAGCAGTTGGTCCAGTCATATGACATTTCTTGATCGTGATCACGTGACTAGCAATACCACGTGGTGTGATCACGTGACTAGCAATACCACGTGGTGTGATCACGTGACTAGCAATACCACGTGGTGTGATCACGCGACTAGCAATACCACGTGGTGTAACGGTTTGTGACAACTGACACTGTTAATGATGGTTGCAGTACTGTTATAATGATAATAATGCTAAATAAAAAGCTGGATAAAAAGCTTGGATATAATAAATATTATAAAATATTGATCCATCTTGTACGATTATGACAGAGAGGAGTTGTTCTTCGGGTAAGGAATTGATAATATTACAAGGTGTCCCGAAAAAAAGGTGACCAAGTGGTTCTTCTAAAAAGTCATATCGCTATATCAATTATTGTTAAAAAGAATGTACCAGCTAGTAGGTAAATCAGTTTAATACGATAAAAATGATTGTTTGGGGACCAGCTTTTGGTACACTGGTTAATGTTTACTATGAGTATTGCTGAAAGCACAGTGTAAGGCCTACACGGACCGCCTCTAACTAGCCAATCCCTGTTTACATGCCGTGTAGCAGGGGACTAGAAAGAGCTAAACTAGTAAGCGGGGCATAGCCAATACACTGTACTTCCATCATTGAGTATATTACCAACCAAAAGGAAAACTTTCCTTGTGTTTGGAATCTACCAAGACGAAAGTTGTACAATATATATATAATATATATATATTATATATATTATATAATATATTATATAATATAATATTGAAATATTACATTAGAATTAGATAAATATAGATATCTGTAATAGAACATACCACTATATCCAAAAATTGAAACGCTGTACCGTAGCACACAACACAAAAAGTAAAACTACTGGCAAAGCGTCCTCAGAAAAAGAAAACCCTAGATATACCTAGCCTTGGTGAGACCTGCTTCGCGATTGCTATTCAGCGATGTGTGCTCCACAAGTCATCACATACCTGAGTTAAAATCACGGTTGCAGTTTTATAACTCACAATTAAACGTTCCTCGTTATCGGCCGAAATCAACAAATACACGCATGACGCATCAGCTATAAATAAGAGCCATACACACATTTAATTCAAAGTAATTATATAGATATCAAAAACACTGGATGTTACACCTTAACCTTATCTACACTGAAAATCTTGCCGTCTCTAATATTATGATACTTTGTTGGCTGAGCAGTGATCATTTCCTTTACTTTGACAACAAGTTTCTGATGAGCTGCTCTCTCCTCCTTGCTTCTGTCAGGTGTGATGTACCATGGTCCATGTGTGGTACCCTGTACATTTAGATTTCTTCAGATTTCTTGCTCGAGCAAGAACCATTTTTACTGATTCCGCACAAGGCCGATGTCACTTTTAACGGTCTCGGTTTACCACTGCCTGAAGTTGTTTTAGTCCCGATAGAATTTGCTGCCACAACTTTAGGATCACACCCTGATGATTCCCAAATCAATTCGATCACTTCTTCTGCCACTAAGTGTGGATCAGGGGAGTAATTCTCCGGTACACCGTAGATAATGAAATTTTTACTACGGATGTCATCTTCAACTACGGTTTTTACAGCTGTTTATATACTGTTGATCGACGGAGTACTTGTAGATGTCTCGCAGTTCTTCTTCACGATGTCGCTCCACGCTGTTTTCATCTCGGTATGAACAGTTGTTTTAAAAGAGTCGAGTGTTGCTGTTTAATCTGGTCTTTCTGATAGTTAAGCTGATCTGATTTAAGTTTGTCTATCGTACTGGCCGCACATTTACATAGTTCAAGATTACTAGTCATCAGCTTAGAAAGATTCTCAACTGCAGACTGCAGTAGCCAAGGGATCTTTATTTACGGCCATTAATCTCGAATGGTTCAGTTCTGTAACGATTTGTGCTTTTGACATCTTCAAAATCTCATTCATTGCTGACGATAACTCCTTTTCAAATCTGTTCAGATGTTCGACGAAAAATTCATTTTACAAAAGGTAAGGCGTACAGCACGACGTGTCGGTGTAACAGCAGATTGAGATAACACTACCGATAAGAGAGCAATTAAAGTGTTGCAAAAGCTAGAATAAAGATTGTTACTGTTAAAAGATTGTAACTGAATACAAGATTGTAACTGATAAAAGATTGTAAAAAGTCATATCGCTATATCGATTATTGTTAAAAGAAGGTACCAGCTAGTAGGTAAATCAGTTTAATACGATAAAAATGAAACATCGTGATCCGCCGCAGAGACCAATACAAGGAGTGAACATAAACCTTGTAACCATCGGAAGTGAAGAGTGAACACGAGCATAACTACCATGGTAGTGGGGAGAGAGCACGAGCACTCTAACCAGTATTAATCAGAGAGAGAGAGAGAGAGAGAGAGAGTTGTTACTTGGTAGATTAATGGAGTTCCTACGTTCTGTCTGGAACTAGGGCGACAGTGTCATTAAGCTGCCGTGAACTTTACCAGGAACACACGCCCAAATCAGGGATAATACAGTACAAGTATGGGGGAGCTGGTGTAGTAATCTCTTCTTGGGTGGAATTGGTTACTACTTAACCTGGTTACTATTTGGTTACTATTTGGTTACTATTTGGTTACTATTTGGTTACTATTTGGTTACTATTTGGTTACTATTTGGTTACTATTTGGTTACTATTTGGTTACTATTTGGTTACTATTTGGTTACTATTTGGTTACTATTTGGTTACTACTTTGTTACTTATTGGTTACTAGGAGAGTATAACAGACCCAACAGAAGCCTAAAATCTACGTTGCGAAATCACAAGATCTTAAAACTACAGTCTAACGGTAGACGCACGTGGAGGTAGGAATAGTTGCCGCAAATTTGCGTTTAACACGTGACACGTGAAAAGTATGAACCAATCATCTTGCGGGCTCTACCAACAATGTCCAAGTAGTCTCGTCCTGCGTCATGACCTCGCCATTGCATTACCCACGTCTATAGCTGGATAGTAGTAGTTAGAAAAAATATTATGCGTTAAGATCTACTGAAAGAACAGTGCTTTCCAACTGCAGCCTTAACGTGTCTATCTGACGTAACATAAAGCAGAGAATATTCGTAATAATATTCCGAACTAACGGAATCCAAACTTGACAAACAAATTCATTACTACCACAATTTCTTCAGTTGTACCAGTATCTTCAGGCATTCTTGAATATGAACACATGTTATAGCACAAGTAGGATTAGCTGCTTGCCAAGCGAAACTGTCTCTATTGGTCTACAACTAGATATCTGACAATAATCACTATATAGTGTGTCAGTTACACGATATAGCGCGTGAGTTACACGATATAGTGCGTGAGTTACACTCTCCAGCGACACGTCATTGTAAAGTGGTGTCACTAAAAGTACCGATTTGAGCACCATTTAATGACACCCTCTTCTTCAGGGTGTACGCAGGACACCACTCTATCTTGGTTCCTCCCTCCGAGTTGGAGACAAGTCCCTCACTTTGGTTACAAGCTGTGTCCCAGTACAAAGTCCGGGACAGTTTCATGTCTTATACTGTGTTGGAGCAGTGCACCAAGGAACTAGCCAGCAACATGGACGGCCTCAAGGTTTGTGCTTTATTCAATTTAAAGGGAGATTGTGTCACCCACTTAGTTGTCGTCATGACTGTCAATGACTGATGGTAGTGAAAACTGAAAACCCTATATTAAATACGAGCCACTATTTCATTTTTTCACTAATTCACTATTTAACTATTTCGCTATTTCACTATTTCACTATTTCAGTTAAAGGGTCTGGACCTTGGTTCTATCAGGACGTGTCTTATCGTAGCAGAGGAGCGACCCAAGAGCTCCCTTATCAATAACTTCTCAACTCTGGCCTCGGAACTGGGACTACCATCAGAGTGTATATCAACCACATTCGGGTGCAGAGCTAACATCGGCATGTGCTGCAGGGTAAGTGAAGTTGCTGGCTTCTAAACGGCTAATAGCCGGCTAATAGTCGGCTAAATGCTTATCCTTATTAATGATATGTGTTGCAGGGTAAGTGAGATTGTTAACGTTATTAATGGTTTGAAGTTAGGAAACATTAGATCGAACCCGAGTTACGAAACATTTAAACTCGGATAATGATGAGCTTTAATGAGCTTTTATTTAGCTTCTCTCGAACTTATTGCTTGAATGAAACAGGGACATACTAGTGATGTTAACGAAGTTAATATCTACTAATGAGAGTAGCTAACGTGATCATATCATGATTAACATTCTACTATAATTAATTAAACCTTGGCACGCTTCTTCTAGAAAAACCTACGAAGAATATTCTATAGCAGTAATTCACGCTTTTCAATTGGTCACTTAACCCAACAATTACAAAGAAATTGAGGAGAATAAACAAAAACAAAATTCATCTTATTATGCAGAATAAGTTGTGAAGTGATGATGTTACCAGCTTGAGATAAGTATTTGCTCTCACGCGTTGCTGATATCGTGGTTACTGGTCATAAGATGGTAATGTTTCCAGTTGAATTATCTTACGTGTAAGAATACGACGACCATATTTCAGCAAACTGCACATATAACGCTCTATATTCTATAACATAATAGAATAAAGTCACAAAGCAAGTACTGATTTACTATACAAATATCGTTAAAACTTGAATGATTCATCAGCTGCACGCAGTTCAATCATAATCTTGATGCAGCTCTATCTTCAAAACATCCTGCAATCAAATGTTTGGTGCTGATGGTACTCTAGTTCAACACGCACTGTAGGTCGACAGGGGTGATTTCTGGTAAACTTTAGTTATCGAACCAGAGTACATGTCGAACTAAAGTACGTTAATTATAAGCCTATAGGTAATACGAGAACAACAACAACAATAATAAGAGAGCTGTAAGAGTAATGAAGATTTTGAATCCTGTGCAATTGTGCACGTCAAACCACTTAGCACTTCCGGTATCCACCGAACCGTATAATTATGGTTTTGATGATTCTTAATTATGGAATTTAAATACTGTTCTTAAACAGAACTCTAGAACTTGCGGTAATGCTTATCGATTAATTACAGACGGCATTACTTGATTAGACAGTGACCTCCTAGGTTAATAGCAATCTCTGGTCGTAATGACCACAGACTGCCTAACTTCCACGATTGCTAGGCAGGTGTAAACAAAACAGTAGCTGAAGTGATTTGCACTGATTGCAGGCTAATGGGGCCTATATAATATTATCAGCCATTATTTTCCGATGTAAATGCTGCGTTCGCTAGCATCATTTCGTAGATCATCGGAGAATGAATTTACATCACTGCTTGGAGTGTGATAACATGAACATGTGTAACTCGTTTTATCCACCTCGTCGAACTCGTTGGATAAAACTATTTTCACAACTCAAAGTTGGGAAAATAATGTTATCACACTCCAAGCAGTGATGTAACTGCTTATTAGCCATTCAAATCTCGGATACTCGACATTTCGCAGGTGTATTCAGTAGTGTAAGTGCCAAGGAATAATAAATTGTATTTCTCTTTCTCTTTCTTCTGTATTTCTCTTTCTCTTTCTTTATTAACTCTTTCTCCACAGGGTGCGTCTCATGCTCCACCCTCGACTACCCACGTGGACCTACGCGCACTGCGCATGGACAAGATCGTGACAGTGGACAAGGGCTCCCCTCACTCAGTGGCGCTTATGCAGTCTGGTACTTTGTTGCCTGGCTGTAAACTTATAGCTGTGTCCTTGGACAAGAAGGAGCAGTGTCCACCTAACCAACTCGGAGAGGTGCGTACCTTTGTGAATGATGTGCAATTAGCAAGTTTAAACAGTTCACTAGTGAATTTAATTGATTAATGACAACTTACGGTAGACTACAAAAGTCTTAAATGACATTTGAATTAGAGACCTTGCCTGAGCTGAATAGAATGGAAGACATTACCAAGAGAAACAAATGATGGTAATATAATAAATATGTGGACCACGTGATAACAATTCCTTGTTTCAGCTGTGGATATCGAGTTTACACAACTGTAGCGGCTACTACTGTCTATCCAGTACAGCCACAGACCCCACCCCCGACCACTTCAACCTGTCCATACCCACAGCTAATGGTTCCTGGTCCAAGACAGGATATCTCGGCTTCATATCGCTAGCGCCCAAATCTACTATCGGATCAAAAAGTGAGTCTTGTAACTCAGTATTACAGGTCTTCTTCAAGTTTGAATTCCTCTTGAAGGTTCTAGAAGCTTCCAGAAGCTTCAAGGTGATTAATTAGAGATGCACATTTAATTAATCTATTTATTCTCGAACGTACAAATTGGTTCAGCTCATCGGCCGACGGCCATAATAAACGTGGCTTTAGCTGGAGTGAAAATAAAATGGACCCACAGATCAAAGGTGAACAGTTTAATAGCAACATCTGCCGGCAGAGTTTACTAAAATAATATTAATTAGTGATGAAAGTATAATAATTAACAGGCATCATGCTATGCTAATTACCGGATACGAAGTTGTAATTACAGTTCATGCCTAGATGCTATTTGATCCTGTCATGGTAATTCCTCTATGTCTAGTGTCTACACTGCACTCTACATCCTTGAGCGGATGGCTGGAAAGTAGATGGGTGGAAACAATGTTTACTGTTGTTTTTGTTTGTTATTTAGTTTACAATTTTAAAACTCAATATATGAGACAAGAGAAACGCCATCACAGAACGCGAAAAGGATTACATTAAATCAATTCCTTCTGTAACATCCTCAATAAACAAGTTTAATTGTAGTTGTGAAAATAGTTTATATAGCCGACCATTTTCTCTTTTGTTAGATTACTTATGACAAGATCAAGCTTTTATAGCCGTATATTGTAACTTAAATTTGTTTTTATATTATTTTACTTTTAAGTTTCTAAGAAAGCACATGGGATAAGGGCGGGGTATAAATACTGTTTTTCATTTCATTTCATATTACTATCAGAGTCTGGGATGTCATATTGTCTGAGTCTGTGACGATCTCCAAAGTAGCAATTACTCGGATTTCAGCTCAGTATTACACGTCTCCAAAGTAGCAATTACTCGGATTTCAGCTCAGTATTACACGTCTCCAAAGTAGCAATTACTCGGATCTCAGCTCAGTATTACACGTCTCACTTGATATCGGGCCTCCACCTTATTTTGGTCTGAGAAAACTTGTTAGGTTAATGACTTAACTTCAAATATAATTAGCATGCACATAATTAGATTGGGTATATTAAACACGCTTGAATTAATATTACATAATATTATGATTGATTTTGGACACGAAGGGAAACACACAAATTTGGCTTGGAAACTTCGTTTATTACATCGCTAGAGCCTACAAAAAAGAAATAAATTAGTCAGATAAAATCAATCATAATACTCAGTCAAAGAGATTCAAAAATTTATAAAAAGGTCATGATTAGAGAATATCATGAAAGTCGATCAGAAATTGGAATACGATAAAATTGTTTCACTGATAGCGTGGTAGATAAAATTTATAAAGAAAAATGACGCAAAATTGGCACAAAATTGTTAAAATTAATTAATTACAGATATTGGTAAAAACCACAAAAAAACTACCTTTTAATTTCCATCCTATTTAAACCCCAAACATTAGTTCTAAACTTTGCACAAAATCTAGCCTCTTCCCTATCTAATAGGGAAGGTTTAGTCTTTTTCACAATCCCGAATTTGAAACAGTCAAAACTGAAAGTGTCCTTGTGTACATCGTAACAATGCATTGATAAGGCTGAGTGCTCGTAGAGGGCACGGTCGTCAATGTTGAACTTGTTCCGGTGCCCATTGAGCCTAATGTGGAATGGAGTCAACGTCTGCCCAAAGTAAGTGTCCTCAGATCCCTCAATAGCCCTACACTGCTGGCATTGTGCAACGTAAATAATGTGCTTATCTTTGCACGTGAGGGATTCGTCTAGATTAAGCTCCATGCCGTTGACCATGATCTTAGAGTCAAGATCGAACAATACCGGGCAAGTCTTGCATCCAGGGGCTGAGCACTTCTGTGATGTTTTTTGGGGACATTCAGCCTTATTTCCAAGTTGTCGATTCTTCACTACCCTGTTTCCGATTGAAGGATGTTTTCGTGTGGCAAATATCACACGTATATCTCCACATATCCTCCTGATGTCCGGTCCAAGTTCGTGAATCAACTTCTTCAGCTGAATGTTGTCCGAAGAGTGTTGTACTGAAAAGACTAAGTTATCAGCGTTCTCACTCTCCTTAGACCTGTTGGCTCCGTGGGTGTTCTCCAGTACTCTGACAACTGCTCTCGGCTCGATCTCCTCTAACTTAACGCTGTTATGTCCGCTTTTAGATAAATCTGCTTTCAGCTCCATTAAGTCTTCTACACAGGTTGAGTCTTGCGAGTTCCTTTCTATGATTCGTATCATCTGGGAAAACGCCACAGATTCGAATACATGGTGAGGATGAAAGCTATCCGTTCGCAAGTAATTCCTAGCATCTGTCTCCTTTCTGTAGAGTCTATATTGGATCTGGTTGTAAGTATCCAAGGTTAGAGTGATGTCAAGGAAATTAACAGTTTTACCGATTTGTTGGTCAGCAAATCTGATTCCAAATGGTTCTGCCAGTTTGTTCAGTTGCTCCACGAATAGATTGAACTGTCGGACTGTTCCTAACCACACCCCAAGTACATCATCAATAAATCTCCTCCAGAGGTCTACCAAACTCCAGTTTTTCATCTTTCCTTTGATCTGTTTAAACAATAGCCAATGCATCGTCACATCTGCCACTTGTCTTGAGATACAATTTCCCGTCGGGATACCCTCCTTGTTAATGTATCCCTCTCCCTGATAAGTGACAAAGGACTCCCGGAAAATCAGGTCAGTGAACTCATGCAAAGCCGCTTTTAGCTCTTGTGAGAAGTTGGTATCACTATTGAGGGCATCCTCAAGAGCAGTAAGCGCTAGTTCAGGCCTGATGCTAGGATATAATGCTGCCACGTCTAGAGTAAAGAGCTGCAAGTTTCTAGAAGCGCCCTTTAGCGTCTCCTTGTTGTAGCTGTTGATCTGAGAAATAATGTCTGGGGTATCCAAGATGAACTCCTCCTCACAGTATTTTCTGCTGATCTGAGTGACGTACGGGCTCACAAACTTCTCTAAACGATAAAGGGGCCCTCCTTTAGTTGCGTGAACTAATCTGACAGGTGGTATAGTCTTTGCCTCGATTTGTTCTTGAGATAGTTTGTGAACCTTGTATAAAGGGTACGCATATGGTATTTCAGGGCGGATTTCAGGTGCGTGGACCATGTTCCCCTTGTCATTTATACCTGTGATTCGCTTCTTTACCTCCTCAGAGATGATGTTCAGATGATGATGTTTGAGGACTGCTTCCTTCACTTTCAATTGAGTCTGCTCCATTTTCACTCCTACACTTATCTCCAATTTTGTAAATTTTGTCTCCTTCTCCAGTTCAGATTTAACTGTATCCATCACGGTCCTATAGTCCAAAAGCAGCGTAGCTCCACCTTTGTCCGCACTCGTGACGAATATACTTTGATCCTCTATTGATTTCAAGACCCAGCCCTTTCCTCTCTGTTCGGCATCAGTAAGGTTTGAATGTGGTTCGTCAGGATTTGGGTTTGTGACGAATCCCGTCAATCTTGTTTTGATTTCATCGAACAGGGGATGACTGTAGTCTTGCGGATGCCTTCTAGACCGTAGTCGCAAATCCTTGTGGATATCTTCAGTATCACCGGCTGTATCTGTTTGGGTTTGCTCCAAGAGGTTCCCTAGCCTGGAGTACATAATATTACCACATAAAGGCTAGCTTATATAACATCTGAACCGAAAGTAAGAGTACTTTCTTGACGAAAGTCAAATACAAGGAAATACTTTCGAGAAAACCATAGTATATAGCTAACTTTAGCAGGGTAGTGTTGGTTATGTGCCTAACCTGGTGAGCACAGTGGATATCCTTGCTGTACGGCTAGTTAAACAAGGAATTGAAACTGTGGGGCTCCGTGCAGACCAACCTACCTGTGGCTAAAGCTCTAATATACAAAACCAATACATTATATTATTAATTAGTATCTGAATCAGCTAAAATCATAATCTATACATTCATAATATACATTCAAAACTCAGTGAACTTTTTCGACTTCGGCCAAGGAATGGTGATCTTTCTCCGGTCAGAACCCAGGAAAGCTAATTCGCATGAGGCCTCGGCGGAATAATTGCCTCCGACATGGACAGCCTCGGTCAATCCTAGCCTCGGTCAATCCTAGTTCGATTGACGGATTTCTTGAAACCAGTCATGGTTTCAGCTTGGTGATTTTGCTGCGTGCTCAGTCATGTCCACGTTTTCCTCAGAAATGTAAATTTCTTTCCAGCTCGGTCTGTGACAGGTCAAACTGGAACAACCCAACTCTAAATGACCGTCAACCCTGTATTTTGCGGCGCCTAATTGCCGTCAAGAGCCGGATTTAAGGGCCACGTAATTACAATTAGCGGGATTACCGACTTCTGCTGCGACTTGCTCTGATATGAGCTCAACTTGAACTCTTAGTAACTATCTTTAAATGTGATTATAAATGTTGTAACATAACAATGGTATTTTCCTCACAGCTGCGTTTGTGCGATGCTAAACTCGCATAATCGTCAGTTCATGTAATGTTAGAGGCTCGTTTTTAAGCTGAAAGCTTTTTTGTTTTAGTTTTACTTACTAATGGAATTATTTGAGCATTTGGAGACGCCGATAAGTATTTAAAACATGTTTTTTAAAGTAACGACCTGCCTATTCCTTTAATTTGAGGAATGTTGGGGAGTTACTCTTACTAAATCTCACATACTAACAGAGGTTAACTTGTTCTGCGCCAGATCGGCTCACTTTGCACATGTTTATTCATGAATTAACAATGTCTACCTGCGCTACAGGCTTGTTACCAATACCACTCTGTAATTGCTATCTGTATTGTTCTGTTTGCAGAACTTGCCACATTAGTGGTTTGTGCCAGTGCTTTGTAGTTACTTATATTTTAGAGATGAACCAAGTTGTCCGTTAAATGTCTATGCTAAGTTTAAACGGATAAACCAGATAAATTTATTCACGTACTACGTCTTAGAAATAGATACTACTGACTAGTGAAATGTTTTAATGCTACAAAATCTGCTAAATATGAACCTCCTTTTGCTCGATGCTGGACCATCGATTAGTTTATGTTGGGCTCAGTAAACGGTTCTTTACATTTTGAATAACTAGACAAGTTGTTTATTAGCCGCATATTATATGTATAATTCCATTCAACAAAGCAGTTGCTAGAAGAAATATTTAACTTTCAACATATTACTAGGTAACCTTTTGTAACTTTACTGACGTTTACGTTTGGTCAGTAGACTATGCAACTAAAAGATTGGACCGCCGCTCTGTTTATCTAGGCGTGACAACTTTCGGGGGTTTAATTTTGCGTATGGACTTATACCTCGAGGATTTAATTCGACGCGACGGTTATCTTTTGTGGTTGCAATTATGTGGTTAAATATAGAGGATTGGTTATTCGTCAATCCCCTTTGTGCCCCTTTGTTATTTATCTGCACACGATTAAAGGGCACTCTCACCATACCTACTACGGCAAAATAGTATGCGGCGAAGTTTACTTTGTAAGCTTCTGTTAAAGTAAGAGTTAAGGATAAGGGTTAGTGTTTCAGGGGTTCGCCCTGTTGAGTTTACATACACCTCGAGATCCTCATCCAAGAGGATTAGTCAGAGTGTTAAACAGATCTTCAAGGTTGAATTTATTCATCTTTTTTGTGGTCCGTAGCCCTTCTTCCGATGCGAATAATCATGAGTCCTCTTTGTATTCTTCCGGTCTCAACGTCCTTAATATACATATCAGATCATCATCGAGACTCAGCTCCTTGTTAGATCCCTGGAACGTTTTCTGTGCTAGGGTTTCCAATAGAGTGATCTTTTGGAAAATTGAGACTAACAGAGTTCTGGTTAAATCTAGGATAAGAGCTTGGATTTGGTTTAGGGTTGGGTTTTAAGTTTTCAGTCAGAAGGGAAGCATGAGACAAAATATAATATCGTGAACCACGTTTTTTAGTCGCCAATGTGCGTGCAAGTGTTCTTTGTATTCGCTCGTCTTTTTTACACAGCATTCCGTCTGAACAATGTTATCGTTGCCAGTCTGACATTTTGGATGCTGCATTGTGTTATTTCTATTGTTAAGAGCTTTGAAATTCTGGGAATGTCGAAAATTGTTCGACACAGAATTAACTTGGCTCGACCAAATAACGTTTGTTTATTAGCCTCCATTTAAGTTGGATTGGTAAAATATTTTTCTAATTTGAATTTAATTAAGATCTCGCTATCATTTGGTAGCGGATTTAATATTATTGGATGATTTACAATTTAATCTTTTAAGTAACGCTTGAATGGCTTGAACATATTTTTTTGTGTATGTTTTTTTTGTCGTAGCGTGTTATAAATATTTGAATTTATAAGCGTATTTGGCTAGAATTTGTCATCCGTTTTTATAAGCAGAGTGGACCAGAAAGGACTCAATTTTTACATACATAGTACATTAATCTGTTTTTGATCCTTTGGCATCCTCAAAATTGTTTAACGTTTTAGTTGAATCAAATTATCAACTCAGAGACATTGGCCAGGATGGAAACCTCAGAACCAATCAGCTCTCCTGCAATGATCCCAATGCACTTCAACCTCGTTCTGGACATCACCTACGGTATAATCTGTCTTGTCTGCTTTATCATTGGGACATCAGGCAACATAGCAAGTTTCCTCTACTTCTGGTCCAAAAAACGGGACATTTCCAGCACAGTTTACATGATGGTGACAGTGACAGACACTGTGATCAGTTTGATGGTGCTGCCGGTGGGCATATCCTACCTCTCGTACCGATCAGATGGACCTCTCTTCCGGAGTGAGTACACTTGCTCTGGCTGGGTCTTCCTCTGGGGTGTGGCTGTTAGATCTAGTATTTTCTTTGTGGTGTGTCTGTGTGTCACCAGGACTTACTCTCTGATGCTCCCCTTTGCCACACAGAAGATAAGGTATCTGGTGATGGTAGTTGTGGTGTATCTACTGGTACAGGTGGGTCAGTGGGCCGGGCTCAGTTTCATGGGGGTCCACTACAGGTTCTACACTGAGATAGCCAGCTGTGCCATGTTTGTGTCGGAATCATTTAACGGCGCCGTCTTCCTCCTGCTGGAAATCAGCCAAATAATAACGTTTGTGATCCCAACATTCGTGGTAGCAACAAGCTGCATCCTCTCCGCTCTCATGCTCACCAGAATACGGGGTGAAGGCTGCAATCTGAGCAGCAACAGTCTAAAAACAGAGCCACAAGAACCATCCTTCTGTTTGCCTTGCTGTACGGTGTTTGTAACGTTCCTCTCGTCGTCAGCTGTATCCTAGGAACCTACTCTAAATTCACGGATGGAGTCGATCATTACGATTTCTTCGCGTTTGACACGCAGTTTTACTACGAAACAGCAACTTCAACCCTACTTCTAGCAGCTAACTCTGCTATAAATCCTGTTCTTTACTTCTGGAGGATGCCTAATGTTAGGAAGTACTGTGTAGAGGGAATAAGGAGGTTTGTGACGTCACATCACCAGAGGACCGACATGATGAGAATGAGTAAGGGTAGTCATGTGTACGATACAATGAGAAGCACTGCAGAGTTGCACCAGGTTAAGGGGAATTGTTGTGATGTGGGACACGTTAAGAGGAGCAATCTTCATTTGGCTCAGAGAAAGATGAAATCTGATGCTAATTCTACGAGTACGAGATGTTAAGGCTTGTGTACTGGGCTAGGGATTTGCCTTCTGCCCGCCGTTAAGCTAATGTTTTCTTATGTTCATAGCGTATAAAGGTTCTGTCTTTTGCCAATTCTTTCCGGGATTTTCTTATGCGAAGAATTGTGTATGTCTTATAACTTGAAACAGTATTGAATATGCCTATCATGATTTGATTTGTTATTTGTAGATTTATATAGACCGCTGTATAGGAAATAGTTATTTGTTATTTTGCGACCATGATATTTAGTTGCTGCTTCGTTTTTATTCACTATCAGTATCTACCCGTTTAGATTTCATTCTCAAAACTGTCTATAATTATCGAGAACTATGTAGTATGTACATCGGGTGAACTATAGGCGAAGCACATCAGGACATAAATACCAATTTAATGCTATTCGAACGATGGTCAACAATTTAAACAAATAAAAATAAAATAAAATAATACCAAATGAATCAAATCAAGATTTAAAATACTACAAAAGATTGATTTAAATGGTTAAAATCTAAATCGTCTAGCCGGCAAATAGTTCTTGATTTTGTTGCTTGGTCGTTCCGGGTAGGTATCAAACGGTTTCATTACATAGAATTAGAATTATGAACAAAGTTGCTACCGAGAAAAATATTGTTTATAATGGTGTTCTCGACTACTATCAATCAAATTCATAAAAAGTTGAAAAGAATTAGTATTAATCATAATGAATACCAATTAGCGATTGCTAATTAAATATTCGTCATATTATTCTCCTTTATGAATTTGAACTATTACTATCTTAACCGGACGAACCAAATCCTGACCTGACCCCCATTTCAGGCACGGCGCAGAACGCGGAAGTGTACGTGCTGGGACTGATAGACGAGACTCTCCATCTCAGAGGAATGAGATACTATCCTATAGATATAGAGAGTACCATATCAAGGTGCACTCAGCGGATAACTAACAGGTTGGTTCTTAGATAACTGTAACACCGCAGTAATACATGGTTTATATAATTGATAATTGAGATATTCGCTGACGTAAACATGAAGTTAAATATATTTCCCTGATTAACATTCTTAATTTCAGCGCCGTCTTCACATGGCAGCAGCTGCTAGTAGCAGTAGTCGAATATTCAGGCCCCGAATCAGAGGCAATGAACGTGATACCCCTGGTGACATCAAGTGTAGCTGAAGAGCACCACTTAGTGGTCGGTGTGGTGGTAGTGGTTGATCCGGGAACCCTTCCCATCAACTCCAGAGGAGAGAAACAGCGCATGCACCTTAGAGACGGCTTCTTAGCGGACAGTCTGGACCCGATCTACATCACATATAATATGTAGCGTTCCAATGTCACGTGACATGTGTATAACGTGTGAATTGTATTATTAAAAACTAATAGGAGAGTTTTAACTCATGTGCCCGGATAGAGGACAACACGTGATGTGAAGACGTTTTGAATATGGTTGTTAGGATAGCTAACAGTCGATGTAGCACGCGTAGATCGAACTGATGTAGCGCGCGGACTGATGGATCTCTGGTGTGTTTGATCAAGCCTAGCCAGATTGGATGACTACAAAAACAGTAAGCGAGGGACCAGCACATTCCTCGGTAATGTGGAATGTAGGTCCCCGTCAGAGAACAGAAAATAAAGGTCAATTTTTATGACTGAAGCGACAGACTGTGGTATTGACGTATGTATAGCCCCATTTATATCGTATTTCTTTCTGAAGCTATAAAACTGTAAATAACGTCTTAGTGGACCTTTTTTTTCTTCTTTAGTTTTGTCCCTTTTGGACAATCTGTATAATATTGATTGTTTAGGGAGCAATTTATTTTAAGAAACGGTAAAAGAAAACCAAATAATATGATTTAAACTGACCGAAATAGTTTTTATAATTTTCGCAATACCAACTTAATCTGTTTACTTATTATAAAGACGAAGAACGACACGTGCTGTCCACAGAAGTGACTATGTTTACTTTCATATCTAAAGGGATTTAGACCAATGGTAATTGTTATCATATGCTTTTTAGCACTGCCATTACGTTTATGATTTGAGTCATTAATTTGATCTAGCACAGAATCTAGTTTTAAACTTTAAGTACGACTAAATAATTTCATCTGCTGAATTCAAAAGTTTTTCAGTTCTCAATAAACCAATCTTTTGCTTATCTATTTAATTAATTTTCTTCAGTTCTATCGTTAAAATTGGGTCTGTTAACCAATACTTTGATATCGTTTGATCACTGGAAGTGAATTTTCCCCGCTGCAGGCTAAGATTTATCTAGCGCCCTTGTACATTTATTATTGTGGGCTCCTGTCGCCGGAATCTGCGTCCAGTTCGGTGCTCCATCTTGGGCTGCCAGCTCGGCAGTTTTGTTTTGATGATCAAGAATTTTGTCTTTTTTAATGATAACTTTGTACTTATTTATTTTTGGTTTTGATGATAAGATATTATAATTTCAGTGATATTTGTGTTTACCTTGATGATATTAAAATGAACAACATCGATTTCTGCTGCAAAATAAACTTAAAACACAATCAATATTATCAAAATGTTACAAAAATAAAAAATCAGACATAATTATCAAAATTTAACTTCACAAATTCAAAATAAAACAGAAAGCATCAAGAAATTACTTCGTTTAACTCCTCGTCTTACAACAACTGTTAAAAAGAATAACTCAGTATCATTCAGGTTTAGCTTTAGATTTGTCCGATCTCTTCTTAACCCAGAACCCGAACCCAGCTAACATCACCACAATCCCTACTACAAACAACACGAGGAGCCAATTAACAGGTTTCTCAACTCTCGTGCTCCTGAGAAGGATGGACCCCAGGGGCCACACTTCCTCCAATTCTCCTCTATCGCAGGAACAGCCTCCTTGACCGCTCCAATTACACAGCGAGTTAATTGGGTCGTGGAACTTCCCCACTGGGCTGGACCTTCTTATCAGTTCCTGTTTGATAGAAGCGGGTAGTAGGAGGCACAGTACACGGTATAACACCACGTGTTCTTATTTAGATAACCAGTTCGGTTATACCGGCCGTGCAAATGAAAATAATCAATAGTTATTATTACTAATTATTATTAACTATTATTGATAAATTAAATAATTCTTAAAATACCGCTGATTGTGTGCCCTGTTTTCCCTCCTTTTTGATAGCCATGCAGCTTTTACCAGCACAATAACACGGTCCCATGTATTTGACAGGCCAGTTTATACAGTCAGTATCACTCATACACCCGGGTCTCAGCTAAAAAGAGTGATGTTGAAAAACATTTGAACAGTTACATAAACGAGTCTTAATACGTGGTTAGATGTTTAATTAAGTGGTGAATGAGGTGACTGCCGTACTATACATAAAAAATAAGAATATATTGGCAAGATACGGAACCTGTAAGCACTTGTAAATGGGGAATTCGTCGTCCCCCTCGTTAACGAAGACGGTGTGGTTCTGTTTCTCTACCACGTGGTGGTCACACCCAAACACGTGGTATCCCTTGTAGTAAGACAGCAGAGCGGTGGCTCGCTGGATCTCCCCATCCTCCGCGTCAAACATAGCTCGGTTCAGCAGCAGCTGTTGTAGATCGGGTTATGATTATTGCCACTAGCCACTAGGCCAGGGGTTTTGGTTTGGTTTTGGATTCGGATTCTGGTTTTGGATTCGAAAATCGAACTCTGAATTGACTCTAATTTGAAATTTGACGTGATTGGGAACAAAGCGTTGAAGCTCCTTTTCTTGTTTTTATTATAATTGGAATGTTTGAGTTTTACAAGTAAATTAAACCGGAATAGTATTATATAACTCTCACCTCAGGTAAGCTAAACCACTGGTGCTTTATCGGGGCCTGGTGCTCAGCTGCCTCTGCTGCCAACAAATCCAATACCTCCGGAGTGAACTGCCCTGCTCTCAACTTGTCTTGGGTTGGTATCGATCCTCCTGGTTTGGTTATGTTTTTATTAGTAATAGTATGGTATCCGGACATATCCTTTTGTTTCACTTTTATCTAAAAATATGGTTCGACATTTAAAACATACCCAAAAATATATATATCCGATAAGTGAGATCTTTGTATTAGATTACCTATCACAAACACTTCGTCTGATTCATCTGAGGTCTCTTTTTTGGTAGATGTCTTGGGCCCTGTATCCACACAACCATCTAAAGCTAGCTCAGGAAACTTGGCACACAGCTGCAAATATAAAGCTAAAGTTTGATCCTACTTTCAACTTTTCAAGTATCAATATAAAACACTGTTTAATTGTAAGATCAGAAGCTGAATTACCAAAGACAAAACTTTGAACATCACCAAAATGCTTTCCTGGACCGCAATTTCGCAGTTTTGGCTGATTTCTCTACAGCGACATTAGTGAGTTTAGTGTTAACTGTTATATACTGTTAATAGCACAAGACAGGATTACTTAGTTATACTATTGCAAACAGTCAATTGGGATCCCAAATTAGAAATTAATAATACTACTGCATACTTCAACTGCCAATATTGATAAAATAATGTATCACTTAATTTACAATTTAGGTATCTGTATAACTATTGCAATTTTTCAAATTTGTTTTCCTACCTTAATTTTCAATTCCATTTTGTCCGTTGTCGATTCCTTGGTTTTGGTTGTATGAAAGATAGCTTTTGCTCCAGAATCAGTTGATTTAAGAATATGACTTCCCCACCTATGGTTAGCCTATATCAGATCAATTCGCTAACGGTCGATATGAATGTTGCAATGGATCAGCTTTAAAGAGGATACCAGTAAATATCATTTAAATGCTTTAACCTATAACCAATAGAAGTTTATTAAAAGAACTAACTTGTGGATGAACGCATCATAAGGCAGCCATCGTGCTCGCTGGTGAGGTTTCCTGATCGGGTAAGGTAGCTTGTTAAGGTCATGTTTGATTTGGGAATCAAATGTGGACTCCTCGAGGCATTCGTCCGATATTGTTTCTCTTTCTCTCAAATATATCACCTGGTACAGTTAATTATCAACACGTTATGGTCAAAACAATGACCTTAAGCAACCACAACTCCAATAAAAATTCTATGAACATTTGACTCAGCTGTATGTTGATTCAGCCTTATCATAGTCAAAACATTTCAACCGAATTAGTAATCTACCGATCAGATATATGATTAAGACACATATGCATATGATAATCCTGTTTAATCCTGTTTAATCCTGTTTAATCCTGTATACTAATACATTAATAATAAAAACAAACCTCGACCACGGTTCCAGAAGTCTCTGTACTTCTTGACTTCAGGTACTTGGTGCTAATATCTCCTTTACCTCCGAGTTCTTTAGATGTCAGCCCTACGCTCAATGCTATCTCCTGTGTATATCGTTACTATTACTAACAAACAGTTGGTTTATAAACATTAATATCAGTGTAAAATAAAAGAGTGAAATGTACTTTAAACCCTCGGCGTACGTCTTACGACTGCATGATTTTGGGTGGTAATGACTAATAATTGAGAAATTCTTTGCGTTTTTTATAAATTACGGCCGTCCAAAATAAAATTTGTTGCAAATTCTTACGTGAACAAACTCTTGGTGATCGGTGTAGACTTTGTAGTTTTTAGTGGTCTCTTTCAGTTCTTCCTTATGGAAACAAGAGGGGGCCAGGTTGGTGAACACGCTTTTCCCTCCAGTTACAACCCCGTCTAATTCTATCTGGTGATAAGGATCATATAATTATAATCATACCTTGTATATATAATTATAATATATATATACATCACCTGGACTGAGTCACTGGAGAAGCTAGACCAGTTCCTACTTTGGCTCAATCAATACCATCCAAACCTCAAGTTTACAATGTCGACACCTTCTACAGAGGGGACTGAATTTCTAGACCTGTTTATTTACTCGAAAAATTGCAAGCTAGAAACTAGGACGTACTGCAAACCTAGTGATGCCCATAGCTATTTACTCCCACAATCCTGCCACCCTACACACATAGCAGAGAATATTCCATATGGAGTAGCACATCGAGTGTTCAAAAACTGTTCAGAGGAAGAAGAGTATTTGAAATGTAAAATTGAATTTAGTGAATATCTAGACGATAGGAATTACAATAAAGATCTTATCCATAAATCCTTTGAGAAAGTTGAGTTACTTAAACGGGATGATCTGATTTCAAAAAACCTTACAAGCTCTAATATTAAGAAGAGTGAAAGATGTTTTCCTTTAGTTTGTGATTTTGACCCTAACTTACCTCCAATTGGTAAAATAGTTAACAAGAATAAATTTATCCTTGGCCTAGACCCTCTTTTAAAGTCTGTGATCCAGCCTAGTAAAGTATTTGTTTCATATCGTGGTAATAAAACTATCAAAGAAACTTTAGTTCCGAGTAAACTTTCAGAAGATCGTAAGTATCATGAAGATAGTAATGTTATAGCTTTAAACTCTAACACTGAAAATGTGGCTCTGCCTACTAGTATAGAAGAGGGGGGATGTTATCATTGTAACTCCAGATGTAAAGCCTGTAGAATGTATATTTGTGAATCAAAAACAGCTCAGAGCTACCACTCGGGGTACACTGTTAACATCATTGGACAACTAGACTGCAACACAGTAGGGGTGTGCTATCTAGTAAGGGATAAAGTCTGCAGACGTGCTTCAGTAGGAAGCACAGTTAACAATTTTAAGACCAGATGGCAGAACCACAAATCACATATTAGGAAAGCGGTTAGGAGTTGTGAAATTTCTTGTCATTTTAACGATAACCAGTTCCATAATCTTACCAAAGAGCCCTTAAAAACGTTTGACAATGAGTTATCCGATCAGATAGAGGTTATTATTTTTGAAAAGCTAGATTTTATAAAATGTTTAATCTTAGAAGATAGAAGTAGGGTTGCTAAAGAAAGAGAATCATTTTGGCAAAACCAGCTTATGACCCTCAGTGATTTTGGAGGACTTAATAAACGTAGTGCTCTTAATGAAATAAAAAATTGACCTTTATATGATATGCTTTAATATTAATCTTTCCACAGACACTTGCATTTTGATGTTTACTTTCACCTCTGCATCTTTTGTTTATATCTTATGATTGAATGAGACTTACTCACAAATTTCCCATCTCAGTATTGATCTATTTTTGTCATGTTTTTAATTTACTTCATAGAACAGTTATTTTAATAAACTTGCTTTCAGAATGAGACATGTAAAGATTACACAATCGATAGCTCAATGTGAATTTCGTGTTTTACTGTTTCACTGAATGTCTCAAATATATATATATTATATATATATTATCGGATCTTATTTTCAATTTTGGCGGACATTTCCATGTGAACGGACATAATTTTGGGTAGTCTAGCATTATAAATATAATTAGGTCTTACTTTTTGAATTTCGAGTAAGTTCTTACTCTTAGTGTACAGAGTTATGCAGACTGAGTCGTGTAATGAGTTTCAGATTTTGCCAGAGATAAGCAGCTCAGGCATGTACAGGTAACACGAGCTGTACAAATGAATTACATTCGACCGGCCGGGGAAACAGGTCGCTGAGTAGCAAAATATTATGACACAAAATCCTGTACTAGAGTCTAGAGATTGTAAGCAGCTTATGGGGGAGGGGACGTGTTACGCTGGCATATAAAACGGTTAAAAGCTTTATGTGCAAAGTGGCGGTTGGAGGGGGAGGGGACATCAAAATTCAAACGGAAATAACAAAAAGGCAGATTATATTAAATATGCAAAATGATTGGCAGACTAACCGTTCCAATGTTGAATGCCTCCCCTAGCGACGTCACCGTATCACAGTCAGTTTTCTGTACCAGCAATACTCCTAGCACAAGCAAGACGAACAAGCTGTACATGGTGCACACCGCCTGATTTGGGTACATTTTGAGTACACAAGGAAAAACTAGATAATCATAAATAATACGCTCAAAATTTACACAACGCGACTCATCATTGAATTTGATCATAAACTTGTGCTATTTTCTCAGCGTACTGTTGCAGGATATGAATACTTTGCATAATATGCCATTCTTTCAGCACATTTATATTCATAGAACAAGTTATTGAAACACAGCAGGAAAATTTGTTGTGATCTAAAGATATCGGATATGTCATTGTCTTCATTATGTCATTGTCTACATCGGTTGCGATTGAAAGGTGGTTGAAAAGGCGATCAAAAGACGATTCCAGAATAACATGATTGGACTATACAAGTTGGGAATTGTACTTGTAGATTCTCTAATCCAGTAAAATCATAATAATAAATTTTAAAGTAAAACAAAAAATGAAACAAACTAAAATGCTGCCGACTCTCATGACTAAGTATACGTTAGAGAATGACATAGTATTACATCATCAATGTTCAGCTTTTGAAAATGCAAAAGGTAAATATTAACTTTTGCCTGACATTAGCATGGTAATGGCATCAAATTTCCGATAAGAGAAAACTGAGACGCACCGTTCGTGTAATAAAAGTCAAACTTTGCAGGCTACTACTAGTGGCAGTGCTACTACCAGTACCAGATAAAGTAATTGGTAAAAGCCCAATTTACTGCGGAGTAATTTGTAATTGTATCATGGGAGAAAGGTTATAAATATAGCCATAGGTAAAGGCCGCGCCGGTAAATCAATGTTTTAGTTTTTGCTCATTTACTGTATTATATATCTGATATACATATTATACAATGTAGGAAGCAAAAATAACGACTCAAAGTAGCAGTACAACATACAAGTACAACCACAGGCTGTCAATAACTTATTATTGTTTCAAAATACAAATAAATTTTACATCAATATCAAATATATTTGATCTTACAATTACATTTGCACAATACAACTACAAAACAAAATAATATCTACAATGAGGCAATGCAACTGCACATCATGCATCATGATTTAGGGGTCGATCACATATTACGTAATCAGCCGAGGGGGGGTTTCAAATGCTTACGGTTGATTACGGGGGGGGGGGGGGGGGGGGTTTGGTCGTTGATTACGTAATCAACATTTTAATTTTTTACCGATTTTCGAAATACCAATTGGACAATTTTCGTTAATTATGTAATCAAAATTTTCGTTTTTTAAACCAATTTCCGTTTAATAAGTGCTTTGCGATGGGGGGGGGGGGGGGGGTGTGTCTTTTTTTTATTTATCTAGACACTTATTTTACTTCGGTGTATTCCAACAGCCACAATGTTACACAAGTGCAACCAGCCAATTACAGGAAGCCGAAGGGTCTTTTCGGCCAGTGACGGTTAAGGTAGTGTGTACCATACTTTCTTCGTCCGAGACTTTGCTGCAATGTGCAGCTCCTCATTTAACCCTCACACCCGATTTCTCGAGTATTCGGCTGAGTAGACCGGGGGGCTGCATAGACCACTCATGATCCTTAGCTGAACGTCGACGACGCTCACCCCACGACCAGGCAATCAGTGGGTTTCGAACTCGCAACCTAACGATTGTAAGACAGGCGTTCTAACCAACTGCGCTACCTGGCCGTTATCTTGATTACGCCGTCTAATCTTGATTACGTAATATAGGAGGGGGGTTGGGTCTTGATTACGGGGGGGGGGGGGGGGTTTTGGTCGTTGATTACGTAATCAAAATTTTAATTTTGTACCGATTTTCGAAATACCAATTGGACAATTTTCGTTAATTATGTAATCAAAATTTTCGTTTTTTAAACCAATTTTCGTTTAATAAGTGCTTTGCGATCGCTCCTACTAAAATTCTTGTGAAAAGGCCCTTTAGGCATGATAGTGATCTAGATCGGTGTATTTTTGGACGCTGATTCCGAATCACCCCCCCCCCCCCCCCCCCCCCCCCCCCCCCCCATGACGTAGGGTTAAAATGCTTCCCTGGAGAGTTATGGGCAAAAAACTGTTTTGGTCACGTGACAGGCTAGTAAAACGTGAATTCGATTATTTAGGGCTCGGGTTAAGGTTAGGGTTGTGGTTAAGATTATGGATAGCTTCGGGGTTATGGTTAGGGTTAGGGTTGGGATTAGGGTTTATGTAAAACCGTTTTGTACGGCTGCAAAACCAAAAAAACCAAAGTCACGTGAAATTTTTGGGCGAGCGATTTAGTAAGAGCCCTTTGCGATGGGGGGGGTGTGTCTAATCTTGATTACGTAATATTGAATATAGGAGGGGGGTTGGGTCTTGATTACGGGGGGGGGGGGGGGTCAAACCTTGATTACGTAATTTTACCAAAACCCATAATCATGGGTAGAGTGGACCGCTGCCAGTGTCTCTCTTTCCCAAACAAAAGGAAATGATATTAATTTGATTGACCGTTCTCAAATGCAAAATGATACCGAGAATGAAATCGGTCGCTCGCTTTTCCCATTCAGTCACGGCTTAGAATTAGAAATTAGAAATTAGAATTAGAATTAGAATTAGAAATTAGAAAGATCATTACAAAATTACATGTGTCAGATCCCAATCAGTTAAATGAAAGTTATTCAACCAAACAATAAAAAGAACATAATATCTTAAATAAATAATTAAAAGGTTTGAAAGTGTGCACGAAATAAGGATACTAAGTCATAGCTTACTTTTAGGAAATCTTTCACGAAATAGATTATAAACAAAATTTCTGGTCTCCAAAATGTAATCCTCACGAATTGTAATAAGTTTCGATTGATTACATCAATCAGATGCTGTAAAAATCTCTTTGGGTTGCATTCGGGTCGATACCTAGTATTTCGGGGTAAGGGTGGTAGTTATTACTTATTATATTGAATTAGCTGAAGTTTATTGAATCTTTATTGCCGAGTACAGCTGCCTTTGGGTAGTTCTTCTTAATCTATTACAATTGTAAATGAATGGGAAAAGCGAGCGACCGATTTCATTCTCGGTATCATTTTGCATTTGAGAACGGTCAATCAAATTAATATCATTTCCTTTTGTTTGGGAAAGAGAGACACTGGCAGCGGTCCACTCTACCCATGATTATGGGTTTTGGTAAAATATCATCTCCTTTTGATTATAATGTCAGGGTACTATATAAAGTCGAAATATAAACTGATATCTTCATTAATAAGGAGGAAATTTCAACGATTTCGAAATTTTTCCTTTAAAAACATTTCCTTGTGTTTAAATAAGCATATCGGTCGATCATTGACTGAATTTGCCACTTAATACTCATTCAAGTTGGCATTAAATTCATATATAATGACATTAAACTGTCGCGGCAAAGCAGAATTTGTTGGAAATCACGAATGAGCAAAATTCTCACCTTTCGCACGTGCAAACTTTGAGCGAACGTTGCGTGCGCATCCAATATTGAATCGCCGTAAATTTTTGCATGTAATTGTTTTATATATAGTTTGATAAGTATGCAAAGTTTCAAACTATTTCAAGAAGAACTGTAATCACAACGGCACTCTAAAGTTGACAGAAAATGACGAAAACAGCAATTTTCAGTGATTTTAGCGATTTTCTATCAATTTGGGCGTGTCCCCACGTGTGCAACTTTTTGATTTTCAACTTTAAAACTAGCCTAATGCACAATTTATACCTATAGGAAGCAGAACTGAGCTCCACAACCCAAGGCATGGCCCAACACCAGAGAATACTAAATCGCAAAATTGACCTTTTTATAAAATAATTTCTCAAAAAAGCACAAACTTCAATGACGAATATCTTTATGAAGGAGCAAGCTAGAAAAACTTTCCGGTAGATTTTCAGAATGCTTGAACAATTATCTAAGATGAAAATTTCGTCAGATTTTGAATACAATTACTTTTTAATGGTGTAAAATCATTTTTTAAAATTATTACTTTGTCAAAAATCAAGTTTTAAAAACGGCTAACTTGATGACGTCATTAAGGGGTGTTCATGACGTCAAATAATTTTTGTATACAATGTAAACTGAAGTGTAAACAATTATTTTCAAGACCTGTGGTCGGAAATGGCTGTATCTTTTATACTTTTGAATCTATGGACAATTAAATACAGGCTACAATTGACTGGCAAAGCGTCTATCCCTGAATATATATGTATATCTATCTATGTCACGACAATCTGTCGTAAAACAGGGGTTCTAGAAAACCCACTTCCCGATGTTCCTGAAACCTGAAACTTTTTTTGCAGTCGATTTGGTGAACGTCTAGACGCCCTGAAAAATTTCAGATCTCTAACTCGATTTTAACATGGTTTTTAAGGCACCTGAATATGGCGATTTTGGGTTTTTTACCGAATTTCGTATAACAGTGCTGGCGAGTATTTTATGCAAATTTCTTAAAAATCTCAACATAACTATTTTTTATTCCTGTCATCTCAGACATCAAATTAGAATGTTTTGAACTAAAAATAAATCTGCTGAACGACTTCCGATGAGTCTTAATGCCTGAAAAACTCCTGCCGGAGGCGGCGGCCTTCGGCCGCCGCCTCCGGCCGGAGTGCACGCTTCGCGTGCACGAAAGAGGCTTGTAACGTGTACCAAAGGGGGTATAATAGTAAAGGGGGTATAATAGTAAAGGGGGTACATAGTAAACCCACAATAAATGCACCGGTCGTGCTTACCAGCACTGTGATATAGGGGGGTTCGGTCTTGATTACGGTTGATTGCGGACGACCCCTTATGAACAATGAAGGCTAGGAAATCATTTATGAGACTCAACACTTGTACTATTTGTATCACGTCGTGACCCTCAAACGACTATCTTACCTGGGGACCCCAGGCTATTATGTTCATAAACATAAAGATTCGGCGGAATGACAGGCTGAGCGCCGCCCAGTAAACGAGTATCCAGTATCGTGGCGTAAGCCACGATACAGCCGCGCACTCATGCGCAACAGCTGTCTACAGCATGTGCATGACAATTTGACGGATGTTACTCGTCTAAATTTCTTCGAAGTAGCACGCGCCGCTTTCTTCTCGACATGGGCCAGACCATTAACAATGGTCAACATGACATAATGCACTATTAAACATATATCACAAGGCTGAATGCAGCTGTATAATCAATATTTGTAAACAGTAAAAGTTAAGACGAGCGCCAAGTTACATTCAAGTTTACTTGCATGGTCCCAGGTCTGGCCTAAACTGATCGACGTTAAATTAACGTAATTACCGAATTGATTGACTTAATGTCAACCCTTTCAGATTCTTGCTCTGCAAAACTAAGCAATTGCTTAATAATGATAAATCGCGCGGTGCGTTGTTGTAGCGCGATGCGTTACTGGGCACTCAATTATGCTTTATCTTTGGTTGACGATGTCAACCCATCGAAATTGTTGCTTTGCGAAGCAGAGCAACGATCGACGATGAATATGAATGCTAGTTCGCGCGGCGCGTCGAAGCGGAGAAGTCCTCCAAGCTTTATATCACAACGTCTTCCAATTAGTATTACCGAATAATTTGAAAAATCAAATTGACTCATGTTGCGATTATACTTGACGGATGTTACTCGTCTAAATTTCTTGAAAGTAGCGCGCGCCGCTTTCTTCTCGAAATGTGCTACAATTAAGTAGCGCGTGCCGGGCCAAACCATTAACAATTGCGATCGTCAAGAGACTGCGAGAATTTTCACAGTACCAAATTTGTTATACCTTTTTGGAATGGTCAGTGAGTTTCGCTTAGGTGCCATATTTGACGGTGCGCGGCTTTTGGAGCAAAATTAGGTGTAAAATTTCAACAAAATTGTCATATGGGAACTTGTATCACGTTGTGAACCCCACGGTCGTTTCACTACAGGGGAGACGCGCACTCGTGCGCGGCGGGTCATACAACGTATGACAAATATAATTGGAACTAGGAAGTATTATCAATTATAATACTTCTCATATAACAATTTTGATTCACGATGTCAATCCTTCGCATCTCGCCGATCTGCATACGTGTGGTTGCGAGAAGCATTATTTGTTGCGCGCGCGACCCAGTAGTGCATCGCGCTACAAATAACAATTTTGTTGAAATTTTTTATTGTTTCCTAAATAATGTGCTGCATTAATCAATTTGCTCTATAACCAGAGCCCTCTCGCTTGCAGTAGCGCGCGACCACTTGCAGTAGCGCGCGACCGCCGCCGCGTCACGCAGTACGCGTATACACATGGCTATGTAAATCAATCAATAAAAATTAAAATCAAATCTTTTCCATATGCATTCAAAATCAATTTATGCAATTAAACAAATCCCTTGAAATACTTTTAAAAATAATAACCCTGTCTTACTTACTTGGGGACCCCACGCTCTAGCTATAATATTCATAAACATAAAATAGAGATTAGGCGGAATGACAGGCTGAGCGCCGCCTAGTAAATGTCAAATGTTTTACCAGCTTGTTGCATAATCAGGGGGCTGATTTACCTGGGGACCCAGGCTATTATGTTTGGTGAAATTACAGTAATTTAAGGGACTGGTTTGGAATGAGTGTCCAAATTACATCGATGATCTAGTGATGCTATTTTAATTTTTCATATGCAGCAAAACTATATCTATTGAATCAATAAATTTAGGAGACCACTTGCGCTATACTAATGCGCTATACTAATGCCAATGCTCTATATAATAGGTGCAGTTGCAGTGTTGAAATGTGTTAAGAAATAGAGAAACAAATTTTTTTTAGAGAAACAAATTTGAATTTTGATCTTTATTACAGATTAAACATATCATATATAACCATAAAAGCCGCGCGTCGGCTGATTGCCTCAACTTGGATTCAGGCACGTAGCCAGGGGGGGGCTAGGGGGGCGGCAGCCCCCCCCGGAAAAAATCGAACCCCAGAAAAAAGATAAGCCCCCTAGTCCCCATGGTCGCCTGGTAAGAGGGCTGTGTTTATGACTGCAGTCAGTCAAAGATTTGAACTGTGGATTAGTAAATATATGTCATTAAATCCAAGCAAACATTCTAGAAGACTTCTATAATTATAGTCAATAGTGTCCCCTAGACCGTAGGAAATGTAAAAATCTTTAGACGATGAGGCCTGAGTAAGTCGTAAATTCTGATTGGAGAATGCAGATTGCTGTTGTGAAGTTACCAAATTTACGTGAGTACTTGATTCTTTTCAATCCCAGTTTATTGCTGTCCTACAAATTTCTTTAATGCCAAATGTCGTCTAAAACACCCTGTTTCGCAAAAAATTTCCGGGGGGCTGAGCCCCCCTAGCCCCCGCCAAGGGGCTCCGCCCTGGACCCCGCTGGGGGCTGCGCCCCCAGACCCCTGCCGCAGCTTGCTCGCTGCGCAGCTTGATTGGACGCGTCGGCTCGCTTCGCTCGCCGACAGCCCCCCTCAAAGAAAAATCCTGGCTACGTCCCTGATTGGATTGGTAGTAATTTCAGTTTACAGAAGCTGAAGGACGGCAGCTCAAAAGCCCCAGTGGACCATCGGAAAGATCAAGGACTCGAGTGCCAATAGTGGCTTTTTCGAACCCATTTTCGCCGATTTGCTGTGGTCCAGATGAGCCGCGCCCTGCTGCTTAGCGGCACATGATGGTTTTTGTTTAAATACTTATTTAAATTTAAGCGATAATTCATTTGGTGGTTTACAGTTTTTGAATCATGTTCATCATTTATTTTTCGTTCAATTATCACGTGTTTACAATTCAGTCATACCATGCATAGTCAACATTGTTGAGGCAACCAGCTTCCGCAGTTCAATAATTGGAGACCGAAAAATATAAATTGATCGAAATTTACAATTCATCGTTATCAAATATAGTCAATAATATTCTTGATTCCATTTAGTACATAATAAGTTGGTTTTATTCTCTTGCAACACTACTGCACAACAAAAACTGCGCCTGTCCACCAGCAACAGCGCAGTCATAGGTGTGCAGCCAAAGCTAGGCCACACACCCATGGCCGCGCCGGTTAAACAACTCTATATTCAATCGTTATATTAGGAAATTTTAGTTAATTCTTTGATCACTCTTCAGTGCCGGTGGGCAGGCGCCCCGCATAGTTGGCTTTCAAAATTTACAGTCTCAAGAAAGCCGAAACGGTAATCGAGTCCCGGAGCAGAACACACATTTAGAAAATTGAAAAATTAAAATTAAAATAAAAATAACAAATTAGAAATTAAAAATTAAAAATTACATGACTACGAGAGTCCAGACAGGCGACAAACACACAAACCGGACGAAGAGAGGACCCACTGCTGAATTCGACATATAATGAATTGTTGAAAACATAATGATTCCTACACTAATATGATCTTGAGGCATGCCCTGCATGTACTGTGCGAGTACATTGTAAATAATATCTGATAAGATGGGCCAAAAATAGCGGCACAGCGCGCAAAATGCGCGGCGTGACCGCCGAAATTTTATACTTTAGACATTAACATTTCAATCGGCTTTAGCGCTCAGCATATCTTCATTGAGTAGACATTAGAATTTCAGTTCGTTGGAATCAAAGTTCAGTTCACACCAATCTATTTCGTCGTACCTGGACTGCATGCCGAGTAACTCCTTTTTTATTGTGGATTTCACAAGGTTCGTTGATGTAGAGAAGTTGATATTGCTAGCAGTGTTTCTACAATCGTTCCACATTTTTGTCGATTGATATATGAAGGAGGTGGATGGGGTTGGAGTGATGAATCGATCAGCACGTCTTGATGATCTGTGAAATAGATTTAGGAGTGGGACTGGGCATTCTAATTTATTGATTTTGAACATTTCCAATAAACATGTGTGTTTGAACAAACTGTGTATGGTTAGTAAACCATTTTTCTTAAATAGCGGTTTTGTGTGCTGTTTTTCATAGAAGTCGCTTCCTAATTTTTGCTTGTCTTTACTTCGTGTTCTAGCACAAGTTCTAAACTTTTCTAAGTACGCCTCTCGGTTACCAAATAGTATTCTAACACATTTCTTCTGAGTGATAAATATTGGTTCAAGCCTGTTGTTACTAAGGCCACCCCATACTGATATCCCAAATCGCAAGTGTGATTCAAATAGTGTGTAGTACAGTTCTTTGTAGAGTTTTTCTGGAATAATGTGCCGTATTCTACAAATTTTCCCACTTTCACATTTCAGCTTTGTGTTGAGCGACCGTATATGAGCATCCCATTTAAGCTGATCATCAATAATAACACCAAGAAACTTCACCTTTTTGACTTGCTTTATTACTACATTGTTTATTACTATATTGACAATTGACAATGTTGTTGCATTTCTATGGATTTGCAACATCGATGCATTAATTTCCCCCGAGGCCCGATTCATGGCTCTTGAGAAGAACTAAGAAGCCACATTTCTCGTTCGTGTGAGGTTGCATTAGGCTTTAAGTATTATTTTGATCAGTCAATATTTCAAGTTCGTCAGGTAGAGTTGAACACATTTATATCCACAATCGATACACACATGTATTGATTGTGGGATAAAAATGCTTTAAAAACAAAAAGTTTATTTTTTGGGCTAGAAATGCAAATTTGCATCATAAACATTTTGCCCTATTTCAGGTTATTATACGGAGAAAACGAAAATAGTACAAACATGAAATTAGTACAATATGCTGTTACGAGTATTATCTTCTCGATACATTAGAATCATAAAACCTAGATTTTAGATCTATTTCTGTCTGCTGAATTGATTAAAAAGGTCTTATTTAGAGCGAATTGCAACAGTCAAATTTGTCAAAACTGCTAAATTAAGCTAAATTTTGAGCTAACTTTGTCTGACATCAATACATTTGCTGTTTAAAAGCAATGTCTTTGAAGTGAAATCTGGCTAAACTACCCCACCTTTGCATATGTCCACATCTATAGCATATTTGATAACAAAATGATTTAGGAAAGTCCCTGTCCAGAAAAAATTCAACCCTTCCACGTCATGTACTTACTTGTCTGGCTTACTAAATGTAAAGCAAGCCAGACTTCAGGCTTTTCTGACCCCCTCCCTCCTCTAAGCCACTTTACACATAGCTATTCTATAGAAATAACACTATTGTAGACTTTTTCAATCCCCCCGCCTGGTTTACATAACACGTGAACGATCCCTAATTTCATAAAGTAACAAAAGCGGATTTGGTTTATCCAAGATTTCTATCTCTAGGGAATGTAAGCAAACTCTGCTGGATCAAATGCTGCAATGATTCATCTGTGACTGAGCGTTGAGGGGAGCAACATGTCCAACCCTAAACCAAGCAGGTAAATCCCCACTGTATGGATGAAATTAGTTTTATTCTTTTGAATTAAAAATACCATGATATGAACATTCTTTTAGTATCCAAATGGTACTACACTAAAACACTTGAATATATTTTGTCAGACACTTAAATGATTGGTATACATTTTTTGAACTTAATTCGAATGAACACAGATCTCGTGACCTTAAATAAAACTATGAAAGAGGACAGGTCTGAGGTAAGTCTATATTATATGATACTAGAAAGCCTGTGGTCACAGTTAGGAAGCTAATAGTATTCTTTGGTACTGGTAGTCAGTTTTAATCGCATCAAAAAGTATTCATCCCCACCGAAGATACAGTCGATTTCGACAACCCTTGTTACTATGGTTACTATGCAACTTCTTATTTCTCATCTAATTTGCACGTGGGCGGTCGTACAGTAAATACAGACAAACAAAATCTTTTGAATTATAATATTGATAATACACTCAGTTCGTTATATAAAGACGGTTAACTTTGGCGAAGGCTTCAGCGTCTTTAATTTTGACCATTTTATAGGCTTCACTGTCTTTAATTCATCGCAACCCGTCATTAATTTTGCTGATAAAGTAAGACTAAGGTCAGTGTGTGAAATGTGCTTTATAACATCTGATCTATTTTGAGACCTGTTGTGGCATCTTTAATTTTTCAATTTTGAAGCCTTGGCGTCAGTGTATATTGTTGTTGAGAAATGTCCATGGACCTTACCCTTTGCTATGTGGTTATCATCATTTGGTTTGAAACAGACTTTATTAGATTATAGAGGTATAACTTTCATAATTAGCTATTGCTTATAAATTGTTATGTGGTGTTCAATATTCATGAATACCTACTTTTCCAAGTTTTATGGATGTAAGGGGGACACATGCTACAAACGCCATATAACTATAATCTTTAAAATGAATATGAGAATCGTTTTCGGAATCATGTAATTTATTCACTTTGCAGCTCGAGGGTGTCAGGATTGCTTCAAGTGATAGAAAGAAGTGCTGGAACTGGACTTGACGACAAAAATGTGGAGAACGTCTCACAAGCAACTGCTAAAATCCTTAGAATGCTCGGCCAACAAGGTGAGGTGAACAATAAGAACATTTCAATATCTCATGAGGTGTCTAAGTGAGATATTTCACATATTAAGTATTATTATCATATTAAGGTTTTCAAATTTTTGAAATGCCAAAAATGTGGTTCTTTATCTTTTATAAAGAGTGAAGAGATACATAAGCTTAAGCTGGTAGTTTGATATTTCCATGTTAGATTCACTTTATGTTAAAATAGAATGCCTGTTGTCAAAGGGAAGGAGATAACAGACTCTTTTTCACCCTATCCTGCAACATTAGTTGTTTATTCGCTGAATATTTTGCATATTCTGCATATTCTGGAATATTAACATCTTCTTTCGAATCTTTCAGTTCACAAACAATAACACTTATTTTCTATCCTGTTTTTTATATTGGGTCTCAACAGATTTACGTCTGTTATATTTTTGCACTTTACGGTTCCGGTAACTGTATCAAAAACATTCTGAATTCTGTCCCCGAAATTACGTAGAGCATTTTACGAAAAGTTCATGATTTCCAAAGTAGCATGGCCGGTAGTGTTCACAGTATTCAAAGGGTTACGAGATATAGAGACTTATAGAGAGCTGAATAGTTGAAACTACTGATAAGGGACAGCAAATAACATACAAGTTTTTTTTAATTAAAATAAAACTTGTATTAATAATGATCATTAATATGAAATACGAATTTGTCATATCGTTATTTCCCAAATGTTTAACGGTTTTACTTTAACTTATAAGGCTGCCTGTAACTTACTGCTGACGCAGGTTTTTTTAGTATATAATCAATTTTTAAAAGATTTCATTACGTCGATGCATGTTTATGATATAATATGTAGACACGTATCTATTTCAGATATGCCTATCTGATACACTGACACAGCACTCGAGTGCCCCGGGGGCACGAGGTGTCTGTCTCTGTGTAAACACGCGGCGAGTGTTTACACTCAAATATATAGTTTATGAGAAGTGTATATGAATTATAAATGAGAGCATTTTTCAGTCACGTGACAACCCAAGGTCACTCCAGTAAAAGCCCGGACGAATCTATATAAACAAATTTAGAACCATTATTGACATTAACACTGTGTCAGTTTAAAAAGTCTAAAAAATCATGAGCAAGGTTTAAATTTAAAACGTACCAGACCCCTTTCCCGAAAGTTTGGAATTGATGACAATGCAACAGTAACGTGTACACACTGCGTTATTGTTAAAAATTTCTGTAGTTCGACCTCTTCTCAAAAGTCGCGTACCTACTCTACAGCAGTACACACACTGCACCGCATGCCCATTTATTTTCCAATGTTTGGTCAAATGAGCATGGGCGTCGACGGGGTTGCTCCCCCCCCCCCCCTCCCCCCTTAGTACCTGTCCAATGATATTATAATTCGAAAAAGTTGTCGTCTTTTCCATTCGACCATTTAACTCTAGAATATAGCTGGACGTTACTGTGAGCCGAAACAAGAACTAGTGACTGGCTCCGAGACGTAATACACGATAATCTGACTATTAATAAACCGCTAACTGATCGCGTTTATAAGATGTATTAGTTCCTGTATCAAATTATGCTTGTTGAGACGTTTAATAATCGGCGAGTGTTATATGTTAATATTTGAATACATTTCAAGATGACCCGAGCCAGAGGATCATTGTAAGTCGGTAAGGAATATTGTTAAGGAACATTGTTAAGGAACATTATCAAGGAACATTGTTAAGGAACATTGTTAAGGAACATTATTAAGGAACATTATTAAGGAACATTATTAAGGAACATTGTTAAGGAACATTGTTAAGGAACATTGTTAAGGAACATTATCAAGGAACATTGTTAAGGAACATTATTAAGGAACATTGCACCGTTCAAAATATATAACGTATAAGCTGACATTTGGGGAAGGGCCTAGGGGGAATGGGGAGGGTTAACTCAAAGTAAAGGCTGCAATATGTAGTATGTACACAACAGCTTAACTTCCACAATAGAGCTGATTTGGAACCATCAACCAACAACCATCACTTATGATCACTGTACGGAGGTTATCGTTGTTGTTTTATCTACACGATATATAGTAATCTATGTACGCGATTCTTTTTTGCATCATATCTAAGTTGAGGATTAGCGTTAGGTGCCATTTAATGACAGCGAGCGACGGCTTAAATTTAACATACCAATTAGTTCAATAATATTTAGAATTCTTTAATTTTTCGAATAAGGAAGCAATTAACACGTTTTACCCAAGTTTTGTCATAGAAAAAGCATCATTAAAATGTTCATTTTGAAGTCGTATATATTTTGATATCTGGAGTTGAAGGAATGATTTATAAAGTGGACGTGGTCAATGTTAAGTAATAACTTATGTCTGAATTCTGAAATGTTGGCATGTCAATGGCAGCATGCATCGAGTAAGTGTTCAGTCGGCGTGGCCCGAACTTCCCTTTTCATTCCCACATCTATAGCATGCAACTTGCAACCCGTACATCATCACACGACGGGGCAATTATAATTCAGCGCGCTGTTTTCATGTATAATATGCTGCACGATTTATGACATTCTGAATCATGGTATAATCTGAATTATTTGCATTCGAGCCGGAACTGAAAGATCTTTCCGCAAGTAATAGGGAGCGACACACAAACACACATTTAGCACAACAACACGTGTCAAGACAGTCGTGGAGCGCCTCCCCACTGGGAAGGAAACACCCACTCTCGTTACTCACCACTCTCAATGACGTTGTGGCAGCAGAACGGTTTGGTAGTATAGGAGAAGTCCCCTCCGTGTTGTAGAGAACACGTGATCTCCTCATCTCCGGAGAGAGTGAACTCGTTATCACATGCCAGTGTTACTGTAGAGCCGATAGGAGCAGGAAGAGAAGCAGTTTTCATGTTCTTCCAGGTCGGATCTAGTTCATCACATTCTGAGGTGAATATATTATGATGAATGGTAGTTAGAGTGACAATTAGATTGTTCCAATATAATACCCCACTACAGTAATATTGTAGTGGGGTATATTACGAGTGAAAGTTGCGATGCAGCTAAATAGTTTGATCTTCATCTGTTAACATGGTAAGAGTAAGAGACCCACAATTAAATATTGCAGTTAAAAAGTCTACAAATAACGAATATTTGATGACCTACCTGCAAGTCGCCACTTAGTCACTTTTTCAAACATAATCTTAGTAGTACTTCTCTCTGACCACTTGTTCACACAATCTTCCTCCACAAAGGTGAAGTCCCTCACAACCTTGTCATTGCACTGGCAATTCAAACTCTCACTGGTAAACTTCAGTGTCCAAATACAATCGTCCTCTATTTCCACGTTAGAAACGTAGTAATCTTCAAGATTACTTGTTGTGAACCTAGAATATATCGAGTGTTTGTTGTTGATTTTACTCGGTTCTATACCCGGTACTGATAGGAATGTTTATATTTGTATCGCTGTTTTGGATTTGTGGTAAGGGCTTCAAAATTAAACTACTACCAGTAATAATAACATACCCGTCACAAACAGACAGATGACTGGCGAATTTTCCGTCCTTTTTCCCAAGCCGGAACTGTCTGACATTACTTTCGCCTAACACTGAAAACTTGACCGCCGCAAATATTCCTGCAGTCGTTTTTTCGTCGTCTTTGAACTGTATAACTTCTCCTTCAATTTCAATGTGCTCTTCCTCATACCGGGTCCAATCTAAAAATTCATCGTATAATGATTTTTTTTCATTCAAGAGATAGAAGAATTTCATCGTATGTTTTAAATATCTGTTGGGTCTGTAGGTATCTCGGGAAATAGTTTTCATGCAGTTCAACATTGGAAGTTTATAAAAACTTATAATCTACCTGTGGACTGTGAACATGTTATCACAAGAGCTGTTAGTAAAGTGAACAACATCAGCTCTTAGAACACCCCGCACCCTCTATACTGCATCACTAGTAAAGAAAAACGTTAAGGAATTTGTATAGTAAAACATTTGTAACCGCTGAAAATCAAATAGCTCACAAGCTCAGACATTCTTCCGCAAAATAGCTTATTTTTCAAACGAGTACATATTTTGCAAAAAACATCTACTTAAAACAAGTATATAATATACTTGTTCTAAGTATTGTATAATACATATTGTGACATTGAGTCTAGCTGACAGTGCTGTTGATACTATTCAGCCGAAACAAACAATGATGGAGCTCAGGAGTCAGGAGCAATTAGATATTAGTGCAAAAACGCGAGCTTCAATAGACTTGTCAAATAATTTAATTAAGGCTATGGGGAGGGGTAATTGTTATTCAATATTTTAGGTGCCATCTGCTTCATTCTTTGGCCCATTTTTGTAACATTAATAGCATAGCAGCTGACTCAGTAATTATTGGTAGTTTACTGTGCGTCAAGAATATAATATATTACTTTGAACTGTCGGTTACTTTGAACAAACGCCGCAATGATTATAACATGTCAAAAAAATATCACAAAATGTCGCTTTAGGATCCAAATAAGTATTTCTTAGCACCGATCAAGAGTTGAAAAAACTAAAAATAAACTTAAAGAAATATATTACGCTTCAGAATCCAAATAGCCCGTTTCTTAGCACCGTCCACAGAACTAGAGCTCAGAACTATTAATAAAATAATAAATAGCTCAGACGGGGATTAGTTTTAGGGCTGGTTTCAAGGACTAGATTAGATCTGGTGACTCAAGATTTGGGAGGTAATCTATGATCTGCTCAGCTGTTAGGTGCTTTTATAACCACCGAGAAATACAGAGCCTAGTGTGCGCCAGGCTTCCACAAAAATGGGGTTAAGTATTAGATTAGACTGTATGATATTGTAGAAGTAACTTTCTTCTGCTCGACTAACAACTGTTTTTCCTGGACACCTCTTATTTCCGCTCTAGTTTTCTTTGTAATTTTGGTGGCGGAAAATGAAATCTCACGGATAAAACCTAATTGATCCTGATAGAATTTAGTTTTGAGCTACAACGAATCCTGGTGCCCATTCATCAGCGTGTATATTGAGTAATTATCTTTCATTACTATAAGTAGCATATTATCATATTTGCTATTTTAGAAGTAAAGAGTTTTTAAAAGTACGAAACAGCTCTGTGGAATTAATAAAGTACTCCTGATTCATTATACGTAATCAAGTTTGCACTCAGTCGCCTCATTGCATTCTCAATTTCAATAAAAGAGTCTAACAATTTATAAAGCAACATTGTGATGACCACTACAGTATCATGCCACATTCTCTCCCCTCGCCTCTGTATTGGTCAGGACAACAATCACAGAGCTTGCAAATAACTCCAGATCAGCAGAATACCAACCTTAAATGTGACTTTTCCAACCATAAAGAGCATGTCAACAAGTTTCTGTAAAACCACCACACTCGTGAGTCTGTTGAACTGAATAGGCAGATTCAAGACAACTGATATAATGTTTGCCTGATAGTTGAAACGTGTAATTCATGGAGTTTAGCCAATTCTTAGTTTGTTATCAAAAAGCGTCTGTAGGTAAATGTTTGTTAACTGTAGAGTGTAGGTTGAACAGTTTATCTGTATTTTTTATCCAACATTGAACAACTTATCACCAGGCTGATCAAGTCTTAAGAGGATACATTATATAATATACATTTATCACAGTGGGGGGGGGGGGGGGGGGGGTGGGGGATGCAACAATTTCGCCATCTAGATTATTCAGTATTCTGTCAATATCTGGATAATTATAAATTCCTTATCGAGCAGCAAATAGAAATGCGTCCTAGTTTGTTGTAATATGTCTCATATTTACTCTGACCAAACATCTATCGGGATCCATTCACATTGGCTGATAGGCCATTATAATTGACGCGCTTAATACTCTGAATGTTAATATGTATCTTTTTCCATATTAAGCCGAGACGGCAAGCTTAGCGAATAAAATGTTTCCAACTTTAATTTTGGCCAAAGCTTAAGGGGGCCGGGGGGGGGGTCTTCATCAAGAGATCGTTCAAGCCAAAATTTTGAGATAGGCCTTTAAAAATTTTTTATTAATTTTTGAAAATCTTCGACCTGAAAAAATCGTAAAAAAACGAGGTCCAAGATTTTCAAAATTGAATAAAAATTTTTTAAAGGCCTATCTCAAAATTAGGTCCTTAGAACATATCCTGAAAGTTTCAGTGTAATTGCTCAAAAAATGTAGGAGAAGATAGATTTTTAGACTCGATTTTCAGAATTTGCGATTGAAAATCGCTCGCGCAATACAATTACACATAAGCGCTGACCTTAGACCGGCGATAATTTCGGCTAGGAACAATATTTTTCCATGGGACCAAAAGCAGCTCGTAGATATCACTCCCTTCTACCAGAAACAACTATAAAGTCAATTTCGAGAGAATTTTGATGAAGACCCCCCCCCCCCGGCCCCCTTAACAGTGTTCAGCTATTTCAGTTTAAGTACATATTAATTACATTTTTTTTATTGAAATCTTTTAAATCAATCAATTACATACAAATTACACAATGGTATATTAAACTACAAAATATACCCTGTGAGAAAGTGTTGATTTGCAAGCTAGTTTACTATGCAAAATACTTAAAATGTAATCAATTGACTTGTGGGTCACCAAAAACCAGATATCGAGTGCAGATGCAACTCCTGTACAAGCATATTTAGAATGGGCCCACCATGCAAAGTTACAAAAGTTACAAAATGTGTTCACGAGGGCAGCCCTGTGTCTGCAACTTACTTTAATTTACTTTAACTTACTTTAACATAGTAGCTTTGTTATAATATTACTATTTACAATATGATACACTGAGTTACACGTTGTTCAAATATGTCCAATTGTAATATGTACTGGCTAGATTGCAGTATATTATACTATTATATTGAGTATAATTGCAGTTTGAGCGTGTTGTGATATAATATTGTAATATACAACGTTGTGATAATATGTAGAAATATATTGCAATATATCTAGCATTACAACACACAGTAGTAATGTAATGGTGTATACCTATATCTGTAACCCTCTGTATCCCAGACCACTAGAAGATCATGACAATTTCCCATATTACAGGACCATATTAATACACATGTAATACGAGTGTTCACGGTCTGTTTCTGAACTGTGTAATATAACACATGATTGTGTGTACTACTACTCATTGCACGGTTGGTGTTGCAAGCAGGAAGGTTCTCTTTAGCTGGGAGATTTCTTTGTTATGATTTAAGTTTTAATCAACGTTGAATAAGTAAATATTATTATTTAACAAGATCATATTATGTAGTACAAATCTACCGTGGTTTAATAACATCTTCACGCCGTAAACTGTGCAAAAAAATAACGCGTGTAATCTACTCGCGTATCGTAACATTTTTACTGTCGGAAAATATTTGTAAACTTGGCTGCAAACAAGTGAGATCCCTATAATAACTCTCCAGTAAAAATTGTACGGAGATTCGGTTTTGAGGCTTCTTCGCCAGTTACCGTAGTTTACATGCTTTCCTCAAGTCTAGGGCTTTGTCATGTAGAAAGTATATGAAACATCATAACGAATGTCAAGATGTTAGTCCTAGACAAACCCCTACCAGCTCTGGTGTGAGACAGATATTTGAAATATTTGATGATTCACAGTGCAGTGAATTACTTCCAAATCCCATAATGAGGGATAGTTTTTCTGTTAAGCTGTTGTCACAGTGACATGGAATGCTATGAATCTTGTAGGAACCCCGATACATTTCTATCAATCAGATAATGTTGGACCGGTCGGATAACTCGGGTTCATATTACTGTTGCAATACTGCAGTGTTATAACCATTTCACAATTACTTCTGTTATCTATACAGCTCGTGAAACTTCAGTTTATCACCCCCCCCCCCCCTCCCCAGCGGGTGGAAACTGACAAAAACTAATTTTATACACAGCCATCACGTTTAGTAGGATGAATAACTAAAATAACCAGTCTGTGTTTTTACTGATTTTGGTTGTATCAACTTTTAAACAGTTGACACTTTGACACATTTAATTCTGGACCAATAACCTGTCGTATCTGTTGTTCAAGAACAACGTTTCCCTTCCAAACAGTTTATATAGATAAACGGACTTACTTCTTGATGGATCTAGACTTTATACATGATAATTACAACTGCAGAAAATACGGGAATTTTCAAATTTTCCAAAACTCAGCCGGCTGATGCATAGCAGCCCATCTTTCAAACTGCAACTGCAGCATGTGTAATATGGTGTAGATACTTCTAAATGAGAGATCAACCCAAAGTTTCCCATAAACATAATTACCATATATCATACATAATATTGTACACAACATATCTCAGCTTATCAGATCTGATAATATGTTTACAGTGCAACTTTAACAATCAGATCTACATACTTTAAAGATAGTGGATATGTTATGAGAGAGTCATGTCGCTAAGCCTACAGTTACATTACCATGCTCCTCAACTATAAAATATTTCCCCAGCACGATATACAGAATATTAAACTAGCTGCGGGGATGGTGTAGGCGGGATATTGTGTTGTAGCTCTCCGATCTTGGCAGATTTCACTTGATACATGTTATTTACAAGGAGGATGTATCAGTATACTACATAATTATTAAGTATTATAATTTTCTACACGGTAAAGTATATAGTATATACTATATATATATATAGTATACTGATGTCTGATATAGGTATATTCTAAAAATAATAACTAAGATTATGATCGCTGCTTGTAAATGACGCAGCTCGCAGATAGTCTGTAGAAATTAATAAAATTTTTGTACATTTTCTCATACTTTGCTCAGAAGCAGCCCCGTAGATATATATGGTATGGAGGAGAACCACATTTTTTTTCGACACAGTTTTAGCGCTAACAAAGTTAGATATATAGATTCCCATTGCTAGATAGGAAAGTTCTAAGTTCTATGTGAGTGTTAATTACATAATACAGTACAATATATGCACAATATTATCATGATATTTTGAATAATGTTTTTTACAAAAGCCGGTACTAAAGCTTCTTATCAATCCGACAATCCACAATTCTGTACTAAATTGATTAATTCTGTATATATTTACGTCTTCTGTATATATTTAAGTCTTCAGTTTACAAATAATACCTACCATAAACAATTATTCTCAAACAATTTCTACCTCAGAGAAGACCCTGACGGAAAGCATCCTCCGAAAATCCAAAGTTTCACAATCCCTTGTGACTTTACTCATGGTAAGCGATTTAGTTTGCTTAGTCGATAAATTAAAGTCAACTTATTAGTTTCTTAGTAACCAGTTTAGTTAATATTTAAAACTCTTGGCTATAATTACCAACTCAATTAGCTAATTACCTACCCAAACTAGTTTATGTAACATATTCTGTATGTTTGAAAATTCGTAAAATATATTTACTAAAATAGCTCTCCTTTGAAATACTCACAAAATACTGTCGTAGAGTTGTCGCAATTTGTCAAAATATGTAACCCTATCTAACCATTTATTACACGAGTATTGAAATCTAATAAAATATCCTTACATTACATATTAGAGCGGACATTTTATTGGATTTTACTGGGAATTCAGTAAATATAATATCACGTACTAGCCTTTTACCTTACTGCTCACCTTTATAAGTAATAAGTTTGAAGTTTTAACAAAGTTTCGCCATTTATACGGAATGGAAACAGAAAAACAGTTTTAAAATAAGTTGAAATATTTAAATGATACTTTAACTCTTTTGAAACCCCTCCCTGAACTTTTAAAACTAAGAACTTTTAAAATATTGTTAACTTAGCACTTAGCAGGAACCTGACCTGATCAACAGTCAACCCAGCTATAATACGCCTAGTGAATCTAATACTACCTCAAATCTAATTACAAAACTAATGAATACTCACATTTAGCTGTGGTGGGATATTACCACTGGTAGCAGTAACTTATAGTAGCTGCTCTTGTTCTTTGATACTGACATTTTACTACGGAGTGAAAATTAATTGTAGCATGCTTTTCCGTACGGCGCACGCAGAAGTGTGCTCATATGTCGGTAGAAAACCGGGCAAGTACCTGATATGCTGTGCATATCATGTTAATTCAATGTGTCCTCCAGAATTCGTGGCAAATTTAAAATTTCGGTGGATTTATATGAAACGCGCAACGACATGATTGTGATTCAAGGTTCAGACGGTCTTTGTTGAGTGTGGATTTTCGAAAGAGCGCACGAGCGTACTTATCAATATTTTGTAGAAGTTGTAATACCAAGAGTCAAAACAACCCTTCTCGTCCATAACGATTTAATCTTCATATTAAACTTATTAAGCCTTCTTGGCTCACTGATTAGGAGATGTGCTGATGAGTGCTTCATGTAGTACCAACGTGCTGCATGTTCTGCTTCTCACACACAAGTTTAGCAACGCAGGCTGCATTTTCTGTAGAAAATATTACAAATGAGCTGAGACTGCAATGATATTACTTTGTTATTATACTCATGTTGGTATGTATTTCAGACGACTCAAGACGTGGCCCTCCATCTGAATACGGTTCATATATTAGTTCACATCGCTTCATCATCAAGTAAGCAAACATACTTCTATAAGAGCGCAAGAAATTCAAATCCCAATCGCCGAAATACCCTAATTTAAAGTTGAACTTCTAATTAAATAATCCTTAATTCGGATTCCTTTGTTGAAGTTAACTTCGCACGGGCCCACATCTATATTTTTTACTAAAGTCAGTTTACAATAACTTGCCATACGGATACAACAATGAAACAGTTCTTACCCCCCTCTCAACCCCCCTTTCCCAACCCCCTTCATCACAACGTACCCTCCAAGACAGCAAGTGTACGAGGTTGGTGCGACAAGGAGCCCCTCACGCCCTGCTAAGAAGTGTTGCTGCCACATCACGTGTCCGACCCCTACTCGAGGAATTGTGTCTTCATCAACACTTGTTACTCATCAAACTTGCCACCAAGGGTTAGTATTTAGGGGTTATCGAGTTTGCCATTGTGGTAACCGTTCTTGGAATTCCACCGAAGTATTATGCTAGAATTGCAACGAAACTCGATTACTATGGACTTAAACTGTATCTCTTTCGTAATAGGTCTCATTAGATGCATTTATTGTCTTCGGTGGAATTCCACCGTGGAATTGAAATGTGATCTCGCTTGAAATTGGCATCATTAGATGCAGGTTGAAAGCGGTGACCGCTTGAAATTGGCATCATTAGATGCAGGTTGAAAGCGGTGACCGACAACTAAGAACCTCTCATTCCAGCTAAATAGAGATTTCCCGTTACATCACGATCAATTGCGGGATAGAACTATCGATTCATGGATATTTGGAGGCGTCCGATTTCTAATTTATAAATCGGTTTTCTATATGACTGATCAACTTTATCACGACTTTGTCAGGCTTCTTGAGTTCTGCCCTGCAGTAAAATCAACAGTTTCTTAAAGGGTTTGCTAGTCCCAAGAATATTCACTAATATTCACTTATATTCTAAGTTTAAGCGAGGAAATAATATGTTTTGATAAACAAACAATTCTAAAGAAACAAACCGTGCAAATACAAGTGCCCTGTTTTAAAGAACAAGCGACGGCGTTGAAATTGTAACTTATTTCTAAGTTTTCTCCACAAGTAGCTGTCTCAATTCCTTGCTCTTGATCAACACAATTGTGTCACGCCTTCCGTCAAAAATGCCAACTTTAAAGTGCCAATTTAAAATCACTAATCAATTCAGAACTTGTAGGATCAAACAAGTTACAAGATACAAAATATCGAAATCTAAAAATGTATTTAAAAACATTAAGGAAAAACACGAGAAATTCTTTCATTAATTAATTCACTTCTAAACCACAACGCATCAATGTGACAGTAAAATACACCGTATTATCATTCTTGCTGTCTTCACAAAAGAAGCTATATATAATTACAGTATAACCAACCACGGTTCCACCTAACTTCAGAGAAGAAGCTAGCTTTGAAGGCGCGATTGTGTGGTGTTGTGACGGTGACGCTAGACCTTGCTAAACAGTGCATCAACAACATCGACCTCAGTTCACCCTTACTTCAGGTTTATACTGTTTACTTGTGCAAAAATAATCCGGCTTGATTAAAAAACGTTATAACTGCTATCTTTTGCCCAAATAATCCGAATAGATTTGCTTAATGATGTCGAGTTTTACCAATACCCTAATATCATGAATAACAAATCGACGTAAAGATTAAGAACATCGTAAAAAGAGTCCTTACGAAAAACTCTAAAATGATGATTTCGTAATACATAGCAATTATCGCTGAAAAATTAAATCCCGACTGATTGCCGCCGACCTTACGCTTCGACCTTCACCGACCAATAAGCATCATGTTATTTTCGAGCAATCGATTGGAGCTTCTGAAATAGTAATTCGTCCTTTGACAATTTTATATCTGTGTCGTGACTGTTGACTAATGATCAAATAATTCATGCTTACCTCGGCGAATGATCATCGATTATGGGTAATTATCCAAGAGAAATTGGAAACGAAACGCCCAATAAAGCAGGGATTACAATTATTTTTATTTCAACTGCAGTAAATCGTAATTTTCTCATATGAAACGTGGCCAGATGTTAAGACGATTCCTGTAATTTAACGTGGAGATATTTTATAATCGCCTATTACCCCAACCGATGCTCATCTTAAATGGTCTATTTCGGATTATTATTGTAGCATGGAAATGGGAACGATAGGGACTGAATCTATCGTCAAACGTTAAGACTAAGAGAGCCTTCAAGCGTGTTTAAAAAATCTATGTATATATTAATATTGAAATAACCTAATCTAAATATATTGAACAGGTGCTAAAGATTTACGCTACCAACCACTCCAACTCCTTATCGCTGGTTAAAAACGGTGTCCTCAACCTTATAGAACGGTACGTCCCATTTCCTTGACTTCGAATCTAGGAAATTCCTTCAAAAATTCCTTCAATTGCTTCCTTTCAAAAACATTTTCATCAACCAAATTATTGAGTACTTCAAGTCTGATCTGTAACCTTCGTCCTTCCCACCGTATCCCAACACCAACTCCTCTCTCGGAGTTCAATAAATTTATTTGCATTCAGTTCTTAAAACGACCTGTTTACAGTTGTTGTCCGCAACACGCCCACACACCGTGCAGTACTTAACTATTTAATTAAGTTAAACTCTTTAAATACTTCCAACACTACTATATAACAAATAATTTGAGATTAAGAGCTGTTTAAAAGACAAAATAATATTAAAATATTTCAGATATTTCTCAATGTACGGTAAACAAAATATAGCGGTGTTCAGATACGCTCTGGAACTGTATACACAGGTACTGGCTATACGGGCCAACGCTGTCAAGGCTGCTGCCAACGGCGCTACAAGGTCAGAACCAACTGTTTAACTGTTACTTGTTTGAAGTGTGGGGAAATTTTGGGGATTTTTGCCTCCATAATATTGAGGGGTATCATGAAATGATTTTGAATAATAAAAGATTCTTGATGTACAATTTGTTCACCCAGTATTAGAACTGGAAGATCGTATTATTAATAAATTGCACACGGTTTAAGGTAATATTACAGGAGAATGTTGGATCTATTCAACTACTGGACGGATCTAGACAAGCTCCACAAGTTTGTGCACATAAGAAAGTCCATACTGAACTCTATTAAACATCTGGTGGGAAATGAGAGCGGCAGGAAGTCTCTGATAAAGTGTGATGGTATATCAATACTATACGCTACTGCTAAACAGGTTGGTTCAATAGGTAATGGTTTGGAGATCATGACTTTAACTTGTTTTAACAGCGATCAATAGAACGAGTTAGCCACTGTGCAAAACATACTTGCGTCATCTTCCAACCAGTATAAACACAATTCAAGTCTACTTTTCTTTTTTTTATAAAACAATTATTTAATAAAACGTATTTATATATAATCAAATTTGATGTAAAACATCAAATTCTACGCACCAAAATTCCTAAACCTAAGAATTCGCGTTGCTGTTTTAGTCGCGGCATTTACTTAATCTGTCGACAATAAAATGCATAACTCGTCGGAGAGTTCAAAATTAAATTGCATTAACAATTAAGCATCCATTTTCCTGCACAAAATGTATGTAAAGTAAATTTCCTCTACCGTCGCTCTCACGTTTTTTATTTAATCATCAGCTTTAAAAAAGGCATCAGAAAATGCACGTCCAATTTTAAGACGAACCACAAAATTCTCAGCACTTTTTAATATTGACAAATTACGTTTGTGACGTGAACTAAATGGTGCTAGAATGTTTTACAGTATGTATTACAGTCTGATGAGATGAAGCAGGAGATACAGAGGAACTGTTCCACTCACACCTCTTCAGACTTCAAACTGAGGGTCACTGTTAATACACAGGATATATACAAGAAGACAGACACTACCAATCCAAACGGTAAGTTCCATTCTTACAAGCCGGACGTGGTTTATATCACCCAACAACATTATGCCAGTCCACTCACCAAATTAATCAGTTTTCAATTTATTATGGTTTGTGTCAATTTAACTAAACGTGTACTGGATAGAAACCTTTCATCAACATCACATTTGTATCCTGGACAGAGTTTGTATTAAATCAAAATCTTTTCAAATTTTATATAACATTATCAACGACGAGGGCTATAAAATATAATGTAGAAAATATGCAACCGTCTGTAAATATGACGGGTATCCAATACACAGTTATTTCCTAGCAAGCTATGTCTGGGAATACACTGACGCCTTTTAACTCTTTAGGAACAGAAATAAAATCAAATTGTGGGATGTGAAAGTCATGCCTGGACGATCATTGTCTCTGCCAGCACTGGTTTTATTGTTGTTCTTAATGCAGTGAACTCTATCTGGTTCTGATCTCTGTTACTCTGATAACTGTTTCTTCTACGGTTCTTTCGGGACATGCACACTTGATATAAGGTACTTATTATATGGTACGAAGTTACCATTGACATGGAGGCCTCTGGCCTAGGACGATAGAATGTAATAACTCATAATTGGTTCGTTATCATTTCACAATAAGTTTCAACTCCTGTACAATTGGTAGTATATTAGCCGTAAGAAACTGATGCCGTGCTTCTTTCGTAGCCAATGTCGATAAAGCACCGCCCAGTTCTTTATAGCTGATATGACAACAGCTGTAGAGTGTAAAAACAAACCTGTCTCATCTTTGTAATGCTTTAACTGGTCTATTCAATTTATCAAATATTTGATATTCTTTTAATTGTGGTCACCAACCTAATTGAAATCAAATGAATTTTTTCCTTAGTTAATTTTTAAAACAGAATCTTTGCCGTATATAATATATACGTGCGGAGAAGCAAATACTGTGTTTCGTTTCGTATTAAATGTATCAAATATATATGATATCAAGTATGCTTTGGGAGGCGTCGTCTGTTAACAGTGCTCTATCGGCTAGTCAATAGCAGAATACAAGATGAAACGACGTTTTACATCAAACAAATGTTTCGATCAATATCAGAGCATGAGCTCTACTTGTGCGTGTTATCAAATATATCAATACCAGTCAGTTTATAGCCTGGTCAGGTTCATTTAAACACGTGACAGCTGCTTATGCTGTTGACATATCAACAAAGAGACCTGATCTCTGAAAGAGCCACTGTATTTCTTTCTCACGGTTTGTTGTAGAAGTGTCTTACAACACGTGCAGTGAACATACTGCACGTGCACATGCGCGAGTTGTGGTAGCATGTCTGAAAGCTGAACATGCCCAATATGCGTCAACTAACTATTCGCCTGCATTCGAAACGGGGAATATTTAGAAATTTTCACATACCGCTCCGCTAGCAGCAGATATATTAAATTGAGTCAATGTTTTTAAAAAGCCCACGTGTTTTCGCATGAACGTGTCAAAATAGAGTTTCAGCCCACTCATATGCAACTCCTGTTGCCCCCGAACATAACTCAACTGTCGTTAAAAAACATAATATTATCTCCGCTGAACATGCTCTACTTCGCATAATTATGCTGGATTTATTCTGGAATTGGAGGCGATTTAAAAAGTGCACAAAAAGCACTTAAGAGAAGTGTGCAGGGGACCACACCGCCACCTGGAGTGAGCAGTACCGTCCCACATGTGGGTGGTCCACAACTTTACTTGCCATGTCTCAGAGAGAGAGCGAGAGCGAGAGAGAGAGAGAGAGAGAGAGAGAGAGAGAGAGAGAGAGAGAGAGAGAGAGAGAGAGAGAGAGAGAGAGAGAGAGAGAGAGAGAGAGAGAGAGAGAGAGAGAGAGAGAGAGAGAGAGAGAGAGAGAGAGAGAGAGAGAGAGAGAGAGAGAGAGAGAGAGAGAGAGAGAGAGAGAGAGAGAGAGAGAGAGAGAGAGAGAGAGAGAGAGAGAGAGAGAGAGAGAGAGAGAGAGAGAGAGAGAGAGAGAGAGAGAGAGAGAGAGAGAGAGAGAGAGAGAGAGAGAGAGAGAGAGAGAGAGAGAGAGAGAGAGAGAGAGAGAGAGCGAGAGAGAGAGAGAGAGACTCTGATAATAAGACTCCTTGTTTTTTCCTGCGTCGGTAGCCGATATGACTTCTCGAGTAGCGGCTCTCGGTTATTTTAAGTAGTGCTCTTCTGATTGGAGAGGCGTGTTTGTTTTTGTTTTTTCACGTTGTGGCACGTACGGAATTTGGTTTTCGGCACTTGTTTTCGGAAGGTTGCCCTTTATTTCCAGCTACTGTCAAAAAATGGTAGCTCACCCAATCAATACCTCTTCTTAAAATCCCCAGGTTGCGGGGTTAGCAGCAGGAGTTGTTCTTTTTATAGCTGAACAAAACCTCTAACTTCATTAGAAAACTATTAACACGTCGTGTTCTGTTCAACTTTCAAAGGAGTGTGCACGAATTTGCAGCTGTGCGAGCCCGACATTCAGATCTGAAGATACCGTAACGCAACCAGCTTCTCGCTCTGAATTTAATCAATCACAGGTCGGCCAAATTGTTAAAGTAGCTGCACGTTAGAGTTCACGTCAGATTGCCACCAACTGTTATCAGTAACGGCCGGCACATGTTCAGCGGCACATCATACTTAGGAGAGATACTTATCTCCTGCTGGAAACTTCCTCTGAGGTCAGAGTGGTTTTGTAACTTGCTTTTCTGCGGTTTAATTTTGATTTTTTTAAAGCTGAGCGGTTATGTTATTATTATTTGCTCTATTATAGATCATATTTTTGGTTCTCCCCCTGTCAACTCCATCTTAGTCAAAGTCATGGAGTCACCAAGAAAATATAAGTAAAATCAATTTTTGTTGAGATCTCCTCGATGAAAACAAAGACCCACACCACCAAATTGTTTACCTTTATTAATTAAGAACTTCACTCTATCATGATAGGTTAAAAGGCATCGTCACTCACAGTTCAATTTCATTATAATGCTGCGAATATGGTCAAAGTACTGACCGTCAAAATTTTTATGATACGTACCATATATTGCTTGCGTGTGAGTGGCAATTTCTGTTACTGGTGTCAGTTTACAATTGTTCATTTTTAGGTGGTTAACTGCTGATTTAATGCCCAATAAGCCAATAGAGCGAAACTACTATTTTCCGCGGAGTTTGTGAGAAAAAAACGGTAAATCGGGGTTTTGTTGGTTTACATTGTGCTCGTAAAGCCCTATTTTTGGGATTGAGGTAGCCGCGATAAATCAGGGTTTGCGGTATGTCGGGGTTTTACAATTTACTGTACTTGATTTGGTGGTATGCTGTATAATACTAATAGAGTGGTTGGTAGCTCAATTGAAAATTAATACCCTGGTGTAACTGTTTTGCAAACAGAGTATGTTTCTTAATTTATGTTAATTTACAAGATTTGAGAAAATATATGGTTATTTTAGGAATTCAAAAAATTGCCGGGTATGGCATGAGTTGCATTAAACCACAAATATATCCAAATTATTCCGTCAATTAGTCATATTAATATGGCTACCATATAAGCCTCTTTTACCGCTGACATAAGCCATTTAATTAGCCTTAAGATTAGCCACTTCTACCACTTTTTGGCCACTTTTATCATAATATGCTATCCACTCTTACCGTTGATTTCAGTGACTTTTGCCACTTTGGGCTATTAGCACCTCTTTTTCAACACTCTATCGGAATAACACATGAACTGGGTAATTTACCGTTGTGAGTCGTGGCACGAATATGTATGTAACATCGACAGGTCTGACTGATCCTATTCTTACTATATTCTACAACACTACACATAACAATATTCTAATATTCTAATATATATATTTAAATATTCTAATATTTTGGGTATTGTTAGACCTCCTTTACTTGTTTCTCAATGGACAATGAGGGACCTCCCATGTCTTGTGTTTTGTTTTACTATCTTGTCATACGGATTACGGTTACTAAATATTATTTTTCCTTTTTCATAACCCCACCCTATATCTATTATAAGTCTTGCTGCTAACACCCAGGTTTTTTCTGCAGATTAAACAAGTATTCAAACACGTAATCTGCCATGTAGAGGGTACCCACTTTCCAGCACACTGAAGCGATATTTTTGTCGCAAAATCTTAGATGTAATTTGTGAAATACTTTTAATTGTTATTAGGTACCACTAGTATCATCTGATTAATTTGGGAATTATTATTTTTTGTTATTTGACATTTTTCCGCTGTGCGTGTACCTGATTTTCGTTGGCCTGCATACCACTCATCTCTTGTTCCAAACTTCCGTTAACTGGTCTCCGGCAATCTTAAAACGTGTCCGAACCACTGCAGTCGAGCAGAACCGATGGAAGTTTTGATGAACACAACACCAGCACGCCTGAGAACGTCACCACTTTATCGTCAAGATTCTTCTCAGGGAGGTGAGATGGAAAACCTCAAAACGTTTCATCCGCATTCTGCATCTTAGTTGTTTGAGCTCCTTTCTCTTTGCTTGTTCTCAGCGCCGTATTGACTGAGATCTTGAAGAAATCACCATAAACTTCAGAAACTTATCAACTTCTTGGTTAACAATAGCTGTGAAAATCAGAAGAGTTTAAGTTGTATGGCAGGTAACCATCATTATGAGAAGACAATGGATTATTGTTTGAACGTTTTGTCAGCCTATGATTCCTATGTAGTATATAATTTAACGGACTTGATTTTTCTGAATGGATTTTTTTGAGACGATTTAGTTGTTTGTTGCTGAATATTTCAACCCACTCTTTAGAACGACTCTGAAATGGCTATTCCCTAGCACTTGTGTCAGTTGCTATCCATTATATGGGCGTGGTATACAACTACAAGCACATTATGTCATCTTAATTTACATTTCATTACCACGATAAAGACTTACATTACTGAAATACAAATCATTACAATGCCCTATGATCATGTCGACTAAGATAAAACCCGATAATAAGCCTGTATCTTGATGACGAGGTATAATATGTACTTGGTGATATCGGCACAGCTTTCCTTTTATTAGGTTTGAAAGTGGCCTATGTTTAACTGCAGCCCGCTTTGTATGTGCCGTCGTTTAAAAGTATTTCTGAATTCTTGAGAGGATTGTTTTCTGTAGCATTTCGCTGTGATTTTTTGTTGGTATATTTAAATTTTAACTTTCAGTAGAGTTGCTCAGATTTGTGTAAATTATTTATCTTATACAGTATCTTTACCGCATAGGAGCGGGGCAGTAAATACTGTGTTTCGCTAACTTTCGTTTCGTAGTATATTTGTTATTACGTTCTATCGAGCGTTGATTTGAGCTAAACATCCTTCAACCATCAACAACATATTTCCCTTCTTAAGTTAGTTCCGTAATCTTAAACGTTGCAATTTCAGTCCAACAAGTGCTGAAACAATATATACCCCACCTCTCATCATATTATAATAATACGTAATAATACGTGCAGTTTGCGCGGTGCTGAAATAGATAAACGTACGTGACGCTACTTATTCCATTATAAAACTGTAATATACCGTATAATATACCTTATGATTTAGTATAATATACCTGTGTTGGGTGATGGTGTGTTTAATACCATCCCCCCCATCTCATGTTACACACTACTACTCACTAAGTCACTAGTGAACTATCCCTAATTTAACAGCAGGCCCCTGTTTAGTGTTTACTGTTTAGAGCTGTTTATAACACTTATACGTCACAATATTATGATATTTGAATATTATAGTATATTATTCTAATGTTGTGCGAGCTCTTGGTTCCTCAGATAGGGACCTTCCTTTTCTTTTCTTTTTTGTTTTGTTTTCTCCTTATTACAGTGCTACAGTGCTACAATGCTACAGTGCTACAGTGTACATCACACCTACAGCTGCTAGATACAGGATTATGAATTATGAGCAATTCTAATATCATGTTACTTGTGAACTATTTACACTATTTGTAATTTGACCAGTGATTATGTTTTATCTAGTTGCTGGCTGACAGTGGTCCTGTTAAGAGTTGGTCCCTGCCCCTTGATAAGATCTAACCAGGCCTGGTACCCGATGTTAATGAGCTTGCTGCTGTCCCGCGGAACACCATAGCTCCGTATCACAACATCGTCAACATTTTATGTTTGTGACCTGTATTGATTATAACAGCAGGCCCGATGGTTACAGTTCATGACCGCTGATAGGTGTCTTTCATTGACCGCTCAATTTTCCATTGTAATATTTCAAATCATGGTTTTATCTTTTAATAGCGGTAGTGGTATAGTGGTAAAGTGGTAATGGTGGTGATGATACTTTTATGGAGGGCTTGAGACAATATTTATCAAACATTATTACTTTGATAATTAATAAGGTCTATCAGATGGTGGAATTTAATGTGAAGAACCTTCAATCAATTAGATGAAGCATAAAAATAGCTGTCACGTAATACAACAAAGCTGTAAGTTGGTCTTGGCACGTCCTGACAACGCGGTCATATTACTAGCTAAAGCAAGGATTTAGGATACAGCACTCAACATGGTAGAATTATAGGCAATCAGCGGTCACAACATGCAGTCAACGATGCTTAATTTATAGGCATTCAGTGGTCTTGAGTGACCTACTACTTTGAGCCTGGGCATGATTGAATGCTTTTAATCAATAATAGTCGCGAGTTTAAATTTATATTGCAGTTTTAAATGTTGCTAATTTGTTAAACACGTATTATAACTGGTTCTTAGTTCAGTTTAGCTTGTTCATGTATATTGTTCTAGAATGTACTTAACATAGTTTTAAAACTTCTTCTCAATTACTTTGTGTGTTATTAAATCACAATTCAACAGCTGTAATATCTAGATATTGTATACGGACGGGGAGATGTTGAAACATAATGTTACATTGATTACTGAGTCACTATTATATAACTTGGGCTTCTTCGTCTCGTCATCATCTTACTTCATCATCGCCAACAAATATGACCTTTTCTATCGTTAAATTTCGTGTAGGTGACCTTTAACCTCACCATGACCATCAGTAGATCGCTTCTCATTTTACATTACCGTTACGTTTTGTTTTGTTACGTTTTGTTACGTTTTGTTTTGTTACGCTTGTGTAGCTCTCCCCAATGTTTTGTTCTCTGATTTTGTTGAATTAAGATATAGAAATGTATAAGGGTAACAAGTACTTGATAGGTCACCAGAACGAGGAAGGTAATATGATTGTTATGTTTTTATCTTGATCTGCTTGCTTATTTTAACCTGCATTATGTGCTTCGGCCCCTATTCAATTAAATATATGCATAATAATTTGTCACTACACTGCGATCATGCTGTTTTTTTCGCATTAAACTGAATCGTCGTGGAGATCAAAATATAAACAAATGTTGTCGGAAAACCTGACGGAACAACATTGAGCATTATCTTATCATGCAATTTAAATCTCGTAAAATGGTAATTAATTATGTAATTATGTCAATATCAATATGTAAATATGTAATAATATATAAGGGCTGGATTACATGGAACAATGTATCGGAGGGCGGGTATCCAGGAGCCTAGCTGAGCGACACGCTGAAAGAAGGAAACTCAATATTACGAGATGTTGGGTGGAAGGTTCAGGTAATGTTCTTCTTTCCCTGGTTTCCTCTTACCTTTTAGTGGTTTCCTCTTACCTTTTTAGTGGTTTCCTCTTACCTTTTAGTGGTTTCCTCTTACCTTTTAGGGGTTTCCTCTTACCTTTTAGTGGTTTCCTCTTACCTTTTAGTGGTTTCCTCTTACCTTTTAGTGGTTTCCTCTTACCTTTTAGTGGTTTCCTCTTACCTTTTAGTGGTTTCCTCTTACCTTTTAGTGGTTTCCTCTTACCTTTTAGTGGTTTCCTCTTACCTTTTAGTGGTTTCCTCTTACCTTTCCCTGGTTTCCTCTTACCTTTTAGTGGTTTCCTCTTACCTTTTAGTGGTTTCCTCTTACCTTTTAGGGGTTTCCTCTTACCTTTTAGTGGTTTCCTCTTACCTTTTAGTGGTTTCCTCTTACCTTTTAGTGGTTTCCTCTTACCTTTCCCTGGTTTCCTCTTACCTTTTAGGGGTTTCCTCTTACCTTTTAGTGGTTTCCTCTTACCTTTTAGTGGTTTCCTCTTACCTTTTAGTGGTTTCCTCTTACCTTTTAGTGGTTTCCTCTTACCTTTTAGGGGTTTCCTCTTACCTTTTAGTGGTTTCCTCTTACCTTTTAGTGGTTTCCTCTTACCTTTTAGTGGTTTCCTCTTACCTTTTAGTGGTTTCCTCTTACCTTTTAGTGGTTTCCTCTTACCTTTTAGTGGTTTCCTCTTACCTTTTAGTACAGGGAAATCCGTCTGAAAAAATCGATTTGCCGACACACAAAGCTTACAAAGGATTTTTGACGTTTTTGAGTCCTAATAGGTGTCCTTTATGGCTGACCAACTTTTCCAAACTTTTCCACGTGTCTTAAGGCCACTTTTTGCCACTTTACCACTTTTTACCACCTTTCTTGTTTGTCAAATATCTTTAGTTGTGAACATCGTAGAAAGTTGCAGATTAAACGAGGGTGTTCATATTATCAAGAAGAAAAACTTTTGTTTAGACAATTTTTTCCTCAGATAATCAATTAATTGGATAATTATCAATTAGCTAATTAGCAAAAATTAAACAATTTTTTATTGGCTCAAAATGATTGGAATAGCTTGAAACACGGAGAAAAGTAGTTTTTAGAAAAACTTCGAAAATTTTTCACTTACATTTTTTTTCAAGACCTTGGAAAAAATTTCGAATTTCCGACAAAAGTTATCAAATTGCATGAAACGTGGAGAAAAATGCTTAAAAAAAACTTCGTGAATTTTTGTTTTCAAGAATACTAAAATCACTTATATTTGTAGTTGGAGTTCAGTAAATCTCGGCAGATTTTAGTAATCAGGAATTATTAAATCGAAATAGATAAAAGGACTGAAAGTGAAACTGAAAAACGTTAACCACAGGATATTAGAGTTTTATAATTAATTACAGTATATCCTTATCGATTTTTACAGAAACTGCACCAAAGGCACATTTAAGATCGAGCCGATAGCCTGCTGTACTACGATAATATGTAATAAATAAAACATCTCTGAGTCTGTACCGTCAATCGTGCTAATCTGAACCAGCCTACCTGGATTACCATCTACCTCTTCTTTTCATCAATAATTAGACCTAGTTGTGCAAGAAATGTGATTTATTATAGCTCATATTGCAATTAGTGGGTGATGTAAGTACTTATCGAGCTGTATTCATTCACAATAGTAATATACGACACAATACCTTTGTATTAAATGGCCCTTAATGCGGTATATGAAACGCTTTATACCTCGATAGACCCGCTATAGTTTATCACGAAAACGTCTACTTGGCCTCATGGCTCATTTACAGCTCGAAGAAGGCAAGAAGAGACCATGGATAACAAGGAAGAGCTAGGAAATAGGAAACAAGTGTAAATACACCTTCCAACATCTATTGTGACTTGTTTTCTATTGTTCTGCATACCACTTCATTCGCTATGCGAGATACCTCATACCTCAAATCACCCCCATATGTCAGGGTTGGCTAAATTTAAAAAGAGTAATATACGGGCAAAGGTAAGATCTAGATACGAGCGTCGGACATGGGCAAGAGCCGTGGGGTAGTAAAGAAACGGTAATGATTATGCTGGTTTGCAATCCGGATGTTCTGAAGTAAAAAGACAGGTTCTTGCCGCAGGATATTTGGGGGCCATGATGATAAGCTCGGGATCAACGTGGGACGGATCGAAGAACATTAAAATGAGCGAGTTGACATTTTAGGCTTTCTGATGTTTTCTTGCCTTCTTCGAGCTGTCAATGAGCCATGAGGACAAGTAGAAGTTTTCGTGATACAGTAAAACCTCTCTATACCGGCCTTTCGCGGGAGAAACGAGAAGTGTACGGTATAGTCTATAGATTTATAGAAACACCCCGATAAAGAGCGTTTCATATACCGCATTAAGGGCCATATGATGTACACGTATTGTGTTTTATTGTGATAGTGTGATTGAAAACAGCTCGATATTATTTACAGACCCATCAAATGCGATATGACTCATATTGCATTTGGTGGGTGATGTAATTATTAAGAGCTATAATAAATCACATTTCTTGTACAACTCGGTCTAATTATTGATGAAAAGAAGAGGTAGATGGTAATCCAGGTAGGCTGGTTCGGATTAGCACGATTGACGGTACAGACTCAGAGATGTTTTATTTATTACATATTATCGTAGTACAGCAGGCTATCGGCTCGATCTTAAATGTGCCTTTGGTGCAGTTTCTGTAAAAATCGATAAGGATATACTGTAATTAATTATAAAACTCTAATATCCTGTGGTTAACATTTTTCAGTTTCACTTTCAGTCCTTTTATCTATTTCGATTTAATAATTCCTGATTACTAAAATCTGCCGAGATTTACTGAACTCCAACTACAAATATAAGTGATTTTAGTATTCTTGAAAACAAAAATTCACGAAGTTTTTTTTAAGCATTTTTCTCCACGTTTCATGCAATTTGATAACTTTTGTCGGAAATTCGAAATTTTTTCCAAGGTCTTGAAAAAAAAATGTAAGTGAAAAATTTTCGAAGTTTTTCTAAAAACTACTTTTCTCCGTGTTTCAAGCTATTCCAATCATTTTGAGCCAATAAAAAATTGTTTAATTTTTGCTAATTAGCTAATTGATAATTATCCAATTAATTGATTATCTGAGGAAAAAATTGTCTCAACAAAAGTTTTTCTTCTTGATAATATGAACACCCTCGTTTAATCTGCAACTTTCTACGATGTTCACAACTAAAGATATTTGACAAACAAGAAAGGTGGTAAAAAGTGGTAAAGTGGCAAAAAGTGGCCTTAAGACACGTGGAAAAGTTTGGAAAAGTTGGTCAGCCATTAAGGACACCTATTAGGACTCAAAAACGTCAAAAATCCTTTGTAAGCTTTGTGTGTCGGCAAATCGATTTTTTCAGACGGATTTCCCTGTACTATTTCCCTGGTTTCCTATCACCTCTGAGGGGTTGCCTCGTTTCTGCCTGGTTGAGAAGTCGTATTCTGACTTCTGAGAATATTAGTATTATTAAAATATTTGGTCCCTCAAATGATGAAATGTATACCTAGTTGGTCCCTACCATGATACTTGAGCTTAAAACAATCTTATGAAAGAATAATAATATCAAGCCAAAAAGAGACGACCTTTCTCCGGCTGTCAATTATTTCACTAAAAGTTGCTTTACATCCAGTATAATAGGCCAGCTTCACATCTTCATCCAGCAAAAATACTGACCATCTCGTCTATACGTTGGCACTGTATTGTTACATGTATCAGGATTCAGGAGGCTGAAAGTCTGCTACTGTAGATGTGTCACTGTCAATCTCTCTATTGTATATATTATTATTACCTATTTGACCAAAACCCATAATCATGGGTAGAGTGTACCGCTGCCAGTGTCTCTCTTTTCCAAAAAAAAGGAAATGATATTAATTTGAGGAACCGTCCGCTAATGCAAATTGATACCGAGAATGAAATCGGTCGCTCGCTTTTCCCATTCATTCACGGCTAATGAATTGTAATAAAGCTTATTAAATGGGAAAAGCGAGCGACCGATTTCATTCTCGGTATCAATTTGCATTAGCGGACGGTTCCTCAAATTAATATCATTTCCTTTTTTTTGGAAAAGAGAGACACTGGCAGCGGTACACTCTACCCATGATTATGGGTTTTGGTCAAATATCATCTCTTTTTGATTATAATGTCAGGATAATTTACACAGTCGAAACTTCATTAATAAGGAGGTAATTTCAACGATTTCGAAATTCTGCCTTTGAAAACGTTTCCTTGTGTTTAGGTAGGTATATCTGTCGATAACCGACTGAATATGGCACTTTTTACTCATTCAAGTTGACATTAAATTCATATATAGTGCCATTTAAATATCGTGGAAAGCAGAATATATTCGAAATCACGAATGAGCAAAATTCTCACCTTTCGCACGTGCAAACTTTGAGCGGACGTTGCATGCGCATACAATATTGAATCACCGTAAATTTTTGCAGAGAGGTATTTAATATATAGTTTGATAAGCATGCAAAGTTTCAGAAGATTTCAAAAAGAACTTGGATCACAACGGGACTCCAAAGTTGATAAAAATCGTGAAAATCAAAATTTTCAGTGATTTTAGCTATTTTAAATCAATTTGGGCGTGTCCCCACGTGTGCAACTTTTCGATTTTTAACTTTAAAACTAGCCTATAACACAATTTACACCTTTAAGAAGCAAAATTGAGCTCCACAACCCAAGGGATGGCCCAACACCAGAGAATACTAATTCACAACTTTTGTGTTTTTATAAAATTATTCTTCAAAAAAGCACTAACTTCAATAGCAAATATCTTTATGAAGGAGCAAGGTAAGAAACTTTTCCGGTAGATTTTCGGAATGCTTGAACAATTATCTAAGGTGAAAATGTCCTCAGACTTTGAATAAAATTACTCCTTAATGGTGTAAAATTGATTTGAAAATTTCTTACTTTGTCAAAAATAAAGTTTTAAAAACACTTAATTTGATGACGTCATCAAGTGATGATGATGACGTTAAATTATTTTTTGATACAATGTAAACTAAAGCTTAAACGATTATCTTTAAAACCTGTGGTTCAAGATGACTGTATTGTTTATACTTTTGAAAATACGGGCACTTAAATGTAGGCTACAATTGAATGCCAAAGCGTCTATATATATATACATATATACATATATATACTTCACGACAATCTGTTGTAAAACAGGGGTTCCAGAAAACCCACTTCCCGATACTCCTGAAACACGAAATTTTGTTTACAGTCGATTTGGACAAGGTCTAGACGCCCTGCAAAGTTTCAGATCTCTAACTCAATTTTATCATGGTTTTTAAGGCACCTAAATATGGCGATTTTGGGTTTTTTACCTAATTTCGTATAACATGCTGGCGCGTATTTTGCGCTAATTTCTTAAAAACCTCCACATAACTATTTCTTGTTCCTGTCATCTTTAACATTGAATTAGAATGTTTTGAACTTAAATATACCTGCTGAACTACTTTCGATGAGTCTTAATGCCTGGAAAACAATAAAGGGGATATAATAGTATAGGGGGTAAATAGTATTGTGAATATAAGGGCGACGGTAATGCTTGCCAGCATTGTGATTATCAGTGATAATATCACGGCACCGGTTTCAAAACCGTAATCACAACAAGTCTGTTACTTTCCTCCTCCCTCCTCTTCTGTCACTATCAGCTACTTAGGTGCGCTATAATCTCTCTGTTTGTTAACACAGAGCTAATCATTACGGCACCGGTTTCAACAGAAAAATCACAATAAGTCTGCTACTTTTCTTATCGGAAAACTTTTTACGTTAAGCACAGCCTGTTTTAAAACATGCGCTCTCCACGTACTCCGGACTAACTTTCAGAAGCGCAAATGGCGCTGTTTAATAAGGAAAAAATTTTAAAGACTAAACGTTAGTGGTTACTTATATTGTTGGCGTTCCGGACTTGTATGTTGAGTATTATAGTGGTAAGATCATTTGTTATGACTTACGGCTAAGTAGGTTCTAGAATGTGTTAACGGGAAGTTATTGAGCCGATCTGTCAGTCAGTCAGTGTCTTTTTTTGCTGATTTTTGAAGTTTCTCGCCCGGGGTTCTATTTGCCTTATGAACTAAAATCAGAAAAGCTTCGGACCATATTTAGATTAGGATTTACAACAATTATCACACGATATGAGAAATTATACAGCTATAACTTATGAGCAAACTAAACGATAACCCTGACCATAACAGTTAATGGCAGCCGCTTAAAGCTCGAAATTACAATTGAATTTAAGCTAAAAGCTTGAAAATAAGAGACCAGCTTTTTCGCAGACGTGGTTTGAGTAACCTTTCGAATGAGAAACATATGTTTCCCTAGAAATATAAAAACTATCTTCTTCATAGTTTAAGATCCCCCTCTGCCCGCCCCTACTACCCATAATCCATATGATATTTAACACTTCTGTCCTTTAACCTGATAAATAATAGGTATTCTTTACCCTTGTAACCGACTTGTAGTGTTTAACTCTTTCCTCCTTCTCTAATCTCCTCCTCCTCTCCTCTCCTCCCCTTGTAGCTGATAGTGTAATATCAAATCTACCGTCTCTGTGATTTTGGTATGCACTAATTTGCCACAAGCACGGTAAGACCACACTCATCTTGTTAAACGGGCAGCAAAGTAAGGTTAATACAAAATTACGTACCACGTACATATACAGCAGAACTCCCCAAGGAATATATCTGCAACCGACCAATCACAGCCCTCCCTCCACTCTCATGACCAGACCTGTCCAATGAGCGGCCGGAGCGTTTAGCGGATTGTAAAGGTCACACTGCTCAGTGTGGAGGCCGGGGGAGGTTACTGTGTACGAGGACTGTATCCCCGGAACTGTAGCCCCTCGTGACCTCCACTAAGCAGTACTCCGTTCTTCTTCCCATACCAGCTGGCAGCTGGGAGGACTGCGAGTATTTGAGTGTGTGGCCTGGTCGTGGTGCAGGTGGCAGGTCGTCGTGCAGCTGTCCGGCCCGCCATTCTACGACGTGGCATGCAAACCTCCAGCAAGTCTTCATTATCCATGTACTCAGATTATCACTATATTCTTGCCGCTGTCTGCTCCGTTCTACATCTCCGCTCCAATCTAGCGCTTATAGTTATACCAGCCCCATATTTGTAGCGTCCCTCGTCACCTCCCCCGTCGGATATTTGTAGTTCCGCTCCTCGGGGAACCTCCACGGGGAGGCCTGATCAGTCACGTGTGTGTTCCCTGAGAAGGGTCCTGGACCCATGCTCCACAAGAAATGTGCCAAGTCTAAGAGGCGGAGGAAAAGGCGGGTTAACAGGATCCAGCCGGAACCAAAACCTGTTATTAAACTTCCTGATGTTATTGACCCCACTGTTTTACTCGTTGCTAATGATGCAGGTGATTGAACCAACTTTTTACTGTTCACTGTTGCAGGTTGCTCATGATCATGGTGATCGGAAATTAATCAAACAATTACCTTTATTAAGTGATCGTCAGGACTTTTGTTTCTGAATTAGTCAGCTTTCAAAACATTTAGGAAATTGCTAATAGCGCAGGGAGCTATGATCACGAATAAAAATTTGTTTGCTTGTTCCACAAGACATAACATGCATGGTCTTGACACGGATATCACATTTAAGAAACAAAATCATATCATTAAACTATCCACATCACTACTCTAATTCTCACCATCTTCTCTATTTTAACTTAACATTTAAGAGAATATTAATCCAGCACAGACATTTTACTCTTAGGTAAAGCGATTGACAACCTAGCGCTGACATGCAGCCAGATCATCCGGAAATCTATGCCGAAAGTGTGTCTACCAATCCCCTCGCTACACGGCCCCGTTTACTTTGACGAATCATCACTCGACCCAACAGATCCGTATCTCCTTCAGGTACACTTCATGTAGTTTCTTAAAAAGTTAGGCCGGTTAAAAATTTATTGAAGTTTTGGCATCTGTCTCCGTTATCTTTACACCCTCCCCTCACCAGGAGTACAAAGAAGACGGGTATGAAGACGAGGACGAAGCCCCTGCAGAAGAAGTCCCTCTCACCCTCACCAATGTAGAGGACTTCTTAAAGTTTTTCCCCGAGCTCACCGATTATCAGGTACATCTCCTCAATTCTTTGGTTAGTACTTTTAATTTTAAAAACGTTGTTTGACTTTAAGAAACTGCCTCTTTAAATCTCAGAACAAAACTACATTCTTTCATCAGACTCAGAACATGTGCGTGAATCTGGTTTTACGGTCTCAAAAACAATGCATTTATAAAACTCAAACCAAATCGATCAAACCAACTTTGAATGGCGGTTTGAGGATTGCGTCTGACAATTGTCAGCTCTAGTTACAGTCGAGATGGCTGATGTATAAAACCACTGACCCATCTACTAAGCCACTGACCCATCTACCAAGCCACTGACCCATCTTCCAAGCCACTGACCCATCTTCCAAACCACTGACCCATCTTCCAAGCCACTGACCCATCTTCCAAACAATTCACCACACTACATGCTACATAACTCAGCTAAATATACACCTTTGTGGTCTGTGCACAATTAGTTACAAATAGTTACTGAACTTTACTGCTTCAGAACAACAAGGTAATATTGGATCAGCTGTCAGAGTACCGTAAGGAGTTCATCACTCTGGTACCACAGACCCCAAGTAACAGTCAGAACGAACTGTCAGACGAGCGCTCGGATACAGGTTATTAATGTTTAGTATGATTAGATAGTTAGCAGTTCTATGATAAACTTATTTATTGACAGGATAGGATTTGTTGGGTTGATGAACCATAACTTTGCTGCAGAAGATTGTACCCTCGATAAAAGTGATTCACACTGACTGTTAACATAACAACATTGACCAGGTCCGATAAGTGTGATAGTGAAACCTGTCCTCCAAAACGGTTCCTCGCAGTCGATCAGATCTCAGAGCAGTCCTAAGAGCTCCGGATCCGACCCTCTTAGAAAGATATCTAACAGCTGTGACCCCAACCTTCCTCCGTGAGTACTCTCCCTGCAAAGATCACGACTCTTTCGTCAAGTTATATTTTCTCTATCGTACTACATCAAAGTTGTAGATCTGTAAACATTTCTAGCTGGTTTTTATCACCCATAATAATACATAATAGTTAATCGATCAATTATCTGACGACCAGCTCATTAATTAACTAACTCATCATTTAATAACCAACTTATCATTCAATAACTAACTCATTATTTAATAACTAACTTATCATTCAATAACTAACTCATTCCTCCAGAAGATCAGTGACCTCTAAGAGATCATGTAGGAACGTGAAGTCTGTAACCAACTCTCTGAGCAACATGTCGCTAGGAGATTCCCCCGTTCTAACTGCCTCCTACTCGCCTCCCCCTGCTAAAGCAGTCAAACACTTCGCCAAGGTAATTGGTTGTTAACTGACCATTTGTTTGTTATTTCTCACGTATGTTTCTAAAGTATGTAGTAACTGGATTGTGACTAGCCATCCTTTAATTGTTTCTCACGGTTTTTGGCTTGGAGGCAATTGGTTGTTGACTAGCCATTCATCTACAATTATTTCTCACGTCTTAATTTAATGTATTTTTCTATGAATTTCTAATTACGACGTGTCTGGCACAAGAAGGAAGTCAATCTGCGAGGTGTCACGTGATCCGACTGTGAACCATCTTGTTACCTGATCTCTGGGGTAATGTCACTGGTTGTTATGAGAACCATGACACCGAGGTTATGTGATCCCTGTAAAGCGTTTGACTGCTCAAATAACTTACTATAGTCGCATGATCCACTCAAAACGAACAGACGAGACATGACTTGATGCTATTTGAGACCGATCACATGCAGGCAAATACACAGTCACAAGGATCAATTAACAGCCACATGGATCAATTAACATTCAACAGTGGGGTACTAGTAGTAGTATATATAGACGTACGAATTACACAACAATCATTCTCTTACCATTCCCAACTATTACTTCCACTCATCTACCAACTAACAATGAAGATGCCCTCAACTCTCCAAAAGCTCAGAGACAGAGTCACCTCCAGGAGATCCCTCCCTCACCGTCCTTTCACCAAGAGATGCGTCTCTGCTCCCTCCTGTCTCTATGATGTTAACCTCAAGATGCTCTCCGAACCACAGCCTGAGCTCAAGAAACATAAACTCTCCTCTCACAGCTTCAAGTCTAGTTTGAAGTCTTTGAAACGTCTTGGTACCACCCTAGCTCCTCCCTCAACCGGCACCCCTCTCCTAACTCGGGAACACACTTCAGAAACACCCATACAACGCTCCAGTCTTTCTTTGGTTCGATCCAAAAGTAGGAGGAGGAGATCAGTAGCAGTAGCCGGGCCCCTGTCACCTGTCTGCGAAGAACCCTGTCCTGACCAATATTGTTTAATGTGCTCACTTGTGAAACCTGAGCTGAAGAGACGACACAGTTCTATTATGGAACCAACCTTCATGAGGAACTTCTATTGAGACCAGATTTGGAGACCTCTCGTTGAAACCTTCCACTAATTATTTTATTTATAATATCAAATATGTGATATAAGCTGTATCTATCTATTTTCAATGCACAAATACAAGTTTACATTCTGGATACCCACGTCTAATAGGCAACATAATTTAATGTTTCTGATGATTCCGTGTATGCGACGGGAAAATGCTCTTTTCGGGTAAATGAAATTTATTCAACGTTCCAATGTCACTACATCAAGTGTATAATGGATTATTATGACATTAACTTAAATCAAATTACAAATTACTAAGAATATTCAACAGGTAAAAACTACCAGACCCATGTTCCTTTTTCGGCGATCTGTCCAGTACTTCTTTGCGCAGGAAGGAGTTATTGATTATACCAGACAACTCAACCCAATATGGACTTTTCCTAGACAGGGTAGCTTGGGAAAATAATTATAAACCCAATCAGTCTGCCTCGTAGTTAACTTTGAAACAACAACTGCGCCCAATCGTTACTAGAAATATAGAGATCACTTGAACAGGTTTCCAAACACAGCTCTACTAGTTTAGCTGCTGTCTGGTTTCTACTGCAATAATTTCAGGGAAAATATACAGTTAGGGTTCTATCCAAAGATTTTGAGATACGTGTGTTCACGAAGCGTGTCAGAAAGGATGCGTTTTAATCAGTGGCGTAACGTTGCCTGTTGGCGCCTCCCTGTTGGCGCCCCCTCCCTTTTTGGCGTCTCTCCCTAAAATTGAACAAATTAGGTGATTTTAGAGGATACGCCGGTAAAATCTCTAAAAAAGTATGTTTCTAGATCAAAACGCGCCGTTTTGCTAGTACCTCAGTTAAGTTTTTCAAAATTGTCCCACATTCAAACGACGATTTTGCGCCCCCCCCCCCCCCCCCCCCCGCACAGCGGGGTCAGCGGGGCCCTTCGTTGCGCCACTGGATTTAATGCTCCCCAAGCATCAAAAGGCACGAGATCTGAGCCAAGGCAGGCCCTCTTAACTTAACTTAACCTGAAAATCTGATCTACAAAATTGTCGGTTCAGTTGTCGTATTCAGGTGCAGTTGTCGTATTACCTGGGTTCAGTTGTTGTTTTGGGATTTAGGCTTGGTCACTCCTAAGAACGGGCAATCTCCGAAGTGGTAACCGCAAGCTAATCTGCTGTTACCCCAAATAACAAACTATCTGGTAATCCTTGTTAAAATAGGGGCCGCAGCTAAACATTACAGCCATTAGAGCCTTTAAGGACTGTTCAATGAAGAGTCGCTGGATCGCAACAGGCAGTCTATGGTCATTAATGATTTGGTAATATTTTGATAGTAATAATATGAACCCCAAATATTGCCGTGTTTAAATCGTGTTCTTATTACGACAAGATCCCTAAAGCCAGGGAAATGTGATCTCGGTACGTTTCAGCTGTCAGCACGTTATCACCAGATCAAATAACGGCTAGATCACTTGATCTACCAAAAACAAACTGACGAGATATGATCTGATGATGTGACGCTGTGTTATCTGAGACTGATTACATCCATACTAATAATAATTAACATGAGTCAGTTAACAGACTGATGCTGGTATAAATAGAAACATGAAGTAAACAAGTCATTATCAGTTCTTCTTACTCTCAACAACTACTACTCATCTACCAACTAACTACTCTCACAATGAAGATGCCCTCATCCCTCAAGAAACTCAGAGACAGAGTCACCTCCAGAAGATCTCTCCCTCGCCGCAGTTTCACTAAGAGAACTATGTCCGCTCCCTCCTGCCTCAACGACGTCAGCATGAAACTTCTTACAGATCTCCTGCCTGTTCCGGCTCCAAAGAAACAGAAATTAGTATCCTCCCACAGCTTCAAGTCCAATTTGAAGATTGTCCGACGAACAGTAAGCACTCCTTTCTCTACACCTGACATCAGCTCGGAGACCCCAATTCAACGATCTAGTCTGTCCCTTGTCCGGTCCAAGAGTAAGAGGAGATCAGTAGCTGTACCACTCTCACCTGTCTGCGAAGAACCCTGTCCTGACCAACATTGTTTAATGTGCTCACTGGTGAAACCTGAACTGAAGAGACGACACAGTACTATCATGGAACCAACCTTCATGAGGAACTTCTATTGAGCCCCTCATCATTTGCAACCATTACATTAAAACTCACTTTCCTGCTTTTTATTCTGACATCTTCACTTCGTCACATCTCTGGATCCAAATTTTAAAATATTTTTTTGTATTGAAAATGTATGGTATTCTGTATTCTATCTATTTACCAACAATATTTATGTTTCATTTAAAAGAAATAATTAGTGGGGGTGCTAAAAAGTTTACTTTTTCTATCCCTATCGCTCTCCATAACTCCCTTCACATAAACTCCCTTCACACAGACAAGCGAGTCTGTATTATTTATTAACGAACCAATTGCTCAGGTTGCAGCCCCAGACATGTACTCACACCGACCTCCCCACTACTTGGAGCAACTATACGACCCGATACAATCAGTACAGAGAACTCTTATGTTACTGGATATTGCTCGGGCTGTTCACCCGGAGACACTGATCAACAGGATCGCTTACGACCAGGTTTAAATTATTATTGTGATCTTGATTAACAATATATCTGTTTTTCCTCCCAATTATTAGATGCTAAAACTGTGAATCCCTGGTTCACACACTATTGAGAATGACCAGCATACAAAAATCCGCAGTGTACCGTATACACGACCTTGTTGTTATTACTCTGCGCTGACTGATCAGGTTTGTGACTGATCTTAATTTGTTGCCAACAATACCCCTTTGTACAGGACGAGTTAGTAAAGACAGAGGAGCCAAGTAACCACGCCCTCAGCAACATTAAGTGGGACCCTGCCCTCAGAAGATGTAAGATACTCCCCTCTATTCCTCAGACCAGACTTAACGCAGATCCTCCTCTTGATGTGAGCATGTTTTACTATTTTTGTCTTTTACACAATTATGTAATATCCGGATCAGAACATCATTTATTAGTCGAACACTACAAATTTTGCATCAGAATCTTTACACAGCCCTTATATTACTTTTAGATAAACTTATTTATTTTTAAAATACTTTTAAAATTCGTAAACTATTCATTAACTCTACTAATTGTCCGCACAGGTACTGAGTCAGCACATGAACGAAGAGAACTCAACAGGAACGGTTAATATCCCTATTCTACAATTCGAATCGCGGCACGAGTGCGGGAATCTCCGTAAAGCTATTCAAGTAAGAATAACTTTTGTTAATTGTCTTTATTCTTTAGAATGACTGCACATTCTGGGTTTCAGTTAGTGTGTGCCTCATAGATTTCATAGACTGCAGCTGTTGAAAACACTGCTAACTGAGCGAATTCTGTTAATAACCCAAAATAACAAAGTTACAATCCCCAGGTGCGGATATTCGAATATGATCTAGTGTTAAATTCAGACATCGGCTCCACCCGGCACCACCAGTGGTTCTACTTTGAAGTCCATAACATGGTCGCTGATTTCCCCTATAGGTTCAATATCATTAATTGTGAGAAGAGCTGCTCTTCATTTACCCAAGGTTTGTGTTTTTCGGTTTATTACTATTATCTCAGCAATATCAATTTCTTAATTTCGACAACGAAAAAAAAACTACCAAGCCTTATGAAACTTTAATAAATGCATTTGAAACCATTTATGGGCATGATCGATCAGCAGCCCTTGAAGCGGCTTGAGTAAATACTGGTCCCCACACAGGAATGCAGCCGCTGTTATACTCGGCCCACGATGCGTTAACAAACGGTACAGGATGGCAGCGATGTGGTAAACGTATCTGCTACTACAAGAACAACTTCGTGAGGAAAGCAACAGAGGACACGGGTAGAGCAAGTGCGGCACAGAACATGCACACTCTTACCTTCACTATCTGCTTCCCCCACTCACATGATACCTGCTACATAGCCTACCATTATCCTTACTCTTACTCTTCTCTACAGGTTAGTGTCCGTGTGTCCGTGTGTCCGTGTGTCCGTGTGTCCGTGTGTCTCTGTCTCTGTCTGTCTCTGTCTCTGTCTCTGTCTCTGTCTCTGTCTCTGTCTCTGTCTCTGTCTCTGTCTGACACTCCCCTCTCCTAGGCACATCTACTAGAAGTACAGCACCTGCACGGTATAAGCTCGGTGTTAAGAAGACAGACTCTGTGTACCTCAATAGGGGGTAACCCTGTAGACCTCCTCACCATCACCCAGTTCTCTCCTTCTCACAACAAATCCTCAGCTAACAGCATCAGTATGTTAAGATAACGTTGCAGTTTTATCTCTTGAAATGGACGAGTATTTATTTATTTACTCACTGTTTTTTGGAATTGAATGTCCATGTCGCTCGGAAAAGTGATATTTCTGTAAGATTAGCTAGTGGAATTTTAAACTAATCTCCTAGCCTGTCAAGTAACATCTATAATCTTCAGACGATAGAGAATACGTGGTTTTATCAGCCCGGGTGCATCCTGGCGAGTCTAACTCTAGTTGGATCATGAAGGGGGTCATCAACTTTCTTATTTCTGACAGCGAGAAAGCACAGCAACTTAGGAACAAATTCGTCTTCAAGGTAAAAACTAGTAACTATCTTTATTCTTAATTATCGGTACAAAGCAAACTATGCAATTGTCAAACTATAAGTTTCATGTTTGAAAAGCAATCTTCAGTGACATAATTAACATAAAAATGGCAAACATAATACAACACAGTGTTCCTTTATCAAATTTTATAATTAACAATTAACAATTACTCAATACTACTAAACCTATATAAATAACTACAAATCCTAATAACTAATAAATACTAACTAAATATGTCTAACTAAGAATTTCCTAGAGTGCCTACATTTAGAAATAATTTCTGATCTTTTATTAATAATGCCTGGGGTTTTAAGTATGTATAGTTTCTCGTCTAAGCAGAGGCCACAATGCCCCGCTCCAGCCTTATATTTCTTCGATTTAGTAATAATCTTCCAGTCTATGCTATATTCAATCATCTTCTCCTTGAGGTCCCATATCAATTTTGATAACTCGGTACTCAGTCGAGCCCTCAGAAAAAGGGCTCGCTAGCTACAGCTAGTAGAGCCCTTTTTCTATAAGAGAAGAAAACCAGTTTTATTCTTAATTATACTGTTAACACAATGTCCGTAAGATTAATAATAGAGCAGCTATATTCAAACTTCAGAAATTTAATATAGTTTATCAAATCCTAGAACATTAAATTGTCGCGAATCTGCTTTTCAAATAATAATTTAATCGGTTACGATGATATGCACTCTAACTGATTCTTATCATCTTCATAGAAATCACAACAATAGTGCCGAAATGTCCTAACTAGTGCTAAATTGTGCGGAAATGGCCAAAATTACGAATATGTGCGGAAATGAGCCAATAGTGTGGTGCCACACCCGCCACACTTACATGTTGCCTCTGAAGTCTGAATTTGATGACAAAATAGTTTACTGGTCGACCGTTTCCTAATCTAAACATGGCATCCGTCCAGACCGTCATGGAAATATGTCTTGAAGAACTCTATTAGATTCTGTGTCACTGGCATCCCTTTAAAATGTCCTGAAAATATTAAGTGTGAAAATTAACAGTGAAAAATATAGTTCCATGTGATAGATAACGTGAGATGTGAAATCTAAGCTTATTTTTTGTTTTTCCAAATCCTATCCTTACAGCCTGCCAAATGCCAATCATCGGTTATTCTATTACCAAAACGTCTCTTATTCAAATTAGGTAAAATATTTCTTCAAACAGCAAAAAACTGTTAAGTTACTCAGTTTTTCCCAACTTTTGTAGAGGATTTGAAGCATGTCTTCCGTCAAGACTTTTTCAAAAAAAAGACGATGTGTATAGCACATCCCAATGCGAAGAATTCGTCAATCTAAAACAGTCGTACCCAGAGATACTCTTCTTTATCTTTTCTAGCTCCTCCTCTAGTTCCTCCACATCAGCCAGAGTTTCGTTCAAGTTGTTTTGTATTTCCTCTAAGTCCTTCTCTGTCTGGTTCAACTGGCTGATAGTTGTTTCAAGGTTAACTACAGCCTCTCCCAGCTTCGTCTCCGTTTGGTTCAGCTTTGTCTCCGTTTTTCTGCTTTGTCTCCGTTTATTCCAGCTGTGTCTTTGTCTGGTTCAGCTGTGTCTCTATTTGGTCCAGCTGTGTCTCCATCTGGTTCAAATTTGTCTCCGTTTAGTTGAGCTTTGTCTGTGTTTGGTTCAACTTTGTCTCCGTTAATGGAGTGTCAAAGACCAATTTAAAAAAGATATTGATACAGATAGCGTGGCTGCGTGGCATATGAAATGTGCTTGAAGTATTGCTAAATTATCAAAATATATTTACCGTTAAGTTTCATAGTTCTCGTAAATGTTGTCAGATGTGTCATCTACACTAGGAGAACTTCCCTCTTCTCCACCCAGGTGCACTCCACTTGAAGCATTATAGGCAACCTTCCCAAGTCCCTTATCTTCTTTCTTTCCCTTCCTTCTCTCACAGCAGAACAGCAAGCTCATAGCAATAGAGACTAGCATTAGGAGCCCTGTGGTACAAGCTAGTACCGGCACTAAGATAAGTTTACTAGTGACTGCATACAATTGTTTCCTCATTACCTTTAGTTGCACTTCTTTTTGGTTCAGCTTTGTCTCCGTTTTGTCCAACTGTGTCTCTGTCTGGTTCAGCTGTGTAACTGTGTTAGAAAGCTGATCTGTAGTTTGCTCAAATTTAGCTCCAACCTCTTCAAGCTCAGATGACTTCTTCGACAGTTCCCCTTCTACAAACTGGAGCTTCTTTTCAAGTGCACATGTTTCGATAATTTCACCCACATCACCAGTTCTTGATTGCTGCAGAATTTGTTCCCACTTTAGCTTACGAGTTTCACCGTGTTTCTTCTCAATATCAGAACAACGTCCTGCAGAATACAGTTCGCTCACTTCAGATGATCTCAGCCTCGTGGAAAAGATGTTTAACTTGTAAAGTTCACCACCGAAAGCTTGATGGGATTGAAATGATCCACCGTAGGAATCCTGATCTTGCCCCAAAACAAGATATCCATCTGCAGTCAGTCTCCTTCCTGAAGGAGTTGAGAAGGAACCAGTTTGTCTGCCGTTGTGGTGAATTGTGGCTGTCAGGGAAGCAAAACTCCAACATAAGCAATAATGATACCACTCTCCTACCACAACACCAGCTTGACTTTTTACATTTTTGTTATAACTACGGAATATAGTATTTGTGGTTCCGTCATCCACAATGACAATCTCGTTGTCATTTGAATCGCTTGTCGCGTACGAGAACCAGTTCTTGGTGGATCCAACTCTTAATTTCCTTATCCAAGAACACAGGGAAAACGCTTCGGAGAAGGGTTGCATGTTGGGTTTAAACTTGATAAAATCTCCCACAGTACTCCCAAACTTAAGTACCTTGTAGGATTTGTCATCTGCAGTAGTAGATATTATCAGGACAGTCAGGATCATCACTTGACAGGACAACTTCATCTTTAGAGTTCGCTCTAATAACAGTCGCCGGATTATGGGAAAGGTGTAGATGTGAAAGTAAAAAATAACAAAGGGATGTTCTTAAAACGTCAGATCTGCCGTTTTCTGACAAAAGTGCTTAAGTAACACAAGGCGCATTTTGTGCAAATTGACTTTAAAGATTTCAATTCTGTAATTGCTCTGGGCTAGCTGCTGTCAAATTAAAACTGCACCCACTATGTTTCTAAGGTGCTTTGTCGACTTTTGAGACTTATGACAAGGTTTCATCATCCTAACTTCTCGGAAAGTGCCTCAAAATCACAAATTATAGTTTGAATTTCTTAGAAAAGTGCTTAAGTACAGCCACATCGGCAAAAACTCCATGTTCTGATGAAAATGACCCGTTCAAACCATTGGTCATCGAAAATAAGACGAAAAATGAGCCTTAAACTGTTGTGATGAAACACTTGTTGTAATATTGGGACACGCTGAAATAGAAATTTCGTTTTCTGAGTAAAGTGCTTAAGTGCACCAACATTAGTGGGAACTTTATCTGCAATCATTCTGATCTAAAAATCTCCCCACCCAGCGGATTAAAAAATAGTGGCAACGAGCGGGAATGAAACGTTGCAATTCCTTATAAAATTTTGTTTTCGAATCAGAATTCTACCAGCATTTCGACGCTTGTTTTGACGAAGAGTCGATTGGTGATAGTACGGGATAATAATAAATAAGTTTCTTTCTTTAGAAATTAAATTAAGAACTCAGATAAGGCTTTCTTCATAAAGGCCAAGGTTTTGCGAATTATCTATATTATATTTTAAAATTGACGAATTCCCTTCGGCAACGGGGACATAAAGAAAAAAAACTGAAAATTGACTTTAAAATGACCCTCTGGCGTGACCAATTTCAGCTCGCAAATGGAGTTGAAACCTCGCCATTTTTAGCAGGGTTGTAAATAAAGGATAGGAATAGGCTAAAGCATTCTTATAATTTTGATTAAGGCTTTAGATTTTCTATAATTAACGTCGGAAGTGAGGTAAAATAAACGTTAGAATAATGGCGTTATTTTAACAAAGGTAAACAGCGTCGTTGCTAAGCAACATCAATGATCAAGAGATTTCACGTGCACGAGCAAGAACAGATTAGCAACGCGCGCTGTCATGCTCTATGATACGTCATAACTACTAAACTAGCTCACATTACAATTTACGCTATGACTATCCATAACTTTGGTTGTGATTGATGTTTTTTGATGCAGTAAAAGTATTAAAGGGAATACTTAAATAAAACATTTATCGTTATCGGCAAATAAAAATCCATACAATTTATATTACGGAGCTAGATCGTAGATAGATAGATGATAACAAGAAACTATAACATAACTGATTTTAAATTTCCTTGAATAAAGCGTTCAGCTAGCGGATGTACAGGTTTGAGGAAGCCTATGAGCTAGGTAAGCAGATAACTTAGTGTTTACCATGTTATAAGGCACAACATTCATACTCGAAAAAAACTTTAAAATCGTACAAGAAAAATGTATGGTCAGGAACAGGTTGTAATAATACGGAATATTAAAACTTTCCCTTTGATCACGAATCAATACTAAAAAAGGTAGTTTGATAACAGCGTGAATATGAGGTATATAAGATGAGCTATAGAAATGAATAGATATGTTTCGCTCTATAAGGCAGCTGACCCAGGCCGAGTCTATCGAGCACAAAATACAAGGATGAAACATTTTTCCTGTAAGCTTGTAGTAAAAATATACTACTACTAGCTTGTTGAGTATTACATGCGATAAGCTATTCTTACTTTACATCACAAGATCCAATCATGTCCTAACATTCCCTACTCAAAGTCAATATCCCATTCACTGTAATTGATGAGCTAAGAAGGTACACGAAACGTTTGTGAACAATGTTGCGTTATCCTGATCCAGCCATTGTCGTGCGAAGTACCTACAGCTTTACCAGTTTACACGTCACGAGGCACACTGTTCCTACTCAAGTATTGTATCCTACAAATATTCTCTCCAGATACTATTTATTCAGGGAATACTATCGAGAATATATCTATTTATATTTAAAACTTGACGAAAAAATCCATAATTTCTGATTCGGAGACGAACACCAATCGAAAATTTGCTTCATTTTAGGTCAGGCAAGCTAAAACTCTGCAGTCTCAACTGATTAGAGAATAAAAATTTTAAAGCAAATTTTGAAGTATATTTTGAAAAGTTCTGCATTGACAAATCGGCAATTTTGACTGCGAAGCTAGCGTTTCTGAAGTTTATGACCATCACCAATCGATCCGTCATGAAAATGTAGATGTGTAAGTACCGATTATATAGCGTCAGTTGACAGAATCAACATTTAATTAAAAGTATAATGGCACTTAAGCACTTAATTTGTGAGAAAACGAGCTCGTTTTCACAAAAGTGCTTAAGTGCAATAAATTGTTTTTTCCAGGCCAAAAGACCCACGATCACCAAATTGCCGTCACTAGGCCAGTTTTGGACGTAGAAAACAATGCCACCATTTTCAGTTCCCGAAATGGCACCATTTTTGAAATAAACGGCTCCCGTTTTCCAAAATGTTACTTTTGCACTTTTCTCAGAAAAATGACCATTCTTTGCATTTTAAGGGGTTCCAAAAAGGGGGTTTCGGGGGTCGGCGAATGTATCCAATGGTCCTCAGGGACAGTTCTTGACCCAAAAACAAAAGTTAGACCAAAAAACCCGAAATTTCCAAAATGTTACTTGAGCACTTTTGTCAGAAAACGGCAGAGATGATGTTAGTGATAAGAAATGAAGGCTACGTTGTGAATTGTCATTAATTTAACTTACTGTGTGAGTATTATGCGAGTATACGTGGCTCCCGAAACTCGAAACTCGAAAGTCAGAATCATATTACATGCTAGGACGGATTCTTGATCTGTAGGTGGCTTTTTTCATTAAGTTGGGAGGCCTGGCACTTCTTATCATATTCGCATCTGAATAACCATTCAAGTTGCTGGAATATAATATATATTAGGACAATATTATGATTTTATGTTACCGTTAGAATGCTCATAATATAAAAGATCATGTTGAATCTTCACCAGTTTTAAATACAGATTGCAGTACGGAAAATCCATATTTTAGTGCAACATCAGGACAGTGAGGGGTTTCCCTCAGTTTAGTGTGCTCCAGTATTTCATGGAACGAAATTACATTATATCTTTATATGGGATAACTTACACCGTATACGTTATCAAATCGCGCGCTTAATTTCAACCCTCTATAGATGTAAGATGTTATTTATCACAAAAATCATTGGGGTGGGACATACTATAAAAAATTGGTAAATTTTAAAAAGCAAATTAAATGTCCATGGATATTCCATTGATATTCTTACTTAATATTGTATATAGGGGTGTAGGAAGAGGGGGGGGCAGATTCGTCTTCAAGGTAAAGACTAGTAACTATCTTTATTTTTATTTATACTGTAAACACAATGTCTGTAAGATTAATAATTGAGCAGGTATAGTCAAACTTCAGAAATCTAATACAGTTTTCAAATCCCAGAACATTAAATTGTCGCGAATCTGCTTTTCAAAAATAAATTTAAAAATCATAATTTAATCGGTTACGATAATATGCACTCTAACTGATTCTTATCAATGAGTTTTCCTTCATAAAAATCACAACAATAGTGCCGAAATGTCCCGAATAGTGCTAAATTGTGCGGAAATGGCCAAAATTGCGAATATGTGCGGAAATCAGCCAGTAGTGTGGTGCCACACCCGCCACACTTACATGTTGCCTCTGAAGTCTGAATTAGATAACAAAATAGTTTATTGGTCGACCGTTTCCTGATCTAAACATGGCATCCGTCCAGACCGTCATGGAAATATGTCTTGAAGAACTCTATTAGATTCTGTGTCACTGGCATCCCTTTAAAATGTCCTGAAAATATTAAATGTGAAAATTAACAGTGAAAAATATAGTGCCATGTGATAGATAACGTGAGATGTGAAATCTAAGCAGATTTTGTTGTTTTTCCAAATCCTATCCTTACAGCTTGCCAAATGCCAATCATCAGTAATTCTATTACCAAAACGTCTCGTATTCAAATTAGGTAAAATATTTCTTTTTTGAAAAAGAGAGTCAAACAGCAAAAATCTGCTAAGTTACCCAGTTTTTCCCAACTTTTGTAGAGGATTTGAAGCATGTCTACCGTCAAGACTTTTTCAAAAAAAGACGATGTGTATAGCACATCCCAATGCGAAGAATTCGTCAATCTAAAACAATCGTACCCAGAGAAACTCGTCTTCATCTCTTCTAGCTCTTCCTCTAGTTCCTCCACATCAGCCAGAGTTTCGTTTAAGTTGTTTTGTGTTTCTTCTAAGTCCTTCTCTGTCTGGTTCAACTGGCTGATAGTTGTTTCAAGGTTAACTACAGCTTCTCCCAGCTTGGTTTCCGTTTGGTTCAGCTTTGTCTCCGTTTGGTTCAGCCTCGTCTCCGTTTGGTTCAGCTTTGTCTCCGTTTTTTCCTGCTTTGTCTCCGTTACATATTTCGACAATTTCACTCACATCACCAGTTATTGATTGCTGTAGAATTTGTTCCCACTTTAGCATACGAGTTTCACCGTGTTTCTTCTCAATATCAGAGCAACGTCCTGCAGAGTACAGTTCGCTCACTTCAGATGAACTCAGCCTCTTGGAAAAGATGTCTAACTTGTGAAGTTCACCACCGAAAGCTTGATGGGATTGAAATGATCCACCGTAGGAATCCTGATCTTGCCCCAAAACAAGATATCCATCTGCAGTCAGTCTCCTTCCTGAAGGAGTTGAGAAGGAACCAGTTTGTCTGCCGTTGTGGTGAATTGTGGCTGTCAGAGAAGCAAGACTCCAACATAAACAATAGTGATACCACTCTCCTACTGCAACACCAGCTTGACTTTTTACATTTTTGTTATAACTACGGAATATAGTATTTGTGGTTCCGTCATCCATAATTAAAATCTCGTTGTGATTTGAATTGCTAATCGCGTACGAGAACCAGGTCGGGCCGGGTCCAACTCTTAATTTCCTTATCCAAGAACACAGGGAAAACGCTTCGGAGAAGGGTTGCATGTTGGGTTTAAACTTGATAAAATCTCCCACAGTACTCCCAAACTTAAGTACCTTGTAGGATTTGTCATCTGCAGTAGTAGATATTATCAAAACAGCCAGGATCATCACTTGACAGGACAACTTCATCTTTAGAGTTCGCTCTTATAACAGTCGCCGGATTAATATTATGGGAAAGGTGTAGCTGTGAAAGTAACAAAAAACAAAGGAATGTCCTTAAAACGTCAGAAGATGTTAGTGATAAGAAATGAAGGCTACATTGTGAATTGTGATTAATTTACTGTGTGAGTTTTATGCGAGTATACACTATACGTAGACTAGGGGGGTTTGGAAATGCTGACGGTTGCTGACGGGAGGGGGATCTGAGCCTTGCTGACGTCAGCAGAAATGTAACGTGAATTTTGGCAAACATTTTTGTTTCAAATCAATTTTATTAACAATAAAACTTTGCTAATTTCCTTAATATTAGTACCTCGGTGAACTGAACTCTGTTGACCAACTGTTTAAATCAGTCGTATACTAATTTTTCCTGCTTACACCCGTCAGCATTTCTATACGAAAAACTTACTAATCGTACTGATCAACTAAAGGCGTACTCAAAACGTGAAAAATGGAAAAATAGTTCAAAGTTTAGTACTAAATTATAAATGATATGGTTTATAATATTAAGCATAGCTGTGGTCAATTTACTACCGCCCTCATCAGATACAAATTTCAATTGTGGCAGTGCAATTGTTTCGTATTGTAGCTCAAACTTGGCTCTCCTTCAAAGTTTTATCTATGTTGGTTTTGTACCCGTAAACTCTTAATAACTTTTACGTCTTTGTTTTTCGGAGTCAGTCGATACTTTCCCTCATCGTATCATGTCCTAATACCACCTAGTCATAGTATGTAGTACTATTATAATAGGGTACTATTATAGGGTCACTAAGGCGGGGTTTGTTGACATACCACCATTAACATTATTGTGCACCGACTAATTATATCAATTCCATTGGTATCGACGTGATGAGGGACAGTCTACACTTATAGCTTTATAAGTTTATAGTATTAGTTATACTGATAGCTTCAAAAGTTTGAGCTGGAATATTGAACAATTGATTTGTGGGTATGGGAGCGTTCACATTTCAGGACGTCAGCAGCCGAGGGAAAGGGCGGGTTTGGAAATGCTGAACGGGGGGCCGGCAGGGGGGGGGGGGGGGGGTCTGAGCCTTACAGAAATGTAACGTGAATTTTGGGAACAATTTTTGGTTCAAATCAATTTTATTAACAATAAAACTTCGCTAATTTCCTTAGTATTAGTACTTCGGTGAACTGAACTCTGTTGACGAACTGTTTATATCATTCGCATACTAATTTTCCCTGCCTACACCCGTCAGCATTTCTATACCCCCTCGATGGTTGACGGGAGGGGGGTAAGTATTAAGTAAGGGGGTTAAGAAGGCAAGGGGGTCTGGCAAATGCTGACGTCATTGGGGGGGGGGGGGGGTCTGTAAAATTGGCTAAAATCTTGCTGAATGCTGATGTCATATGTGAACGCTCCCTATGCACCTTTTTCAAACCACATCTTTTTACTATTTAGCAAGAGCTGCTGGCAGGCTATAATATACATTTAAAATAATTGTAATATTTGAATTTTGAATCGTTCATAATACTGTGTTTGAAAATGATCTCCAATGCCAAATTGCTCAGCTAGGCCTTTTGCACGGCGAAATTTTCTCCATTAATACTCATCTGGAATTTGGACAGGATGCTGCTCGCGGCGGTCCTGTCATAAAGTTTAAACTTTAAACTTTTTACAGCCATGGTTGACACTGAATGTTTCGCAGTCGCTGTTTTGACATTCAGGCGCACAGCGCACTACATTTACACCCCTGATTGTATAAACTGATAATAATTACATTACAATAACTAACCCTATACTCCGCAGATAATCCCCATGTTGAATCCGGACGGTGTTATCAATGGTTCACACAGGTGTTCCTTATTAGGGGTTGACATGAACCGACAGTGGATTAATCCGCATCCAAACCTTTACCCCACCCTGTACCACACTAAAGGAGTGGTTCGTCTGTTTTTTATAACTTCTCTGTTTCTTAATTTGATATCACGTTTCCTTTTATCTTCATTACTTATTTTGACTTTTTTTCGCCAGTGATGAGCTATTTACACAGAATAATGACTACCCGCATAGCATAGTGAGAAGCTGTTACCCATGTTTAACTTCAGATACAGCTGTTAGTAGCACTAGGTAAACGTCCTGTCTTGTACTGTGATTTCCACGGTCACAGCCGCAAGAAGAATGTCTTTATGTACGGTAACATCACTCAACCAGCAGATAATGCCACTGTCAAGGTAACTTATTATTTTAGTTTAAATTAGTTGTTTCTTTTTTATGTATAGTTCCATCGACAATAAACATAATCCCTAACTCCCTCTGTCAACTTTATCTCTAACCCCTCTCCCCATCTCAGCTACTCCCAACAATCCTGGATATCCACGCCCCAGCTTTCTCTTTCTCCAACTGCTGTTTTACGGTGGAGAAGTCACGTGAGAGTACAGCACGAGTAGCACTCTGGAGACAGTTCGGGATTACACGGAGTTACACACTGGAGAGTTCTTATTGTGGTGCCGACCAGGGTCTTTACAAGGTACAAACTCACATTCTACTTGTTGACTCACATTCTACTTGTAGACTTTACAAGGTACAAACTCACATTCTACTTGTAAACTTACATTTCAACTGAGGGAGCAAAGCCCAGACTATACATGTTGATCTAGAATCAAGATAAAAGCTAATTTTGATGATCATGTACATTATCAGAAAGAATGCACTTTAATTCACTTCACCCTATTAACTAAAGCTATTATTTGTTGTCAGATGGTTCTGTATCCATGATAATTTCCCCAAACTATAACCTGACTATAAAACTCAGGGATGTCAGCTGGGTACGCAGCACTTAGAGGAGATGGGGGCTAAGTTCTGTGAGGGTATCCTCATCATGTCCTCCGCTGATCAACCTTGCTGTCTAAGCGATGAGACGGACGAAGACGAGGACAGGTAAATACTCCAGACAGACAGACAGACAGACAAACACGCTGACTGAGGGTTATTATGCTTTCCAAGGAATTTGTTTTCGAATTTTAACTTTAACTGACTGATCGTACCTGGATTTCATCACATTATACCAGTTTTTGTATGCATTTTCTTTGTACAGAACCAAAAGATAACGTTTGGATATACAAAACTTCAAAGTATGTAACGTGTGCTCCACTTGATAGACTGCAGCTAAAAACATAAAATGTCTATCAAATATTTATAGTAGAAAGACTGGATTACTGGTGGGGATGTGTTCGTAAAAACTAAACGTGTCCCCTTTAAAAGAGTCTTAATAAATCTGAGTAATACTCATCCTATTCTGCCCGATTTACAGCAGCTCCCCACCAGTAGTCAAGTTCGAAGTTATGTGATTCTGATTTGGTGTCCTTGATTTGGTGCTATTCATCTGCTTTTGCTTTCCGTTAAATCAACTCCGCTGCTCCGATTTGAAATTATACACGGGTAACCTAAATCACTTAACAATCAGTAAAGTTTAAAGTTATTGTTAAAGGCTTATTGAAACTGTGTAACAAAGTAATTTAATAAAGTCGAATACCTTTCCTTTTCAGTTATTTTTCTTCCGATAGCGACGACTCAGAGGATGACGATGATTCGAGTGCTGAATGAGATGAGCTGATCACACCTGATGATGACATCACGTGACATTTTATGACGTCACTAGTTACTCCGCAAGACCACAGTGTTGGTCCAGAGACTGACCAAATGCTAACTTTAATCAGAATTCAGATGATGAGATGTGTTTTTATTATGATATAATGGCCTTGAAAGTAAATAGGTTCACTTTCTACATGATATGATTTCATCAGGATCCTGTTTTATGGATTCTTCAAACCATAGGGTGGGCCAAGATTGGCTTGTAATGTTATATTGCGTTGGCCTCGTGGAATTGTGTGAAACGGTTGTTCTATCCAAATTGATGTGAAGGTAATTTTGGCCCACTGCTCAATGTTAATATATAACAATAGTTTTACTCATGGGTAGTTTCACTTTTAGTTACAATATCAGATTATATAGTGATTAAATAAAGAATGTGTATTGTGATTTTTATGGGGACAAAGATTTTAACTTGTGTCTAAACAAACGGGTAATATTCTAGTGGTACTTTAGTTAATCATGTACATTAAGTTTTATGATTTTACTTAGATTACGAGGAATTGATGGCCTAACAACACAAATACATAAAAGTAGATCATTTTGTTGAACTGATGATAATAATTAACCTTCACCTTAATAGAGATGATATTGATTAATTGATTGATGAATGCTGGTATGTTGAAATGAGAATATAAAAGTCATGAATGTAGAATAATGTGCTTCTGTAAGTTGAAGAGTTTTTGAAGAATTTATTCCTCATTATAATACATGTTTTATTCGTCTGATTTTAAGCTCACACATGTTTGATGGTTCATAGAACGACGGTTTTGTTATAAAGCCCAGACTTGTGATGATCAGGGTCTTAACAAGGTACAAACTCACATTCTACTTGTTGACTTTACAAGGTACAAACTCACATTCTACTTGTAAACTTACATTTCAATTTTCAACTGAGAGAGTAACGCCCAGACTAAAGATTTTGATCGAGAATCAAGATGAAAGCTAATTTTGATGATCATGTACATTATCAGACAGAATGCACTTATTCACTTCATCTTATTTATATTGGCGCAATATTTGTTCTTGGATGTTTATATATCCATGCTAATTTCCCCAACCTATAACTTGACTATAAAATTCAGGGATGTCAGCTGGGTACGCAGCATTTCATAAAACGACTGTTTTGTCCCCAATCGATGGCTTTTGAAGCAAAGTCATCATCGAGGGTAAGAAGTCAATATGATTTCTCAATTTTCTTCGGGATTTTGACTTCCAGTACCTCAATATGGTTTCATACCATCATCAATTAACTGACTTACTGGTCTCTGGGCAAAAATTGTATCCAATCTGTCAAATTTGTGCTCAGAAATTTTCATATATGAAAATGGGACAGAAATTGGAAAATATGAATTTTCGTTTTGTTAAGCTTTCTCCCACGATCGAGCTTCCTCCGATCGAAATCAAACTTGCAGCACCTCAATCGTGTCATTTTTCATCTATAGTTGACTGATTAATTGATTGCGGGAGAGAAATTTAGTTAAAACTGTGAAATTTGGTTCCTGGCAATTTCAACTTCAAAAACCGAAAATGGGACAGAGAATGGGACAATATGATTTTGCAATTTTATTCGTGATTTTGAATCCCAGTACCTCAATTGGGTTTCATGCCATCATCAATTAACTGACTTATTGCTCTCTGGGCAAAAATTTCATCCAATCTGTCAAATTTGTGCTCAGAAATCTTCATATTTGAAAATGGGACAGAAATTGGAAAATATAATTTTCGTTTTGTTAAGCTTTGCCATTTATAGTTGACTGACTAATTGGTTGCGGGTGAGAAATTCAGTCAAAACCCCGGGCTGGACTGGGGATGCAGTGCAGCCTAAAACACGGCCGGGGACACCCTCTGTTGGAACAGAAGGAGATTCTGAGAGGGTATTTGAGACAGGTGTGTGCTTGTTGATCTGGTTACTTGTCACGTGCTTGTTGATCTGGTTACTTGTCACGTGCTTCTTTATCTGGTTACTTATCACGTGCTTCTTTATCTGGTTACTTGTCACGTGCTTCTTCATCTGGTTACTTTTCACGTGCTTCTTTATCTGGTTACTTGTCACGTGCTTCTTTATCTGCCAACTGATGTGTTCATTTATTTGGTAACTTGGAGGTTATCTAATATTGTACTGTATCAGTATTACTATTAGTAAACAAAACAACTTACTATGCTTTAATTAAACTTTTCCTTGGTTGACGATGTCAACCCATCGAGATCGTTGCTCTGCGAAGCAGAGCAACGATCGACGATGCGAAGCAAGAATGCGAAGAATGCGAAGCAAGAATGCTAGTTCGCGCGGCGCGTCGAAGCGGCGAAGTCCTCCAAAACTTTTCCTAGATAGTTGAATAAATAAATCACGTTTGGATTTGGTAGGGTTACATTTTTTATGTTTAATTTATTTTAATGACTCAAGAAGAAATACAAATTATTGAATGTTTTTCTGTGATCTACAAATATCTTGCCAATCGGTAAATAATAATTAAATTAATAATAACTGTTTAAAATTTCATATAAAATTTCAAATAAATTCCACGCTCCATAATTGGAAAAATGTAGTAAACCAAATGATCAGTTAAAATATATTAAAAGTGTCTTAGAACGTGTATAACTGGATTTGCACGGTTATTTGTTCGAGTGATTAAACATTCAAAATACCATTGAAATATACATTAACTGTAGTCTGTTCAGATTTTGTTATCTATTTGCAACAAGACGTTATCACAAGATTTGCATTGTACTCGGGTGAACCATATGAACAGCTTTGGCGACAACCAATGGAACTGTCCCCGAATGTTATTGGTTGTGTATACCCATTACTGTTTCTAATCGTGTAAATTCCCTTCATATGTCCGATATACCTAGTAAATCCCACCGGGCAACTACCACCTTTAGATAGAAAACAGTAGGATCCCTCTGGCCAAGAAGCAGGTTCGTTCTTTAACGAGGAAGTGGTACTTTCCAACTCAACCTGTTTCTCTGCAAGGCTATCCACTTTCCCATTTGTAGTTGACAGGTTGCTTTTCAACTCACTTGTAAGCTCTTTAGATTCATTTTTGAACTGGACCATCTTGCTTTGCGAGTTTAAAAGTTCACTCTTAAGCTCTTCTATGTCGGCTTTAGATTCGTTTTTCAACGAAGATGTTGCATCTGCTAACTGTACCATCTTGCTTTGCGACGCTGAAAGTTCGCTCTTTAGCTGCTCAATCTCCGTTCTTGCTTCATCCAATTGTATCGTCATCTTTGTCGTCATAGAAGTAAGCAAAGATATGCTATCTTGCATCGAAGCCATTAGGATACCCTTGAAAAAATTTATGATTAACGAATCGCTCGTTGGTACCCATGGTTTCGTTTGAACGATATCTGTATGGTTTAGAATCTGAATATTGATTTTAGAAAACTGTAGCTAGCATTCTGCATTTGGAGTGAAGGTTTACTGTAGATTTCAAATCATTTTGAATCGTATTAATTTATTATCACCATTCCGATTTAATATCACTTACCGATTCTGGTCGTCGTCGTTTAGCCTCAGCTCCCCCAAGTAGAATGCAAAACAGAAGTATAGCGCAGGAGAATGCACGTAACCAAGCAGCCATTATAGCTTTATAGCTAGTTCTAAGACCAAAGTCTGGGAGATATTCACATGTTATGATCACGTGATAATGGTATCTTTTATTATAATTATGTTAGCAATGTAATTATGCGATTGAGAATAAAAATTATGATTATGTTGAATTTAAGGCTTCAAAATCTCAGGAAAATTTTAAAAACTTTTTGCGTTTAAGAATAATATTTGTCAGACCAGTGGCAGCAAGGCTACGCTAGTGTCGCAAGAATAATACAAAGCTAAGGAATGGAAACTGATCGCTGCAGGGAAATAAAGCAGCAAATTAAACGTTGAAATTTATAACTATAAGTTACTTTCCAGACTAATTTAGTTCAGTAACGGCGTGACTGTGAATACAGTAACGAACTGTTTTACAATAGAACCGGACCCTTTTTCGAGGAAATTAGTGTTTTTGTTGCTCAAAAGGGGAACTCTCGACCCAGTTTAATTAAGAATCATTATCAATTATGTTATCGTAGAATGTACCAGGAGGAGTGGCTGATAGGGGTAGGTGACAAATTATGATAATGTTGAATTTTAAGGCTTAAAGAATCGCAGGAAGATTTAATAAACTTACTGCAACACAATTCATGTCTTCTGAGGTGCAGAATCAACTAGGAACTCATTAACCGCTATCTTTTACGGATGTGCCACTTGCTGAGGTTGCCGGCCACAATCAATCAGCCGACCTTAACTCACTTAACTTTTTAAATAAATCGTACAGTATTCAACTCGAAACAGTACCAAACGATCTCATCCAATGGTGAACATGAAACATCGTTCATCAAGTTCAGGTTGGAAGAAGAAACAAGAGTCATTAATTCACTGCTAACTTAAGAACGACAAATTAAGTCTACCATAAATTTAGTCAAACTTTTGACTAAAATTGTTGTAAACCAAATTTCATGTGACTAAAATTTTCGGCGACTAATTTTGAAGTAGACCAAAATTTTAGTAGAGCATATACATATGTATATATTAAGTCAGGATCACGGAACTTTATATTTTATATTACCTTAGGGCCAACAAATTTGGGTCACAATAAATTTGGTTACTATAATTTTGGTTACTATAATTTTAGTCACAAATTTCGCAAATTTTTAATCTACAACAATTTTAGTCACATTTTTTGACTTTTCGAGACCATTTTCCATTCCATTTATTTGATTTTTCCATTATTAAGCTATAGTTTTTTTTTCAATTTCGCATATAAAGTCATACTTTATAGTGAACTAAGTACAGACAACGGAACACATGTATCAGAAATTTCCCATGGGCCCACGTGCACACCGCGCGCCAAACGGTCACGTGGACAAATTATCAACCTCGTGATCCTGTAACTTACACCATACACGCGTATTTTGGTAAGGAGGAATATTCTCGATCTGGGAACATTCCAACGGCGAGCCAACATGTTAGTGTTACATACATTAGTTACATATCATAGCTGATAGCATACAATTTCTTATTACAAGCAGTAGGGACCTGATATGTGTATAACAGTTATTATTATTATTATCAAACTTTACACAAATCCAAAGTAGTTACTAAGAACATCCTAAAGACCTGATAAGTCTACTTAAAAGACTTGTAGAACTGAAAACTTACTATAAATACAAAAAATGGAACTTAAAACTGAACTTATCAAAAACAAAAATTATGCAAAAATTGAACTTAAAACTGAAATTATCGAACTAATCAAATTTAAAATAAATTTCTCCACAATTGGCGGTTCGAGGCTAAATACCTTAAAGTCTGTCAAGTCGTCACTATTATTCAAATTAATATTTCTTTTATTCAAATCGTCTAAAATAGTTTTAAAAATATTACATTGATGTCTACCAATCCTTCCCCTCATATTTGACATACTATCAACAGCAAAATTTAGAGCTAGTTGTGGTGGTGAGTTGCAGTCGCTACGAAGAATGTGCCCAAACATTTTCCAGCGGGATTTATGAACTCTCTCTGAGAGTGGAGTTACATTGCAACGAGCATACAAGTCCTTGTTGCTGATGATGCGGGGATAGGTCATGTTGATGATACGCCTTAGATGTTTGCGTTGACACACATCAACTTTATTGATAATGTTCTGTGGAGCTGCCCAGCTGTTACAGTTGTATAATAAAACAGGGGTAACAAATGCTTCATACAGCTTGATTTTTACAGGAAGAGAAATGCGGGATTTCTCTGCCCATACCTTGCTGTATTTCTCAAAGGCAACGTAAGCAAGGATGCATCGGCGAGAGATATCAGCCTTACTGCAGAGCTTGGATCCAAGAGAAATAGTGTTGCGCCAGGGCTCTCTGTTCTTCACGGGTTCACCCTTGGCGTCTACCTCGTCCTTATCTGCAATGTAGAAGTGGACATGTTCTGTTTTGTCCTCGTTCACAAACAGGTTCCATTCTTCAAGGATCTCCTTACATATGGGCAGCATTTCTTTAAGAGTTTCCTCATCCTCGTCTGCAAAATCGCCATCGTCGGCGTATTCCCATTCAATAGGCATGAGGGTCTCGGGGTTGAACGGTGGGTTAGGCCGAATGGTAATCACTACTGCACGGAAGTGGTATAAAGCTCCAGCAAAGTACAGTGTGAAGAATGCACCAGATGCAGCATCACCTTGAAACGAACCCTCGGATGTTTCAAACTCTAAGGAAATGGTGTTGTTGATTTTTATCCTCAATTTGGTGTTGGAGAGCAAGTATCTCGCCAAACGAATGTCATCCTCACAACAACCAGCATCAGCCAAAAGTTCCAGGATAACTGATCTCTTGATGGTATCGAAGGCCGAGCTCATGTCGATTCCCATCTTGTGGAACTCCCATCTCTTCTCTTTAACAACAGAAATCAGAATTCGTTGAGTCCAGACAATATTGGCACAACTATGACCAGCCTTGTAGGCATTTTGCCATGGTCCTGTGTACTCTGCAATTTGTCTTTGAATTCTGTGTAGGGTAATCAAGGAGAGCAGTTTCCTAGTTCCATTCAGAAGGCAAAGAGGTCTGAGGCTCTTTAGAGGTCCTTTTGGTTTCCCTGGCTTCTGAAGAGGGGTTAGAAACCCTTCTGTAAAAGAGGGTACATGCTCATGTACTTCAAATGATCGATTAATGAGACATGCATATTGCTGGAAAAATACAGGTGGTGCGTACTTCAGCAGCTCGTTAGGAATCTCATCAGGACCTACTGCTTTCCCATTTTTCAACTTTGAAGCAGCATATTGGACTTCTAAGGAAGTTATAGGAGTATTCAGAGGACGTGGGGGTCCAGTGAAAGGTACCAAAGGAGGGTCTGAGCTGGTGTAGTGATTTTTAAACCACTCTCTAATGATACTTGCTTTCTCATCGTCACTTGCAACTAGCTGATTTTCAGAGTTGAAGACAGATATTGGCTCTGACTCTTTGTTGGCAGCAAGAGCTCTGGTAGCCTCGAACATCCTCTTCGTGTCATCTGCAGCGTTGATGGTGTCAGCTAGTTGGTTGGCTAGAGCTGTCTCTAGCACTTTAAGACGTTTATTGATATCGTTCTTGAGTTTATTGATACGTTTTCTCAATACTGTCCTGTCTCTAACTGAAATTGTTGTTCAGTTCTTGTAAAAGTTTGTGTCTCTCGTCAGACATATCACATACATGCTGATCTGATGAATGATGATGTCTTTGGGTTTTCTTCTTGACACCCACAGTGTTAGAGGCTGAAGACTTGATAGTTTCAAACAGCTGTTCGAATCCTGTCTTAGTGTCAGCGGAAGGTGAAAGACTGTCAATTTGCTGAGTGACAGTTTGCTGGTACTGATCTTGTAGTTCCTTGTTACAAACCAGCGATGTCGTGTTGTACCTTTTAGCAGCTGATGTTCTGTTTCGGTATAACTTAGTTTGCTGCCTCAGGTCTATGGTAGCTTTTACAATCTTATGATCAGAATGTAGTTTAGCTCCTGCATAGGCCCTTGCAGCATTGAGAAAAACAGTGCTGCGTGACCGGCATAAAACATAATCAATCTGAGAAAAATAAGGGCGACTTCTTTTGGTCTTCTTGTCTTTCACCCAACCAGTTCTTGTGGTTATATGACGACTGGAATGACGAAATGCAGTGTTTGCAGCAAACAAACCATTAGAAACAAGAAAATCCAATAATCTCCCACCATTTTCATTTCGTCTTCCAACGCCATGCCTTCCAATGTTCTTATGAAGGCCATTTTGATAGTCATGATCAGACCTTTTGCCAAGTTTGGCATTGAAATCTCCTAGGATCCAGATTTCGTGTCTTGCAGGCACATTAATTGCTTCCTGAAGCTCACAGTAAAACTGGTCAGTAGCAGCCGGATTTGATAAAGTTTTTGGGTTGGTTGGACTGTAACAGTTCACGATTCGCATTTTGCATGGTGGTTTGTTAACAAACTTGGATGGAATAAAAAAGTCCATGAACGCAACTCGATCACTGATCTGATGAAATGAACGGAAATAATGATTTACACGAGCGTTGATTAAGAAACCCAGTCCACCATGACGTCCTGTCTTCTGATCAAACAAAAGGAGGCGATGATTTCCTGGTAGTTTCTTATCCTCAAACTGACAAATTTTAGTCTCTTGAATCCCTATAATGTCCAAGTCATACCTGTCACAGTCGTTAGCAAGCAAGTACTGCTTGTCTGTCTTCGTCAAACCTCGAACATTCCAAGTAGCAAAGCCGAGAAGAGCAATTGGTAACAAGGATTACGGTGACCAGTTCTACAGCGATCTTTCGCGTAGGGGTAGATAGTCTGGTTGCAGCAACCATGCGAGTCCATCACGAACTACACGCCATCCTAGAATATAAATATAACAGTTAGCGATATTTAACTGTTTATCATAAACATATGACTTATTAAGGTACTTATCAAACAGACTACAGAGTTCTCGCGAGTAACGTGACGTCATTATCGAGTGGCTGATCACGTGGCGCTTCCCGCTCACCTCAGGACAGATGTATGTATGTGTCCGTTCGGTCGCGCAGTGCGCACGCAATCATTTCACAAGTTTATTCAGTCAATGTAGTGTGAAGAGTCGAGACGTCTTGAATCTTGATATTTCGCTTGTATGGCTATTGCCTATTAATTATTATTATTGTATTAGCTTGTTTAACTTTAAGGTTAATTTCTTATTGGTTCATCTTCCGCCGCCTGAAATGAAGTCCCAGATCAATCGACCAATCACAGTTAACCTGTAACTTACCCAACACCCATAATATAATTATTACTGTTTACAATGAACTTAACTTAACTTCCTATACTAACACATTGTTTGGCTCTAACTGCATCAATTTCACTGATCTCTTTTTTTACTTTACTTATACCTACTATATATTCAATTGACCTCTTCTTGCTTCGCAGCTGTTGTACATTTGCATATCATATCGACAGTATAAATAAATTATCCGTATCGTATGTTGGTCGTTATATTAGTATATTGTATTGGCCACATCGCACACACTGCACAGTGAAACGTATTGTGATCGGGTCTCGTTGCCCACTAATAGTTACATCAGTTTGTTTAGTTACTGTCACCATGGCGGGTTAAATTTGGCGGTTTTTCGGAAATTCCGCCATTACATTTTTAATCGCCACAAAATTACCCGCCATAAATATACGAACTATGGTATGTAACGTTTCAACTCTCGAGATAATATCTTATATCAGGAACTTAAGCTTCATTGATGACTGATATATGACTGATCACCTCCTTAACTCGTGATCACCTGTTGTTGTAGATAAAATGACTTCATACTAGGAAGTCAAATCAAATTTGTCCACCCCACGTTGTTTGATAAGTGCTGACATTTGCAATTATTATTATGTAAGTATGTATCTCCAACTCATCGCTTACGGTCAGTTGCTCGGAAAACACTTACTATTCAACTTGTAACTTGATTCTTCGGTTTAATCAGTGATCATGATTCTTCATGCAGTGTTGAATATCCACCTGCTTACGATTATATTCTACAAACAAAATGAGTAATCTTAGTTGGAAGGTTACATCTAAATTATTACTAATTACACATCTTAACTTTTGCGATTTTGAGCTCATTCTTGGACCTTCACTTTATTGGTATCATTCTTTGTAGTGGGACAGTATTCTTTGTTGTGGGATAGTTAGTATGTGGGACCAGGGACAGTATGTATGTATAATACCCAAAATCCAAATCGTTTTGCATAATATGTAAATATTTAAAACTCTGTGGGGTACACGCATCCTACTACTAGAGTTACACACAGTTGCACGTATAATTTACCGTGTTAATAAGGACCTTGTGGCACTCTGACCACTCTTTCGACTTTTGGGTTTCAGCTGTGTTCCTTATTGGCCTTGCTGTGCTCTATACCATGCATAGGTTCCCATAAGACTAAATCACTGGCAAGTAGCTCAGGATGTCTGATGCAGTGTCCCGCCATTTTTAATCTCCTGCTTCGTAACTTGTTTGACAGCCTTGGTAGGCTACCATACAAAGTTATATTGCTGACCTTGTCCTTCCATGAGATACCCAGCAGTTTGCTGATCAGTGCTGCAACATTTGATTACGCATCCCATATTTACTAGTGTTACACACAGTTGCACATAATTTACTTACATACAAGTTACCGTGATAAAGGAACTTGTGGTACTGTGACCACTGGCCTCTCTTTCGACTTTTGGGTTTTGTTACTTATTTGTGTTATTTAATCTCATTAGTATACGGATGAGATCACTTCATTTCAAAACCCAAAAACCAAATTAAGCCTCGCTGAGATCATTCTATCACCCTGTACTTGTAGATCATTATTTTATTCTGAAGCCCCTACTTTTTTCATTGTCAAACCTCAACCCCACTGCCTGCACCAGTTCGCTGATTTGGCAAATGTTAGTTTAGGTGGCAGATATGCCAGATTGGCCGGTGTTATTTTCTCTCTCTTCATATTATTTTCTCTCTTCATATTATGTTTTATATTCAGTACCTGCATACTACAATGCACCGAATGAGCATGTATAGGAGGGAGCATCATGAGGTTTGAGTCCCTGATTATTCCTTATAAGGAGATGTATAAAACTAACACGTTATCTTACATCAACACTTCACCGTAAAGTTTTGCAGTCTGCTATCGTTCAGAGATAAAGCTGGTATTCAGCGTCTCTTCCAGCATTTTTCTGGTAATTTCGTTAACTTACGTAAGGCTACTGACTTCATTTGTTCAGAATGCACGTGTTTTAGATAAGGAGTTTTTCTTGCGGCGGCGGGCGGACTAAGATAAGGATCAGTGGTGTGGACTGCCATTTGCACTGCTTTTGCTTTGTTTAGTTGTCGGATTCAGCTGAACCAGGTCTCCTCAAATAACCCCTGATCCCTTCGTCCTGTGTGTTGTTTATCAACTTTGGGAAGAGTTTAAAGTATCGCCCGAGTAGTATCTTGGCACGCATAGGATTGGCTATCGATGAATGAGAACGTGCACTTGTTTCAAGCACTGAATGAGTTTGAACTTCAAACTCGAAGGTTTCTACTTCTAATGTGGATCCTCTAGTTTCGCATAATTCGCATTAATTTTGTTCAAGCTATTACTTGATGACGTATATGTTACCTTACTCGGGAATATTATGACTGGGATAAAGTGGTGGGTTTTGGAAAATTCCGCCATATTTTTCCCGGTCATTAATTTTCCCAGTCATAAATTAACCCGCTATAATGTTCCCAAGTAAGGTAAACTAATAGTAATACATTTTGATGCTTGGTGGGTTTTGGAAAATTCTGCCATATTTTTCCCGGTCATTAATTTTCCCACTCATAAATTAACCCGCTGTAATATTCCCGAGTAAGGTAGATTGGTTTTGTAGAGTCTGGCAACCCTTGTCATCTATACTCCACAGGACGCTTTTTGAAATATAATCATAGATAAGAGAGTCATACATTAGAAATTGGTCTTGGATTACATATTGGGCACGGTCTAGGTACTCAGATCGCTCTTTTGTGGTTCTCAGGAATAAAAACTCTGTGAACAGAAACTGAAACCTGAGAACGCATCGTGCAAGGACCTACCCCTCATACTTTACTTTACTCATTGTAAATTTTACATAACATTTCTGTTTCTCGGCCGCCTCTCTGATTTCAAAGATTTCGAAAAAATTTGAATCTGAAAATGAAACTGTACTTGAACTTTCTTTTATTTTTTGAAAACAATTCGTGGAACAAAATGTGACTTATTAAAAGATAATCCTCACAGTGGTCCTAGTATGCTACAATCAGTTTTATTCTCAAATTGTCTCCTCTCAAGTTTTAGGAACGATATTCGGTCACACGCTTACTACCAGACTAATCCATCTTTACTTTTCTAGGATGTATCTCTACCAACTAGCCAACAACTTAGGGCAGATCCCACCATGCCACGCCTCCAAACTGGGGCACCAAAACGACAGTGGTCCGTACTGGTGTGTGCTCGCTAACACTCCCCACGGTCCCATACCGGGCAAGGTAAGTTCAAATCCAGGTGACCTCTTGTTCTAGTAAAGTTAAGTTTAAAGCTACCTCATAGTTACCCCCGCCCCCCCCCCCCCCCCCCCCCCCCCCCCCTCCCCCCCCCCCCTCCCCCCCCCCTCCCCCCCCCCCCTCCCCCCCCCCCCCACTACTGGTGCATGCTCAAGAACACACCCCACGTGACATTACCACACAGGGTCGACAAGGAAGAGCTTGGTATCCGTACGGTGGGAAGGAGCATGAGACCTCTAGCTTCTCTTATATCCACATGATGCCTGGATGTACTCTTTCTCTTCATAGGAACAGGTAAACTATCATTACACAATAAACTATTATTATATTACGTTGTTTATCAGATCTCGAATTAATGAGCATCTCGTGAGTTGTGCAATTCTATTTCCCCTGTGGGTCTGGTACTTCCAGGTTCTACTGAAATCTAAAAACTATTTACTAATTATAATTAGGTAATTAACCAAGGTTTTATTTTCCAGCGGACCCCACGCCCCTCACGGTGCTCTTGATCTAGGAAGAATGCAGGACGGCTCTGTGTACTTTGTTGTGGTGTGCCACACTCCACACGGACAAATTCCCGGAAAAGCTAAACTGCACACCCCAACTGGTCCTAAAGGCTGGTACTCGTTCGGAGGTAAAGAGCACGAGATCAGGGACTTCTCCTACGTCGTGGCTCACTCTCCTCCTCACCAGGGAGGCGGTTACTCTCCAGGACACCCTCTCTCTCCTGGAGCTACAGTCAGACTAACCTCCAAAGCTCACGGGAAAAATCTGAGGATCAACCAGAACGGAGTTATTGACGGTAGAGGAGGTAACGGACCATGGGCTACCTTCACAGTCCACAGTCGGGGACCTTACATTGCACTGTCTCTAGCCGCTCATCCTAAAAGGTTCCTGGCCATCAAGAACAACATGCTCACTGAGGGTACTGGTGGCAAGTTCTGTACGCTGATTGCCAAGCACCATCCTGGAGATGGAACTGTAACTCTTGAGTCTGCCGAGCACCGCACCCAACATGTAGGAATACTTCCCAGTGGGGACATTAAAGGACCACACCAGACAGGACAAGGGGATCATGGCAAATTCTACGTCAACTAGTCAGACGGAGATCATGTTCGAGATTCATCGCTTTCTGGATTACCATTAATGACCAGTAGTCAGCGCACCCTTGATTTCTGTTTTCAAATGATATCTGTTAATAGTAATACTCTTAGTCTTACTCTTTTCAATTTTATTGTTTTAGCTAATTATTTTTTCCAACGAATTATATTTTATGACTCGTATTTTTAATTGCAATTAATGTTCATGTGAATTATTAGCTGTTTTGAGAATCAAAAATATTTTAAGCATTAGGGCATGACACCTCACACCAGTAGCGTTTGTTATTTTTATCCACAGAAACGTAAATGAATTCGATTTTCATATAATTTAATTATCATTATATCAACCAGTATGTTTTTGTTTTTGCTTTTAAAGGATCCGTTTTTCTACACCCCTTGTTTTTATGAATTCGTGTAGAGTGTAGAGTGTCAGTGATAAATCATCATCCGGTCCATGGTGTCTCAAATGTGCATAAAACCGAGAATATCCAGCCAAGCTCAGAAAAAACTGGGTTCTGGCTCTGCCGGATATTAATTCGGTTCCTACCGTGATGTAAATAATTAGCACATCTAAATAAAATGAAAGTAAATGGAATGGAATAATGTGCTTGCATGAGCTGATTGAAAGTAATCAACCTCGTGGAAATCTTTTAAATTGCAATTTGTTTTCGAATTTCTTAAAAAACGTAGCGAAATTTCATGCCAGAATTAAATAAAAATGATCAGAAGCACGCGGTAATTGTAACGTCCGTTACTGTTAGTAACCCAATTCGGAGGTCGTGTTGTTTGACAATTGCAATTGGATAATCTGCCAATTTCAAAATGTATGCGTGGAATTGGAAAGCTCGCGGTTCACACATACAAGGGAATAAAAGGACAATTAACTCACGGTAAACACACTCCGGCCCCCCAACCCTTTGCAACCAAAAAATTTGTCAATATTTCTCTTGATGTCCCTTCAATATGCGGTCTCTCAGAAGGCTCTCACTGCATGTCCCGTGATCAGCTCACATCAAGGCAGACAAAAACCTGAGTATATATGACATGAAACACACTTATGACACATGCTTTTGTAACGACTGTGTTTTGCTGCTTTAGTTGTTGTAGTATAAGTTACACAATCCGAATATTGTTCAGGGATTTTCATGATCGTGTGATCAAGAAACCATGGGCTCTAAATCTCGAGGTAAAGATAGAGTCCCGAGGAACTCTGGAAACTCTCAAGAAGAGTATGAACCAGTGTTCCAGGCACCTCCTAACTCACTAGATTTCAGTAACTACCGTTCTCCTGCCACTTCACCTACTAACTTAGCTTCCTCCCCTGAGCACCTGGTATCGGATTTGTCTCCTCCGCTAGAACCAGGACAGTGGAACCAGACGACCTGGAACACCAACAGGAACACAAAATCTCCTGCTGGCATCTTTAGTAACCTGGCGTTCAGAGGACCACACTCTCCTGAACCAGCGGACCTTCCCTACTCACTTCCCGTTATCTCCAGATCAACTAGATCCAGTGAGGAGAGCAGATCTGGAGATCTGGACCAGCGGACTCTGGCCAGTATCCTGGACAATCATCACAGCTCCCTGCTCGGTTCAGTTCGGTCTGCTCTGGAGATAAACAACAGTTTCCTGCACTGCAGACTTGAGGAGGTGGTGGTGGAGCTGGGAGGGTTGAGGAAGGATCTGGAGAGGGTGAGGAACAGAGGAAACGGGGAGAAGAGGTTGATGGAGTTGCAGGTCCAGCTGGACAGGGAGAGAGAGATGAGGAAGAGGCAGGCTGCTGAGCATAATGCAGAGATGGAATGCTTGCTCAGGCAGCTCTCTGACGTCATGTGAGGTTATAGGTCCAGTTGAGAAATTATCAAACGTCCTCAGTCCTCACCGTTTTCAGTTGATTTCTAAGTTTAGGTACAACTGTAGGCTTGATGCTTTTTCAGCTGGTTCCGGTTAATGTTATCCATGTTAGTTTCGTAAGCTAATTTACCTGGGGACCCCAGGCTGTTATATTTGCGTTCATAATCATAGAGATTAGGCGGAATGACAGGCTGAGTGCCGCCCAGTAAAAGATAATTTGTAATGGTCATATATATGAGCAGTTAATATGCTGTGCAGCAGTTGTGTGTATTCAAGTAAATTTGAAGGTTGTATTCGAGTAGTGCGTATTAAAGTTTGCAAGGTAATGGATTATCATAATACGCAAACAACAACTGCAAACTGCCAGCATCAGGCTGAGCCTAAATAAATTTAGGCTATTTTAATTGTTAAAATGACGAGAAGCCGGAATGCAAAAAAACCCACAAATGTGGTAAATTGGATTTGTTACATTCAAATGTTATTGTTGGTTTGGTTATGCATGGTACATTGTGATTTACTTTGGGTATATTAGATACGGTCAAACTTAATAGGGCTTGAATCAATTAAATATTGAATCATTCATTAATGATAATTAACTGTCTGCTGCCACAAACAAACCAATTAATTTGACTACATTATTGTAAGAACTTTTTCACTTTATCACTGATAGTATAGCTAACTTGAAGTTTTGTCGATTTTTACTAAAATCGAATCAGCTTATGAGTTAATGAAACTTTTGTTGCGAGCAGTTTTTTGCAAATAACTAAGCAGTTCTCAGGTAATTTTTCCTAATTAGAGTCTTTCTTTGCCAAGTTGAAGTATTATTTTTATCGCCGACTAGACTAAATAATTTCGTTGAGTTAACTTTTATAATTTCACCACATCCATTCATTGCACTCTAATTATTTTCCGTCTCGACTCTGTGATGGTAATAATTGTATTTTGCGGTTTAAAACGTCCGTTGATTGATTAAACAATGTCCAATAATCAATTATTTTCATTCCAGTATGTTACAATAAAACCTATCTTTCATTTTATTGAGTTTGAAAGGGAATTAGAGATGTGTGAAGTTGTGGTTTCTAGCTGAAAATGGTCGTCATTCTTCAAACACAAGATTTATTCATATTGATATTTTTAAATTTGATCTCGATTGTTACACCTTAACGCCTTGTATTAGGTATCGTTCATTTACCTCCCCCAACCCCTCCGTAATCACTTTTACACTTCGCAATTGTGTAAACCCACAGAAACCCTCTCCACTAGAGCTTTCTATTTAATATGTGAACGAACGAGCCTAAAATATTAACAAATAATGATGTAAAGGTTAATCGTGATTAGTGAAGGATTTGAGTTTTTATTCGACAATAAAACTAGCTGTACAGTGAAGATATGACCGGAAAGTTTGGCTCCGTTTTTTCGAAAAACGGAAAGGTAAGACTGTAAGCTATAAATATGGTTGCATCATTGCCCTTTTTGATGTGGGTGATTTTAAGATTCGTTGTTGTGAGTTCTGTTGGGATTGTCTCCACTTAGTTATTATTTCGCTGTTTCTGTTCCTGATCAATCCTGTCGATATTACAATATAAGAATATAATTACAGTCTTGATACTAAATGAAAGTGGCCTGAATGCAGGATACATTTATTCATTAATTTCTCAACCAGCAGACTGTCAATGGTATTGACACGTACGTGATCGACATAGTATTGTTTGATCATTTTTAAGTTTGAGTATACCTAAAACGCTCGGCACTGCTCAACAGCGCCATCTCGCAGAATATTATCAAAAACACGGTCATGTGCAACATATGAAGTTCAAAAGTTAAATTGAGTTGGGTTTATTCCTATTTGTGTTATTATTTAATTCTGCTCCAGAACATTGTATAAATAGCCGCGGTGCGACGGAGACAGATAATCCAATTAGTATCTGAAGCCTTGCTTTTACGTTTCATCTGTTAAACCGTGGTTTACCGTGATATATGTAATAATCTAATATGGCTGTTTTAAAGTCAAAAAGTCAGCCAAAACGAACCACCAAAGGTGATCAGTGGCTTCCCTCAACAACTAAGTCCAATCTTAGGGAATTGAAAAATAATGTGAGTTTTATAGCACCCATTTTTAGAGTTGTATAATTGTGACGTGATATCATTATGTGGTTGACAATTTGTTTTTGTTAATTAGCCTGAGTGTATAATTTCATGAAGTTATTTTAGAATTATTGAATATTGTCCTAAATTCTGTTGAATTGTTTGAAGCAGTTTGTTTCTCGTTGTGGTAATTTTCAATATTTCTTTTTATCATTTTTGATCAACTCTAAGGATCAGTTACAAAAAAAGCTAATGTTTTGATGTGAACGTTTTCTGAGTGAAATTCTAACAATAGGATTGTCAATTTGCTGACTTGAAAATTATTTTTATCCTTAGATGGCTGACGAAGACGAAAAGCCAGTACCAGGTATTATTATTTTATGCTTAATACGCTGTTTATCTCAGAACAAAATCAGAACAAACACAATAATCCCAACATAACTTCTTCAATAATTCATATGGCGCTCAACCAGTCATATCAATAAACGAGGGTAATAGAGGGACGCGGTCGAGCAGGTCTGTTGTGACTGCGATTACCGTTAGAATGATCAGCTAATGGCATCGACTAACCAAACTATTTCATCAACTGTGCAACCTTTCCAGCTTGTTACTTTAGTAATAATAATTCTATCCACCCAGATGCAGAAATAGCACCAGAGATCGCTCCAGCTAACAGTAACCAACAAAACCAGGTAGACCAAGTTTACTTCAATCTTTATTTAATATTCACTCTTTAATAAACGCAGGAATTATTATATAAGAACTTTTTTTTCACTAGCTGTAGTAAGCCACCACAATTTGTTTCTTTACATTTCATTCTTGTTTCAAAAACATTACTGTGTCGCGTACCAATTGTGACTCTTAGAGACCAATGTGATTATTTCTTTACTTAACAATACCCGACAGACTGACGACAAACCACTGACTAACAATCTGGAGAATGTAGAGAATGTAGAGAATGTAGAGAATGTGGAAAATGTAGATCCATCAGAGGTTGCAGATTGTGCGGATGCTACCCTAGCTGATGCTGCCGATATAATCACTGACGGTGGCTTCACTATCACTGACGGTGGATTCACCATCACTGAGGATGCTGCTACTCCAGTTCCTGCAGAAGAAGGTGATGATTGTAACGATGGTGAACGAGTCAAACAGTTTGTTAATGAAGAGGAGGAGAAGATGGTTGGTGGTGATGGTGAGCAGGAAGAAAATAAATGTGAGCCGGATGAGAACACTATCTCAAACAATGATCAGGAGTCCATGATCATATCAGCAGTCACCCCAACACCAGCTACAGTTGAGACAGAAGATAAAATACTTAACACAGCACCTCGTGAGGAGGAGCATATCATCAGTAAGGCTCCTTCAATAGACTCCTTAAACAAGGCTCCTTCAATAGGCTCCATAAACAAGGCTCCCTCAATAGATGATTTACAGACTCTTGATGAAAAGAGCTTGGTATCTGAAGTAAATGTGACAGGACAACCACTGAGAAAATTATCCACCCCCATGGCAGGCTTTATCGAGGTCGAGGAAATAGATCTAGATCAAGGAGGATCAGGGCCTAAAGATGACTTTGTGGTGATTGGGGATACGAATAAGAAGGGTGAAGAAGGTCTGAGGAATTTAGTGAAGGATCATGAGAAAAGACTGAGTTGTGCCTCAATTTCCGTCTCAAAACTGTCTTCGAGAGACAAAGCTAGGGTGAAGAGGGTTTCGGAGAAGAATCTTAAGACGATCAAAAAGGAAGTTGAAAAACTGAAAGAAATTGACCTAGACTATTTGAAGACATTGAACAGACACAATAATACTGTTGACGTGAGTCGCGACTTTAAATAAATCAAATCCAATCACTGTTACCGAGTCAGATCAACTAATCGACTGTAATCATTTCGTTAAATTTGCAAATATTAATTTATAAAATGATTTTCTAGAAGGAAGAAGAGAAACGGAAAAAGAAGAAAAAGAAGAAGGAGGGCGAGAACATAAAGCCGGGGGAGGACAGGACGATAAAGAAATCCAAACGAGTTTTCATCGAGGGAGATAAGGAAGTCATCGTTACAATTACAGAAGAGACTGTAGTCAGACCGATAAAAAAAGGGAAGAAGTCCAAAAATCGTAGAAAGGTACGACTAAGATAATATCTATACTTATAAAATAGGTACAGCCAGAAAACTTCATATGTAAGCGATTTTTAAGGAAGGAAAGGAAATCATTTAAAAAGATTTATGACTATCCACGTTCGTATTACATATTAACTATTATCTAAAAAAAAGAGCGTGCTCTGTTATATTAAGGGGACATACACCAAAACCTTTTTTGCCGGAATTCGGGATTTGACTTCATATTATGAAAATATAGATAAAAACAGTAAAATTGGATACATTGAAAAATTCTTTTGAGAGTAAACGCACTTTCGAAAAAAAATTCTTTTTGGAAAGTTTTTTAAATTTGATAAAGTCTGTCACTGAAATATTAATAATTTAGTAATTTTAAAAGTTTTTTGGCTGATTTTGTTACCGAACATTATTTACAATCCGTACAAGATCAGAAGCCCTCTAAAAGATCATATAATTGAACAATAAATGACAAAGTTACAAAGCAAAGTTGAAAATCAGCTTGATGAAAGGATGATGATTAACTATTCTACACTCGACTGTCACGTGACTTTTTCAACCTGTTCTCTAGCTGGTCCTGACGACTATTCGAAACCCTAACCCTTTAATCTGATCCCAACCCTACTAACCCTAGCCCAATCCTTAACAAAAGCATGCAAGGCATACGGTGAAACCCTAACCCTAACGAGATCAGAAATTAGACTTACTTCCTTCATCCTTATACGGTCATATCACGTGATCGGGACAATTTTTCGCCAATATCTCGTTAGGGGAGCATTTTAACCCTATGTCATGGGGTTGTAGCGCGATGCGTTACTGTGCCGCGCCGCGCACTTAATAAGGCCGATCTCTGGCTAGATCGGCAAAATGCGCTACTGTGCCGCGCCGAGCTGCCATGAATTGACATCGTCAATTAAGTCATGGGGGTGATTCGGAATCAGCGTCCGAAAAATACATCGATTGAAGTTGGTTTCAACTGCATGCCGGGGGCCTTTTTAAAACAATCTCGAAGATCTACTGTAAAGTGATTTAGCTAAAATTTAAAATATTGGAGGACAATTCGTCGTTGGAGGACTTCGCCGCTTCGACGCGCCGCGCAAACTAGCATTCTTGCTTCGCATCGAAGACAAGATCGTTGCAGACAAGCTTGTCGAAGACAAAATCGTTGCTCTGCTTCGCAAAGCAACGATCTAGAATTGAAGGGTTGACATCGTCAATCAAACTCCGCCGCTTCGACGCGCCGCGCAAACTACAAACTAGCATTATTGCTATCTATTCTACTTGTGAAACAAGCGCGTCACGCAGTACGCGTAGACACATGGCTTTGTGAACTTCGCATCGAAGCAGACTGCAAGAGCGTTGCTTTGCTTCGCAGAGCAACGATCTGGAAGAGTTGACATCGTCAATCAAGCTAAAATATAATGTGTACAATTATGATTATACTAAAATTATTTGAAACCGTACCAATGTATCGTGACCACCTTGTATTATTGCAATTATAATAAGGCCAAACATTTTTTAATCATTTTATCATACGCGGAAATAATTAAATTTTTACCCAAAGCCAAAAATACCATTATTATTTATTATTATTAGTTATTATGCAATTTCCTCAATATATTAAAAGATGAAAATCAAAATTTTTGCAGGTTCATATCAAACATATTTTGGGTCTGAACAAATTTAAAATTCTTGTGTATATGATATAAAGTACTCAGTTTAAATTTTACTAATTCTATAAACACTTTTTTGATACGCTTTCGCATGAACCCACTCCTCCAACAAATTTGACAATGTATGATAAATAATATAAATGATTTTGTAAAGTTAAAATGTTCCTTACATCTTAGCTTTATAATATTGTTATTATAAAACATAAAACACCACACGCTCACAGAATCTTTAGTTTATCCATCACGAGCCGCGCGCACTTATCAGAAATATTCCATTTTTGTGGAACAAATATTTCGCTTTGGATAAAATGGTTTCGCGCTATTTCATGCCAACTATCTGCTTTCACAATCTTTTCAAACCACTTTTGCTTGAACCACATTTTAGCTTTATACACTGATCCCTGCCTATTACCAGTCGTCTTACGCCATCTTGCTACCATGGTATCAGAAACTATCGCAGAAACTGTCAACGAAACCCCTGTAGTCATAAAAACTGAAGTAGACCTCGAGAATCACACCGTGGAGGAATCCGACTCAGAGAAGAAGGATTTGCCAGAGAAGAAATGCGAGGAGCCGGAAGTTGCTGATAACAGAACTGCAGAGGAAGCACCTGAAGACATTGTAAGTTTTATTTCATGTACGGCATCTTTAGTTGTTGATACCCGAGAGTCGAGTGACCCGTCATATTTTCGATCAGACCTGTAGATCATAGTATCACATTTCGAGTTTCAGAGATTGAACCCAATAAATACGAGCATAATCTAATATGATATAATCGAATTTGTTGAATAATTTATGGGTTGGGACGTTTTGGTATGTACATAGTGGAGTGAAACAGACATATCCATTTAAGGACATCATTAGATTGCGAGTTAGGACTCTAAATTGTCAATGCTATATTATTTGTCCTGGTGAACAACCGCAAATGTTTTATTAGCAGCGGGCATGTTTGTACCTCTCACCCCTCGTGAGCATCGGAAACATTGTCTTCATTTTAAGATTCAAGGGAGCGTAGCTGTAGAATTGAATTGCTGCCAACAGCAAATGGGCGATTGAGACTAAGGAATTTTACGTAACTCTCCTTCAAATTAGCGGCTCACTTTTCATATCGTATCCCTGTCACCTTGCCAGGATCCCTGCGAAATTTCCAAACTTCTTCCTTGATCCCGTATTACGCCATTTCATCCTTATCTACTCTTCTATATCTAACGAAGCCACTAGTTACTGAATTAATACCCGTCTATATTGAATAGCTGTCGATACTCCCCAAATCACCAGGGTTACGTCACCCCAACTAGTCTCTCTGATATTTATAGAACACGCCTTACCAAGATACTGTCCTGATTTCTCTGTTAAGTTTGCCAGACCCTTTGCTGCCGTGGTGGCTCCAGTATCCCCCGGATGTACACTGGAAGTGCTAATATATCTCTATCTCTATAATAGCTCTCACTAGTATTATGTAGTGTGTGTGTGTGTAAAGCTGTCAGATTATATCCCACCACTGTAATTAGTGGGGGGAGCTGATCAGCCCGCTGACCGGCAAGCTAGAGGGGCGTGTGTAACAGTAGCCTCCACTTTTCATCACCCGCTCCTCCCAATCCCCTGCTTCCCTCAACACCACCTGACCTCCCCCACCAATCACAGCCCACCTTGTCACTATGAACAGCCAGTCAAACTCCAGCTAGCTATCACGTGACAGCTTATGTCACTATCTCTAAGTTAAGAAGACCGTCAAGACACTTCTTCCTCAACACAGCAGGGTTTGCTGCGGGGATATACTCCCTCAGTGTTCGCGGCTAGTGTCGCTACCAGCGCAGCTCCATGCTCAGCAACAATCTCCCCGCGCAACTATCCCTAGTAACCCTAGCAACTAGTTACCCTAGCAACTATCCCTGTAGTTACGCCTCGTCATAATTTCTGATGATCTAATGGGAGGTAGTTCCGACAGATACTACTTCTCTTCTGTACCTGTCAGCTCTTATGAGATGACTTAATCTTGTACAGCGTCTCCTGCTTTAGGTCTTTTAGGGAATTTCTGAGTTTCATCTTAATCAAAAATTCTGGATTTAGGGTTGCCTTTTCATTTGAACTACTCAGTGTTAAGATTGAAAGTGAGCCAGGGCAAAATGTATGGCCTTTTGATAAGTCTCCTTTGTCATTTACAATTTCTGTTTGGGCATCTTTCTTTTGACTCCTTTGACGGCAATGATCAAAACTATACAAGCCACACTCCTTTAAACTAATAATTATCTAATTTCATATAGTTCTCTATATTATATATTATACATTCGAAGTCGAAAATTTCTTTAGAAGTTGCAGGTGTTAAATTTGCAAGCGGCTCGTGTACGTGTTTTTTACGCTCTTTTACTCCTACGAAGAGAAGATAGTCATTAGTGAGTCAGTACTTATCTATTGGTTTATCTTATGGGTAATTTGGTGCTTTTGTTAATATCCATCGGACGTAAATTAAATGAGTTTTTGTTATTCGATATTCTTAAGAAATTATATTTTATTTATACCGTTAGTTATCAGCTGCCTTATCAGGGCTCAATAAATCATGAATTAATGGTGGATGGGGTTGCTCGGTAACTTTCTTGATAAATTGTCGCTGATTCTCGGTAATTTCGAAACAAGTTCTCGACGTTTCTCCGGTTAAAGTTTATTAATAAGACACCGCTGCTGTATTTTAACTCAGTAGTACTCGTCATTTGGCCAGAGTCGTCGCTTGTGACCTGGATCTGTGTCAATGGTCAGTAGAATATCCCGTAAGTTACTGTTTTATAATACGTATCTATAAGAAGCTGTGCCCACCAGGGGCGCTATTACCCAGATACACACTGGTCACAATATCCCGTGATAACAAACAGGACGCAGTACAATAAGTAACAATCTCTCCAAACCAGGACTACTCATCTTGCAAGTCATGTGACATAGCTTACTCAACTCTTATCAACTCTAATTATCCAATTAGCAAATCATTACTCAGTAAACACTCGTTCTAACTTAACTGTAGGTGACAGATGTTCTTTAAGCTGAACAGCTCGTCAGTCACTATTTCTTTAATTTTTATATTCAACATATTTTAAGTTTTATCCCCAAGTCACAGATCTATTCGACACATTTTTCTGTTTTATCTTCAAGTCATACTCATGTTAATAATCCTTTCTGCATTGCCGCTCTACACATGATAACGATTGTGATTTTCTACTTAAAACTGCGATCAAACTCAACTCCACACGGCTCTTATCTAATACCTAGTAATCTCCCAAGTTTTACCTCATCATTAATATCCTCGCTTATTCTCCTACTCTACTGCCGCTTATCATGACGTACTACTACCACAGTTAACCTATATAACCCCTCCACTCTCCAGTAGACCGGTATCACGTGACAATAACCTCCACAATTAAGTTACATTAGTTGCAGTACAATTAAGAGTATTGCTTGCTGACTCCCACTGCAGACCACTTCACCCTCCCGACCAATATATTATAATGTTTTACTGCCTATCCAACGTATTACAATATATTATAATGAAGCTCTAAAGAATATTAATACAGATAATGGAGACATTGGGAGCTAGAGAGACAACTCCGTTATTGTGATTATGTATAGCTACAGATATAGCTACAGTCTGCAGTAGCCTACAGATCCTGTGTTGGTATTGGCGGGAGTTGCGGTGTTGCGGAGTTGTCCTTGTCGAGCTCTTATCATTAGCTGTGTAGCTAAATAGCGTGGTGGTCTTTAGTTTAGGCTTTTGTTGATTGTAGCCGTGTGGAATGTGGATTGTAGCGTAATTTACGTTCAATCTGGAATCTGGAACTAACTCTGTTACTAATTCTGTTACTACTTATATTAACTCTGTCACTAATTCTGTTACTTTCAATTGTTAATGGTGAGTTTTATTAATATTATATAATATGTACGCGCGGCTGCAGCGTTTCTTTTTCAAGCTGTTTTTTTGTCGAGACATGAAAGTTAAAGTTGTCTCTTTTTGTTTCAATCTATCAGTTGTAATCAGTTCAACATGATATTGGATACAAATACTGAAAGTGAGTTGTAAGACTTAGTACTAGTGTATAATGTAGTACACACTGTAGTATACCTCACGTGAATACACTACAGGAAGTGGATTACAGCTGGTTAACATGGGCTAAACAATGAGCCCACACATGCCTCCCTAACTGTAGTCATCTAAGTAGCAACTCTCACTGAAATTACAGTACTTTAATGTACGCACAGGAACCGGGTGATAAAGTCACCTGACACGGCGAAAAAGTCACGTGGTTAGCTGAAACCAAGCCGGTATTCTGCAGTGGTTTCAAAATAAGAAAGACCGTCGTCTATTCTGGTCTAAATTTAGAAATATAGTTTCTATTTTGGAGAGCGTAAGTGAGAAAGGTGGTATATTGAGGAAACACACGTACACAGCAAGAATACTGTCTGTTTAGGAGGTCTAACCGGTGAAGCACGGTCCATTCTGTTACAGGTCTTTCAGTGAGAGAGAGTTGAAACACTGAAACATCTCTATTGCCGCTCAAGTGGGAGGGAGGGAGGGAGGGAGGGAGGGAGGGAGGGAGGGAGGGAGGGAGGGAGGGAGGGAGGGTGGGAGGGAGGGAGGGAGGGAGGGAGGGAGGGAGGGAGGGAGGGAGGGAGGGAGGGAGGGAGGGAGGGAGGGAGGGAGGGAGGGAGGGAGGGAGGGAGGGAGGGAGGGAGGGAGGGAGGGAGGGAGGGAGGGAGGAAGGGAGAGAGGGAGATGGCACTGAAACATCTCTAGTGACTAGCGACTACTGTGGAATGTGGATAGCAGTATCCTTAACTTCATATTTAAGTCGTTATCCGGATATATAAGACATGATGTCATGCCCCAGTGATAAATCTAATTGTAAATAATTTCTGGCAGAAAGAGAGAGATCATTCTCCCTGTAATTTGATAGAATCTCCTCGATTTTCTGAACCGGACAAGTATTACGTTATCCGGCTGTACCCGGTACTGCTATTACCTACCTATACCTCTTAGTCTATCACAGCCATTATTAATAGTCATTACTTCCTTTCAATACGAGATCCAAATTGTATCTTGAGTATCTAGTTTTTCTATCGAACAATCTACGCTAACAGTACCTGATAAGATGTTGTGGCATTGTTCGTTCCCGTGCATTGTTCGCTGCCTCCCCACATTTCCCATCCTACCTATCTTACATATCCTACCTATCTTACCTAGTACCTATCCTACCTTCCCCTCGTTACAGCGACAAAGCAGGTCACATTAAGAGCTGTCACGTCATTGGTAGAGCGGGAGATTTGCGTTAAGAACTGCTGTAGCATGTACCCTGGTTTGATAATGACCTCTGTAGGCCAGGATAATACATATGTTTATATGTATGGAGGGTAGGGGGCAGCTGCCTGATGCTTGGAACGTGTTCTCGGACATGATCTCCTTCTTGTTGTTATTACTCCTCCTCCCGCTCTCTTTTATCTGATAATAAGAGTAGTTTCACAGGGTGATTTTTGGTTTTTATTGTAGTAAAAGTAAGGTATATTATCTGGTTAAGGAGCCGAGGTAACATATGTGGGTATTATGAGGAGAGGGGCTAGTATAAGTACACACTCTCAACCACCCCCTTACAAAGGCTCCTTGAACAAAGAGAGGAGGAATACGCCTGTGTAATTATAAAGTCTGCACCCCCTCCGACCCGGGCGATTGTGTAGCTTGAAAGGTTCTTGGCAGGGGCAAGTCACGTGGGCACATGTTTGGCGAGGTATTGGCTGGATGCCAAGGGGCTGAGGAGACCCCGGGGCCCACGAGAGAGGAGTTAAGCGTGGTTTAGTAATCGTTTGCGTTGTACAGCTTGCCTGTGGTTGTGTTTATCTTGAGGTTTTGTGTTATGCGGGGAATGAATGCTATTGTTTCTGTGCTGACCTTGTACATTCCTTACGCTCCTCAGTCTGCTCTTCGTACCTTTTATAGCTCATAGTATATACCACTATCTGAAACTATATTCTAGACACGATCTTACACTCGATACTCCTCTTCATTACCGAATTGAGAGTTGTTTAGAAGGGGGGAAATAGTTGGAATTTTTGGCAATGAGTCATGTTCCTGTTGATGTTAATTTGTAAACCGAAGTTTGATAAGTAAAGAAGGCTTACTTTCCGTCGTTCCTTGTACGACAATGTTTTGACTGCCTGTAAATCAGATATCTCTATTTTCCCTATATTTCACTCGCATTAACCCGTACTTATCCTGAGTGTGAGGTAATTGTCGTGTTATTTTCCCTCGAAATACTGGTATTATTACGTCGTTTAACTGGTATTTAACTGGTATTTATGTCGTTTTCTGACGCCAATATTCCTTTCCCTGTTCTTTCGTATCTTGTCATCGTTATTCGTATTCTATTCTAATTCTTCAAACCTCTGCTGGTTACGAAATAATATCTATCAACACTTCATGCTCTGTACAGTGCACACGCCCTAAAATGACGCTGCAGCTCTGTTGTCTAATTTTAAGAAAAAAATTATCGTTTTTTGCTATTGACGTCTTTAAAACCTGCCAACATTATTTAGGTCCGGGATTATTTTTATCAGAAAGTCAGGTAGTTAGTTTTCAAGTTCAAACACAGAAAGTGCTCAGTAATACAATTTGCTGATATTTTTATAATATATATTGTTTATGTGTTACATTTACCTTTCATCTAAATTTAATATTTAGGCTCCGCCGAACTCCTAAAAAGCCAATATCTCAGTTTATTCCATATCTTGTATAATCGATATTCTCATTCAACCCACAAATTATATGCAAAGACCAAGCACAAGCTTTAATGGGAAGCTCGCCTTAATAAGAAAGTTTCAGTTACGAAATGGCTTCGAATAATATCACTCAACAGTCAACACCCTATATCCTGCTGTGCACGCCTCTATTATTCCTACACACCCTGGTCTGGTCTAACAATGAAAAAAGTTCAGATTTAGAACTTCTCAACTTTAATCCACACACCCAGCTCCCTACTTCACAGTCACTGTTTTTCATAGTCCACTCGAGTGTTCAGTGTTCAGTTCACTCGAGAACATAAGTTAGCAGCATCTTACCAGGCTTCGAATAATCTGAGGGAAGGTTACAGTAAGTCGGTGACTCATTTAAAGGATTCGAGCGCTTTTAAAGGTATTCTGTCGAGAAAGCGCATTTTAAACGCTTCCCGTCAGTTTTTAATACTTTCAACACTACTATATTATAACAAACAATTTGAGGAAGCGATGTAACCAATATATTTAATGTTGCCATGGGGTGGCAAGTCCCCATTCATTGCAGTTACTTAGTTCGGAGAGATCACCGTCTCATAGTTACAGTTTTACTGCCTCTCAATATGAGATCCAGTTAAGATGACTTTATCCGCGGGGTTTGTGTAAGACAGAGAGTTGCTGCGGGATTCTGATAGGTAATACCGGTGAACTCATGAACATTTAATATATAGTCACGGGCGTCGTTCCTCCTCAAATTCCACAAATATGATTCTCGGTGCTTTTTATTTGTTGTGTCATGTCCGTAGCACGTGATCAGCACGTGTCATGTCCTCAGCACGTGATTCAATCGTACCGGAAACGCTTACACGATGTTTTCTGTTCTACAATTTTTCGGGATTCTTCGCTCGAGATTGCCCATATTTGGTGTGCCTTTTTTTTCAGTACTCAGATTCTAGTGCATGGTATGTTATGGTACCTAAACTACTCAAGCTATTAGCTCCGCTAACGTACTGTTCCTACTGTTATAAAAATAAGGAAATGAACAAGAAGGAAGTCTAACCAAAAGGCTCCTCTATGCAATATTTCACCAGCTTGTTTTATCAGCGGCTAGGCTCTTCTACTATTTCTTAGACTCAGCAAATGGTCACTAAAAGGATTTACCAGTTTTACCTTATTTTCTCAGACATTAAAGACAGTGGAAATGTAGAAATGTTAGAGAATAAAAACGGTTGGAACATGGTTTACCCTGGTTACCCTGGCAATCACTGAAGACACAGCGTCTTGGCAGTCCACGGCACCAACTAATCTCTTTTGTAAACTTTGTTACAAGTTACTACAACGACCTTGCTAACGTCTCCTTTGTTAAAACTTGTAGTGTGTCATTCTGACAGCTGTTTAAATCACCAGCATAGTTTTAACTCTTTGAATTCTTGCAATGCAAAAAACCAACAACAATTTCTCTCACCATGAACACTGCTATCAGTGCGTAATTTTCCTGGATTTCACTCATTTTTTAAACTTCTTCTATACCACAATCTAAAATGTAACTCAAGTTATGATAAGCCAAACCCGTTTTAAGTTCTCACAACGAACAGGTTCAGCCTTCCTTCGCAAGATACCATTACACAGATTCAACTTGTTTAACAGGTGCTAGGGTGTCGCTTGTGTGTCGTAGCGTGTCTCTCAGATTTTAAAACTCTCTCAGATACTGACTCAGTATTACTGAGGAGCGTGCCCTCACTTCGCTCTGTCATCGTCTGCTCCTTCATCAAATACTTCGCTCTGTCATCGTATGCTCCTTCATCAAATACTTCGCTCTGTCATCGGGAGTCAGGGCACGGCATGTACTCATCTCAGATTGTCGAGCTGCTTTTAAACTTTCTGTTTTAACGTATTTTTGTGACCAGGATAGTTAGGAGATGTTTTCTCGGAGCGGCACTCTGCAGCCATCTTTTGGGTTTTCTCCGTCTTTTATCCACTATTTCTCCTCACTGGTTTATCCAAACTGTGCAATGTTTTTTTCTGTTTAGGGGGTGGGGGTCATGAGTTATTTTGAGAGTCCCGACGAAAATAACAAATTCTCATTCTCAAAAATTATTTTTGAGTATTTTTGAGAAAAGTTTCCAGGAGCGAGAGGCGAAAAACTCATTCTCAAAAATTGATTTTGAGTATTTTTGAACCACATTACACTGACTAGGAGGAACCCGTCTAACCCTAAAGTGGTGTCAAGACTCAAGAGACTTAAATAATTATTACCTATTTAATTCGCGTTTTTGACACCACTTGGGGGTCCAAATTTTGGGCTCTAAAACTCCTATTTCTTGGCCAATTTTTTATTTTTTCATGCTGATTTGAAGGCCATTAAAGCATTTGACCCAGTCAAAAAAGTTTCAGTTGTACATCTTTTACGGTTTTTGCGGAAAGTCGTGTTAAAGTTGATGCCGTGGTGTCAGTAAAATGGCACGGATAAATAAATACAGGGTGGCCCATAAGTGACTACCCACACGCAACCTCTTAATAACTCACGTAATTCGTCTCCAAATTGCACCAAAATTTCAGAGATTATAGATATGGGTCAAACTTAGATTTCCTGAAAGTTTCGTAAGCCACGCCCAATTACAGTGGGCGTGGCGTGACACTCCCTCTTTTTCACTATTGTCTTCATAAAATGAGAACGCTTTAAGCTAAGAACTCAAAATTTTTTGCACACATTTGGCTTGATAATTGAAAACCTTTCCCAAAGTTTCTGCTTATGGGCCGGCCTATACAGCTGACTGCACCTAAAACGCTATCACACGAATTTATGGTGGTGTCACCATTTCAGGGCTTGTTAGCCCTGCTAGTCACAGGTTCCTTTTGAGTTCTTAGCTTAACTGTCCAAGCAGAATGTGGATCCCTACTTTGAGGACGAAATCTGGTACAGCGACAAGGCCATATAAACGGATATGTCAACTCCCAGAATGCAATTCACTGGGGCTCTACTAGACCGGATGAAGTGGTGGAGAGAACGGCTTTTCCTGAAAAGGTCACGATCTGGTTTTTATCCTAAAAATTTGTGTTTCCCTTTCTAGCAAAGTCATCATCGGTATCCAATCAAAGCCTAATGAACCTCATTAATACACGCTAACGCCTTACTCTTGATCAGATTGGGTGACGAGATCACTAATTGAGTGCAAATATCACTGACTGAGTGCTCGGATCACATATCCGATGGATTTTAAAATGGTCATAACTCAGCCATATTTAAACCAATGAACTTGAAACTTTTGGAAAAGTTTTCAATTATCAAGCCAAATGTGTGCAAAAAATTTTGAGTTCTTAGCTTAAAGCGTTCTCATTTTATGAAGACAATAGTGAAAAAGAGGGAGTGTCACGCCACGCCCACTGTAATTGGGCGTGGCTTACGAAACTTTCAGGAAATCTAGGTTTGACCCATATCTATAATCTCTGAAATTTTGGTGCAATTTGGAGACGAATTACGTGAGTTATTAAGAGGTTGCGTGTGGGTAGTCACTTATGGGCCACCCTGTATATATATATCGTCTCGCTTTATATATAGTAAGATATGAAGAATGATTTGGTAATTGGTATATCACTATTTTTGAGTGGACAATTTTTGAGAAAATGAGAAATCCATGCTGAATTTCTCAGATTCAAAAATAATTTTTGAGACATTTTTGAGTATCCCCGGCGACTTCCAATCAGAAATCAGACTGAAACCCCATTAAGTTGTAAATACTCGTTTAAAGTCATTAACACATGTTATAACTCGTGCTGATGTGATTTGTCCCTCGAAACCCCTTGTCAGGATTCCTCTGATAACGTTACAGACTAGGACTAGCGGGATAGTTCCCTCGTTATCTGCCGTGATATCACTGACACCTACTAGATAATAATATCACGTGACCTTGCTAGTGATATACGTTACTCTTATCTGTTAACTGGTCTGATAATTAATAGAGGCACCGGGGGGTTACTGTTGGCTATTTACTGTTAGGATTTTTGGGATTTTAAAAGACACATTTTTGACATGGTGGAATTGTTGAATCACTTAGGAATTGTTTTTTACCATCTCCTATCCAAACTTTTCCAAAAACTCGATGGTAAAACTGATGGTACCCCCCTGGCCCCATGAATTGTCAGTTTATATATACACGTGCTGAAATCGGATTGTTAGTAGCAGTTAACACAATAGTATAGGCGACTAGATAGCGAGGTATGACTGTAGTAGTTGTGTTAGTATATTGGAGGAGGAGGAGGGGATCAAGTAACATTTCCTGCTCTCTGTTAACTTTCAATTGTTTGCTCCTTGATCTTGACGCTTTTCTCTTATTTTCTATGCGTAAAAAAGGTGTGTCCGACCTTTTTCTTCCTATCTGATGTATATTCTGTTTCCCATTTTGCTTAATGTGTGTTTTTACTGTCTAGATTTGCTAAGCTCTGACAGCCCCAGCATTTGTGTTGTTCTCTACAATAGTTAAAGTAATTAGCTGCTGCACGGTCCGCTGTGTCCCTTATATTTTACATTTTGCAAAACAGCTCTAAACTGTCACCTGTCCTCCCTTTTGTTGAACCCTTCTTTTCAAGCTCCCACAGTGTAAACGTGGTAAAGCTAGAGCTTTGCACAGTGTTTAGCTCAGCAGGTATTAAAGATCCCTCGCTCCACAGTTAACTAGATAACATCAGCATCTCCTCAGAGAAGTGTTTGCTATTCAAAATGGCAGTTATGTTTAGTACTCAGAATAATAGTTAGTGTTTAGTATTCACAGTTATTATAATATGGTAGTTAAATCTTTTAGCAGCTATAAATATGATATCACAATAATATGTATTTAGTAATTAGTATGATATCATCCCAGAGTGAGAGATTACAGATCTATCAACCTCTCTCCTCTCTGGAGCAAAGCGGCGCCGTGCAGTACCTCATTTTGTAGTAGCCAGAGACAAGGTCTCAGTTACACGGACCAAACCTCCTGACAGAGTGTAGTGATGTCACGTGACCAAGTGTACTGATGTAACGTGACATCTGAGAGTTAGACCCTGGTAAACTTTAGTACTGCTAATTAGACTGCCTTGTTGTTCACAGATCAATATCCAGCCTGAGTAGCAGCAGTAGGGGGAGTCTCTTGTGGATACATGGGGTCGGGGTTTTGTTGCGGGGAGGAGATGCCCTGAATTACTGGATATCTCTATATCTGCTACACACTTACAGGTCTTTGTACCCTTTGTGGCTTTTACCTTTATCTCCTGAGTTTTGAGTCTTGTTTCTTGCTCTGAGCAGACTTTAATGGTCTCTTTACCGCGGAACATCAGCTTGGTATTCTGAGAATAGTATGTATTATACGTGCTCTCTTAAACGAAGGTTGCTTTTTAGTTTGGCCGTGTTTAGCTAGTATGCAGTGGTTCAGTACCATGCACTTAGTTTCTTATCAAAACAAACCTTGTCAGAAGGATGCGGATGACGTCATGTCACACTATCCTTGCTTTTGATTGGAGAATCGCCACCCCACGTGACTAAATACTGGCTTCTCATTGGTTGGCGACAATAGGAAGGGTCGTACCGCAATTAAAATTGTTTGTTTTACTACCTACCTTGCCATTTTTCTCCCCCCAATCACAACCCTCTGTTCTGATCACATGACCAGGCAGACCAATGGAAGAGTGTCGTGTCAGAGGGTCCCGTTGCTCGCCGAGAACAGCTGTCTCAGGTTAAACCTACTCTCCTCTTTTCTCAGTTATTTGTGGGTGATGTGGGCGAGGACTGAACCACTTGTCCTTGTTAATTTGGTTTACATATGTCATTTTTAACTGATGTTCAACTTTTGTGGGCAGTTTTCATGAGTTTTGGCGGTTTTGTTTTTCCCAAGCTGTAAGTTGTTACACTTCTAATTTGAAATATTTAGTTCTGCGGTCAGACCTCTAGGCTAATTCTCTACAGACTGTATGCGCTATGATTTCATCCTTGTGAATGTAGCGCTCGTATTTAGAATTTAGATCATCACTAAGAATTTCGACCATTCGGCTGATGGATTCAGTATCAAGTGACAAAATTTTGATTTGCGAGTTATTCTGGCATATTCAGGTTACCCTCACATGTTCTAGTAGGTTGAAACATTCCGTGAAATGTTCGATATCGTCAAGTTCTTGATGTGAGAGTAGGGTTGAGGTCATGTAAGGCAGTTTGTGAGTCATCCTGTAAAAGTACCACTAGAGGAAGTTACCGCGGCAGTATCTTTGAACATATTCACAAGTATGGGTACCCGTGTATAATAACATATTATGTCTACCCTTAAATAATATTATTTTATTATATTACATTATATTATATATTATTTTAATATTATGTGTACGCCATCATCGAAGTCACGGGTGGGTCTCTATTTAACTTTGTGCTTTATTTAGCTTTGCGCTGTTTTCTGTGAGAGTTTAGCCGGACCAGGAGAAGGTCATTGACGCTAACTCTGGCCTCTCTGTTCGTTTGCCCCAAATTGTATATTATAACTTTATGAGCTAGACTCCACCAGCTGTGGCAACTGCACCTGTTGCCCTAGTTTAATATGTGTAATACCCATGAAGGGACCTCAGACCATACATTCACTATCTCTTATATATGTCCCCAGTCTCTCTTAATTAATATTCGTCCTCTTCGTTCGTGATTATACTCTTTCGAGTTAACTACCTCTAGTTAATTCTGGAAACATGGCTTTTATTTAGGTTTTATAGCCTATTTTAGTTCTATTTAGTTCATAGCTTTATTCTATTTTCTCGCGTGTAACAGTAAGGAAGAGTTACCAGATCATAGTTAGGTGTATAACATGAGACTGATAAGAATTAGACAGATTACCCTACTTTATTGTAAACCACTGCCCTCATTTCTTTTGTTGCAAATAACAGGTTTTATCTTGTAATCTTGTATCATGACTTCCAATGATAATCAGCTATGATGGTAACGTCTATTCGTGATTTATAATTCGAGACTGCTCATGTTACCTTGTCATTCGTTTGTCACTGTGTGAGAATGTCACTGTGTGAGAATGTCACTCTGTGTTTGTCACTATGCTCGTACGCCATTCTCAGAATTATAGTTCGGTAGATTCTTTGTTGAGGTCATTAAGTTTAGGTTTAAGTTTTATACGCTTTGAAGGTTTAAGAATTGTAATTTTATTGAAGCTGTCTATGTGTCATAATGGAAACATTCTCAAGATTCAAGGCTTCACTTTCATTAACGTTTATCAGAGCTAAAATAAGCTGTAAGTTTTTCAGCTTTGAAGGTTTTAGCGGCAGTTTATGCTCGTCTAACAGTCCAGAGGATGACAGTTGTTCGTGGTATTGGCTACTCTGTGCTGACCTGTTAAGAGCTGACCTTACGCTCTGCCCGCCTCATTTACAGTTCAACACATATGATATCACTTAGTTGTAGAGTGCGGCATAGATTTAATACTCGGCATTAGAGTAGCGTAACAGTTATGTAGACGTTGTCGTAGTATTATAATAGTAGTATTATAATAGTAGAATTATAATAGTAGTATTATAATAGTAGTATTATAATAGTAGAATAATACTAGTTTAGTAGGGATAGGTTTACAGTAGCATGGTGAATGGTCATAGTGTAATGTGTATTGAGATTACATAGTAGCATAATAGCAAAATATTGGTATTATAACGAATATAACGAGGTGTAACAGATCTCTGAATATTATACCCTAGTATTCTTTTATTTTACGCTTGTTTTCATTTGCACTAATAAATTGTCTCAACAGATTGTAGAGTAACACTGTTAACTGTAGACACAATATTAGTTGTATCGGAGAATACCACCAGGTAGCTTGATCCTCCCAGTCCTGATTCCTATAATTCTATCTCAATACAGATCAAATTATCGCTGCTCGGCAAATGTCGTCAAAAGTCGAACTAGCTTCATCCTCACCATGCATCTTAGTGAGGAATGCCATCTTAATTGTACGTGATTTTGTGAAGTTTAGAGCACGAAGAGCTAAGTGCCCAATCAATTTCAGGACAAAGGAGGCTAGTTGCATATCATGAGTAACCACCATTTATCTGGAATTCGAACTAAAATCGTTCTCTGGATGACAGTTAGCCCACAGTTAGCCATGCACTCCCATTCCGTAAATCTCTAAGTTTCCAATACAGTATGTGACATTTCATTACAGTTGGCGCCGTACTTGCCATTTGATCACGTTTTATTTTGATCATAACGACATACCGCGCCGGCCATATGGCATTGCTTGAGGGCGTAACTCATTCGCTGAGTAATAAGTTAGTGTTACGCATGGAACTACTTCAATGACTCTGCCGATTGCTTTGTCTGATAACTGGTAACCATTTGTACGTGACTTTTCGTTCGTGACTTTTCTAAATCGTGGACCACACAAACGAGGCTAATCGTTTTTGTGGGCATGTCGTTTGTCTCCCAACAGACTATGGTTATCTCAACATTGCGCGGGATATTCTCATCTCTCGACCAAGTAGCGTACCTTAATGAGTCATACTCACCTAATTTGCTTATGAATTCCTCATCAAATTGCCATAATTACACACACAAACTCACCACAATACTTTGATGAGGTCCAATTAGTTACACATTGCTCCCACTTGCCTCTCTTGATTGGGTCCACGTGCCTCTGTTACCAGCTTATTGTCCATATTTCCAGCTAATTGTACGTTAATTGAGTCTGATTGGACTGCTCAAATAGGACCATCACCTAGATCTTCCATCAGTTGGAAGTGTGGCAGATAGTAGGTAATTTATAGTGTTGTTTGAAGGTATGACGAGTTCTGGTAATTGTTACGGTGATATGTAACAATAGTATTATCCGACAAATTGTAACGGAGCCCTGATTTCGAGGATCAGTATCGAGCGCATATCTGCTAGTTTTGTTGTGTTTGTTCAGGTATTTTGCACGAGTATTTTAACAGTTTTTGGCCCAGCAATTCTATCCAGAGAATATCCTTGAAATAACCGCGTAGTGGCTGCCTGGCAGCCTTACATCTTGGCAGCATGGCAGATACTTAGCACTATGGTGACACTGAAATGTGCCTGTAAGGCGGATGTTCTGCTGGTGGATAACGTAAACATGAGAGCGTGGGAGAGGAGGATGTCCAATAATAATAATAATAATACCCCCTCACCAGCTCCACTGTTTGCATATTTTCATATCATTATTTTCATATTTTATATCATTACGAGAGAGCTGCCCTATCATCATCATTACATTCCGCCGGTCCCCCTAATATAAGCTGCTTGTCGATTGTTACTTATGATTCAGTTACACCGCCTCCAAATCACGAACGTTTCCTTTCTTCATACTGAGAGCTGCTTCGGTATTTGCGAGGTATTCGACCTGCTGCAGCCGTAGATTTCTAAAATCTCAGTATTTGTAACATTCCCAACATTTATATTATAAGTTATCAGAGTACTCGATTATAAGACAAATCACTGTTGTAATTTCTGAATAATTTCTACTAGAGTCCCTCATCTTACAATCAATTCTGGAAACATTCCAAAAGTTAAGAATGAGTAGTTGAAGAAGCAGCAGCCAGCAGCAGCTCTATAACAGAGAACTATTTTGTCGTATACAGTGTCAGCTATTTAGCTCCGGGTATTTTGAAGATCATGAGTTAAATATTTGCAATATTAAACCTCCCCATCAGTCCCGACTTATCTGCATTCCAGCGAGCATTCCAATATCAGGATGAAATACATTCTGATCCCCAGCAGCGGACCCTGTACTTAGTTTGTGCAGCTACAGCAACAGGATATTAGCCCCTCTTTGATTAGATTCTATTGTGCTTAGTTAGCTGGTCGGTTGTTTAACAGTTTCTCTTTATATTGTTTATATTGTCTCATCTTGTTTGTTTTATAACGTATAATGTGTGGGTGTGTGTGGGCGTGTAGCTAAGATATTCAATATTCATCTTGACGGGGATATGATCAGATATAGTCTAGGGTTGGGTTCAATCTACTTTTATAAATTTCGTTTTTCGATATTCCGCTTCTGGAATTCGTTTTCTTGGTATTTCAATAATTTGACGTTACATGAAATATTCATGATCACAAGCGCAATCTTTCAGAACTTAAGTATTTTTTGTGGTATTTTAACAATTCAAAGGATGCCGTTACAATGTTACATGTTATATTTATTATCGTATCAATTACCATGTATGTGATTCAATTTCTGAGCTGTTTTCTTAGAATAACTCCTCATATTTCAATACTTATTCGTTAAACATTTAGGAAGAAACAGAAGAAAACGAAAAAGAAACAACCCAAACACCAACAGCAGACAACAACAGAACATTTTCCAAAAAAGTAAGTTCTGCCTTGTTTATTTATATTTTTAGTTTTGATTCCTCAGACCCTAAACTTTTAACTTAAATCCTGACTCCACCACTTTTTTGTTGTCCTCTTTCTTTTTTTTTTAATTTCAGACTGACAATGTTGATATTATTTTCTAACCAACCAGACTCCAAGGGGACAGATTACCGACCAAACTACTTACCATTATCTTGATCGTTTTACACAGGTATCCGAATTAGCCATTCAGGGAATTTGAAATTATTGATATTCAGGGCATATTGGTAAAAGCGCCATATGCCTCTAATCTGACTACCTTACTTTGCATCGAGATTAGAATAAACTGTTCCTAAATTTATAACACATAATCTGATAGGGCCTAGCGGTAGTTATGAAGTATCTGATTTAAGATGAGGCCCCCTTAAACTGCACCATAGGTACTTGATAAGGCTCACAAATTTAGAGCCAGCGTCATGCTAAAAAGGGAAGGAAACATATCATACCTGTTTGTTTAAAAAACTGTAGTCGAATTTAAAATAAGGGTCAAGTGTCAATATTAAGCTGCAATTTCATTGGTGTGACCGAACCGAACTTTTCATTAAATTAGCCCTGCCTTCAGTTCATCTGACAAATTCAGCTTAAATTTCGGTCTGTGATTTTAAGAAAGATACGTTTTGTTATAAAAAAAGTTTTGTATTATATTTGAAAGCTGTGGGAGCTGTCATCAAGGATATCTGAAAGTATGAAAAGTATCTTCTTTTTTAATTGTGTGTTAATTCCTTTTAAAATTATATTGCACAAAATTAAACTGCACAAACGTGTTAAATATTACATGTTTTTTCAGCTGTTTGAAAGTTAAAATCACGACCAAAATGGCCGCTTATCAAACCGTTTAAAGATTAAGAACTGATTATGAGTCCAGGATAAAAGAGCTAATAATAACTCCGATAATGTTAATGAATGGAAATCTGGCGCCGGTGAACGTCTTAGAAAATGAGAAAACACTTCTTATCGCACCAGTTCTGGCTATGTTCACGATTGACCCAATTTTTCTAGACTTTTCTCGGTTTTTTCTAGATCCTACCATCTGCTATTCATTAACAAAAATGAAACAAAGGTCCTAAATGAAACCATCTGTGAACTACTGCTACTGATTCGTTCAGAACTACACCAATCAAACGACTCCCAGCACGGCCCTCGTGGTCAGCCACCTCCCACGAGGTCAGTCTCATGTTTAAAAGGGGGTATAATTTAATACCCTTATCAAATCCTGTCAGCGTTACATTTCACCTTGTACTCTGACCGGTGGCGGGTTCTCATTGGTTACGTCTGTGTCACGTGGTTCACTGATTTAGGTGATGAGATAACTACGGACGTTTTTAACGATCACTTTTCGTTTTTTGTGTGATTCTTCCGTCTCTCAAACCTTGGTCAGGTAATGATAGCGCCCTTATTGTTTAACCTTTTCAGTGTGTACTAGACTGACAGACTGACATTGAGTCATGGCTGTGGAATGTGGAGAGTAGACATATTGACCGACTCAATTTGTATAAGTGCCGACTGACATAAGATTATGGGAACATCAAAATCATTCAAATTGGTGTTGATTGACATCTTTATTTTGATATCTCTTTTTAAATCCGTTCTAAAATTGTGAGGATAGTATTTAAATTTCGATTCTAATCAGCCTGGCCAAGTTTTAATTTTGTTATAATGAAATTATTTTAAACTGACGAGTTACATTCCACACCTACAACTGACTATTACTGCTTATCTCTTGCGCGCAATTCCTTATCTTATCTTTTTAATCCCACTCGTTTAATAGTTGTTATCTTGGCATTTTAGCTGTAACTTTCGAGGCTGAAATTATAAATGAGAGTAAAATTTGTGGTTCAAACTTAACACCTTTCATCCTTTTCAGGTTAACAAGTCAATAAATAATCTCAGAAGTAGTTTCAGAAAAATAATGGGATCTAACGTAAGTGATTCCAGATTTATTGAGTAATTATTCATTGCTAATTGATCTAATTAAGTGATAATTTAACAGTAATTTGAATTTAACTACTGATAATTAAGTGATACTAGCTACTGAACGCCGATAGTTTTACAAGTGGCACGAATGAGAGAGTGAGATAATGGGGTGAGAATGAACTTGAGAAATAATTGCAACAGTGATAATTAAATATGCAAATTTGTGTATTTAATCATATTATATTTTCACATCAGAAAGAAAGAAATTGTGTGATTCGTGAGTTCCTCGCGCTAGTGTGTTGTTAAGATGGCGACTGTTGTGCTCCTTCAAACAGCAGTCAACATTGCGACATCACAGCAACATCCCACAAATTAATAATACTCCCTAATCTTAAAAGAAAAGAATGAAAATTGTGAGTTGACATGATGCGCCGTGCTAAGTTGTGTGCCTAGCCCTATGCGGCCCGAGTAGTACGCTCAGTACTGAATAGTCGTCTGCTCGTAGTCTCAGTTTTACAATTGATGAACGTATTCTCCTGTTGCACAGTAAAACCGGTGTGCGAGTTTCATTTAAAGTTTAAATATAATCTGTCTTCCCACGTGAATCAAACTCCTAATCCATTTGGACTTTGTTTGAGCGGCCGAAATTCTCGATTCCGTTTTAACAACCAGGACTAAGCCATATGATAGTGTTATAAAATACAAATGATAACATGTTATGTTTGAATGTTACATCATATTTATAATATTCAAGTTCCAACTTTTATATATAATATATGATTGATAAAGTTAAGCTAAAGATAACACGTTACTTCAAACTCCATAACCTGTCTCTCTCCACAATTGTATTAAAGATAACGAACAGAAGTAACCACATTAATTCTCTCTCACAACTCCAATAAAACACGTACCAGCTAATGTACTGGAACATTCCACAGTTTCTACTAGGTGTCCCACCTGCATATATAATGCGCCCCTGTTAACCAGGTGCCCCTGTAATGATAATACCTTCTAATTTGTACACTGTATTTACTCACCAGGGGAAATGGTTCTTTAAAACGGGGAGCCGTGCTAATTCTGGTGCGGCTGGGGTTGATGTGTACATTTTTTAGTGGTGTTCTCACAAATAGTTGACAAAAAAGCGTTGACTCTGCGATGGTTGAGATGGTCTGCTGGGAGGTTGATCAAATTGTGCTGGTCTCAAGGTCCGTGATAACAGAATTAGGTGGCAAATATACAGGCCCCTGTAAATGGTAGATAATGTTGCTTAACAGCAGCTGTTAAAACGGATATTTTGGCTATTTTACTCCCCCAAAATGCAACATACATAATATATTGACCGTTACTTTGCCTCTTGTTACAGTCTCTTTGTATAGAATTTAAAGGAATATTCCAGGAATTACCACTACTCTCCCCTGCCCAAGCTCATACCTGGCTATATTTACATGACCAGCTGGTTGCAGCAGAATCCTCTCTCTCACAGCCCGTGTAGTTATAGTACCCAGCCTCCTCTCTAGTCTCCACACGACCCCTACCATATGTGTGCCGTGTTTCACTCTAGTTACCAACAATAGCGTAGTAACCAACCTAGTTACCAACCTAGTTACCAACTTTACATCGTAGTTACCCAGTACCTGGCTCCGAGTTAGGCCTCCCCGTTTGTTACTCGCTCTCTGTGAGAGAGAAAGAGTTGATTTGTATCTCAGTTCCTGTCTCCACAAACTGCCCTTTACCGTAAATACCTCGGTTCTTGTTCGGTACTTGTCGTCATTTTCCGGTATTTCTTTATGATTTAATGCCGCACGGCGAATAAATGGCCCTCCTTAATTCCCCCGTGATCTCCATAACTTGTTGTGTATTAAGAGCTATAATAATAATAATGACTCACGACTAGATCTCTAGCTCGTTTAATTAGATATCCTTTTTATTTTCCATTTTTCTTGGACATGAATACTGAACTAGGGGTAAATACGCTTAGGGAGTAGGTATTTACAGCAGAGAGAAAGAGAGAACCCAGAAAAACGACTTGAGCCTTGAAAATGGTAAGATTTGATCGAGACGTCTGGTTGCAGTACTATTATATGATGAACATTATAATATCACGTCATTCTGTATATATATATCGCTCGTCTAATTGGCTTGTTTTGTACTCTAGACAATATAGATGAGCTGTAATAAGAATATTTTGTAAATCTGTAAAGTAAATAGTACAAATGTGAACTGATGCTCTAGGATCGGCTGGTCATTTTCTAATCTCGGGTTGGTACCGAGCGTGGATAAATTATACAATTTAAAGATCGAACTCCCGCGAGATGAAGTAAACTGATTTACTGTCTGTCATTAAAGAGTTCGCCGAGTCCAGTAAATGATCCTCAATTAGGTCAAATGGTTCTCCCATCTCTCTCTGACCTGACCTCGTTTCCAGAAAGCAGCCAACCCAGGCGTACCCCCTGAGTATCTGCTGCCGACAAATATGGTTACAAATACCAGGAGCATTGTTACCAAATGCCAATGTATCATTTAGTGGGAGACAGATCTACTGTAATGACATATGTGAAGGGTTGAAATATTAGGATGGGTTATTTTCATGCCAATTATCGTCTCTATTTGTCAGCAGCCAAACCCTTTATTACTTTGTAAACAAGTGATTAGTGCTAGTAAGGGTGATTTAGAGATAATACCTACTGTGAGCAGAGTGGGGGGGGATGGTCATTTAAGTGAACTCGTTAGTTAAATACACCAGAGTACACAACTTCTAATAGTTAAATCAGAGAGTGTTAAATTCAAGGATGAGAAAGAAATTGAATATTCATTAGAGTGAAAATGTCGTGTGTGCGGATAGGGCGCATGTTTCCGTACAAACCCAAAAAAAACCTCTGATGATTAACCCAAAGTTCCCTTACAGGCAGACGCAGCTGAAGCCGCACCAGAAGTAGCCCCAGAAGAGACCCCAGTAGAGGAAGCAGCCGCCGAGGTAAGAACTTCTGACTTTCCGAGAACTTGTGAAGTGTGTGATAAGTGCGGGCGTGTGTGTGAGTGAGTGATAAAGTGTGACTAGTGAATATGTGAGCAAGTGTGATAATCTATTGTTTTTTTTTTCTTTGTCCCCTGTACAGCCCGTTACTCGTACTAGGAAGTCAACACTGAAGACAAAGACTCCAAGAAGGATGAAGATCAGGAGAAAGTGGAGGAAGTAGTGGAAGAGGAGGCTGCCGCCCCCGAAGAAGTAGGTCCCCCACGTGTCACGTGATACCCCTGTCTGGATGACTCTGACAGCTGATTCATGGGTCCTGCTTTGCATGGCTCATCCAAGTTTCACCGTATGTGCAAGTATTTGGACGAAATTTGTGTATGAGATTATTTTGCGTTTGGAAAGAGGATTTTGCTCCGATATCGTCCAAATGTTTGCCAATACGGTAGCTTCCATCACGTATTGATCTCTGATTCTGATCTTCTTCAATGCTTTTCGGAGGCAGTTTGGTTAAAACCACAGATTTGTGTTTGTGTTCATATGTAACTAAGTGAAAAGCATCTAGATTCAACAGCATTTTATGATTTTGTTTTGGGTAGTGTGCACTTTGATTTGTGTGTGTTTATATTTCGGTTGAGATTACCAACTTTTTTCACAAAAACAACCGTCTTGTAGAAGAAAAGTAAGAAAAATGGTAAGAGTAAAGAGAAGAAGGCTAAAACGAAAGCCGTCAAGCCTAAGAAGGCCGACAAGCCTAAAAAAGCTAACAAGCCTATTAAAAATGGCAACAAGGAAGACATATTGGTTACTGACGTAAGACCTATGCTGACAATAAGTGCCCGTTTAAAAACTATGATTGTGCCGATAGTGAATATGTTGTGTTTATTAACATTGTGAATTTTCCCATTTTCAAGCAAAATTATCAAGCAATTTTCGTCGGTTGTCGCTCTTTTCAATAGAATTATTATAAGCAAGTATTTTTGAAAAGCTGTTTAAGCTCTGAGTATGTTTATTGTTCAGTGGTTACGTTAACGTCATGAAAGACACTGCAGTCATCAAGTTAGATTAATTTTCGGTTTCCGATTTGCAGTGAAATATGAATAAAACTCGTTTTGAATGATGTGTACTCGTTACATTACGTAGCTACACGTCCAACATTAAATCAGTGAGGATTTACTCCTGACTGAGCTGCTCTAAAAATGTGGGTTTCTGCAACAGTTCTTGCGAAATAGTGCATTAGTTTAGTGTGTTTAAATGGTGGATTGATTATGCAGATTCTAGTAATACCCTTTATATGGTAATGCACTCTCTTTTCATCCCTCGACAACTTACCAAGTTTGATCCCACTTCCCATCCCGGTCCCATTCTTAACGTATCCTAAAACCTAAACTTAACCCAATCCCCGACTAGTGACTGTATCCTCCTCCAAAACCGTATGACCTCAGTTTCTAGTCCAATAAAAGTGGATAAAATGAGATGAAATATCCGCTCTTAGTCAGCTTACATTATGGCACATGAAGTACCAGAATCATATTTTCCCCTTAACCTTTACCAGACCACCATTTAGACTAAACTTCATTTAACATTATTGTGATTTTGCGCTGAGAAGAAATACGGTACATCATTACTTAGACAACCTCTTGTGAATGTGAAAATAACGCTGTATATAATTTGTACTAACCTTCCTAACTATTAAACTGAAATATAAATTTTCCAGCACACACTTATTAACAGCCTAACACCGACTTATCATCTCTACACTGACAAGACCCACATTCCGCACATAGTTTTCGTTCCATTATCGCTAATCATTTTCAGGACGCTGAGGAGAAGCAGAGCGAAAAGGAAAAGGAGGATGAGCCCAAGGGAGAACCAGTGAAGAGACAGAGCACATTGTCTAAAATCAGGGATTCCTTCAGGAAAAAGAAGAAGACCAAGGTTTTTATTATTATATTATATATTATTTTATATTTCATTTATTGCGTCTTTTACCGACCTGTGTTTTCTCACGTAGCTGTCAAAGCTCGGATTTTTGAAAAGTCGTGTGGTGTAATAGTATATTTTTAGATATTATTTAATTATCTGAGAAGACTTACGGAATTCAACATATTTTTCTCAACACTTGGAATGTCTCTGTAATTTCAACTAAACGACTGTGTAGGGACAAAAGTAATATAATGGAGAGAGAGAGAGTACGTGACATTTTCCATCAAAAGTGTGGGTGTAGTAGAGTGATGAGTATTGAGTGTGTGTGTGTGTGTGTGTGTGTGTGTGTGTGTGTGTGTACATAACATTAAGGGTATATCACAATGGGTGTGTGCAGCATATGGGATTTCTTCATCCATTTCATGTCACCACCATTCCTGAGAACTCACAAACCTCAGCTCGTCATATTTCACAGTAACTCATAACATTCCGACTACATGGTTCTAATTTTAAATAAATCGCGGGAAATTATCTGCTACCAGTCACCTCTCCGAACTGCCACACTGCATCAACTAATTTAGTATGACCACATCAAATACGTCACACTACATGATATATCATCCAACCGTTCCAAGCAGTGGGAGAGACCCAAAAGTTATACTTTCTAACATATAGCTCTTCGTCGATTATTCCATATTTGGTGTGTCCCGATAAATTAAGTGGTTATCTAACCGTTCCGCGCGTACACCTCGAGATTAATAACTTACACTCACATTCTCTGTCATGCTTGGTATTTGAACATTGCATGTCATGCTGGGAGTTCGAGAGGAGACTAAATTGGAGTTCATTTCATTAGAATGGTAGGGTTTTCTCTTCTACTCAGGGAACACACTGTATGAGACAAAGTTCCCATTGTAGCGGTGAGAGTCAGAAGTGAGCGTAGTGTGGACTCTATAGTGTTACAGTGAGTAGTACAACTCAGCGAGTAGTCTACAACTACTCAGGTATATCAACTTATAGAAGTACTTGGAGAGAGGTGAGATTATTTGTGACTGACTCTATTAACGGATCTATTGGACATCTTGACCAGTGACCAGTGACCAGCTGGACACTCCTCAGACAACACCACATATCATTGTTCCCCTTCTAAATATCTCCACACCAGGAGCCAGCTGCTGCTGAAGAAGAAGCCCCCGCCGCTGAAGGTGACGCCCCTGCTGCTGAAGCCGAAGCCGAGGCACCCGCTGCCGAGGAGGCACCCGCCGCTGAGGAGGAACCTGCCGCCAAGAAACCAGGCTTCTTTGCCCGATTACTCGCCAGGTTCAGGAGGAAGAAAGCACCCAAGGCAGAAGCCGAAGAAGCTCCAGCCGCTGAAGAGGAAGCTGCTCCTGCCGCTGAGGAAGCTCCTGCTGCTGAGGAACCCGTGAGTTTTATAATCTCCGACTGACACTTCTGACTGGACAGATGACTGACTCTTCTAGAACAATATGATCGTTCTGAACGACAGTTCTAACTGACAATGACGGATACCCAACCCAGAAATTGTTACAAGTAACAATCCAATTGGTCGGAATAATTACCTGCTGATAAACTCCGCGAATTAGTTTGAACATTTGAAATGCTTCAACAGTCTGGACAATGTCACTCCCCCAAAACCTGTGATACCACCCTTACTATTACTAACGTCTAACATATCTCTACCTTTACAGCTGTTACTCTTTTATATCTCGTCTAGACTGATAATATATGTGACCCTTACTGTAACTCTTCTAAACAGTTAGTACAATAGAACAGTGGTCGCCAATATTTCCCTGGGTAAAACCATACACAAATGTGTCCCGGCAGCTGTCCCCCCGGTAAAGCCTTACACAATATACTCTGTTTTACCAGTCAGCATGGTCTGTATCATGTCCCTGATAACTCCTCCCCATCTGCCTGTCCTGGTATACCCCTATCTCTCTCTCTCTCTCTCTCTCTCTCTCTCTCTCTCTCTCTCTCTCTCTCTCTCTCTCTCTCTCTCTCTCTCTCTCTCTCTCTCTCTCTCTCTCTCTCTCTCTATCTCTCTCTGAAAACTTATAAGGTTCCACATATCCTCCGAACTTCATATCTCTTCTTTTTTTGTCCTGCATTTCTCCTTATTTGGAGATCGTAACTCTAAATATTATTAACTTGAAACAGTTATGTTGAGTGTTTTAAAATTATTCTGTTACTTCCAGACGATACTGCGCTGATTACTGCACATCTGATATATAGGCTTCCTTTTCAATGTGACATTGTTCAGTTTGGACTTGGTTCAACCAAAGGTTTCTGAAAGAGTTCATAGCATAACCCAAGGCAGATGGCTATTATTGGCGGTTGTAACTTTAAATATCATTAACTTGAAACAGTTATGTGGGTTTTAATGTTCAGTTTGGACTGGGTCCGCCCAAGGTTTTCAGAAAGAGTTCATAGCATAACCCAAAGTAGATGGTTATTTTTGTCAAGAAACAGCCAACACCCGTAATTAGGAGGGGTTATTTTTACCTGGCCTTGTTAAAACCTACCTACAGTAATTACTCTGGATATAATATCCCCAAATATAGCACTTTTATTCAACATGGACTAGATCACCGCCGGGTTTAATTTTACCCCTCCTACATTATACCTCTCTCTCTCCTCAACTGTGGGTGATTTAATCTGTTTGTTGGACTGTCAACTTCAGATTAGGAGTGGATCCCTCACTTAGTGTTGACAGATCTGAACTACCAGGGTTTCTCCTGATCCTGCTTCAGGAGCACGTCAAGCTTAGTTGGGAGGCGTCCTCGGAACTCTGGCTACAGTGTCATGTCAGCATATGATGTGAATACTGACAAGTGCTTGACAGGGTAAATTACTCCGTCAGGAGAGAGAAGGGATAGAGGGGATGGTTGAGATAGAGAGAGAGGGTGGCTGTTTTAAACTTATTATCCTGTCATTAGGTCACTGAATTCCATTGGTTGACGTTATCATATTAAACGAGACATTAGTCCGTATTACTCCGCTTCCTCCCTCACAAGAGCTCTATCTCTACACACACGGTTACTAATTAAACTAAGAATGTCTAACCCACTCTACATGCTACATATTATAATATACCTGTGTGTGTGTGTGTGCACTACGTGCACTGCCTACTCCTGCTGAGCAGGAGTAGGCAGTGCACGTAGTCCTAATAGTTCACCTGTCAACACCACCCCGACCACGCCCTTTCTACAACTTCCTGTAGTTCTCTTTATCATCTACTTCAACCTTCTTTTATCCTTTCAATTCCCGAATTAGAGTTGAATTATCGGCGATTAAAGTTTAGTACTTGGGACTGGGTTGAACCCAGCCAGGGGTATCTGTAATCTTGATAATAACGCATATTCCGATGTAATTGGGTTGATTGGTGTGACACAACAACGGACTTAACATCCGACTGACTGTCCATATTCTATTTAATGGTTACCCCTTATTTCTGGCGTACTAAGTTTCGTTTTGACAGCTGCCATCAATTATTCCCATACTTGAAGAAACTGCCCTCTTCGAATGAAACCCTCCTTCACTAGACCCCTCTTTGAATGAAACCCCTCACAGGTGCCAGATAATGAAGCTGCTGCTGAAGAAGCCGCCCCTGAGGAACCCGCCGCCGAGGAGCCAGTAAAAGCTGCCGAGCCAGTTGTAGAAGAAGCTAATGCAGATAGTAACGTAGTGATCGAGGCTAAAACGGAATCTCTGGTTGAGAATAATACAGCCGAGGTGGGTTTTTCTTCAGTTAAAAAGTGTTTTTTGCTTTTAAAACCCTCTTCAGTTTTGCCAGTGCAGTGATCGGTTAATATATTTCTCGCGTTTTGTCCGTGATTTTCGGAATTGTCCGTGAGACGGCACGTTTGAATATGTAATTTTAACATGGTAACATTTGTTCAGGCTGTAGCTGTCGCCTAAGTTCCCAGTTAACATGGTAAGTTTATCACCCATCTACCAACTCTAGCCGCTGATTCCGCATGTGCTGCTCATGATTTATACCATTTCGGAACACAATGATTGTTTCCTAATCTCCACACAAACAGTGCATGAATATCCCCATTATTACCCCATTATTCCCCCATTATTTGCACATTATCACAGTGCCACGTCTGCCACCTCGGACCTGTAGCCCCGGCTATTCTAAGTGCTCCCTCACTATACCGGAAGAGCACACATAATATGAGAATAAGGGGAGCGCGTGTGTAAGATTAGTGTGTACCTTACACACATACCTCTGTTATAATAGACTCTTAATAATGCTAATATGCATGTTTACCAAGTCGATATGTCTCGGCTCGATCACGTATAAACAGTACAGGGTCGTTATTCCACGACAAAGTATATATGATTGGAGTGAATATTCCAGAATATTGGTGGAATCTGGCAGAAGGCCAGGTACCCTTCGATATTATACATGTGTTATTAGTTATTACATATAGCCGGGATAATGACCCCTTAATGCGGCCCTCAGGGCTGGATATATCACTCACCACTCCCTCCCCTGTTCCCAATTAACACTAATTAAATGTGTCACATGTCACATAGTGCGTGTGTAAGTGTACAAGGTAACTTGTCGCGTGACTGGTTACCATGGTAACGTGACTGGATATGTACTAGCTGGTATTCTCGTCCCTTTGTGTTAAATAAAAGGAGAGCTGTAATTTGCAGAGTACAGCGTTGTTATTGTTATAACCATGCAATGGTCCGGTACGAAGTCGAGTACAATTGTAGTACAATGGGTAAATAGCTGATACTAATGGTACTAGCTCGTAATCTCGGGGAACTAGTCGGTAACAATGGCGGGGGATTGTGAGCACTGATTCATGATTGTAGTGGTAAATACCCTAAATAGTGGTACAGTGAAACCACGATTTATCGCGCCCATATTTACCGCAAACCCCGATTTACCGCGGACATATCTTTCCCCCAAATATGGCTTAACGTGCATAATATAAACTAACAAAACCCCGATTTACCGCGGACCCCGATCTATCGCGGATGTTTCCTTTCTCCCAATCTCCGCGGTAAGTCGGGGTTTTACTGTAGAATGTACCATGGTAACAATAGTGCCATAGTGATACCAGGGTTACAATGTCAGTATGATCTGTGGTGTCTCCTCTATTAATAAGTTAATACACATCTCGTTACAGGAAAATAGACTCTCTCCTATCTGAGACAGGACTGCTGGACGGTACGTCACATTTACAAACTTACTTACTTACTTACTTACTTACTTACTTACTTACTTACTTACTTACTTACTTACTTACTTACTTACTCACTTACTTACTTACTTACTCACTTACTTACTTACTTACTTACTTACTTACTTACTTACTTACTTACTTACTTACTTACTTACTTACTTACTTACTTACTTGCTTACTTACTTACTTACTTACTTGCTTACTTACTTACTTACTTACTTACTAACCAACTTACAAAACTCCAAATTGAAACTAACAGACTTACTCCCGAACACACATTTTCCTACAAACACTACAAAACAGCAGTCCCCTAGAAACAACCTGTCTTAAGGATTCACATATTACGTAATCAGCTGAGGGGGGGGGTTTCCGAATGATTACGCTAGTGTACTTTTGACACAATAGCTATGTGTAAAACTGATTACGGAGGGGAGGGGGCGGGGGTCAAAATGTTCCAAAAAATGATAACGTAATATGTGAACGACCTCTAATTCATAATTGTGTCTCCTAAAACTCTTGGTCCACTGAAATTTTGTAATTTTCATGTTCTGTCAAACAAAACATGTATTAGATCCGTCGTATGTCAAAGTCAAAGTAGTTGTCTCTTGAAGTCAGTCTGTCATTAAGGCGAATGTTGAGACCGCTCCCTTTTACAAATTGTTGAGTAATTTCAACTCGATGACACACCAATACTTATTCAGGCTCGGGCAGGTAGTGAATTGCCTTTGAGATAGATAAACGGCGGGTTTTTGGAATTACTGGACTTATTTCCGGAAGATCCGTCATGATGTTCCTGTAATATAAATAACAAATTACGCGTCTCAATTACACAGTGACTGGGTATTATTAAATTTTCATATTTAATCTCCCGGAATTAGGACATGTATTTAATTGTCGTCTCGTGGGGGAGAAGGAGGAAGAGGGGGTGGGAGAAGGAGGAAGAGGGGGTGGGAGCTCTTCATCGGCATTGACCTCTTACCCATTATATCTATAATACGAAAATGGAAGATTTTGTTTCTATAAACTTTCGGGAAGGTGAAGAATGGTTCTCTCTCTCTCTCTCTCTCTCTCTCTCTCTCTCTCTCTCTCTCTCTCTCTCTCTCTCTCTCTCTCTCTCTCTCTCTCTCTCTCTCTCTCGTTATTCTAAAATGCTATGGTGAAATTTGTGGTGACCCCCACTCGTACAAGACAATCCCTCCATTCTTCACGATAACGACAGTTCAGTCCACAAAGAACGGTCTTATAAATATTCAGCATGCTCCTCACATTCCCACATGCATGATACCCTATTAGATCACTTTCTTAGATTAAACCTTCCTCACTATCACTTCACTATCCATATTTCTCTTGGTGTGGATTAACTCATATCACTCGTGAAGCATTCCATGTCTTTTTATTGCACCATTACATGTTGTTCATTACGTGTTGCTTGACATGATTGGAAAGCATGATGGGATGTTTATGATAGGGCACGGCTCTCAAATTATCTAAAGGTGATTTTACTGAAAACTGTGTAAAAACTCCGCTTAACTTATGTTTTAATCCAAGAATGAGCAGGCTAACCTGCCTCGTTGCAACGCTTTATTTCTTAAAATATAGAGAAACCGTCACAGTTCCTTTCAGAGCACTTTAAAATTCCCTAATGAAATAAGACCTTCACAGGGTTAAGTAAAATGTTAATGTTAGCTGCTGTAACTACTAAACATGTGTCTTACCTATCATTTTCTTCCAGGTTACAGTCCCTTAGTTGAGCCGAGGAGCCGAAAAAGAAGTGACGCTGATCACGCCTCTTGTAAAAAGACTACATATTTCTGCATGCTGAAAATAGAGGGACCATCCCTCCTCGAGACTCGACTCAACACTACATCCCTTTTTTACTTCTTTTTCGCGCTCCCTTTTTATGATTTTGAATATTACAATATATTGATGCCCATTTAGATTTTTGAAGAGACAATTAGTTCTGTTTTATTACTTTTACACTGAAAATTCTGAATGAAAATTCTGAATGTGACACTTCTGACCAAGGAATGAATTTGCTGGCCCCTGTTATTTTACAGGGCATAGTTTTTTACTATTTTCGACGTTATTATTTGACGTTGTTACCATAGTAATATGACGTTGCCACTGCGCAACTCCTATAGCCGGCACGGACGGAGATGACTGAGTCTAGGACGTTTGTTTGATTTATCTTTTTGTTTGAATGATGACTTGATATGATACATCAATATTATTATCATGGTACCTTTTGAAATTATTTGGTTCCACTTTCATTAGCTTATGTTCGGTGAGACCGTACTTATACTAGATGTATGTTTATTGCCTTACTCCTTTAAGAGATACGATTAAATTATATTTCATAACTTGGTGTTTATGTTTCACAGTTTTGATTTAGCAACGGTTAAAACAGGCACTTTAAAATTCAACGATTGGTATTTTTATTATTAAAACAAGTGAATTTGTGGTGTTAAATTGTAGCAACAATAAATTCCGTTTTACTGTGATATAAGAGTCTCACTTCAATCAAAGTATTATAATTTCGTCTACAAAAAGGCAGATGTACCAATTGAAGGTTTATTGCTATTTTCTGGGTATTGGGATAGACTTGTCGCTTTGTATAAAAACACAGAATGCTCCTTTGTCGCCACCCTATCTCGAATCTCGATCATCAAATTCAATGTCTCAAGAAGGTCTTGATGAACTGACTACTAGAGTAATTTTCGCTCACATGAGAATGTCCTATTACTAGGAGGTTTATGATACTAACAACCAGCAGGTCTTAATTTGAGAGCGTTAAGAGGGGTAACAGTATTTTGCGTGTTGGTTCATTCGATAGCAGATGGACCGGAGGCCTTCGTGTATGAGCTTATACTGTCGTTGGACGTTGAGCTTAGGATCCTATAAAAGTGTGGCATTTTATAGATTGGAACAGTCTTTTCACTATGAATTGGAATCCCGGATCAATCTGGTTTGCCCGGGGTTGAAAAGGTCAGTATGTTCCGAATTTGTTCATTCCTTTTTGGCGAAAACATTGTGTCTCACGTATACGTCGGACGCGGATAATTCTGACAAGATTAAACCGCTGAGCACGTACGTTCGTAACGCATGTTATAATTTGGAATTGGCGCGCACTATTTCCACCAAAATTGAAGGGATGATGATTAGCTAATTAATATGTAATACCTAAATAGTTCGTTTAATTATGCATTACGGCGGGTTAAATTCGGCGGTTTATCGGATATTTCGCCATAAAAAAACTCGCCGAGTCAACTTTTGGATTTCTGACCGGGTATATGTCATAATAATTATATCGTGTTCGTTCCTATTTTACTAATTGCTTTAACCAGAGCCCTCTAGCGTGCAGTACGCGTAGACTCATGGCTAGGTGAACTATTTTACATGGCTTTTACTTATTTACTCGCCCAAAAACTTCACGTGAGTTTGGTTTTTATGTTCACATAGCCATGTCAATGTGTCTACGCGCGCGCTCACTAAATCGTCTATTATTTTGCTTTCCCAATTAATTATTAGCAATAAGGAAGTACTACTACTAAAATGACAACGAACCACTCTGACTATATATACTACCGCGATAAAAAGAGTTTTGATATGATGCAACATGGCAATATCTCGTCTCTGAAAACCACAAATGTTGACTTGTCCGCGGGCGCGGAACGTTTTGAGTGAACTTTATTTGTATCACGTGGTGACCCCCACGGTCGCTTCACTATAGTGTCTTCGACGCTACAGCGTCTTCGACGCTACAGGGGGACGCTACAGGGGGAGCCGTGCACTTCGTGCGCGGCGGGTCATATTGTAGCGCGATGCACTACTGGGTCGCGCGCGCATCAAATAATGCTTCTCGCAACCACATATGCAGATCGGCGAGATGCGAAGGATTGACATCGTGAATCAACGGGTCATACAACGTATGACAATGTTACCCAAGTATAATATCTCAGTTGATATGACATGATAAGTATTAGTTTGATATAATGAATAGGTAGTAAGTTTGAATTGATAATAAGCATCATATTACCTGGGGAACTCTTGTCATACGTTGTATGACCCGCCGCGCACGAAGTGCGCGGCTCCCCCTGTATCGTCAGGACGATACCATAGTGAAACCATAGTGAAACCATAGTGAAACGACCGTGGGGGTCGCAACGTGATACGAGGGACCTCAGGCTATCATGTTTATAAACTGAATAGAGATTCGGCGGAAATGGAATGATGGCTGAGCAGTGAGCACCACCGCGCGCCCAGTAAGTATTATAGTACGGTATCATCAATCATTTTGACAGTACTTTTTTGTTTATTAAAACCAAAGTATTTAAGTAAAAACACCTCGCTATGGTCGGGCTCTTACTAATTCGCTCGCCCAAACCATGCCAACAGTGACAACTTTTGCGCGTCTCCTTGATTCACGATGTCAATCCTTCGCATCTCGCCGATCTGCGTGTGGTTGCGAGAGGCATTATTGGATGCGCGCGCGCGACCCAGTAGTGCATCGCGCTACAACGCGTCTCCTAAATGCGCGTTAGTTATCTATGATAATTTTAGCGCCTGCGAACCACATGGTGTGCCTTGCACAAAGTTTTGTCATACGTTGTATGACCCGCCGCGCACGAAGTGCGCGGCTCCCCCTGTAGCGCGATGCGTTACTGTGCCGCGCCGCGCACTTAATAAGGCTTCTCACAGCTTCTCTGGCTAGATCGGCGAGATGCGCTACTGTGCCGCGCCGAGCTGCCATGAATTGACATCGTCAATTAGCGTCGAAGATGCTACACTATAGTCGAAGACGCTACACTATAGTGAAGCGACCGTGGGGGTCACCACGTGATACAAGGGTAACACTTGTAGCGCGATGCACTACTGGGTCGCGCGCGCATCAAATAATGCTTCTCGCAACCACATTCGGTAGATCGGCGAGATGCACCACTGTGCCTCACCGAGCTGCGAAGGATTGACATCGTGAATCAAGGGTAACACTAACAGGTATAAGCTAAAATTTCACTTGACCATTGTTAATAATTTGGCCTGGCGCGCGCTACTTCGAAGAAATTTAGACGAGTAACATCCGTCAAAAATTTTACGCAAAATTGACTACCGCGCGCCAATAATTTTGACAGTGACACCCTGCTGTACTATGTACTACAATTGACAATACTTGTAATTTTATTTTGAAACTGCAAATAAAACAAAAACGCAGTCTGGAAGCAAAATTGGATAAAAGTTTGCAATATGACTGGTAAATTCGCGCGGTGGGTTTTCAAAATTTTTTCTGAAAATAATATTGGCAATATAAATATTATTGATAATGTGTGAATGTGGGTTACGACGTGATACATACAACATAACATGATTGACACGTGATACAGTTTTTAGTACAATATAATTAGAAAATAAAGTTAAGCGGCGCGCTTTTTCGAAAAAATATAGACGTGCGCTGCGTAGAGTGATTATTATTAATCATCATCCGGATAATAGTGATACTCGGATGATGATTAATAATCACTCTACACTCGACTGTCACGTGACTTTTTCAACCCGTTCTCTAGCTGGCCCTGAACGACTATTCGAAACTTTAACACTCTTACCTGGGGACCCCAGGTAAGGCTATTATGCAAATAAAGATTCGGCGGACTGACAGGCTGAGTGCCGCCCAGTAATAACACTATAATCTGATCCCAACCTTAATTGACGATGTCAATTCATGGCAGCTCGTTGATACATGTTACATATAACAAATATCAGCGGCGAAAAATGGCATGCAACGTATGTCAAGCAGCTCGGCGCGGCACAGTAGCGCATCTCGCCGATCTAGCCAGAGAAGCCTCATTGAGTGCGCGGCGCGGCACAGTAACGCATCGCGCTACAAATCCCAACCGTAACCCTAACCCAATCCCTAACAAAAGCATATGCTGAAACCCTAACCCTGACGATAAATTTGACCAACTTCCTAATACGGTCATATCACGTGATCGAGACAGTTTTTTTGCCAATATCTCGTCAGGAGAGCATTTTCATCCTGTCATGGGGGGTGATCCGGAATCAGCGTCCGAAAATACACCTAATCCAAGTTGGTTTCAACTTTCGGGGGCCCTTTTACTTTTATAGAACAATTTAGAAGATCGAGTGTAGAGTGATTAGGCACGCTCGTCATCATCCATCAACCTTAGTAAATCAATGAACAATCGTGAATCGGGAATAAGCTTGTATAAATTGCTAGTTGCCAAGGCTCTGAATGAACAGTTATACGTGATATTAATATATATTAGACCGACGAAATAAAAACAATAAATTAGTCGTTTATAGAAAATTCGAGAGATCAATCTCCGTAATATATATATAAAAACAATCAATAATTATTGTAAATTAGTCAATTAGTCAGCACGTCACGTGAAAATCATTTTATAAGAACCGTCAAAAATCATATTCATCTAGAGAAAATTGAGCGTTGGTAAAGGCACTAAAACATATTGCTGTAAAATGTCAAACATGAGATCTGCGAAGGTTCGAGAACATCCTTGATTGACCCCGCCAATCAGGCAACAAGACACTTCGATTTTATAAAAATCAAAAATCCAATCACTTTATTTCAATACCAGGCAATAAAATTAGGTAATATTACAAATTTCATATGACATTTACATTTCAATTTGGAATCTTATAATTTGGCCAGCCCTAATCAAGAAATCTGGATTTAATAACAATTAGCTATGCACCACAACTAGTCCAGCTGAGCATGTCCGTCTGTGAGCATGTCCGTCGTTTTATCTGAGTGTTAAGTGTTCAGGACTCCTCGTCAGAGTAGTCGCTGTCGCTGTATTCCTCGTCACTGTACGGACCCTCGTCGTCGTAGTTGTCCCCTTGGTCGTCAGCATCGGCGTTCTGAGCGGCAGGCTCCTCCGGTTTAACCTCGTCTTGGGCGATTGCAATGTTTCGATGTTTCATTGCTTTGAAAAGCTCGGGTCGGTTGGTTTCTTTGGTCCTGACTTCTTCGTCCTGAGTGGGAGAACGAATTAGTGATTGTTGGAGACATCCGAAACTCACCGGCTCTTACTTTAAATGGCGTGAAATTTAAAATACGCTTGTAGTTGTAAGTCGACAGATATCTGTGATTTTGATTGGATTGGGTATTTTCGGAAATTCGATTCTCAGCAATATGATTAAAGGAGCGTCTTGTAGCAGCTATAAAGATTCAAGCTCTTGGTTGTAATAAGAAGGATTTAACCGTACTGACAGGAGCAAGGCCGATAGCTCGGTAAAGCAACAGCAAGACCGATAGCTTGGTTTATATGTTTTACTCAAGGAACTCAGGCCCCTAAGTTGTCCTTCAGTTCTAAAAAGAAAATAGGGTTTAAAATATTGGTCAAAGGATCTTATGACTACAAACAATGTGCACTACAAACAATGTGCATGAAGGATTTAAAGAATCTCTTAGGAAAGCACAGTTAAAGTTGATATGGTGGTACTGGTACTGCGTCTAGTATTAAGGTAGTTTACAATTCTATTAACTTTCAGAACTATTCAATACTTCGATCATTCCATGTTTAGCGCACTAGCTTTTAGGCTTGATAAAATCGGCAAATTTTACCGATTGTATTTTAATTTGCTCCGTGACTATAGCAGATTATTGGCATAGTTTTAGATGAGCCTGGTGGATGATATCGATTTCCTTCTCTCTTGCTAGATATGCTTTGTACAACATGTCCATTTCGTCTCCCCACACGGTAAAAGACTCCTTTCGTATATAGAACTGACAGAACGAACATTACTGCAATTATAACTACTAAGCTATTCTGTGTTACAATTTACTTCAGCTATTGATTACTGAGGAAAAAATGAGAATCTCCACTTGCTCTTTAAAACAAAATACATCAGGTATTGTCGACGTTTCGGCTATATGCCTTTGTCATGTATCTCTCATTTCGTCCTCAGTAATTCATTGTGACTAACCCACTCAAGAGAGCGAACAATAAAAAGTATTATAAGTTATATCTTAATAGTAATACAAATAAAGTTGTATATTATTAGAAAGTTGGAGAGGATTTCTTCTAGATGCTTCGCAGTCTGCATAATATCAGTTGAAATTCAAAATGATCCAGTCTAAGATAATTCTAACCTCTCTAGATTCACATGAGGCAAAAAATAAAGAGCTTGTGAAAAAAATTCCCATCTTCTCTGTGTGTGCATTGGACGTACCTCTTCGATGATTTTGTTTCTCTTAGCGAGCATTTTCTGCAGTTCCGACGACATACCATCGTTGGGGTCTACCTTGTGCTCCTTTCTTTGTTTAATAGGGCCTGCTGTTCCCTTCTGTCGTGCTGCTAACACGTTTGACAGCTCCGTGCTGTGAAGAGGAGGAGGATTAGTTTGAGATAATTACTAATTGGATCATGAGTACAACAAAACCTTAACCTCAGGTTAAGTTAACCTGGTAAACTTACCTTGTGTATCATTTTATTAGAGAAGCATGAAGATTGAAGACCGTATAGAGTTATAGTCTTCCGTAAGGGCTGCAATCACCTTCGGGTTGCAGGTTGCATGTATAGGTTTTTTCTATTATGTCGAGGGGAAAAGGTGCAGGAGACCACCTACTCCACGATGGCATCTGATGCCACAATACAATACAATACAATACAATACAATACAATACAATACAATACAATACAATACAATACAATATGTATGTCGAGGTGAAGGATAGTATGCTATTAGCAGGAACTGTGAGGGTGAAGTTTGGATTCAATTTTTTCACAATCTCGGCAAAACTTGAATACTAGTTAATACTAATCGAAACTTGTAAATTTACCTTTTCTTGTCTGTGGCAGTCTGTTTGGCTCTGGCGTTGATTTTCACCTCTTTGGCGATAGCTGCGATTGCGGCGATGTCCATGTCTGACTAAAAGAAACCGAGTATTAATTAAGAGTCATTATAGAATAAAGTAAACGTTATAATCTAGCTCAGTATTATGTAGAATAAATAAAGTTTAAACTTTTAACAGTAAGGGTAAGCGAGATTATAAGTTGAACACACTAAATAATTTTACAGCGCATAATTAGAGTAGATGGTAGCATTGTAATTAGCGCATAATTAGAGTAGATTGTAGCATTGTAATTAGGGCACTACATCTAGAGAGGTATTGTATCTCTACTAATTATTCATTTGTTGTAACCGCGGGTTGATTATTTCTACACTAAACTTAGGAAGGCTGTATAGTATACTGAACAAGCACTGTGTTTAATACTAATAGTATTAGTAGTGGTAGTAATAGTATTAGTACTAGTAGTGGTATTAGGTGGTATTAGTTATAGTAGTGGTACTAATAGTGTTTGCAAACAAAGTTGGCACCTGAAAAGTGAGATCATCATATTACATAATGTCTACACCATTTTAAAAGAGTATTTCTATAAGCAAACACACTGTAACGGCACCAACAAACACTATTGAGAGAATTTAAACAAAACACAGTTCCCGAACCAGTGTTATTATTACTAATCTAACAATATGCAAGAGAGAAGAACTGGATACTATTAAACGTTTTATCATAGCTAGTACTGAAGAATTTTAGATATTTTAGTTTCATTCCCTTTTTATTGCATACAGTTTAAGTTTTCTAGCAGTAGTAAGTTTTAATGTTTTTTCACATCTCGCTCACAATCAGTAACCACTCACTATATTTTCACTCAAATAGTGTATACACCATCTCACATGTATTGTATCTTTTACCTTATCATCTGTTATCACTTACATCTTAAATCATCTGTTATCACTGTACGTATGTCATTCCATCACACGATCACAATCACGTACTTGCTGTTTAGTGGATGTTTTAAGTTTATTGAATAGCAGATCGAGTAGTGTTGTATATATATAGATTTTGATTCTAATTTTAGTCGAGTATTTGAACAATTTGTTGTCGTTTAGCCATTTTTGATTAATAAAAATTTTATGAGACAGTTTTCTCACATATTTACCAATTTTGTCAGCATGAATAAGAAGTTGTTACTTTGAAACGTCGTTTATCCTAACAGTGCAATATCATTTGTCGCAAATCAGAATAATCAGAAACTATTTGGAAAAACCCAAAAACTGTCTAATATGCGATGTGTATTACACACTGTGTAACTGTGTATTATACATGGTTTCTATGAGTACACACACAGGCTAACAATGAACAATTTCATGCGAATGTCATGCGGTTGATTAGATCGTTCGTTCGAGAAGGAATGAATTATACAGGGTGGCCCAAAATTAACTTTATGTCAGCTGGATTACTTGGAGATCTACTCGACTTACAACACCTGCCGTAATCTGACATTATATGGTTAAATCGGGGAAACCATCTATACCCATCCTTTTAGAAAGGGAGATAAAAATCAAAGATGTGCAGCTGATCGCATCATGCGCTGTAACAAGGATTAAAAATAGCTGCTGTTAAACTTGCAGAAAATTTTACTAATACAAATTTCAGCTCTTTTTAATTACAAATCGGTAAGAGAGAAGCATTTAACTACCCCAACTACAAGCTATCTTAACTGTACTGCGAAATCAGCACCATGCCTCTCATATATATAAACTGACAGTATCTTAATCAATCATGCCAAAGAAACTGCTGAGAATTGCTGAGTATAACCGTGCTAATTGCGATTACTTGACAGTTAACTGATCTTACACTGCCGTCTGTCACCGTTAATTAAATTGCATGCACTAATTACTCTCCCGGATAGAAGTTAAGCTACCTGTCTGCTGTTTATGTGCTCTTGATCCGCTGGATCCTGTGTGCAGTAATAGGATCTGTTATAAAATCCTTGTTTTAAACGTTATGCTCCTCTTTTTTAAACGTTATACTCCTCTTTTTTAAACGTTATACTCCTCTTTTTTAAACGTTATACTCCTCTTTTTTAAACGTTATACTCCTCTTTTTTAAACGTTATACTCCTCTTTTTTAAACGTTATACTCCTCTTTTTTAAACGTTATACTTCTTTTTTTTGAACGTTATACTCCTCTTTTTTAAACGTTATACTCCTCTTTTTTAAACGTTATACTCCTCTTTTTTAAACGTTATACTCCTCTTTTTTAAACGTTATACTCCTCTTTTTTAAACGTTATACTCCTCTTTTTTAAACGTTATACTCCTCTTTTTTAAACGTTATAAATGTGCTTTTTACGGGTGCAGGTGGTTATTATTTTGTTGTTGAACTTAGCTGAAACCGCGGATTTTTGAATTTTGTTTAATTAGTTTTTAAGTTTTTCTATTATAAATGGGGTTAAAAAGATAGTGAGGACGGTGTACTGGGAAGAATTAAATAGTTTTCAATAAAAATGTTGCACGAAAAAATAATATTAAAAAAACCTTTCTTAAACTACCAGACAACTGACTAAAAAAAACGGCCTCAAACTCAAAGAGGAACAGCTTCAACTAATTGACGACCAGCCAAATATGCATCGCAATACTCCGCATACTTTGTTCTAATAAATGGCGTCCAGACAAATTTCGGGCATATTTTGTGAGACTCACTGAACTGGGAACCACTCAGCTGTTAGATGATCCAGGAAAATGGAAATCATCGGACGGGGGGAGCTGGCACGTCAACTTGCTCTAACTTCCTTCCCCCGCTAAATCTGAAGTCAGGCTACAAAGACTGTAACAACAACATATGAGTTGCTGAGTGACAATCTGTTAACGACGTGACCTCCAGTTGTCCATGACGTTCTTCCGGGATTAGTAAATTAACACTCTCAAATCTTAATCTATTGTTGTTAGTTGAGTGGTGTAAGTTAAAAATGGACTATTTCGCTTATTTAGAGATGTCAAAATATATCGGCCCACGTACAAATCACAACTGTCAAGGGAGTTCAGGGAGAAAGGATTAAAATACTTAGAGGGGGACGGAAACAGAGGAAAATAAGAGACGAACCATGTTAACACTATATAATATGTTAACACCCCTGCTAAAGTCAGTTAACAGACAAAATAACAGCGATGAGCGGCATCAAATGATCACAAAGCACAGTTACTACACTAATGGACAATCTCATACAAACGATAAAAAACATAAAGGAGTTGATGTGACTTAATACTGAGCGGTACGCGAAATCTTAAGATTCCTGAGTACAGTAATGACGTTACTGAGAGTAACTTGATCGTAATCTAATTTTAATGATAAGGAAAAACAGGGAATTATTTTGTTGATAATAACTCATTGTCCATATTAAATCTAATAAAATACTCCTTTACTTTTAAATAAAGTTAAAGAGTTGGACGTGCAATAGAGCTGTGTTAGCTAACAGTTACCAGTAAAATATACAGAGTAATATTCCACAGAATTTGACCCGATAATCTCGCATGATGCTAAAAAGCCAAAAGGAGAAAGTATTACTGGATACCGGAGAACTGCAATGACCAAAGGAAAGAAACATAACCCACACACAAACTACACAGTACCAAACTACACAGTACCAAACTACACAGTACCAAACTACAAGGACACTGGCAGGATAATCAAGTAAATTACAAAATTTAAACAAAGTTCCGCCCTAACAAATTACAATGGCACGTTGCACTGTAAGAGCCAAGAGGTAATATCAGATTACAAGTACCGACCCCAGCAAGACACAATCCTTAAAGCAAGCTTGCTAGAAAGTGAGAGGAATGTCCTGATATATACGTTATGTGTGAGACGTATCTCATCTTAAGAATTGGAGGAGTTGTTTTCTACTTTGTACTTCCGACTAACAGTGCAATATTAATTAACATTACGCAGAACTGTGCTGAAAACACCACGATTATATTCCTCAGAAGAGTGACAATGTCAAAAGAGGAAGTGAACTGTGAAGTGACACTACACACTACACAGGTGGACTATTCGAGAATATTCCACGAAATTAAAAACGTGATATGGAGCGAACTAGTTACTAGGTGCAGCGTAAGAAACAATCACATTTCACACGCACGCAATATGTGAGAAATACACATACAGTATGTGAGAATAAGGAGTACTCTTCTCCGCGGAACTACACACAACAAATTCCAACTACACACACAACAAATACCAGCACAGTGAAATGATCGCACTGAGATAATTAGCCACAGTCAGAGAATGTAAAGGTGCAATGTCTAGCAAATTCAATTAAACTGTGTATTTCAGTCGTGACTAGCGTCAGATCGCGAGATTCAATCACGCTTGTCCCTCCGTCACAATATTTACTTGCCTGGAGGGGCTGACCACAACTCTTACATAATCCTTGCACAATCATTACATAATAGACTGCTTTGCAAAATTAGACTATCTCATTAACGAGTAAGAGGAAATAGAGTGCAGGATGATCAATACCTTATTTGGTAATAAGTCAGACCACGGCGAGGAGTCAAACTAAATATCGGTTTGTTCATTGTTGGAATCTTGTTAGGACAATGAATATCGCTCTCGCAAAATTAATGAACCCGTTTAAAATAGCCCACTCTCGAAGCTTGACTCTGAGTCAACTTTCGTTCTAAGTTTACCTTATTTGGTCAAAACGCGGACCATGTACAATTGAACTAAGATGCAGTCAAGTATATTTGTTACTCAGCAGTTTGCGGTAAGTCAGACTGTGTTATATTGCCTGTATTCAAATACTCAAATGCAAATAGTTTCTCAAGATCTAAATATTTGTGGAATGCTGACCTTTTTATCTATAACAGACAGAATTTTAGTGTGTGATTCTCAGAAATATATGCACTTTATCAATTAGAACAACACAAAGCTTTGGACTGCAGACTATTCGCTGCAGTAATTTAAATTACTAATTATAATCAGCATGCTAGGTAACTTATGATGGAAAAACGTGAGAAAATGGAATCAGTATGGATAGTTGAATGCCGAAGTGTCCTCTGTGCCCTAAAATTATGAGCAGCACAGAAACAACAAAATTCTGTCAACTCAGCATATACCCTGGTAACAAATACCTCAAATTTTGGTAACTATAACAACAACAAATTACGTAACCCCATATTTTGGATCAGAAAATTGGCAGGAGTGAGAGAGAATGTTTCTAATAATAATATGCAGAGAGCACCAAATCAGTACTAAGAGAGTACGAATTTATGGATAAGTGATTCTGAAAGCTCTATAGATATCACTCCTTCACGGAAGTTTTTTATCTCTTATTTTGTTGGAGTGGGCGGTAACGTTTCCTTAAAAACAGTTAGTATGATTCATACAGCGCACAGGTGCATCTGGAGACTGTTTCTATATTAGAGAGCAGGATACTATTCCATTTACTCAAAAACACTCGCATTTTGACGGGGTGGCAACGGAAGGTTTTCAATATTGAAGGGCAGGAAATTGTTACTGTTAACCCAAAAACACAAGTATTGGGCAGAACACATTGCTGTCAACACCTACTCAAGGAAAAAGCAATTACTCAGATCATTATTATCCTAAATAAAAATGGGCACAGTTCTCACCCCGCCAGCCAGTAGGTTTTGCGTATTACTTAACTTGAAACAGTTTTTAAAAGACCCGCTGATAACTATGGATGGGAATAAACTCATATCAGAGATTTATAATCTACCAGTACTGTAGTCCACACCCCGTACCAGATACATACCGAACTGAGCTGGGTTCCAGGTCTCAGATATTATGATCGGAATGTTTCGAGCAACCCAGCTTTGCATTGTGGGTCGATATGGTATTCTATCACCGCGTTCATCTGATAGGCCAATCAAAAGCTCTCAATCATAGAAATTGTTCAACTCACAAAGGGTGTTTTAATACAGTACTATTTTGACCCTAGCACTAAATTGAACGCCTGGTTGTAGTATATAGGGGCCGAACACGGCCCGGCTTTCTATTCTTCTGACAGTTCATTTAGTAACATTCCTAAAGATACCAGGTAGCTTCTGTTGATCTGATCTAGTTGCCAATACCCGCTACAATACTTCCGGTAAAGTACCAAATATTTAGTAAATCCAACTTTGGACAGGTTCCAAATGTTTTGGCATCCGTATTGAATTTGGCAACATATCGAGAAAACAAGCGAACAATTGTATGAGCGCAAAATGCAAATCTTTTTCCTGCTGCTGATTGCAAAATGTGTTCAAATCAATACCAGCTATATGGCGAATGTGGGGCGTGGGCATGATTTTACCTTCACGTGCCTACAACCTTCTAATAGAATCTAAACGGAAGTTAAAACACCTTGATGATTTTGTCGTTGCCAGTGTACAACCTTAAAATGTCTCGTAGTTTTAAAAACATTAATATTAATGAAACAAGTTGAAAAGTGACCTATCGTTTTTGTTTTGAACACCATTTAAAATGATGAAATCATGATTCAGGAATTCGGCGGTTTAAAAAGCATTGACACCCTCAACCATTTTAATCAATGTTCGGAAGAATATCGATATTTCTGGCGAGGAAGACCACGTACCTATTTACTTGACGAATATTGAAAGTTGTGTCATATCACCAACTCCTCCCGTAACCCCAAATAAAGGAGCCTCTCAAATCAACACATACACCATGATCATATAATATAGCACCAAGTTTCTAAATAGACCTGATATCGCCCCGGGTATCATTATCGGAGAATACCCTCGTTGTCTGGGGTAGAGACCGTAAGGCGAGTGTTTTAAACCGATAACTTGCGCGTCAAGTGTGCACTGTGCACAATAACGGGACACATGTATGTGATAGTGGCAGTGGTGGTGACAGTAGTGTATACGTGTAGTAGCAGTAGTTGGTGGAATCATTACAATACCTGTCCACCAAGATACCGGGCTAATCTTCAGGGGTTACACCACCATACAACACCACGCAGCAACAACGGGGCACACCATACAAGAGCTGTAACTCAGATAAGAGAGACACTGATATAAGATTCAGTGTTGTGCTGCTGTAACAGTTTGTGTGTGTGTGTGTGTGTGTGTGGTCTCGACTCTCGTAATAAGCTCTATTTCGCAGGGAACCAGATCAAAGTAACACGAGTGATTACTATTAATAACTGGCTTTATTAAAACTAAGTGATTGCCTTCTTAATCCAGTGCTGTAGAGTGTTGTAATATTATAGGAATGCCACCAGAGATATAAATTAGGCGTATTAAGTTAAAGTAACGAAGTAAATATTAAAACAAAGTGACCGATTTCGTTTGTTGACCAACATGGCGGCCAGTAAGAACAGTTCAGTGCTCGCCAGATAGTCTCAGGGGACCCTGTAAAAGGCTTCCTGCCTCCAGCGAGGTCAGATACCGGTGACCATATAAAAAAGAATAACGTTACTGCTTCAGATTTCCTAAAACTCACGTACAGGTCTAAGACATCGTACTTAGACACTTAATAAGTTTAATAAGTTTAACAAGCGATAATCATTGCCATGACAACCAGCAATTGACACTTTAGAGCGGTGTTTTTGAGGTAGAAAATAGACAATTTGTTTGGTTGTTGGGAAGTTTTCAGTCTAAAATTACGTTATAAATAAAAATAAATCATTAGTCTAGTGAAGGGAAACAACAAATAATCCAAAAAAACTATTAGTTAATTAACTTGAAGGTTCTTAAAAATAAACGCGGGGAAGCTGATAGCAGCAAAATAAAGTTTAGCTCAACAAACTGATTCTTCAGAGATGACAGGAATTACAGCGTAACAATCAAGTAACAGGTAATATCTATCAGAAATCCCAGACGAAGAACGACAAATTGAGAAATCTCTGATGTGGGAGAAGCGTCCAATTTATAAGTCTAGATAGTAATTTTAGATCAAGATGTCAATTTTCACCCCTTCTTCCTTAGTGCACGTTTACAAACCATGCTGCGAGAATCCCAGGGAGATTCCCTGCTCTATGCTATTGCTCGGTGCTTTATGCTCGGTGCTCTGTGCACTATAGATGTGGATACTAGTGGGGAGGTGATGTATATTGTTTTTGACAGAAGTTAACTATTTAGCTTCGACTATTGAGAAATCGAACCGCAGAATAACTGTCACGTGTCAAAAAATATGCCTCGCCAGAATCCACATCTACACTCTATGCTATAAACAATAAACAATAAACAATGAACAGTAAACAAAACACAATAAGAGATACAGTGTGTCCCGACAGTTTTTACAAACAAACAATTCATATTCGTCAGTATGGTGCGGGCAGATGGAACGACTGCTTTTAAAGGATTTTAACTATGTCCCATTGAATGACTAATTATGACTAATACCTATTCGTGTTTCAGTTTCTTGAAACGTTTCAAACACAAAGTTTTGAGCGATTAGAAAAAACGATTTTATCGATTTTTAGTCCTCTTTAAACATTCGGGTCAAATTTTCGATGTTTTTCAATTTAAAGTGTTCAAATATAGAGATATAGCAATTGTTTATCCATTCGTGACGAAAAATTAGCGATGAATTAATAAATTTCCCGCCGTTTTTATTTAAACAGTTCCCAAAAGTAAGTGGCAAAATGGCGTAACACTAACCCCTCCCTTATGTTATAACTAGAACTCCAATACACTGCAATATGTTATAACTAGAACTGGACGGGATTTAAAAAAAGCTATGTTTTAGACTTTTAAAAACTGAAAGGGGAATATGGAATAGGCATGCGGAAAGACTTCAAGTATCCCTCGCAATTATCAAAATTACAATTATATAAAGCCTCGAAACAACAAAGAAAACTCGGATACAATACTGAAAAAAATTAAAGAGGATCAGACAAACTTAGTCGGAGGATTACCTCAGAGGAAACAATAGTAGTAAGGTAGTGGAATAAAATCCATACAACTTTACCGGGAGATAGCGTCTTGTCATGGTGACATCACACACTAACTCCCTCCCACGTGGGCCCACTACAACCGTCACGTGGGCGAGTATAGGTATCACGTGATATAATACGAGAATCACGTGGTCAAAGTTAGAGGAGTTCTCAAGAACTGCTGAGTTGGGGTTCTGGGTGGTTTAAGCGTCCACACGTGTCACAACTCAATGGTTTAAATGCGGGTTTATACACATAACAAAACTGCCACAATATCCAGAGAGCTTGTCATTAGAACTTACAAGGGTATCAGCATCTTTAATGGGTATTAAAACGAGCTCGGAGGAACTGCATTTTTCTCGGCAAGACAAATTGATCGTAAAAATTCGGTCGGAAGAGCGACTGATGTCTTGACAGTTTCACAAGTTTACCTACAAGAGAACTCCTAAAACTCATGTTCTCAACGAATATAATGTAGGCGATATCTAATTTTGACAGCTTCCCCGTGAATGAGAGGGAGTAGTGGCGTACGAGTTCATCTGTATATTTATTGCGACCAGAAAATAAGTGAGGGTGAAGCGAACCGGAGAGATATTGGATTGTAGCGAGGGCGGGTTTAGAGGGCAATTAGTGGCTATCGGGAGAGATTGTATTACAAATATGGTTCTGTGGCATTTTACAAAGAATAAATATTCGATGAGCATAAATTAAAACTGTAAGATTGAGTCGAGACATTAAATTCAACACAGAGTATCGAAAATAGTTAGCATATGCGAAATATATAATAAGCTTTAAATTAGGAATAACAAATAATACGATAATATCGATGTTTGTTTTCTAAAATTCTGCGCATCATGGACACGATTCTTATGACAGCATTAAAGGTGTTGAAATGGGTAAAAACACGACATAAAAAAGTAATTTGTGCCAGGGTTAACATATTAGTAAAGCTTTGTGCAATCCAAAGTTAGAAAATTGAAAATTTATTCGACTGCCTCGGTTCGAAACTCGCAAATTCAACGTACGCGTTTTGCTTGATCAACATCTCAGTTCACTTAAGTCGCATTTATCGGAACATTATTCTAAGGACAAAGCTATTAGAAAGTAAGGCTATTAACATTGCTATGCTTTTAAATTAAATGATTTCGTGCATAAACCGGGTTTTATTTAACACGTAAAATTCTATTTACAAATAGCTAGCCTTAATAACCTTCAACAAAAGAAAGAAAAGTATTAAGTCTTACGAAAATTTCAACAAATGAATTTAGTTTGTTTTACTTACGATAGGTTTGACGTAAGCAGAGGGGATGTAGCCGATGGTATCGTTACCCAGGCACCTTGCACCCCACCACTCCCTGTTGGGGATGGAAAACACTTTGAACTTGTCGCCTGGAGAGAGAGGGGGTTGAGTGGTATTGTGAAACCTGCCTGATCGCACCTTTACCTGACACGTACTGTTACACTATATAGTATATACTTATATAAGGTAACGGGTGCTTACGTTCAAGGTTATTCTATCGCAGAGGATGCCCGATGCTGTGCTCAAGTTTACTACTTAAACTTTAAATAGTATTCTCCTACCGAGGAGCATTGAGTGAAATGAAGGAGATGGGCTCATGTGCTAAACATGAAATAGGAGTTTCCCATTTGTTGTGATCACACGAATTATTCTTTTGCAGTCATTGCAACGACAGGAGAAAAAGCGAAATAGACACCCATCCAAAATCACCAATTTCGGCTTAAGAATCTAAAATAAAGAAAAGCATATAATGTTTCATTAATTTATACTAATAAAGCACCGTTATTTCCATTCACAAACTTACCTTTATATACAAGGAGGGTACGGCTCTTTGCTCTGTTGAGCCCCAGAGTTCCCGGATCAAAGTCGTGTGTCGCTACTACAGTCGCAAACTTCGGTTCATCCATCACCATCCCTTATCTTCTCCTATCTTATCTTATTCTTATCTGGAGATCCTGATATACTATCCTTATCTCTGTATCTTATCTCCTTAGACTGTGTCTCATCTTCTAAACTGATATCCCGACTTCCTAGTGGGATATAGTAAATAAACTGTTGATAACTCAAATACTTACCTAGCGTTATTATTATTATCATATATTATGACAAATTTAGTTATTGTAAGCTATAAATATAAATAGTTGTTATTATGATAATTTAGGACACTAACTATAGATATAAATAACAAGGATTACAGCAACGACTCTTTAAGTTTAGTACGAGGATCATTCATCCGAACGAGCAGTAAATTTATTAATTTACTGATACAAATCTTAATCATACATTACATTTACATTTGCAGACGGTACAGATCCAAATGGAATTACCGAACCAAATGATAGTCCGGTACATCGAGTACACTGTCTAAAAGATTCTATACACTGTTAATCGTTATCAGCATTATAATTTACATCACCTCAACAATTCAGTGTTCCAAAGAATTGTTTGTACGTTAGAAGGGTTACAAATACTTACTGCAGTTGTAATGAATCCCATGAATAAAAATACAATCACCATGTTAAGGATTCGTCATTTATCAAACTGACATGTGTGACAGTTATAGCACACAAGGTTTAAAGATTTGTGTTAATTTCGCATCGCAACGAGGGATAAAAATTACCCATATATGGTCATTTTCAGACACAATAAATAGAGCCGTACAATCACAGCTAGACGTTGTGGAAACGAACTAACAACAATTGGCGAGTAAAAGTTGTTGGTATTTTCAGATTTGGGAAGATGTTACAGACATTAAAGCTAGCCGCGGTGGATCTATTTAAAAAGCTCCGTGATTCTGCGAGTAGAGCTAACTAATGTTCCACATTTGGCTTAATCAAGAAATTATGTCTTGCCGCGTGAGCTTCCGTCTTAATTTAACGGTTGAGAGAATTCAATACAATAATACTGACATCCATTCTCTCTGTCCTTGGTTTCGCACAATTACACCTCCCAATCTATAACAACACGTGCGATTGGAATTAGACTACTTTACAAAACCCAGTAAATCTATAAATAAACAGACCGGACAGTCATCGTGACGACGTACAAACCAAGGGAAGGTATTATTCAATATACAGACACTAGTACACTACGCAGACACTAGTTGTAGGACCTGTCCTGTAAGACCGAACTAGTTCTTAATACCGTAATCGGTGTGTAAAGTGACACCTTTAATTAACGGACGGGTACTGTATAACGGTACGGGGTACTGACTGTAGTATGATAAATATGTTAGGCTCTTAAAATGGTTCTGTATTTAATGGTACAGTAAAAAGCTGTAGGGGGCGGCAAAAAAGGAGGCCCGAATTTTAATATTTTAAAGGACAGTAGAAACATTTTGGTAAAACTATGCAGGATCGCCATTCTAATTATACTGGTGTGATGTTTTGCTAAGAAGTGGTTCTCCCAGACCCACATTACATCAGAAAGTTTTGAATTTCCTCGCAGATTGAAGTTTCCCCCAAAAAATGTATCATGCCCTAAAAAAGGTCTGGTCTCCTAAAAAATTTTCTCTACCAAATTTCTTCAAAAACCCAAAATTTCCTCTCAGATTATCTGCCGATGCAGTTGAAACAGTAGGGTAGTTTTGCATACTTAAGCGATTTTAAAGAGATTCTAGTTTCTAGAGCATTTCAATTTAAAACTGTCTACTGATATTCTGAATTCGTACCACGGTCCACGATTTTCAAAACTGAATACAAAATTTTTAAAAGCCTATCTCAAAATTTTGTCTGAGCAATCTCTTCTAAATGGTGCCTAGAACATATCCTCAAAAAATGTGGGAGAAGATAGATTTTTAGACTCGATGCTGACCTTTGATAATTTCGGCTAGAAACAATATTTTTCCATGGGACCAAAAGCAGCGGTCATATGACATCTATATAGTCTCAACGGAGAACAAAGCTAACAACATAAAGACAAACTACAGATCACTGATCTGAGATAACAATAAACAGCACTGTGTTAAGTACGATGAGGCAGCCAACAATTCTAAGTGTCCTTCATTTGGAAAACACAAAGTACTGTGCGGTCATTATTCACAATGATCTCACAGCGAGATGAACCATAAAGTGACAGGAAGATTAAAAGTGTCATAATCCTCCCTGCTACTTGAAGGGTCATAATCCTCCCTGCTACTTGAAGAGTCAAGGAAAACTTATTTTAAATCCTTTTATTTAATTTTGTATCATGCATAGCCGATGAATTTGAAAATGCGAAGGAAAATATCGGATTCGTCATAAAAAGCTTATAATATTGTGGCTGGCCACGTGACGCAGGATGCTTAATAAAAAGGGTATGGTCAACTGTACACTACACAGCACACATCATGGTATGTGTACACTATACAGTACACATCATGGTATGTGTACACTATACAGTACACGTCATGGTATTGGATTAAGATTGTCTTGACTTCAATTCTAAGCAATCATTTAATACACGAGAAGCATATAATGCACTATGTAGAAAACTTCATCTTCAAGATTGAATCTAAGCCCCACGTTTCAACATTCAAATCATATTATTAACTCGACAATGAGGGTTCACCAATTTCACCCAGTATTCATATTAGCTTATTCAAACACCACTGTCCTCTACACAATTCACATGGTATTGGATTGGAGTACAAATGAAAAGAGTGACTGAAGTTCGAGTAAACCAACGCTTAACAATTATAAATCATAAGAAGCATCCGAATTTGCGCTACGCGGAAAACAATCCGTTCCCACGAGTGAATCTGAACTTATTTGAAGTTCGACATTCAAATCATATAATTTGAGAGATTAGAGAATGAGCATCCACTAATTTCATCCAGTTTTGAGGATTTAAATGCCATGATTTGTCGGATAATTTTGATGGCTTTCGCTGTGATATTGATTCATCACACGTAACTAACCACACTTACAGTATATTAGAATTGGCGCATTCTTTCGAACCATTATTCAATATTCATATCGAATTGGAAAACCCTTTGGGACAAATTGATGGTATAATTTTTGCTCGTAGAAACCATGATTTTTAGTGTAACTAGATTTGAAAAGATCAATTGGTGGAGATTAGTCCAACAGATCACTGAAGGAAAAAGACATTAAACAAGTTCACTGGCCTAAGAAAAATGCAAAAAACTTTACCCAACACTATACTACCCACATATAATATATAATTTTCTGTGCAGAGATTCTGAAGGCAGACCGTGTTGAATATTGATTATGCAGATGGTTTAAGTTTGAGTGGGAGCCAGATAATATCGGCAGTGAAGAAGAACACAGTAAAAGGGCTTGGGTAAAGGCTGTGGGTTGGGTAACGGCTGTGGCGGTGCCAAGTTATACTGGAGTTTGCATTGATTTAAGGAAGCTCGTAAAGTTTGTTAAACTTACGAGGAACGCTAGCAGTTCAGCTGAAGTGAATTAACCGCAATAGTTAATAGTTAATAGTTAAACTGCAAAGAAGCTTGTGATATTTACAAGAAGGGAACAACCTTGGAACTCTATTTTAGGGTGTCAATATGTTTGCATTCAAGGAATTATGAGTTTGATAATCAGGAATTTGACAATATTACCTACTTTGATGATTTATAACAGTATAATTGACTGTCTCTTATCATGATTTTGGTTTCTATGGGTACTGCATAACGTCATGGTGGCTAGGTGGAAAGGTTAGCGAGCACACAACCATTCGAGATTACGCTACAAAATTAGCGTAAGCTGCCTAGCAAACTCAGGTACTGCCTGTTTGTATGTTGCCTAGCAAACTCAGGTACTGCCTGTTTGTATGTTGCCTAGCAAACTCAGGTACTGCCTGTTTGTATGCTGCCTAGCAAACTCAGGTACTGCCTGTTTGTAAGCTGCCTAGCAAACTCAGGTACTGCCTGTTTGTATGTTTGTCTGTCTGTCTATCTGTTTGTCTGTTTGTCTGTTTGTCTGTTTGCCTGTTTGTCTGTTTGTCTGTTTGTCTGTTTGTCTGTTTGTCTGTATGTCTGTTTTTTCTTGAGTCTGTGTGTTCAGATAAAATAGACGACGAACTGAACAAGGTTTTGAACAACTGTCTGCTGAGAAAGCAGAGTATTATGAAATGAGCTGTGAATTGGAGAAGTGGGGAAGGAGGAACATCATCGTCAGATGGGCGATATTAAGACAGTTGTGGATAGTGGCATTGAGTACATTGTAACAACATAACACAGTGTACTGCAACAAAACACAATGTGTGAACTGTGAAGGTACATTTTAAGAATCATACCAAAAGCAAAAATAAATTACTCGGGCCACCTCAGTTATGCTCGGTAATATAAGTTCAGGTAGTAATTAATGTTGAATAACATACAAACATCGTCTAATAGGGAGTGTGTAGTACCACTTCGGAGAAAAAAATGTAACATTTTATAGAGTGTGACACACCACTGCACTGTAACAGTGTGACACACCACTGCACTGTAACAGTGTGACACACCACTACACTGTAACAGTGTGACACACCACTGCACTGTAACAGTGTGACACACCACTACACTGTAACAGTGTGACACACCACTGCACTGTAACAGTGTGACACACCACTGCACTGTAACAGTGTGACACACCACTGCACTGTAACAGTGTGACACACCACTACACTGTAACACTGTGACACACCACTACACTGTAACACTGTGACACACCACTACACTGTAACAGTGTAACAATACAACTGTAACAGTGTGACACACCACTACACTGTAACAGTGTGACACACCACTACACTGTCACAGTGTGACACACCACTACACTGTAACAGTGTGACACACCACTACACTGTAACAGTGTGACACACCACTGCACTGTAACAGTGTGACACACCACTACACTGTAACAGTGTGACACACCACTGCACTGTAACAGTGTAACAATACAACTGTAACAGTGTGACACACCACTACACTGTAACAGTGTGACACACCACTGCACTGTAACAGTGTGACACACCACTACACTGTCACAGTGTGACAAACCACTACACTGTAACAGTTTGACAATACAACTGTAACACTGTTTAGTGTTTCACTGTAAGTTACACTGAACTATACTTATAACTAACACTTTTAGCACTGGATGTAAACACAAAAGAGCGTAACCGGTTAGAAGCTTTCTCTCACGTGATAAAGTAAACAAAGAGCACAGTGAAACAATTGATACATCTTCAAGGTCCAACATTCACGCTAACTCTACATCCGAAAACGCAAAAGGAATGAAATAAATTAAATGATTAACATTCGCGCAGCAACAAGAAATGTACACCAAAATTTAAACTATATTTACAGGAGCACAGGCCGGTAGTGGCAATGATATGTATAATAGTGCCAGGTGCATTCTGCAGTAGTGTAGCTTACAGTGTTACAAGCTTGCAACATACGTGACGACAGTAGTGTTACAGTAAGGCTGCTGCGTGGTTCACTTCGACACGCATCATTTTAAAGATAATATTGAGATTCTGAGTTTGTATTATGCGAATCTGGAATTACGACGCCTCGTCAAACATGAGCCATTTTAAAAACAACGCCGTTTTGAAGCCCAAGAAAGTTGAAATCGGTCAAATTGAGAAAGTGACTAGAAAAAGGCTCCATGCAAATTTGGTTCATCCTGATATATTCGGATCAATCGACAATCAACAGGTTTCTCATACCTGTCCACAGGCTTGATAAACAGGTGCAATGGGGTGTTAAAGTTAGCAGGTGTAGGTGTACAATTTGATGCAAGTTGACGCAAAAAATACCTCTCAAAAAATACCTCTCAAAATACTACCCAAACATCAAAATTTCAGGAATGCAGCCAATAATTGCAGACAATAATTGTAAAATTTTGTTGTGACAGGAACTTTTGGTACATAAATCCTTTCAGAGCCATAAGGAATTGATTTAAAGAGCAACCTGTCAATACGTTCAAATAATCGAATTAACAAATGATTGAGATTTGGTACACACAATTTTTGATGCTATCGTTACTGGGACGGACATGAAATATGAATGATTACGCTCAAATAACTTCAACTACATTATTTCGTATTTTGAAGTTTGAAACGTACAATCCCGATTTTCACAGTAATACGGGAATCCGATTGACGAATATTTTCTTGACTTAGTGGAAATACATATATAGTCGGTATACAAAATAACACGAAAAAATGCGTCGCAGAAGCATATTTAGTTATACTTTAAATAGGAGTGCCCTTGTCGTTCCTAGTTATTTTCTCAGTAGAAAATGTTCCCAAATCTACTAAAAGTGGTGGTTGGTTAGGTCTGGAAACGGCTTCTGGTTGTTTTGGTTTTTGACGCCATGGTAATGTTTTACCATTTTGAAAATATGATATACTGTAAATTAGTTATTTCAGAAACACAATTAATCGTCTGCTATACAAGTGAAAGCGACCAAAAGTCGAAGGAGCAAAGATTAAAGAAAGCCGTTGTCTACACAACATAAATGTGATGGAGTGGATCAGGATAGAAGGTTGAACAAGAAGGGCTGCCGACTAAAACACTAACCCCAAACAGAAATAAAGGTCAAGTACAGTGTACACGAGTGAAATAGACTATAACCTCAAAGACAATATTATGCCAGATAATGATATTCATAATATTTCCAATGTTTGCAACGGCAACCTTATATTCATAATCACATAATTCTGAGGAGTAATCCTGACTCGATTAAACACACAATACATTTTACACAGTCTGGGAGATGATGGTATTACATTTTAAAATAAATTTCACCCATTTACTTTAATTAAGTAACTAGAATTGATCACTATTGTTAGTGGTAGTAGGATATAAAAGGAGGTGCGGCGTGACGCTGCCTTCATCTCGATATATTGTCCTAAACGAAAGGTAACCTTTTTAAAGTAGTAATACTTCGGCCTTATCTAGATCATAGAATCATACCAAAAGCAAAAATAAATTATTCGGGCCACCTCAGTTAAGCTCAGTAATATAAGTTCAGGTAGTAATTAATGTTGAATAACATACATTATACAAACATCGCATAATAAGGAATGGGTAGTACCACTTCGGAGTGCGATCTCTTGATAGTTGTTGCGTAATGACAGTATAAAATATTAAAAACATGAAATCACACAGAGACTAGAGAGCATATATTGTAAATTAGTACAGTAAAAACTAACTTATACTACACCAACTTATACTACCCCGATTTATCATATCCCGATGCACCGTACTCTTCCCTTTCCCCAAAATGTTTGAAGAATGACAAGATTTTTAGCTCAATATAACAAGGTGATCCTTTACAATACGGCTTAGAAACGAGATCCATATGTAAAGCAAGCAAGTCAGATTGGTTTCCCTGTATATCCTTCAGTAGGGTGCTTTGCAACGATTACCCTAGATTGTGAACCATCGTTTTCCTCTCCCCAAACTGAACAGTAAATCGGGGATTTACTGTACTGGAAACAACTTCACAGAAAAAGTGTATAAACAATGAAAAGACCCCCAGTTGTAAGGTTGACTAATTACAACACCAGTTCCACACCAGTTCCCACAGATTACCCTCCAGCCTCCTTCCCACTTCCCAGTGGTGGAACATTACAGTTTGTTGGAAAATATAATGTTCTCCTTTAAACAAAGCCATCTCATCCCTTCAATGACATCCCTACCTACCCGATAACCCCTTTATTCCCCCTCAAAGCTGCAATTTACTGTAGCCAGTTAGCAGCAAATAGTAGAGATTAACACACCAGTTCTTAAAGCAATACTTTAACGGTTCCTTTCCTGCCCTTTAGCGACGGTTTATTGCTAAGTAGTTCCTGTTCTTACATTTTAACGGTTTTCGGCGTTCCCCTGACTCACGAGTTCATGAAAACGAACATTTCATGGAACTTAAAATATGAAGTTATGAATTGACATTATAAGTGATTAAACACCGAGAGTACGTGGGCTCAAGTAGCGCATAGTTACCAAGTTTGTGAGCGTAACTGGTGGTGTGAGGAATAAACACGAAGTTAATTTTATTACACATGGCAACTGTAACATCAAAGTGGAAAGTAAAAGAAATACATGATAACAAGACAGTAGGACTAGGAGGTATGGAATTTCTGGAACAATAAAGCTCTCTCTCTCTCTCTCTCTAGGAAACGAAGAAATGAGAGCTTCCTTTAGCAACTTTCTAATACTGACCTATTCATGAACCTCGTACTAATTATAGAATAAACATTGTTACAGTACTGAGTTGCTTCTATATCGAGTGTTTTAAAGGTGAGTTCCTAGAGAGAATAATAATCGGCAAACTGCGAAATTGGAGTATGAGAAGATTGTGTCAGGTGGTACACGTGCGTGACACCTCCGACACTCACAAATCACCCGTACATCCGAGGAGAATCTTCTAGATCATTAGTCTCTGATACGTATTTTGATACAGTAACTTAATAATCGTTATGTAATGCATATGTTTAATGTTTGTTATTTAATAATCTTTGTTTTCCGTTAATTCAGGGATTAGTTTTACACTACCCAAGAGGAGATTTCAGTTGAAATATTATGCAGGTTACACTAACAGTTGAGAAGGGGTTGTTTTTAGTTAGCAGTGGAAAAAATAAATTACTTCTCTGTACCTCGGACAAGGCTACTAAAACAAGTTATAAATAGGAATACACTATGACTTCAGTATGACTAAAGGTAGAATACACTATGACTTCAGTATGACTACAGGTAGAATACATTATGACCACTTGTGGGATGTCGAAGTAAATTTTCTTAAACCTTGAGCAGATCGTACAAGCACAGTATCGGTAAAAGTACAAGCACAGTATCGGTAACAGTACAAGTACAGTATCGGTAACAGTACAGGTACAGTATCGGTAACAGTACAAGTACAGTATCGGTAACAGTACAAGTACAGTATCGGTAACAGTACAGGTACAGTATCGGTAACAGTACAGGTACAGTATCGGTAACAGTACAAGTACAGTATCGGTAACAGTACAAGTACAGTATCGGTAACAGTACAAGTACAGTATCGGTAACAGTACAAGCACAGTATCGGTAACAGTACAAGCACAGTATCGGTAACAGTACAAGTACAGTATCGGTAACAGTACAAGTACAGTATCGGTAACAGTACAAGTACAGTATCGGTAACAGTACAAGTACAGTATCGGTAACAGTACAAGTACAGTATCGGTAACAGTACAAGTACAGTATCGGTAACAGTACAAGAACAGTATCGGTAACAGTACAAGTACAGTATCGGTAACAGTACAAGTACAGTATCGGTAACAGTACAAGTACAGTATCGGTAACAGTACAAGCACAGTATCGGTAACAGTACAAGCACAGTATCGGTAACAGTACAAGTACAGTATCGGTAACAGTACAAGTACAGTATCGGTAACAGTACAAGTACAGTATCGGTAACAGTACAAGTACAGTATCGGTAACAGTACAAGTACAATATCGGTAAGAGTACAAGTACAGTATCGGTAACAGTACAAGTACAGTATCGGTAACAGTACAAGTACAGTATCGGTAACAGTACAAGTACAGTATCGGTAACAGTACAAGTACGGTATCGGTAACAGTACAGGTACAGTATCGGTAACAACAAGTACAGTGAATCAATATTATAACAAATCGGACCAACACATATTACAGTATGCACATCGCACTGTGACAAAAACAGCAACATTTAGCCACCTTTCTGGCAGTGTGAAAAGTTCAAAGTGTGAAAAGTGTACAGTGTGAAAGTGTACAGTGTGAAAAGTTCAAAGGACCATGACTTTAATTTATTGTGTTTTCAGATTTGATACAGCTTCAGCTTGATATCTTTTAATTAAAAATGTTTGTGAAAATTCACACACCAAAAGGTATGAGAGGTTATACTGTCATCAGGGGAACGGTGCACGTTTATTTGAACTATCAATCAATTGTTTAATCCATCTACCTCCAACAATGAATAATGAACTTTAAAGCAAATGCCATCGCCAACAACAAGAGCATTACAATAAATGAAAGTAACACCTTTCGCACATTTATTGGTAGAGAGAAAACACAGGTAGAAAAGTTGGCGGAGCAAACACACATTATAAAATAAAGATTTTCATTGCAGTGATATTACACACACACGAACTATAAACGGTGAGCAACAGGTGCAGAGAGGAGTGTGGTCATTATTGGGGCTCCAGCCGTGAAATTAATTAATAGGAGCTTGTGCAGCTGCATACAGTTTAACATATTCATTTGCATATTTATAACTTTACTACTTGCAGTATAAATATGCAGCTTTACTCAGAGAATGGAGAAGTTCTGATCTATTGTTAGGACTAAGTATGTTATTACACCAATTAATATGTTTAATGTGCGAAATTATGGCCGCAGGACATACCACAGCAGGAATGAACATGCAAATAATCTATAATTGGCAAATATTTACAAGTAGAAATCTCTGAGAAGTAGTGCTAAAGAACACTTTTTATGATAAAATAACCTTTCCGGAATTTAAAGTTTGTTATGAACAAAATCCTTATAAGCTCTGTAAAGTGTAAAGGAGCTTTTTTAGTGAGCAATTTTAATCATCGACTTCGGGATTAAGCATGAAACAAGATATTGCCCACGTTTTGGCATGGATTCACCTTTGACGGTTTAAAAGCCGATATGGGACTAACATTCCTGAAGGAAATTGGAATCGCACTATCCACAATCTTTCTGACTCACACTCGGTCATGCAGTCAGTATTAAATCTTTTAAGTTTCTTCGATTCGCAAATTCTATATAATGAATCCACTAAGACCAAGGAATACAGGAGTATTGTAAGAACTGGGTAAAGCCGATCCAAGGCCTCCCACTGCGAGGGAAGCAAATTAATGTGAAACTGCTGGGGTGTGAAAGCCCAATTAATTTAATATTAATTACATAGTTACATGATTTTAAAAGGAAGTTTTAGTCTGACTGCTTACTGATGTTCTCATTTGTATAAGTTTTCGAGCAATTGTAATGAGAATAAATAAGGAACTGCAGGTTTTAGTTTCTAAATGTACTGCAAATCAAAAAGACTAAGTTTTCATTTTATGTTCTTCTGTGAGGGGTCGTTCACATATTACATGATCTTTTTTTGGACAATTTTGAACCCCCTTCGCCCTCCGTAATCAGTTTTACACATAGCAATTTTGTCAAAATTGCACTATCGTAATCATTTGGATTGGTACTCGGAATGGTACTGGTAGTGGTACTGGTACTGGTATCCACACCCATCGTCCGACGCCCATTATTCCCAAATTTCTATTCCATTGCTTTCAGAATACTTTACAACTTCTATTTTATCCTGGTGTACAACGTTTGGACGTTAAAATATAAAACATTTTAAATGCAGAAAACATAATGATACGCTGACAGCTGCTGCCGACAGAGTTGAAAATGATTATTTTGAGCTTACCTTTTCCATGTACGACACATGTTTATACAATTTTTATCATGAACTATTAAGAATCGTCCATCCACGAAATAATCGACACTATTAACATTAGCCCTACATATCATGATGCTATAGAGTTGGCTGCGAATATTCTAGCTCTACCCTACGTATTTCAAACAGATGGCTCCAAAATGTCGGGAACGATTTGAATCGCAACACACGCTGATTTCTTTCTCATTACATAGAAATCAGAACAACAATAGAATTGTAGTTCCAGGATAAAATTTAGAAAAGCTCTGTGTGCTGTGATTCGATCGGACGATCCTTTAATTTGGAGCTTCTGATTGTACATTACTGGACGGCGCTCAGCCTTGTCACTCCGCCATATCTAAACAGCTGGGGTCCCCAAGAAAATTGTACGATACAACGCCTACGTCCTACATCATACATAGAACTGCTATTCTGTATCATAATAAACAAATCATCTCACAGCAAGGCAGAGAAAACCATTATCACAGACACAACATGATCAGAAAACATACGGTATATAATTAATGAACAGTTAAACCAGAGCGGATGGAAAATAAGCCACACAATATACTCATAATTGTATTACACACACACACACACACACACACACACACAGACACACACAGACACACACACACACACACTCACACACACACACACACACACACACACACACACACACACACACACACACACACACACACACACACACACACACACACACACACACACACACACACACACACACACACACACACACACACACACACACACACACACACACACACACACACACACACACACACACACACACACACACACACACACACACACACACACACACACACACACACACACACACACACACACACACACACACACACACACACACACACACACACACACACACACACACACACACACACACACACACACACAGGTTATGATTATTTTAGTCTCTTGAGTCTTGACACCATTTAGGGTTAGACGGGTTCCTGCTAGTAATCACTAAACAACACATTATAAATGAAATACGGATGATAATAAACGACACAACGTGAACACAGCCGCTCTTCTGAGAAGCTCATTCGCCGCTAAAATCCACTTTATTTCATTAGTGGAGAAAGCCTTTGTAACAAAACCTAATGATAACAGTCAAATACACGCACACACACATTCTCTCTCAACAGCCCAACAGGTTCAATAGGAAGGCAGGCTCACAGTCTCACTGCCAACATAATCACTAATATAGCAATCATACACTAGGTACAGAAGTTATACCTGCCAATATTCGCACTAAACAACACATTATAAATGAAATACGGATGATAATAAACGACACAACGTGAGAAGCTCATTCGCCGCTAAAATCCACTTTATTTCATTAGTGTAGGAAGGGTGGTGGTGGGCGGAGCTGAGGGAGAGCTCATTACAAACGCGAACGGGACTGAGTAATGTTACAGGACCGGGCTAGACATTGTGTAATATGAGAGGGACCGTCACGTTGTTACATTAAAAAAGGGGGTACGCTGATAACAACTTTATTTATTTATAAGCAACAATGTAGAGGTGTCAGACCGGTTTTGTCGGTTTGTTTTTGGCTCCAATTCCTCAGATTCCGTGTTATCTAGACCGACAATTACCGGGATCGCACCTTAATTTCCTACCCCAGAACTCATTATTCTTACCTGGCACACTCTGGCACAGTAACACACATTAGACAGTCCCAAAACCTCATCTTTGCCGGCCCCTCCATCGCATGCGCTGACATAAGCTGTTCGAGGAGGTTTGTGGAGGAGAAGTTGTGCGGAGGAGAAGTTCTACAGCTACAGGAGAGAGACACATGTCAATTGTCAGGGTGGGTGTGATCTCTGAAGTGGTGGTGGAAGTGATGACTGTCAGGGCAGGTCTATGACAGTTCCGGGCTAGACACCATCCTGATAAGGTCTATAATTAAATGGTAATTATTCCGACATATTTTGCATAATTTGGCTAATATTAGGTTGGTGGCATTTCAATTATAGATAGCATAATTCGATTGCTATGAGAATTAGTCTGGGAGGTTGTCCATTTTGGTTATGAGGATTGACATTAAGAGAATGTTCGCGATTGTTGATTTTGGTAAATTTGTCCTATTATCCTATAGCTATAGTTGAGAATGAATACAATGATTAAACCAAAGAAAAAGTTAAATGTATTTTGTTATCAGTACAATCAAAAATAATCCAAAATATAACACTTACACATACTTGTAATTCTCAAAAGACAGAAAATTTTCCAATATTTACACAATTTCAAAGTCGTAATTACTGTATAAACTTTGATTATCAAAATAAACGATTAAGCTACAATTTTGCAAACATATTGATTAAAAATTAGATCCAGAAATACGACAGATCAAACGTAATTTATCTCTCTTTCATCCAATTCAATAAACATACTTTATTTCTAAACCTATATTAAGCTACGGACCTAATCTAAGCGCTATAATCACAATTTACTATCATTCGGCAAAACTGCTTCCATCGATTCAACACAAAACATTTTAAAAACATTTGGCAACTCAATAATTTCGGATGGTTAACTTCGTTCAATGCACAACTTCGTTCAATGGCCAATGCACGGCATCTGGAATCGGAAATCATTTCAAAACAAATTTGTCCGGGTAAACGCTCAATGACTCATCCAAGAGCCTGACTTCCGGTACAACATACGGTCTGCCACTTTTCTAAACACACAACTCAAAAACAGATAAAACAGAACGCAACAGAAGCACACAGGAGCACGACTCAGAACTGGAAGTGCCCAGTTTTCTAAATATTGCAGGATATTGCAGAATACAGGCCTGAAAGTAGTAATTTATTACTTCAATATCGAATCATGAGTCTTCATTGATAAAACTTGTCTATCACTAATTCATATTGTACGATCTACGCATCACCACTCAGCGGTATATCAGGATCTAAATTTTAATATAAATCTAACATAATATGATCTCTGGCAAAAATTCAATTCTGTCTGACCGTTTGTGCACGCATGGTGCTGGTCTCTGAACGCTCGCTGAGTGCGAGTCTCTTAAACATACAGGCATCCTAATGCGGGTTTCACGCCGGATATATCGAGTTCAATTCACCTGAGTCCCCGTGGTTTGATCCCCACAGAGTGCAGCAGACAGTAGACCACATAGCTCGTCACGATGAGGAGCACAGCGTAGCACACGGAGCCCCAGTTCACCAGTCCTCTGTCCACCGGGTTCCCGTCAATATATCGGTATTCCACCAGGTTATCTTTCCACACTACGGACTTCTCTCTTGATAGGCGTTCTCGTTCCGGTGATTGCAGTATCGATCTGCTGGGTCTGCGTTGTCTCATCTCAGAATTCAGGATCGAGCCTGAGAAGAGATCGGTATTCCCTTCGTCTTCGCTCTGGGAGAATTCAGTCTTGGATGGCACTGGTTTTACTGTGAATCTGGAGCTTTCGGTGGGCTCAATCTGAAGATCGTTTGATCCTGTGTAATCGGGACTGGAGCAAGACCATTGGTTGAGAGGCGGCAAGTGCTCGCTTTCACATTTCATCCTACAAAGAGAAAGGTTAACGGTTGGATGAGGATGATAAAGGAAAGCAAGACGAGCACGAATTAAAGAAAATAATTTAACCTGTCAGCGATACCGTATAAAAAGGCTCAACAAATTTAGTTGGTAGAATTATACTTAGTAAAACATTCGCAAATTCGGGCTATCAAATATCCGAGACGGCGGCCCTAGTACTGAATCGTACTGAATTATGCGGACTGGCATTGTGTAAATATTGATGAAGGGGGTCCTCTTTATAGTACGTTAGCACCTCACAAATTACGATTAGAGAGCAGAATGATTTAATAAGATCAGTTAAAACTTTTACTGCAGACAAAACGGGGGTGCTACACGCCAACGAAATGTCACGTCACCCCGTGGCAAGTCATTTTCCTGGAATGACATCGTCATCACGATCTCAAAGGTAAGACGACCATCCTCATTGTACATTGGTCATACAACCGTGATGACAGGGGTCTGTAACGAGAGCTATTATAATTGCGTGGACGGCGGACGGTTTTAACACAGGCTGTTATTCGGGGAGTCTGAGAAATAACATCCCCTTCAAATATACACACGAGCTTGTGTTACATACTAAGATATATTCCGTAACGCCCACAAAATACAAAGTGTGCATGACGATAAACGTCCTCACTTCTCAACTCTATGAGACTGTTGTCAGCTTCGCACCTCAGGTTTAGGTCAAGTTCCGAAGGATATTGAAAGCTTTTAACCGCGTCAAGTAACTGAAGTATTTTTCATAGCTACTTTGTAACCAGGCAACAAGCCAAAACTTAGAGGCTGCAATGCAAAATGGACGTCACGTCTGGCCAGCCCGACACTCGAATCATTACTCATGCACTTAATTAATAAGTTTATCAATTGGAAGACGGCGGGAAGTATGGCATATTCTGTATAAATAATACGCAAGGAAGTTAGGTTACGTTCGGTAAGGGATGATCGATCAGTGCTCAAACAACTTCTAAACATAAAAGAGCTATTCGGGTGTAGCAGGTGCAACAATTTGTCGGGCCTTATTTGGACACTGTAGTAGTAAATCAATTACATGGACATAACAAAGTAATAAACTTACTCAAGTTCTCATCTAGCGTCTACCGAGATCGACTTGCCAGCACAGGCAAAACCTGGCACGGTCAAAGCCCCACAAAAAAAGTCGGCATGTTTAAGTCAATTAACATTTTACCGGGGAAAACCCCGCAACAATTAGATTGGCATGTGCAAGATATGTCGCTAGATCAGCATGGCCAGTGGCCCTGTATAACACAACCCTAAACGACCTAATCCATGGCCGAAACCCTAACCCCACTTTAAGCCAGACATGCGGCTTTTTTGTGGGGTTTTGTCTGTGGGGCTTTTAATCACACACAAGAGATAACTGCACAAAGACAAAAACCCCTGACTCCCCCTTCTCTTATCTGTATGATACCGCAATCAGTCTCTTCTTGTAGGGTTGCCATAACTGAGAGGTAGGCAAAGAATCTACAGGCTATAATCTACTGAACCACTCTGGTCCAACCTTACAAAAAATACAGAACTCCACAACAATTAAGCTGTCCGCTCTGTTCCTCCGCTACCATCTCAACTGAATGTGCAAGTAATAAATATGAACGATTCCTGACTTTTCTGGTAGAATTCAACTTTAACATAACGAACTAGGCTTAAATTGAGAGTTTTAAGCAGATCTCTAAACTCCAATTCAAGAAAAACATACTCAGTAGTTGCTGTTTCATATCGGGCCAGTACAATAAGCCAGAAGCCTCATATCAGATTAAGATGAATGACTTGCTCATAGACAGCGAACTATCAGGTAAGCCTGACCACTTCTGAGGAATAGAAAGAACTAAACCCATCAACGCCTATCACTTCAAGGTATCGTAAGTTTGACCCAGGCCAGGCACAAGCTTGTAAAGTAACAATACGTGCCCGGGACGCGCGCACCAATTGAAAATTTCGTAATTTGCGAATGTGAGCCATTGGACTTTTCATATGGAAATATCTCCGCGTGTACCAGAAACAAACATAAGCACTTGTGACAGCCCGAATTTTCGGCGAATGTGAAGCAGATTAGAATGTACGAGATCAATGATACGCAACACTAAAATATCCGTCAACCCCCACTTAAATTAATAAAAGGCAAATTATTTCCCTTCTTCCTCTTCATCGCTGTCGTCATTGTCCTCTTCGAAAGTATTGAGAGGAACTTTGTAAATCCTCAAAATTCCCTTGCCTGGCTCTTTGTACAAAACATACTTTCCATCTTTAAGCTGCATACAACGATCCACAATAACTCTCAAAATACCCCACGCGTTGTTCATATCCAGTGAGATTTGAGCGGCAAACTGCTTTGGGATGAACTCCTGGGTTCCTAGAATGGAATGACCAATGGATTCCCCGGAACTGCGCGGCATTGACCGGGTTACATAACCAAACTTTAGCAGATCAGATCCCGCCAAAATAGAAGATACCGTCCATTTAGCTAACTTGCATTTGTTGTTCTTCATCTCTGTGGTCAAGATGTCTCCCCTCTGGGTGTCCAACTTCTGTCTCCATTCACTGAGGACGACAACATTTATAGTCCCATTCTATCAAATCATAAAACAAATCGTGAAATCATTGCCTACAGCCTAGACAAACAATAGGTCATACCATCCAACATAAAAGCGAACTAAGTGTTAATGGTTTGGATCGTAGTACAGGTTGAGATAAACTGATAACAAAATGACTTGATTATAGGCGATAGGTGAAGGAGGTGACGTAAGTATACTTCGACGCATGACAGCAATTAATGAATCAGCTTAAAGCAACGACAAATCAAATTCGTAAATAGCTGCCTCGTGTCAAAACAAATTTAGTGAAGTTTACGCCAACTCCCCAGTCCCTACAATTAAAAGTAGGCATGTCTAACTGCAAAGTGTGTGTGTGTGTGTGTGTGTCATTAAGATTATTCTACTTTACTGCACTCATGAAAAATAATTATGCGCCAAATTTTAGAACAATATAAAGATTTGAATACCAAACATACCTTGCTCCTCCCTTGAGATCCCATTCGTTTAGCGCCTTGATGTTCATGTATTTCTCCTCGCCGTTAGCACTGGTGGTAACAGCATCTACCTCACAACGGCAGATCAGGGTCAGGGGTTCCGCTCCTGGTCCCAACAGGGGGATCTTACGGTACCTGCCAGATAAATACATTTTAGCACCGTAAAACTGAAATTTACCGCGAACTCCCATTTACCGGGGCTGTCTCCGTTCCCCCAAACTCCGCGGTAAATCTTGGGTAATAACACGCTAGGGCAATAAAAATAAACCCAGGAAAAATATATTCAAGCCATTCGAGTTTGACCTAGTACAGAAAAACAGCACTATGCAACTAATCAGATAGCAGCTTATCATGAAAAATACCTAATATAACGTAACAAATAGATAATATATTCCGGACTAAATCTGCGTGTCACTGAAAATATGAAAGTATGTTTGGGAATCTGACGGTACGTAACAGATAATATATCATAATGAATAGATCATAATATATCTATTAATATCTTGTAAGATAGATCATATTATAAGTTTAAGTATCTATTCCGGTATAAAAGTGTTAATGACCCCCAATAGTATGTTTAGGGAATTTACAAAACCCGGCAAGTAGTATCTCGTTATATATAGATCATATCTTGTAAGTTAGATCATAGTGTATCAAGTGCACATTGGAGTTACCAAATTTTTCGACGTTGATCTTCGGAATTTCGGAGAACCATAAATGTTGTCCAACGTTCAACATTTTTATACACGTTTTTAAACATGTCGAAACAATAACATGAAGGACATATTGTCTGAAAATTCGAACAAATGTTTGTTTTCGCGTTGAAAATGCAACAAATCTAGGATAAGAGCGTGAATTGTCCATGACAATAATATGTTTGTGGTTGCCATCCATATTTTCGAAGTCTCTCGGAAAAATGGCGAACAAAATGGTCACAGTGATGACGAAGAAGGCTTCTTGGATACTGCTATGTCCTTAATGATTGCGAAAAGGGTAAAAAGAAATCACAAGATAGCGAAAACGGAGACAAATTTTCGCTATTTCGCCATGGTCAGAAACCTTTTTTTCTTGAATAAATTGTCATTACACCCTCAAATCAAGAAGATTCAGGAATTTCAATTTGAATTATACAAATCCTGATCAATATGCTTTGTTTGTTGAAACTAACACAAAACGGCAAAAAAATGCAAGACGAAGAGAAGATTAGATAATAGCTATGCAATATGCATGTCGTTGGTGACTATTACTAAGCACAATTAAATTTGTTGACTAAGCACAACTAAACACAACTTATTTACAACTGATAATCAGTAACTTACACAACTCACAACCAAGAGGATAGAGACTTCAATACGATGATTTTCGTCCGTGGAAACAGCCCCACAGTACAGTACGGTATACATACGAGGTCCGTGTTGAAGGTAATACAACGAGTATAAGCATATTATGTTCTGTCATAATGACAAAACATAGTAACAATAGTTAAAAACATGACATTAATGTCAGTAACGGACAATGGACAACTAACAAGTACACCTCAACAGTCAACAGTCAGATCACAGCAACAATAAATCTTACAAATCTTACAAATCTTACAAATCTTACAAATCTTACCTGTAAGCAACGGAACTTGGTTCATTATCATCCTCCTCGTTAGCAAATGGGTTGGGACGTTTGTAGGTCTTAGCTTCCCTCTTCAGGCACTGCTGGGAGAAGTTCTGGTTGATGTAGGTGGCTTCCAGAGAGAGCTTGGTCAGAGAATTACTTCCACCGTCTCCACCGGGCAGCTCGTTAGCAGTCTCGTTAACCGTGAGAAGGTCAAAGTCGGAGTCATCCCGCTTGTCAAAGAACAATCTGAAATACGGGACGAGTTGGAAAAAAGGGCTAAAAAAGTGCGGGTGGTGAGTTTTACTTGGTATGTTTGGAAGCGATGATTAGCTGGGCCACTAAACTCTTTTTAAAAGTGCAATTCAGTGCTACGTGGGCAATGTTTAACTGTCTGTAGTTTTGTTATACAGATATATAATTTATAGCGACAAATTATTCTAGAGGTGGGAGTATGAAGTTTGGGTTTAACACTGTTAATCTAGACCGGATGTATGGCAACACAACCCAACATGACAGGATGGAGAGTATGTAGTCGGGGTGACATGAATCTTCTGCCAAAAATTCAGATGAGAATATCAGATACTAGGGATGCTTACCTTGTGAAGTAACATATCTGAATATCTGCAAGTGTGAATACCGATTGATAAAGTAACTGACCTAAATATACATTTGCAACCATCTCAGATCGCTGGATGATGATGACATCTCAACTCGGGTCCGTGATGGATGATGCAATCTCAACTTAAGTAAGAGTAAAAGTGAAACTATAAAATCAGCTGAAAAAAGTTCGCTCACCTGCTGCCAACACGCTGGATGATGATATCCCAACTGTAGTAAGACCTGGGGCAGGTCATGATAGTAGCGAGGATAGAGTCAGTAGCAAACACGTGACCCTCCTTAGCCAGCTCCCTGATGATAGGGTCGTCTGTGGTGGACACATAGTGGAACAGTCTGTTAGTCATGGTCAGGGGCCGTTCTGCTTTAGTTGTAATACGGTCGTATCTGGAGGGAGAGAGTGGGAGGTTAGGAGGATTGGTGAAGTGAAATCATTTACTAGGATTTGGCGTTTGGATAGTATATTATATGCATCGACGAGACAAGAATAATCTAGCAAGAGCATATTTTGTGAGATTATATATTATTAAATTATGTAACAGGACCTTACACGCAAAAACGATTAAAATAACTTTATTCTTTAATTCCTTAACGGTGTTATAGGTGCCTATATAATACATTTTGTTACATGATCTTTAATTTCATTCAGCCCGCGAAAGTTGTACCTATATATTTATATAATACTAAAATTTCTCATATTCCTCTGAAAACGCATGTCAAAATTCGACAATTTTCGGATTCGGTCCGCCCGCACCAACCATACTCCATTTGTTTTAACTCAACTCAAGAAGATTCATCTTATAAATCCCATATCAATTATCACACCAACATAAATATTCATATTTGGGGGAGGGCAAGGGGGACCCCATTGATGTCCATTTTACCAAAAGTTGAGGAATAAATAAATGGGCATGGGATTGACCACCCCCCATATTAATCACTCTCAAGGCCAGAATTATATACAGGTACTGTTATAGCTACTACTGTGTGCAGCACGTGCTCTAAAGTCACTTGGCAATACCCAAGGATACTAGCAATAACAAAGAATACTAGCAAGGGGCATGCCCCTTGAATTCTTATGACAAAGTATGGTTTCAGGGATGGAATTCAGAGATAAAATTCATATTATAAATAAAACAGTTGGCATAGTATAACACCAATGTCCACTAAAAATACTGTATGTGATGGCACCTGTTCTATCTCTATCAAAGCACGTCACCATTTCACGAATGGGTTTTTTGCGACCAGGACCATTTAAATGCTGACGCTGCTTTATGGAACCCGCCACCCGAGACAGCTTTACAATTACATTTTCTTTGAACTTGCCCCTACGTCGCTGTTTTAAGAGAATCCATTTTTAGACACAACTTAACGGATATTATTATTAAGTCGTAAAACTTCTAGAGAACAGCCACCGTTTTGATAATGTATAATTTACACTCTCCTCCTCAACACTAGCCCCGCTTGTATGTGATGGCACATTTGATGGATGGGTTATTTAAGGGCCTAATGGGTCATATTTTGAGGAATGGATAATTTAATGAATGAGTTACAGATGTGGATTCTCGTGGGGAGGTGATGCACATTCATTTACTTTAATAGTAAGTACCTGTTCAGCAGAGGAGAGAGGTGAACGATTGTTTCTGGACGAAAGCTTAAAAATAACCGAGAAATCGACCTTGTTATCAACTCATTTTGATGACTGCTCTTAACCTAAAATTGCACGAGAAATCGATTTAACTAGAGAACTAGGTCCCAGAACCGACAAACACTTCCTTATCCCTCAAAATTGATATTTTATAGTTAATACGAGCAACAAGCAACCTATATTTTGATCCTTCGGTTCTACTCATGACCTAGGGAGTTAAGCTGAAACCGAAAGATCGAAGCAATCGTCACCTTAACTGATCGAACAGGTACTAACACAATTTTCAGAGAGAAATGTTCGTTGCAATATGTTTATTGCAGCTTTGCAACTTGAGTGAAGAGCAGAGTACGAAAACATACAGCAGGTAAGCAACTCATTTTGGTGATTGTTCCTCACCTAACTAAACATTGCAAGATAAATCGATTTCAGATCGGCTAATCCCTCTATTTGAGTCGATTTCCTCTATTTCCTCTAAAATCGTTGGAATATTTCCAAATATGTGACTTCTGACTCACCAAAAGTGCAACAAGTCACCTTTGTGTGATTTCGTCCATCATGCTGCATGTTACCACAATACCTAAACAACGGCTCTCTAGCTCCCACAGTTTAGGTCACGTGGTGTCCCACGTTACCACGCTAGTAACGGCCCCGCCACCGCAATGCTCAACAACTTGGCGGCGTGCAGCACCAGTAAAATCCACTAAGTTTCTTGGAAATTAGACATACCTAACTTGAACAGGTACTCCTTTTCTTGGCTATATATATTTAATATAATATGTTTGTTGGAATTTGTCTTTCATTGTTTGTTTATTTCCGTGTTAAATATACGGCTTTTATCTAAATCCTGGACGTTTATTAAGCTTACCTGGACGTTTATTAAGACGTTTATTAAGCTTACCTGGACGTTTCTGGTCTTGTTGAAACTTGAAAGTATTGCTAATTTGCTATACTTATTACTTAGTTATAATGCTTGGTCCTTTAATATTACTCCACTTTACGACCTTTTGCGTCAGCGTTATGCATCGATGATTTAATTCGAGCTAGAAATATCGTCCACACGCGGCATAAAACATTACAGTATCATAAAAGCGATACATAAAATCAACACTTTATGCCGAATCGTCAAAAATGTAACAACAGTCTCTGTTTTTATTGGGTGTATTTGAACACAACATAGTGACTATAACTATAACTACTAACGTTAAAACCTTTTATCTTCAAACTATTCAATAAAATGTCTATTTCCTTAATTTTTCTGTGTACTGCCTTTTGGGCGCTTTTTTTCCGTGAAACATTATTTTGCGAACTTAAGTTTAACTAACTGCTGTTAAATGTATCAGTAAACATAATATTAGGTCTTAAGTTAGCTTCTAACTACAGGGTGGCCCTAAAGTGACTACCCACACGCAACCTTTTAATAACTCACGTAATTCGTCTTCAAATTGCTCCAAAATTTCAGAGATTATAGATATGGGTCAAACTTAGATTTCCTGAAAGTTTCGTAAGCCACGCCCAATTACAGTGGGCGTGGCGTGACACTCCCTCTTTTTCACTATTGTCTTCATAAAATGAGAACGCTTTAAGCTAAGAACTCCAAATTTTTTGCACACATTTGGCTTGATAATTTAAAACCTTTCCCAAAGTTTCAAGTTCATTGTTCAAAATTTGGCTGAGTTATGACCATTTCAAAATTCATCGGATACGTGATCCGAGCACTCAGTCAGTGATCTCTGCACTTGGTTAATGGCCTGTTTGGCTCACATGCACAGCTTGATTGGTTGCAGGGCTTGTTAGCCCTGCTAGTCACAGGTTCGTTCCTTACAATCGATAAAAAGGAATGAACTATCCATTGAATCATCGAAAATGGTTCACTATCCTCCCTATACTGCGGAACAACGATGGTTTGTCTACCTGAAGAAAGAGAATGGGGAGTTCTGCCCTCAGCTTAAACGACAATTTAAAATGAAATTCAACCGACCATCCCCTTGCCGGAAAAGCTGCTTTGATATGCATCACAAGATCAAGTTCACTTTTTCTGCAAACGATCGGCGAAGAGTCGGCAGAAGACGACTGCGAGGACCGAAGAAAACATCACCATGGTTGTTTATGACGTGATGGATACACCTAAAATTGGCACCCGAAAACGAGCTCCTGCCTTAGACCTCAGCAGAACATCCCTTCAACGAATCCTAAAGCGAGATCTTTCTAACCGGGCCTATCGGATCACAAAGAAACACCAACTTTTAGACCGTGATTCCTGACTTTCCTGAAAAAGTCACGATCTGGTGCGCCATTAGTTCTCGTGGAATCCTAGGACCTTACTTTTACGAAGAATTTGGTGTTTTCCTGTCTAGCAAAGTCATTATCGGTATCCAATCAATCATGATCAGGTCGTCATCTCCTCAGTATGTTTGGTAAAGCCTAATGAACCTCATTAATACACTCTAACACCTTACTCTTGATCAGATTGGGTGACGAGATCACTGATTGAGTGCAGAGATCACTGACTGAGTGCTCGGATCACGTATCCGATGAATTTTGAAATGGTCATAACTCAGCCAAATTTTGAACAATGAACTTGAAACTTTGGGAAAGGTTTTAAATTATCAAGCCAAATGTGTGCAAAAAATTTGGAGTTCTTAGCTTAAAGCGTTCTCATTTTATGAAGACAATAGTGAAAAAGAGGGAGTGTCACGCCACGCCCACTGTAATTGGGCGTGGCTTACGAAACTTTCAGGAAATCTAAGTTTGACCCATATCTATAATCTCTGAAATTTTGGTGCAATTTGGAGACAAATTACGTGAGTTATTAAGAGGTTGCGTGTGGGTAGTCACTTATGGGCCACCCTGTATATTTTCACTACTAGACTTACTGATATTATATTGTACTTATTTCCTTTATTTATTTGAGGCCAACATCGCCGTTAAATCATATTCTTTCGTTTGCTCGGGTTCACACATTTCGTCGGGCATTCAATCTACGTTGAACATGAGAGAAATTTCAGAACATTCATTGTAAAAATATCAACTTGGTATTTAAGCCGATTAGTGGCTCGAACTTTCTCGAATAATCTACCGATATCAAAGCTCGTTTTTGGTAAACAATGTTAAACTTGAGACGACGAATAGGAACATACAAGACGGCTGACAATACGCAACATTAATTGAAACTGTACTAGCATCTACACACTATCAGTACGCCATTTATTACCATTATAATTAGTTAAGAGCTGAAGGATCTGTAGAGGCCTCGTCACAATTATACAAGTGTATTACCCAGCAATCATACTCATTGAAACATGTTTCTGCTCATTTGGTAGAGTTGAGTGTGGGGCACCGGTTGCACCGGGCCAAAAGAGTCCTTATTTAATTAGTCCGTAATTAATTAGTAGAAATTCTCAAACCAGTGCCAGGGCACTACGTTCCGATTAAAAACAGCCGCAGCTGATCAGGTTTATAGTCCACGGGTGACCCCGACGAAAAAGGAATACAGTTTAAGAGGTATATCTGCAGGCAGTTGCAGGTGTGCCAGTGCTGGTGTAGTCGTGTAATCATTAGATATCACACTCCCAGATAATCGATTTGTAATTTCGTGGTAAAAGAGGTGAGCAGCTGTTTGAAATGTTTCAGCCAAATTTCAGGTGTTCTCTTGCCTGCCTGAATAGGAGGCTTATACAGTTATAAAAAGGTCACGTGATGCGAGTTAGAAAGTTCTACTAAACCACCCTTGTTTTTAGTTTACGTACTAGCCATCTTTTCTACAGCTACCCAGAACTAACTTTTTTACTGGAAAAAATTATTCGAAAGTAATTTTCACTAATTAGGAGGACTCACGTTATTATAGTTCTCTGGAATTTAGCATTGGCCAGATGCTACAAACGCGCACGAGGGACAATTTTACGATTCCTTAGTTTTGAAATCGGGAATTAGACCAATTACTCCAGCATTCTTGTCATTTTCAGTGCACTGTGCAGTAAAGCATTCTAGCTTCTAAATAGCCACTTTTCGATACATCTCTATTTTTCTGAACCCTCGTGTTTTTTTGTTTTTAAAGAGAGGCTGGGCCTCTCGTGTGTTAGAAGTCAGAATATTTTCTGACTTTTGATAGGAGGATGTTTTTAAGGGTACCAAAATACAGGAGGAGTTCCAGTTCCAATATAAACGCCAGTTTCACTGCTATTTTAGTGATGTAAGATGTCAAAAAGAAGGCAACCTTTCTAAGATGCTCTTAAGAATTTCTTACTATTAATCTACTAAGAAATGTGTTGTGCTAATGGCCAAATGGCCGCCCTCTACTTTGCATAAGGTGCAGGTGGCCATTTGAGAATTAGGGGTGGCCGCTACGGTTCCACGACTAATCCAGGTTGTTTATTTTACATTATTTTCCTTTTCATTGTTAAATAACCACTTAAAATATATAACATTTTCTTATTCTTATTCCAAAACGGAAGCGGTGCGATGAAATTGTTTGGCACGTGCAAAATTCTAAAATCCAACCATTTTAAATTCAATATTGAATATTTGTTTGCGGGCTTTGTCCAAATGAGGCACACAAGTCACAATGAAATAACAAAGGTTATTCAATGAATTTGTATATATACATTAATATTATGAAAGTTAGTTATTCAAGAGAAGTGAGTTGCTGTGCGATCACGTGCTTCCAATTTGCAGTCAAGTGTGGTCACACAACGCAAAAGGTTTAGAATCTCGTGAGCGAGTCTAGTCGATAATAAATGCATTAAAACTGTGATTTCTAGTTTATGATTTTTCTGAAAAAACTGGATTCAGTGTATATCGAAGTGTACGCTGATTACGTCGTTTCGGATTTTATGGGCACGGAAAGTATTTAAAAAAATTATTTGTAATCTAACTTGTTTGAAGCCTCAGAAACCCCACAAAAACTAAACAATTGTCTCTAACATAGGATGCTGCTGTTCTGGACACTAGAAATGGTGGGCTACAACATCACCACCACCTACGAGGTAACCAACACAGAACAGACGATAAACCACGCCTTCTCTATCATCCTGCTCTTGTGTTTCCTTGTCTCCACCACCCTAAACCCTCCCTTGCTACACTACCACCGCTCCACTGGTAAACACGGAGCCACTGTCTTTCTCTTCTCAAGTCTGGCTGTCTCGGACTTCCTGACTAATGTGGTTACTCCAATCGTTTACACGGTCTTCATGATCAGACCTACACTCACGTCCCCTACCAACTTGGTTATCTTGTCTTTTGGTACCTTTTCCTGTACGGCAGGGTCTTTTTCTCAGTGTGCCACAACCCTTCTCGCTGTTACCCGGTTTCTAAAGATAATTGATCCCTTGAAAGTGTTAAGTAAGAGTTCCATCAAAACATATTTAAGAGCCTACACTTTCACTATGTTTATGAACAATCTGGCGCTCATAATATCGTTCCATACCGAACAGTCCGATACGTTTATCTGGATATTCGGTAAAATTTACGTTTTTTCAAACGTCCTTCACTGCCTTTTAGGAGTCATATTCTCATTCATAACTATTGTTTACATCTACATCCAGAAACAAGAGTTGTTCCAAACGGACAGTGTTACTAAGCGTGTTTGTGGAACGATCCTGCTGATGAATGCTACTTCTATCGCTTCTTCAATCGTTGTGTTACTACCATTAATTACTTTACTTGACTTGCTACGGAGTTTTGATATTCTCTCCTTGAAAATTGGTCTTTTCTGTGCTTCTTTTTATTTGATGCCAATCTTAACTTCAGCATGGAATCCGATCATTTTGTTTATTAGAGTTTCGGCAGTTCGTAAGAATTTCGTTTCACTATTGAATTCGCTTCTTTCGGTGAAATGTTGCTCAAAAATGTATAGAGACCCTTCCGTCAAGAATGACAATGAGCAGCCAATAATAATGGAGGCGTCTGAAAACGTTGGAAGCGCAGCCATCACTGATACAGACCTTTGATCACCTTCAAATAATAAATAAGTGTACTTCTAATAACGATTCCGGACTTCGGATTTAATTGGTGGTTTACAGAGAAGGTTTTAACTTTTACCTTCACTCTCTACTATTATACGACCCACACTCTTTGAGCACATTCTTTGAATATGTGGCCATTCTTGGAATATTTTAATTCTTCGGACTTGAATTGTATAATATTAATATACTTCGATGACAGTTTCTCAGATGCTAGTAATAATTTTACTGACTATTTCATTGATTGTACTGAACAATTTTGTTGGGGGGGGGGGGGGGGGGGGGTGGGGGGCTGACCATATTAAAGTATATTAAAATGTAGGTTTTTTCCCGATTTAGGGGCGGGGATATACTTTAATATACTTTATCTTTTTGGAGGCCTAAATCGAAAATCGCTGCCCACAATAAGCTTGAAATGCAATTTTTTATCGATTCCGAAAATTTCATGCAAAAATATTGAAAACTGATGGAGTTATTTCAATTTTAATAAAGTCATTTTGGCTAGTATCCCGAACCGAGATATTATGTGCAATTTTGTTCATGGAAGTCTTTTTACTTAATATCCACTATTCAACAGATATTGAGCTATGTCTTTCACATAAAGTTAGTCTCATTCAAAATTATTGAAATTCTATCGAATTTTGGGCGAAAGCTTTCAAATTTGGTGCGTATGCCCAAATATGGGCATATGCAATGGTTTAAAGCTCATAACTCAGCCCATTTTTTGACCAAACTGGGTGTAAATTCATGTACTAGTCCAAAAACAGGCTTATCCTGCAAAAAATCTGAACGAAGAATATAGCTTGACTAATTTTGGGTATATTAAAATATATTAAAGTATATTAAAATGTAGGTTTTTTTCCCGATTTAGGGGGGGGGGGGGGGGGGGGGAGATAATATACTTTAATACACTTTAATATGGTCAGCCCGCGCCCCCCCTCCTTTGTTTGTACTGCGTGACATAAGTGTACAGAATACTGTATGGTGTTTCATAAATAATGTATAATACACATATAATTTGCATAATTATACGCATAAATGTACTTTTTGTCATAGTGCTCCAATGTTCCACACTCCACCAGATTAGTGATGTCCTTCTCTGGGTAGTTCAGATACTTCTTAGCTATCTGCGAGAACTCTATCTCAATTTGGAGTTCCCAGTCCTTCCTCACCTCCACGGAGGACTTCAGTTTGACCTGTAATCATTTAAATTCTATCAAGACTCTGTAGCGGGCCTGGTTAGCTGTTACTTTAAGCATCACAATTCAGAGTCTTGGCAAATCCTGGTTAAGTACCAAATTAAAGCTGCACTGGATAATCGACAAGATGGCTAACAACTTACATTACTCTTGTTGTCGTGACCACGGTTGTTCCAGTTATTTCTCCTCATCGGATTGTTGTACTTAGGAATCACAGTCATTCTTCCGGTTTTCGGGTCCTGTACACGCTGTGTTGGACGCTGGTGGCGTGTGCGCTGGTACCTAGCGCGAGAGCGCTGATACAGACTGCGCTGTGGCTTAGAAGAGTCTACCAACTGAAAAGGTTTTGTTTAGTTTGTCAATCTGTAACTCAGAGATGGAAATTTTAATTTTAAACTGAGGATCTATTACACCACTCTAGTTTTTGATGTCCAAACAAATTCCTACTCTAATCCGAATACAATAGCATATAATTTGACCGGGACCCATGGATTAATAACTAAACCAAACATTCTATGAAGCTATTATACAGCAGTATGAACCTGGAATGAGCTCTCATCTTCCTCGTGGAAGTAGCTGTAATGTTGTCCAGTACCAAACTGCTGGTTGTAGTTCCTGTACCTTCTCTCTAGCAAGTTGCCTGTCCAGTCTGTGATCTGAGTTTTATGAACTGTTGGCACTCATTACACTTATAGCACGAGATTTAAACAGTCAAATACAGTTATCATCAGTAAGCAATTATGAAAACAAAGCAATATTTGTAAGAAATAAGCAATATGAAAGAAATAAGTAACAAAATTTATGTTACTGAGAAACTAAAATTTGGACCTAGCTTGATCTTAAATACCTGGCCCAAGTTGTCACTCTTGCTGAAAGGCTGATAGGGGATGTCCCTGAACTGCTCGGGTATAGAGATAGGGCCCCATCCTACTGGGTTATTGACCACTCCAGGGGTCTGGAAATCTGGCTTGTCTTCTTCTTCTGTCGTTAACATGCTTTATGATAATTTATAGTTCAGTCACTTAGGCATTAGTCAATACCAGCTATATTTCGGGTGTCAAACATGACTCATGTACGTTTGGTATGTTTCTTTTGCATGGAATTCTGGTTTTTAGTTCAGCTAGATTGATAAGGGACGATCAACGATCAAGCAACGAGACAAAACAATAAGCATATGTATCAACAATAAAACACTGTTATTTATCAAAATAGCTTCCAAAAGGATCATGTTATAAAACTTCTAGAAGGTAGCTTGCTATAAAATTACAGTGCCAAATAAAATAGAACGGATGATCACTGCCCAGGTGCCCACTGATCAGGCAAACTTGATTAATATGTTGCATCAGCCAAGCAGCTCCATTTCTGTTGAATATATCAGTACACATTGCATTACACAGGTACCGTAAATATTGTTATAATTTACCATGATTATCAATCCATACACACATGATGTACTATAATTGTGATGTACTATTGTGATGTACTATTGTGATGTACTATTGTGATGTACTATTGTGATGTAGCAGACATGGGAAATACAGCACGTGTACAGAAGTTGTGTATAGAGACCTCACCTAGCAGCACAGGGGTTACATGGTAAATGGTAATGTGTAACGCGGCCATTATAATGCGGCAATTAAGTTGAGGAATCCGTTTACTAGTTTATAATCATCAATGCTGACTAATGCCCGGTGTACTTTTAACTGGGACAATTCCCTTGACTGTCAGGCTGTCAGTGGAATGTTCGTAAGTATGAGTTTTTATAAGATAGTGTTATCTTGCAATGTGGATATAGTTAACGTTAAGGTAAATGAGGCCCAATATCCACAACATTCCAGCAACATCTAAATCGTAGGAATGAATTGCAATCTTGTATGTGACTTTGTAAATGTGGATATATTTTATAGAATGGCTGAACCGCAGAGTGGATCAGGGCTGACTATACCTGTATAGTATACCTGCTGTATACTATACGTATTTCCTGGTCTCGCTATCATTATCTATTTAGTAACTCGCGTGACTACTGTAATTAATAATAACAATTAACTTAAATAATTTAAGCTAAGAGACCAGTGGCTGTAAGATAAATATTAGATTTCTAGAATATTACCCAAATAAATCTATATAAATCAGAGTTAAAAATTCAGGCTACTGAATCAGAGTGGCTAACTTACATTAGAAACAGTCTCGATATCTAAGCGAGGAAAAATAGTTAATATAGGTCAAATTTCATAGGAAGTTCGGAGCTCTGTTTAAAAAAGCTATCTCAATTAATTATAAAAATAATAACTTAATACTTTACACAGCTGACAAGGGCGTCTCTAAACACATTTACTCATTTACCCTATTGTAAATCCTATACCAAATTTAGCTTGATTCTTCTTGTGATTCAACAGTCCGCTAAGCGAAAAACAAAACGGGAACGCTTCGAATCGTTTTTCTAAAACCCCTGTAACCGACCAGTCCGAATCTATGGATCCCTTAAATTTGGAGAGTCCTTTGGGTAGGTCGATGGAGTAGCCGAAGGTGGTGACGGACTCGCCGATCTGTTTGACGTACTCGAACTCCACCCCACATTCCACCTGCTCGTTTCCTTTCTGGTAGTAACAGAAGTGGGTTCCTGGTTCACCCGTCTTTACCACGACTGGGGGACCAAGGGCTGGTTAGTGGTGTTTTTAACAACATGTACAATAATTCAAAGCTTACAAACTATAAGTGACATATTTTGTTGGTGGATTTTTAAACAAAGTTCAGGCGTTTCTGAAAGACATGACAGCAAATCTAAATCCGTAGCAAAATCCTTAAAAATGTATAATATAAAACTGCGCTTTATGCCCCAAACTGTCACCAAAACCAAACTTTAAAACAGATCTGAAAATTATTTCTCTATCTGGTATGCGAAATATTCATCCAGGCCACTGCTAATTTCCTCCCATGGGACACTAAGACTCTGCTAGCTGGACTCTCACTCATGCAAACCTCATTATGAATATCACGAACAAAATGAGTTTCCAGAGAGGGAGAGCCCGTTTAAAACTAACTTGTTTCATTATAATGAAGTCAAATGGTGAGTGACAGTTACAGTGTCAGAAGAAAGCAAATTGAAGTTGCTCGGAGAATTGAAGGTATGATTATGAGATTCAGATATCATATTGAAGCTCGGCCATTTAGCAGCAGAGTGATTTGGGTGACAGTCTGGGATATGCACACTACACTGGAGCAGAGATCTTGTAATATTCTATCAAATAACCTGTACAACAAAAAGTAAATTTAAGTTTCATAACTTACATTCGCTTTTGTCGTCTTTGTACATTCCTCCGTACGTGATAACAGCAGCTTTAGATCCCATACCATGTTGGAACATTAACTCTCCTCCCAGTGATAAGTGCTTTGATACTTTCTGTAACAGAGGCTGTTAGTTTCTTTTTTAGATGATATCACGAGAAAACATAGAATAATTCATAGAGTCATAGCTTTTTCAACATTATTTCGAAGTTATGAGTATAAAAAATAGAGGGAACAAAATTATTACAATGAAAGATATGAACCTGAAGATAGTGGCCGACCCAGATTCCCTGTGGATTAATAATACTGGCATTAACACCAGTTAATTGAGCTGAGAAATCGTCCCCCTTGTAACCAATGTCAGCTGAAAAAGGATTTAAATTAGCTAAGAATAATTTGGCAATACTGATATAATCGCAAAAGTCAAAACTTGGCAGAGATTACACTTTTTAGGGGTGTTGTTGACGGTAAAAATCATGAATATAATATGATCTTACTATTTGTGTAGATTTAGCATATCTATGATAATTATAGCACATTACATTAAATTTCAATGCACACACTATAATAGTGTACCAATCATACGCGTCCAGCAGTATAATAGACTCGGTTTTCATTTCTAATTTTTAGAATAAATCCTACCTTGATACATCGAGAATGATTTGTCAGTAGCATGGATGACTGCCTTGGCTTGTATCTCACTAGTAAATGAATGAATTCCTTGAAACTGGACTGTTCCACCTCCGTACTCACTGAAATATATTTAGCATTTTTCGGACACTTTTTAGATAAACTTAATGTTTTCTTATAATAACTGGTAATAGTTTATGATAGAATAATGTACAGTGTATTGGTACACGACAGCACAATTAATAATCAGATTTCAAATATCAGTCCCGGTTATTGAGTTACCTGATAAGAATAGGATATTGCTCATTAGGCCCCAATTTCTTTCCTCCAACGTAAGTGGTACCAAACTTATAGGCTGCAGGTTTGAATGAGGACATGTTGATGGTATGAGTGGCTTGAAATCTGTCTGTAATCATTTTGTTCCAGGTGAATTTGCAACCCTCAAACGGTTTTGCAAGGACGTCTTTCGTCTGAAATTTAAATTTGTCAAATCAATGAAACAAAAAATGTTTTTCAATGAAACAAGAAATTTAATTTTAGCACATTTTACATCAGCAAATTTTCAACAATGAATATATAATGCTCATTTGGTGTATGACTTGGACCAGATAACAATTTTTGGGAGAGATAAAGTGTTGTTACTGAGGATTGCATTTTTGTTGTGACAGAAAGTCTACACTGTAGTATGATTAAATTTATGTTGTGTAATTCAAGGATATAACATGCAACTTGAAGGTGAATATTATCTACTGGGGGCTGGCAAAAGATTATCGGCTTTGTACATATCAATGGTTATAATAATCTATAAATATTCTTAAATGACTACGAGAACTTAAATGGAAACCCAAGCATGGGAAGAGATCAAGAGGCAGGCCTAGGAAGAGCTTAAATGATGTATTTATTGAGGATGCTGAGCAGAGATTGGACCGGAATGAACTCACGATTGATTGTAATTTGTATGATTAGCTGCAGATCAAAAGGGATGGAGAAATGTTACCCGCCGAAGTTGTATGATACAAAGTAATGACGCAGTCGACACAGACTAATCCTTTTGGCTGGAGATCTCGCCATGTAACATGTATGTATGAGAACTTAATTAAACTTAACCAAAAAAACCATAAAAGAATTTTATTGTGAAATTTGATTTTGAGAAGATGACTACATACATAGTGCAATAGCCACTAGCCAGTAGCTATTATCTTAAGACATAACATGCAAATTTCACAGATTAAACCAAGATAGCAACAATAAAGACATTACTGACCTTACGTGGAAGTTCCTCAAAAGACCCAACTCTAGAAGAGTCAGACTGATCATTATCTGGAGCTGGATCCTTTGCAGGATCTCCTGATCCAATACCCAATTCAGGTATGTCATCTGGCGGTGGTGCTGACTTTGCTGATGCAGCAATATTCCCCATGTCTGCTATAGAATGTTTTCATCAGTACAAAATAATGTAATTTTCAGAACATTTACCACCAGTAGAATAATCTGGGGGGGGGGGGGGGGGTAGCTGACCATAATAAAGTCCTCCTTTCCTGACTTATACTACAATTTTGTTGGCAGACACAGTGAAACGCAAAAAATGTTATTATCTCAAATGTTTCCTGAAAATCCTTAAAAATTAAAAGCCTAGAATAATTTAATTTAAAGCATAAAACTGACCTGCTAAAGGATGTTAATTTTAAAACATTTTCTAGTAATGTATAAATTACTCCGTACATGTCAAAGGACTTTCTAAACAGGTGAGCTTTTATTTTTCCCTTACACATTTCCTGATTTCTTGAGGAAGATTTCTCCATAATAATAATCTTGGAGCAGAGAAGGCTCTGGGTGGACTGTTTAAAGGGCAATGAAGAGACACATCTCTGCCACCACTGGAATTGTACTCGAAAAGGTCTGACATCTATGAAGGTCAGTGACGTAACGAAGGGCCCCGCTGACCCTGCTGTGCAGGGGGTTGCCGTCTTAGGGGGGCGCCAAATAGTCGTTTGAGTGTGGGACAATTTCGAAAATTTAACTAAAGTACTAGCAAAACTGTTTGTTTTGCTCTAGATACACACTTTTTAAAAGATTCTACCGGCGTATCCTCTAAAATCACCTAATTTGTTCAATTTTAGGGAGGGGCACCAAAAGGAGAGGGGCACCAACAGGGGGCGCCTTTTTGGCAGGGGGGAGGGGGGCCAACAGGCAACGTTCGCGTTACGCCACTGATGAAGGTGCAAGCCCATGGAGCAGTTTAAAAGTTAGCAGGGGTATTTCAAATTCGATATGTCCTTGTACCTTGAGCCAAGTTCTTTTACGTAGGGCTTGACTTCTTCTCTCCTCTTTAGACCTTAAACTAAAAAAATTTTAGCTGTTTCAAAACAGAATGATTAGTTCCAATAAAAGCGAAGTGCATTGCAGTAGTCAAGGGAACTGATGAAAAGAGATTGCATGGTGATTTGAATTTGATATTCAACGAGGAATGGTTTCATTTTTGCATCTTGTGCTTTGCATCTAGTGCGGTTTGCAGCTGTAAGCTTCGGGTGTGATGACTTGGGCTATTGAGTTGTTAAGTAGATTAAGATTAGTGAACAAGCACTTGCATTGTATTTATAAAAACTAGAAATTAGGATCCACGGTAAAATGGAGCTAAGCAGGCTGATCTTGGAGAGAGCAGACCGTAAAGTTTACGAACCTACCAGGGCTACCTACCTAGTACCTACCCCAGTTGTTCTTTTTGGTTTAGCAGCATTTATTGTTATATTTATGGACCCAAGTCACCACATTAAGAAGAAGTATGTAACGAAATAAGTTAAGCTAATGTCGTTCACATAGCCATGTGTCTACGCGTACTGCGTGACGCGCTACTGCAAGCGAGAGGGCTTTGGTTAGAGCAACTAATGTCGTCATATCAGTTTAAAACAGCAAAAATTTTACTGGGCCACGCTCAGCCTGTCATTTCGCCGAATCTCTATTATGAACATGATAGCCTGAGGTTCTCAGGTAAACGCTGCTTAAAGCAAAGGTTTCATGAATTCGAACTCATTATGTAGCGCTCGATTTTATCGAAACACATGTCAAGATTTAAAATATCGTGCACGACATGATTAATTTAAGCCGCGCATTACACTGATTTAAGACTTTCCAAATGCCAAAGTTTATTCTAGTTTTAATTTTATGTTGTATATTAAATTGTAAATTATATGTTACCTGGCCTGTCACGCCAATCCCTTTGAGCGTGCGCGGCGCTCTTTTCAGCCTTAATTCCTGTACAGGAATGTTAAAGGAGCGGGCAGTAAACAAACAAATTAAATAATCTCAAGCTCACACGGTACAGATATCATTAATCAATTTTATTGTCTCGCAATAGTTTTAATTATACATTTTTTTCATCTCTATTCTGGAAATTACCCAACCTTAGGTTTTTACGTAGTGATACTCATTAAATATTTGTTCCATTCCATGAGAATATATTAAAACCACGTTGACGAGTTTATTTCTGCGCTCGTCTTGGTAAGTTATAAACCTACAATACGTTATATTATATATACCTTTTATCTTTTCTTAGAATAAATAAAAAATATGGAATTACTCGCTCCGGGAGAAAAATTAAGTACTTCTATTCTATATATTATTGATTTTAGTCGAAATTCTACAACTAGAGTATGGAAAGAAAAATTTTTTTAGGAAAGAAAAATTTTTATTTACCACAAATAATCAATACATAATGTTATATTCATAAATAAATTCAAATTTCAATTTCAAACCCATATACAGTACGCCGCGCACACAGCCAAAATTTAAAATTGTTCAGAAATTCGTAGGTCAGCTGTGGGCGCCGCGCACAGGATCTATTTAATTGTTAACTTACAATTACATGTCACATTTCTTAATTACTAGAGCCAAAATTTCAGAAGCAAAATAATTTAAAAGATATTTCTGTCGTTTACTCAGTACAGGCCGTGAGCACTGCGATCTAATTAATATAATAATGGAGGGATTCCAAAAAACCGCGCGCTCGTTATTTATTGTGATTAAATTGAGTGCGCGCCACTTTGAACAGCAGTACCGCTCAAGCATGAATTAGTACTGAGCGGTACGCAGTTCTGCGTGAGGCGTAGACATTTGTAGCACACGTTTCATTCAACTAATCCATTAATCCATGTGACATGTAATTATATTAAAGCAAAAAGAATATTAATTTTAGTAATAATTGACGTAAACATATGTGTTTAAATAACATCTATAATCTAGCGAGTTACTAATACCGTTCGCGTTTGTTTGTATTCTTGATTATATATCTTTACACTAGCCTATATTATGATGGAGATATACATTATATAATTGCTCCAATATTCAACACTGCTAAACAACAAATACCTATAGTAGAGGCTCTTACGGGCAAAAAGACGTGTTTTCTGCTACGAGTTTAGAGACCTAACCGCTAATTGGACACAATAGTATGATGTCTAAGGATCGATAATATGTTAAGAAGTATAAATTTGGCCTTATTAGTCACGTGCTATACCAATGCGCGTTTTAAACTTTGACAGTCTATTACTCTAAGGCAAATAAAGTAATTATATCCATATTTTGTCAGCAATAAGATCACATTATTTTCTATTTAGTGTGAAAATATGAGCTAGAACGGACATAATCTCGCTGAGTTATAGCTGTTTGAAATTTATGATGAACGCGCGGGTGCCAATTGATAACAACTAAATGCTTGTGCGCGTAGTGCGCGTCGAAAATTTGGCAAAAACGCTTGCGGAGTGACAATATTCAAACTTCGATTAAGTATATGAAGTGGGTACTTCTCGGAAAGGAAAAATTTAGGCAAACACGATGTGACTATTTTTGGGTTGATTTAATACAACTGCAAAAAATTATTCAAACTTAAAGCAAAAAAGTCAAAATTTTTACCACTTTTTTGGATTTTTACCTCAGAACAAATAGAGGGATTTGTTTTATTTTTATACAATCTTGTGCGGCTGTCTTTTAGCTATCTTTATGCAAGTTTTGCCGACATGCCAACAAAATTAACTTGCTCAAAATATCAAAAAACATGGTTTTTTGGCCTATTTTTGGCCCAAAAATCGGGTTTTTGCGATTTTACCCCAGAACAATCAGTCCAATCATCTTGAAACCACTTTCAATCGATTCTACGGTCAAAAATACGTCTAGTAAGGTGTATCTGGGGTCCCTAACGTATCGAGCAGACAATGCCCGTAAGAGCCTCTACTACTACTCGCCCATCGATGAAGCAGTCGCCAAAACAAAGCTCAAAGTTAATATATCTTCGTACTTCGTTTTGGAAACTGTAGAATTCCAATAAATAATTAGTGTTTCAATCGTGTATTCGATGGGCAAGCACTCGCCACTTGAGGCCGAGACAAACGGCACCAGCTCCGCCCCGCAACCGTGAAGTAAGGCGGGGCGGTGGTGTGCGCCGTTTATACGGCCCACAGCACGAGACTTGGTAAGTTATCTTTGTTAAATCAGAGAAGCAATGACACACGTTGATAAGTCAGGAAAGAAGTCAATAGATATACAAAGACCCCACGGCTAACAGAGACATCATATATATAACATACTCCTGAAATATAGGGAGTTAACTCACATTCAAATATACTTACTTTACTTATTAAAAATCCCTAAAAACAACATACCCAAGTATCAAACTGGGCTACCTTTAAAACACAGATTCTGCCGTGGGTCAATTCAATCAAAACAATAGAATTATATCAAATAATTCATTCTCATTCATTCACACTTTTTATTTTAAAAGTTCAGTTCTAACTTTCATTATACATTACAGTTTAATAGTTCAATTCCAACGTTCATTACACATTACATCAATTACTGAGCTTACAATACAGAGTACTGTCTCAGTTCACTAGGAAGTGTCCCTTTTTCTAACACCTCACGCAACAAAGACGAAGATGCACCAGCCTTTGTCAAACAGTCTGCAAGCTGGAGATTTGTTGGAACCCACACATAACGTACTTCATTTCTGTTGAATCGTTGTCTTAGACAAGCCATGGGAATCCTCAACCCTTTGTCTTCAAGGGTGTTTGTTGTTTTCACAGCATCAAAAAGAGACTTGCAATCCGTTATACAGACTATAAGAACATCTATTTTCACAATTTCATTCCACTGCGCTTTAATCAGCTCTGCAGACTCCAGGCCGTCAACTAATGCCCAACTTTCAGCAGCTAATGTGCTCTTACATACTTTCTTTATCTTTCTACTCTGCCATGTAAGTGGACAGCACTGACCAGATCGGTCAACCATCAATACAAGATGCCCACCTTGTGAGGATCCATCAGCCAGGTTACCAAAGGAAGCATCACTGAATACAACCATTGTTGTGTGTTGAAGGTCAAGTGAAGGAAACCTGATTGACAGTGGGTTTTTCTGCATAAACACAATTGTCTTGTTCACCAGTTTCAGATCTTTGATTGTTCCCGAAGCATAGGAGTTGGATGCAATGCATGTGCCATACGCAATATCTGGTCGTGACTGTGTTGCTGCCCAGAGCAGCTGTCCTGCTACTGATCGCAACTGACTTCTTTCTGCCTCATTGATTGGACATGCATTCAGTTTTACTTTGTTCTGGTCGATTTTGATTCTGCTCACTTGATTTACATAACCCAGCTGTGATATTTTGATTGCCCTGTAACTTTGACTGAGATCGAGCCCAGTGTACGTAAAGGATGTATCGACTTCCATACTGAGCTTGTATTTCATTTTTAAGGCACCAATGACCTCTTTGATGAATATTTCCAGTCCTCCAAACATAAGATCATCAACATGGATCACTATGATCCCACACGGCTTATCATTTCTCTGTAAAAAGAAAAATGATTCATCGTACACTGACACTGCTACACCAAGCTCTACTAGGGGCTTTTCAAGCTCTGCCTCTTTAGCATCAACAATTGCTTGTTCACATGAATCTGTAACGCTTGTAAACATAACTTCATGTTCCTGCTCCTCTTCTGTATCTTCGTGCCATTCCTCTGTTAACTCAAACCAGTCGACACAATGAGTTTCTTCCTCCCCATCAAGCTGAATGTTCAGGCAGTTTTTGTATTTTCCTCCAGCCTTACCTGCTCTACTAAGGATGTAAGCCTTCTCCCAGACATCCTCTAATCCTTAAAATTCCTGGAAGAATCGGAAGCAAAAGAATCTTGATTGAGGCAAATGTTGTCAAATGTGATATTCCTCTTCTGCTTAGCAAGCCTGCATTAAAAAAGGTTGGTGCAATCCTTAACTTTCTTGAAGATACTCTCGAGTTCAATGGAGAGAAAATACCCCTTTTGGAGTGCAAATCTGGACACTATTGTGTGCCTATCTGTAACAAAAAGAGGAGTCTTGTGGACTCCAGTGTGAAAGTATTTCTCACAGTTACAGATGAAACTTTTGGTGGGAACAACAAAAAGCTTATGGCGAAAAAGGCACTTAAACTCCACAGACAGTTTGCCCATGCACCGATGTACAAACTAAAGACCCTCCTAAAGAATGCAGGTTTTGACTCTAAACTATTTCTTGAGGTACTAGAGGATGTATGCCAAAAGTGTGAAGTGTGTCAAAGATACTCTAAGCCAAAGCCCAGACCAGTAGTTGGTCTCCCACGAGGAACAGTGTTTAATGATTGTGTAGCTATGGACTTGAAAACGGTCCAGGGAGAGGTAACATTTCTGCACATGATTGACTGTGCTACACGATATTCAGTTGCATTGTTGGTTCCAAATAAACGAAAAGAGACAATTGTAGAGGCAATCTGTTCTGGGTGGATAGCACAGTTCTGGCCTCCCCGCCGTTTTATGGCCGATAATGGAGGGGAGTTTTCTAATGCAGAATATGTAGAAATGTGTGAGAGATTCAATATCGAATCACAACAATCGGCAGCTGAAAGTCCTTTTAGCAATGGTATGGTTGAACGCCATCATCAAGTTCTAGCTGAAAGTATGATAAAGACAAAGCAAGATTCGAATTGTTCGTGGAAAACAGCTTTGAGCTGGGCACTTAGTGCTAAAAACTCTTTACAAATGACGGGTGGGTATTCACCCATGCAGTTGGTTATGGGTAGAAATCCATCTTTCCCCAATGTGATAGACAGTAAGCTTCCTGCAATGGAATCGAGTAGTAGTGTCTGTAGTGAAACTGTAGAGAATCATCTAAGAGCAATGAGGATTGCCAGAGAGGGGTTTATAAGAGCAGAGAATAGTTCCAAGATCATGAGAGCTTTGAAAAGCCAGGTCAGAACATGTAATGATGTTCATCTCGATCCAGGGGAAAAGATTTTCTATAAAAGAAACAACAGTGACTCCTGGCATGGACCAGGTGTTGTCATAGGTCGGGATGGTCAGACGTTTGTGGTAAAGCATGGATTTCAGATCATCAAGGTACATCCTTGTCACATTAAGCCAACATATGTCCCTGAATTAGAAGAAACTGGTAATTTGAAGGACAAAAGTGATCCCGTCAGTGTCAAAGCTCCTTCAGAATCGAATAATGATGAATTATCTGACTTTGAGAAAAATATGACAAGAACAGAAGAAAGAAATCAGGATGAAAATGACAGTTTGCCATTGGCTCAGGCGCAAATAACTGATGAAATAGATACTCCTTCTAGTGCTCCTGTAAGCACAGCCAGTGTTAATGGTAATGGAAATAAAAACCTGCCTAAGACGAAAACTTCTGTGATGTACAAACCCAAGTACCCTGAAGAGGGAGAAGAGGATGTCTGGGAGAAGGCTTACATCCTTAGTAGAGCAGGTAAGGCTGGAGGAAAATACAAAAACTGCCTGAACATTCAGCTTGATGGGGAGGAAGAAACTCATTGTGTCGACTGGTTTGAGTTAACAGAGGAATGGCACGAAGATACAGAAGAGGAGCAGGAACATGAAGTTATGTTTACAAGCGTTACAGATTCATGTGAACAAGCAATTGTTGATGCTAAAGAGGCAGAGCTTGAAAAGTTTTGTACCAATAAAGTCTATGAGGAAGTTCCTGATGAAGGTCAGAAAACGATTGGTGTGAGGTGGGTAATTACAAAGAAGATAAAGAATACCACGAATGTGTACAAGGCACGGTTAGTTGCTCTAGGCTATCAGGAGAAAAATCAAGCAATACGATCAGATTCCCCAACATGCAGTAGGGACTCAATAAGATTGGCAATTACTCTTTTGCAAGCAGAGCATTGGAAACTGCAGCACATTGATGTACAGGCTGCTTTTCTACAGGGAAAAGATATCTCAAGAACAGTATACATTAAACCACCAAATGAAGCTAAGGTATCTGGAAAATTGTGGAAACTCCTCAAATGCATCTATGGCTTGGTCGATGGTCCAAGAATGTGGTATGTCGAACTAAGAGATACCCTAGTAGAGCTTGGTGTAGCAGTGTCAGTGTACGATGAATCATTTTTCACTTGACAGATTTGCACTGTTTAGAACTCTATATGCTAGTATTGCATCTGGCAGTTCCATCTTGTGTTTCCTCAGGTCTTCATACAACTTAGCGAATTCAGAAATAAATGCCTGAAGATTCATACCCTCTTGACGTTCAAACTTTTCAAATCGACAATATGCTCGATATGCCATGTGAGATGAGTCCTCCTGGTATATACTGTCCAGGCGTTTTATAACTTTGTCCAACCCGTCATCAGCAGTTAAGACGTCTATTCCTAACGATCTCACATGGTTCTTCACCGGTCCTTCAGACAATTCCAAAAGGAATGCAGTTGCCCGACGCTTCTTTTCGTAGGATGTGAAAGTATTCCATAGGTCAATATCCAACCGCCAGTCTTCATAATTCTGACCTTCCTTGTATGCCGGTGGGGCCTTTTGTGGTCCAACAGCTTTCCTTTCTACCACTTTATCTTCACCTGTCATTTTTGAACCGCTGCCTGCTACCAATGTTAAATCAGAGAAGCAATGACACACGTTGATAAGTCAGGAAAGAAGTCAATAGATATACAAAGACCCCACGGCTAACAGAGACATCATATATATAACATACTCCTGAAATATAGGGAGTTAACTCACATTCAAATATAGATACAAACATATAAAATATAATAGGAGAATATCAAGTTCACAATCTTGGTAAGTTATAAATGTAATACTAAACACCATGAGTTGGCACAGAATTTTGGTTTTCCGATTTTGATAAATTTGGTACCAAAAGTTGCCTTAAAATGCGAATAAAATAATTCTACCGTGTATAGTAGCAAAATTTTAATACTAATATTTTAAGATTCAAAGGAATATTATTATCAAATTTTTAAAACCTGAACACAAGGGTCCCCCTTTGTGTGAAATTTTAAACAAATTTCGGGTATTAGGTTTTTACGTAGTGATACTCATTAAATATTTGTTCCATTCCATGAGAATATATTAAAACCACGTTGACGAGTTTATTTCTGCGCTCGTCTTGGTAAGTTATAAACCTACAATACGTTATATTATATATACCTTTTATCTTTTCTTAGAATAAATAAAAAATATGGAATTACTCGCTCCGGGAGAAAAATTAAGTACTTCTATTCTATATATTATTGATTTTAGTCGAAATTCTACAACTAGAGTATGTAATACTAAACACCATGAGTTGGCACAGAATTTTGGTTTTCCGATTTTGATAAATTTGGTACCAAAAGTTGCCTTAAAATGCGAATAAAATAATTCTACCGTGTATAGTAGCAAAATTTTAATACTAATATTTTAAGATTCAAAGGAATATTATTATCAAATTTTTAAAACCTGAACACAAGGGTCCCCCTTTGTGTGAAATTTTAAACAAATTTTAGAAAATATTATAATTTCGGTAACAAAAGTTCCGTTTGACTAATATCATATAAATAGGCTTATTACGGTCCGGTAAAAATTATTTTAAAATATTCGATATTTTAGCAGTTATAGGCATTTTAAACAAGAAATTATCCATTTTTTGTCCTTTTTATACTCTTGCAAGGCATACTACACATACAGCTCGAACTTATCGTGCTACACAGTGAATTTGCATTATTCACACTTTGAGGCAACTTTTGGTACTTTGAGGCAACTTTTGGTTCACTGTGGCTCAGTGGCTTAGTTGATTAATCTGCTTGTCTACTGGCCCTGACGTTGCGAGTTCGAATCCACCATTTGTTACTTTAAAAGCTTCTATGAGGTCCCCACGTATTCGCCGATCTGCAGTCTGCCAGCTTTGTCAGTTGTAAAATTGAGGATTTCCAGTCTACGACTGTAAGGAAGAGTACCCACCTTATCAATCAGACGAGTAAGGTGCCGCGGGAAGCTGTCCAGCTCCAAAACAGTCCCTCAACTTTCATGAGCCACAGGTGGATTCCACAATTGGACACAACAGGCAACGTTACGCCACTGCTCAAGATGAGGTCTTATTAATGCTTTATGTATAGCAATCATAACAAATTTTCCTCTAGTAATAACTAATCATACGATTTGCCTTAGAGATACATGCTTTGATCTGCTCGTTCTAAAATACAGGAACTCGAACTCAATCTGAGTCCAGAAGAAGTTACTTGCGGAGAATTTCAATTGCTTAAAATCAACAATTTTAAAAACGGAAATAAGACAAAAATCATCGTAAATTTCTACCGCTCGCCATCCACAAGCCCTAAAAAATTCCTTGAAAAGTTTGAAAACGTGCTCAGGGGTCTTGATAGACACTCCAGAAAGCAGATAGTCTTTCTGGGTGATGCAAATATTGATCTTATAAAATACGATACCGACGCTTACAGCCAGGATCTTATAAGCTTACTAGAAAAATATGGGTTTGCCCAGACTGTCTCCAAGCCTACCAGGGTAACTGACCACAGTGCAACGCTTATTGATCACGTGTATACTAATCACGTGACAAACGTTATTAGTTGTAATGTCGTGACGTTGGATATGTCAGATCATCTCGCGGTTAGCACGACCATTAGTTTAGGAGCCACACCTAGTTTGAACGAGCGATTCCGTAGTCAACGTGTAAAGAACAACAACACTAGCTTGAAATTAGAGGCCCGTGTATTTAACGAAGCTAATCATGCTAAATTCAAAGAGCTTATTGTAAGTGAGACCTGGGATGATGCTACCTCCTCAACGTGCGCTGATGAACAATACAATTCCATCTATCAAACGTACATGAAACACTACAATACTGCATACCCCCTGAAGCGCGACAGTTCGAGAAGAAAATTCGAAAGAGCTGACCCAAAGCCTTGGATCTTACCCTGGCTTGAGGCGGCATGCAACCGCAAGAAGTTACTTTTTTTTGAAAAAACTATAAATTCATCACAAAAAAACTGCGACGCGTATGATAAAATGAAAAAGTTTTGTCACAAACATGTGAATCTAGCCAAAGAAAAGTACTATAAAAAAATGTTTGACAAATACCAAAACTGCTCTAAAAGTCAATGGAAAATTATCAATGGCCTCCTGAACCGTAACAGAAAAAAGTTCGGACACACCCGTCTGAAGGACGACGATGGCACGATTATAAGCTCCGATCTGGCAGTCGCTGAGAAATTTAACGGCTACTTCTCCGGTATTGCAGCCAGTATCAAGAGGCAAATCGCTGCCCGTCGAACCTTTGACCCAGGTGGTTTCAAGCATTTTCTTAAGGCTTCGTGTAGTAACTCGATGTTTCTTAAGCCTACATCACACGGTGAAGTCCAAAAGATAATATCAGGGCTTAAGAACAAGTCCACACTCGATTGTAAAATTGAGCCATTGAAAATTGCAAACAGCTGCGAAAACTTTACCAGGGCACTAGCTAATGTCATTAACTGTTCGTTCTCCAGTGGTACCTTCCCAAATGCTCTAAAAACTGCGAAAGTCGTTCCTATCCACAAAGGTGGTTCAAAATTGGAAGTAGCTAATTATAGGCCGATCTCTCTTTTGGGATCATTCTCGAAAATTTATGAGAAACTTATGCATGCTCGTGTTTTAGAATTTTTAGATAAGAACGATTCTCTTTTCGAAAATCAATACGGATTTCGGCCAGGAAGATCGTGCGAACATGCACTGCTCAATGCCCAAAATTCCATACTACACTCTCTGAATAAGAAACAAATTTCCCTACTGCTCCTGCTCGATTACAGTAAAGCCTTTGACGTGCTTGATCATGAGACCTTGCTTAAGAAGCTTGACCATTATGGGATCAGGGGAGTCGCGCACGAATGGTTTAGATCTTACCTTTGTAATCGATCTCAATACGTAACTTTAAACGGAACTTGCTCTTCTAGCATGCCCATAGTTTACGGCGTACCTCAGGGTAGCATTTTAGGACCTCTCTTATTTGTAATTTATATAAACGACCTACCTGGAATTAGTGATTTTGCAAAGTTCATCCTTTAAATTATGCCGACGACGCAAACATATTAATTAGTGGAACCACCCTAGAAGAAATACAATTAAAAGCTAATCAGCTAATTTCACGTCTTGTAGATTGGGTAGGTGTTAATGGGCTATCTTTAAATGTAAAAAAGACGTGTTACATGATTTTCACTAGAAAAAGAATCGACTTCAGCGGCTTTAATTTGTCCATTGACAACACTGTAATCGAACGTAAGACTGAAGCAAGATTTTTAGGAGTGATCCTAGACGAAAAGCTCACTTGGCAAAAACACATTACGGCCGTTAGAATAAAGATGGGTCGCTACCTCGGAGTTATGTATAAGCTAAAGCACCTTCTACCTATCAAAGCCCGCCTAAACATTTTCCAAAGCCTTATCCAATCCCATCTAAATTTCTGTTCTTTAGTGTGGGGATTTGCCTCAAAATGTCACATTGAATCTCTGTTCACCAAGCAAAAGCAGGGAATTAGAGCTGTTATGTCAGGATATGTAAATTATAGATATAAAGACGGCAATCCCCCGGAGCACACAAAAAGTGCGTTTAGATTGCATAATATCCTAACAGTCCATAGCGTCATTGTAAAAAACGCTCTTATTCTACTACACAAAGTAAGGAACATGCCAAGCCTTCTCCCTAAATCCATCAAAGAACTTTTCCCTCACGATATTCCCACCTATAATTCCACATTCGAACATAACCTTTCTTGGTTCACAACTTACAACGGCCCAACATTTAGAAATACTCTTTTCTTCAAAGGACCCATGCTCTCTATTACAAAACAAAGTAAGGATATAACTATTCCAAGTTCTACCTTTTCAATTGAAATCTTTAAAAATTCAGCTAAGCGCGAACTCCTCAAGCTGCAAAGCTCAGGAGACGATGAAAATTGGCCAAATTTCTTACTTTATAGTATACCTGGGCTAAGAAAGTCTCAAAGAGAAGGGCGCTCGCAAATAGACTACAGCACCGAGTTAGTAAGCGACAACGCGTAAAGAAAGATCACTCGCGTCAAATGACTATGATCTGTTATCAACAACATATCATTTTAATTTCACTGCCATTATGCAATGCCGAATTTACATCTGCCGCGCAAAACTTTTTATCTATTACTATTAAATAGTAATTAGCATGTTTACAAATTGCGACTTCAACCAGTTTTGCAGACCGTTAGTTATATAGTACTTTTAGTAGGGCATTTATTTTAATATATTTATTTTACATTATTATATTTTAGTGTGACTTCTATAATTTCATTTATGTAATAACCATTGATCAATAAATTGCGGCACACGCCAACCTCCACCGTGGGGTTTCAAAACAAACAAAAACAGGGAGCTACATGGGTTATAACTGCAAAATCTTTTTCCTATGCAGATACTTCAAGTTCTATACCATTTACCTTATAATTTAAAATAGGATTGCTGTTAAAGCTAATATGCACTACTTTGCACTTGGCAAACTATATTTAATCACATGCTTTTCTTGTGATTTTCAGTATTATAATGTGTTCAATTGGCATAAATTTGATGATTCGTTTTATTGACATGGTCACTAACAATTATTTTAGGTAGATAGTAGTGAAAACTCCACTACATGCTCCGTGCTCACGATAACCTGTAAAGATGACGTGTACAAGTTTAAAAGGTGAGCTTTTTTCCATATCTCAGATTGATGATAAAACATTTTAAACGGTTTAATTTTGTAAATTGATCACCATTATAGGTATCTGATCTTAGAGGCAGCTCTATATTTTATAATCACATTCTACCATATTTTATTTTATTCGAATTTGACGAGGTAACTGATTTACATATTTCAGATTTTCTGTTTGTGATGTCATTATTTTCTGTGTTGATGATACCAGAAAACGTGTAAGTTTCAATTTTCAGGGTTATAGCTTAGAATCTAAAACTAATTAAAATTGATCAAGTTTTATTAAATGATCATTCCCCTTCAGCCTCGCTCCCTGGAAAATCTGTGTGTAAAATTGCTAAAATACTGCCTATTTAAATTTATGATGAATCTGATTCATGCTCCTGCTGGTTTGCTATCAAAACCTTGCTAAATTGAGATGTAACATTTTTTCTATGGATATTTCCTACATTAACTTAGGTTGCTCTGTTTCAACGAATAAGTGCAAATGGGTACAGTTTCAAAGTGTGGTGTGGTTATGCCTAAAAAGCACAGTCAGGATTTTGCCACCTAACTATTTGTAAGACTAAGGAGAAGGTATATCCGTATTTCGCTGCTAGTGATACATTTGTACATTTCTTGGTCTGGCAATCAAGGCTTCTCTGCCTCGAATGAGGGACGTGCGTAGGTTGAAGGGTATTGCTCATCTCCATAAAGGAGTCAAAGAAGGATGTTGTGAGGGTGTGTGTGTGATTAGCGTGAGTGAGGACAATAGGCCGAGAGTTTGTTTGGAGGCTTCTGGTATTTTGTATGGTGTAGACTGTAGAGGGTATTCTGTATGTTTACATTTGCATCCTTAAAACTGTGCCTCAACCCTACTGTCCCTACTGCTGGGATTGGCCCATTACTGTGGGGTAAGGCCCACAAAGTGAGACAATGAAACAATAAGTTTTCTGTTCTTGTGATTTGCCTTTTCAATAAGTGTTTACCTAGTTCACTAGATACAACATCACCCTAGAAGGAACCTTCGTGGGAAGGTTCCAACGAAATAGTGTCATCATCAACTTTGCAGTTTGCATTCACAAAAAGTATCTTTCAAGGCGTATGTTATCTTCACAACAGCCTGCATCTGCTGAAAATCCTAAAATAACCAGTTTTCTGAGGGTATTAATAGCTGAGCTCATCTCAATACCAATCCTATGAAGCTCCCATCTCTTCTCTTTAACAAAAGATATCAGAAATTGTTGCTGCATACTTTGTAACACTTTTTAAGGTGGACAGTGTTTTGATAGATCTGTTTGAATTCTATACTATAAAGTGTTATCTGGGAAAGTATATTGCTGACCGTAACATTGATAGTCAGACTGTTCTTAGGGGCTTGGGTACAAACAAGATAAAACAAGATAAAACAAGTGACTTACTTGACTTAAGGCGGGTAGTATTCCCGAGATCCATTGACAACAGTTCTCCACAGCTTTCTGTCTTCCATCAGTCTAGCTATCTCATCTACTGATTTCAGCCCAGTATCTGCTTTTAGGTTATCTAGTAGTGTTAGGTAAGGTCGCCCCCTGTTAGTATGCCCATGACTCGGCTTCCAGAGGATCAGTTTGTTCAGTGTCAGCTCCGGATGTCGGTGAGCATGACCTGCAAGTCTGAGCCTTCGTTGGGTTATCTTGGAGCTGACTTTAGGAAGATCACCGTACAGACTGTGGTTGCTGACATGGTCTCGATATTGATTGATGTTAAGGGCCATTCTTAACATTCGTGTATAGCAACCATCAACCATCTTCTCCAGCCTTTTCGTCATAGTCCAAGTCTCAGAACCATATAGAAGCACCGACTCGACTAGTGCTGTGAACACTCTGGTCTTGATAGACTTTCTAAGGTTGGATTTCCAAAGTTTTTTGAGAGTGTGGCATGCTCCCCATGCTCTTCCTTTCCTAACCCTGATATCACTCTCACTGTCTCTGATTCTAGAACCAAGATAGGTAAAGTCTTCCGCGTGCTCTATTGTGTTGTTACCCAGGGACTTGATGGTATCAGGGTTCTCGATGTTCTGAGTAATGAATTTGGTTTTCCCTTCATTCATTTTAAGTCCCACTGTAGCAGCAACTCTTTCTACCTCTAGCATCAGCATCTCTGCCTCCTTTACAGTATCTGCTATCAGAGCAATGTCATCTGCAAAACCAGTGTCTGTTATCTTCTCCGCCTTGACTCTCCTACTCCGATAAGGCTTAATGGTAAATCCTATTTCAGGATGCTTGCTTAAGGCTTGTCTCATGCAATAGTCAAGGGCTATAATGAACAAGTATGGTGCTAATGTATCCCCTTGAAGAACTCCTGCCAGGATATCAAATAGCTCGGTATCCCCATCTGGTGTTATAACTTTGCCCTTCGTGTTGACATAGAGAAGATTAATGATATCTACAATACTGTCCGGTATCCCATAGGCCTTTAGTATTTGCATCAAAATTCCCCGGTGAAGTGAATCAAAGGCCTTCTTAAAATCAACAAACACCATAGCTGCTGGTAAATTTCTCTGTCTAGCCCCCTCTAGAATCCTTCTGAGTGCCAAGATGTGACTAGTAGTGGAACGTCCTTCCCGAAAACCATTCTGAGTGTCCCTAAGTACCCCCTCTATAGCCGGCTGGATCCTATTAAGCACCATTCTATTAAGAGTCTTAGCTACGAGAGAAGTCAAAGATATCCCCCTCCAGTTTCCAGGGTTGGTCAAGTCGCCCTTTTTGGGGACCGGGATGATGTTACTTATCCTCCACTGATCTGGCGCAATACCATCTGTCAGGGCTTTGTTGCAGAAGGACAGCACGATTTCATCCAGATCGCATCTTTTGAGGACTTCAGGTGGTATGCCGTCATCACCTGGTGCTTTACCTTCTTTTATCCTGTGTTTAGCAGCTTTAAACTCATCCACAGTAAAAGGTTCTGTACTGATGTCGAGTCCTTCAAATTGAGTCTCGATCCTAGGATGCTCGTTTTCCACATCCGGTGTACTCCCTAACAGATTCGTGAAATGCCCAAGCCAATTTTTCTTCCTTTCTTCGGCTCCGTTGCCCCTTATTTGAGTTGCCCCCTTGGCCTTCCTGCCAGTTATCTCATTTATGACATTCCAACTTTCTTTGTTTTTGCATCTGTCTGCAGCCATTTCGACCCTTCTAACCTTGGCAACTAGATCTTCTTCAAAGATGTCCTGGTACACCTGATCCAGTTCAGTTTTTAGTAGCTTAACAGACAGTCGACTGTCTTCACTAGGATCCCGGTGATAGACAGTCTCTGCTCGCTGCAACGCTGTACGCACGCTTTGTACTCGCTGATCACTCGCGAAATCGTCACGTCTCTTCTTTTCTCTCTTAGGCAGTATGGCTTTGTTGGTATCAGCAATCGCATCAGCAAAATGCCCATACAGTTCCGTAACCTCACTTTCATCGATTTGCTCGCATTAAGCAGAGTACCGATTCTTGACTTCTACTGCATATCTCTTCTGTAGGTCTTCATCCGATTTAAGTGCTCCCCAATTATACCAGGTTTTCTTGGGTTGCTTTTTTGCTCGTCGAAGAGATAGCTTGATCTTAGACAAAACAAGTCTATGATCAGTACCCAGTGTACTAAAGAAGCTGTAGACTTCAGTATTTTTGACACTGTTCCTCCACTTCTTCCTCACTAGAATAAAGTCTAACTGAGACTTATTCAGGGTTCCATCCGATAGGTGAGTCCAAATCTTACCACGCTTCTTTCTGAACCTGGTGTTTGTAATCTCCAGATTACATTCCAGGGCAGTATCCCGAAGCAGCTCCCCATTTCTGTTGGTTCTCTCATGGAAATACCAACCAAAGTCATTCTCGTCCCTCTTTGATAGGTGAGCGTTAAAATCCCCAATCACCTCCAAGAAGTTGTGAGCAGGGATCTGTGAGACTGCACACCTTAGATCGGTATGAAACTTCTCTGCTGCTTCTACACTATCTGCCTCCGTAGGTCCGTAGACACAGACGAAGGTTGGTTTAGGATTACCATTTAGAGATATCTTAAGGATTCTCTCCGTCACTGGTGCTATCTCCGTAGTTGCGTCAAATGCCTTGCTAGTTAGGATGAATCCCACTCCGCCCACTGCTGCCTGGGCTCGATTCCTAGTAGCTGATGAAGTAATTAGATAGCTGCTCTTGCCAACTCTCTCTACTTTGACAGGCTCTTCATGGATTATCCTGTGCTCTTGGATACCTACAATCTCTGCTCCACTCTTCTCGAAAAGATGTACCATCTCCAGTTTCCTCTGGGCAGTTCTTATCGTTCTAGTGTTAAGAGTGCCTACCCAGGTAATGTCGGTACATGAAAATAAACTTTTTTTGTTGTTTTCGTTTATGCTGTTGGGTGTTTCAGGTTGATTAGGCTCATCATTCACCAACCTTCCATTCGGATTTAAGTTGGTGAAATCATTACCACCTTCACGTCCAGAAACAAAAGTAGGGGCTGATACCCTAGTGCTGTAAGAACTATTCATCATGTTTCTTTTCTGTTGGCTATGTGACACGTGAGCCACCTGCGCCACTGGAATGGCTCTCTTGATAGCTACTTCATCAGTAGATGTTCCCACATACAGTAAATAAAACGGTAAGATGACAGATGGTGCTCCCATAGTTCCGGAATCTGTTACATCTTCATTAACCCAAATCACCATCATCACGAGCTTGTTCTGAGGATGCCCGGCTTTTTTTTCGGGGGTGCACCCCTAGATCCGCTGTGTTCAGTTACAACTCCATCACTGAAGTTTCATGCAGCCCCACCTCGAGCAGGGTGTGGCTCTTCACCACGCACAGACGGTCTGAATGTACAGAGTTGAATCTGCAGCATCCTAGGTTTACCCGTAATAGAGCAAAACCTTTGGGGCCCATAAAACAAGTAAAAAAAGATAATGCTGAAAATAAGGTGTAAAATACCGATTTTAGTAGCCCATTAGATATTTGGGCAGGGCCAATAGCTTTGCAATTTTCAAATTAGAAGCTGGTGTAGCATTTGAGAAACTCTGATGATGCTTGCTTATTAGCGTCACTAACCAATATACTGTAGTTAGTGCGCAAAAAAAGGAGTAGTAGTAGTAGGCATAGTATTGTTACTGCCTCTTTGCTCTGGTAGCTACTAGCTTTGTAGATATTTTCCTTATGTTATAAGCTAGCTGCTTTGCCAGCTTTATAGGCTACCTTACAAGACATTTAAAAGTACGAAAGTCGGTGGTTTTTCGAAAATTTAGGTCACGGGACTCATTATTTTCCCCAAATTATTTTTCACGTATTTTCCTTATTATGACTTTATCGATTTACTATCAATATAAGTTATAATGTAAGTTATAAATATGATTCATCAAACAAATGAACACTAGTATTCGATCATGAATTGCTTTTAAAATATTTTCTCGAATATTGGGTTTCATTTTTGTAAAATAAGGAGATAAACAAAATCCCTAAATATCATGATTTAATTTGGGGTACGAAATCTGGCGGTTTTCGGGAAAAAATCCCCATATTTTCGTTCCCAAATCATTTAGGTCACCGGGATTATGTCGAACATAAATATGTCTTGTAAGTTAGATATATGTTAAGTTTCGAGGTGTGATCTACAGACAGGTAATTGGTATCCCAATGGGATGTGATTGTGCTTCCCAGGTCGCAGACCTTTTTCTATACTGGTACGAGCATAATTACATCACATTGCAAGTTAAAAACAAGAACCCTGTGGTTCACACTTTGAAACACGCCAGTCGATACATTGACGATTTAACCACCCCCAATATCAACAATAAGACTGTCGATATTATTTGCAATGATATTTACCCCGCAGAGTTGAAGATTATAGTTACAAACTCTAGCAATTTATCTACGACTTTTCTTGATTTAGACATTAATATTTTGAACAATCGTTTCTACACTAAATTATATGACAAACGACGTGACTTTAGTTTTAAAGTCGTTACTTTTCCTAACCTTCACTCCAACGTACCTATTAAACCTTCGTATGGAGTATTTGTAGGTGAATTATATAGGATATGCAAATCTTCCTCAGTGCAGTAGTTACTGAATTTATTCATGATGTTAAATTATTAATTGATAAACTGATTACCCAGAATTTTGAACGGAAAATCTTACATAGATATCTTAAATTATTTATTAATAGTCAGCCAGCGTGTATCCTCAGACACTGGCATATTTTCACAGTTAATGACTTCATGTAATTATAGTGTGTGTGAAGCCCTCTTGTAATTCCTTATGCATGTTACCTTTTGCCTTTCTCCTTTAGCCATAATTTCTTTGATCGTATCGGTACAGTTTACTTTCACAGTTTATTGTTAAACTTACAAGCGGTAAATCAGTTTATTTTCTATATTCTTCAGACTTTTATTTAAGTCTAGTTAACAGTTATACATTATTATATCATATTTTATTGATCTAAGGTGTAGTATTGCCAGATCCTAGTTCATTTTGTAACGGAGTTTTATACTAACAGGAAACGATGTAACAGAGTCGATATATTTTAATGTTGCCATGGGGTGGCAAGTCCCCATACATCGTGGTCCGGTAGTTTCATTGCGTCCTAATATAAGTAGTAACTTATGTGTTGAAACATAATATAACCAATATATTTAACTGCATTTGTATTATAAATTACATTTCAGATCTGATTGGTGGGATTGGTTAGTTTTCCGTGACCTGTGTGTTATACTTTGGGTATTATATGTACTGGCAAGAATGTATCTGAACAGTTCTGTTCGGTAAGTAATAATAATAATAATAATAAAATTTGGTAGCTTAAACACAAACTCTAAGCCCAGTGGATAAACCACAAAAAAAGTATATACATACATTTATATTTTCTGGGGTTTGATTGATGAACAGTGGATAGGATTAGGATAATTGCTGTCAGGTGTCAAAAAATATGTTTCACCTACCCACCAGATGACCAGAATCCACGTCTTTAAAGAAAGTTCTCCTCGTGTATTAATCGTACATTATATAATATTCAACGTTTAAATGTACAATATTACAAATATTATTCCAGGTCTAGGTCACTTGATTTAGCTATTATCCCCCTGTGTATCATTATCACAGTTACCACTAGCGGAAAGGGGCTGTATACCAGGATACCAGATATTTCCAGGTTAGTTTTATTTTGAGTATTTTGTATTTTGTATCATAGTTCCTGCTCTGTACTGTTAGGCGTTACCTAGTAGCCACAATACATCTTACAATGTAACACAGGATGAATTAGTTATCATAGTGTGGGTTTATGTTCAGATTTTAGTGAATAATTGTGATATAACAACTTGTTTAAATCCAGTTGCAGCTTCAAGTTTAAATAGCTAGCAATATGTTTACAACATTTGTTTTACGTAAATCTAATTGAGTTATTGCAACTATCTACTTATTTCAGATCACATTGTGTAGAACAGTACATGGTAACCCTGCATCTTCTAATCAACATTGTATTCGCTCTGTCTATGTATTTTGATGGAATCGTAGAAACTAATAAAGTTGTTCCCCGTCCTGAAACAGATATAATCCCCTCCTGTTGTACTGAGTTAGTAACTGATGCTAATCTGGAGAAAGTATTCCGGTCTAATTGTAAGGATTATGAAACAGCAAAACTCGAATGGATAGGTGTTTACAGTGTGCCTTTAGATGCTCCATTCAAAAGTTCCAACTCTTGGCCTGTTATTAAAAGTTTTTTTCAGAAGCAATTTTCCGTGGTAGACTACCATGTTTTTGTCGTCTTACAGACAGAAGATGGAAGATACGTTGCAGTTGAAAAACAAAGAGACGGTGTATATGTTAGTTTTGGAGGAAGTCTTGACTCGGTTATATTTTACTTTAAAGAAGTACCGCGTGCAACTCCTATCAGGGAGTTGATAAAAGCCCAGTCTACTTCATTACTTGGTAACGTAGTCTGTCATTTGAAAGACATACTGCCGAAGAATGTATATAAAACATTGAATAAAAACTGTCAGCATTTTGCGAAAGACATCTTCGATAGATTTAATGCAGATAACGCAAAATGGGATTTTATTTCAGTCACTGATCTTCATTTACTTTTCAGTAGACCTGGATTTCCTTTAATTGTCCTGCTACTATTTGTTTCTTTTATCTACGAGCTGTATCTTCTGAACACCGATAATGAGACACAGTACGCTGTGTACATAGTGATACCAGTCTCACTGTACCTACTGTTTAGCACTAATAAGAATGCGATTATACTTATAGCTGGGCTGGTATTGGTGATGTTTCCCTTTGCTCTGTTATTGGAAGGTATATTGTATACTCCTCTCGGTGCTTTTAGAAAAAGAGTAGCACAGTATAGTGAGATGTGGAGATCTGGTTCTTGGTTCTACAAATGTTGGTTACCACTGTGTTATGTGATGGCTTATGTATACACTATCTGCTGGTTTCTTGTAGAACTACTATGCATGCTACGTTATCTGTTGCAGTACCTAACTACACGTGTACCAGTCTTATCTCCGTTACTTGCTATTGTAACCTGGTTGTATGATAATGTTGTAACCAGAAGAAATCTTGCAGGGTACATCATCACTTTTTATATTGCTACTGTAATATACTTCAGTTTACTGGACTAAGTAGTAACAAGGTTTCATTAACTTGACCTACTGACTTAGAGCTGCTGGTCTGGTTGAATAATAAGTGAATTAAATAGTAAATTTATATTAACCTTTGCATGAGTTGCTCATTTGATTTTAATAATGATAATTTGATTTGCCTTGATAATATACGATAATATTGGCAAAAAATAAATTGTTGTGTGACTATTTATGTTTTTAATCCATGATATATTTTCTAACCTGTTCTCATTAATACAGCGTGAATTAAATAACCGAGAATTGTTTCTTAATAACATTTATGATTTAAAATATCTTAGAAATATTGATTTTGTCAGAGCAAATTGGCGCAGAATGCAAGCCATATTATTCTGTTTTTTAAAGAAAGATGAGACAGCAGCGTTGTGTTTACACTATCTGTTATTTAGAACTTAAATATATAGTAGACATTTTTTTTGTATACGGTTAAGTTTGTCAATCTGTGAATTTTTAATGGAAAACGTAAATTTTATTTTAGATATTTTACTTCAGAGTTTTAGAATTGGGATCAGTTTTGGATCAATTGCTTTTAACTTTTTAATTTACGTCATGTTTTTATTCGAAAACTGTAGTGTAGATTATCACTTTAGCCGTTACTGTAAGTTTAGAATTAATGATCAATTTGAGTCCAAGTGTTGAATATTAGGGCTAATCAGGGCTAATCACCATGATTATTAATTACAAGCCCCCTCCCAGCTATCTTCCATTCTTCAAGGTTGAACAATCAGACGAATTATTCAAGTGCCAATCTATTAATAAACTATTATATCACATATTATTTCCTATAACTCTGTTCAGAGCATGTTACGTGATTATAGAACACTCACTATGTCTAAAACAGGTATAGTGCAATGAATAGCAAGTTCCTCTTAACAATCAGTCTATCAACATTATGGCTGGTGTGCATTGTGCAAGCATGTTTAAGAGCATATTTAAGATTCAAGCTATTTTTGTAGAAATTGGTATAGAATTATTACGGATTAATGATTATATTTAATCAAAAAACTTGTGTTTTATTGAAGTTAGAAACCTGTAGACCACTACTGTTCTGCTTGTTGACCTTGAGAAGTAATTTGCTAGTCAGATCTGTATATTATTTAGCGAAAATAATATAGAACTTGAACATGAGAGAAATATTATATAATGAAGATGTATTTATCTGCAAAAATGAACTGTTTCAATGTTCCAATGCTTCTATTTTCTCATTGCTCAGATATCCGACCTCTTGAATATAACGATAATATACTCCTTTGCAACTAATACTATCATCTCTTTATATGATACTATCATTGGCTTCTAGTATTCCCAGATACTTTTAACCCTCGTTATCCAGATCCTGTGGGAAGGGAGATACCACTATTATAGACTGCTTTTGCTTTTGCTTTTGCTCCCTTATTCACCTTCACTACAGCCACTACTATATGTTTGTGTTAAACTCTGATATGGTATTGAAAAGTGTACATGAATGTCTTCATCACTCCGCATAGAACTTGAGATCATTTGAATGTATAGTAGAGCCTATGCAACATTTTGATCTATTTTTATTTAATGTTATTATCATTTTATATCTCCAAATTATAAGCTTTTCATCATCATTCAGCAGCTATGTCTGGCAGAGGAAGATTGTTTGCTACTAAAGCCCCCGCAGCAAGAGCTACCTCTAAACTCCCTAGATGTTCCCCTAATGCTGGACCTACTATCACACCAGCTAGAAGTACCTCTAAACTCCCAAGAATCCCCCCTAATAATCGAGCTCGGAATACTGGGAATACTGGAAATACTGGAAATACCAGCTTGAGGCATGCCCGTACGCAGGTTAGTTGATTTGCTAATCGTTCTGTGATCAAGTATAGCTATATCACATGGTATATCATATGGATGTAAACATGACATTCTTACACAACATGTTGTGTTACTCCCTTATTTAAGAACACTTCAGGGCATTCGGAGCAACCATTTTAGAAGCCGTGCTTTAATTGATTGTGTATGTCTGCTCTGCTGAAAGTTCTATTAATTTGCTATCTATTGCTGTGTTTATCGTTTAAAGTTTGAAATTATGAGTAGCTCTTGAATACAACTGGAGTGAATGGTGTCTCTCTCGTTAATTTATAATTTATATGCCGCTATAATCATTGTTCAACCGGCACAAAAGTTTAACAGCGATAGTATGTTGTGTTCACTTTGAGCAATCAATACATCACGTTCCATACTTTAATCGTGAACGTTTTTTTTTCTCATTCACCTTATCAAGTATCAAAAGCTTTAACCTCACCCTAACTTTACAGATACTATCAGATCAGAGGAGGTACAACAGAAACTCAACTCCCAGGGTTCTGGTAGGTTGTTAATATTGATAGAGAGTAGCTGGTCATCTTGTTTAATAATGCTGCTTTGTCACGGACCGTCATGTTAGAAAATGTCTCCAAGAAGTCCATAATATATATTTATAAGTCATTTGACAGTCAAATTATAAGTCATTTGACAGTCAAATGTCAAGATTTGTATGTGTTTTATTTTAAACCGGTGTTTCTTAAATCATTGGGTTGCTACTGGTAACCTTTGTCATTATTTCAGCAAGGTTTTAACCAAAGTAAGCCCAAAACAATGGAGGAGTTACGACAGTAAGTAATTTATAAATTATATCAATATTCCAACACGTATTACATCACCACTACCAAGCATGAAGTCACTTCTTCTTATCATGACCTCACTTCTTATCATGACCTCATGTTTCTTATATATATATTGTCACGCCGGTGAAAACCGCACTTTCCTAAATTCTAGTATTGAGTTTTGAGTTTTGAGATAATTTGTTTGCAAATTTTTGTAACTGTGTGTCTGAATTTTTATCATAACTTCCGTTCACCGTTATGATTGGTACTAAAGGTTGTGTCTGCGTAATTTTCTATTTTTGTAAAACTTCGTTACGGCGTATTCGATCTTACATAAATATGTGACGGATATTGAAAAAATTAGCAGAAGTAATACTTGCTTCTTTCTTTCAGAGCCCGTCTCAAGAAGTTTGATAACAACAACACAGAATGAGAATTTGAATTACACAACCGTGTACTCGTATGGGCATCTAACTTTAATTAAATTATTTGGCTTTTAAAAAGTTTGTATATAATATTTGTACAAACTTATATAATCATATATAATATGATTTCAGAATCATGTAAATATGTAATATAATAAACAATATACAAGCTTTAAACAGATTTTTTATATTATCTTCCAGATTTTAATAAACCAATTTGTAATTTGCATAATCAGAGGCGTATTTTATGGAAAAATGCGTATTTCCTGTAATTTCCGCTCTAATTGCATGCATAGTTTTAATTAATCAGTGCGATCAGAGTTTTTCAGACAATAATAGAATGCAGGTTATCTCATAATAATTTAGTAAACGATTGTTTGTTTGTATATATCATATATATATATCATATGTATATATCATATATATATATCATAGTTACTATCAAAACAGCAGTGTAAATATTTACAACAAAATTTGTGTATAATCATTATTTGTGTGCTCATTGCAAGTGTGTAGAAATTTAATTGTCATCATGTTTTATTTTGACGTTTCTGACAGTACATTCGTGATCATGATAATTACTTACTTCGTTACTTCGTTGAGTTCATCTGTGGAGCCGGAAGGGTTATCAGATATCTGACCATCTGGATGGCGAGTAGTCAACCAGTGAGTTTGACCAACTGCTGCTGTATCCGGCGACTGGAGGGTTGTCCGAATGGGTTGTCTCGTACACAGTCAAGAAATGCACATATACATATCAACACGTTTATACCTAACAAAATTTACACATTTAAGGGGGCATACACCAAATCTGTCCAGACCAAATGACCTCATAGGCAGTTCAATGACCTTCTAGCGCACCGTTTCCACACCAAAAAAAATTATTTTGAGAATACCCATTTTTGTAATCGAGCATTTCCTGGTTGAGAGTGCAATTTTCGGAAAAAATTATTTTGCGGTTGAGACGCTATAAGTTAATCATTTCTTGCGGTATCGGGTTGAAATTTTGCTCGCCGTTTATTCACATCTATTTCAAGGTGTGTGTAAAATCTTGATATCGTATCTAAAAAGGCTGGTGTGTTATGAATTTTTAAAGTCAAAAAGCTAAAATTGTCCTTTTCAGGCTTATTTTAACAAAAAGACAGTCAGGGAAGATCAGATTGATTTGATGCTTGACATCAAATTGTTCTCTGAATTCTGGCGCAGTTTTTGATGCCCTCAAAAATGTTTTTACTCATTCAGCTTCAGATCTATTGGACCTCAAAGCCAAACAACAAATTTAGGCACATTTTTCGTTTTTAATATTTACTGATTTTTCTAAAATTTTGATAGGAATGTGCTAGTGACTTTTTGAAGGGTGCAAAATAACCGCAACTAGCACATTTATATATGAGTTATGAACAACAAAACACCCTTAAATGCTTCCCTTTGAAGTTATTGGAGAAAATGTGATTTTTTATCTGCAAAGCCAAAAAATCCCATTTTCTCCCATAACTTCAAAGGGAAGCATTTTAGGGTGTTTTGTTGTTCATAACTCATACATAAATGTGCTAGTTGCGGTTATTTTGCACCCTTCAAAAAGTCACTAGCACATTCCTATCAAAATTTTAGAAAAATCAGTAAATATTAAAAACAAAAAATGTGCCTAAATTTGTTGTTTGGCTTTGAGGTCCAATAGATCTGAAGCTGAATGAGTAAAAACATTTTTGAGGGCATCAAAAACTGCGCCAGAATTCAGAGAACAATTTGATGTCAAGCATCAAATCAATCCGATCTTCCCTGACTGTCTTTTTGTTAAAATAGGCCTGAAAAGGACAATTTTAGCTTTTTGACTTTAAAAATTCATAACACACCAGCCTTTTTAGATACGATATCAAGATTTTACACATACCTTGAAATAGATGTGAATAAACGGCGAGCAAAATTTCAACCCGATACCGCAAGAAATGATTAACTTATAGCGTCTCAACCGCAAAATAATTTTTTCCGAAAATTGCACTCTCAACCAGGAAATGCTCGATTACAAAAATGGGTATTCTCAAAATAATTTTTTTTGGTGTGGAAACGGTGCGCTAGAAGGTCACTGAACTGCCTATGAGGTCATTTGGTCTGGACGGCACAAACCACTGTTTTGGTGTATGCCCCCTTAAGCCTCCACTCTCCATGCACCCCACACATCAACTACAATTATCATAATCATATGTTTCTCTTCTATTCTCTCATCATGACTTACTTTCTCCCAATTCTTCTCTCCACGACTAGGTCCATGAACACCGTATTCCCCCTAGATTCTAATATTCATTCCTCTCTACTCCTTGACAGCCCACGTTATCTTATACCATTTCTTGCTTGCTCCCACATTAAACTTTTCTTTGTAATTATCTCCTCATGGTTTATAAGAAATGTTCTTCTCCCTGGTAAGATGAATAGAGTCAAGTATTCCAGCCGCTGCTATGTTACACACCGTTGCTATGTAACCTTTTGGTTTTTACCTAACTTCCTATTTCTCGTCTGATTTGCACGTGGAAAGCCCGTGGTCACAGGGAAGAAGGTAATATTATTTTTATCTATCTTTGGTAGTCAGTTTTTATCGCATCAAAAAATATCCGTCACAACCGAAGATACAGCCGAATTAAATGTAAAACACATTAAACACAATGTAATTACCACAAAACCGATCAAAATGGCGCTCGCAAATCTTTGCACGTGCACGTGCGTGTAACAATCCTCGTTACCATGACATTGGTTACTATGGCCCTTACTATGCAATCTTTTGCATTTTACGTAATTTGCACGTGGGTGGTCGTAATGATGATATATTCTCTTGTCCACACTTTTCAGCTAGTTTTATGCACAAAATGATCGTTTAGGTAGGTATGCCGTTCAAGAATACCTACACTACATTTGACGATGTTGAATGTGGGTTAGTCTCCATTCATGATGGCTTTTGTCTTCCTCTTTATCTCGAGAAATGCCAAGTTTTCGTCGAGGTATGTTCATATCATAATAGCCTTTTCGTTGGTAAAGTTTCCTTATTTACATTTTCTACTCAATCTTAGATTCTGTACTTATTGTAAAAACCTAACAGTTTTAAATATTGTGCTGAAATCTGCTCTTCGCAGGATTCAGCTAAATAATTTCATCATTTTCTACAACCTCTAAAACTTTGCTAACTCTACATTTTACCTCAGGTTATAAACCATATTGGACACTACACTATAAAACAGAGCTATGTGAACTTGATGGATGATACACTGGAAGCTACTTACATTTTCCCTATACAAGAAGGCGGTGCTGTACATTATTTCACTGCTGAGAGTAACGGTATGTGAATACATTTGCACTGTGTATTGTACATCGTCTTATACATTTGCACTATGTATTGTACATCGTCTAATACATTTAGACGGTGTATTGTACATCGTCTAATACATTTAGACGGTGTATTGTACATCGTTTAATACATTTGCACTGTGTATTGTACATCGTTTAATACATTTGCACTGTGTATTGTACATCGTTTAATACATTTGCACTGTGTATTGTACATCGTTTAATACATTTGCACTGTGTATTGTATATCGTCTTCTACATTTAGACTGTGTATTGTAAATCGTCTAATACATTGGCACTGTGTATTGTACATCGTCTTCTACATTTAGACTGTGTATTGTAAATCGTCTAATACATTTGCACTGTGTATTGTACATCGTCTACTACATTTAGACTGTGTATTGTACGTTTAATCTAGCTCATCGGTGTTTTATTAACAAATATATTAGGATCACTCTCTTTAGAAGATTTGCGTGGCAATCTATAACTGGATAATATCTATCATTGATTAGTCACAAAACCTTTCCTTTAAGTGGCTAATATTTATCTCAGGGGTTTTGATTGAGGGAAAAGTGAAAAAGAAGGGTGATAATGCGACAGCTTCAGATATTGATGAAGATGATCTGGCTATGGGGGACAACAGAACTGCTTTTCTTTTGACAGAGTTTAAACCTGATCTTTACCAATTAGCTGTGAGTATTTTCAGTCATCCAACTTACTTTTATCTATTTATATTCGATCAAAAGGTTTCTGGTACACATGATATATATATGGAACAAGTGAACTCAACTAGCTGCGACAAGACCTGTCATATGAGTCTTATTATAGAATGTATAATAAATAGTGTTGTAACTTTGATACAATTAAGAATTATATAATTATAGTGCATTTTAACGGGTCCGCGATTCAATTTTCTTTAGTCTAGTTAAATCATGCTGACATGCAAGTGCTTATTGATCGTCTTTATTTCATTTTAGAAATTTACTGAATGAAACCTCAGTTGGGGGAACTTGCGCCGAACAGTATCACGGTTATTGAGTTGAAATACGTTTGCGAGCTACCAATAGAGAATAGCGCGGTGAAGCTCAGCATACCAAATACAGTTGCTCCACAGTATTCTAGTCCGCCCAATGATTGTGCTGAGAAGACAGCTGCTGATCAGGTATGTTGGTTTTCATGATGTTAACATGCAAAACTGTTAAATGTTTAGGAGTGAAGAGCCATTCAACAGCGATTAACAATTTGCTTCCGCTTTTGAGAGGTGAGATATTTCGGCATATTTGTAACGCGCAAGAATTATATTTTAATTGTAGAGTGTGCGGCGCGCCAATAATACGGCCGGCATGCATGCATGCTAGTAGGTTCGATTCCAATATGAGTTACTTTCGCTTTTGGTATAGCCGCACTTTAATTGTGACGATAACTTCCAATTTAGTTGGTAGACCTGGATAAAGCGTTAGATGTGGAGATAACAATGAAAGTTCGCCAAACTGTAGCATTTAATACAGAAGCTGACCCGCATGAAATAGAATTTGTCGCCGGAGACGCTGTGGACGAGGATGGTTTTTATTTCAGGTATGTTTCTGAGTCTCTGAGTCTGTTAATTGCGAATTCTCACTGTCTTGTCCGTCTTTACATTTGCTTCTATCAATTGAAGAGAGTACCCTTAAATAACCTTTATTCAATGAGTAATAAGACCCTTTCAATTAACTGTATTCAGCACGGGCTCTTTGACTCTGGAGCGCACAGCCTTTGAAGAGGAACAGATAGTATTTGTAAGCACTGTGACAGGGAAATCTTTCGGTGCCCGGGTAAGAGTTTTAACAGGATAAATTTAAAGATAGATCTGACTGATAAGTCGTATCTGCGAGTGTTCCATTACCGTATAGGTTATCATATATCAGTGTTTGCTGTCGAGAAATGTATTATCATATCATGTGCGCTATTCATCCCAGATATTGATTGAGGAGACGAGTAAGGGTGAGGTTGCAGCTATGGTGACACTGGTTCCTGAGTTCCCTGCTGTCGACTATCAGTCTGAGATGATCTTCCTTGTTGACCGGTTTGTTTTACGAAACTGAACTTCTTTTTTTACTGTTAGCAAATATATGTGTCTTGAATACTACTATAGATCTACGAATTTTCGTGGTAGATCACGGTCTAAAATACATCGCAGTGTATTGATCTCATGTATATCAGATCAGGTTCGATGATGGGGCGGAGTATCGAGAAAGCGAAGGAAGCCCTCCACATCTTCCTAGCCTCCCTTCCTTCAGACTGCATGTTTAACATCTGCAGCTTCAACGCTAGTTTCGATTTCTTGTTTGAGTCAGTTCAGCCGTACAACGACAAAACTCTGGCGGACGCTCGAGCTTACACTGATAACATGAGAGCAGGTAAAATATTGTGGGTGGTTACCTGTTATCATGTATCTTTCTCCTCATGACCGTCAGATACTATCTCGCCTCAAAAATAACGACAAATTTGGATTTGGGGATGGGGATGAGAGAAAATGTGGTTTAAACCCCCAGTAAATAGTAAATAGTGATCTATTGCAATGTATATATTGTATATCAAACCTTATCCAGAGTTGTTGAGGTTGCCTAGGTACTTAATACTTATTGTTTATCGCGTTTGACCGTATTTGAGGATGACGAAATTAACGGTTATAAAATGACACCAGAATAATTAGTTTTGGATATACTCATTACTCTACGACCCTATTTTAGGTGGAGGCACAAGGGTTTATGAGCCGTTGGAAACGATCTTCAAACAGAAAGTTGGGGACGGATGTGAGCGACAGATATTCGTTCTAACTGATGGTCATGTGTCAAGACCATCGGTAAGATCAACTTTTTCAGCTTAATTAATAAACTGATTACAAAATAGTTTTGCGACGAAATGTAGAAATATACGTATATGTATGAAGTAGTTTCAACTTTATTTATGACAGGAGTCGGTGGAGATGGTTGGAAAGTACAAAAAGGAAGGGAGAGTGTTCACTTTGGGTATCGGAGAGGGGGCCTCTAGAGAACTGGTTAACGGTTTGGCTCGAGCTGGTAAAGGTGTTGCACTATTTGTAAGTTTCTTCAAATTACTTGTCTTCGCACTTGATTATCTTGATAAGGATTGATATGGCATTTTGATTAGTTTTGGGTCCACACTGGTTATATCACGGCTAAACAAATCAACTTGAAATTCGTCAAGTAGTGATTGTCATTAGGTATTCAAAATAATTCGTTACCCAAGCCTCTTTTTCTCTTTGATTTTAAATTTCCCAAAACATTTCTTAAAAGCACGGCAGATTGATTAATGCTTGTGCCAGGTCACCTTAGCTGAAGATTTGAAAGACAAAGTTCTAGATTTACTGAGTCGGTCTCTCCTTCCTGGTCTGTCCAACATTACCTTCGATTGGTTATCTGACATGAAACCTCAGAAGAGCATTCTTTCTATCTTCAAGTGAGAACTATTTAATTCAGGGTAGCTTAGAGTTGACGGTTGGGGACCGATTGGAAATCCGGTCCGGTTCGGTGTTGGGCATTTTTGCGGGGAAATCCGGTTCGGATACCCAATTATTGTTTTTTAGTTTTTCGTCCAGTATAGTAATGAAAAAGGCAATCCGGTAAGTTCTTATGTAACAAATGCTTATGATTCAATAAAGTGATGTGAGTATATTTACTTGCTAGTTCGTTAATTATGGGCTTCTCCTAACGGGAAGGTTAATGTTATCTTACGATTCTTCAGCGTCTGTATCGATTGGTTTACGTATGTAGTAGTATTTATTGCCTAGTGGCGATTTTTTACCGAAAACAACAAGTAAGTGTGCCGCCAATGCGTCTTACACCAGCTATAACTATGGACAGGTGTACACTTCATTTAACTCTATCTTTATTCTTTGTAAAGGCTTATTCAAAGGTAAACCTTACGTTCTCCACAGGACAGGAAATCCAGACGTAGGAACAGTGATGAGACTAGGGGAGAAATCCGCCCCCAATCCCATTCCTCACGGCTTTTCATCTCAGCTGTCTATCGTATATCAGAGTTTGGAGTTTGGAAACCTGCCTGTGGGCCTCCGCATATCTGGAACTGGTCAGAGTTATTGTTATTATTTTGATTTTTCCACTTGGTATTTGACTTTTTGGTTTCGTTGTCAGCTTGGTATTCTTTGGCCGCTGCGACTTATGTACAGACAGTACAGCAGTGAGACTATAGATATTTTTCATTGAAGTCCACAAATATTGAACAATATTGATACCACAGGTCCAAATGGGGATGTTATGCTTGTGGTCAACCTCGACACTACTAAAGTTATGAAGAGCGAATTACTCCACAAACTCATGGCCAGAAGGATGGTCAAAATGGTACGGTTAAACCCTGAATTTTGTTTGTTATTCTGGGTTGATTTACAGACAGGAACCAGTTTAACTGGAAATTAATTGTTAAAGTCCGGAATTCTTCTTGACTGTTCCAAATTTGGACGGGATTATTATTCGCTGTATTGTGTATAGTAGTTTAAGATGATTTGGATCACACTCCCAAAATATAATCCGTGCGGACTGCGGCGTGCAATGCCACTGTATTTTTCATTTCGTTATTATTTGCACATGCCCACAGTTAGAGGAGGACGATTCAATGTCAAACGACGCGCACGTGCAGACTAGAATGACGAACCTGGGAACCAACTATAACATCACCAATAAGTGGTGCTCCAGTGTCTCCACTGGTTAGTATAAGAGTGTGCTGTGTGTTTGGGTAATGGGTACCTCGATGTATCTCTATTTAGTAGTTTTAAGTATGGCACCCACGACATATTTGTTTCTTCTTTATTCTGGGGCCATCAAACCTGGCCCTATTCGAAGTTCGGCCTGTCTACGCATCTCATTGGTATTTTTAATGTTTTTCTAACATATCATCAGGTCAGTTTGGAACCGCTGCTAAACGAGCACCAGTGGCAGATGAAGCGAGTGGTTCATCTTTAGGGGAAGCCAGCTTCATGGCCGCACCTCCGGGAATGGGTTGGTGTATTTGTCATTTTAACGGCAGAGACATTTTCTTTAGTTTTGATTGATAGCATTTGGTAATATTAGCGAAGAACTTACTTTGGTCAGATAGCATGTTTGCTTGTAATCAACCAGCCTATATATATGCAAATCTGCAATTTGAAATAAATTATAAATATTCAATTTGTCTCTTTTTTCAGTGAAGTCGTCCCCTAACTTGGGCTACAAGAAAAAGGGGGGATCGTTTGGCGGTGTAAAAGGAAACAAACAATTTAAACGAAGTGTTGGGTCTGCACCTTCGTTTGATGCCCCACAGAACAGGTCCCAAGTTTCCAACACCCGATGGGCCAAGAGCAAGATGATGAGCTCCCCATCATCTGCACCCCAAAGAAGTCAGAAGACTAAAATGTTAACTCGATTTATGACTCAGAGTGCTGCACCACATGCTGCTAATCAGAGTGCTGCAAGCGGTGCACCGCTGGCTAATTGTGCGCGGATCTCTGGTGGTTCAAGCCCCTCTTCTGAAGAAGACGACGCAGACGCGAGTCTGATTTACGTTCCACCAGCTAACATAGGTGTGTAAGACGGTCAGGTGACATGTTTAGTTGTTTCTAACTCGTCCATCGGCGATAAAAATAAAATGAACGTTGCAACGAATATCGAACCTATTGATTATAATAACGATATTGTAAATGTACGTGTGTAATGTGTATAAGCGGAAGCAGGTGTCCGCTTTCTAGGTTGGCGACGAGTCTTTATATTTACTCATTTTATTCCCAGGCAAAGTGAGAGATGAGATGCTGATGGGATTCACTGTCCTACAAAAAACAGACGGTTCCTTCTCCTTTGGGCCTGCTTTTGTTAAAGACCTCAACATGAAAGATGCAGATGTGGATACAGGCTCTACACAACTGGGTACAATGTTATTGAGAAGGTGGCCGTTTGAGCCATCTCTGACTTAGCCTCGTTCATTAATAATTGATCGGCATTCGTAGCAGCGTTTATTGTCATTATTTAGTTACAAATATTTAATTAACCACTAAATAAATGCCAGGTATAAGTAAAGAGCTTCTATTGACTCTGATCGTAGTGATTTATCTTCGGTCTGCCATGGCCAGTAGGAAGAGCTCTTGGAGTCGGATCGGGGAGAAAGCAGACGGGTTTATCGCAGCTAACATTGGGGAAACTGGTCAGTTTTAACTAGAATCAAATGATTGGCGGGTTTATTAATTATTTGACTACTACTACTACTACTAATACTACTACTACTACGATTAGTATGGACTAATTGTTAATTAATTAATTGATAATTTCTCACCTGTTGGTTAATCAATTAACAAAATGTTCGTGTTTTTAAGGGATCTGCTTAACCTAGTGATTTAAATTACGCCTCATACGCAACATGTGGCGTAACGTTAATCGCGATTATATGTAACATTTCAAAATGTTCTTTAACATACAATTACAACATTTCAGACCTTTCTAAATTGGAGTTTGAAGTTCAGAGATTTATGGATAGATTTGTTAAGCAAGGTCGTAGCAGCGTTCTCTTCAAAGGGTACAAGCAGAGAAAGTAAAGAAAGAAATAGCTTCTAAAGTTTATTCACTGAAGATATGTGTATAACATGGTGTTCATAGCGTTGTCAAACACAATCGATGAAACCTTTGCTATGATCGGATCACATTTTTTAATAGGTTCATTTATAAATTGAATTTATGTAGTTTTAAGACGGACTATCATTGTAGCTTGAACTTTTCATCGCCATATTCCCACAATTAGTTTGGGATGTTTATATTACGATTTTCTTTTGTTTCAATGTTGAAGTAATAGTTTTGAATATTGTTTACGTTACTTTTGCTTGTTTTTAATTGTAAATTTCTTACAATAAGTTGTTTGTTTAGACTTATAAGATTAGACTTATATGTTATATATATTAATTAATTGACAGAAACATATTGTAATTTAGTTCTAGAGGTTAACGTTATAAAAGTATACAGATTATGCTGTAGTTAAATGGCTGTGTTGTACTTGATTGACGATGTCAACCCTTCCAGATCGTTGCGAAGCAAGAATGATAGTTTGCGCGGCGCGTCGAAGTGGCGTCATCCAAGTGTTATTATTAATTGTACTTGTTTGTTACGATTATTGTTGATTTCGTTTGAGAATGTTCTTTGAATTAGAAATTTATTTCCGAATAGTAGATTTGTTTCACTCAATTTATCCGTTAGGGTTCGTTCACATATTATTTCGTTAAATCACTTTTTGAAAAAGGTTTACCCCCGGCCCCCCTAATATAATCACATTTACACAGCTATTGTGTCAAAATTACATTAGCAGAAACCCCCTTCTCCTCGGCTGATAACGTAATATGTGAACGACCCCTTATTGCTTATACTGAATTAAAAGCTATTCAAAAGAGAAATTCAAGACTAAAAATCAGATTAAACTGTAAAAGTTGGATACAATAAGCTCAATTCCTAATATAATACGTACGCTCTGAAACGGTTTGAAATTATCGAATTATTGGTTCCACGTTTGACGTGCCAAAATACAAAATGGTGAGTTAAGATTCTGATTGATTTCGAAACTGTGTTCGATCTTTAACACTGACGAAATTCCTATCATGTTTCTGAAGAGTTGCCAATTTCTTTCATCGGAGTTTATATGCTCTATGTTTTTGGAGATGTGATCAACAAGATGCGAGTGAGACCGGCTTTCATTTATCACTGAAAAGGTCAGTAATTCTGACTGTTCTTCACTTCTCTTCATCTCTCTTCGATCACGTCTACAGACTACAAGCAACTATTCTCGTGACACAAATCATGCTAACACGACACACCTCCAATTATTTATGTGTATGTATACCCAGTGGGGTCAACTTCTGACGTCACATATGATTATGACGTCATCATCAGATATCGTGACGTCACAAATCACAAAAAAGCGGGAACAAAGTTTCCACCCCTGCTACTCGTGAGCATGTGCCCCGTTCCAGTTGTGCCAGATAGTTGAGGCGGTAACCAGCCAGACGCCCAGGGTCATGAACGAAACCTGCAGGAATGTGCCGCGAGTTATTTCAGCAACTTTATATAAGTAACCTCTGTACTTATATAGACAGTTTTTGGGTTTTCCAAATAGTTTCTGATTATTCTGATTTACGACAAATAATATTGCACTGTTAGGATAAACGACGTTTCAAAGTAACAACTTCTTATTCATGCTCAAATTTTTTGTTATATAGTAGTGTTGAAAGTATTAAAACTTATAGCTTTATAGTAAAACCTCTATAGTAAAAATCGGGATTTTGTTTGTTTACATAATTATATACGTATAATGCGTGTTAAACCCTATTATTAGTAGTTGGGGAAAGGAAAATCTTGAATCTTGATGTAATTATGATTTAATGAATTACACGTTGTATTATATTTATATACTCCTTTTTGCACGCTGCGGCCGAAGGATAAAAAAAGCCTTTTTGTGGTATACAGCGTGTATCAAGGTGAATCTATTTATAGATAGATACTGTCTATAGATATATATCTATCAATAAATAGATACTGTCATCACTCATCGATAACCCAACAGCTGATAAGAGACAATATGAGTGACTGGCTCAAACTTAAATGATATTAATATGAAACTCGTGTTTGTAGAATCGTTGTTTTCACTATATATTTATATATATATATATATATATATATTATATATGTACTATATATTATATTTATTATATTATCTTTATTATATTTTTAAACTGGACGAAATTTTCCCGGCATCGGGGACATAGAAGAAAAAACACCGAAAATCGTACCTCAAAAATGACTCTGGGTGATGCAAACCCAGCTTCGCAAATGGAGTTGAAACATCGCCATTTTTAGCAGGGTTGTAGAAATAAGGATAGGAATAGGCTATAGCAATTCTTAGAATTTTGATTTAGGCTTTAGATTTTTTATAATTAACGTCGGAAGTGAGGTTAAATAAGTCGTTAGAATAATGGCGTTATTTAAGCTAAGGTTACTGCGCTGTTGCGTAGCAAACGTTAAAATGCACGTGCGCGGAGCAACACAGATTAAAACGCGCGTTGTTTGCTGTATGCTACGTCATAATTTCAAAACTAGCTAACAATGTACGCTCACGCTATGACTTCTTATACTTTGTTTGTGATTGGTATTTTTGATTGCTGCGTTTATAAAGTATCGTTTTGGGGAAACCGAATACTAACAACGCTGTCGCCCATTGTTAGATAAATTACATTATGTCGACAGCGTGGTAGTATTCGGATTCCCAAACAGATCTTTTTACCGCATCAAAAATACAATCACAAACAAAGTATAAGATGTCATAGCGTGAGCTAAATGTGTGCTAGTTTTGAAATTATGACGTACTTTACAGCATTACCAACGCGCGTTGTTAATCTGTGGTTGCTCGCGCACGTGCTTTTTAACGTTGCTACGCAAACAGCGCGGTAAACCTTTGCTTAAATAACGCAATTTTTCTAACCCGATTATTTAACCTCACTTCCGACGTTAATATTATAAAAAATCTAAAGCCTAAATCAAAACTTTAAGAATGCTATAGCCTATTCCTATCTTTTTCTACAACCCGGCAAAATGGCGAGGTTTCAACTCCATTTGCGAGAGTGGGTTTGGCATCACCAGAGGGTCATTTTACGAGGTGATTTTCGGTGTTTTTTCTTTCTTATGTTCCCCGTTGCGGGGAAATTTCGTAAGTTTAAATATAATATAGATATATATATATAATCTTTATATATACATTATATATATATATATATATATATATTATTTATTTATATTGTATATGAAAACTAAGATTTACAAACTCAGAGTTTCATGCAATGCAATCATCAGTGTCAGAATAACTTATTAAATTAATAAATCCATTGTTTTCCTTACAGCTCTTCATCACTTTCATAAAACTCTCGCTGCAGAAGTGACGATAATGAAAAAAATTATATTGAGTGTTTGGTACTATGCATTAAACATTCTAGTATGGGGTTCAGTTCTTAGGAAGTATCTTACTGAATTAATTGACACACGTAAGCAGTTATTTCCCGCTGCAATTAAATGGTCCAATGTGTCTTGCTATTAAGTGTTTATATTCTCATAGCAAAGAATGTTATTGTTTTTAACTATCTACTTTAAAGACTTATGACATAAAGAATAATTGCGTGTGTTCCTTGATGTTTCTTCAAACTTTTTTAACTTCGAGACTTTAGATCCTGTAATGAACTTCTATACATGATTGGCTTCATTCAACATGACGAGGTGTAGGTTTTACTGTACTTGGGACTGAAGTTTGTTGTAAACGAAACACAGTCAGTTTTGACAGGCTTGTAAATAATCTTCTGGGAATTTAAATCTTTGATCTTTTCTTTATTTTAATATTTAGATTAAGACGTTGCGCCTAAGAAATTAAATACTCAAACAAATCTCTGATTTAATCTTTTTCTCAATTTTATGCCTCCTATTTCAGGTAATTCGGTCACTGCCCATTTTGTCCATATGATTAGACATGAACGTTTTTTCGCTTTGAATAGGTCTTTTGCATGCATAAGCCTGTTCACTGTTCATAGGAATGCACATTCTAATATAAACACGTTTATACCTATAACAAAATTTGTACACTTTAATTCTTCCATGCACCCCCACACTCAACTACAATTATTAATAATCTTATGTTTCTATTCTATTCTCTCATCATGACTTACCTTTCTCCAATTTCTTTCTCTCCACGACTGGTCATAGAACACGTATTCCCTAGATTCTAATATTCATTCTCTCTACTCCCTTGACAGCCCACGGTTATCTTATACCATTTCTTGCTTGCTCCCAACCATCAAAATTTTCTTTGTAATTAATCTCCTCATGGTTTATAGAATTGTTCTTCTCCCCTGGTAAGATGAATAGAGTCGAAGTATTCCAGCCGCCTAGGGTTAGTATCTTTATTCATTCTTTGGGTTTTCTCTTTAACTTTTTATGATAACTCTTGTAAATCCTTCATGCTTAATCCAGTCCAACTCACTATCTATACTTCTACCAAAATGGTCCAAGGTCTTATTTCTTTCAGTAAACCTAAGCTCCTCCCATTCCCCTTCTTGATGGGTATAAGATTGAAACTTCAATCCTTTGCTAACATTAGAAGCAGACTGTCATAATTGCCCTAAATGAGTCTTGGCTCATAAAAATCTATTTCTAGCAACGAAATCTTTCTTCTTCTCAATTATGAAATCTTCACGCAATGACCGGCAGAGAAAGATCATCCTCAAGTCTAATAACCCTAAAAAAGTTTTTTTGGAAATATGGAGGGTGGTGTTATTTTGGCTGTTCGGTCTGATCTCGATGGCCACTACAGCCCGACTTCCAGGTTGCCTAGGTAGAAGAAATGCTTGCCGTTTAAAAATTGCTTGTCCTAACAAAGAGAGTATTGTAATCTCTGTACTTTGTTATAGAGAGGAAACTCTTGGGTTACCTAATCATTGAATGTCATAGTTAGTTTATTTTCGCAAGCTAGTTTCCAAAAAGAATCCCTAAATTCTATGTTATTGGTGATTTTATATCCCCCATACAACTGGCTATTTCATCAGTTACCGTACTATTGTGCAATCCTTATAGATTCTTTCAGTGACATTTCTCTCTCCAGTGATCACATCACCCACCATAAAAGTGGTAATACATTAGAATTCTTATCTGTAATTATGATACAACACAATCGATAATTTGAATGTCTGTGATTCCTCATTCGTGTGCAAATCTGATCATTTTCTGTCACTTTTTTCAATTAAAAGCTCCTTTCCCGCAAGGAAAACTCTAAACGTAAAATAAATAATTAAAGGAAAAAGCAAACTGGGACATGATTAATCGTGATTATGCTCGATTAATTGGCAGAAGTCCTAAAATGCCTAGGATCCTGTTGTTTGGATGTTAGTTAAAGACTGCATTATGAATTTAGTTGATAAATATTCCTAAAGTAAACTATTTAAATCAGAGTTTCAACCCCCGTGGTTACGTTAGTGAACTCTTTTTCTTCATGCCGTAAAAAAAGGTAGGATCAGATCTAAATTTAAAATTTCTTGGGTCTATTTATGATGGAGTTAAAGGTTTGTAACTAGCGTCAAGATTTTAAGAGGTTTCATCAGCCACAAAATATGAGACAATCTTTTCAATAGTGATGTTCCAGCGCTAATACTAAGGAAGTTTTGGTCACATGTTAAGTATAAATCTAAATCCTGCCGTATGCATAATTGTGTTAGTTTTTCGGGACAGCTTCGGTTCCAATCAAAGCTCAATAAAAAAGCTGAACTTTTCATTCTTGCTTTTATAACCAGGTTTTCGGATCCTTCACTTTATGACAATGTATCTCCTATGTCAATGATGTTGATCTTTGATATTGACTTGTTCATCGGGATGTTCGTAAGCTTCTTTCAAAATATTAATTCAAATAAAGACAGGGACCAGATGGCTTCACGGTAAAATTATCAAAAAATTGTTCCGTAGGTTTAGCTGACCTCTAACATGCATTTTTCGTTGGGATCTTACAACAGCGGCTACAGTCCACAAGAATGGAAACTTGCAAATGTCTTGTCCCAATACTTTAAGAAAGTAAGAAAAGTGAGGTGAAAACTATAGCCCAATTTCCTTACTTGTTTAGTCATGAAAGTTGTTGAGGCCATTGTTAATCGTAAACTGTTTCTTTGACAAGTACCATTCTTGATCAGGCCAGCATGGTTTTCTAGAGCACAAGTCATGCACAACCAATATGGTTGACTTTTGTGATAGCTGGATTGTCCTTAACGAAAACAATATCAATCATGTTGTGTATTTGGATTTTTTTGTAAGGCATTTGATTCTGTAAATCATGATATCCTGTCTTCATAAGCTAAAGACCTTATATAACATTGATGGTACACTTCTCAAATTTCTTACAATTACCTTCAAGGCCGTTACCAAAGAGTGGTTAATTGGTAATGAGTGTATCTACCTATCAGTTAATTCTGGTCCCAGGGTTTATTTCGTGGTCCCTTACTTTTTTGTATTGTTTTTCATTGATATTCCTCTGGCCTTTCGGATAATATGATATTGTTTTTGTTTTGCCGAAGATACAAAAAATCTGGCCAGTTAAAATACATTCATCTTCTGATAATACTAATTTACAATATGGATATAGGATATCTCTTGACTGGGCACTAAGAATACAAAATGCGATTCTCCTGCAAAATTGTAAAGGTGCTTATTGTTTCGGAAAACCTTCTTTATCTCCTCATTCGCACATTACAATCTGCTGCGCTCTCCTTTGTTTATGTCAGAGGTAGAAAAAAGATCTTGGAGGTCGATGTTAAGCTAGCTAACGTTGGAATGTCGTGCGACAGAATTTATTATAAGGCCTCCTGCCATCAATTGGTATGGTCTGAAGAGATGGCCATATGTTCATTGTTCAGAAACGTCGCGGGCGCTTTACCTCTCCTGGTTCGTTGCAATCGAATTGTTCCATATTCTGGCGCCCTTGTAATAAATTCTTAGGTGATAATATTAGTAAGTCTCAAAAGAGAGCTATTAAATGGATTCTGTTGAAGAGGGCCCGCAGTTATCCACCTGAGCAATATGTTCAAAAAGGGCAAGCTTGGTCGACATTCTCCCTTTGTCTCAAAAGTTTGACTTGAATGATTTATTTTTTTCCAAAGTTCTTACAATTTAATTCCTGTATCACTGCTCATATTCTCTTTATATTCAGGGACTTCTGACTAGACGTTGCCACCTCGTCAGTCTGTCTATTGTGTTAATCAATTTTACTAAGTTAAGTCAGAATTCACACCAACATGTACCTCAAATAGCCCCTGGCAAAATCATTTTTATACAGAAAAACCCATATACTGTGGAATGACTCCGGTACAGGTAAGACAGATTGTGGTTACTAGTCTTTTCAAAGCTGAGGTCATAAGCATCGATGGAAATGTTTATTGGATAGTGAAAAACTGTCTAGCCTAGTCTCTTTGCTACATATTATTATTATTTTGTTTTATTAATTTTTTTCATCTACCTTCCTATAATTAAATCATATCACATTACCCGCACACTTTCACACATTAATGACCATTTAGAACCTGTATCTAATGTATCTGGAATTTGACTTATTGGTGAAATACAAATTTTGGATCTAATATCCACAGTTATTCACCATGGATTTGTTGTTATTAAATAGTTTTTCATACATTTTTGGATTAGATTAGTCGATGTTAATGGGTCCAAGCTTACTGCGCATAGTTCACTTTGTGTTACAGTGTTTGGGTGCCCATATATTTTACTGATGGGGGCGATATTTTGAAACGATTTATTTTATATTCTTATGCTGTACTCTGTAAACTATTTGAAGTTATTTATAATAAATAATTAAAATTAACTTAACTTACTAAATCAAAAACAAAATCAAACGGATACGAAACGTATTTTGAAATCGATAAATTAAATACAAGAACAAAAACTAAAATTAAAATAAAATTCCTAAAAAGATTTCTTTCTGCATAAACTTGTTGGGGTGCCTACATTTTCTTTGAGTTCCGAATACTATATTTAATAGATTGCCATTCTTTATTAAAATATATAAGTTTTTTCAGTAGGCAGAGAGGAAACTCGTTGTACCCCCCTTGTACGGATGAGCAATGTTTGATTATTTCAATGATATTTATTTGGTGTTTGTTTATCTTTCAACTCCAAATTTTCTTAGTAGCTCCGTCCGGATTGTAGCTTCTCGAGGTTGAAAGAGATTGTGTGTGGAACTGATCGGTAAAAAATAAAAAATTCATGTGTCTTAATGTGTTTTCAGTTAAGCCCTCATATATTTGTGCTTCTTTCGTTTATGTTCCATGCAATAGTTGCTTCTTATTCACGGCTGTTCCAGGCATTTGTCGTTCAGGGGGCACATTTCGGCTTTCTGAATGATTGCCAGGTCTTGCGAGTGTATCGGTAGGTGCGTGCTGAGATTGGTGTCTGGTGCTCGCCTAAGTTGGATCCTCGTTGGGTAGGAATGTTTATGATAGCTTAATTGTGTTCTGTTGAAACTTTTTGTGAAATTGGTTGTTCTGGTGGAGTGCTCGTTCTTTCTCTTTTCCACTGCAATCGGTTGTTATATATCCACTGCTGCTTCAGCATTGTCCGTTCAGTGGGACATTTCCGCTTTTGCATTGTAAACAAACACATAGGCAAGAGTTCCTCGATTATAGACAAGCCTTCCCCTGAGGCCAACAATTTCACAAAATGTTCAACAGAAACACAATTCAGTATATACAGTTGCTACCAAGTAGGATCCATTCTATGCGCGCAACCAGACACAAGCTCAGAAAGAATACAATTAAATCGAAAACGTGCAATTGCAGAAAGCCGGAATGTGCCATGAACGGACAATGCTGAAGCAGCAGTGATATATGAAGAAACTCTTGAGTGGAAAATGAAAAGAAGAGACAATTATTGGGCTTACTGAAAAACACTGTTAAGACCGTTCACGTTCATACACAAGCTTTTTCAAACTCAAGAGTACGAAATCGACGGAGCTTCCTAAGAAAAATATGGGTGTTGAAGTAAAAAAACCATGTAAAATATTTGGAAAATAAATCAAAATGCTCATCCTTTAAAGGGGGGTACGAAAGATTGTCATCTCTGCCTTATGAAAAAATTTAATTATTTTAAATAAAGATGGCAATCTAGTCATTGGCGGAGGGAATCATAATGTAAATGTAGGCACACCAACAAGTTTAAGCTGAAGAAAATGCTTTTAGGAAATTTTATTTTAATTTTAGTTTTGTTTTGTATTCATTTCGTTCCAATTTTCGTTTCGTTGTTTGATTTTGTTTTTGATTTGTTTAAAGTTAAGTTAATTTATTTTTTTAATTAAATACTTTTCAAATTTTACAGAGTTCAGCAAATGAGAATATAAAATAGATCGTTTCAAATTATCGCCCCATCTGTAAAATATGATGGGACCAACACGGTACAATAGTGAACTATGTCCGCAGTATTGGACCCATTACATCGAATTAATCTAAATCCAAAAATTTATTGAAAACTATTTAATAAACAAAACAAATATGGTGAATAACTGTGGATATAGAGTCAAAATTTGTATTTCAATACGTCAATTCCAGATACATTAGATACAGGTCTGAAATGGTATTAATGTGTGAGAAGGTGTTGCGGGAGAAGGGTGCTATGATGTTGAAAGTATAGGGTAAGGTAGATAAAAAATTAATAAAACAAAATAATAATTATATGGGGAGCAAATAGACTAGGCTTGACTGTTGTTTACTATCCAATAACATTTCATAGATGCTTATGACTCGCTTTGAAAAGGACTAGTAGACACAATCTGTCTTTACCTTGGTAAAGGGAGTCTTCCACAGTATATGGTTCTGTAGAAAAAAATTTTGCAGTGGGCTCTTTGAGGTACATGTAGTGTGTGAATTCTGCTTAACTTAGGTAAAATTGATGACACAATAGACAGACTGTCGAGGTGGCAACGTTAGTCAGAGAATTGCCCTGATATAATGAGAGATAAGTGAGGCAAGTGTACAGGATTAAAATTGTTAAGAACTTTTGGAAAAATAAGTTCATTCAAGTCAAACTTATGAGACAACGGGAGAATGTCGACAAGCTTGCACTTTTTGACATATTGCTCGGGTGGATAAAATGCGGCCCTCTTCAGACAGAATCCATTTAATTAGCTCTCTTTTGGTAAGACTTGCTCTTTTTCACTAAGTGATTTATTACAAGGGCGAAGGATTTATGGAACATTTTCGAATTGGCTACGATCCGGGAGAGGTAAACGCGCCAGGGACGTTTTGATCAAATGACAATATGGCCATCTCTTCTGAACTACCAAGTTGTTGGCTGGCCTTGTATAAATTCTGTCGCAACTGACTATCAATTAGTTAGGAGTACAGCGACTCCAAGATTTTTCTAACTCTTTTTTTTTTACATACACAAAGGAGAGCCTTCAAGATTGTTGCGAATGGAGAAGATAAAGATGGTTTTCGAAACAATAAGGCACTTTTCATTTTGCTGGATGGATTCGCTTTTTGTTTCTTAGTGCCACGTCAGAGAGATAGTCTATTCCATTTGTAAATTAGGAGTATCAGAAGATGATGTATTTTACGCAGATTTTTTGTATCTTCGGATACAAACAATATCAAGTATTATCGAAAGGCAAGAAGGAAAATTCATTGATAAAAATACAAAAAGTATAGGGACCAAAGAATAGCGCCTGGGGGACCAGATTAAACTGAGAGGGTAGATGACATCTCATTACCAATAACACTCTTTGTAAACGGCTTGAAGGTAATTGGTAAGACTTTGGAGATGTGTTACCATCAATTGGTTTATATAGGTCTTTAGCTTATGAGAAGGATATCATGGATTTACAGAATCAAATGCCTTAGCAAAATCAAAATACACAACATGATTGATAAATGTTTTTCGTTAAGAGACAATGCAGGCTATCACAAAGTCAACATATTGGTTGAGATGGCTTGTGCTCTAGAAAAACTGCTGCCTGGGATCAAGAGGGTACTTGTCAAAGAAGCGTTTACGTTAAACTGCGCTCCAAACTTTCATGATAAAAACAAGTAAAAGGGATATTGGTCTATAGTTTCAACCTCACTTTCTTACCTTTCTTAAATATTGGACAAACATTTGCAAGTTTCCATCTCTTGTGGATGTAGCGCTGTTGTAAGATCACGAAAAATGCATGTTAGGGGTAAGCTAAACTACGGTAACAATTTTTGAGAATTTTCACCGTGTAGGCCATCTGGTCCTGGGCTTTATTTGAATTAATATTTGAAGAAGCTTACGACATCCCGATGATCGAAGTCATATCAAAATCAACATCATTGACATAGGAGATATCAGTGTCATAGTGAAGGATCGAAATCACTGGTTATAAAAGAAAGAATTGAAAAGTTCAGCTTGAGCTTTGGGTTTGAACGAGCTGCTCCAGAATGCTAACACAATTAGAATAGGCAGGAGTTAGATTTATCTTAAAATGTGACCAAAACTTTCTTAGTTACTTAGAGCTGGCTCATCACTATTGAAATGATTGTCTTAATTTTGGATGATGAAAAGCCTCTTAAAATCTTACGGCTAGTAAACACAACTTTAACTATCAGAAATAGAACCAGAAATTTTAAATTAGATTGAGTTATCTTTTACGGCATGACAGAAAAAAGTTCACTATTCGAACCCGGGGGTTGAATACTTGATTTAATAGTTACCTTTTGTAATTATGTATATCAACTAAATTCTTCAATCAGTCTTTAACTAACTTCAGAGATCAGGATTATAGGATTCTACGGACTTGCCAATTATCGAGCATAATTCACGATTATCATGTCCAGTTTGCTTTCTCTAATTAGATAGATTTTACGTTTAGGCGTTTTTCTTGGGGGTAAAAGGAGCTTGTAATTGAAAAAGTGACAGGAAATGACAGATTTGCACACGGATAGGTGGATACAGACTTTCACGTTAACTCGATTGTGTTATCATAATTATGAAGAAGAATGTCTAATGTATACCATTTATGTGTGGGTGATTGTGATCAATGGGAGAGAGAAAGATCATGCAAGAATTATGAAGGATTGCTCAATAGGTACCGGTACTGGATGAAGATAGCATCGGTATGGGGGAGATTAAAATCACCATACATAGATTTTAGGGGATTTCTTTTGGAAAACTAGCTGCGAATATAACTAATATGACTTCATGATTAAGGTAACCAAGAGTTCCTAATCTATAAACAAGTAAGATTACAATACTCTCTTTGTTTAGGAAAAGCAATTTTAACGGCAAGCATTTTGCACCTAGGCTATTGGTGTCGGGTTGTAGTGCAGCGAGATCAGACCGAACAGCCAAAAGTAACACCACCCCAATTTTCCCTTAACTTTTTAGGGTTATTAGGATCGTGAGGTGAAGTCTTTCTCGTGCGTCATTGCGGGAAGTTTCATATTGAGAAGAAGGAAAGATTTCGTGCTAGAAATAGATTTTTTGAGCCAGTCGCATTGAGGGCAATTATGTCAGGTGCTCATATGTTTAGCAAAGGAATGGAAGTTCGGTACATCTTATTACTCTAGAAGGGGATGGGGGAGCTTAGTTTACTGAAAGGATAAGCTTGGAACATTTTGGTAGAGTATAGATAGGGGAGTTGGGACCTGAGAAAGCATAGAAGGATTAACAAGTGTGATCAAAGAAAGTTAAGAGAGAAAACCAAAGAATGAATAAAGATACTAGGACCGCCTGAGGCGGGTGGAATACTTGACTCTATTCTTTCTTACCAGGAGAAGACATATCTTATAAACCATGAGGAGATAATTACAAAGATTAAGTTTGTTGTGGGAGCAAGCAAGAAATGGTATAAGATAAACGTGGGCTGTCAAGGAGTAGAGAGGGAATGAATATTTAGAATCTAGGGGGAATACGGTGTTCATGGAATAGTCGTGGAGAGAAGAATTGGGACGAAGGTAAGTCATGATGAGGAGAATAGAAGAGAAAATATGATTATGATAATTGTAGTTGTGTGAGGAGTGCATGGAGAATTAAATGTGTAAATTTTGTTAGGTATAAACGTGTTTATAGTATATGTGCATTTCTTGACTGTGTACGCAGGCCTTTTGATCAAAAAGACTATTCTAAGTCTAAACGATTCATTGTCTAACATATGGAAAAATGGGGCAGTGACCGAATGTACCTGAAATAGGAGGCATAAAATTGAGGAAAAAAGATTAAAATCAGAGATTTGTTGAGTTTTAATTTTAGGGCAGTCTTATCAAATATTAAATGAAAGAAAAGATCACAGATATAACGTCCCAGAAGATTATTACAACCTGTCAAAACTGTGTTCGTTTACAACAAACTTAAGCCAGTGGACAGTAAACTATCCTCTCAATGTTGAGATGAAGCCAATCATTGTATAGAAGTTCAAATACATGATTAACAAGTCTCGAGTTAAAAAGTTGTGGCAACGTCTTGGAAACACGCAATTATTCTTTGGAATAAGTTTTAAGTAGCATTGTTAAAAATCTAGAATCTTTGCTAAGTAGGAATATAAAACTTAATAGGAAGACAACATTGGACAATTTATATTGCATGCGGGAAATAACTGTCTTAGTGGTGTCAATTAATTCAGTAAGATACTTCTAAGGAATGAACCCTATTAGAATGTTTAATGTCATTAGTACCAATACACTCAATATATTTTTTCAATTCGTAGCATCTGGAGTGCATGAGTTTTTATGAAAATGATGAGGAGCTTGTAAGGTAAACATGGATTTATTAATTTATAAGTTATTCTGACAATGATGATCTTGCATTTGCATGAAATCTGCGTTTGTAGAATCGTTGTTTTCATTATATATATATATATATATTATATATATATCTATATATATGTATATATATATATATTATATATATCTATTTTATATTTAAACTGACGAAATTTCCCCGCAAGGGGACTTAGAAGAAAAAAACACCGAATCGACCTCAAAATGAACCCTCTGGTGATGCCAAACCCTGCTCGCAAATGGAGTTGAAACCCCTCCCCCGGCCAAAATTTTCTTTTTTTAGCAGGGTTGTAGAAAAAGGTTCGGATCGGCTTAGCATTCTTAGACTTATAATTTAGGCTTTAGATTTTTTATAATTAACGTCGGAAGTGAGTTAAATAATCGTTAGATAATGGCGTTATTTAAGCAAAGTTTATGCGCTGTTGCGTAGCAACGTTAAAATGCTCGTGGCGCGAGCAACCAAGTTTAAACGCGCGTTGTTATGCTGATGCTACGTCATAATTTCAAAACTAGCTCACAGTTACGCTCACGCTATGACTTATTATAACTTTAGTGGGTGATTGGTATTTTGATGCGGTAAAAAGGTATCGTTTTGAATCCGAATATAACAACGCAGTCGCCAGTTGATTAGTTAATTTCCATTATGTCGACAGCGTTGTTCGATAGCGTAGTCGGATTCCCCAAAAACGATTTACTTTTTACCGCATCAAAATACCAATCACAAACAAGTTATAAAGTCATAGCGTGAGCGTTAATGTGAGCTAGTTTGAATTATTGAGTGCATACATTTACAGCAATTAACAACGAGCGTTGTTAATCTGTGGTTGTCGCGCACGTGCATTTTAACGTTTGCTACGCAACAGGCGCGTAAACATTGGCTTAAATAACGCCCATTATTCTATCGATTATTAACCTCACTTCGGACGTTAATTATAAAAATCTAAAGGCCTAAATCAAAAATTCTAGAATGTTAGCTATTCCTATCCTTTTCTACAACCCTGCTAAAAATGGCGAGGGTTTTCAACTCCATTTGCGAGCGGGGTTTGGCATCACCAGGAGGGTATTAGAGGTCGATATTTTCGGGTGTTTTTTCTTCTATGTCCCCGTTGCCGGGGAAATTTCGTTCAAGTTTAAAATAAATATAGATATATATATAATATATTATATTTATAATTATATTATTTATATATATTTATTATTATATTATTTAATGAAACTACGATTCTACAATACTCAGAGTTTCATGAAATGCAATCATCTGTGTCAGAATAACTTATTTAATTAATAAATCATGTTTTCCTTACAGCTTCCTTCATCATTTCATAAAAACATGCAGCTGCAGAAGCTGACGATATTGAAAAAATATTATGAGTGTTGCGTATTATGGACATTAAACATTCTTAGTATGGGGTTCAGTTTCTTAGGAAGTTCTTACTGAATTAAATTGACACATAAGCGTTTTTCCACGCTGCAAGTATAATTGTCCAATGTTGTCTTCTAGTAGGGTTTATATTCCTAACATAGAAAGAATGTTTAGTTTTTTAACAATTACTTTAAAGATTATGCCTAATGAATAATTGCGTTTCTAGATGTTTTCAAAATTTTTAACTCGAGACTCTTTAGATCATTGTATTGAATTCTATAACTGATTGGCTTCATCCTCAACATGAGGAGGAGTAGGTTTACTTGTCCACTTGGCTTAAGTTTGTTGTAAACGAACACAGTTTGACAGGGTTGGTAAATAATCTTCTGGGAATTTATAATCTTGATTCTTTTCTTTCATTTAATATTTTGATAATTTAGGACGTTCGCCTTAAATTGAAACTCAAACAAATCTCTGATTTAATCTTTTTCTCATTTTATGCTCCTTTTTCAGGTACATTTCGGTCACTTGCCATTTTTCCATATGTTAGGACAAATGAATGTTTTTTAGGAATAGAATAGTCTTTTGCATGCAAAAGGCTCGTACACCAGTCAAGAAATGCCATTATACATATCAACACGTTTATACTCCTAACAAAAGTTAACATTTAATTCTCCATGCACCCCAGCACATCATACATTATCATATATATGTTTCTCTTTCTATTCTCTCATCATGACTTACCTTCTCCCAATTCCTTCTCTCCACGACTAGGTCCAGAACACGTATTCCCCTAGATTCTAATATTCCATTCCTCTCTACTCTTGGACAGGCCCACGTTATTTATACCATTTCTTTGCTTGCTCCACATCAAACTTTTCTTTTAATTATCTCCTCATGGTTTACTAGAAATGTTCTTCTCTGGTAAGTTGAATAGGAGTCAAAGTATTTCCAGCCGCCTCAGGCGTCTAGTATCTTTATTCATTCCTTGGGGTTTTCTCTCTTAACTTTCCTTTTGCTAACTCATGTTAATCTTCTATGCTTAAATCAAGGTCCCAACTCCCTATCTATACTCTACCCAAAATGTCCAAAGGTCTTATTCTTCAGTAACCTAAAGCTCCTCCCATCCTTCTTGATGGAGTAATAAGATTCCGATTCAAATCCTTGCTAACATAGAGCGCCTGACATAATTTTCCTAATGAGGACTTGGCTCAAAAATCTATTTCTAGCAACGAAATCTTTCCTTCTTCTCATTATGAAATCTTCACGCAATGGACCGCTACGAGAAAGATCATCCTCAAGATCTAATAAACCCTAAAAAGTTTAGGAATATGGAGTGGTGTTCTTTATTGGCTGTTCGGTCTGATCTCGATGCCACTACAACCCGATCTACCAGTTTGCTTGGTGCAGAGTGCTTGCCGTTCAAAATTGCGTTTCCTACAAAGAGAGATTGTAATCTGTACTTGTTATATAGAGTAGGAACTCTTGGGTTGCCTAATCATGATTTCATAGTTTGTTATATTCGCAAAGTAGTTTTCCAAAAGAATAACCTAAATCTATGTATTGGGTGATTTTTAATATACCCCATACAGACGGCTATCTTAATCAGTACGTACTATTGTGCAATCTTCATAGATTATTTAGTGATCTTTCTCTCTCCCAGTTGATCACATCACCACCATAAAGTGTAATACATTAGACATTTCTTTCAGTAATTATGATAAACACAATCGATATCTTGAATGTTGTGATCCTCATTCTGGTGTGCAATTCTGTCATTTCTGTCACTTTTTCAAATAAAGCTACCTTTTCCCGAAGAAAACTCCTAAACGTAAAACTATACTTATAAGAAAGCAAAATGGGACATGATTAATCGTAATTATGCTCGATTAATTGGCAGTCCTAGATTGCCTAGCATCCTGATTGTTTGGAAGTTAGATAAAGACTGCATTATGAATTTCGTTGATTTATAATATTCCTAAAGTAATATAATCAGAGTTTCAAACCCCCGTGGTTCGATAGTGAACTTATTTCTTCATGCCGTAAAAAGGTTACGACTCAGATCCCTAATTTAAAATTTCTGGTTTCTAATTTCTGATGCGTTAAGTTAGTATAGCCGTAAAGATTTTTTTTTAAGAGGCTTTCATCAAGCCAAAATAAGAGACAATCTTTTCATAGTGATTGATCAGCGCTTAATTAACTAGAAGTTTTGTTCACATGGTTAAGTATAAATCTAAACTCTGCCGTATTCCTTAATTGTGTTTATTTCATTCTGGACAGCTTCGGATTCAAAAGCCAAAGCTCATAGCTGACTTTTCAATTCTTTCTTTTATAAACCAGTTCGGATCTTCACTTTATGGACACTATAATCTCCTATGTCAATGATGTGTGATTTGATATGACTTCGATCATTTCGGGATGTTCGTAAGCTTCTTTCAAATAATCATTTCAAATAAAGCCAGGGACCAGGATGTCCTACAGGTAAATTTCAAAAATTGTTCCGTAGGTTTCGCTTACCTCTAACATTGCATTTTTCGTGGAACTTACAACAGCGGGCTTACATTCCACAAGAATGGAAACTTGCAATGTTGTCCAATATTAAGAAAGGTAAGAAAATGAGGTTGAAAAACTATAGACCATATCCCTTACTTGTTTCGTCATGAAGTTTTTGAGCGCATTGTTAAACGTAAACTGCTTTCTTGGGACAAGTTACCCTTTCTTGATCCCAGGCGCATGTTTTCTAGAGCACAAGTCATGCACACAATATGGTTGACTTTTGTGATAGCTGGCATTGTCTATTCACGAAAACATGATCAATCATGTTGTGTATTTTGATTTTTGCTAAGCATTTGATTCGTAAATCATGTTATCCTTCTTCATAGGCTAAAGCCGTATATAACATTTGATGGTACAATTCTCAAATTTCGTACCAATTTACCTTCAACGGACGTTACCAAAGAGTGGTTTTTGGTATGAGTTGTTTCTTCTCACCCTCTCAGTTAATTTGGTGTCCCCCCAGGGGCTCTATTCTTGGTCCCTTACTTTTTGTATGTTATCAATTATATTCTCTTGCCTTTCGGAATTATACTGATATTGTTTGTATGCCGATGATACAAAATCTGGCGTATAATACATTCCATCTTTGATTTAAAATTTTTTGTTATTTTTTTTTATTTTTTTTTTTTTTCTAATTTACAAATGGATATAGACTATCTCTCTGACTGGGCACTACGAAACAAAAATGCGATTCCATCCAGCAAAATGTAAAGTGCTTATGTTTCTGGAAAACCATCTTTATCTCCTCCATTCGATACAATCTTGATGGCTCTCCTCTTGTGTTTGTAGAGTTAGAAAAAAGATCTTGAGTCGATGTTACTACTAAGCTAAGTTGGAATAGTCAGTGCGACAGATGTAATACTTAAGGCATGCAAACAACTTTGGTATGGTCAGAAGAGATGGCCATATTGTATTGTCAGAACGTCGCGGGCGCTTTACTCTACTGGTTCGTAGCCTCAATTCGAAAATTGTTCCTTAATCTGGCGCCCTTGTATTAAATCACTTAGTTGATAAATTAGAAAGTCTCAAAAGAGGCTATAAAATGGATTCTGTCTGATGAGGGCCGCGTTATCCACCTGAGCTATATGTCAAAATGCTGCAATGCTTGTCGACAATTTTCCTTTGTATCAAAAGTGTGTCTTGGGAATGATCTTATTTTTTTCACAAAAGTTCTTAACAATTTAATTCCTGCTATCACTGCCTCACTATCTCTCTTTTATTAGGGCACTTCGGACTATGACGTGCCACCTCGACAGTTGTCTATTGTGTCATCAATTTTTACTAAGTTAAGTTCAGAATTCACACACCACATGTACCTCAAATAGCCCAACTGGCTAAATATTTTTCTACAGAACCCATATACTGTGGACATGGACTCCCTTTACAGGGGTAAGACAGATTGTTGTCTACTAGTCTTTTCAAAGCTGTGGTCACTAGATCTTTGGAAATGTTTATTGGATAGTGAAACAACAGTCTAGCCTTGTCTCTTTGCCTCCACATATTATTTTTTTTTGTTTTACTTAATTTTTTTTATCTACCTTTCTATACTTTCAACAATCTATCACACTTCACCCGCTCACCGGTCTCACACATTATTGACCATTTCAGACCTTGTATCTAATGTATCTGGAATTTGACGTATTGAAATACAATTTTGACTTATATCCACAGTTATTCACCATGGATTGTTTGTTTTATATAGTTTTTCATTAAATTTTTGGATTTAGATTAATTCGAGTAATGGGTCCAAGTTACTGCGGGACTTAGTTCACTATGTGTTTTACCGTGTTGGTGCCCATCATATTTTACAGATGGGGGCGATATTTTTGAACGATTCTATTTTATATTCATTCTTTGCTGTACTTGTAAAATTTGAAAGTATTTAATAAAAATAAATAAAATTAAATTAACTTAACTAAATCAAAAACAAAATCAAACGAAACGAACGAAATGAAGAAAATGAAATACAAGAACAAAACTAAATTATAAATAAAATTCCTAAAAGCATTCTTCAGTAAACTTGTTGGTGTGCCTAATTTAACTTATGAGTTCCCTCCTCTATTTAATAGGATTGCATCTTTATTTAAAATAATATAAAGTTTATCGTTAGGCACGTGATGGACAATCTTGCGTACCCCCTTGTTTCGGAGGAGCATGTTTGATTATTTTCCAAGATATTTAATATGGTGTTTGTTATCTTTCAACTCCTTTTTTTTGATAGCTCCGTCTGATTTCGTAGCTTCTCGAGTTTGAAAGAGTTTTGTGTGAAATGAAAAACGGGTCTTAAAGTGTTTTCAGTAAGCCCATTTATTGGTGCTCTTTCTTTTCATTTACCATGCAATAGTTGCTTTATATTTCACTGGCTGCTTCAGGCATTGGTCCGTTCAGTGGGACATTTCGGCTTTCTGCATGCACGTTTTCGATTTAATTGTGGTTCTTTCTTGAGCTTTGTTCTGGTGCTCGCTAGATGGATCCTACGTTGGTAGGCAACGTATGATTGCTTAATTGTGGTTTCTGTGAACCATTTTGTGAAATTGGTATCCTCTGGGGAAGTGCTCTTTATTTTCTTTTCACTGCATAGTTGCTTCATATATCATGCTGTTCCAGCATTGTCCGTTCAGTGGGACATTTCCGGCTTTCTGCAAATGTAACAACAAACATAGGCAAGAGCTTCCTCCGTTACTAGACATGCACTTCCCAGAGACACCAATTTACAAAATGTTCAACAGAATCACAATTAAGCTATTCATCAGTTGCTACCCAACGTAGGATCCATTTAGCGAGCACCAGACACCAAGCTCAGAACAGAATACAATTAAATCGAAAACGTGCATTGCAGAAAGCGGAAATGTGACACTGAACGGACAATGCCTGAAGCAAGCAGTGTTATATAGGAGAACTATTGCAGTGGAAAATGAAGAAGGCACAAATATATTGGGCTTACTGAAAACATTTTAAGACCGTTTCAGTTCACAACAAGCTATTTCAACTCGAGAAGCTACGAAATCAGAGCGGAGCTATATAAGAAAATATGGGAGTTGAAGATAAAACAATCCCTATAAAAATCTTGGAAATAATCAAACATGTCATCCGTACAAGGGGGGTACGAAAGATTGTCTCTCTGCCTTACTGAAAAACTTTATATTATTTTAAATAAAAGATGGCAATCTATTAAAATAGGAGGAGGAACTCATAAGTATATGTAGGCACACCAACAAGTTTCTGCTGAAGAAATGCTTTAGGAATTTTATTTAAGTTTAGTTTTTGTTTTGTATTTTCATTTTCGTTTCAATTTCGTTTCGTTTCGTTTGATATTTGTTTTTGATTTAGTTAAGTTAAGTTAATTTTATTTTTTTTATTATAATACTTTTACAAATTTTACAGAAGTAACAGAATAGATGAATATAAAATAGAATCGTTCAAAAATATCGCCCCATCTGTAAAAAATATGATGGGCAACCAAACACGTAAAACATCGTGACACTATGGCAGCAGTAACTTGGACCCATTACATCGAATTAATCTAAATCCAAAAATTTATGAAAAACTATTTAATAACAAACAAATCCATGGTGAATAACTGGGATATAGAGTCAATATTGTATTTCAATACGTCAAATTCCAGGATACATGAGATTCAGGTTGAAATGGTCATTAATGTGTGTGAAGTGTGCGGGTGAAGTGGATTTGATGGTGAAAGTATAGGAAGTAGTAAAAAAATTAATAAACAAAAATAAATTAATAATATGGGGAGCAATGAGACTAGGCTAGGACTGTTGTTTCACATCCAATAAACATTCCATAGATGCTTGGTGACCTCAGCTTTGAAAATGATAGTTAGACACAATCTGTCTTACTGTAAAGGAGTCCATACCCACAGTATATGGTTTGTAGAAAAAATGATTTTGCAGTGGGTATTTGACGGTAATGTGGTGTGTGAATTCTGTAAACTTAGGTAAAATGTTGACACAATAGACAGGACTGTCAAGGTGGCTACGTCTTAGTAGAGAAGTGCCCTGTTTATAAAGAGAGATAGTGAGGCAGTGATACAGGAATTAAATTAGTTATGAACTTTGTGGAAAAAATAAGATCATTATGTCAAACTTTTGAGACATGGGAGAATTGTCGACAAGCTTGCCTTTTTTGACATATTGCTCAGGTGGATAACTGCGGCCCTCTCCAGACAGAATCATTTAATAGCTTTTTGGAGACTTTCTAATTTATCATAAGTGATTTATTACATGGGCGACAGAATTATGGAACAAATTTTCGAATTGGTACGAACCTGGGAGAGGTAAAGCGCCGGCGACGTTTCTGATCAATGACAAAATGGCCATCCTTGACCATACAGTTGGTGGCAGGCTTAGTATAAAATTCTGTCGCACTGGATATTTAACTTAGCTTAGGAGTAAACATCGACTCAAGATCTTTTTCTACTTTACATACACAAGAGGAGAGCCATCAAGTTGTATGCGATTGGAGGAGATAAAGATGGTTTTCCTGAAACAATAAGCAATTTAATTTTGCTGGATGGAATCGCATTTTGTTTCTTTGTGCCCAGTCAGAGGATAGTCTATATCATTGGTAATTACGTATTATCTAGAAGATGAATGTTTTACGACCAGATTTTTTGTTATCATCGGATACAAACCAATATCAGATTATCCGAAAGGCAAGAGGAATATCATGATAAACAATACAAAAAGTAGGGACCAAGATTGAGAGCCATAGGGGAACCAGAATTAACTGAGAGGGTAGTTGGATATCATACCAAAACCACTCTTTGGTAACGGCCTTGGAAGGTTATTGGTTAGAAATTTGTGAAGTTTGTTCCGTCAATGTTATATAAGGTCTTTAGCTTATGAAGAAGGATTCATGATTTACAGAATCAAATGCCTTAGAAAATCAAAATACACAAAATGATTGATATGTTTTGTTAAGAGACAATGCAGGCTATCACAAAAGTCAACCATATTGGTTGTGCATGACTTGTTGCTCTAGATAAACCATCGCTGCCTGGGATCAGAAGGGTACTTGTTCAAAGAAAGCAGTTTACGTTTAACAATGCGTCAAAACTTTCATGATAAACAAGTAAGGGATATTGGTCTATAGTTTTCAACCTCATTTTTCTTACCTTTCTTAATATTGGGACAACATTTGCAAGTTTCATTTCTTGTGATTGTTGCCGCTGTTGTAGATCACGGAAAAATGAGGTTAGAGGGTATGCTAACCTACGGAACAATTTTTGAGAATTTTACCGTGTATGCCATTTCTGGTCCCTTGGGCTTTATTGAATTAATATTTGGAAAGAGCATACGAACATCCGATGAATCGTAGTCTATATAAAATCAACATCTTTGTCATAGGAGATATCAGTGTCATAAGTGAAAGGATCCGATAAACTGGTTCTAAAAGAAAGAATTGAAAAGTTCGCTTGAGCCTTTGGGTTGAAACGAAGCTGTCCAGAATAACTAACACAATTAGGAATTGGCAGGAGTTAGATTGATTATTAAACTGTGACCAAAAACTTCTTCGTTATTAGCGCTGGATCATCACTATTGAAAAGATTGTCTCTTATTTGGAGATGAAAGCCTCTTAAAAATCTTTACAGGCTAGTAACAAACTTAACTCATCAGAAATAGAAACCAGAATTTTTAAATTAGATCTGAGTCTATCCTTTTTTACGGCATGAAGAAAATGTTCACTATCGAACCACGGGGTTGAATCTCTGATTTAATAGTTCTTTAGGAATAATGTATATCAATATATTCATAATGCAGTCTTTAAAACTAACTTCCAAGACGAATTCAGATCTAGGCATTCTAGGACTTGCCAATTAATCGAGCATATTCCACGATTAATTCCATGTCAGTTTGCTTTCTTATAATTATAGTTTTACGTTTAGGAGTTTTCTTGCGGGATAGGAGCTTTTAATTGAAAAAGTGACGGAAAATGATCAGATTTGCACACGGAATGAGGGTCACAGACATTAAGTTATCGATTGTGTTATCATAATTACTGAGAAGAATGATACTGTTTACCACTTTTATGGGGTGGGTTGATGTGATCAACTGGAGGAGAGAAAGATCACTGAAGAATCTATGAAGGTTTGCTCATAGGTACGGTACTGGATGAAGATAGCAGTCTGTATGGGGGAGTTTAAAAATCTCCAATAACATAGATTTTAGGGGGGATTCTTTTGGAAAACTAGCTTGCGTATATAACTACTATGACATCATGATTAGGTAACCCAAGAGTTCCTACTCTATAAACAAGTACAGATTACAATTATCTCTTTGTTTGGAAAAGCAATTTTAACGGCAAGCATTTCTGACCTTGGCTAAATGGTAGTCGGGTGTAGTGGCATCGTAGATCAGACCGAAATAGCCAAAGAACACCACTCCATTTTCCCTATACTTTTTTAGGGTTTTTAGGATCTCCTTTAACCTTCTGGGAGAGTCTTTCTCGGTGCGGTCATTGCGGAAGATGTCTATTGAGAAGAGGGAATGATTCGTTGCCTAGATATAGATTTTTTGAGCCAAGTCTATTTAGGGCAATTATGTCAGGCTGTCTATGTTAGCAAAGGATTGAAGTTCGGAAACTTATTACCTATCAAGAAGGGGATGGGAGGTGCTTAGGTTACTGAAAGGAATAAGACCTTGGAATTTTGGTAGATGTATAGATAGGGAGTTGGGACTGGAAGTATGCATAAAGATTACAAGAGTTATTCTCAAAAAAAGTTAAGAGAGAAAAACCCAAAGATGAATAAAGATACTAGACGCCTGAGGCGGCTGGAATACTTGACTCTATTCATCTTTCCTGGAGAGAAATTTCTTATAAACCATGAGGAGGATAATTACAAGAACAGTTTGATGTGGGAGCAAGCAAGAAATGGTATTAGATAAGTGGGGGCTGTCAAGGAGTAGAGAGGAATGAATATTAGAATCTAGGGGGGAATTACGGTGTTCATGGCCTAGTGTGGAGGAGAAAGAATTGGAGAAGGTAAGTCATGATGTGAGAATAGAAGAGAACATATGATTATGATAAGTTGTAGTTGATGTGTGGGGTTGCATGGAGATTTAAATGTGTAATTTTTGTTAGGGTATAAAGTGCTTGATATTGGTATATGTGCATTTCTTGACTGTGTACGAGGCCTTTTGCATGCAAAAAGACCTATTCTAAGTCTAACGATTTCTTTGTCTAAATATGGAAAAATGGGCAAGTGACGGAATGTTCTGAAATAGGAGGCATAAATTTGAGAAAAAGATGAAATCGAGATTTGTTTGAGTTTTATTTTTAGCGCAACGTCTTAATCAAAATATTAATTGAAAGAAAAGTCAAGATTTAATTCCCAGAAGATTATTTACAACCTTCAAAAACTGTGTTCGTTTACAACAAACTAAAGCAAGTGGACAGTAAACATACTCCTCTCATGTTGAGATGAATCCAATCATGGTATAGAAGTTTATTACATGTTCTAAGTCTCGAGTTAAAAAGTTTGAGAAACAGTCTTGGAAAACACGCAATATTCTTTAGGGCATAAGTTCTTAAGTAGATTGTTAAAATTAGAACATTCTTTGCTTTTGTAGGAATATAAAACACTATAATAGGAAGATCAACTTTGACATTTATATTTGCAGCGGAAATAACTGTAGTAGTGTCAATTAATTCAGAAAGTACTCCTATAGGATCTGAACCCCATACTTTAGAATGTTTATGTCATTAGTACCAACACTCCAATATTAATTTTTTTCCCAACATCGTCAGCTCTGCAGCTGCATGGTTTTATTGAAAATGATGGAAGGAGCTTGTAAGGAAAACATGGGATTTAATTAATTTAATAAGTTATTCTGACACTGTTGATTGCATTTGCATGAAACTCTGGAGTTTGTAGAATCGTTGTGTCATTAATAATATTATATATGTATATATATATATATATATATGTTATATATATTTATATATATATATATATATTTTATTTTAAACTTGAGAAAATTTCCCCGGCAACGGGGGACATAGACAGAAAAAACACGAAAATCGACCTCAAATTGACCCCTTGGTGATGCCAAACCCAGCTCGCAAATGGAGTTGAAACCTCGCCATTTTTAGCAGGGTTGTAGAAAAGGATAGGATAGGCTATAGGCATTCTTAGGAATTTTGATTTAGGCTTTCGATTTTTTATAATTAACGTCGGAAGTGAGGTTAAATAATCGTTAGATTATGGCGTTATCTTAGCTAGGGTTTTACTGCGCTGTTGCGTAGCAACGTTAATAATGCACGTGCGCGTGCAACCACAGATTAACATCGCGCGTTGTTATGCTGTATGTACGTCATTTATTTCTAAACTAGTCACTTTTACGCTCACGCTATGGACCTTCTTATAAAACTTTGTTTGTGATTGGTATTTTGATGCGGTAAAAAGTATCGTTTTGGGAATTCGTATATACAATCGCTGTCGCCATTGTTAGATAAATTCCATTTATGTCGACAGCGTTGTTAGTATTCGGATTCCCAAAACGGGTACTTTTTACGCATAAAAATACCATCACAAACAAAGTTATATAGAGTTCATAGCGTGAGCGTAAATGTGGAGCTATTTTGATTTATGAAGTAGCATACTGCTTATCAACGCGCGTTTGTTAATCTGTGGTTGCTCGCGCACGTGCATTTTTAGTTGCTACGCAACAGCGCAGTAAACCTTTGCTTAAAAACGCCATTATTTGAACGTTTATTTAACCTACTTTCCGGACGTTAATTATAAAAATCTAAGCCTAAATCAAAATTCTAAGAATGCTATAGCCTTTTTTCCTATCCATTTTCTTCAACCTGCTAAAAATGGTCGAGGTTTCAATCATTTGCGAGTGGGTTTGCATCACAGAGGTCATTTTGAGGTCGATTTTCGGTGTTGTTTTCTTTCTAGATCCCCGTTGCCGGAGAAATTTCGTCAAGTTTAAAATTTAATATAGATTTATATATATATATATATATATACTATTATATCTATATAGATATATATATATATATATATAATGAAAACAACGATTCTACATTTCAGAGTTTCATGCAAATGAATCATCAGTGTCAGAATAACGTATTTAATTTAATAAATTCCTGTTTTTCCTGACAAGCTCCTTTCATCATTTTTCATAAAACTCATTCTGCCTGCAGAAGCTTGGTCGATATTGATAACATTTAGATTGAGTGTTGGGGTACTAATTGACATTAAAAATTCTAAGTATGGGATTCTGTTACTTTAGGAGTTTCTGACTGATTTAATTGACACCACGAAGCAGTTATTTCCGCTGCAATTATATTGTCCCTTGTTCGTCTTCCTATTAGTGTTTATATTCCTACATAGAAAGGAATGTTCTAGATGATTTTAACAATCTACTGAAAGACTTTTGCTAAAGAATAATTGCGTGGTTTGAATGTTTCTCAACTTTTTATCTCGAGACTTTAGTTCATGTTATGAACTTCTATACTTGATTGGCTTCATATCAACATGAGAGGAGTTGGTTTACTGTTCACTTGGCTTAAGTTTGGTTGTAAACGAACTCAGTTTGTAAGGGTTGTTAATATTCTTCTGGGAATTTAATCTTTGATCTTTTTATTTCATTTATTATTTTGATTTAGACGTTGCGCCTAAAATTAAAACTCATATCAAATCTGCGGATTATTCGTGTCTCATTGTTAGGCCTCCTATGTCAGGTTCATTCGGTCATGCCCATTTTTCCATATGTTAGACATGAATCGTTTAGGACTTAGAATAGGTCTTTTTTGCATGCAATAGGCCTCGTACACAGTCGAAATGCACATATACATTCAACAGTTTATACCTAACTAAATTTACAATTTAATTCTCCATGCACCCCAAAATCACCTACAATTATCATAATCCTTTGTTTCTCTTCTATTCTCTCCATCATGACTTACCTTCGCCAATTCTTCCTCACGACTAGTCATGAACAACCGTATTACACTAGATTCTAATATTCATTCTCTTACTCCTTGACAGCCCACGGTTATCTTATACCATTTGTGCCTTGCTCCACATCAAACTTTTCTTTGTTAATTATCTTCTCAGGTTTATATGAATTGTTCATCTCCACCACGCGTAAGATGATTGCTCGTCTAGTATTCCAGCCCGCCTCTGGCGTCTCGTCTCTTTTTTCATTCTTTGGGTGTTCTCTCTTAACTTTCTTTTGTAAACTCTTGTTAATACTTCTATGGCTTAACTCCAGGTCCAAACTCCTATCTATACTTACCAAATGTCCAAGGTCTTATTTCCTTTCAGTAACTAAGCTCTCCATCCCCTTCTTGATGGTACATAAGATTGTCCGAACTTTCAATCCTATGCTACATAGAGCAGCATCCTGACCTAATTTCGCCCTAAATGAGACTTGGCTCATATATATTATTCTTGCAACGAACTTCTTTCCTTCTTCTCAATATGAAATCTTCCGGCAATGACCGCACGAGGAAAGACTCATCTCAAGATTCCTAATAACCCTAAAAAAGTTTAGGGAAAATGGATGTGGTGTTTCTTTTGGCGTTCGGTTGATCTCGTTGCCACTACAACCGACTAACCAGTTAGTAGTGCAGAATAGCTGCCGTTAAAATTGGCTTTTCTAACAAAGTGAGTATTGTAATCTGTACTTTGTTATAGAGTAGGAACACTCTTGGGTTACCTAATCATGATGTCATAGTTTGTTATATTCGCAAGCTAGTTTCCAAAATGAATCCCCCTTAATATCTATGTTATTGGTGATTTTTAATTCCCCCCATTCAGAACTGGCTATCTCTTCCAGTTACCGTACCTATTGAGCAATCCTTATAGTTTCTCTTCTGTGATCTTTCTCTCTCCCAGTTGATTCACACTCCACCATAAACGAAGTGGTAATACATTAGACATTCTTCTCAGTAATTATGATAACACATCGATAACTTGAATTTCTGTGATCCTCATTCCGTGTGAAATTGATCATTTTTCCTGGTCTCTTTTTCAATTAAAAAGCTCCTTTTTCAGCAAGAAAAATCTAAAGTATAAAATCTATAATTATAAGAAAGCACAAACTGGGACATGATTATCGGGAATTATGCTCGAAATTGGCAAGTCCTAGAATGCTAGATCTGATTTCGTCTTGGAAGTTTGTTAAGGACTGCATTATGATTTAGGTGTTATACATTATTCTTAAAGTAATATTAATTCGAGTTTCCACCCCGTGGTCCGCTAGTGAACTTTTTTCTTCATGCCGTAAATGGATAGACTCAGATCTAAATTTTAAAATTTCTGTTTATTTCTGATGTGTTAAAAGTTTTGTTACTAGGTAAGATTTTTAGAGGCTTTCACAGCCAAAATAAGAGGACATCTTTTCAATATTGATGATCCAGCGCTAAAAACTAAGAAGTTTTGGTCACATGTTAAGTATAAATCTAACTCCTGCCGGTTCCTAATTGTGTTAGTTATTCTGGATCAGCTTCGGTTCAAACCAAAAGCTCAAGCTTGAACTTTTCCATTCTTTCTTTTAAACCAGTTTTCGGATCCATCACTTTATGACACTGATATCTCCTTTGTAAATGATGGTGATTTTGATATTGACTTCGATAATCGGAGTTCGTTAAGCTTCCTTTCAAATATTAATTCATATAAAGCCCAGGACCCAGGATGGCATACAGGTATATTCTCAAAAATTGTTCCGGGAGGTTTAGCTTACCCTCTAACATGCATTTTTCGTGGATCTGTACAACAGGTACATTCCACAAAAATGGAAAACTTGCAAATGTTGTCCCAATATTTAAGAAAGGTAAGAAAAGTGAGGTTGAAAAAAACTAAGCCCAATATCCTTACTTGTTTTGTCATTGTGTAAGTTTTTGTGCGCATTGTTAATCGTAATCTGCTTTCTTTGACAATTACCTTCTTGATCCAGGCAGCATGGTTTTCTAGAGCACAAGTCATGCACATCCAATATACGGTTTGACTTTTGTGATAGCTGGCATTGTCTCTTAACAAAAATTATCAATCATGTTGTGTATTTTGATTTGCTAAGCCATTTGATTCTGTTAATCATGATATCTTCTTCATTAGCTAAAGACCTTATATTACATTGATGGTACATTCTCAAATTTCTTGCCAAGTACCTCAAGGCCGTTACCAAAGTGTGGTTTTTGTAAGGAGATGTCATCTACCCTCTCTGTTAAATTCCTGGTGTCCCCCAGGGCTCTATTTTGGTCCCTTACTTTTTGTATTGTTTATCAATGATATTCTTCTTTGGCCTTTCGATTATACTGATTTGTTTTGTTGCCGTTGATACAAAAATCTGGCGTAAAATACATTATCTTCTGATAATACTAATGTACAATGGATATAGACTATATCTCTGATGGGCACCTAAGAAACAAATGCGTTTCCATCCAGCAAATGTAAAGTGCTTATATGTTTCAGGAAAACCATCTTTATCTCCTCCATTGCATACATCTTGTTGGCTCTTCCTCTTGTGTATGTAGAGTTAGAAAAAGATCCTTGGAGTCGATGTTACTCCTGAAGCTAAGTTGGAATCAGTCAGTTGCGACCAGTATTTTATACTAAGGCCTGCCAACAACTTGTATGGGCAGAAAGAGATGGCATATTGTCATTGTTCAGAAACGTCGCCGGGCGCTTTATCCTCTCCCTGGTTGTAGCCAATTCGAAAATTGTTTCCATATCTGGGCCCTTGTAATAAATCACTTAGTTGATAAATTAGGAAGTCTCCAAAAGAGAGTATTAAATGGATTTCTGTCGGAAGAGGGCGCAGTTATCACTGAGCATTATTTCTAAAAGTCATGCTTGTGACATTCTCCTTTGTCTCAAAAAGTTTGTCTTGAATGTTCGTATTTTTTTCCACAAAGTTCTTAACAATTTAATTCCTGTATCACTTGCCTCACTATTCTCTTCTTTTATCAGGGCACTTCTCGACTAAGACGTTGCCACTCCGTCAGTCTGTCTATTGTGTCATCTATTTCCTAAGTTAAGTCTGAATTCACACACCACATGTACTCTATAGCCCACTGGCAAAATCATTTTTTACAGAACCCTATAATGTGGAAGGGACTCCTTTACAGGTAAGACAGATTGTGGTTTTACCTAGTCTTTTCAAAGCTGAGGTCACTAAGATCTATGGAATTGTTTATAGGATAGTGTAAAACAGTCTAGGCTAGTCTCTTTGCTACCATATTATTATTATTTTTTGTTTTATTAATTTTTTAATCTACCTTCCTATATTTCAACTCATATCACACTTCACCGCCACACATTCTCGACATTTATGACCATTTCAGACCTGTATCTAGAATGTATCTGGAAATTTTGACGTATTGAAATACAAATTTTTGATAATCTATATCCACAGTTATTCACATGATTGTTTGGTGTTTATATAGTTTTCATAAATTTTTGGATTTAGAGTTAATTCGATTAATGGGTCCAAGTTACTGCGGGACATAGTTCCTATGTGTTACGTGTTTGGGTGCCATCTACTATTTTACAGATGTGGGGCGATATTTTGTAGTTTCTATTTTTATTTTTCATCTATTGCTGTTTCTCTGTATAAATTTGGAAAGTATTTAATAATAAAAATAAATTAAACCTTAACTTATCTAATCATAATAAAAATCAAACGAAACGGAAACGCAATTTGAAACGAAAAAATGAAATACAAGAACAAAAACTAAAATTAAATTAAAATGCCTAAAAGCTTTTCTTCAGCATAAATTGTTGTGTGCCTACATTTACTTATGAGTTCCCTCCTCCTATTTAATAGATTGCCATCTTTTATTTAAAATAATATAAAGTTTTTCAGTAAGGCAGAGATGACAATCTTTGTACCCACTTGGTACGGAATGGCATGGGTTTGATTATTTCAAGATAAGTTATTTGGTGAATGTTTATCTTTCAACTCCATATTTTCTTGAAAGCTCGTCTGAATTCGTAGGTTCTCGAGTTGGAAAAGAGTTGTGTGTGAAACTGTAAGGGTCTAAAGTGTTTTTTCAGTAAGCCAATATATTTGTGCTCTTTCTTTTCAAATTTTCCACTGCAATTCGTTGCCTTCATATATCACAGCTGTTCCAGGGCATTGCCGTTCAGTGGGCTAATTTCGGCTTTCTGCAATTTCACGTTTTCGTTTAATAGTGGTTCTTTCTGAGCTTGGGCTGGTGCTCTCTAAGACGGATTCCTTCGTTGGGTAGGGCAACTGTATGGTAGCTTAATTGTGTTTTTGTTGAAAATTTTTGTGAAATTGGTGTCTCTGGGAAGTGCTTTTCTTTCAGTTTACCACTGCAATAGTTGCTTCATATATCACTGCTGTTCCAGGCATTGTCGGTTCAGTGGGCACATTTCGGCTTCTGCAAATGTAAACAAACAACTTAGCACGTTCCTCCGATTACTAGGACAAAGATTCCAGAGGAACCAATTTCACAAATGTTCAACAGAAAACAATTAAGCTATCTTAACAGTGCCTACCACGTAAGGAATCCATCTTAGCGGCACCAGACACCAAGCTCAGAAAGAACCTACAATTAATCGAAAAGTGCAATTGCAGAAGCGGAATTGTGCCCTGAACGGACCACTGCTGGAAGCATCAGTGATATTTGAAGCAAATATGCAGTGGAAAATGAAAGAAAGAGAATTATTGTGGCTGATGAAATCACTTTAAGACCGTTTTCAGTTCACACAAGTCTTCAAACTCGATGAAGCTACGATATCAGCGGAGTATTTAGAAAAATATGGAGTTGAAAGATAAACAAACACATATAAATATCTGGAAAAAATAAACTGCTATCGTACAAGGGGGTACGAAAGATTGTCATCTCTGCTTACTGAAAAACTTTATATTATTTTAAATAATGATGGCAATCTATTAAATGGAGAGAGGGAACTTCATAAGTACTGTAGGACACCAACAAAGTTTATGCTGTAAGAAATCGTTTAGGAATTATTTTAATTTAGTTTTTGTTCTTGTATTCATTTTTGTTTCAAATTAGTTTCGTTTCGTTTGATTTTGTTTTGATTTTGTTAAGTTAAGTTTATTTTATTTCTTTTTATTAAAAAAACTTTTCAAATTTTACAGAGTTCAGAATAGAGAATATAAAAATAGGAATCGTTCAAAATATCGCCACCATCTGTAAAATTGATGGGACCCAAACCACGAGTAAAACACATAGTGAAACTATGTCCGCAGTAATTGGAATTACATCGAATTAATGCTAAATCCAAAAATTTATGAAGAAATATTCATAACAACATAATATGGTGAATAACTGTGGATATAGAGTCCAAATTTGTATTTTCAATACGTCAACTTCCAGATACATTAGATACAGGTCTGAAATGGTCATTATGTGTGAGAAGGTGTGCGGGTGATGTGTGTTTGATGTTGAAAGGTATAGGAAGTAGATAAAAAAAAATTAATAAAACAAAAAATAATATTATGGGGAGCAAAGAGCTAGGCTAGATGTTGTTTTCACTATCAATAGAATTTCCATAACTGCTTAGTGATAGCTTGAAAAGATAGTAGACACAATTGTACTTACTGTAAGGGAGTCCCCCACCCCACCCATTCCACAGTATATGGGTTTGTAGAAAAATGGATTTTGCCAGTGGGCTATTTGAGGTACATGTGGTGTGTGAATTTGACTTCTTAGGTAAAATTATGGGACTCAATAGACCAGACTGTCGAGGTGGCAAGTCTTCGTCGAGAAGTGCCTGATATAAAGAGAGATTAGTGAGGCAGTGATCCAGGAATTAATTGTTAAGGGAACTTTGTGGAAAAAAATAAGATCATTCAAGTCAAACTTTTGAGACAAAGGGAGATGATTGTCGACAAGCTTGCACTTTTTGACATATTGCTAGGTGGATAAACTGCGGCCCTCTTCAGACAGAGTCCATTTAATAGTCTCTTTTGGAGGATTTCTAAATTTATCAACTAAGTGAATTTATTACAAAGGGCGCCAGATTATGGAACAATTTTCGAATTGGATAACGACCAGGGAGAGGTAAAGCGCCCGGCGACGTTTTGATCAATGACATATGGCCAATACTCTTCTGACATCCAAGGTAGGTGGCAGGCATTAGTATAAAATTCTGTCGCACTGATATTCCACTTAGGTATGAGTAAATCGACTCCAAATCTTTTTCTAACTTCTACATACACAAGAGGAGTGCCATCAGATTGTATGCGAATGGAGGAGATAAAGAGGTTTTTCCTGATAATAAGCACTTTACATTTTGCTGGATGGAATCGCATTTTGGTCATTAGTGCCCAGTAGAGAGATAGTATATATCCATTTGTAAATTGTATTTATCATGAAGATGATGTATTTTACGCCAGTCCCATTAATTTACAATTGTAATAAATTAAGAAGAACTACCCGAAGGCAGCTGTACTCAGCAATAAAGATTCAATAAACTTCAGCTAATTCACTAACTACCAGTACCACCCTTATCCCGAAATACTAGGTATATCGACCCGAACGCAACCCAAAGGAATTTTTACAGCATGTGATTAATTGTAAGCCGTGAATGAATGGGAAAAGCGAGCGACCGATTTCATTCTCGGTATCATTTTGCATTTGAGAACGGTCAATCAAATTAATATCATTTCCTTTTGTTTGGGAGAGAGAGACACTGGCAGCGGTCCACTCTACCCATGATTATGGGTTTTGGTCAAATATATTATATTGCATGTATATTTTTTAAGAAAACCAAAAATTTTGTAGAAATAGAATGGACTGTCGCCATGGTGAGAAAAGCGAGCGAGCGACTTTATTTTTAATATGATTTTGCGTTCGGGTACGGTAACAGTATAGTATTAGTATTACTTATATCAATATTAGTTCCTTAATTGTTTGGGAAAACTTTGTAAGTTTACAACCTACCAGGACGCGCGCCGAGTTGGACTCGTCGACGGTCCAATATATGGAACAGATATTTTACGAGTATCACCCGTTAAGGAAAACTAAAAGGAGACATTTGGTTTAAAAATGTCATCTCTTTTTGGTTGCAACAACTTTAAGTTCATAGTGAAGCCTGTTTTGATTTGATAGAAGATCAAAACACAAGTTGAATTTTGATATAAATAGTAGTGGATGACCTTGAATTGCTGTACGGCAAGTTAAACAAGGATCTGAAACTACTAGGTTCCGTACATACTCAACTCTGCACCCGTGTCAGTATGTTCATTATATGCAAGCCTCTTGATTTATAAATTAACGAAAACGTCCCACTCCCACTGAAGCTGTAGAAATAGTTTGTGGCCCTGTGCTGGTAGTGGTACGTGACTACTTGACTTTTATTTTCAGGAACGATTCAAGGGATTAGTACAGGCTTCTTCCTTTACATAACATTTGCTGAGATGTTGTTCCAGGAAATGAAAAGCAAAAACGACTCGTTTCTAAAGGTAGGAAAAGTTTCTGAATTTTGTTAAGATCATTAAATAAGCCATGAAGGTAATACTAATATCATTTTAGTTTGAGCCAGTCAGTCATATTGTCTTTTATCAGCTGTTGTGTTATCGATGAGTGATGACAGTATCTATTTATTGATAGATATCTATCTATAGACAGTATCTATCTATAAATAGAGTCACCTTGATACACGTTGTATACCACAAAAAAGGCTTTTTTTATCCTTCGGCATTCGGCCGCAGCGTGTAAAAAGGAGTATATAAATATAATACAACGTGTAATTCATTAAATCATAATTGCATCAAGATTCAAGATTTACCGCGGTCATTTCCTCATTCCTTTCCCCAACTACTAATAATACTAATAGGGTTTAATACGCATTATACGTATATAATTATATAAACAAACAAAATCCTGATTTTTCCCCTACTCTTGCCGAAGGCAAGAAGATCGTAGGGAATAAGTAATCGGGTTTGGATATATGAGGTGGCCCGACGGTCCTACGGTGTCGACAAAAGTCTGCTCCTTCGCAATACGGACCACTCCCCCATAATTAAGTGTATTGGAAGCGTCTGTTATGCTGCGCGCGACGCTAGCCATGTGTTAATTAATTACAGTGAAGTTCCTCCTTCGCAAAGTTATTTTCCGCAATTTTCTGGATTCATTTATTGTTGATGCGCGCGGCGCTACATTGGTCAAATAAATCGTCAATTTTTACCATGCGCGATCCCACTCAATTATTATTTTTTCCAGTCACACTTTTCACTCGAAAGAATTAATGGTATAAGATACAAGTACATCGTAGGGAAAATTGATCGTGCGTGGTTAAACCGCGGCGAAATTCTTGTTACTATAGAGGTTTTACTATAAAGCTATAAGTATAGAGGTTACTTATATAAAGTTGCTGAAATAACTCGCGGCACATTCCTGCAGGTTTCGTTCATGACCCTGGGCGTCTGGCTGGTTACCGCCTCAACTATCTGGCACAACTGGAACGGGGCACATGCTCACGAGTAGCAGGGGTGGAAACTTTGTTCCCGCTTTTTTGTGATTCGTGTTACCTGGGGACCTCAGGCTATTATGTTCATAAATAGAGATTCGGCGGAATGACAGGCTGAGCGCCGCCCAGTAAGATTTGTGACGTCACGATATCTGATGATGACGTCAGAAGTTGACCCCACTGGGTATACACATAAATAATTGGAGGTGTGTCGTGTTAGCATGATTTGTGTCACGAGAATTATAGTCATATAGTTGCTTGTAGTCTGTAGAAGTGATCGAAGAGAGATGAAGAGAAGTGAAGAACAGTCAGAATTACTGACCTTTTCAGTGATAAATGATATATAGCCGGTCTCACTCGTATCTTGTTGATCACATCTCCAAAAACATATAACATATTGATTATATAAACTCCGATGCAGAAAGAAATTGGCAACTCTTCAGAAACATGATAGGAATTTCGTCAGTGTTAAAGATCGAACACAGTTTCGAAATCAATTAGAATCTTAACTCACCATTTTGCATTTTGGCACGTCAAACGTGGAACCAACAATTTGATAATTTCAAACCGTTTCAGAGCGTACGTATTTATATTATATTAGGAATTGAGCTTATTGTATCCAACTTTTACAGTTTAATCTGATATTTTTAGTCTTGAACTTCTCTTTTGAATAGCTTTTAATTCAGTATAAGCAATAAGGGGTGATCGTTCACATATTACGTTATCAGCCGAGGAGTAGGGGGTTTCTGCTAATGTAATTTTGACACAATAGCTATGTTTAATTTAAATGTGATTATATTAGGGGGGGGGGGGGGCGGGGGTAAACCTTTTTCAAAAAGTGATTTAACGAAATAATATGTGAACGAACCCTAACGGATAAATTGAGTGAAACAAATCTACTATTCGGAAATAAATTTCTAATTCAAAGAACATTCTCAAACGAAATCAACAATAATCGTAACAAACAAGTACAATTAATAATAACACTTGGAGGACGCCACTTCGACGCGCCGCGCAAACTATCATTCTTGCTTCGCATCGACGAGATCGTTGCTCTGCGATGCAGAGCAACAATCTGGAAGGGTTGACATCGTCAATCAAGTACAACACAGCCTAGCCATTTAACGACAGCATAATCTTTATACTTTTAGTTTTATAACGTTAACCTCTAACTAAATTACAATATGTTTCTGTCAATTAATTAATATATATAAGTCTAATCTTAAAAGTCTAAACAAACAACTTATTGTAAGAAATTTACAATTAAAAACAAGCAAAAGTAACGTAAACAATATTCAAAACTATTACTTCAACATTGAAACAAAAGAAAATCGTAATATAAACATCACAAACTAATAAGTGTGGGAATATGGCGATGAAAAGTTCAACTGTTCAAGCTACAATGATAGTCCGTCTTAAAACTACATAAATTCAATTTATAAATGAACCTATTAAAAAATGTGATCCGATCATAGCAAAGGTTTCATCGATTGTGTTTGACAACGCTATGAACACCCTGTTGTACACATATCTTCAGTGAATAAACTTTAGAAGCTATTTCTTTCTTTACTTTCTCTGCTTGTACCCTTTGAAGAGAACGCTGCTACGTCCCTGCTTAACAAATCTATCCATAAATCTCTGAACTTCGAACTCCAATTTAGAAAGGTCTGAAATGTTGTAATTGTATGTTAAAGAACATTTTGAAATGTTACATATAATCGCGATTAACGTTACGCCACATGTTGATGTTGCGTATGAGGCGTAATTTAAATCACTAGGTTAAGCAGATCCCTTAAAAACACGAACATTTTGTTAATTGATTAACCAACAGGTGAGAAATTATCAATTAATTAATTAACAATTAGTTTATACTAATCGTAGTAGTAGTAGTATTAGTAGTAGTAGTAGTTAAATATTTAATAAACCCGCCAATCATTTGATTCTAGTTAAAACTGACCAGTTTCCCCAATGTTAGCTGCGATAAACCCGTCTGCTTTCTCCCCGATCCGACTCCAAGAGCTCTTCCTACTAGCCATGGCAGACCGAAGATAAATCACTACGATCAGGGTCAATAGAAGCTCTTTACTTATACCTGGCATTTATTTAGTGGTTAATTAAATATTTCAAGAATCAATAGTTCCCACAGTCAGACAACGAATGAGTTTAAAAATTCCAACAAAATCTTTATAACATCATTGGTAAAACATTTTCGGACATCTTCAGTACCTAATAAAGATAAGGGTTAATACTCCAATTATATCAGAAAATTTTAATTTGAACTAAAGGATGTTAGCTGTAAAAAGAAGCCAAACTCTCAAAAATGGAATGGGAAGCACTCGGGTATGGGGGGTTGTGAGGCCCCAACTAGTCGGAAAAAATATACTAGTCCCTGCATTAAGGGTGAAATAATTTAAGGACCATTATCAAAAGTTTTATTTTCAAATAAAAGTGGCATACCAAAAGGATCACATGAATTAATACCATATGGTTTCAAAGTTCTGAGTTTTTGTATAAGTAGATGTTCGTTAACTTCTAAATTACTAGGACTAGAATTCTTTAGGATAAAAACATTATAAGAAGCATCAAAATCAGGTCTATTGGAAAGGTTATGTGAGTCTATTAGGTGAGCTGCTAAACTGTAAGTGTCACTATCATCAGATAAAAAATCATCACTATGTTTTAAGGAAGGGTCTTTCAATAATTTATAATAGTTAGCTCTATGTTCGGTTACTCTTTCATGCAAAGTCCTAATGGTACGTCCAACATAGCAGAAAGGAGATGGACATAATTTACAAATGAATATATAGACTATGTTGTAGCTAGAACAGGTCCCTGGAGCTTGTCTTATCTTGACTCCATTAATACAATAACACTTTTCACTTCCTATCATTGCACAACACTTACAATTTCTTTGATGGCAAGGTTCTGTTTTTGTTACAGTGTTATCCTCTGCGTGCAATTGTGGGTTGAGGAGTCTTCTCCGCAAAGATGCGCCTGATCTTTTAACATAACTGAATAGTCTTTTGCCGGTGTTTCTATCCTGGTTGGAGGTCTCCGTTGTACTTGTCGTGTCGGTGTTAGAGGTAGACGACAAACTCGGAGAAGTCTCTATGGTGGACTCAAACTTTTCAATTACGTCTATCAGTGCCGCGTCACCTCCGAAGGTGGAGATAACACGTATTGTGTTATCAGGGGACACAGGGAGCAATATAGAACTGTTCGAGGTGTCCCTGCAGGTGGGGAGCCTGCGTTCGAATGTTTTCACCTTCGAAGAGATGTTGTTGATCATCTTTTTCGGATAGTTTGAGTTCGAAAAGCACTCTTTCAGCTCGTCGATTCTTAGGGCTAACCTATCATTGTCATTGATGATACGGCGGAGACGGAGACATTGGGAATAGATGATGCTGCTGTAGACATGGTTAGGGTGGGTGGATCCAAAGTATAGATAAGACCTAGAATCAGTTTCCTTTACATACAGGTCAGTCTGGAGGTTTCCATCGACGTCAAATGTAAATTGTATGTCGAGGAAACAAGTAAATCCTCCAGGGTCTTCGATGCTGAACTCATCTATATTAAGACCTACACTACTGAGTCTCGAGTTGACATTAGAGATAAATTCTGAAAACTGTCTTTTTGTTCCATCAAAAAAACCCGCTCCATCGTCTATGTATCTCTTTACTGTTGACACGTTTTTCATCAAGTGTTCATCAGAATATACTACTTTTCTCATGTAGTAGTAAACTGCTATATTCGCAATTTGTACACAGAGGCTTCCTCCCGTTGGTATTCCGACTAGTTGTTGGTACCAATCACCTTCAAATTGGCCAATAGAAGCTCTGAAGCTGAGGTCTACGAGGGCAAGGATCCATTGTTTGAACTCCTCACTCCATTCCGTTCGACATTCAGTCATAGCAACAGTTAGGGCTTCCATTGCCAAATCGGGTTTAAGAGAATCATATAATGCCTTGTAGTCAAAAGCAAAGCTTCTGAGCCGGCGTTTAGTATTGTGATCAAATGAACTGTTGATGCCGTCTAACCAGTTAAGTGCATCTCCAGAGTCGATAAGTAGATCCCCACAAAATTCGCGTTCCAATGAGCGTAAAAATGTGTCAGCAAGGTAAACATCTGAACGTCTTGTAACTCCCTCTTGGAGTGCTGTAATAAGCCTTGCGGGTGGCTCAACACCAGGTTTCAAATCATCTTTCTTAAGCTTGTGAATTTTCAAGCAAGGGTAGAAGTAAGGCTTTCCTGGTTTGAAATGCGGTAAAGTGCTTTGAGCGTTTGTTGGTCCTGATTGGTCAGCTTCGAGTTCATTCGATATACCCATGATACTCTTAGCTGTCTTTGCAGGAATCAACCCTCTTGTCTTTCCGTCAATCCATAGGTTGACCAGTTCTTTGTGCAAGGCTTTGGTAGGGTCGTAGTCAAGTTTTTTGTACAGGGAAGGGTTGCTTAGTTTGTCAACTGATCTCTTTCTCAAAACATCAGGGTCAACAATTATGGTGGCACCACCCTTATCAGCTTTTGTGACTAAATTTGTAACTAAATAATGACAATAAACGCTGCTACGAATGCCGATCAATTATTGTAATGAACGAGGCTAAGTCCGAGATGGCTCAAACGGCCACCTTCTCAATAACATTGTACCCAGTTGTGTAGAGCCTGTATCCACATCTGCATCTTTCATGTTGAGGTCTTTAACAAAAGCAGGCCCGAAGGAGAAGGAACCGTCTGTTTTTTGTAGGACAGTGAATCCCATCAGCATCTCATCTCTCACTTTGCCTGGGAATAAAATGAGTAAATATAAAGACTCGTCGCCAACCTAGAAAGAGGACACCTGCTTTCGCTTATACAGATTACACACGTACATTTACAATATCGTTATTATAATCAATAGGTTCGATATTCGTTGCAACGTTCATTTTATTTTTATCACCAACAGACGAGTTAGAAACAACTAAACATGTCACCTGACCGTCTTACACACCTATGTTAGCTGGTGGAACGTATATCAGACTCGCGTCTGCGTCGTCGTCTTCAGAAGAGAGGCTTGAACCACCAGAGATCCGCGCACAATCAGCCAGCGGTGCACCGCGTGGAGCACTCTGATTAGCAGCCTGCGGTGCAGCACTCTGAGTCATAAATCGATTTACCATTTTAGTCTTCTGACTTATTTGGGGTGCAGATGATGGGGAGCTCATCATCTTGCTCTTGGCCCACCGTGTGTTGGAAACTTGGGACCTGTTCTGCGGGGCATCAAACGAAGGTGCAGACCCAACACTTCGTTTAAATTGTTTGTTTCCTTTTACTGCACCGCCAAACAATCCCCCCTTTTTCTTGTAGCCCAAGTTAGGGGACGACTTCACTGAAAAAAGAGACAAATTGAATATTTATAATGTATTTCAAATTGCAGATTTGCATATATACAGGCTGATACAAGCAAACATGCTATCTGACCAAAGTAAGTTCCTCGCTAATAATAATATTACCAAATGCTATGAATCAAAACTAAAGAAAATGTCTCTGCTGTTAAAATGACAAATACACCAACCCATTCCCGGAGGTGCGGCCATGAAGCTGGCTTCCCCTAAAGATGCACCACTCGCTTCATCTGCCACTGGTGCTCGTTTAACAGCGGTTCCAAACTGACCTGATGATATGTTAGAAAAACATTAAAAATACCAATGAGATGAGTAGACAGGCCGAACTTCGAATAGGGCCAGGTTTTATGGTCCCAGAATAAAAAAGAAACATATTATATATGTCGTGGGTGCCATACTTAGAACTACCAAATAGAGATACATAGAGGTACCCATTACCCAAACACACAGCACACTCTTATACTAACCAGTGGAGACACTGGAGCACCACTTATTGGTGATGTTATAGTTGGTTCCCAGGTTCGTCATTCTAGTCTGCACGTGCGCGTCGTTTGACATTGAATCGTCCTCCTCTAACTGTGGGCATGTACAAATAATAACGAAATGAAAAATACAGCGGCATTGCACGCCGCAGTCCGCACGGATTATATTTTGGTAGTGTGATCTAAATCATCTTAAACTACTATACACAATAAAGCGAATACTAATCCCGTCCAAATTTGGAACAGCCAAGAAGAATTCCGGACTTTCACAATTAATTTCCAGTTAAACTGGTTCCTGTCTGTAAATCAACCCAGAATAACAAAAGAAATTCAGGGTTTAACCGTACCATTTTGACCATCCTTCTGGCCATGAGTTTATGGAGTAATTCGCTCTTCATAACTTTAGTAGTGTCGAGGTTGACCACAAGCATAACATCCCCATTTGGACCTGCGGTATCAATATTGTACAATATTTGTAATGTAAATATAGTGTGGATAAATGCGAATATATATTCTAAATAACTGATAAAATTATATTCCACACAAAGCATGAAATTGTGCTGTATATGAGTGGTGATTTCGCTCTGAGAATCAGGGTCAGTAGCTCAATTGGTAGAGCAAGAGACGCGAAATCTCGAGGTTCTGGGATCATTCCCCAGTTGTCCCTAGTTTTTCAGAGTTAATCATCACATATAGACAGCATGAGAGTAGGCCTGGCCATCTCGAAGTGATAATAATATTTGTGGACTTCAACGAACAATATCTATAGTATACATAAGTCTCAGCGGCCAAAGAATACCAAGCTGACAACGAAACCAAAACGTCAAATACCAAAGTGGAAAAATCAAAATTATAATAATAACTCTGACCAGTTCCAGATATGCGGAGGCCCACAGGCAGGTTTCCAAACTCCAAACTCTGATATACGATAGACAGCTGAGATGAAAAGCCGTGAGGAATGGGATTGGGGGCGGATTTCTCTCCTAGACTCATCACAGTTCCTACGTCTGGATTTCCTGTCCTGTGGAGAACGTAAGGTTTACCTCTGAATAAGCCTTTACAAAGAATAAAGATAGAGTTAAATGAAGTGTACACATGTCCATAGTTATAGCTGGTGTAAGACGCATTGGCGGCACACTTACGTGTTGTTTTCGGTAAAAAATCGCCACTAGGCAATAAATACTACTACATACGTAAACCAATCGATACAGACGCTGAAGAATCGTAAGATAACATTAACCTTCCCGTTAGGAGAAGCCCATAATTAACGAACTAGCGAGTAAATATACTCACATCACTTTATTGAATCATAAGCATTTGTTGTAAGAACTTACCTGATCGCCTTCTTCATTACTAGACTGGACGAAAAACTAAAAAACAATAATTGGGTATCCGAACCGGATTTCCCCCGCAAATATTCCCAACACCGAACCGGACCGGATTTCCAATCGGTCCCCAACCGTTAAAGCGTTAACTCTAAGCTACCCTGAATTAAATAGTTCTCACTTGAAGATAGAAAGAATGCTCTTCTGAGGTTTCATGTCAGATAACCAATCGAAGGTAATGTTGGACAGACCAGGAAGGAGAGACCGACTCAGTAAATCTAGAACTTTGTCTTTCAAATCTTCAGCTAAGGTGACCTGGCACAAGCAATAATCAATCCGCCGTGCTTTTAAGAAATGTTTTGGGAAATTTAAAATCAAAGAGAAAAAGAGGCTTGGGTAACGAATTATTCTGAATACCTAATGACAATCACTACTTGACGAATTTCAAGTTGATTTGTTTAGCCGTGATATAACCAGTGTGGACCCAAAACTAATCAAAATGTCATATCAATCCTTATCAAGATAATCAAGTGCGAAGACAAGTAATTTAAAGAAACTTACAAATAGTGCAACACCTTTACCAGCTCGAGCCAAACCGTTAACCAGTTCTCTAGAGGCCCCCTCTCCGATACCCAAAGTGAACACTCGCCCTTCCTTTTTGTACTTTCCAACCATCTCCACCGACTCCTGTCATAAATAAAGTTGAAACTACTTCATATATTTCTACATTTCGTCGCATAACTATTTTGTAATCAGTTTATTAATTAAGCTGAAAAAGTTGATCTTACCGATGGTCTTGACACATGACCATCAGTTAGAACGAATATCTGTCGCTCACATCCGTCCCCAACTTTCTGTTTGAAGATCGTTTCCAACGGCTCATAAACCCTTGTGCCTCCACCTAAAATAGGGTCGTAGAGTAATGAGTATATCCAAAACTAATTATTCTGGTGTCATTTTATAACCGTTAATTTCGTCATCCTCAAATACGGTCAAACGCGATAAACAATAAGTATTAATTAAGTACCTAGGCAACCTCAACAACTCTGGATAAGGATTGATATACAATATGCACATTGCAATAGATCACTATTTACTATTTACTGGGGGTTTAAACCACATTTTCTCTCATCCCCATCCCCAAATCCAAATTTGTCGTTATTTTTAAGGCGAGATAGTTTCTGACGGTCAAGAGGAGAAAGATACATCATAACAGGTAACCGCCCGGGTAACGTTCAACTACCCACAATATTTACCTGCTCTCATGTTATCAGTGTAAGCTCGAGCGTCCGCCAGAGTTTTGTCGTTGTACGGCTGAACTGACTCAAACAAGAAATCGAAACTAGCGTTGAAGCTGCAGATGTTAAACATGCAATCTGAAGGAAGGGAGGCTAGGAAGATGTGGAGGGCTTCCTTCGCTTTCTCGATACTCCGCCCCATCATAGAACCTGATCTGATATACATGAGATCAATACACTGCGATGTATTTTAGACCGTGATCTACCACGGAAATTTGTAGATCTATAGTAGTATTCAAGACACATATATTTGCTCACAGTAAAAAAAAGAAGTTCAGTTTCGTAAAACAAACCGGTCAACAAGGAAGATCATCTCAGACTGATAGTCGACAGCAGGGAACTCAGGAACCAGTGTCACCATAGCTGCAACCTCACCCTTACTCGTCTCCTCAATCAATATCTGGGACGAATAGCGCACATGATATGATAATACATTTCTCGACAGCAAACACTGATATATGATAACCTATACGGTAATGGAACACTCGCAGATACGACTTATCAGTCAGATCTATCTTTAAATTTATCCTGTTAAAACTCTTACCCGGGCACCGAAAGATTTCCCTGTCACAGTGCTTACAAATACTATCTGTTCCTCTTCAAAGGCTGTGCGCTCCAGAGTCAAAGAGCCCGTGCTGAATACAGTTAATTGAAAGGGTCTTATTACTCATTGAATAAAGGTTATTTAAGAGTACTCTCTTCAATTGATAGAAGCAAATGTAAAGACGGACAAGACAGTGAGAATTCGCAATTAACAGACTCAGAGACTCAGAAACATACCTGAAATAAAAACCATCCTCGTCCACAGCGTCTCCGGCGACAAATTCTATTTCATGCGGGTCAGCTTCTGTATTAAATGCTACAGTTTGGCGAACTTTCATTGTTATCTCCACATCTAACGCTTTATCCAGGTCTACCAACTAAATTGGAAGTTATCGTCACAATTAAAGTGCGGCTATACCAAAAGCGAAAGTAACTCATATTGGAATCGAACCTACTAGCATGCATGCTGGCCGTATTATTGGCGCGCCGCACACTCTACAATTAAAATATAATTCTTGCGCGTTACAAATATGCCGAAATATCTCACCTCTCAAAAGCGGAAGCAAATTGTTAATCGCTGTTGAATGGCTCTTCACTCCTGAACATTTAACAGTTTTGCATGTTAACATCATGAAAACCAACATACCTGATCAGCAGCTGTCTTCTCAGCACAATCATTGGGCGGACTAGAATACTGTGGAGCAACTGTATTTGGTATGCTGAGCTTCACCGCGTTATTCTCTATTGGTAGCTCGCAAACGTATTTCAACTCAATAACCGTGATACTGTTCGGCGCAAGTTCCCCCAACTGAGGTTTCATTCAGTAAATTTCTAAAATGAAATAAAGACGATCAATAAGCACTTGCATGTCAGCATGATTTAACTAGACTAAAGAAAATTGAATCGCGGACCCGTTAAAATGCACTATAATTATATAATTCTTAATTGTATCAAAGTTACAACACTATTTATTATACATTCTATAATAAGACTCATATGACAGGTCTTGTCGCAGCTAGTTGAGTTCACTTGTTCCATATATATATATCATGTGTACCAGAAACCTTTTGATCGAATATAAATAGATAAAAGTAAGTTGGATGACTGAAAATACTCACAGCTAATTGGTAAAGATCAGGTTTAAACTCTGTCAAAAGAAAAGCAGTTCTGTTGTCCCCCATAGCCAGATCATCTTCATCAATATCTGAAGCTGTCGCATTATCACCCTTCTTTTTCACTTTTCCCTCAATCAAAACCCCTGAGATAAATATTAGCCACTTAAAGGAAAGGTTTTGTGACTAATCAATGATAGATATTATCCAGTTATAGATTGCCACGCAAATCTTCTAAAGAGAGTGATCCTAATATATTTTTTAATAAAACACCGATGAGCTAGATTAGTCGTACAACCCCCCTACAATACACAGTCTAAATGTAGTAGACGATGTACAATACACAGTGCAAATGTATTACACGATTTACAATACACAGTCTAAATGTAGAAGACGATGTACAATACACAGTGCCAATGTATTAGACGATTTACAATACACAGTCTAAATGTAGAAGACGATATACAATACACAGTGCAAATGTATTAAACGATGTACAATACACAGTGCAAATGTATTAAACGATGTACAATACACAGTGCAAATGTATTAAACGATGTACAATACACAGTGCAAATGTATTAAACGATGTACAATACACCGTCTAAATGTATTAGACGATGTACAATACACCGTCTAAATGTATTAGACGATGTACAATACATAGTGCAAATGTATAAGACGATGTACAATACACAGTGCAAATGTATTCACATACCGTTACTCTCAGCAGTGAAATAATGTACAGCACCGCCTTCTTGTATAGGGAAAATGTAAGTAGCTTCCAGTGTATCATCCATCAAGTTCACATAGCTCTGTTTTATAGTGTAGTGTCCAATATGGTTTATAACCTGAGGTAAAATGTAGAGTTAGCAAAGTTTTAGAGGTTGTAGAAAATGATGAAATTATTTAGCTGAATCCTGCGAAGAGCAGATTTCAGCACAATATTTAAAACTGTTAGGTTTTTACAATAAGTACAGAATCTAAGATTGAGTAGAAAATGTAAATAAGGAAACTTTACCAACGAAAAGGCTATTATGATATGAACATACCTCGACGAAAACTTGGCATTTCTCGAGATAAAGAGGAAGACAAAAGCCATCATGAATGGAGACTAACCCACATTCAACATCGTCAAATGTAGTGTAGGTATTCTTGAACGGCATACCTACCTAAACGATCATTTTGTGCATAAAACTAGCTGAAAAGTGTGGACAAGAGAATATATCATCATTACGACCACCCACGTGCAAATTACGTAAAATGCAAAAGATTGCATAGTAAGGGCCATAGTAACCAATGTCATGGTAACGAGGATTGTTACACGCACGTGCACGTGCAAAGATTTGCGAGCGCCATTTTGATCGGTTTTGTGGTAATTACATTGTGTTAAATGTGTTTTACATTTAATTCGGCTGTATCTTCGGTTGTGACGGATATTTTTTGATGCGATAAAAACTGACTACCAAATATAGATAAAAATAATATTACCTTCTTCCCTGTGACCACGGACTTTCCACGTGCAAATCAGACTAGAAATAGGAAGTTAGGTAAAAACCAAAAGGTTACATAGCAACGGTGTGTAACATAGCAGCGGCTGGAATACTTGACTCTATTCATCTTACCAGGGAGAAGAACATTTCTTATAAACCATGAGGAGATAATTACAAAGAAAAGTTTAATGTGGGAGCAAGCAAGAAATGGTATAAGATAACGTGGGCTGTCAAGGAGTAGAGAGGAATGAATATTAGAATCTAGGGGGAATACGGTGTTCATGGACCTAGTCGTGGAGAGAAGAATTGGGAGAAAGTAAGTCATGATGAGAGAATAGAAGAGAAACATATGATTATGATAATTGTAGTTGATGTGTGGGGTGCATGGAGAGTGGAGACTTAAATGTGTAAATTTTGTTAGGTATAAACGTGTTGATATGTATATGTGCATTTCTTGACTGTGTACGAGACAACCCATTCGGACAACCCTCCAGTCGCCGGATACAGCAGCAGTTGGTCAAACTCACTGGTTGACTACTCGCCATCCAGATGGTCAGATATCTGATAACCCTTCCGGCTCCACAGATGAACTCAACGAAGTAACGAAGTAAGTAATTATCATGATCACGAATGTACTGTCAGAAACGTCAAAATAAAACATGATGACAATTAAATTTCTACACACTTGCAATGAGCACACAAATAATGATTATACACAAATTTTGTTGTAAATATTTACACTGCTGTTTTGATAGTAACTATGATATATATATATGATATATACAAACAAACAATCGTTTACTAAATTATTATGAGATAACCTGCATCCTATTATTGTCTGAAAAACTCTGATCGCACTGATTAATTAAAACTATGCATGCAATTAGAGCGGAAATTACAGGAAATACGCATTTTTCCATAAAATACGCCTCTGATTATGCAAATTACAAATTGGTTTATTAAAATCTGGAAGATAATATAAAAATCTGTTTAAAGCTTGTATATTGTTTATTATATTACATATTTACATGATTCTGAAATCATATTATATATGATTATATAAGTTTGTACAAATATTATATACAAACTTTTTAAAAGCCTAATAATTTAATTAAAGTTAGATGCCCATACGAGTACACGGTTGTGTAATTCAAATTCTCATTCTGTGTTGTTGTTATCAAACTTCTTGAGACGGGCTCTGAAAGAAAGAAGCAAGTATTACTTCTGCTAATTTTTTCAATATCCGTCACATATTTATGTAAGATCGAATACGCCGTAACGAAGTTTTACAAAAATAGAAAATTACGCAGACACAACCTTTAGTACCAATCATAACGGTGAACGGAAGTTATGATAAAAATTCAGACACACAGTTACAAAAATTTGCAAACAAATTATCTCAAAACTCAAAACTCAATACTAGAATTTAGGAAAGTGCGGTTTTCACCGGCGTGACAATATATATATAAGAAACATGAGGTCATGATAAGAAGTGAGGTCATGATAAGAAGAAGTGACTTCATGCTTGGTAGTGGTGATGTAATACGTGTTGGAATATTGATATAATTTATAAATTACTTACTGTCGTAACTCCTCCATTGTTTTGGGCTTACTTTGGTTAAAACCTTGCTGAAATAATGACAAAGGTTACCAGTAGCAACCCAATGATTTAAGAAACACCGGTTTAAAATAAAACACATACAAATCTTGACATTTGACTGTCAAATGACTTATAATTTGACTGTCAAATGACTTATAAATATATATTATGGACTTCTTGGAGACATTTTCTAACATGACGGTCCGTGACAAAGCAGCATTATTAAACAAGATGACCAGCTACTCTTTATCAATCTTAAAAACCTACCAGAACCCTGGGAGTTGAGTTTCTGTTGTACCTCCTCTGATCTGATAGTATCTGTAAAGTTAGGGTGGGGTTTTTGATAAGGTGAATGAGAAAAAAAAAACGTTCACGATCAAAGTATGGAACGTGATGTATTGATTGCTCAAAGTAAACACAACATACTATCGCTGTTAAACTTTTGTGCCGGTTGAACAATGATTATAGCGGCATATAAATTATAAATTAACGAGAGAGACACCATTCACTCCAGTTGTATTCAAGAGCTACTCATAATTTCAAACTTTAAACGATAAACACAGCAATAGATAGCAAATTAATAGAACTTTCAGCAGAGCAGACATACACAATCAATTAAAGCACGGCTTCTAAAATGGTTGCTCCGAAGGCCCTGAAGTGTTCTTAAATAAGGGAGTAACACAACATGTTGTGTAAGAATGTCATGTTTACATCCATGTGATATAGCTATACTTGATCACAGAACGATTAGCAAATCAACTAACCTGCGAACGGGCATGCCTCAAGCTGGTATTTCCAGTATTTCCAGTATTCCCAGTATTTCGAGCTCGATTATTAGGGGGGATTCTTGGGAGTTTAGAGGTACTTCTAGCTGGTGTGATAGTAGGTCCAGCATTAGGGGAACATCTTGGGAGTTTAGAAGTAGCTCTTGCTACGGGGGCTTTAGTAGCAAACAATCTTCCTCTGCCAGACATAGCTGCTGAATGATGATGAAAAGCTCATAATCTGGAGAAATAAAATAATAATAACATTAAATAAAGCTGGACCAAAATGTCGCATAGGCTCTACTATACATTCAAATGATCTCAAGTTCTATGCGGAGTGATGAAGACATGCATACACTTGTTAAAACCATATCAGAGTTTAACACAAACATATAGTAGTGGCTGTAGTGAAGGTGAATAAGGGAGCAAAAGCAAAAGCAAAAGCAATCTATAATAGTGGTATCTCCCTACCCACAGGATCTGGATAACGAGGGTTTAAAGTATCTGGGAAAACTAGAAGCCAATGATATTATCCATAAAGAGATGATAGTATTAGTTGCAAAGGAGTATATTATCGTTATATTCAAGGTCGGATATATGAGCAATGAGAAAATAGAAGCATTGGAACATTGAAACAGTTCATTTTTGCAGATAAAGACATCTTCATATAATATTTCTCTCATGTTCAAGTTCTATATTATTTTCGCTAAATAATATACAGATCTGACTAGCAAATTACTCCTCAAGGTCAACACTCAACAACTAGCACAGTAGTGGTCTACAGGTTTCTAACTTCAATAAAACACAAGTTTTTTGATAAAATATAATCATTAATCCGTAATAATTCTATACCAATTTCTACAAAAATAGCTTGAATCTTAAATATGCTCTTAAACATGCTTGCACAATGCACACCAGCCATAATGTTGATAGACTGATTGTAAAGAGGAACTTGCTATTCATTGCACTACACCTGTTTTAGACATAGTGAGTGTTCTGTAATCACGTAACATGCTCTGAACAGAGTTATACGAAATAATATGTGATATAATAGTTTATTAATAGATTGGCACTTGAATAATTCGTCTGATTGTTCAACCTTGAAGAATGGAAGATAGCTGGGAGGGGGCTTGTAATTAATAATCATGGTGATTAGCCCTGATTAGCCCTAATATTCAACACTTGGACTCAAATTGATCATTAATTCTAAACTTACAGTAACGGCTAGAGTGATAATCTACACTACAGTTTTCAAATAAAAACATGACGTAAATTGAAAGCAATTGATCCAAAACTGATCCCAATTTTAAAACTCTGAAGTAAAATATCTAAAATAAAATTTACGTTTTCCATTAAAAATTCACAGATTGACAAACTTAACCGTATACAAAAAAAATTCTACTATATATTATTTAAGATCTAAATAACAGATAGTCTAAACACAACGCTGCTATCTAATCTTTCTCTAAAAAATAGAATAATATGGCTTGCATTCTGCGCCAATTTGCTCTGACAAAATTAATATTTCTAAGATATTTTAAATCATAAATGTTATTAAGAAACAATTCTCTGTTATTTAATTCACGCTGTATTAATGAGAACAGGTTAGAAAATAGATGGATTAAAAACATAAATAGTCACACAAAAATTTATTTTTTGCCAATATTATCGTATATTATCAAGGCAAATCAAATTATCATTATTAAAATCAAATGAGCAACTCATGCAAAGGTTAATATAAATTTACTATTTAAGTTACAATCAGTTATTCTAGCATTTGCAACAATTTTAATTGCTCTCTTATCAGTTGTTTTATCTTTACATCGACACGCCAGCTACTCAGCTTGCCTTTGCTTTGTACAATGGACTTCACTGTGGAAAATTTGAACAGACTCGAAAAAGAGTTATCAGTGGCGTTGTATGACATTTTGAAACTCTCGAAAACTCAAAACGTTACAGAGCTGAACCATTCGAGACTAATGGCCATTACGAAAGACCCCTTGGCTAATGCTGTTGAAAAACTTTCTAAATTGATGACAGGCAATATCGAACTATGTAAATCTGCGGCCAGTACGATAGACAGACTGAAATCAGAGCAGCTTAATTATCAGAAGGATCTTATCAAACAGCAACAGAAAGAGCTCGACTCTGTCCAGCAAACTGTACAAACTGAGATGAAAAAAACATGGTGCGACATCGTGAAGGAGAACTGTGAAACAACTACCAGTGCTCCGTCGATTGACAGTATAAAGACAGCTGTGAAAACTGTAGTTGAAGATGACGTCCGCAGTAAGAATTTCATTGTTTACGGTGTGCCAGAGAATTACGGCAGTGATCCACATATAGTGGCAGAAGAAGTGATTACCGAAATTTGGGAATCATCGGGGTGTGATCCTCAAGTGGTGGCAGCAAGTTTGATCGGGATTAAAAAACCTGCAGATAGTGGTAAACCAAGACCGTTAAAAGTGACATTGGCTTGCACGGAATCAGTCAAAATGGTTCTTGCTCGAGCAAGAAATCTGAAGAAATCTAATTATGTAGCGTACCACACATGGTACATCACACCTGACAGAAATAGGGAGGAGAAAGCAGCTCATCAGAAACTTGTTGTAAAAATGAAGGAAATGATTACTGCTCAGCCAACAAAGTATCATTATATCAGAGACGGCAAGATTTTAAGTGTAGATAAGGTCAAGATGTAACACAAGGAAATTTTCCTTCTGGTTGGTAATATACTCAATGATGGGAGTATAGTGTATTGGCTATGCCCCGCTTACTAGTTTAGCTCTTTCTAGTCCCCTGCTACACGGCATGTAAACAGGGATTGGCTAGTTAGAGGCGGTCCGTGTAGGCCTTACACTGTGCTTTCAGCAATACTCATATAGTGTTTTTGATATCCATATTTCTTCGATTTAAGTGTACTATATAATATAAGGCTCTTATCTATGGCTGTTGCGATTGATTGGGGACCAGCTTTTGGTACACTGGTTAATGTTTACTATAATATTAAAGTATTACAATTACATAAAATTAGATAAATATAAATTCCCTTTGCTTAGGACGTACCAAAATATCCAAAAATGAAACGATGCACCTTAGCACACAACACAATACATAAACAACTGGCAGTGTATCCTGCGTGTATTTGTTGATTTCGGCTGATAACGAGGAACTTTTAATTGTGAGTTATACAACTGCAACCGTGATTGTAACTCAGGTATGTGATGACTTGTAGAGCACACATCGCTGAATAGCAATCGCGATGCAGGTCTCACCCAGGCCAGGTTTATCTATAGGGCTCTTTTCTGAGGATACACTGCCAGTTGTTTATGTATTGTGTTGTGTGCTATAAGGTGCATCGTTTTATTTTTGTATATTTTGGTACGTCCTAAGCAAAGGGAATTTATATTTATCTAATTTTATGTAATTGTAATACTTTGATATTATAGTAAACATTAACCAGTGTACCAAAAGCTGGTCCCCAATCAATCAATCATTCACTCATTATTCAACCAGACAAGCAGCTCTAAGTCAGTAGGTCAAGTTAATGAAACCTTGTTACTACTTAGTCCTGTAAACTGAAGTATATTACAGTAGCAATATACAAAGGGATGATGCACCTTGTAAGATTTATTTTGCAAACTTTATCATACAACCAGGTTACAACAGCAAGTAACGGAGATAAGACTGGTACACGTCGTGTAGTCAGGTACCCCAACAGATAACTTAGCATGTGTAGTAGTACGTCAAGAAACCAGTAAAGATACAAGTAGATACTAATGAGTAAATAAACCATCACATAACACAGTGGTAACCAACATTTGTCGAACCAAGAACCAGATCTCCACATCTCACTATACTGTGCTCCTCTTTTTCTAATAGCACCGAGAGGAGTATACAATATACCTTCCAATAACATATCTAAGAATAACATCCCGAATAGCAGCCTAACTATAGATATAATCGCATTCTTATTAGTGCTTAACAGCAGGTACAGTGAGACTGGTATCACTATGTACACAGCGTACTGTGTCTCATTGTCTGTGTTCAGAAGATATAGCTCGTAGATACAAGAAACAAACAGTAGCAGTACAATTAAAGGAAATCCACGTCTACTGAAAAGTAAATGAACATCAGTGTATGAAATAAAATCCCATTTTGCGTTAACTGCATAAATATCGAAGATGTTTTTTGCAAAATGCTGACAGTTTTTATTCCATACACTATAACAATTCGTCGGCAGTATGTCTTTCAAATGACAGACTACGTCACCAAGTAATGAAGTAGACTGGGCTTTTTTCAACTCCCTGGTAGGATTTGCACGCGGTGCTCCTTTAAAGTAAAATATAACCGAGTCAAGACTTCCTCCAAAACTAACATATACACCGTATTTTTGTTTTTCAACTGCAAAGTATCTTCCATCTTTTGTATGTAAGACGACAAAAACATGGTAGTCTACCACGGAAAATTGCTTTTGAAAAAAACGTTTAATAACAGGCCAAGGGTTGGAACTTTTGAATGGAGCATCTAAAGGCACACTGTAAACACCAATCCATTCGAGTTTTGCTGTTTCAAAATCCTTACAATTAGACCGGAATACTGTCTCCAGATTAGCATCAGTTACTAACTCAGTACAGGCGGGGATGATAATGGTTTTAGGACGGGGAACAACTTCACCAGTTTCTACGATTCCATCAAAATACAAATACAGAGCGGATGAAATGCTGAGTAGAAGATGCAGGGTTACGATGTACTGTTCTACACAATGTGATCTGAAATAAGTAGATAGTTGCAATAACTCAATTAGATTTACGTAAAACAAATGTTGTAAACATATTGCTAGCTATTTAAACTTGAAGCTGCAACTGGATTTAAACAAGTTGTTGTATCACAATTATTCACTAAAATCTGAACATAAACCCACACTATGATAACTAATTCATCCTGTGTTACGTTGTAAGATGTATTGTGGCTACTAGGTAACGCCTAACAGTACAGAGCAGGAACTATGATACAAAATACAAAATACTCAAAATAAAACTAACCTGGAAATATCTGGTATCCTGGTATACAGCCCCTTTCCGCTAGTGGTAACTGTGATAATGATACACAGGGGGATAATAGCTAAATCAAGTGACCTAGACCTGGAATAATATTTGTAATATTGTACATTTAAACGTTGAATATTATATAATGTACGATTAATACACGAGGAGAACTTTCTTTAAAGACGTGGATTCTGGTCATCTGGTGGGTAGGTGAAACATATTTTTTGACACCTGACAGCAATCTTACTATATATAAAGCGAGACGATATATATATATATATCTGTGCCATTTTACTGACACCACGGCATCAACTTTAACGCGACTTTCCGCATAAACCGTAAAATGTATACAACTGGAACTTTTTTGGCTGGGTCAAATGCTTTAATGGCCTTCAAATCAGCATGAAAAAATAAAAAATTGGCCAAGGAATAATGATTTTAGAGCCGAAAATTTGGACCCCCAAGTGGTGTCAAAAACGCCAATTAAATAGGTAATAATTATTTTAGTATTTTGAGTCTTGACACCGTTTAGGGTTATATTATACGGGTTCCTGCTAGTTATCCTAATCCTATCCACTGTTCATCAATCAAACCCCAGAAAATATAAATGTATGTATATACTTTTTTTGTGGTTTATCCACTGGGCTTAGAGTTTGTGTTTAAGCTACCAAATTTTATTATTATTATTATTATTACTTACCGAACAGAACTGTTCAGATACATTCTTGCCAGTACATATAATACCCAAAGTATAACACACAGGTCACGGAAAACTAACCAATCCCACCAATCAGATCTGAAATGTAATTTATAATACAAATGCAGTTAAATATATTGGTTATATTATGTTTCAACACATAAGTTACTACTTATATTAGGACGCAATGAAACTACCGGACCACGATGTATGGGGACTTGCCACCCCATGGCAACATTAAAATATATCGACTCTGTTACATCGTTTCCTGTTAGTATAAAACTCCGTTACAAAATGAACTAGGATCTGGCAATACTACACCTTAGATCAATAAAATATGATATAATAATGTATAACTGTTAACTAGACTTAAATAAAAGTCTGAAGAATATAGAAAATAAACTGGTTTACCGCTTGTAAGTTTAACAATAAACTGTGAAAGTAAACTGTACCGATACGATCAAAGAAATTATGGCTAAAGGAGAAAGGCAAAAGGTAACATGCATAAGGAATTACAAGAGGGCTTCACACACACTATAATTACATGAAGTCATTAACTGTGAAAATATGCCAGTGTCTGAGGATACACGCTGGCTGACTATTAATAAATAATTTAAGATATCTATGTAAGATTTTCCGTTCAAAATTCTGGGTAGTCAGTTTATCAAATAATAATTTAACATCATGAATAAATTCAGTAACTACTGAGGAAGATTTGCATATCCTATATAATTCACCTACAAATACTCCATACGAAGGTTTAACAGGTACGTTGGAGCGAAGGTTAGGAAAAGTAACGACTTTAAAACTAAAGTCACGTCGTTTGTCATATAATTTAGTGTAGAAACGATTGTTCAAAATATTAATGTCTAAATCAAGAAAAGTCGTAGATAAATTGCTAGAGTTTGTAACTATAATCTTCAACTCTGCGGGGTAAATATCATTGCAAATAATATCGACAGTCTTATTGTTGATATTGGGGGTGGTTAAATCGTCAATGTATCGACTGGCGTGTTTCAAAGTGTGAACCACAGGGTTCTTGTTTTTAACTTGCAATGTGATGTAATTATGCTCGTACCAGTATAGAAAAAGGTCTGCGACCTGGGAAGCACAATCACATCCCATTGGGATACCAATTACCTGTCTGTAGATCACACCTCGAAACTTAACATATATCTAACTTACAAGACATATTTATGTTCGACATAATCCCGGTGACCTAAATGATTTGGGAACGAAAATATGGGGATTTTTTCCCGAAAACCGCCAGATTTCGTACCCCAAATTAAATCATGATATTTAGGGATTTTGTTTATCTCCTTATTTTACAAAAATGAAACCCAATATTCGAGAAAATATTTTAAAAGCAATTCATGATCGAATACTAGTGTTCATTTGGTTGATGAATCATATTTATAACTTACATTATAACTTATATTGATAGTAAATCGATAAAGTCATAATAAGGAAAATACGTGAAAAATAATTTGGGGAAAATAATGAGTCCCGTGACCTAAATTTTCGAAAAACCACCGACTTTCGTACTTTTAAATGTCTTGTAAGGTAGCTTCTAAAGCTGGCAAAGCAGCTAGCTTATAACATAAGGAAAATATCTACATAGCTAGTAGCTACCAGAGCAAAGAGGCAGTAACAATACTAGGTCTACTACTACTACTCCTTTTTTTGCGCACTAACTACAGTATATTGGTTAGTGACGCTAATAAGCAAGCATCATCAGAGTTTCTCAAATACTACACCAGCTTCTAATTTGAAAATTGCAAAGCTATTGGCCCTGCCCAAATATCTAATGGGCTACTGAAATCGGTGTTTTACACCTTATTTTCCGCATTATCTTTTTCTACCTGTTTTATATTGTTTGTACCTAAGAACAGTCTGACTACCAATGTTACGGTCAGCAATATACTTTCCCAGATAACACGTTATAGTATAGAATTCAAACAGATCTATCAAAACACTGTCCACCTTAAAAAGGCTGTTGTGAAGATAACATACGCCTTGAAAGATACTTTTTGTGAATGCAAAGTTGAAAAGCTCAGTTAAAGATTACACTATTTCGTTGGAACCTTCCCACGAAGGTTCATTCTAGGGTGATGTTGTATCTAGTGAACTAGGTAAACGCTTATTGAAAGGGCAAATCACAAGAACAGAAAACTTATTGTTTCATTGTCTCACTTTGTGGGCCTTACCCCACAGTAAAACTGTGCCTCAACCCTACTGTCCCTACTGCTGGGATTGGCCCATTACTTAATGGGCCAATCCCAGCAGTAGGGACAGTAGGGTTGAGGCACAGTTTTAAGGATGCAAATGTAAACATACAGAATACCCTCTACAGTCTACAACATACAAAATACCAGAAGCCTCCAAACAAACTCTCGGCCTATTGTCCTCACTCACGCTAATCACACACACACACCCTCACAACATCCTTCTTTGACTCCTTTATGGAGATGAGCAATACCCTTCAACCTACGCACGTCCCTCATTCGAGGCAGAGAAGCCTTGATTGCCAGACCAAGAAATGTACAAATGTATCACTAGCAGCGAAATACGGATATACCTTCTCCTTAGTCTTACAAATAGTTAGGTGGCAAAAAACCTGACTGTGCTTTTTAGGCATAACCACACCACACTTTAAAACTGTACCCATTTGCACTTATTCGTTGAAACAGAGCAACCTCAGTTAATGTAGGAAATATCCATAGCAAAAATGTATCTCAATTTAGCAAGGTTTTGATAGCAAACCAGCAGGAGCATGAATCAGATTCATCATAAATTTTAATATGCAGTATTTTAGCAATTTTACACACAGATTTTCCAGGGAGCGAGGCTGAAGGGGAATGATCATTTAATAAAACTTGATCAATTTTAATTAGTTTTAGATTCTAAGCTATAACCCTGAAAATTGAAACTTACACGTTTTCTGGTATCATCAACACAGAAAATAATGACATCGCAAACAGAAAATCTGAAATATGTAAATCAGTTACCTCGTCAAATTCGAATAAAATAAAATATGGTAGAATGTGATTATAGAATATAGAGCTACCTCTAAGATCAGATACCTATAATGGTGATCAATTTACAAAATTAAACCGTTTAAAATGTGTTATCATCAATCTGAGATATGGAAAAAAGCTCACCTTTTAAACTTGTACACGTTATCTTTACAGGTTATCGTGAGCACGGAGCATGTAGTGGAGTTTTCACTACTATCTACCTAAAATAATCGTTAGTGACCATGTCAATAAAACGAATCATCAAATTTATGCCAATTGAACACATTATAATACTGAAAATCACAAGAAAAGCATGTGATTAAATATAGTTTGCCAAGTGCAAAGTACTAAGTAGTGCATATTAGCTTTAACAGCAATCCTATTTTAAATTATAAGGTAAATGGTATAGAACTTGAAGTATCTGCATAGGAAAAAGATTTTGCAGTTATAACCCATGTAGCTCCCTGTTTTAGAACGAGCAGATCAAAGCATGTATCTCTAAGGCAAATCGTATGATTAGTTATTACTAGAGGAAAATTTGTTATGATTGCTATATATAAAGCATTAATAAGACCTCATCTTGAGCAGTGGCGTAACGTTGCCTGTTGTGTCCAATTGTGGAATCCACCTGTGGCTCATGAAAGTTGAGGGACTGTTTTGGAGCTGGACAGCTTCCAGCGGCACCTTACCCGTCTGATTGATAAGGTGGGTACTCTTCCTTACAGTCGTAGACTGGAAATCCTCAATTTTACAACTGACAAAGCTGGCAGACTGCAGATCGGCGAATACGTGGGGACCTCATAGAAGCTTTTAAAGTAACAAATGGTGGATTCGAACTCGCAACGTCAGGGCCAGTAGACAAGCAGATTAATCAACTAAGCCACTGAGCCACAGTGAAGCAAAAGTTGCCTCAAAGTACCAAAAGTTGCCTCAAAGTGTGAATAATGCAAATTCACTGTGTAGCACGATAAGTTCGAGCTGTATGTGTAGTATGCCTTGCAAGAGTATAAAAAGGACACAAAATGGATAATTTCTTGTTTAAAATGCCTATAACTGCTAAAATTGTCAACCATACCAGCGATGAAATGTAAAATTAAGGACATTATCGAAACTACCACAGTTTTGGATCGGAAGTTTAAAACAATAATACAGGAGCGGTCTAAAGCAACACAGCAGGTCGGAATCACCCCAGCTACACATTGGGCTATTTTCACAGACGGCTCAAAAATAGAACAGTTCTCAGGTGCAGGTTACTGCGTAATAAGAAACGCAATCGAGGTCCAGAGACAAAGTTTCCACCTAGGCACTAATGCAACGGTATACCAGTGTGAACTGTTTGCTCTCAACACATCAGCTCACTGGGCAACTATCAATATTTCAGAACCTGGGAGTATAACATTCTTTTCAGATTCACAGGCAGCAATCCTAGCAGTCACACACCACACGGTCACATCTAACTTAGTTCTTGATACCATTAACTACCTTAACAAACTAGGACAAACCCACTCAGTCAATGTCAGGTGGGTCCCAGGACATGCAGGTATTCCAGGAAACGAAAGAGCTGATGAACTAGCCAGAGAAGGATCACTCACAATCGCTCTAGGTCCTGAACCCTTCATCAGCATATCCGAAGGAGCAATTAAGACGGCAGTAAAGGAGTATTTACACGGAATTCATCTTCGTAGATACAGGAACACGGCACTGAGCGAGAAAGGGAAAATACCACTAACAATCCTACTCACCAAATATAAATACAGGAATCTTGGACTTGCATGAAATCATCAAAGATGGCTAACCTGGCTCTTCACAGGACATAGCCCCCTAGCCTATTTCCAATACAAGGCAAACAATTTCACATCCCCCCGTTGTGAACACTGTCCAGAAGAGGAAGAAACCTCGGAACACTTCATGTGTCACTGTATAGGATACATGACCATTAGGCTAAGAATTTTCGGTAATATATTTCTAACCTGGGAAGACATAGTATCAGCTAGAATTAGTACGGTTATAAAATTTATCGAGGCAACCAATAGACTACTAAAGGAGGATCTTTTCGAAGATCCCATTAACCACTAACACAAATAGGACATCTTGCAGTTTTTCTAGGCACTGACCGTCCCTGGAAGTCCCTGTCTCCCCATCGTTAACCCGTAAGGGGTTGCACCAGGGGTGGTGGTAACAGCACTTCAAGACTCTCGGAGTCTGTTGTCGATATCAATGTATAATATATTTATGGTATATAATTTGGGAGTCTCTCTCTCCAGCAGCAGAAGTTGGAGAATGGGGACGCGTTGTGAAAGCCACCGCAAGGAAGGCTTACAGTCGACGCCGACCAATCAAAAGAAGAACTGCTAAAATATCGAATATTTTAAAATAATTTTTACCGTACCGTAATAAGCCTATTTATATGATATTAGTCAAACGGAACTTTTGTTACCGAAATTATAATATTTTCTAAAATTTGTTTTAAATTTCACACAAAAGGGGACCCTTGTGTTCAGGTTTTAAAAATTTGATAATAATATTCCTTTGAATCTTAAAATATTAGTATTAAAATTTGGCTACTATACACGGTAGAATTATTTTATTCGCATTTTTAGGCAACTCTTTGTACCAAATTTATCAAAATCGGAAAACCATAATTCTGTGTCAACTCATGGTGTTTAGTATTACATACTTTAGTTGTAGAATTTCGACTAAAATCAATAATATATAGAATTGAAGTACTTAATTTTTCTCCCGGAGCGAGTAATTAATCCATATTTTTTATTTATTCTAAGAAAAGATTGTAGCGCGATGCACTACTGGGTCGCGCCGCGCATCAAATAATTCTTCTCGCAACCACATCTTCGATAGATCGGCGAAATGCACCACTGTGCCTCACCGAGCTGCGAAGGATTGACATCGTGAATCAAAAGAAAAGATAAAATGTATATATAATATAACGTATTGTAGGTTTATAACTTACCAAGACGAGCGCAGAGATAAACTCGTCAACGTGGTTTTAATATATTCTCATGGAACGGAACAAATATTTAATGAGTATCACTACGCAAAAACCTATGGTTGGGTAATTTCCAGAATAGAGATGAAAAAAATGTATAATTAAAACTATTGCGAGACAATAAAATTGATTAATGATCTCCGTACCGTGTGAGCTTGAGATTATTTAGTTTGTTTGTTTATTGCTCGCTCCTTTAACATTCCTGTACAGGAATTAAGGCTGGAAAGAGCGTCGCACACACTCAAAGGGATTGTCGTGACAGGCCAGGTAACATATAATTTACAATTTAATACAACATAAAATTAAAACTAGAATAAACTTTGGCATTTGGAAAGTCTTAAATCAGTGTAATGCGCGGCTTAAATTAATTATTTTCGTGCACGATATTTTAAATCTTGACATGTGTTTCGATAAAATCGAGCGCTACATAATGAGTTCAAATTCATGAAACCTTTGCTTTAAGCAGCGTTTAGCGGGGAACCTCAGGCTATCATGTTCATATAGAGATTTGGCGGAATGACAGGCTGAGCGTGGCCCAGTAAACATTTTGCTGTTTTAAACTGATATGACGACATTAGTTGCTCTAACCAGAGCCCTCTCGCTTGCAGTAGCGCGTCACACAGAACGCGCAGACACATGGCTATGTGAACGACATTAGCTTAACTTATTTTGTTACATACTTCTTCTTAATGTGGTGACTTGGGGTCCATAAATATAACAATACATGCTGCTAAACCAAAAAGAACAACTGGGGTAGGTAGACATTTATTAGGAAGAGAGTAAGATTTGACCTATTCAGAACAACAGTCATAGCTCTTAGAGGAGAGAGAGGGTTGAAAAGTAGTAGTAAAAATAGCAGAATTAGATATAAATTTGGAGCCAGTTCTTTAAACTGGCTTACTTATACTACTTAAAGGGTGTTTATAAATTTTATTTAGTTTTCTATTGAATTCATGTACAACCCCCACACATCAACAACAATTATCATAATCATATGTTTCATCTCTATTCTCTCACATGACTTACTTTCACTCTCCCCAATTCTTCTCTCCACATAGGTCCCAAGAACACTGTATTCCCCCTAGATTCAATATTCATTCCTCACTACTCCCTTGTACAGCCCACTTATCTTATAACCATTTTCTTTGCTTGCTCCACATCAAAACTTTCTTTGTAATTATCTCCTCATGGTTTATAAGAAATTTTCTTCCTCCCTGGTAAGAATGAATAGAATCAAGTAGTCCACCTGCCTCTGGGCGTCTAGTCCTTATTCATTCTTTTGTTTTCCTCTCTTAACTTTCTTTGGATAAGCTCTTGTTAATCCTTCATGCTTAAATCCAGGTTCCCAACTCCCTATCTGTACTCTACCAAAATGTCCAAGGTCATATTTTCCAACCTTTCAGTACACCTAATCTCCTCCCATCCCTTCATTGATGTAATAAGATTTCCGAACTTCAATCCTTTACTAACATAGAGCAAGCGCTGACATAATTTCCCTAAATGAGACTTGGCTCAAAAATCTATTTCTAGTCAACGAAATTTTACCTTCTGCCTCAATATGAAATCTTCCGCAAATGACCGCACAGAAATACTCATCCTCAAGATCCCAATAACCCTAAAAAGTTTAGGGGAAAATGGAGGTGTGTTCAATTGGCTGTTCGTCTGATCTCGACGCCAACTACTACCCGACTACCAGTTAGCCTAGAGGTTCAGAAATGCTTGCTCGTTAAAATGTGCCTTTTTCCTATCAAAGAGTATTGTCAATCTTAGCTTGTTATAGAGTAGGGAACTCTTTGGTTACCTAATCATTATGTCATAGGTTTATTGATATTCGCAATCTAGTTCCAAAAAGAATCCCCCTGCTAAAATCTATTTTTTTGTGATTTTTAATCTGTTCCCCTTACAGACTGGCTATCTCATCCAGTTCCGTACGTTCTCATTGGGAGCAATCTTCATATATCTTTCATTGAATCTTTCTCTCTCCCCCCAGTTGATCAATCACCCACCCAAAAAAGTGGTAATACATTAGACATTCTTCTCAGTAATTATGCTATCACAAACGATAAACTTGAATGTCTGTGATCCTCATTCCGTGTGCGAAATCTGATCATATCCCTCCGTGTCAAAAATTTTCATAGAAAGCTCCTTTTTTACCCCTTAAGAAAAACTCCTAAAAACGTAAACTATAATTATATGAAAAGCAAACTGGGACATGATAAATCGTGAATTATGCTCGTTTTAATTGGCAAGTTCCTAGATTGCCCCTAGATCCTGATTCTCTGGAATTTAGTTAAAGACTGCATTAATGAACTTTATTTGAAATACATATTCCTAAAGTAAGACTATTAAATCAGATTTCCAACCCCCGTGGGTTCGTTAGTGAACTTTTTTCTTCATGCCGTAAAAAAGATAGACTCAGAGCTAGAATTAAAATTTCTGGTTTCAATTTCTAATTGGATTTAAAGTTTTTTGTTACTATCCGTAAAGGAGTTTTAAGATAGCTCTCACATCCAAAGATAAGATAAAAAATAAAACCTTTTTTAATAGAGTGATCCATGCGCTAATAACCTAAGAAGTTATGGTCACATGTTAAGTATAAAAATCTAACTCCTGCCGTATTCCTAATTGTGTTAGATTATTTCTGGACAGCTACGTTTCAAACCCAAAGATCAAGCAGAACTTTCAATTCTTTCTTTTTTTATAAACAGTTTTCCGGATCCTTCACTTTATGGACACAGACATCTCCTCTCCTATGTCAATGATGTGATTTTGATATTGACTTCGATCATCGGGATGTTCGTAATCTTCTTTTCAAATATTAATTCAAAATAAAGCCCAGGGACTCTGAGATGTGGCCTAACACACTAAATCTCAAAATTGTTCCGTAGTTTAGCTTAACCCTCTAACATTACATGCATTTTTTTTTCGTGGATCCTACAACCTGGCTACATTCCACGAAGAAGGAAACTTTTGCAAAATGTGTCCCATAGTTAAGAAAGGAAAGGAAGAGTGAGTTTGAAAATTATAGACCAATATCCATACTTTTTAATCATGAAAGTTTTTTGACGCATTGTTAAACGTAAACTGCTTTTCTTTGACAAGTACCCATCTTGATCCCAGCAGCATGGTTTTCCGAGACAAAATCTGCACAAACCAATAATGGTTGACTTTTGTGATAGCCTGGCATTGTCTCTTAACGAAAACAATATCAATCATGTTGTGGTATTTTGATTTTGCAAATGCAATTTCATTCTTCTGTAAATCATGATATCCCCCTTCTTCATAAGCTAGAAGACCTTATAAAACAGGATGGTACAACTTTCCTCAAATTTCTTACCAATACCTTCAAGGCCGTTAACCAAAAGAGTGGTGATTGGTAATAGATGTCATCTACCCTCTCATTATATCTGGTGTCCCACCAGGCTTCTATCCTTGGTCCCTTACTTTTTGTAATTGTTTTATACAATAGATATTCATCATGGCCTTACGGATAAAACTGATAATGTTTTGTATGCCGATGATAACAAAAATCTGGCGTAAAATACATTCATCTTTCTGAATAATAACCAATTTACAGAATGGATATAGTACTATCTCTCTGACTGGGCACTTATAAAACAAGATGCAATTCCATCCAGCAAAATGTAAAGTGCTTATTTTTTCAGGAAAGCCATCTTTATCTCCTCCATTCGCATATAAACTTGATGGCTCTCCTCATGTGAAGTAGAGTTTGAAAAATCTTGGGAGTCGATGTTACTACCTAAGCAAAATTGAGAATAAGTCAGTGGCGACAGAATTTATACTAAGGCCTGCCAACTACTGGTATGTCAATGAGATGGCCATAATGTCATTGAACTGAAACGTCGGCCCGGGCGCTTTACCCTTCCCTATTTCGAACCCATATTCGAAAATTGTTCCTTAAACTGGCGCCCATGTTAATAAATCACTTAGTGATAAATTTAGAAAGTCTCCAAAAGAGATCTATTAAATGGATTCTGTCTGAAGAGGGCCGCATTATCACCTGAGCAATATTTCAAAAAGTGCAAGCTTGTCGACATACCCCTCCCTTTGTCCTCTAAAATTTTTACGTTGAAATACCTTATTTTTTCCACAAAAAGTTCTGAACAATTTAATTCCTGTTCGCTGTCCCGCCCCCCCCCCCCGCCTCGACTAACCTCCTCTTCTTTATATCAGGCACTTCTCGACTAAGACTTTGCCCCTCGACATTCTGTCTAATTTGTCATCGAATATACCTAAGTTAAGTTCAGAATTTCACACTACATTAATATAGTAATTTTTTAACTCATATAGCCCACTGGCAAAATCATTTTTCTACAGAACCAATAATATACTGAGGAAGGCTCCCTTTACAGGTAAGACAGATGGTGTCATCTAGTCTTTTCACAAAAGCTGAGGTCATAAGCATGCAATGGGAATGTTTTATTGGAATTGTGAAACCACCAACCAATCATATTCTCTTTTCTTTGCTCCCCATATTATTATTATTTTTGTTTTATCTATTTTTTATCCTCCTTCCTATCTTTCAACATCATATCACACTCAACCCCGCACACCTTCTCAGCACATTAATGACCATATCGAGACCTGAATCTAATGTATCCTGGAATTTGACGTATTGAAATACCAATATTGTACTATATATCCACATTATTCCCCCTGGAAATTGTTTTTATTAAGATAGTTTTTTTCAAAAATTTTTGGATTTAGATAAATTCTATGTAATTGTGTCCAAGGTTACTGCGTGACATAGTTCACTATGTGTTTACCGTTTGGGTGCCCATCAATATTCTACATATGGGGGCGGATATTTTTGAACGATACTATTTTTGTATTCCCACTATTGCTTACACTGTAAAATTTGAAAGAGTATTTTAATAAAAAAAAAAATAAAAAAAAAAAAAAATTTGGGCCCTAGAATATCCTTCAATTTCGGGTCTCCCAAAAATCACACCAAAACTTATATAAGTATATAGGCCTGAAGGAGCTCTAAACTGTTACCAAGGTGTGTCGACAAGAGGATCTTATTGTTTGGGGATATGTTTTGAAATTGAAAAGCAATAGCAATTATTAGCACTAAACAGCAGGATAAGTCAAAAGTGTGACTGAAATTTATCTCACAGTGAACAGGGGCAAAAAAAAAAAAAAGATGTTGCAGACCAAACAATCATACTTGTCAAGTTTTACATTTACACCCTTTAATTATAAAGTTATAACCATATCATTTTCTATATACACAATCATAATGCACTTGCCCGTACAGTTGACAACTTGTCTTTTTTTTCCGCTTTCAACGCACGTATACACACTGACACATTCTACAGCTAAAAGGTGGGATATTTTCGGATATTTTTTAAAAACCCGCCCAAGAATTTTTTTTTAATTTTTTAGGGTTTTTGGCCCCGGGGGGGCGCCATTAATTAGGGGCCCCGATGCATGCTGTGGGTTTCGTTTTTCCAAATATGAGTTACTTTGGGCTTTTGGGTTATCCCCGGCACTTTAATTGTGACGAAAAAAATTCCAATTTTAGTTGGTTTGGGGCCCCGGGAAAAAAGCGTTTAATGGGGAAAAGGGAAAAAAACAAGGGGAAAGTTCGCCCCAAAAACTGTAGCATTTTTTACAAAAAGTTTTGCCCCCGTTTTTTGAAATAGAATTTTTTGGGGGGGGGGGGGACCGGGGGGGCGGAGGATGGGTTTTTTTTTTTCGGGGGGGTTTTCGGGGAGTCTTGGTCTTTTTTAATTTTTCCCGAATTTCCAACGGGGTTTTTTGGGCCCGTTTTAAATTTTGGGGGGTTCTATCAATTAAAAAGGGGGGATTTACCTTAAAAAACCCTTTTTTAAAAATTTGGGGGGGTAAAAAAGGGGGCCCCCTTTCAATTTAAAACTGTATTCACCCCACGGGCTCTTTGGGGACTCTGGGGGCGCACAGCCTTTGGGGAAAGGGGACAAATATTTTTTGTAAGCACTGTGGACAGGGGGAAAATTTTTTTGGGTTTTGGGCCCGGGTAAGATTTTAAAAACCGGATAAAATTTTTAAAGATGATTCGGGGATGATAAGGGTTTTCGTATTTTGCGGGTGTTCCCTTTTACCGTTAAGGTTTTTTTCATATATTTGTTTTTTGGTCGGGGGAAAATGTTTTTTTTTTTCTATCTTTGGGGGGCGCATTCTCCCCAGAGGGTTTGGTTTTGGGGAGGGGGGGGGGAAAAGGGTAGGGTTGGGAGTTTGGGGTGGCCACGGGTTTTTCCTGATTTCCCCCTGCTGTCGGACTATCGGGTGGGGAGTTGGACTTCCCTTGTTGAACCTTTTTTTTTTACGGAAAAAAAAACTTTTTTTTTTTTTTTACTTTTTAGCCAAATATATGTGTCTTGGAAAATTTTTACTTTTAGATCTACAAATTTTTCCCGTGGTGGGGATCCCCCGGTTTCAAAAAAATCTTCCGGGGTTTTGTTTTCCCTGTTTTAGCCCGGGTTTTTTGTTGGGGGGGGTGTTTTCGAGGGGAAAGCAAAAGGGAAAAACCCTTTTCCCAAATCTTCTGGCCTTTTCCCTTCCTTGGGGGTTTTCCCATTTTTTTTAACTCTGCAAGTTTTTCCAAGCTTTTTGGTTTTTTTTTTGGGGTTTCGCCTTTTACAAAGGGGGCCCCAAAACTCTGGGGGGGGGGACGCTCGAGCTACCTGATAAACTTGGGGGAGCAGGAAAAAAATATTTGGGGTAGGGGTTTGGGGGGGTTTTCCTGTTATAATGTTTTGTTTTTTTTTTTTGGGGACCGTCAAAAAAAAACAAATTCTCCCCCCTTAAAAATAAAACGCCAAATTTGGGATTTTGGGGGGGGGGTGGGGGGGGAAAAATGTGGTTTAAAAAAAAAACCCCCAAGAAAAAAATTTAAAAATTTAGTGATCTTTTGCAATGTTATATTTTTTTATTTCAAACCTTATCGGGGAGTTGTTGGGGTTTTTGCCTGGGGGTTAAAATTTAAAATTTTTTTTATTGTTTTTTTCGCGTTTGGGGGGACCGTTTTTTGGGGGGGGGGGGGGGACGAAATTAACGGTTTTTTAAAAAATTGGGCCCGGGAAAAATTTGGGGTTTTTGGTTTTACTCATTACTTTACGACCCTTTTTTTTAGGTGGAGGGCAAAAAGGGTTTTTTTTTGGGGCCTTTTTGGAAAAACCGATTTTAAAAAAACGGGAAAAATTTTGGGGGGGGGGGGACGGTTTTTAAAGGGGGGGGGCGGGGATATTGGGGGTTTTCTAAAAATGAGGGGGTCTGTGTCAAGGGGGGGCCCTGGGTAAGATAAAAACTTTTTTCAGTTTTTTAAAAAAAAAAAACTGATTACAAAAAAAGTTTTGGGGGAGGGGAAATGTAGAAAAATTTTTATTTGGGAAAATTTTTGTTTAAAATTTTTATTTTTGGGGACAGGAGTGGGTTTGGGATGGTTTGGGGGAAATTTACAAAAAGGGGGGGGGGGGGTTTTTCCCTTTGGGGGTTTTTCGGGAGGGGGGGGCCTCTAGAAAAAAATTTGGTTTTTACGGTTTGGCTGAGGGTTTTAAAGGTTTTTTGGCACTTTTTGAAAAGTTTTTTTTAAAAATTAATTGTTTTTCGGGCACTTGTTTTTTTTTAAGGGGTTTGATTGCATTTTGTTTTAGTTTTTTTGGGTTTCCCAAAAAGGGGTTTTATTTCCCCGGCTAAAAAAAAATAAAAACGGGGAAAATTCTTTTCCCAAAATTTGATGTCATTAGGTATTCAAAAATTTTTTTTTCCCAACCCCCTTTTTTTTCTTTTTGATTTTAAAATTTCCCCAAAAACATTTTCTTAAAAACCCCGGGGGGGCGGATTGATTATTGCTGTGGGGCCGGGGTTTCACCTTAGCTGAAAGGAATTTTGAAAGAACAAAAGTTTTTGATTTTTTGGGGGGTTGGGGGTCTCTCCTTCCCTGGTCTGGCCCAAACATTCCCTTTTCGATTGGTTATCTTAATGAAAACTTCAAAAAAGGGCTTTTCTTTTCTTCTTCAAGTGGGGGAAAATTTTTTTTTTTTCAGGGTAGCTTGGGAGTTGGAAAAAAGGGTTGGGGGGGGGGGGGGGGGAACCGTTTGGGAAATTTTTCCGGTCCGGTTTTGGGGGGGGGGATTTTTTGGGGGGGGGAATTTTTGGGGGTTTAACCCCCAAAATTTTGTTTTTTTAGTTTTTTCGTCCCGGTTTTGTAATGAAAAGGGGGGAATTCGGTTAAGTTTTTTAAAAACAAATTTTTTTTATGATTCCAAAAAAAGTGATTGTGAGTTTTAATTTTTTTTTCGCTAGTTCTTAATTTTTGGGTTTTTCCCTAACGGGGGGGAAGGTTTAATGTTATCTTACGATTTTTTCGGGGGTCTGTATCGTTTTGGGGTTTTTTAAAGGGATTGTATTTTAGTATTTATTGCCCCTAGTGGGCGTTTTTTTTTTTTCCGAAAAAACAAAAAGTAGTTGTCCCCCGCCAATGGGTTCTAAAAAGTAAAACTTGGGGAAAAGTTTTCACTTCATTTTAACTCTATTTTTTTTTCTTTTTTTAAGGGGGCTTATTCCCAAAAGGAAAATTTTACGTTTTCCCAAAAGGGGGGAGGGGGAAATTAAAGGGTTGGGGGGGAAGGGGGGGGTTAAAAACCCCCCCCCCCCTTTTTTTTGGGTTTTTTTTTCCCAACTTTTCTTTTTTCAAAATTAAGTTTTTTAGGTTTAATTTTTTTGGGGGGGGCCCTTCCGGTTTTTTTTTAATTCAAATTAATTTTTTAAATTTTTTTTTTTTTTTTTTTTTGGGGGGTTTTTGGGGTTTTAAGGTTGGGGTATTCTTTCCCCGGGAAATTTTTTTGTTCTTAAAATTTTTTTTTGGGGAAATTAAAATTATTTTTTTTCCATTTTTTTTTTGGGGGGGGAAAACCAGGTTTTCTTTTTTTTAAAACCAAAAAAAAAAGGGGGGGGGGAAAATTTTTTTAAAACCCCCCCAAATTTTTTGAGGGTTTTTGGGCGTTTTCTTTTTCCCACCCAAAATTTGAAGTTTTTGGGGGGGGTTTTAGGGGGAAAATTTTCTAAAAAAAAACCCCAAAATTCTTTTTTGGGGTTTTTAAAATTTTCGGGGTTTTTTTTGGGTTATTTTTTTTTCCCCCCATTTTTAAAACTTAAATTTTATTGTTTTTTTTTTTTTTTAAAATTGGGGTTTTTAAATTTTTTTGGGGGTTTTTTCCGGGGGGGCCCTTTAAAAAATTAGGGGGAAACAATTTTAAATCCAAAAAAATTGGGGGGGGAAAAGGGGGATTTTTTTAAAATTTTTATTAAAACCCCTTTGGGTTTTTCTTTTTTTTTTCCCTGGGGTTTTTTTTGGGGGGGGGGAAACGGGGACCCTTTTTAAAAAGGGGGGAAAAAAAATTTTTAAAAACCAAAATTTTTTCCCGGGGGGGTTAAAAATTTTTGGGGGAAAAAGGGTTTTTTTGTATTCGTTTTTGGGGGGTTTTTTTTTTTTAAAAAATTAAATTTTTAAAAAAATTTCCCCTTTGGGGGGCCCTTTCGGGGGAAAACCCCGCTTGTATTTTTTTTTTTTATTTTTTTCCTTTCCCCCAAAAAAAAGGGGGGGGGGGCGTTCCCCAAATTTTTACCCCGGGGGGGGGGAAAAGGGGGAAAAAAGGGGGGCCCCCTTTTTTTCCCCAAAAAAGGGGGGCCCCGGGTCCCCAAGGGTAAAAAAAGGGGGGGCTTTTTTTAAAAAGGGTTCCTCCTTTTGTTTCTTTTTTTTTGGATTTTTCGGGGTTAAGGGGCCCCCAATTTTTAAATTTTTTTTTTTTATTTGGGCCCCATAAAAAAGGGGGCCCTTTTTATTTTTGGTTTTTCCCCCCTTTTTTCTTTTTTTTTTGGGGTTTTTTTAAAAATTTTTTTCTTATTTCTTTTTGGAAAAACCCTTTGAAAAGGAACCGGGGCAAAAAAAAAAAAAGGGGGGCATTTTTTGGGGGGGGGGGGCCCCCCCCCCCCCCGGGGAAGGGGTTTTGGGGTTATTTGTATTTTAACGGGGGGGGGGGGGGACATTTTTTTCTTTAGTTTTGAATTCATAGGGGCATTGGTTATTTTATATTATTATTGAGGCGAGGAAAGTACTTTGGTCAGATTTAACAGATTTGTTTGGCCTTGGTAACAGGGGCCTGTTATTATACGCAAATCTTTTGCAATTTGGAAATTTACATTTATTTAAAATATTCATATTTTGTCTCTTTTTTATCAGGTAAGGAAGTCGGGGTTTTTCCCCTCTAAACCTTGGGGCTTACAAGGGGTAAAAAGGGGGGTATTGATTTGGGTCTCTGTTGCAGGTAAAAAGGGGAAAAACAAAAACCAATTTAAAACGAGAGGTTGTTTGGGGTCTGCTCCCTTCGTTTTTGCTGCCCCGCCCAGAAACAGGTCCCAAGTTTTTCCTTAAACCACACGGGGGGCAAGGGCAGGCAAGGGATTGGGGATGGAGCTCCCCCATCCATCTGCCACACCCAATAAAAGTCGACCAGGGTGAGGGGGGGTGACTTTAAAACTGGTAATTCGATTTATAGTGGGGACTCCAGGAAGTTGTGCTTGCACCGGCTGGGGGCTGGCTAAAATCAGGGAGTTTGCTCCAGCCGGTTGGCACCGGCTGGGGTGATTGTTGCGCGGGATCTCTGGTGGGTTTTCAAGCCTCTTCTTTTCCTGAAGACGACGTGGGACGCCAGGGGGGACGCCCGGAGTTCTTGATTATACGTTCCAACCAGATAAATACAATTAGTGTGGTAAGGGGACGGGTCAGGGTGTCATGTTTTAGTTGGGGTTTTTTAACTTGTTTTTCTGTTGGTGATAAAATATAAAATGAACAACGTTTGGGCCCCCCAACGGGGAATATCGAAAACCTTTTATTGATTTATAATTATAAACGGATATTGTAAATAATTATTGTACCGTTGAGTACATCTGTTATAAAGCGGGGGACAAAACAGCAGGTAGTTTCTCTTATTTTTTACGGTTGGCGACGAGTCTTTAATTTACTCATTTTTATATACCCAGGCAAAGTGGAGAGATGGAAGATTGGCTGATTGGGATTCACTTTGTCCCTACTAAAAACCCCAAACAGGACGGTTTCCCTTTCACCTTTTCGGGGGGGCCTTGCTTTTGTTAAAAGGGGACCTCAAACATTGCAAAGTTGCAGTGATGTGGATTAACTAGGCTCTCTAACACCAAACTGGGTACTTTGGTTATTGAGGAAGGTTGGCCGTTTGGGGCCATTTTTCTCCGTGACTATAGTGCCTCGTTTCAAACCAATTAAATGGGATCGGGCTTTTTCGTAGCAGGCCGGTTTATGGTTCATTATTTTTTTTAGTTACCAAATTTTAGGTCACAAAAAGCTTGATTCAAGGGTCTCGTGCCACCATAAATGTTGGGGACCCTGATGTTTTTTGAGAAAGGAGATTCAGTTGGACAAAAACTAGGCAAAAAAAACCCTTTCCCTGTAACAACAAAAAAACTTGGGGGAACTTTTACGTATCCCTTACCAAAAATGGGGGGTGCCTTGGCACAAAGGAAAAAACTGGGGGTCAACACCTATTGGATTGACGGAAACAGGACTCAAGAAGGGGGTTTGATTCCTGCCAAAAAGGGGGGGGGGGGGGTGACAGCTAAGAGGTATACATGAGGATATCGAATTGAAACTCGGGAAGCAGGGTACCCAAATCAGGGGGGACCAAACCCAAAAAAACGCTTCAAAAGCAACTTTACCGCCATTTTTCAAACCCAGGAAAGCCTTTACTGTCTTTACCCTTGCTTGAAAAAAAAATTTTCACACAAGCATTAAGAAAGGTTGGATTTGGAATAAAAAATACCTGGTTGTTTGAAGGGGGGGTCCACCCGCATCCAGGCTTTTTAACAGCCAAATCCAAGAGGGGTGTGGATTTACCAAGGGGTGGTAAACTTGTTCAGGGGCTTGGTGTTACATTTGCTGACTCATTTTTTACGCTTCCTTGGAACGCGAAATTTATGGTGGGGATCTACTTATCGGCCTTAGGAGAAGATGGCACTTACAAATCACTGGTTTAGACTGGCATCAATCCAGTTCATTTTGATTTTCACAAAAATACTTAAACGTCGGCGGCTCAGGAAGGCTTTTGGCCTTTTGGGTGACTACAAGGCCCATTATATGTGATTCTTTCTTTAAAACCCCGATTTTGGCAAAAATGGGGGGAAGGGCCCTAAAACTGTTTGCTATAGGGGGGAACTGAATGGGTCGATCACGGAATGGGGATGGTTTGGAGGGAGTTCAAAACACTGGATCCTTTTGCCTCGTTAAGGACCCTCAGCTTTCAGAGCTTTTTATTGGGCCAATTTTTGAAGGGTTGATTTGGTAAACCAACCAAACTAAGTCCGGAATTACAAAACGGGGAGGAAAAAGCCTCTGTTGTAACAAAAAAAATTGGGCGTATTTATTAAGCAGGTTTACTGACTACATGAGAAAAAGTAGGTTTATTCTTGGAATGGAAACACTTGATGAAAAAAACGTGTCAAAAACCCAGTCAACAAGGAGATACCATAGGGGGACGGATGGGGGAGCGGGTTTTTTTGATGGAACAAAAAGGGGGGGTACCAGTTTTTTCAGAAATTTTTCTCTAATGTCAAACTGCGGGGGGGGGACTCAGTAGTCGTAGTAGGTCTTAATATTAGGATGGAAGGTTCAGGCATCGACGGTGACCCCTGGGGAGGGGGATTTTACTTGTTATCCTCGACATAACAAATTTAACCATTTTGACGTCGGGAATTGGGGAAAACCCCTCCCGGAACTGGGGGGTAACCTGTATGTAAGGAAAACAAACTTTGATTCTAGGTTCTAATTTCTATTTACTATTGGATCACCCAACCTAAACCATGTCTACAGTCCGCCTTCTTTCTATTCCCAATGGTTCCCGTTCTCCCGCCCCCGTTTATTCATCAATTTGGGAACAATGATGGTTAGCCCTAAGATTCCGGCGGGACCGAGCTGAAAGAGTGCTTGTCGAAAACTCAAAAAACTTATCCGAAAAAAAGATTGATTCTAACAAAACTTCTTCTTCGAAGGTGGAAAAAACCATTCGTACGGGCCAGGTGGGCTTCCCCACCTTGCAGGGGGGGGTGGGGGGGTACACTCGAACAGTTCTATATTGCTCCCCTGTGGTTTCCCTGGATAACCACCAATACGTGGTTATTTCTCCCCCACCCTGTTTCGGGAGGTGTGGGACGGCCGGTGCCAAACTGGATAGGGGACGTTATTTGAAAAAAAAAGTTTGGGTAGGTCCTCCATTGGGGAGGGGGGGTGACTTCTCCGACGTTTGTTCGTTCTACCTCTAAAACCCGACCACGGACAAGTTACAACGGTGGTGGGGACCTTCCACACCAGGATAGAAACACCGGGCAAAAGGGTGACAATTTTTCAGTTTATGTTTAAAAGATCAGGGGCAATCTTTGGCGGAGAAGGGGGGACTCCTCAAAAAACCCCAACATTGCCACGGCCAGGCAGTGGATTAAACCACTGGTTAACAAAAACAGGGATAATCTTGGGCCAATCCAAAGATATTTGTAAAGGGGTGTTCGTCATGATAGGGGAAGTGAAAAGTTTGTTTATGTTATAATGGGAGTCAAAGATAAGACAAATGCTTCCCAGGGGAACCCTGTTTCTCGGCTAAACAATAGTCCTATATATTCATTTTGTAAAATTATGGTTCCATTTTCCTTTTCTTTTGCTATGGTTTTGGGGACGTGTTAACCTTAGGGGAAACTTAGAATGAAAGAGTAACCGAATCATAAAGAAAGTACACTATTTATAAATTATTGTAGGACCTTTTCATTAAAAACATTTAGTTTGATGGATGTTTTTCATCTGATTGATAGTGGAGCCACTTTACAGTTTAGCAAGGCTCACCTAAATTTAGGGGGGGGAAACTTCAAACATAACCTTTCCAATTTAGGGACCTGATTTTGAGCTTCTATATTGTTTTTATCCTAAGAATTCTTTTAGTCTTAGTGATTTCGGAAGTTAAAAACGGACACATGTTCTACTTTTATACAAAAAACTCAGAAAAACTTTGGAAAAACCATTATGTATTTAATTCAATGTGTGGATCCTTTTTGGTTATGCCACTTTTTATTTGAAAAATAAAAACAAGCTTTTGATATGGTCCTTAAATTTTATTTTTCCCAACCCTTATGGCAGGGGGGGGTGGGTGGGACTGTTATTTTTTTTCGGGGGGAACTAGTTTTGGGGGGGCACTTCAACAAACAACCCCCCCCCATGAAACCCGAGTGCTTTTTCCATTTCCATTTTTGAAGGAGTTATTGCTTCTTTTTTTGACAAGGCTAACCTTCCTTTAGTTCAAAATTTTAAAAAAATTTTCTTTGGATTTATAAATTTATGGGTTAGTTATTAACCCCTTTATTTCTTTTATTAGGTACCTGAAGATGTTTCCGAAAATGTTTTTTTTACCCAAAATTGGATGTTATAAAGATTTGTTGGGAATAATTTTTAAAACTCATTTTCTTTGTCTGGGGTGGGGGGGGGGGGACTGTGGGACATCAAACGCTTGTTCTTAAATTTATATATATTAAACCCCCAATAAAATTAAAATGCCAGGTATAAGTTAAAGAGGCTTTCTATGGAAACCCTGTTTTTAGTAGTGGATTTATTCTTCGGGTCTGCACATCGGCTAGTAGGGGGAAAGACGCTTCTTGGTAGTTCGGATCGGGGAGGGAGTAAAAAGCAGACGGTTTATCGCAGCTAAAACATTGGGGGGGGAAAAAAAAAATGGGTTCAGTTTTTATACTAGAAATCAAAATTGGATTGGCGGGGTTTTATTAAAATATTTTTAAAATCTACTATCTACTACTAATATACTAACTTACTTACGATTAGTCTAAACTAATTTATTGTTAAAATTTAATTCAATTTGATATTTTTCTTTCACCTGTTGGTTAATTCAAATTAAAAAAAACAAAATTGTTCGTGTTTTTAAAAGGGGAATCTTGCTTTTGGTGCTTTAAAACCTAGTGATTTAAAAAATTAAACCGGGGGGCCTACATACGGCAAAACCATCAACTTTTTTAGTTGGGGCGTTAACGTTAAATTCGCGCGCAATTTTTGGTAAAACATTTCAAAATGTTTCTTTTTCATTACCATTTACAACATTTCAGGACCTTTTTCCTTAAATATTGGGAGTTCGAAGTTCAGGAGGGATTTTAATGGATAGATTTTGTTTAAGGGCAGGGACGGTACAGGCAGCGTATTCTCTTTCTATAGTGTTTATTACAAAAGCAGAAAGAAAAAATAAGTATTAAAAGAAAAGAAATAAAGGCTTCTAAAGGTTTTATTTCACTGAAGGGAAATATGGTGTACAAACAGGGTGTTCATAGCGTTTTTTTCCAAAAAAAATAAACCAAAATCGGCTGGGAAAAAAACCTTTTGCTTATGATACATCGGGAATCCCCAAACATTTTTTATTTAAAATAGGGGTTTTTTTCATTTATTAAATTGAATATTTATGTGAGTTATTAAGGCGGGGGGGGGGGGACTTATCATTGGTAGCTTGGAACAGTTTGTGAAACTTTTCATCGCCATTTATTTTCCCACACTTAATTAGGGTTTGTGATGGTTTTATATTACGGATTTTCTTGTTAGTTTTTCATTGTTTTTTGGAAAGTAAGTAATTAGGTTTTTTTGGAATACTGTTTTTACGTTTACTTTTTGCTTTGTTTTAAAATTGTAAACATTTCTTACCAAACTAAGGGTTGGTTAGTTTAGGTAACCTTTTTTAAGCTTTAAGAACTTAATATTTATTTAATTAATTGGACCAAGAAACAGATAATAAACATATTTGTAATTTGGTAGGGTTTAAAACGTTATAAAACTACAAAAGTTATTTAAGATTATGCTGTCGTTTAAAAGGCTAGGGCGGTGTTGTACTTTGATTGACGATGTCAACCCTCCAGATTGTTGCTTGGGCAATCTTCCGCCAGAGCAAAAAACGATTTTTCTTCGGTCCGAGCGAAAGCAAAAGAATGGATAGTTTTTTTTGCGCGGCGCGTCGGAGTGGGCGGTCCCTCAAAAGTGTTATTATTTGAAATTGTACTTGTTGTTACGATTATTGGTTGAAATTTTTTCGTTTGAGAATGTTCTGTGAATTTAGGAAATTTATTTTCCGAATAGTAGATTTTGTTTTCACTCACAAATTTGATTCTACCGTGAGGGGTCGTTTCACATATTTATTTTCGTTTAAAATCACTTTTTGAAAAAAGGTTTACCCCCCGGCCCCCCCCCCGCCCCCCCCCCCCCCCCCCCTATATAAATCACATTTAAAATTTAAAAAAAACAAAAAACATAGCTTTTGGTTTGTCCAAAAATTACATTTAGCAGGAAAGAAATAAAAAACCCCCCTACTCCTCGGGCTGTTGAAAAAACGGGTAATTATTCGTTGGGGGCACGAATTCAAACCCTTTATTGCTTCTATTATAACTTTAACTGGAAATTAAAAAAGCTATTCAAAAGAGGAGTATTTCACGACTAAAAATATTCAGATTTAAACTGTTTAATTAAAAGGAGTTGGATTGTAACATTAAGATCAATTTCCTATAATATTGAAATTTATAAAATTTGTTTTACGTTACCCGTCTTTATATTAACGATCTGAAACCGGTTTTTGGGAAATTATTCTAAATTGTTGGGGTTTTCCCACGTTTGGATCCGTGGCCAAAATGCAAAATGGTGGAGTTTAAGATTCTAATTGATTTCGGAATAAACTGTGTTTCGATCTTTATACACTGGGACGGGAAATTTCCTACTCATGTTTTCTGAACGGCTGTGGAGGGTTGCCAAAATTTCTTTCTGGCAAATGCGGGGAGGTTTTTTATTAAAAACATTCAATATGGGTTATTTATGTTTATTGGGAGGTATGTTGATCAACAAAGGTATTACGAGGTGAGGACCCGGCTTTATAATTCATTTTATCACTGAGGAAAAAAGGGGGTCAGGTAAATTTCTGATGTTTTCTTTTTTCACTTCTCTTCATCTCTTTCTTCGATCCACTTTCTACAGGACTTTCAAATGCCAAAACAATTGTGGACTTTAATTTTATTTCTTCGTGGACACAAAATCATGCTTAATAACACGACAACAACCCTCCAATTTTTTTATTTATGTGGTACATAAACCAGGAGGGGGGTCAATACTTTACTGAACGTCCTTCATCAGATTATTCGTGTGTCCCAAAATCTTACTGGGGCGGCCGCTTCAGGGGGCCTTTGTTACCATTTTCCGGGCCGAATTCTCTTATTTTATGAACATTAATTAAAAGGCCTCGAGGGTCCCCAAGGTAACACGCATATTCATCAAAAAAAGCGGGAAAAACACAAAAAAGGGGTTTTTTTTCCAACCCCTTTAGTACTCGTGAGCATGTTTGCCCGCCGTTTCCAGGTTTTGTGGGCCAGATAGGTTTGGGGGGCGGTAACCAGGGCCAAAGACGCCCCCAGGGGTCATTGATAAAACGGGAAAAACCCTTTTGCAGGAATTGTCCGCGGGAGTTTATTTCAGGCAACCTTTTAATATAAGTAAACCTCTATTACCTTATAGCCCTTTTATAGTAAAAAACATCTTATAGTAAACAAAGGGAAATTTTCGGACTGCCGCCCGCCGGTTTGTTTAAACCCCACGCCCCACGGGATCAATTTTCCCCCTACGATGTAACTTGTAATTCATTATACCATTAATTCTTTCGGAGTTGGAAAAAAGTTCTGTGATGGAGAATAAAAAATAAATTAATTGCGGTTTTGGGGATCGCGGGCACCCATCATGTAATAAAATTTGACGAATTTTATTTGAACCAAATGTATGGGCGCCGCGGGCCGCTTCAATACATAAATGTTAAATATCCAGAAAAAAAGGAAGGGAACATTGGCGGAAAAAAAAAAATAACTTTGCGAAAAGAGGGGAACTTTCACTGAAATTAATTTAACATCACATGGGCTAAGCGTTCGCGCCGCCAGCATAACTGACGGCTTCCCAAATACACTTTTAATTTTATGGGGGAGTGGGGTTTCCAGTATTTGCGGAACGGGAGCCTAGACCCTTTTTGTTTGTCCGACCACCGTTAGGGACCGGTTCGGGGGGCCAACCTCTATATTCCCTAAAACCCGTTTTACCCTTATTTTCCCCTACGATTGCTTTCTTGCCTTCGGCAATGAAGGTAGGGAAAAATCCAGGGATTTTTGTTTGGTTTTTAATATTGGTTAATTATATACGTTATTATTTGCCGTATTAATACCCTATTTAGGTTTTTATTAGTAGGTTGGGGAAAGGAATGTGGGGGAAAATGGGGGGGGGGGGACCCGCGGTTACATTCTTGAATTCTTGATGCAATTATGATTTTAATTCGAAATTACACTGTTTTAATTTTATTTATTTAACTCCTTTTTACCACCGGCTGCTGCCGAAATTGGCCCGAAGGATTATAAAAAAATAAAGCCTTTTAGTTGTTGTATACAAATAAGTGTTTTCAAGGTTGGGAGACTCTTATTTAATAGTTAGATACTGGTCTATAGATAGATATTCTATTCAAATAACTAGATTACTGTTCATCCACCTTCATCGATTAAACACAAACAGCTTGAGAAAAAGGGGGGGACAAATTTTGGGGGGGTGGACTGGATAACTTGGGCTCCAAAACTAATAATGATTATTTAGGTATTAACCTTTCATGGGGCTTATTTTAACTGATTATCTTTAACATAAGTTCAGGGGGAACTTTTTTCCTAACCTTTAGTAAGATAAAGGGGAGGTTTCGTTTGTGCTTTTTTCATTCCTGGAAAAACAAAACATCTCAGCAAAATTGTTATGTTTAAAGGGAGGGGGGAAGGCCTGTTTTACTAATCCCCTTGAAATACGTTCCTGAAAAAAATAAAAAAGGTCAATAGTAGTCACACGTACCACTTACCAGCAACAGGGGCCCACAATAAAATCTATTTCTAACCAGGCTTTCAGGTGGGGAGTGGGGTGGGTGACGTATTCGTTAATTTATGAAATTCAGAGGCTTAGCATATAATGGGAAAAACATTAACTGTTAACCCCCCCACGGGGGGTGGCAGAGTTAGGGAGTAGGTACGGAAAAACCTAGTAGGTTTTTCAGATCCCTTGTTTAAAAAACTTTTTGCCGTACCAAGCCAATTCAAGGTCACTTTTCCACTCTAATTTTTTATATACAAAATTCAATAACCTTTTGTTGTTTTGATCTTCTAATTCAAATTCCAAAACCAGGCTTCAACTTTGAAAACCTTAAAGTTTGTGGTTTGGGCAACCCAAAAAAAGAAGGTGATGACATTTTTAAAACCCAAATGTCTTATACCTTATGTTTTCCCTTGAAATACGGGGTGATAATCGTTTTAAAAAATATTTTCCTTTCCCCATATATTGGGGGGACCGGTTCTGGACGAGGTTCCCAACACTCTGGGGCTGCGGGCCGTCCTGGTAAGGTTTGTGTTAAAACTTTTAACAAAGTTTTTCCCAAACAAATTAAATTAAAGAATTTAAAGGATAACTAATTATTGATAATTTAAGTAATACTAATTTTACTATTTTACTCGTTACCGGTACCCGAACGAATAAAAAATTCATATTAAAAATTTTTTTAAAAGTCGCTCGGCTTCGCTTTTTTTTTCTCACCCATGTTCCATGGGCCGTTCAGTCCATTTGCTATTTTATTTTTTCTTACAAAATTTTTGGTTTTCTTAAAAAATATACTACACTTTGCAATATATAATTTACTTTTTGGGACCCCCAAATTAAATCCCATAAACAAAAATTTTTTCATGGGTAAGAGTGGGGGGGACGCTTGCCAGTGGTCTCTCTCTCCCAAACAAAAAAGGAAAGAAATGATATATAATTTTGATTTGTGGACCGTTCTTTTCCAAATGCAACAATGATTTACCGAGAAATTGAAATCGGTTTCGCTCGCTTTCCCATATTTTGCATTTCACACGGCTTTTAAACTTTAATGTCCAATGCTGTAATTCAACATTTCCTTTGGGGGTTTTGCGTTTCGGGGGGGGTCGATTTACCTGTTATTTCGGGGGAATAAGGGTGGGTACTGGTTATTAGTTAGTGGACAATTTAGCTTTTGGCAGTTTTAGGTTTTAATTTGAAAATTCTTTTATTTGCTGGAGTTTACAGCTGGCCTTCGGGGGTTTGAGGTTCTTCTTAATTTTATTACAATTGTAACTTAATGGGGGAAAAAAGCGGAGCGTAACCGGATTTTTCATATTCTAGGGTAAATCATTTTGGCATTTGAGAACGGGTCAATCCAATTTAAATATTCATTTCCCCCTTGTGTTTTTGGGAGGGAGAGGGGGTGGTGGGGACAACTGGCAGCGGTTTTCCCCACCTCTTTAACCCATGATTATGGGGGTTTTTGGTCAAAAATTTTATCATCTCTTTTTTTGGGGCTTATAATGTTCAGGGTTACTTTTTCTAAAAGTCGAAAAATATTAATAATTACAAAACTTTTGATGTCTTCAATTATTTAAGGGGAGGGAGTTTCAACGATTTCGATATTTTTTCTTTTTAAAAACATTATCCTTGTCGTTTTAGGTTAAGAATATTTGGGGTGGGGTCTAAATCACTTGGGGGGGAACTGAAAATCTTAAAAACATTATAATCATTCCCAACAAGATTTTGCCATTTAATTTCATTTTTATAATGACATTGACACTGGTTCGTGGGTAAAGCAGTGGGAAGAAATTTGTTTCGAAATTCACCGAACTGGAGCATTATTCTCCAAAAACCGATCGCCACGTGCAAAACCTTTTGGAGGGGTCCGGGGATACGTTGGCGTCCGCATCCAATACTGGGAATCGGGCCCCCCCCCCCCCCGTAAAATTTTTTTTTTGCCATAGTGGTATTTTTAATATTTATAGTTTGAATAAAGGCGTGCCAAACAGTTTTTTTCAATAGGATTTCAAATAGGAACTTGGAATTTTCATCTAAACTGGAACTTCAAAGGTTGATATAAAAATGCGTGGAAAAAAACACCCAAATTTTCTCAGGTGAATTTTAAGCAATTTTTTTAAATTCAAAATTTTGTGGGCGGGCGTGTCCTTCGCGTGTGGCAAAACTTTTCGATTTTTCAAACTTTAAAAAATACGAGCCTTAATTGCAAAACAAATTTATACTTAGGGGAAGCAGGAGGAAAACTGAGCTCTCACCATTAACCCAGGAAGGATAGGCCCAATAAAATCCCAGAGGGAAATTAATAAAAAATAGCCAAAATTTTACGTTTTTATTATAAATATAATTTGGTTCAAAAAAAAAAGCACTATCCTTCCAAAAGGCAAATGATCTTTATGAAAGTGGGGAATGTAAGAGAGTAAAGATTGAAAAACCCTTTCGGATAGATTTTTCCAGAATGCTTGGAATAACAAATTTTATCTAAGGGTGGAAAATATTTTTCTTCCAAGGGATGTTGAAAAAAAATTTTACTTTTTAAAAGGTGTAAAATCAATTTTAAAAAAGGTTATTTTAACTTTGGGTGCGGAAAATAAAGTTTTTTTAAAAATAAAAAACGGTTAACTTGGTTGACGTTCATACAAGGGGTGTTTTTGTGGACCGGTCCAAAATAAAATTTATGTATTACAATGTAATATCTTAAAGTGTAAAAATTTTATTTTTTCAGGGGGACCTGTGGGGTTGGAACTGGCCTTTGTTAATCTTTATTTTTAACCTTTTGTATCTTATGCGGGGGACACCTTTAAATTTTAGGATACAATATGACTTTACATTTTGACCTGTCAAAGCGGGTCTTATTCCCTTGATATTTTAATTATTATCACGACAATCTGGGTACGTAAAAACAAGTGGGGGTTCTAGAAACAAAAAACCCCCAACTTTCCCCAATGAACTGGAATTTTTAAAACTTTTTTTATGTAGGTCGATTTGTTGGGTTCAACGTTCTAGGGGGACGGGGCCCTGCAATAGTTTTCAATCTCTTAAACTATCAATATTTAACATGGGTTTTTTTTAAGGCACCTGATACGGCAATTTTTTCGGGTTTTTTTTACCGAATTTCGTTTAATAATTTAAACATTTGGCTGGGGCCCGTCGTAAAATTTTTTGGCGCCAAAAATTTTTTTTAAAAAACCTTTCCACATAACTATATTTTCTTATTTCCTGTTCATCTTTTGACCAATGAATTAGGAAAGTTTGAACGTTAAATATACATGGGCTGGAAACTACTTTTCGGGATGAGTCTTAAATGCCTGAAAATAATAAAAGGGGTTTATTTAATAGTAAAGGGGTATAAATAGTCAAAGAGGGGCAAACTTGTTAATTAGTGAATTTAAAACGAGTGGCACGGTTTTCATATGCTTGCCAGGCATATATTGTGAAAACTTCACGAAAAATTTGGGGGTCGTATAATACTATAAAACAAGGGGTTTCCCCAAAAAATACGTTTTCTTTCCTTGGAATTGTTTGGCAATCCAATTAAATGAACAAAAAAATCCACGTTTTTTTACGTTTTGGCGTTTAACTAATTTCGATCGCTTAAAAATTATTCAAAGTTGGTACTTTTGGGTTTTTTTATGGTTTTTGCAAATGGGGCCGCCACAAAAAAAACGGGTTTTTAACATTAAACCTCTAATTTTGTCCTTAAACCCCTAACATAACCCCCGGAAAATAAGCTTTTCCCCCATAACCCTAAAAAACCACAAACCCTAACCAAGCCCTAAACAATCGAATTTTCGTTGTGTAACATAAACTACAGGCCCTGTTCCACGTTGGGGACCAAAACAGTTTTTTTTTGCCCAAAAATCTCCAGTTTTGAATGAAGCCATTTTTTACCCTACGTTCATGTTTGTTCCATGGGGGGGGGTGATTCGGAAATTCAGGGCGTCCAAAAAATTAACACCTATTAAGGGATTTACTTTTCATTACCCCTCAGGGGCCATTGTCACAAGGGATTTTTTTAAAACATTGAGGTGGGAAAGCGATTTTTAGTATGGGGGATCGAGAAATAGGGGGACGTGAGGCATAAAGCATACTAAAAAACAATTTATGGATATCAGGATTTTTTTTCGCTTTACTATTTAATTATTATAATATCTAAATAGGTTAAAGTTCTTTACAAACTCCGGTTTCGGATGACCACCTGTTGCCGTGACAAAAATTGGTTTAGCGCGTACCATTTTTTTAAATGGTTATGTGTCCCAAAAAATATGTCAGCTTACTTGATTTAAAAATGGTTTTAGTCGGGTCAGGGAAATTGGTTTTTCATGGAAAATCGCAAGGGAGGGCCATTATTGTTCTTCGCAGTTCGCCCACGTTAGAAAACATTTGGTCGGTTCAAGTAAAAGTCATTCTGGTTTTACAAAATTCGAAAATATCGTTTTGTGATGGAAGGGGTTGTTCCATTGTTGCCTTGGTATTCTTTTTTCATCGTTTATCTTGGGTTGATTGGATATGGGATACCCAAGGCTTGGTTACAATGTGAGTATTGGCTAAAAAATAATGGGTAAATAAATCCAGGGGAATACAATGGGGGTAATTGGAAATAATATTGTTAACAATTAATAAGTTTCTGCTGTATTTTCCGGTTGAAAAAAAAACAGCTTTTGGGGGGACTTCACTTTTCACCATTTTACATTAACCGGTAGTTTGAACCAGCTGGGGCATTGTCCGGATATTATTGCGTCATTTTTGATATAATAGTTTTGCGGTGGAACAAGTAACTTAGTATATGGGGGACAAAAATTTTTATTTGGGGAAAAACACCCGGAACATAAAACATTATGTTACGGACATTACTGTTTTCCACAGGAGTGGTGCCTATGTTACGGGGCCTTTTAGTGTTAATATATCAGGGGCCTTCAAGAACACCAGAATTACCCAACCAGATCCTAAACCCACTACTCATCCTCTCCCATTACGGCTATGATAGGCTTCTTTATATAATTATACGGCCTATATAATTATAATGGTCTATATATGCACACCAAAATTGGTTGATTGTGAATACCGATTTATTTCAAACAAATAATGCACGTTCTATAATCATATATAATATTTATGACACCACCTCTATACCTTTTTTGAACTAATTGCTCCAATTGGAGCAATTATTTCAAAGGTATACAGGTGGTGCATTAATTTTATATGATTAATGATCGTGCATTATTTGTTTGTTTGTTGGCCAAACGAACATACTTAAGAAAATTAGCCTGCTCAACTCTGAAAAAGTGCACCTACGGCTACACCATACACTTTTGAAATGGTACCTAGGAAGTTTTAAAACGGAAAAGCCACCTATATTGCGGGCGTCTGGGGGTAACTCAGGGCGTTATCCATTAATTTACGTTAAGTATAACTCAACGTCTGCATAATCTTAGTGACAGCTCATTAGTTTCACTGGCCTTCCAAGAACAAAAGAACCTGAACTTAGACTGGTAGTGGTACAGAGGCTTAGCGCCACTCCTTACGATTGACTCATCTTTCTCCGCCGATCATGTTACAGCTTTTCATCTTACAACTAAAAAACACGTAGAAACAGCTGCAAAAAACACTCAAACGTTATAAAACTACCCAAAGAAAACTTACTTATAGTTATACACAACGGACACAGTATCGCGCCATAAACTTACATGAACATCTAGAACATTTTTCAACATTACTCTTCGAGCACCGTTGCCTACAAAGCTACACTCATCGAGCAAGGGTACCCTATGCAAGTGGCGATATAACGAAGTTTATCAAATAAAAGATTTAATATAGTCAAGTTCCATTTATATTTGTTAATATTAGTATTATTATTATGGAGAGGGGCGAGTTATTTTATTATTATTTTTATTATCTTGACAGTTGCTGTTGTAACTTAAGATTTGAAATTGTTATTCCTTGTATTCCTTGCTAATAATATTAGTAGTATTATTAGGAAACAATTCCTTATCAAATAAATTTGTCCAGGCAGTATCGAAGAAACCCTACCATTTAATCAAACTTGCGAGATCCAAAATGATGGAGGCTTTCTTAAGTACACACGCGAAGGACTAGCATCAGACAATCGTGTACATGGTTATTACAAGTGTATAAACTCATCACAATCCTATCATCTCCGGCATGTGAGATTCGGCAGGTAAAGTAAAATAAAGTTATTAATATTATATGCTTGTAGATCCCCTCTGCCTCTGCCTCTGCCTACATAACTTATCCATTGATATCTTTATGTTACAATACTATAATAATAATAGCTAAATGTGTCATATTTTCAGGCAAAGCTACGTTTCAGTCGATAAACTATGTACGAACGACAAATATTACTACCAAGCCTGTGGAATAAGATCAGTAATTGACCAAATTGAACCATCTTCAAGTTTTGCAACAAGTTCAATGGCAGGTATTGATTTCGCTTTGAAATAAAATGTGTAACACTGTGACTAATTTTTAATCTTTATATTACACACAGCAGTTACACAGCTGTCGTGTTTCAGCTGTTAACAAGATGTTTTTTTTGTAGTTCAGCTCAAAGTTTTTAATTTAATCTTTTCCAAACCAGGTGAATATCCATGTGGATATCTTTGTTTAAAACATCAGATATTTCATGTGACTGACATCTACTCTGATGAAATTTATGGGATTCGTTCTTGCGACGGGAAGAATGATTGCCTTAACACGGACCTTGATGAGGCATTTTGTGATTATGAAGAGGACACACAGTTGTGTGACCTGATTTGCTACCATATGGATAGTGCTTGTTTGGACGAAAGACTTTGCAATGGTTTTGAGTACGGTGTTCAGTGTGGCGGTTTCGATGCTAACAATACCCAATACTATTTTTCGGCAAACTATGTTTGTGACGGAGTACTGAACTGTGATGATGGGAGCGATGAGAAGGATTGCATAATCGAAGAAACATCGACCACATGCCTCAATACAAGAACCGGGGTTATAGTTCCGCTTCGCAATTATACCCGATGCGCCGCAAGAGTTCACAGCGGAGTGAATTTGAATATACCAAACAAAATGATAGAGTTTTGTGACGATTACATTGACCAAACTAATTGCTCGGACCCGTCTAGAGTGGGTATAGAATGCCAAGTTCGTGGATATAACACCACTGTTGCTAAACAGATCCTCTGTCTGAAACGGCAGACTGAAGATGAAGCTAAATTCCGATTTAATACCATAGCTGCTGATAGTGATATCCCGATAATATGTGACGATGGAATCGATAAGGCGTGCGTTCAAAGCAGCGGCTCCTGCTTTATACACAAACACCTTTTGTGTGATGGTCACCCAGATTGCGGTGATCGTAGTGACGAACATCTAGATCTATGCCAAATAATGACATCAAAGAAGTGTACGCGAAGACATCGTTCACACGGTAATGCACATATAGGATTCCCTCTTGCATGGGTCCACGATGGACTGCTCGACTGTAAAAACGGTGAGGATGAAATGGTGAATTGGCCAACGTGCGGAAAGGAGTCAACATTCCGCCTTGTCAGTCACAATGAAACTGAATGCGAAGAGGTATTCCTTTGTTACAACTCAGACCAAATTGTTGTTAGATTTTTCAATCTATGTGATAGGAAAGAATCTTGCGGGAATGAAATTGAGATCTGCAGTGTGTCGAGAATTCAACCTATACCATTTTCAACAGCTAACAGAGATGGCAAGATGATACTGCGAATGCTTCATTGCCTGGAAGGCCTTATCGAAATATCAAACCTAACTAATCAAGATTGCTCAAAAGAAAGTTTCCTTTTTCCAGACACAAACGTCTTTGGACGGAACAAAACTACTGAGATAATTTTACCCGACGCAAGGAGAGATTGTAGATATTTTTATGGAGAGTATTATGTTTTTGCAAGCTGTTTGGGACGGTGCATGAATGCAACTTGTCCACTTAAAAGATCGATTAGGTGGGATTCTTGCAGTGGACAATTCGACAGGGGCAAAATATTCACCAAAGACGAAGAGGGTCAACTTACTTTCCTGATCAAAGATTTAAAAACAGGAAAACTTGGTAATGATATATTCCTTTGCGAAAACAGAAAATGCATTACTTATGACAAAGTGTGCAACCTAGCTGATGATTGTGGAGATAGTTCAGATGAGTTAGAGTGCATTAACCACTTCAAATGCCATAAATCTGGCGTGTACCTTGCAATCACTCAGAAATGTGATAAAACTATTCATTGCTCCGACATTTCAGACGAATGCAATGAAAGTTGTGGACAAGAAATCGTCAGCAGCACTTTCCTTAAGCTTGTTGCTTGGGCCATTGGTGTGTCAGCTATATTCTTAAATTTTTTGTCAATAATCATGGAAATCTCTAATATCAAAACTTCCAAATCAGAAGCTGCCCTTCTAAACAAAACCTTAGCTATTTTGATCAGCTTGGGCGACCTCTTGATTGGAATTTACCTTACCATGATCTCGGTTTACAATTCTTACTACAATATCTCGTTCTGCTCGATCCAGCTAAACTGGCTTTCCAGTAACACCTGCATCGCTCTAGGCATCATAAGCACTACCGGCTCTCAGGTATCACTATTATCCATGACTACTTTGGGCCTACTGAGGGTTTCCGGTATAAAAAACGATTTCGCGATTCCTAAGGAAATCACAAAACAAAGTTTGGTAAAAGTGGTTGCAATAGTTTTCACTATTTTAGCGATTTCGTCAGTAATATCTTGGCTGCCCTTAGTTGAACAGCTCGAAGATTTTTTTGTGAATGGTGTCAAATACGATGACAAAAACTCATTGTTTATTGGCTGTCCGAATAAATATGTGCACGGAGAAATACTTGAGAAGTATTATGGCAGGGTAGCAGCCGAGGACCTCACTTGGGCCCAAATAAAGGTTCTTGTAGACGCCATGTTCTCCAATGACTATGGAGGGATAACTCGTTACAAACTTTCGTTCTATGGAAATGCACCTGTCTGTTTATTCAAATATTACGTTAAAATAAATGATCCTCAGCTAAATTTTGTTTTCGCGATTATCTGCCTTAATTTCGGGTGTTTTGTAACTATAGCGGTTTCTTATGGGGTAATAGTGGCAAAGGTAAAGAAATCTGCAAGCAGACTGAACAGATTTGCTAAACAAATCGTAGAGATGGAAAACCCTACGAGAAAAGCAACCACTAAACTGCAAAGAGTTACTCAATGGATCATTTTCACGGATTTTGCATGCTGGATGCCGTTCATCACTACTTGCTGCCTTCACTTTGTGGACATTTTAGATGCAACACCGTGGTATCCCCTATTTTCAATCCTTGTTTTACCTATCAACTCGGTCATTAATCCTCTCCTTTACAACATCGCTCTAAGAACTTCAATTTATTCTAAGTTAAACAAACTTAAAGAGAACACATTCGTCCTTATGAACATACGCGACCAGGACCAGGACCAGGACCAGGACCAGGACCAGGACCAGGACCAGGACCAGGACCAGGACCAGGACCAGGACCAGGACCAGGACCAGGACCAGGACCAGGACCAGGACCAGGACCAGGACCAGGACCAGGACCAGGACCAGGACCAGGACCAGGACCAGGACCAGGACCAGGACCAGGACCAGGACCAGGACCAGGACCAGGACCAGGACCAGGACCAGGACCAGGACCAGGACCAGGACCAGGACCAGGACCAGGACCAGGACCAGGACCAGGACCAGGACCAGGACCAGGACCAGGACCAGGACCAGGACCAGGACCAGGACCAGGACCAGGACCAGGACCAGGACCAGGACCAGGACCAGGACCAGGACCAGGACCAGGACCAGGACCAGGACCAGGACCAGGACCAGGACCAGGACCAGGACCAGGACCAGGACCAGGACCAGGACCAGGACCAGGACCAGGACCAGGACCAGGACCAGGACCAGGACCAGGACCAGGACCAGGACCAGGACCAATAATGGCAGGCAAAAGTTCAAGAACAGCAGCAGGAACAGCATTTACAGTTGCACCACCTATTGTATGAACAGGTGTAAATTAAAGATAAATCTAAAAAGGAAAAAAGAAATTCGAAAAAAAAGGAAACTTCTTTTTTCATTTCATTGCTGATACAAATGCTAATGCCACATGCTTTTCTCGATTAGTTTGATTGAAAAAGAAGTTATTGTTGGTAAATTAACTACAATATATTGGTGTTTTTATGGGTACCTGATACGATGAGAATGGTGTTGCTGTCAAGAGCGGATACAATTATCATTGCCAACGAAACTCCAATCGGGGTCATTACACACATACAGAACAAACACCAAAACATCCCCCTGAAAGAAAATAATATAATCAATTTTCATCATGTAGGTTAATTGTTAAGGTATATAAATTGCACAACATCATGTTATTGCAGCGACCAACGATGTCTTAGGATCTTAGCTTTATCTTTTCACTACTTTGTAATTGGTATCTGTCATACATCTAATTCATGCTGAGTTTATCTGCGCACATGAACTGTAAACTCACCAGACAGATTTCCCGCTGTGAATGAGCCTGGAGCCAACAGCGAATGCTATGACACACTTATGTACGGTGATGGCAGCTGCCAGCTGGATGAACACGGCCTCCGTCCCCTCTACTCCAATTGCTAGTCCCTCAAAGAAGGAGTGGATCGAGAGAGCTAGGATCAACATAGCTGCACTTTTCTTAGCTTGCTGCGGAACATATTGTGTTATTTAAAAAAAACAAATTGTGTTATTAAAAAATTACTTTACTTGTTATTTGTTTCTTCATTTTATGATAAATTAGCACAAAAAAACTTAATCCTCATCATGATTTGAATCATAGAACATAAAAATCAATTCAGGAATAGTAGTTATCAATTGACAGTAACAAAACTCTGATTTTGAAATCAGAAATCGAACCTAAGTTTACTTCTAACCGCTAAAAATACAAAAACTAACCCCAGGCACTTGCGGTTCCTCTGGGCCCTTGCTGGTTATTCTGTTGTACAGATTACCCTTCATCGCGGACAAAAACGCCTTAGGGACTACTCTCTTTTTGGAGGAGGAGGTACTTTTGATGCTCTGCTCTGACATCTTCCGCTCCCGCTCTGAACAGGTGAGATTTGTTGTTATAAGTGTTGTTATAGTGTTACTAGTGTTGTTTTAGTGTTATTAGTGTTGTTATAGTGTTATTAATGTTGTTAAAGTGTTATTAGTGTTGTTATAGTGTTATAAGTGTTGTTATTAGTGTTTTTATAGTGTTATAAGTGTTGTTAGCGTGTTACTAGTGTTGTTTAGTGTTATTAGTGTTGTTATAGTGTTATTAGTGTTTTTATAGTGTTATAAGTGTTGTTAAAGTGTTATTAGTGTTGTTATAGTGTTATTAGTGTTGTTATAGTGTTATTAGTGTTTTTATAGTGTTATAAGTGTTGTTATAGTGTTATTAGTGTTGTTATAGTGTTATTAGCGTTGTTATATTGTTATAAGTGCTGTTATAGTGTTATTAGTGTTGTTATAGTGTTATTAGTGTTGTTATAGTGTTATAAGCGCTGTTATAGTGTTATAAGTGTTGTTAAAGTGTTATTAGTGTTTTTATAGTGTTATTAGTGTTGTTAAAGTGTTATTAGTGTTGTTATAGTGTTATTAGTGTTTTTATAGTGTTATTAGTGTTGTTATAGTGTTATTAGTGTTGTTATAGTGTTATAAGTGTTGTTATTAGTGTTTTTATAGTGTTATAAGTGTTGTTAGCGTGTTACTAGTGTTGTTTTAGTGTTACTAGTGTTGTTATAGTGTTATTGGTGTTAATATAGTGTTATTAGTGTTGTTATAGTGTTACTAGTGTTGTTTTAGTGTTATTAGTGTTGTTATAGTGTTACAAGTGTTTTTATAGTGTTATAAGTGTTGTTAAAGTGTTATTAGTGTTGTTATAGTGTTACTAGTGTTTTTTAGTGTTATTAGTGTTGTTATAGTGTTATAAGTGTTGTTAAAGTGTTATAAGTGTTGTTAAAGTGTTATTAGTGTTGTTATAGTGTTATTAGTGTTGTTATAGTGTTATTAGTGTTGTTAAAGTGTTATTAGTGTTGTTATAGTGTTATAAGTGTTGTTATTAGTGTTTTTATAGTTTTTTAACGGCCAGGTAGCGCAGTTGGTTAGCCAGCTTTGCAATCGTGAGGTTGCGGGTTCAAATCCCACTGCCTGCCTGGTCGTGGGGTGAGTGTCGTTGACATTCAGCTAAGGATCGTGAGTGGTCTATGCAGCCCCCCGGTCTACTCAGCCGAATACTCGAGAAATCGGGTGTGAGGGTTAAATGAGGAGCTGCACATTGCAGCAAAGTCTCGGGCGAAGAAAGTATGGTAGACACTACCTTAACCGTCACTGGCTAAAAAACAAATCCTTCGGCTTACTGTAATTGGCTGGTTGCACTTGTGTAACAATATGGCTGTTGGAATACTCCGAAGTAAAATAAGTGTCTAGATAAAAAAAATAGTGTTATAAGTGTTGTTAGCGTGTTACTAGTGTTGTTATAGTGTTATAAGTGTTGTTATAGTGTTATTAGTGTTGTTATAGTGTTATAAGTGCTGTTATAGTGTTATTAGTGTTGTTATAGTGTTATTAGTGTTGTTAAAGTGTTATTAGTGTTGTTATAGTGTTATAAGTGTTGTTATAGTGTTATAAGTGTTGTTATTAGTGTTTTTATAGTGTTATTAGTGTTGTTAAAGTGTTATTAGTGTTGTTATAGTGTTATAAGTGTTGTTATTAGTGTTTTTATAGTGTTATAAGTGTTGTTAGCGTGTTACTAGTGTTGTTATAGTGTTATAAGTGTTGTTATAGTGTTATTAGTGTTGTTATAGTGTTATAAGTGCTGTTATAGTGTTATTAGTGTTGTTATAGTGTTATTAGTGTTGTTTTATTGTTATTGGTGTTGTTATAGTGTTATAAGTGTTGTTATAGTGTTACTAGTGTTGTTTTAGTGTTATTAGTGTTGTTATAGTGTTATAAGTGTTGTTATTAGTGTTTTTATAGTGTTATAAGTGTTGTTAGCGTGTTACTAGTGTTGTTATAGTGTTATAAGTGTTGTTATAGTGTTATTAGTGTTGTTATAGTGTTATAAGTGCTGTTATAGTGTTATTAGTGTTGTTATAGTGTTATTAGTGTTGTTTTATTGTTATTGGTGTTGTTATAGTGTTATAAGTGTTGTTATAGTGTTACTAGTGTTGTTTTAGTGTTATTAGTGTTGTTATAGTGTTATAAGTGTTTTTATAGTGTTATAAGTGTTGTTATAGTGTTATAAGTGCTGTTATAGTGTTATTAGTGTTGTTATAGTGTTATTAGTGTTGTTTTATTGTTATTGGTGTTGTTATAGTGTTATAAGTGTTGTTATAGTGTTACTAGTGTTGTTTTAGTGTTATTAGTGTTGTTATAGTGTTATAAGTGTTTTTATAGTGTTATAAGTGTTGTTAAAGTGTTATTAGTGTTGTTATAGTGTTATTGGTGTTGTTATAGTGTTATTAGTGTTGTTATAGTGTTATAAGTGTTGTTATTAGTGTTTTTATAGTGTTATAAGTGTTGTTATAGTGTTACTAGTGTTGTTTTAGTGTTATTAGTGTTGTTATAGTGTTATTAGTGTTGTTAAAGTGTTATTAGTGTTGTTATAGTGTTATAAGTGTTGTTATTAGTGTTTTTATAGTGTTATAAGTGTTGTTAGCGTGTTACTAGTGTTGTTATAGTGTTATAAGTGTTGTTATAGTGTTATTAGTGTTGTTATAGTGTAATAAGTGCTGTTATAGTGTTATTAGTGTTGTTATAGTGTTATTAGTGTTGTTTTATTGTTATTGGTGTTGTTATAGTGTTATAAGTGTTGTTATAGTGTTACTAGTGTTGTTTTAGTGTTACTAGTGTTGTTATAGTGTTATTGGTGTTAATATAGTGTTATTAGTGTTGTTATAGTGTTACTAGTGTTGTTTTAGTGTTATTAGTGTTGTTATAGTGTTACAAGTGTTTTTATAGTGTTATAAGTGTTGTTAAAGTGTTATTAGTGTTGTTATAGTGTTACTAGTGTTTTTTTAGTGTTATTAGTGTTGTTATAGTGTTATAAGTGTTGTTAAAGTGTTATAAGTGTTGTTAAAGTGTTATTAGTGTTGTTATAGTGTTATTAGTGTTGTTATAGTGTTATTAGTGTTGTTAAAGTGTTATTAGTGTTGTTATAGTGTTATAAGTGTTGTTATTAGTGTTTTTATAGTGTTATAAGTGTTGTTAGCGTGTTACTAGTGTTGTTATAGTGTTATAAGTGTTGTTATAGTGTTTTTAGTGTTGTTATAGTGTTATAAGTGCTGTTATAGTGTTATTAGTGTTGTTATAGTGTTATTAGTGTTGTTAAAGTGTTATTAGTGTTGTTATAGTGTTATAAGTGTTGTTATTAGTGTTTTTATAGTGTTATAAGTGTTGTTAGCGTGTTACTAGTGTTGTTATAGTGTTATAAGTGTTGTTATAGTGTTATTAGTGTTGTTATAGTGTTATAAGTGCTGTTATAGTGTTATTAGTGTTGTTATAGTGTTATTAGTGTTGTTTTATTGTTATTGGTGTTGTTATAGTGTTATAAGTGTTGTTATAGTGTTACTAGTGTTGTTTTAGTGTTATTAGTGTTGTTATAGTGTTATAAGTGTTGTTATTAGTGTTTTTATAGTGTTATAAGTGTTGTTAGCGTGTTACTAGTGTTGTTATAGTGTTATAAGTGTTGTTATAGTGTTATTAGTGTTGTTATAGTGTTATAAGTGCTGTTATAGTGTTATTAGTGTTGTTATAGTGTTATTAGTGTTGTTTTATTGTTATTGGTGTTGTTATAGTGTTATAAGTGTTGTTATAGTGTTACTAGTGTTGTTTTAGTGTTATTAGTGTTGTTATAGTGTTATAAGTGTTTTTATAGTGTTATAAGTGTTGTTATAGTGTTATAAGTGCTGTTATAGTGTTATTAGTGTTGTTATAGTGTTATTAGTGTTGTTTTATTGTTATTGGTGTTGTTATAGTGTTATAAGTGTTGTTATAGTGTTACTAGTGTTGTTTTAGTGTTATTAGTGTTGTTATAGTGTTATAAGTGTTTTTATAGTGTTATAAGTGTTGTTAAAGTGTTATTAGTGTTGTTATAGTGTTATTGGTGTTGTTATAGTGTTATTAGTGTTGTTATAGTGTTATAAGTGTTGTTATTAGTGTTTTTATAGTGTTATAAGTGTTGTTATAGTGTTACTAGTGTTGTTTTAGTGTTATTAGTGTTGTTATAGTGTTATTAGTGTTGTTAAAGTGTTATTAGTGTTGTTATAGTGTTATAAGTGTTGTTATTAGTGTTTTTATAGTGTTATAAGTGTTGTTAGCGTGTTACTAGTGTTGTTATAGTGTTATAAGTGTTGTTATAGTGTTATTAGTGTTGTTATAGTGTTATAAGTGCTGTTATAGTGTTATTAGTGTTGTTATAGTGTTATTAGTGTTGTTTTATTGTTATTGGTGTTGTTATAGTGTTATAAGTGTTGTTATAGTGTTACTAGTGTTGTTTTAGTGTTATTAGTGTTGTTATAGTGTTATAAGTGTTTTTATGGTGTTATAAGTGTTGTTAAAGTGTTATTAGTGTTGTTTTAGTGTTATTAGTGTTGTTATAGTGTTATTAGTGTTTTTATAGTGTTATAAGTGTTGTTAAAGTGTTATAAGTGTTGTTATAGTGTTACTAGTGTTGTTATAGTGTTATTAGTATCGTTATAGTGTTATAAGTTTTGTTAAAGTGTTATTAGTGTTGTTATAGTGTTACTAGTGTTGTTATAGTGTTATAAGTGTTGTTAAAGTGTTATTAGTGTTGTTATAGTGTTATAAGTGTTGTTAAAGTGTTATTAGTGCTGTTATAGTGTTATTAGTGTTGTTATAGTATTATTAGTGTTGTTTTAGTGTTATTGGTGTTGTTATAGTGTTATAAGTGTTGTTATAGTGTTACTAGTGTTTTTTAGTGTTATTAGTGTTGTTATAGTGTTATAAGTGTTTTTATAGTGTTATAAGTGTTGTTAAAGTGTTATTAGTGTTGTTATAGTGTTATTGGTATTGTTATAGTGTTATAAGTGTTGTTAAAGTGTTATTAGTGTTGTTTTAGTGTTATTAGTGTTGTTATAGTGTTATTAGTGTTTTTATAGTGTTATAAGTGTTGTTAAAGTGTTATTAGTGTTGTTATAGTGTTACTAGTGTTGTTTTAGTGTTATTAGTATTGTTATAGTGTTATAAGTTTTGTTAAAGTGTTATTAGTGTTGTTATAGTGTTATAAGTGTTGTTTTAGTGTTATTAGTATTGTTATAGTGTTATAGGTGTTGTTAGAGTGTTATTAGTGTTGTTATAGTGTTATAAGTGTTGTTATAGTGTTATAAGTGTTGTTATAGTGTTATTAGTGTTGTTATAGTGTTATTAGTGTTGTTATAGTGTTATTAGTGTTGTTATAGTGTTATAAGTGCTGTTATAGTATTATTAGTGTTGTTTTAGTGTTATTGGTGTTGTTTTAGTGTTATTAGTGTTGTTATAGTGTTATTAGTGTTGTTATAGTGTTATTAGTGTTGTTATAGTGTTATAACACAGAGTGGCTTAGGGTTACTGAAAAGGAGATAAGCACCTTAGGCCATCCCAACGTTCGGGAGAGACCTGCCCTTGTATTGTATATTGTATATTGTATAGTGTTATAAGTGCTGTTATAGTGTTATTAGTGTTGTTATAGTGTTATTAGTGTTGTTAAAGTGTTATTAGATGGAACGAACTTCTGAGATCGGGTCTATTTGAGACCCTGCCAATCAAAATACGCATTAAAATTAGAAAGTGTGTTCCTGAAATTGACAATTCTGAGGTGGGCTACTTTTAAGACTGTATTAAAATATTTGTTTGAAGAGATCTGCGTTTCTTAATTAATGACGATGTAATGATTTTAACTGAAGCGTAACCGCTCGTACCTTGATTGGCGTGACAGTGAGAATCGTTATCAGTTATATCCGAGTTACACTCGTCACAGTCCAAATCCTTTTCGTGATCTCCCTCACAACCGTCCGGTATTGCCTGGTATCACACTGGTTACTGTGGTAACACACCGGTTACTATGGTAATTTGAAACTAAGTGTTTAACAATAACATGTTTTAGAGATTTGCTGGCTGTTATGTGATATTTATCAATTGTTAGCTTTTCGCTTGGATATGTGAAATTCAACGAATATGTTGAACCTACAACGTTTTTGTTATAATAGCTACACTCATCACAACCCCAACTCGCTGCTTGGCTGGAGGAATGATCTCCTCTCTGTGGGGTGGTCACACGATTCGTGATGTTTGCTTTTGTACATGTGAAGATAATTCATTTAAAAATTTTAAATATTACAAATCATCGTTCACTAACCTCGAGATCCTGCTGTTTATTCACTAGTTTCTGCGCTGCACTGAGTTTCTTAGTCGATATAAACACAGAGAACCGCTGAGTTAAAGGACGGATCTTCTTAGCAGACTCCGCAATCTTCTCTATAGACAGAATGAGGAGGAAGCCCGAACACTCCAGGAACTCTGGAATGGGCAGTTTCTCCAGAAATTCCAAATAACCGGGAGGTTGTTCTCCCTCAGCAAGTCCTGCTGTAACTTTGTCCTCCATGTACTCCACGTACGCGTTTATCTGCATCTTCACTTCCGGGATGAGATGCATAAAGCAGGTTCCGAAGAAGACCCCGCCCCCAAAACAGTTAGCTATACTAGCTATCCGACTTCTGTACTTCATGGAGAGGGTCTTCAGGGGTAACATCCCGAATATCATGGATACGATTAATATGATTATCATGGTGATCGCTCGCACCACGTTAGAGGTCTTGTCATCATCATCATCATCATCTCCTGATCTCCGGCTCCTGCTGTTCCCCACTAAATGTTCATCTTGTATATCTTGTCTGGTATCTGACTGCTTGGTACCCTTATAAGGACCCCAATATCTCGGGTACTGTAGTTCACCGGCTTCAGTCTGATGTAGTGTCAGGAATATTACTACCACTATCAGACACACTAACTTCATTCTCATTAGATCCTGAGAGGGACTGTTAGGTTGGACTTGTTGGGCGCTGAAAAACTCCCCCGGATACTTTAGTCGTGCGCATTAGCCAAATAATTTCTGAGTGGGCGGAAGTTTTCCTTTGATTTTAAAATGCTTGAAATTAGATTGGCCTGATGTGTGTATTACTGATTTGTTACGTGACAAATTTGAAATGGGTTGGGTTGAATAGGTACGGACTATTTAGGAATTATGATCATCATTCGTAACGGTGATACTATTTATTTTAAGTTAAGTAAAAAAGCTATCGAAATAAAAATCTATGGCTTGATTAGGAAAAATGCGTATGTTAACGTAAAAACGAGTATGAATCCATTTTGTCAAGCAGTTATGGTACCGAACGATAGACTGACAGATCACGAAGCCAATACGAGGAAAAGTAAAGGCAGTTTCAAATACGTTAGCATGATATTCAATATGTACCCAAACATTCTATGACATCACTAATTCTTAGTAATCGAATCTTACATGGTAAAGGATTAAATAAAGAGAATCATCGTGGAAGAGAAGAAAAGTAGGCATGCATCGTGATAAAATTCTTAGCGAAACATAAAAAACGTCGGGTAGTGTTTTGAAAAGTGATGCTACGTTCGATTATGCGCATTTTTAAAATCAAGCAAGATTCTAGACTCATTTCCGTACCGGTGACTAGACCGTCTAACGTTTCCAATCATCTCTCCATCGCTGGGACATGTGATCAATGCTCAGCCAGTCGTCCTTTCCATCCGCTCACGATTCGTTAGTTACCCTAATTGTGTGATCTACGTTAATTTTAATCTCAAAATTGGTATAGTAAATAAAATAGGTGAAAAGAGCGATCATGTGCGTGGGCTACATTGCAGTTACCAAACGGAAGTATCTTTGATCATGATTTAGCAGAAACACTGACAAGCCATGATAAACCTAAATATAATTCTGATTTGAGTTACATTGCTTTTTACTTTGTCACAAAAACCACACAATAATCTCCAGATTTAATATTAAATGTTCAGTTAGTCAAAGACTGACAGATGTTCAAGTAAATTTGAAAGTAAGCCACAAAATAAACAACTATTATTATGGATAAAAATTGGATATGCAAGAAAATGTAATATTTGCACGGATTTCTAGGCTCATATTACAATCATCCGTAATACAAAACTATAAGGCTAAAAATACCCTTGTTTCCGCTGCATAAGGCGGCATGTTTGTTTGGGCAACCTGACCAGGCACACGTACTGTAGTTCGAAAAACCCTAAAGTTTGACTCTGTCGAGCTAGATCAGTACGCTACCTGGACTCTAGTTCGACACGTACTGAAGTACAAAAGTCACCTTACCCACAGAATAGTTTCTATTGGTAAAACATTTTGAGTAAAAAACCATAAAACATACTGATGACTGCAAACAGACGAACTGAAATGTACGTGTCCCTATATATAAGCTCATACACAAAATATACGCTTTTAATGTTAAGCAATTGTAACTCAAAATTATAAATAATTATAAGCGAGCTTAATTGCGGAATAGCCGCTACCTGCCACTTGGATGGCATGGCAGATGTTCATTCTAACCATTGCTGGAATAATGATATCTGTACATGTATATTTTGCAGTTGTCGTGGTCAATGTTGACACATCTTCTCAATTATACCACAATTAGTAATTACGTTTCTTTATCTGCACTAGTGGTTATGATCTATCACCTTTAATACTTATTTCGCGTTGGATCGACGAATTTCAAAAGAAATATACCGTATAGTATGAGTCTGTTCTTTGTGTTTAAAACAAACCATGGCATTGGTAATCAATTAAAATACCAAACATGTCAGGTAAAAATAAAATCTTTTGTCAGCTTTCGGCGAATGAAAATCACACATTTTTTCGTTGGCTTTAAGTTTAAGTTTAGGGTAAAATCCACGCGTTAGCGTGGCGGGCGGAGGCCATTCATCAAGCTGTACTGTCTCACGCGTTAGCATGATAAGTATAGTAGAATTAAGCTTCCAAGTTCTAAAATGAGAAGTACGTACAGTACGTATTTTTCAAAATATCGTACAAGTACGTACTTTTAATAAACTGAAGAAAAGTAAACAGACAGATACTACTTCTAGTAATAGTATTAGTCGAAGTTCCAATGACCATCTTAAAGAGTGCCGACAAACAAAAATCATAAAAATGAAGCAACGAAGTTTGTAAATCATATGCCAAAGAGAAGAGAATAAATGATAAGGACGCGTTCTTTTCAAAAAAAGTAATTAATTTCTCGTTTGTGTTCGGGAACATTAACAACAATTATTTAATTTCCTGCAGGTTGAAAACCTTCTACATACATGGAGGTGTTACCTCTCAAACAATGTTTTATTTCCGGCCACTTCCAGAGAACCGAATTGGTAATATGATATTAAATAAGTTTCAGTAGCCGCACGGTTAGTACGAATACCCTAAACCCTGCACAATTATATTGGATTTGGAGGGTGACCAAATCTTGCTGTAAATCTATATTAATAACCCCAAAAAGTGTGTAATTTACGAACGGCTTAATCAAGAAAATGGTAAAACTAAAAAGTATGGCCATGGGACTGGTTTTTTCGGTATATTTCCGACAAAACTTTGACGATGCCAAAAAGCTTAAGTTTTTTAATCGGCCGTTGGTAAGTGGTTTAATTGATAGTTTTGTACCCTAAATGTGATACTAAAGTGTTTCACTTTTTCTGAAATTTCTCTCTCACTCGAAGGTTGATTGTATACTGGAACAAGAGCGCGGAGCGATGTAAAAAGAAGAAATACCTGCAACAGTGTTTGGTTAGTTCAAGAAAGGATGGTCGGTATTTATCTACCTTTAAAATCCTCAGAGATCCATGTTGGAGGGTATGTTCTCTCCACAGACGGAGTGGGATGACAAGTTGACATCGTCCACATTTAATTTTACTCAGCTTCTGGCGGTACATCATCCCTTTTGGTCATTCCTAATGTTAAATTAAAAGGGTGCTCTAATTTTACTTATAAATTTGGTAAATTCGATAAAAACCTAACGAAAATTTATTGAAATATCATTTAACTCAAATCATATGTGGTAAATTTTAGTCCAGGAGCATGATAATTTGTCTGCAGCGGTTATCAGCTAAAGGTAATGTTATTAATTAACGTAATTAGAGAACAGAGTCAACAATAAAAAGATAAAAAGTGATCGGCATAATTTGCCATCATATTTTTGGATGGACATTGGCAAACACTCATGCGTTCAGTGTTGTAAGCTTCCTGTTGGATTCTGATAAAAATCATAAATAATCACATTAGATGGGGTACAAATATAATTGTAAAAGAACTTATCACAATCTTGAGTCTGAACAGATTCTAATACACCCTCCTGCCGACACGATTAATTAACAGTTTAGATACCAGAGAAAAAACACACGATTGGTTCTAAACTGAATTTGATTCGATAACCAACTGCAAGCTGGTCCCATTTTCCGTTTCTTCCATTAGTACCTTTTGCTTTCAAGTTTTTTAACGCGTCCCCAGTAACGAATATGATTAATTATCTTGTCTTGAAATACATCGATCAAACGGTAGTAAGTGCAGTATAGAGTTTTATGCAATTCGACTTGTTTGTATCACTCCCTCTGTCCCTCTGTCCGTCTGTCCCTCTGTCCCTCTGTCCCTCTGTCCGTCTGTCCCTCTGTCCCTCTGTCCCTCTGTCCCTCTGTCCCTCTGTCCCTCTGTCCCTCTGTCCCTCTGTCCCTCTGTCCCTCTGTCCCTCTGTCCCTCTGTCCCTCTGTCCCTCTGTCCCTCTGTCCCTCTGTCCCTCTGTCCCTCTGTCCCTCTGTCCCTCTGTCCCTCTGTCCCTCTGTCCCTCTGTCCCTCTGTCCCTCTGTCCCTCTGTTTCCATTTTAATGTATCGATCAGTTAAATTTGAAATGAAACATAATATTCAACTTTCACGTACATTGAGTGATACATTCCTCAAATTGTTTGAACCTTACTCATTTTACCTTCATATTTGTAGCTATGCCAAGAGTCTACGCAGTCCTAGGGTTGCTGACTGTCGCACTTCTCAATCTTGGTGGGGCCGGGGCACACTCGAAACATTCGTACCAGACGATTGAGGAAGACAACTACTCTTGGAAAGAAGCTGAGGGCTACCAGGAATGCCAGGAATTCTCAAATGACCCCGGATACAACGAGTTTCTGATGAACTCTGACGCTCAAGACTCTGACGGAAGCTCTCCGAACGATCTTGGAAATAACCCTGACGATCAGGGAAATTTCCGAAAAAATCCTAAACCAAAACCCCTTGAAGAGATCTGCGGACCCTACGAGTGCCCGATGTTCCAGAAAGTCGAGTCATCAGGATGCGGATTTGAGGAGAGAATCATTCTGCGTGCCAACTGGACCGTTACTGACATTGACCTGAAATCACCTAACGGATATCGGGAGGCCTACTTCCGTCTTCATGGCTACAGGAGCGGAGCAATGAACGACCGTGGCCTTGAGATGGATATGGCGGTTCCTGTCGTCAAGAAATGGTGGATGGATGAAGACGGTAATACCCTAGCAGCTACAATGAGCTTCTACATTCCTGCAGACGTCCAGAGCAACCCTCCAGCCTCGACAGACGAGCAGCTAAGAGTGGAGCAGTGGGACGACGCTACAATCTACATACGGGCCTACGGCGGGGACAGACACGATCCAGAACATCTCAAGCAGTTCGAGCTTCTGAAGACAGCTCTAGCAAAGCAGAACCTGACACCGTACCCTTATATGAAAATGACAGCTGGATTCACGCGACCTGGATATGGAAGACAGCGCAGAGAGGTCATTCTGGTTGACAACGCAGATATGGTTTAATCTTACCTTTAAACTTTATTAACGGGACTTAAACTGAGTGGTTCATAACTCAAATGACTTGAGTTTAATTAAATTATGGATAATTTTCTTTAGGCTGAGAGAGATAAGAGAACTAGAAACATGGCCGAAATGGTTTTAAAATTATTTTTTATCCGTTTTAAAAATGTGTATCATGCACTATGGTAGTCTTGTGATTTTTAAAATCCATCTTGTTTTAAATGAAATATTTTATTGTCATGTTATACAATATATTGATATCTTTGTAAAAAACAAATGATTAGACTTAAAAAGAAACTGGTAAGAATTGTTGGTTCGTGTAGCAATAAAATTGTAAAAATTTCCACCCTGAATAAAAACTTAATGAAAAATAAAGTTATCGTTACCAATTATACAAAATAAACAAAAATGGATTGGAACAGTAAAAATGTAAATCATGAGTAGATTGAATTTCGTCAACTTCATTCCAAGATTTCTCCTACAATTTTTATGAAAACTCTTTGAAACTTGGCAGGTATCGCAGCTCGACATTTAAAAAAAAGTTTTATAAATTTGAGTTATATGCCTTTAAAAATTAAAGTGCTGAAATTACAGTTTGCTCAAAATACCTGATAGGTTATTTGACAAATGACATCTGGCCACTTGGCATTGTACAATGCATGCATTAAAATACAACTAACATACTTTAACCTTTCACTGTTTTACTTATCATGCACTAATAAGATATATCAGCATTGCTTGAATCTCGATAAACAAATTGGATTTAGCTAACCAGTAGTTCACTATTCAGTAGTTCACTATTCAGTAGATCTCTATTCAGTAGTTCACTATTCAGTAGTTCACTATTCAGTAGTTCACTATTCAGTAGTTCACTATTCAGTAGTTCTCTATTCAGTAGTTCACTATTCAGTAGTTCACTATTCAGTAGTTCACTATTCAGTAGTTCTCTATTCAGTAGTTCACTATTCAGTAGTTCACTATTCAGTAGTTCACTATTCAGTAAGTCTCTATTCGGTAGTTCACTATTCAGTAGTTCACTATCCAGTAGTTCACTATTCAGTAGTTCACTATTCAGTAGTTCTCTATCAGTAGTTCACTATTCAGTAGTTCACTATTCAGTAGTTCACTATTCAGTAGTTCTCTATTCAGTAGTTCACTATTCAGTAGTTCACTATTCAGTAGTTCACTATTCAGTAGTTCACTATTCAGTAGTTCACTATTCAGTAGTTCACTATTCAGTAGTTCACTATTCAGTAGTTCACTATTCAGTAGTTCACTATTCAGTAGTTCACTATTCAGTAGTTCTCTATTCAGTAGTTCACTATTCAGTAGTTCTCTATCAGTAGTTCACTATTCAGTAGTTCTCTATTCAGTAGTTCACTATTCAGTAGTTCTCTATTCAGTAGTTCACTATTCAGTAATTCTCTATCAGTAGTTCTCTATTCAGTAGTTCACTATTCAGTAGTTCACTATTCAATAGTTCACTATTCAGTAGTTCTCTATTCAGTAGTTCACTATTCAGAAGTTCTCTATTCAGTAGTTCACTATTCAGTAGTTCTCTATTCAGTAGTTCACTATTCAGAAGTTCTCCATTCAGTGGTTCTCTATTCAGTAGTTCACTATTCAGTACCTATTGTTATTATAATTAGTCATATCACATATGTATGTACATTACGGGGTCCGGACTCTAGGGCGTAAGACTCTAGGGCGTGAGACTCTAGGGTCTTAGGGTTAGGGTTAGGGTTAGGGTTAGGGTTAGGGTTTGGGTTCGGGTTAGGGTTAGGGTTAGGGTTAGGATAAGGGTTAGGGTTAGGGTTAGGGTGATGGTTAGGGTTAGGGCGCCGCCCTAAAGTCTCACGCCCTAGAGTCTTACGCCCTAGAGTCCCGGACCCACTGTGTATACTTGTATACATATATTTATAAACATTTCTGCTTAATTTATAATGATGAACTATCTAGAAGGATGAAATGGTAATACTCGGTCTGGCCAGCTGGAAGCCAACAGAATTCCAGTTCAGAAACCGAGTAAGAGGTGTGGCTACTGATGAGAAGCATTAAAGATAATTTGGGTTAGAAACGATATCTTGGTCCCTACCCTCGCACAAGATTGTCCTCAATTTTCTTGCTGTGTTCCACTAAGATTTTCAATAGAAGGGCTCGTACATTCTGATAAGTTATGTAAATATAAGATTAAGTATGGCAAAATGAAAGTATTGCAGTTGGTCTTTAAGTGGTGGGTAAGATGCATTTCATGCAATGTACATATGTGGGACAACAGAAACTTTACTCGACATACAATGTACAAAAAGACAATTTATTGAACAACTCGCTTTACTCAAATAATGACATCCGGCCTTTGGGTCAAGCCCGTCAATTCGGGTCACGTTCTCTTGCTAAAATACCACCCGATGACGGCACCCTCCACTTCTGCAATCTCAAATATATCACTATTTGCTCTAGCTAATTACTAATTAACCGGAATATTAAAACTTTAAAGTAAAACAAGGAATTATAAGGTCGACATTTTCAAATATGACATTTGTCGATTAATTCGAAAAATTGCGCAAGGAATTCGACCAGTCAGCACCATCATACAAATCAATGAATCCCATTAAAAGTAAAAAGACTACAGTCATTTTTTGTGGTTTCTGGTTGGGAGGTGAAGCATACTTTTTTTTGACACGTGACAGTCGTGATTCTGGGGTTTATTAGTCAATATTGAAAGCTGATTGATTTATCATTAATGTCACGTGTCAAAACATATGCCTCAGCTCAACTCCTCACCAGAATTTGCATCTATACGTTTAAGCCCATTAAATTAATACAGTTATACTAAGTTTATTTGAGGTTATTACTAATAAAATCAGAAAATCAGTTCAATAAATATTTCTGCCACTAAAGCTAAACTAAATAATAATGTAACGATAAAAATTAAAAGTAGCACGAGTGCAAGGAGGGATTTAATTAACAATAAATAAATCTCTATACGCAGATCAATTTGAAAGCATATTTTCGATACAGTAATACCTCAATTTATCGTGCAGTTTGAGAGAAAGGAAAAGGCCGCGCGGTAAATCGGGGTTTGCGGTAAATCGGGATTTGCGGTAAGTCGGAGTTTGCGTTAAATCGGTTTTTCGATTGTTTACAAATACACTATGTGTATGTTAAGCCCTATTTGGTGGAAAGGGAATGGCTGCGGTAAATCGGGGTTTTACTGTAATTTGTAATTGGAAAAACTCCTCTAATTTTGCATCGAAACCTCTAGTTATTAGTATCATTGAAAGTGTACCCTCCGATAAATCACAATTAATTAAATCGCAGGAGTCGTTTCACATCAAGATTGGGTTATTTTCAATGACAAAGTCTAATGAGGATAAGAGGGTGAAATATCGTTATCTGCTCTGGTGGTCCTACTTCTGGTCCGATTTAACAACTTCTTAAGTCTGGTGCTTTCTAGGTAGATCAGCCATTAGAGGCTAGGTATTAATGGCCAGAGGTGTGAAGAGGCAGCAGGTTGAGAGTAAAGTGCACCTTGATGGTGAGGTAGTGTAGTGTAAGAGTGTTATAGTGTAGGTTAATGTCAGATAGGACGAGGTGTGAGGGAAGGATGAGATGAGGTAGGAACTGTAGAAAGGTTCAATCAGCAAGTGCGAGTTGATCACTGTAGTTGTGTACCACGGTTGAGATACCAATTATCAGCAAACCGAGCGATAAAAACAGTGTCTGAAAATAGATTTTGAATAAACTCGTTGTTATACTTTCAATTTCGTTACGAAAAACATCCTGCTTTGTTAAAATCGTGAAAAATTAAGACAAGTAAAATGTGCGATAGGTGCTTGAGAAAGGTGGTTGAGGATCGTACCTTCAGCATCATATCTTTGCCATCCCTGATCTCATCGCAGATCATCTCAACAAATGTGATATAAAGGAAGAAACCTGTACTCAGACCCTGTATCAAACCTGTAGCGGATAAATTCTTAGTAATTCATGTTCAATTTATCCAAAAAGATTTGAATCAAAAATACTTGTTTAATTCTAATATTGCAGTGACCCAAACTACGGCCCAATTTTAACCTTGTACCAAACGTAATCGTTCAACGTTGCCAGTAACAGGTCACCATTACAGTCCTATCAATTGAAACAACGCGAATTATAAATTCTTACATATCAACTAACATGATGTGACACCATTTCCGAAAGCAAACAAACCAACATATGAACATATGAACATATGAACATATCAAGTATCAACAAACCAACAACCAACATATCAAGTATCAACATACCAACATACCAACATACCAACATATCAACATATCAACATATCAACATATCAAGTATCAACATACCAACATACCAACATATCAACATATCAACATATCAAGTATCAACAAACCAACATATCAACGAACCTGACACAAGAGAAATAGTAGTCCGGGAACCCGAGGTCACAGCAAGAAGCTCCAACAGTCCAATGGCAAGAGCAATGCCTATAGGGGTAGCTACACAAAATATAGACAAGCTTATCATTATCCCCCTGAGAAATATCTGGTGTCAGTAAAGATTGGATGATATTTTTGTGATCAAATTCATTAGGATAGATCCATCCACCTTCGTTTGTGTAGTGGGGCCGAGTCGCATTGATGATATCATCGACCAGAGATATTAAATAACACAACCTTTGTAATATTTTCATTCATAATTTACAACTCATAAAATCATTTTGCTGATTAAAGGGATTTCAATGACACCTTTTTTGTGTAAAACTCACTTCAACTTCAATCCAGCATCTAACAGCTTTGTTCCCACAGCAAACGCCACCACGCATTTGTGTATTAGTATTGCTCCAGCAAGTTGAAGAAAGACCGAAGTCTTGGATTCCACACCAATTGCAAGTCCTTCAAACACAGAATGCACCGCTAAAGCAAATATCAGTACTCCTACTTTTTGCTTCTGAAAAAATACGCTTTCATTTCAAAAAATTAGCGAAGTAGTCTATACGTCTGAATTTAGCGCATGTTTGAGAGTTCAAACAAGACAAAATTGTAAAATGGGTGTGTCCAAAAGTTACAAATGTTCTCGAATAATTGAACTGCACGGTACCTTGGGCTGCTCCAACGTTTCTTTCAACGCTAATTTAGGCTGTTCTAATTCTACATTTGCTTCAGCAGTATCTGAAAAGTATAAAAGGTTATACATAATTGTTAAATAAAACAGGTTCTCCTCTAGCGTGTTAGTGGTACACAGACACTATAGGAGTGGACAATGTGTGCACTAGAGGAGGGGGGGGGGGGCGTTACGGATGACAATTTGAAACATCAGTCTTATCATTACAATTACATACGATCAAGTTTTGCCATGTGAATGGGACTGACCATTTGCTTTTGGTGATACTTCTTCTACTCTTCCAGAGTCTTTCTGAAGACGAGAAATTTCAAATTAGCTGACAGTTACTTAAATGGTGTATAATGTAATGATTGATACGATCTCTGGGTATGGATTAAATATTAGCAGTTTCAAATAAGAAACGTCCAGAGTTATTATCTGTAGCCCCTTTATCTGGAGTTGACCACCCTGATGCAGGCTATTTAGTCGAATATGACATTTTCTTATTTCACAAGACTTAAGTCGGCCACTTGGGGCATGTGCGCAATTTAGTAAATAAGTTGAACTGATTTAGTAACTAAGTAACTATAACTGATTTAGTAATTAAGTGACTATAAATGATTTAGTAACTAAGTGACTATAAATGATTTAGTAACTAAGTGACTATAACTGATTTAGTAACTAAGTGACTATAAATAATTTAGTAACTAAGTGACTATAACTAATTTAGTTACTAAGTGACTATAACTAATTTAGTAACTAAGTGACTATAACTAATTTAGTAATTAAGTGACTATAAATGATTTAGTAACTAAGTGACTATAACTGATTAAGTAACTAAGTGACTATAATTAATTTAGTAACTAAGTGACTATAACTACCTTACAAGACATATTTATAACGTACGAAATGTGGCGGTTTTCCGAAAATTTCGCCATATTTTCGGACCGCCAAAATTTCGGTCGTCGTAATAGAATCCGTCGCATTATCTTTTAGCTTATTTCAATGACTGTGCCTTCACTGCTTTATTTTGTTTCTAAAAAGTAATATCAAGTAAAATAAATAAATAAATTCTGGCATCTTGGGACAAATTATCACCACACCAATGACGAATTGAATGTCAAGCAATACAGTTTAAATTTGCATTAAAATACATGTATGTGCTAACATGAAAGTCTTACAGTCTTAATACAGACTAAGTTTGAACATGATTTTACCGAATTTCAGAAATTTCCTTACTGCTTACTGTCACAAAAAATGATGAAAAATACCCTTATTTTCTGTGACGTCCGAAATTTGACGGTTTTTGTTCAATTTCGCCATATTTTCGGACCGCCAAAATTTCGGTCGTCGCAAATTAGGCCGCCATAAATATGTCTTGTAAGGTAATTTAGTAACTAAGTGACTATAACTAATGTAGTAACTTATTGACTATAACTAATTTAGTAACTAAGTGACTATAACTGATTTAGTAACTAAGTGACTATAACTAATGTAGTAACTTAGTGACTATAACTGATTTAGTAACTAAGTAGCTGTAATCTGACAGTGTTACCTCCGGAGCAGGCTGCACTTTAGGATGCATCCCATGAGCAATGCTCTCCACCAGAAGTATGGCTACAAAACCAACACATTCCAATATCTCTGCTATTGGTAGAGATTTCAGAAACTTGTTGTCGCTGGTGTCCCGCCATATGTTTATCTCTATTGCTACCTGGAAAGGGAAACTATTTTTAGCTCGAATTTTTACGTATGGTGGTATATATGGTGAAATTTATTTTGTTAATGGTTGATTTATATATTACCAAGCTGCCAGTTGTCCAATAGTTGCGATGTACGTATATCATTGATCATGATAAAGGAAATTCAAAACCCTCATTACCCTTACAATTACCTCAGGTATCAAGTGCATGAAGCAGGTTCCGAAGAAAACACCCCCTCCGAAACAACTTGCAATATTCGTATATCTAGCTGCGTTTTTTAGTTTCGCTGCTTTGATTGGAGCTAGCCCAAACAGAAACGGTAATAAGAACATCACAACAATTCCACCACATTTAGCTCCTATTGAATCACGTGATTCCTCTGTGACGTCCGACCGTACCATTGATGATAGGTACCAGTACATCTCAGCCGCTTGGAGTTGGAGACCTTTTATTATATCGTAAAATATGTAAATGTTACAAATCAAGAGCAGGAATAGGGTCAGGTTCATAAACCATTTCATTTTAAACCCACAAGCCGCCAGATCAACAAACAAGCAGATACAAGGCCAACATTTTCGCTATAAAAAGAAAATCGAAATTAGATGCATAATAGGGTACCAATAAGCATCCATTTTACTGCGAGAATTTGTTATCAGCTGATATTTAATATTTTAATTCTCTGGGCTTGAGTGACAACAGATGAAATTTAACAGAGATAAGATAATATGGGAACAATTAGCTCTTGAGCGAGTTTACCAGAAAGTGCTCACTTTTGACCAGTTTAAACTCGGGGTTCGTACTTATTTTACGGTTTGTTCTGATCCATTCATTGCTCATGGTTTTTAAACGGAGAACATTCTTGATGACTTTTTTTACTGATTTAATATAAATTATATTAGATCAGTTATATTATAACCTTCGTTCTACCCAGAGAATTCGTGCCCTTACCGTGTCGGAACACCTAAGTTAATTATCAGATAAAAATCATATACCTAATGGTATAAAATATAGGCCGGAAATGCTGGTCACATCGTTGATCGTATGGATTTAAACACGTAGCGTGTACCCGTTAGGGGCCATTTACTTTGGACGTCCGCCAAAATCGCAGATTTTCAGACCACCCCCCTCTCCCTGTCCGGGTGTGTCCGAATTTTCAAAACCACCCCCTCCTCCGGACGTCCGGATTTCAAGCTACTTTTAAATTTAAGAGTACAAATAAAATCAACTCGAATTCATTGTTAATAAAATTCAAAGAGTTGAAATAAAATTCAAAGAGTTGAAATAAATGGGACAGTTTTGTTAATTATGCCAAAATTTCCGGACGTCCAGATTTTCAGAAACCACCCCCTCCCCCAGTCCAGATTTGTCCGTAATTCCAAAACCACCCCCTCCCTATTTGCCGGACGTCCTAACTCCTAAGTAGATGGCCCCTTGATTAAGACTTAAAATCAAAGCTAATAATGACTCAATATGAAGTACGTACACTGTACAGCTGTAGGAAATATAAACTTATAAACAAAATAGTATAATTTACACAAGGTCAAAAAAACACAAAGTTTAATCAATCAATAGAGAACACAATTCTGGTGACTCGTTGATTAGTTACTTGTTATGGAAAATGCTCTGATGGACGCAAACCAAGATCGACAATCTATAGTGGATAGTAGAATCTCCCAGTTCATACTGGAAAACTTTACAGAATCAGACGACGACCTCATACACAATACTGAACATGGTAACAGTTCTCAGAGACATATCACGTAAAGATAACATGGTAACAATCTACCAAGTCTTGTAAAAGATGGGTTGTACAGCAAGATAAAAGATAACTTGTTAAGAGGAGAAGTATGGATGTTATTGTGGAGAGGTAGCTCCGCATGATAGCACAATTCACTGATGGGACGCAACAAGATCGACAATCTAGAGTGGATAGTAGAAATCTCCCATTTTCATACTGGAAACGTAGAGAATCTTGACGAACTCTGAACACGAATATGAACATGGTAACGTTTCTCAGAGACATATCATTAAAGATTACTTGTACATCTGCCAAGTCTTGGTAAAAGAAGGTTGTACAGCATGATAAAAGAATTACTTGTTAAGTGGAGAAGTACTGATGATATTTTGGGGAAGGTTGCTCTCGTGAAGCAACAATATGCACTGGTGGGACACAACAAATCGACAATCTATAGTGGATATAAATCACCCAGTTCATACTGGAAAACTGTACAGAATCAGACGACTCATACACAATACTGAACATGGTAACAGTTTTCAGTGACATATCATATGAAGATAACATGGTACATCTACCAAGTCTTGTAAAAGATGGTATGTACAACAAGATAAAAATTACTTTTAAGTGGAGAGTAATGATAATATTGTGAAGACGTTACCTAACATGAAGCAACAATATGCACTGATGGGACATCAACAAGAATCGACAATCTATAGAGGAATAGTAAATCTCCCAGTTCATACTGAAAACTGTACATGAATCAAAGACTCATACCACAATACTGAACAAGGTAAACATTTCTCATAGACATATCATGCGAAAGATAACATGGTACATACTACCAAGTCTTGTAAATGATGGTTTTGTACAACAAGATAAAAGAAATTACTTGTTAAGTGGCGAAGTAATGATGGAATTGTGGAAGGTTGCTCCTCAGAAAGCACCAATTTGCAAGGGGACACAACCAGACGACAAATCTATAGTGGATAGTAGAATCTCACCAGTTGAATACTGGAAAACTGTAACAGAATCAGACGACTTCTCCTACACAATACTAGAACATGGTAACAGTTCTCAGTGACATATCATGTAAAGATAACATGGTACAAGCTACCAAGTCTTGTAAAAGATGGTGTGCAGCAAGAAAAAGAAATTATTTGTTAAGTGGGGGGAATAATGATGATATGTTGAGACGTTGCACTACATGAAGTAGTATTGTTTCTCATGGACACCTGATTCCCAAAGACTGTGGGGAAAGACATGCAGGAAAAATTAGTTGTATTTAAGAAGCAGCTCGGATATTTGTCAGAGACATTATTAAATCTATAGTACAAGAAGAAGTAAGTAATCGTGCTAGAAACGATACTCCATCATAAATATCTTAACCACCGTAAAGAGCTCAGAACTGTTAGAAATACTTGTACCTATAAACAATTTTACCCTCACAAGAGATAAGCAAGTTACTACAATATGAAAGAAATACCTGCAAGTGAGGAAGATGTAAAAAAACAAGTTATCAGTGAACTAGTAACAATAAACTTTATGGACAAGTTCTGTGAGTTGTATGAGGATAACACTGAACTACAGTGTCGGAGGGACCTTACCTACATCATCAGGAGAGTAGCGGTACGAGGGAATAATAAAGATAAACGATTACTGGTCAGGAAAGGCATCGTTTAATCTCTTAATTACAGAGTGTAAACACAATTCACGATAAGAGGTTATTGTACAATATCACTGCAACTTTAAGAGTAAGCATATCGTAACAAACACTAACCCGCCTCTACCTGGCTAAAACACGGTGTTATCCTTGTTAATAACCATCACTGATCGAGACCTTGAGCGAGAAGATAATGACATAGTGTGTAACGTGTTGGGGATGTTAACGAACATGACAAGTAGTGTTGATATCAATGACAGATAGCTAGTGTTATCAGTGAACAGGTATAATAAATACCTGTACTACTTACTGCTTATTAAACAATTGTGCAGATAAGGTAAGTGTTTGGAGGAGACCTGTGGTTGTATCAAAATATCTGCTGACAGCATGGTATTTATTACACGAACATTTCTCTACACAACAGTTTACAGACGCTTGTTTTAAGTTGTTAAAATCTGATCTACTATCAGAGGAATGTCGATATAAAATACTTCGGTCTATTGTTTTAAGGCTCACGTGTAACAACCCTCAGTTGGTCACCAAGTAACTAGTAAAACATGTGATTTAAATGAGGGAGTAATACTGTACTGGGTAAGAATGATGAGTTATCTAAGACTGCTGCTGATATTATAAACAAATATTTTAGTTGCGTGGAAAAGAAGCACAAGTGTCGACTAAGTGATGCATTTCGTGTTGGCTCAGGGGGGATTGGGGGGTATTATTGAAATTTTGTGTGCTTATATCGTTGTAATGTATTAGATTATTAAAATAGGTCTGAGATTTAAGATTAACTAGAGAGAAAAGTATACCCGGATATTAGTGGGGGGGGGTTTTCTATTATTCGTTTTTTTAACACACACACTACACACATCGTTATAATGTGAGTATTTTTTGTTGGTTTTAGATAATTTAGTTTGATCGAGGATGAGATGTAGAGGATTAATAGGGACAATATATTAAATTATGGTAACATAGGTCTTGATATCTCTCAGCAATACATACTTTTTATGAGAGCGAAGTGTTATACCAGTTCCACTACACCCGGTCTCCCTGCATTTGAGTTGTTTTGGCTCTACACAGACAAGTCAGATGTTGAGTGAAGAGATCGAAAAGAAGTTTCATTTTTGCCGGCTTGACCGTACAGAGAAGATTTTGGAAAAATGTACCGTGTACTGTAAAAAAATAATCATACTCTACAAAACGTTGTTTTCCAGAGAGGACGAGTCAAAAATCTACTTGACGTATTGTACGACAGTGTAAACGGCCAATCGTCACTTTAACATACAAACTATCTGGTTTTGAAAAGATATGTCGTGCAGCTGTATGGTAAATGTAGTACCCTCACGGATACAGACGAAATCTTGGTTTTCATTCATAGCAAATTTACTGCTGAAATTACCTCGCCTCATGATGCGCCTAATTCGACACCTTATCAGCGTAATCAACAAGACTTGGATATTGCTGCTGGATTGGACTACACATGATATACACTGATAATTCACTTATCAGCTTATCACAAGAGATGATGCATATGAATGCGAATCCCCTCAGAGGAAGTGTGTAACATGGGACTACATATTGGAAGAGGGTGGTGGTCAGACTCAACATTAGTCACTTTAGGACGATTTGTGCTGAAAACTGTGCTTATCGTGGAGTGAAAGGCTCATTGTCAATCTAAGACATCCCATAGATTTTGCTGTCCCTGATAGTGAACCACACAGAATCACCTGAGAGCACCACTGTACTTTTCATCATCTACACGTTTCATCTCGTTGAAGTATCCATGGTGACAGTGTTAGCAAGTATCGTCGTGCTAGAAGCTATTGAGATTGGATAAAGTACCTTGGCTATGTATCAGTAGCACTTAATCTATATATTGCTCTGCTGCTCCTTATTTTACTTCACAGTACAAAACCCAGACAAGAAAGGAAAGCCTCAATCGGCGAACGTTAACACTCGATTTAAACACATGGGACACACTATACACGTTAGTAGAATGAACAATACAGTCAAGTCCACTCCTAAAAAGGAGATGAAGATAAACGGAAAAAAAGATTCTTCTCTCAACGGACTTTAACTACTGACTTCAAGTCATGAAACCTTGTCTTTACTGTATACTAGGAATACATGAGAAGAGCGAGTCAGGGGAACTAAACAAGTGTTCATTGAAAGGTTTCATGAGGAGAATTAAAGACTGTTTTACCCACCAATATAAAAGACAGCTGAAAACTTGAGAGGCTAAGGACAGTGATATATTGATCACTCCCGTTTCTGATCGTAGTGAAATAGAATGGTCTGATGAAAAAAAGTATACAAACTACCACAAGTGCACAGTCATCAGTTGCTACTTCCCTGATATTGGATTTTCATTTAGAGGACAACTCTGACCTTATCAATACTGCAAAGCACTTGTGAGTTGTTCGCATTATTAACGCTATCACTGATGATGAAACTGAGTCCTGGTGTTGTAGCTATTGTAGTAAGGTGGAAAAGAAAATAAAAACTTTGTAACGAACCTATTAAGGAAACTGATGAAATTTCCTCACACACAAGTTTGAAGAATTTGTAGACTCTGTGAAAATTATTACTTTCTACAAAGAAGTTGCATGGAAGGAAAAATTTCTGATTTGGTGCAGAACAGCTCCCACTAAGATTCTCAAATACCATCGTTTTAAATGGAGAACTATTGAGTGTAAAGAAGAAATCAGAAAATGGATTGAATCTCAGGAGAAGAAAGATACGGTGAGTAAACACGCAACATTCCACTTTCACGGTAAACATATTGCAAGTTCAGAAGGAGGGCCACCTGGAAAGATATCATAATAACAACGAGGGAACCCTGAAAGCAACAACAACACAGGAGATCCCATAACACAGATGATTGTTGCCAAACACACCATCATTCTACATTTCATGGGGACAACTACAAACAACATTGTGGGTTCACTAGAAGATGGAGGGACTTGAAAACTGTTGTCGTATAAACTCGGGTAATCACCTGTTCAAGTGAACCGAAAATATTTGATTTACTGTTTATATATATTTTGTTGTTATAATTGCTATTTTGTATGGAAGAGGCATTTATACAACAATTATCCCTCATTCGTTACCAGGTGACGTATTTGTAAACGCTTCCAGTAAAAAATGTCAAGGATATCAATTACAACTTGGTTTATCTGTAAACAGTAACTGGAACATTGTTACACTTTAAGATAAACTTTTTTTAAAATATCATTGAAATAATGTGGTAGCCTTAATTAAGTAGTTCCGTAAAACCAAAAGGCTTCTGAAACTGATGTTCCTCCTGTCAACTCTTTTCCCTTTGTTATCATGTAAACTTTTTTTTTTTTTTTTACTTTACTAAGGAGTTTTAGTGCAATATTGCCAGTTTACTGGTTCTAAAATTTACATGTTTATGTGAATATTATTGTTAGATATATTATCACACACAACCTGCAACTCACAACCACCGTAAGACTGCATCGAAAATTCAGATAGATATGATGGCGCTAATGCGAAAGGAGGCTAGCGTGGGTGGTAGGGTCGCGGTAATACAAAAGCGTAAAATTGCAATTAACTTCACAAGAATTGGTAATCGTACACGTAAAACATAAAAACAGGATATCATATGGAGACAGGAACAAGGTTAACGTGAAATACCTTATCGGACATTATTTGAACTAATTTTAATTGGAGGCTCGAGGCCCTAACTTTAATTTTGATGTCCGTTCAAATAAAGACCGATCAGAATAGTTAAATTAAATACTGATTATGAATGCCTTCAAGCGTTCATTTTAAAGTGCTTCAAAATTATTGTCCGCCGTTCAATACCTGTCAAATAACGCTCGAGTAAGCGTATGTGATGGAATAGCTTATATAGTCAGCTATTTGCTTGGATCACACACTCACTATACTCACATCCTACCACACTAATGCCGTGACGAAGATCAGAAAGCTGGTCTTATTTCTAGTGGGCGTAACATCACCAATCCACGTGAAAATTAGGGACGATAGTTCGATCGTGATATGAAATAGGTAGGAGTTGTGCAAAATGAAAATATATGAAAATAAACTGTTTGCACATTATTATCTTGAATAAAAAAAAGGAGTGTGTAACAGTGGGGTAATCGGTGACCTAACCCAAATAACGTTCAACACACGCGCCAAACTCACTACAGAAGAGAGTGCCACACACACTAAACGTTACGAAGCGTGTATTTTATGAAAAATATAAACCAGTTCAGATTAGATGGATAATTTTGGACTAGATTGTAAATGCAGCTGGACCGATCGTAAATTTGATGTGGAATTTTGCAAGTATTAGTTTTGGTAATAAAAATGATAAGATTTTTAATTATGCAATATCAATTTGCTATGTAGCGATCACTAAGAGAGCGACGAAAGTTCAAAAAGCGAGAGAATCTGAGAGAGAGAGTGATGTGCGAGTGCAGTGAAGAGTGAGAGCGAGTGAGAGAGAGCGCGATTACAAAACATCACTACAGAGAGATGAATTTTTATGAATTTTATACCGTAAAAAAAAACTAAAACAAGAATGACTTACCATATTTCAAACATGATGTGGCTGTTATCAAGGTGCAGTAATTTCTCCGGAGAGAAATTTGTCAAAATTCAGCAAAAGTACAGTACGGATTAGTTCAATTACGTCGAAAAAACAATTTCCTTCAAAACCCACCACTCATCTCATAACATTTTCAAGATATCCACTGATTTAAAAGTTTAAAGATAAAGCTTCACTGGATAGATTTAATCACATATTGATATATTCTGCTAACTCATCAGATAAATTTATATAACTAAACACTTACATTAACCAAACTTCTAGGTTAATAAGTTTAAATCTGTCCAGTTAATGGTATTGTTATTAGTGCATATTTGGAGATTTGTATTTTATTCAACAGAAACTGCTTTTTGATGAACAAAACTGTGTGGGTCACAGACGAATAAGAGTACAAACCTGCAAGCCAAATAACAACAACGTTTTTACAGATTGAACATTTTAAAATTATATGAACGACACTAAAATATCATTCTATGGTTGAGGTCTACAACAAATATTCGGGGTCCTTATATTTCCCTCATCAGTTTCACTGGTGACACGCAGCTTAGTATCATACTGCATAGCTTCTGATCACAAAGAAATCAGCCAGAATAACCGTACCAGTCAATCGGTTATCCTTTTATTTCATCACCGTTCTTATGTTACTAATTACATACAATTAGAAACAGAGTTTAGGGCTAGTTTCTTCTTCGTAGATGAGAGCATTGGAGCCCCTGAGGACTGGTTTTTATACAGTCGTGAGGGTTTCAGCAGCTCTGAACCATCTCAATACCTATGATAAAATCACCTTGACTGGTAACCCATAAATACGCCAGATTGTGACAAATGAATCTGCCTAAAATTAATCGAACAGGTCTTTAAAAAAAAGAAATGATTTGAACTTGTAACAGTCCTTGTCTCCAGTACTAGTAGAAACTATATACGGAGGGGTTTGTTATCTATCACTACTTTAGATAATACACATGGATCATTCAAATAGCGGTTTATAATGAACGATTCAAATAGTTAGAAAAGATTATTGATTGTTGTAGAAAGGTGGTGGTATACAGCTATAAGACTCATATAGTCGTAATTACCACTGTCACTTATAGAGTTCATATGAACCCCAAATCACAGCAGATATTGATAGTTCATGCCGGTTTAAAAGGTACAATACAACACAACAGTGATAGTAGATATCGGAACAAAGCATTAACAAATACAAAACGAAATTTTATATTGGGTAGTGGATAAAATTGGAAAACAGAAATCAGCTCCTAATGGAACTTTTTGTGTCTTCAATACTCTTTCAAAAACCAAAATTCCTGTATTATTCGACCTGTTCCTAAATTACCTTGAGCTAATTTTCCTCGCAACTGTTCGGTTAATATAAAAGTGGGTGGTCTTTTGCAATATATTCAGATCATTTAATAAATTGTGTTACATCCAACAAACCGAACCTCAAGCAAAAATATTCGAATTATTTTGTCTAAATTTGAATACACTCATAAAAAGGTTCTGCTACTTAAATACATAGGACACCTAGGACCCACTTTTGATAATCGATGTTATAGTATTTACTTGATCTTTTATAATTACTGTGTTGTATATGATACACTAGAAAAGAGTCCTGTTAATAACGGTATTTTACAGTTTGACTTAGATATGCAACTTTTTGCCCGTACACATACATGGTCACTGAATAATATAATAATGTATCACGTATTATTAAACCTGCTGTACTATTCATTAATTTGTTTTTATTTAATTGACATTTTATACCTTTTGTAACTGACTTAAATGTTCAATAACAATATTGCTATGACGTTTTGTAATTGTTTGGCACAAGTAGAGAGTTCATTGTGATCAGCTTTTTTTACAAAAAGACATCGTGTGGACAGTCCTACGAACGCTTGATATAACATGGGGTTAACACAACCAAAATTGCTATTAGCAAAACTTTCAGATATTGTATACCTGTTGGTTCCATTAACAATCATACATTATGAATTTTTATGACAGTTTTTGATGCGTCTATAACTCTTCGTTAAAACCAGATTTTTTTCCAAATTTGAAATGATAGTTAGCATACATAGAATACAACTATTACGTAAATACAACTGCTGTGAATTTTTCGGCTATATTTTGGACGGTTTATTAAATCTTCATTATATAGTATCATAAAATAAAAATCTCGAAAAGCACTTACACTTTGTAGCACTTTTAACGCTACAATTTTTTGCCTCTTTGCTTCAATGTATGATGTAAAAAAGTGTAAGTATTCCGCAAGGAAACCCAATGATTTAAATTCCTCGACGATTAAGAGCTAATACTTTTAAAAGCAACACTTTTTTAATGTGTTATATCTCATTCTACTTTGCTATCTTGGGTAAGTCCGTGACAGTACCATTACCAGTGACATATCTGTAAAATCCTACCTGAACCTGCCTTTAAACCTTTTAGATCTACCACAGATCGTATAAGCTTTCCCGGAAAAGGGTATTTGGTTTTTAACAAACGTTGAAGTCGTCGGCTGTCCCTACAAATGGATTCAAACAAGGACTTGGAATATTGAGTCGACCTCACCATCGAGAGAGCAACTCTTAGCTGCTTTCCCTCGTAGAATTTTGCCAGCTTAACTTTAGTCATAACCATTTTTCTCGAAAATACTTCATGCGAACTTGTGACAACTATTGTATAAAATACCACAACGAGGTGGAATGCGTAACGTCTGGGTCTTTTTCCTCTAGATGATGACAATAACCTCATGATCTGAATGGCCACTGGATTCCACGCCCTAAGAACAAAATCACCAAGAACTGCTAATCCTATCAAAGCACGGAGCCCCAACAACTTGCCCTCTTCAATTCCAGAGTTACTCCCCAGTGTTTTGCACATGACAATTCTACCAATTTGGAGGTAAAAATAAGCGTTTTCCAAAATATTTATTTTAAATACGCACGAATTATTCTATAAAACGTTTCCTGCTTTTGGCAAGAAAATTAAATTCCGTAATTACTTCAGTAAGGAGTCGTAATGCACATATAATGTAATCATGGACAATGTTTAACCCCTCCCCCCTCCGTAATCATTTTTACACATAGCTATTGTGTCGAAATTACACTAGCGTAATCATTTGGAAACCCCTCTCCCACCTCAGCTGATTACGTAATAATATGTGAACAACCATAGTCTTAATTAAAGCTGCTCCAATAATTTAATTTAGTTTGTTCGAACGATTGAATACGTGGCCAAGAGGACTGATGTAGTGGCCCTTCGCGGCGTGAATTTTGGTATCCACATAGGCCTATATCTAACTCAATTTAAGATAGTGCTGATATCGACCACTTCGTTTCCCCTTGAAAATACCAGCAAAATGGTCACCAAAATTCATGTGTATATTTAATGATTCAGCCAGATTCTATAACCCAAGCCAGGTAAACATCCATTAAACTATATAAAAAAAATAATATAAAGAATAAGGAAAAGGAACGGGAATGAAGCCAATACCAGAAGTGAAACCCCACATGTGATACCTGGAGGTCTGCTGTTTGGTGAGATGCATTTGCTCTAACATTAGCATATTACTTGCTACAAACGGAGTGAAACTATTGCCTCAGAAAGGTAAGTTTTATAGAATATAAATGCATTATTTTAAGTTGAAAAACAGGTTAGTGGTTTTTAATCGCGCGTTTTTTCAGGAAGTAGTTTAAACGTGCTATGAGATACGAATTAAAAAGTGTTCGCAGCAAGTACAAGAGATCACAACTGAATAACCTTCCAACGTGCAGTTTGTGAATGGCCGACAGTAGAAAAAGGTAGGGATTCCTTTTGTCCTGGCAGAACGACCCCTTGAAATAGAAAAGGTACCCATGGGAGGGCCTATCTAATGCAATATGGAAAATCAACATCAAAGACACAACACGAAGGTCACTCTAACTTTCATGTATCAGATACAGAGCTTCAGGTTCACCATCGCCCGCACATTCCAGATCCAAATATATGGGCTTCCACCGAGGCCAAAAAACCATATTGGGGCCCAAACGTGTCTAAACAACAGGATTAAAAATCAGCAAGGTAACAGGAGGTGTGACTGTTGAGTTTAATTGAAGGTGATCATCATAAGAGATGACCTCCGCCCCCGCGGGAGACCCAGCGAGTGTAACCAAATGCAACGCTTTTTCTGGAGAGATGTGGCGGATCATAAAGTTTTGCAATAGATGACACAGCCATGAATCTCTCAGACAATATGGATTAAACTTTACATATCTTAATATATGGTTTCTGAAATAAGGCTAAGATACTTTTCTGAATTTTCGAAAAGATCAATTAGTTTTAAAATAAAAAATCGCCCGTTATTCTATAAAATTTTTAAATAATAAGTTTTTAACGTTTTAATAACTTTCAGTTTTGGGAATGGACGGACATTAGTAAAAAGGTAGAGATATTCCGTTCCGTCCAGGCAGAACGACCCCTTGAAATAGAAAATCAGAGGCACATATTAGGTTGCGAAGGGTTGCGGGATCGCACAATTACCGTTTTCCCCCGCACATTTCCGCATAATTATTGTTTTCCGCACACTTCCGCTCATTTTGTAATTTCTGCATATTTCCGCCTAATCTAGCATTTTTCCGCGTAATTTCGCATAAATCTTGAAAATTTTCGCGTTAAGATTTTCGAGTGAAAAAACCAAAAAATTAAAGTCGGGCCCTTTTAGGACCGTGCCTCAGGACCCTTTTAGGACCGAGACTCAGGGCCCTTACGGAACCGTGACCCAGGCCCTTTTGAAACTCATACTAGGCCACGTACCCAGTTACCGACGTGGACCCAGGCCCTTTCGTGAACCGTGACCAGGCCTTTCGGGACCGGACCCTGACCCAGGCCCTTTCGGGACCCTGACCCAGGCCCTTTTGGAACTCATACCTAGGCCACGTGAACCAGTTACCACGTGACCCAGGCCCTTTCGGGACCCTGACTCAAGCCCTTTCGGGACCGTTACCCAGGCCCTTTCGGGACCGTGACCCAGGCCCTTTCGGGACCCTGACCCAGGCCCTTTCGGGACCGTGACCCAGGCCCTTTTGGAACTCATGCCTAGGCCACGTGACCCGGTTACTATACGTGACCCAGGCCCTTTCGGGACCATGACCCAGGCCCTTTCGGGACCGTGACCCAGGCCCTTTCGGGACCGTGACCCAGGCCGTTATGGAACCCTCGTCGTTACCGTACTTCGATCATACCTGCAGCCCTTTTTATCGGGTAATGAGCTCTATTCGTTGTAGCGTTGGCTTTATAGTGGGCTTAATGGATCTTGGATCAAATGGTTTACAAGTACTGACGATCAATGCCAACAAGCGTGTCACATATTTGCGATCACGCATGGGATCTGATCGACTCTATCAAGAGGCGTCTTCAAATAACTGTCTCCTGATCTCCACCAGATCAAGTCACTGTTCTCAGATAACTGAATCTCAATATAGGTTCAATCATGGTCTTAGTAAAGAACTACACCCTCAGTAACACATAAACAGACCTACATTTGATAAGAGCGGCGGTTATACGTTTAGAATTTCCAAAGTCCTTCAGAAAATGCAAAAGAAAACCGCACAATTCCCGCACAAATTTCGAAAAAATCGTCGCACATTTGCCGCATAATTGGTAAAAATTTACCGCACCTTACCGCACATTTTACCTTTATAGTCGAGTGCGGTACCGCATAATTTCGATTTTTTTACCGCACCTAATATGTGCCTCTGATTGCGCCTGGACATTTTGGTACCAAAAATGGGCGTGGCCAAATGGGCAATTTTCCCGATCTGAATTTTAGGGCTCCGAAGTTTTTTCGGTTCTAAAGACCTTTGAGAACCCCTTAAACAAATTTCAGCCCTCTACTATGAAATGCAGGTTTTGGTCTGATTTTAACCGTAACTGACCGGACTAATAATATAAGTAATCTAATGAGGCAAGGTTTGCAGAATACTGCACTCTTGTTGGCTAGTGAAAGGTCCACGGCTTCTTCGCATTGGATGATGAACATATTTGTCACACTACTTAATTTGTGCCTGCCTCATGGGGTAACAGTGTCTGGTAATGTCGTTTTCTAGCGTGTTCCTTTCTTGATGCGAACTGCGATCGGCACGATTATCCAGGTAGGAATTTATTAGTTAAAACGAATTGGGAATCTTATTTACTGAAGTTCCTGTTGTCTATTGGCTAGCACTATTATAACTGTATAAGGTTTAGTCCCTACATATACTGGCTTTCTGCCAGCACTTTGGATCTCGATTATGACCGATAAGGTATATAAAGATAGTTAGATATTCCATGGATGCTAAGATCATAGAGTTAAGCAACACAAGTAACGGGTAACCTTTGCGTACCAAATGTAATCTGATACACTGCAACTCGTGTTCCTATAGTAATTTAATGAGGCCAGGTTTGCAGAATACTGCACTCTTATTGGCTAGTGAAAGGTCCACGGCTTCTTCGCATTGGATGATGAACATGTTTGTCACACTAATCCAATTTGTGCCTGCCTCATGGGGTAACATTCGTCCTGGTGTCTGGTAATGTCGCTTTCTAGCGTGTTCCTTATCCTGTAAGTGTATCGCTGGGTTTATCTTTATTATTGTTCGCGTTGTTGCCATGAGTACTATATTGTACATTCAGGGGTACCATATTATACATTCAGGGGTACTCTATACATTCAGTAGACAATACATTTTATAATTAAATTGAAATATGCTATTAATGGTATTTTTACGGCAACAGTATCATTTTGTTCGTCCTGCTGTAACGCACACTTTGAATTTTTGTGTTCGTTTTTGTTGAAACGATTTGGGAATCTTGATTCTTGCTTACTGAAGTTCCTGGTGTCTATTGGCTAGCACTATAACTGTATAAGTTTTAGTCCCAGCTACAGATACTGGCTTTCTGCCAGCACTTTGGATTTCTTTTATGGCGATGTTTCATCATAAGATAGATAAAATAATCCTCATCCGTGAAGTGTAATAAACTAAGTATTGTATTAACCTTACGATTTTTTAATCGCTACACTTTTCTCCGTATATTTCGCAAAAAGGACACACGATTCGCAAAATTTTACGGACACGAAAAAAAATCGGTAATTTTAATTGTGGTATCTCATCAAGATAAGCCTTCATTTCATCCTGGAACTCTGGAAGCTTGTATCTTTACCTTGTCACCTCTGATCTCGTATGATCCATCACCATGTTCATTTGACCGAGAAGAGAAGCCCCTTTGCTGTACGCTATAGCATTAAAAATATGTTAAGAACAGGTCGTTAACATAATTAAATCCGTGCTGTCCTCCGTCCCTAAACTCTGAACGTAGGTTGCAAACCCCTCATTCAGCCAGATTTGGTTCCACCGTCACGTACTGTAGTTCGAGAGAACTTCGACTGGATGAATTGAGACAATTGATCACTATACGAGTTGGTGTCTAACTGACCTCAGACTCAATTGTTAGTTAGCACAATGTTAGAGTTAGACTATCACTAAGTGGACAAATAAAAGGCTATCGTGGTGTCCCAGGTAACTCCTACTCCGCTTTATTTATAGATCTATATTGTATAGTATATAAATATTGACTACATACCACACATTAAATAATACCACACTAGATAAAATCACAAACAATCTATTTTCCTGTTTGTTTGACCGGAACCGAGTGGCAAACGGAAAAATTAAAATTGTACTGAAAGGTTCTGAAATTTCCAACCGCTGGTTGCTATATGGTAGAAAATGCTTTTTTAAATTACCTAAACGTTTTGAAATTTCTGATTTCGTGCACCTGCCATTGACCCCTGTGGTGCTACGATAAGGACACGGCAATAGCTGTTGGATCACAAGCAGAAACTATTTATCGAACTAGAGTACGCTACCTGGACTCTAGTTCGACACGTACCAAAGTTCGACAGGGTTGTCGAATTAAACTGCGAATCTTGTCAGATATTTGTCACAAACGTCGTCGGACCCATATAATAGTTATTGATTTGTGTTTTGCTTGTTATCGAACAATGGACCGCTTTCTAAAACTTACTGGGCGGTGAGAGCACCTTCGATCTAGGCGAGATACTGGCCGGGGCGTGGTTTGATTATTTCTAAGAAAAAAGAATTCCGATCATTTCTTAGTTCTTTTATTTCCGTATTTTGTATATTCTTTGTCAGTGCAGTTTTTTCTGCTCATTTTGGGTTAAATTGACTACCAGTTGAAGGTCCAGGGTCAAGAGTGGGGTAAAATTTAATTTTTTATGTGGAAACGGTGTGCTAGATGGTATGGTCATTGAACTTCCTATGAGGTCATTTGAGTTGGCCGACACAAACCCCTGTTTTGGTGTATGCCCCCTTAAATTGTGGTTAAACGCTGTTAAAATTTTTAATGAAAATTAGGCATTGCCCGGAAAATTGGTTTAGATAAGGAGCAAATTATTATATAACATTGTTCATCATCATGAACTAATTTGTGCTGCACTATGTATAATCAAAAGTAAAGACTTTTGTAAAATTCACGCACACACTCCATTTTACCGATTTATAAAAATTTCGCATGAAAAGATGAAACGAACTTATAAATCACGATTCTAAATTCCGCGTGCAATAGCATTACACATACGCGCTGACCTTCACAGACCCACAATTTTAGGCAGGATCAATATTTTGAGGTAAACTTAAAGATTTGTGATCAGTATCACATCATCATGGGACATGAGCCGATCAAATTGCATAGTTAACGAATATATGACATCTATCTTACTCTTAGCACTGCAAATACATTATATATCTAGAAAATATATTTAGGGTATATTTTTTACTCGGTTTTTCTGATTTTTTTCCCAAGAGTTGGCATTTTGGGCCTTCATGACCTGACCACCACTCTATTGTGAACAAGTTTCCGAACCACCTATTATGTGCTAACTCATGACTCACCACCAAATTCACTTGTCCCTTCGACTTAGGTTTTTCTGGGTTGAACAAAAGGTATTCGATCCCGATAGATAATAAGTCCCCAGTTCTCCACAAAGTCCGATATCCCCACGTGATCACATTTGCTCAGCGGATAAGGCTGATTGAAATAAGTTTCAAAATATTTCAGAATCTTTCCCCTGTTTCCAAAGCGTATGTGGCATAACTACTGTCAATCGGGAAGGTCCACAGACCTTCAGCAAAATATTTTTTTTTCACCAAGGTTACTTTTAGAAGTTTTTTCTTCAAAGTCATATAATAGTTAGCATAGTTAGCAACGTAATATGTTGTAATATTGATATGTAATAATAATATGCAATAAAATTCCTTAAAATCTAGTATTTTAATCTAGTATTTTATTTGTATTCCTTCACAAAATCTACTTTCTTCTAGAATTCACAATTTGCTGTTGTTATGTTGAAAATCATATTTTACATTTTATTTTATTTAATTCCAGTCATAATATGATACAGTAGCTGCATCAACCTAATTTGAAGTTTCTTGTTCAAAAATTGGAAAGGGCAGCTCTCCGGCTTAATTCATTTCTCGTTCACATTTCTCCGCATAAAATCCTTGCTATGCCATTTTACCAGTTTATTCTCCTCATCCTGCTGATTACACTACTTGACTCCGCACACGTTTTGGTGATAACAGGACTCCGTGGTTCACACCTGCATATCACCACTGAAGTTCAAGTAGCTAGTAAATTAGCGGACTTTGGGCCCATGAAGATCCTAGAGTTGACTTTAGTGACAGAAACTTTTAGTTTGCAACTTATACTGATGATCGAGACCCCCAATTCTTTAAAAGATGGGAGAAAGCTATAGACAGAACTTTGACATTGCCCTCCGAGGACATGATGGTGGGTCTTGTTGGACAAATATAGGATGTCCTCATAGAGTATCGTACATAGAGTAATGAGTATCGTAGGCACGCAATATCGTATTTCACTGGAAACAAGTTTTCGGAACTTCTCCACGAAGGCATGTTTGAGCTTATCGTACTGGAACAGTTTGCGATGTTGGGATCTGCTCCTAAACTAGTCCACCTGGATATACCGATCCTGGGATCTGCTCCTAAATTAGTCCGCCTGGATATACCGATCCTGGGATCTGCTCCTAAACTAGTCCACCTGGATATACCGATCCTGGGATCTGCTCCTAAACTAGTCCACCTGGATATACCGATCCTGGGATCTGCTCCTAAATTAGTCCGCCTGGATATACCGATCCTGGGATCTGCTCCTAAACTAGTCCACCTGGATATACCGATCCTGGGATCTGCTCCTAAATTAGTCCGCCTGGATATACCGATCCTGGGATCTGCTCCTAAACTAGTCCACCTGGATATACCGATCCTGGGATCTGCTCCTAAACTAGTCCACCTGGATATACCAATCCTGGGATCTGCTCCTAAACTAATCCATCTGGATATATACCGATCCTGGGATCTTCTCCTAAACTAGTCCACCTGGATATACCGATCCTGGGATCTTCTCCTAAACTAGTCCACCTGGATATACTTACAGTCATTTTAACACATTTCACCGGTTCATTTTACCAAAAGTTGTTCAAATAATTAGAGACCCTATCTTATTAGTTGCTCTATAGGGTCAGGAACAACCAAAAAAATTTTTTTGACTCTAGTGTTTCGGATAATGTCGTCATGGGCCACGCCCATTTTTATAGCGTTTTTTATACAGGTAAAATAGGGAAAATCGCATTTTTAAACATGATAGCGTCATTTCTGTGCTTTGAGAATTTCTACATACATGCTACATGAAGAGGTCTCCTCCTAGTCGTTGGAGTGGCCTGCATCACACACATCTCTTCTACGGCGTAACATGTTCCTCCATTCCACTCGCTTTAGAGCCAACTGTTTTACTGCATCTCTGCTGATGTTATCGACACCTGTAAATTCAGCCGCATCCTCGAGTACACAGGCCATCCAGCCTTTGCGGGGTCGTCCTCTCAGTCTCTTTCCATAGTTTGGTTTCCAATCCAGTAAGAAATTGGGAAACCGTGTCTCTGGCATTCTGACAACATGTCCGTACCACCTTAGTCTAGCCGCACCGATGAAAGTTTCGATAGACTTAATTCCAGCACGCCTGAGAACTTCTTCATTGGAGACATGGAAGAACCACTTTATCTTCAAGATTCTTCTCAGGGAGGTCAGATGGAAGACCTCAAACCGTTTCATTTGCTTCTTTGTTGTGTTCCATACTTCAGCTCCATATAACAGAATAGTTATAACAGCAGCCTTGTAGATACGGATCTTGGTGGGCGTTCTTATAGTTCGACTGTTCCATATCTTCCAAAGCTGATGGAACGCACCATTAGCACGCTGGATCCTGATGTCAAGATATCGGTCAATGGTACCATCCCCACTGATGTTGGCACCAAGATAAACAAAGTTGCTGACCTGTTCAACAGGTTCTCCCTCCACTGTTAGCTTTATACTGTCTCTTTCGGTGTAAGGTCGCTGGGACGCACACTTGCTGATCGCCATGCATTGTGTCTTTTTAGCGTTGATCTTTAACCCACCATAAGAGGTGTAATAAGCTATAAGATCAGTGGACTCTTGCAGCCCTTCTTCAGTATTGTCCATCACTGCCAGATCATCAGCGTAGTCACTATCCATGATAACTTTTTCATCTGCACCCTTTAGTTCCTTTTGCAGTACAGCACCATGACTGATTGCCTTGTGAACCTCGGCCAAAAAGATTCCAAAGTTCAGACAAAAATTAAATACAGGAGGGCCCTGGATATCACCCTGTCCAGTGCCCGAATTAACAGAGAACCAATAAGACATTTCACCATTAACCCTGACAGCACTCATGGTTCCGTTGAAGAATGCCTGAAAGATTCTAACATATTTCTCAGGAAGTCCATAGTGTCTCATGCTTGACCAAATAAACTCTCTTCTGATGGAATCAAACGCTGCCTTAAAATCAATGAAATTAACATAAAGTGGAATGTTAAACTCAATGCAGTTGTGAATAATGGTGCGGATGGAATAAATCTGATCAATACATGAGCGGTTCCGTCTGAACCCACACTGATTTTTCCTAAGAAGACACTCCATTCCAATATCCAGCCTCTTAAGAAGAACCATTTGAAGAACCTTAGAAGACGTCGCCCTAAGAGTTATACCCCTATTATTGCAGCAGTATGAGCCATGAGGTGTCTCCCTTCTTTCCGATAACCACTATAACACCTTTAAGCCAATCCTCGGGGATCACCTCTTCCTCCCATACCTTTTTAAACAATAGCTCTAGTTGGGGGTGGCAGACAACTGAACCCAATTGATAATATAGGATAGATCATGACCACTGTAATTTAGAGCATTGGAGCCCTGTGCTTACCCTGGTAAAATATTAATACATACATGCTACATGAAGATTGAATAGGTCTCCTCCTGGAGTGGCCTGTATCACACACATCTCTTCTACGGTGTCAACTCGTTTTAGAGTTCTACGGTGTCCACTCGTTTTAGAGTTAACTGTTTTACTGCGTCTCTGCTGATGTTATCGACACCTGTCAGCCGCATCCTCGAGAACACAGGCCATCCAGCCTTTACGGAGTCGTCCTCTCAGTCTCTTCCCATAGTTTGGTTTCTAATCCAGTAAAAAATTGGGAAACTGACAACGTGTCCGTCTAGCTTTGAAAGTTAGCCTTGTAGATACGGATCTTGATGGGCGTTCTTATAGTTCTACTGTTTCATGTCTTCCAAAACTGATGGAACGCACCATTAGCACGCTGGATACTTGGCTCAGGTTACTTGACTCAGATCTCGTGACTCCTGATGCTTTGGGAGGGCCTGCCATGGTTCAGATCTCGAGCCCTGGGTCGGATCTCGATGCTTGAGGAGCAGTAGATCGTATCTTTTTCGGCACGCTTCGTCAAATGTATTGTCCCTGGAAATGTGTGGAAAATATTTCAAAATATGATAGGACTAACTGTGCAGTCCCAGCTCGGAACAGGAGGAAATTGAGTCGGAAAACTTTTCTACCAGCATCAGAACTACCAAGGTCAATAATAATGTTTTTAATAAAGTTCATCCCAAAAGGCTTCCAGAAAGCAAATCACGTGACCAAACACCCACGTGGCACAGTCATATCCCGCTTTGAGAATATGGGAACCTGAAATAACTAATCGAATTACACCCAGTTGTCGGTCAGGGTCTCAAAAACGTGATAAATCCATGATCTCATTAAATAGCCTTTAATGCAGTTAGCAGAAAATCCATCACCCGAGTGTATATTAACTTTTAATCACTGACGATGAAGGGCGGAACTTAACCTAGGTCATGTGCCCATGGGGGTGATTCGGAATCAGATGATGATTAATCACTCTACACTCGACTGTCACGTGCCTTCTTCAACCCGTTCTCTAGCTGGCCCTGAACGACTATTCAATTTCAAAACCCTAACCCTCTCATCAGAATCTGATCTCAACCCTAACCCTAACCCAATCCTTAACAAAAGCATAATATGCTGAAACCCTAACCCTAACGAGAAATTAGATTAACTTCCTTATACGGTCATATCACGTGATCGAGACAGTTTTTCGCCAATATCTCGCCAGGGGAGCATTTTAACCTTATTTCATGGGGGTTGATTCGGAATCAACGTCCGAAAATACATCGATTCAAGTTGGTTTCAACTGTCGGGGGCTTTTTTAGAACAATCTCGAAGATCGACTGTAGAGTGATTTAGCACGCTCGGACGATGAAGGGCGGAACTTAATCATGTGGTCTTCTTCAGGTAATCTAGGCATTGTAATTGTCTCAAAATCCATGGTTCAAAGAGTACAGATAATGGTTTCCGTGGCGGGTAACCTCGTTAAGGTTTTATAGGTGCTATATGTAGTTTCACAATTTATTTATCTAGAGGGCAATTTATTTATTTGGTGTGCAGTTTGTCATAGTTCCTCTTTTTCAAAATAGGAGAACATTCGGGTTAACGCAATTGAGAGATCCTGTTTTGACTTTTTTAATACTCTGTAGACGCTCATTATTCTCAGCAGACATAAGTTTTCATATTTGCCGAAACAAACGGCAGACGAAATTTTGCGAACTGTTCATTTTAGAGACCGTCATTTGGCGTTATCAGAGTATTTGTGATTTATACCAACAGCGAGTTTTAAAGTTTTAAGCTTTTCGCCCTGATATGAATGATAAAGTGATTTGTCAGCTGTTCATTATACTATTTTGAAATATAATTGAACTACAATTTTAAGCATCAAACTGCATTGCTTGAAATGTATTTACTGGTTTAAACTCTCTTTATAAAATTAAAACGTACATAAATTACAAGGTTTTTTTCTCATTATCTAAGAAACAAATTATACAGAAGTTTTATGTAGCTGTATTATTCCTTATCGACGTAAATTTGACCAGGGTATATTAACGGACTTAATTTTTGAACAGACATCTAGACATTAAGAAATGAACGCTCGAAAGCATTCATGATCATATATACTTAACTACCTTACGGGACTTTTTTTAAACGGACATTTAAGTGAACGATAGGGCCTCCAGCGTGGCAGCGTCCAATTAATGTCCGTTCAAATGAAATCCGATAAGGTGGATGCTTCATGCTAATGTTATATCTAATGATAACAAAAAGCTAGTTTGTAGTTAATAGATGAACTGTATCTACTATCTATATGTTTCGTATCTCTCGCGTATATTAAAATTGTCAACATAACTGCCTGAACCTTTTGTTATTATTCTTTGTTCAGTCTTTTATTCTGCCAGGAGATGCTTTTATCATAAACATTGTTATAAAACTAACATGTGGTATATAAAAGTTTGACTGTATAGAATATCTTATATATTGTGTATACTGTATAAGTTATCACAGAAACCTATAATCAATGAAGGACTGTTTCGCATCTTTACTTATGTGTCTCTACTTTCTTCCCTCGCATTGTCAAACTTAACGCGTCCCCAACATTTTCAGTCTGTAATTAATTCTTATCAGTAAGGGTAACCTGAAGTTTGTTGACCCGCATTCTCTGTACCGCTTAAGGCTTCTCTAACACTAAGACAAATCTAAAATTGTAAAGGAATTTCCATCGTTTTACAATGTAAATTTGTTTTAGAAAATGTTTCCTGGCGACACTCGTTTTGTCTGACATAATACGTACAATTTGTTTGTAATTTGCGTGACGTAATATTTAAACATGACGTAAAAATGGACACATTGAGAAAATGAACGAGCATTCGGAATTTTTAAACCATTGTCTCCCTCTATTAATTACTTGGTATTACCTCCCTTTCCTAAGTTTCATATGTCAAAACAAACGTATAAGATAAACCATTGTGGAAAACTAAGACTCATTCATCGTTACAGCACGGCTCCGGTGTGTCTATACACGTGGTATCCGAGTGACGTAGTCACGAGTACTGTCTCGTGGTATACCCGTGATAGTCGTTAGCCATTTAGGGCGCTGATTACACCCTGGTGTATCATGTTTTAAAAACGTCCTTCCACTTTTACTTCCTTCTAACCCGTCAACCTGGAGCTCGCCTGTCTTGATACTTATGAAAATACAGTACTTTAGAACGGAGGTCACATGAACAACACCAAGCATCCCATGGATATGGTAAGAAAACGCCACGTGATTACCCAAGATGTCCTGCACGCTACCCTGTCAGATGGAAGGCCTCTCATTGGACAATGAACAATTTTGAAGTGTGAAAAATCAGTTTTTTTCGGTATTTTCGATCTCTTAATTAACTCCAAATTTCAAATTTTTTGGTCGCAAACGGTAAGAATCACCGTGATCTTGAGCCTGCTGTAAGTAAATATAAAACTGCTGACAAAACTCGTGCCTTCGGCACTCGTTAGGTCAGCATTCTATAACTTACCTTATAGACCTCGACATCATGCTTTTCCTGTAGCTTAAAACTATCCCAATTTTCCATAACAAGTAACTAATCAACGAGTCACCAGAATTGTGTTCTCTATTGATGATTAACGTGGTGTTTTTTTGACCTTGTGTAAATTATACTATTTTGTTTATAAGTGTATATTTCCTACAGCTTACAGTGTACGTAACTTCATAATGAGTCATTATTAGCTTGATTTAAGTCTTAATCAAGGGCCATCTACTTAGAGTAGGACGGCGCAATAGGGAGGGGTTGTTTTGAATTACGGACAAATCTGGAGCGGGGAGGGGGTGGTTTCTGAAAATCTGGACGTCCGAATTTGGCATAATTAACAAAACGTCCCATTGATTTCAACTCTTTGAATTTATTTTCATCTCTTTGAATTTTATTAATATGATTTCGAGTTGATGTTATTGTACTCTTAAATTTAAAAGTAGCTTGAAATCCGGAACGTCCCGGAGAGTGGGGTGGGTTTTTGGAAAATTCGGACACATCCCGACAGGGAGAGGGGGGTGGTCCGAAAATCTGCGATTTTGGCGGACGTCCCAAAGTAAATGGCCCCTAACGTACACGCGCTACGTGTTTAATCCAATACGATCAACGATGGACCAGCTTTCCGGCCTATATTTTTAATTTACCATTAGTATATGATTTTTAATCTGATAATTAACTTAGGTGTTCCGACACGTAAGGGCACGAATTATCTCTGGGTAGAACGAAGGTTATAATATAATTTAACTGATCTAATATAATTTATATAAATCAGTAAAAAAAGTCATCAAGAATTTTCTCCGTTTAAAAAAAACCATGAGCCAATGAATGGATCAAGAACAAACCGTAAAATAAGTACGAACCCCGAGTTTAAACTGGTCAAAAGTGAGCACTTTCTGGTAAAACTCGCTCAGACTAATTGTTCCCAATTTATCTGATCTCTGTTAAAATAAATCTTGTCACGCAAGCCCAGGGAGAATTAAAATATTAACATATCAGCTGATAACAATTCTCGCAGAAAACGATGCTTATTGGTACCCTATTATGCATCTAGATTTCGATTTTCTTTTAATCGAAATGTTTGGCCTTGTATCTGCTTTGTTTGTGATCTGGCCGGCGTGTTGGTTTATAATGAAATGTTTAATGAACCTGACCCTAATCCTGCTCTTGATTTTGTAACATTACATATTTTACGATATAAAAAGGTCTCCAACTCCAAGCGGCTGAGAGTACTGGTACCTATCAGCAATGGTAACGGTCGGACGCAACTGAGGAATCATTGATTCAATGAGGGAGCATAATGTGGTGCATTGTTGTGATGTCTTATTAACCGTTTCTGTTTGGCTAGCTCCACTCAAAGCAGCGAACTAAAAATACGCAGCTAGATGATACCAATATTGCAAGTTGTTTCGGAGGGGGTGTTTCTTCGGAACCTGCTTCATGCACGTGATACCTAGGTAATTGTAAGGGTAATGAGGGTTTTGATTTCCTTTATCAATGATCAATGATATACGTACATCGCACCATTGTCAACTGGCTCAGCTGGTATATAAAATCAACCATTACAAAATTAATTTCACCATATATAATAATGCCACCATACTTTAAAAATTCGAGCTAAAAATAGTTCCCTTTCCATGTAGCAATAGAGATAAACAGATGGCGGGACATCCCTAGCGACAACAATTTCCTGAAAATCCCTACCAATACCCAAGAGATATTGGAATGTGTTTGGTTTTGTAGCCATACTTCTGGTTGATTAGCATGCCATTGGGATGCTTCCTAAAAAGTGCACCTGCTCCGGAGTAACACTGTCAGATTACAGCTACTTATTACTAATTCAGTTTTATATTCTCTAAGTTACTACATTATTTATAGTCACTTAGTTACGAATCCAGTTATAGACACTTATTACTAATTTAGTTATCAGTCAATAAGATACTACTATTAGTTATAGTCCCACTTATTAATAAATTAAATTACAATACATAATTATGGCGGCCTAATTTGCGACGACCGAAATTTTGGGCGGTCCGAAATATGGCGAAATTGAACAAAAACCGTCAAATCGGACGTCCACAGATAATAAGGGTATTTTCAATCATTGTTTTGTGAACAGTAAGCTAAGGTATTTCTGAAATTCGGTAAAATCAGTTCAACTTTAGACTGTATTAAGACTGTAAACTTTCATGTACACATACATGTATTTTAATGCAAATTAAACTTATAGCTTGACATTCAATTCGGCATTGTGTGGTGATATTCGTCCGCAAGATGCCAGAATTTATTTATTTATTTACTTGATATTACTATTTTAGAAACAAATAAAGCAGTGAAGGCACAGTCTTTGTAATAAGCTAACTAGATAATGACGGATTCTATTACGACGACCGAAATTTTGGGGGTCCGAAAATGATGGCGAAATGTTCGGAAACCGCCACAATTTCGTACGTTATAAATATGTCTTGTAAGGTAGTTATAGTCCACTAGTTACTAAATTAATTAGAGTCACTTAGTTACTTAATCATTATAAGTCAGCTTCTTACTAAATCATTTATAGTCACTTAATTACTAAATAGTTATAGTCACTTAGTTACTAATTAGTATAGTCACTTAGTAACTAAATTAGTTAAAGTCACTTAGTTACATAAATATTTATAGTCACTTGTAACTAAATCAGGTTATAGTCACTTAGTTACTAAATCATTTATATCCACTTAGTTACTAAAGCAGTTATATCACTTAATTACTAAATCAGTTATATTACTTAGTTACTAAATCAGTTCAACTTATTACTAAATTGCGCCATGCCCCAAGTTTCCGACTTAAGTCTTGTGAAATAAAAAAATGTCCATATTCGACTAATAGCCTCATCAGGGTGGTCAACTCCATCGCCAGATAAAGGCGACAGATAATAACTCTACGTTACTTATTTGAAACTGCTAATATTTAATGCCATACCCTGAGATCGTATCAATCATTACATTATACACCATATAAGTAACTGTCAGCTAATTTGAATTTCTCGTCTGTCAGAAAGACTCTGGAAGAGTAAAGAAGTATCACCAAAAGCAAATGGTCAGTCCCATTCACATGGCAAAACTTGACGTATGTAATTGTAATGATAAGACCTGATGTTTCAAATTGCATCCGTAACGCCCCCCCCCCCTCCTCTAGAGCACACATATGGTCCACTCCTATAGGTCTGTGTACCACTAACTACGCTAGAGGAGAACCTGTTTTATTTAACAATTAAGTTAACCTTATTCTAACTTTTCAGATACTGCGTGAAGCAAATGTATAATTAGAACAGCCTAAATAGCGTTGAAAGAAACGTTTGGAGCAGCCCAAGGTACCGTGGCAGTTCAATTAATGAGAACATTTGTAACTTTTAGGACACAACCCATTTTACAATTTGTCTTGTTTTGAACTCTCCAAACATGCGCTAGATTCCAGAAGTATAGACGTACTTCGCTAATTTTTTGAAATGAAAGCGTAAGTTTTTTCAGAAGCAAAAAGTAGGAGTTACTGATATTTGCTTTAGCGGTGCATCTTGTGTTTTGAAGGACTTGCAATTGTGTGGATCCAAGACTTCTGTCTTCCTTCAACTTGCTGGAGCCTATACTAATCACACAAATGCGTGGTGGCGTTGCTGTGGGAACACAGCTGTTAGATGCTGGATTGAAGTTGAAAAGTGAGTTTTTACACAAAAAGGTTGACATAGAAATCCCTTAATCACAAAAGATTTTAATGAGTGTAAATTATGAATGAAAATATTACAGTTTGTGTTATTTAATATCCTGGTCGATAACATAATGCGACTCGCCCCACTACACAAACGAAGGTGGATGGATCTATCCTAATGAATTTGATCACAAAAATATCATCCAAACTTGTACTGACACCAATGATTTCTCAGGGGGATAATGATAAGCTGTCTAATATTTTGTGTAGCTACCCCTATAGCATTGCTCTTGCCATTGACTGTTGGAGCTCGCTGTGACCTCGGGTCCCCGGACTAACTATTTCTCTTGTGTCAGGTTCGTTGATATTATGTTTGTTGATACTGGATATGTTGATAGGTTGATATGTGGTATGTTGGTATGTTTGATGCTTGATATGTTTTGATTGTTGGTTATGTTGATACTTGATTTGTTTCATATGTTGTGGTTTGTTTGCTTTCGAATGGTGTCACATCATGTTAGTTGAATATGTAAGAATTTTATAATTCGCGTTGTTTCAATTGATTAGACTCGTAATGGTGACCTGTTACTGGCAACGTTGAACGATTACGTGTTTGGTACAAAGTTAAAATGGGCCGTAGTTTGGGTCTCTGCAATATTAGAATTAAACAAGTATTTTTGATTCAAATCTTTTGGATAAATTGAACATGAATTACTACACATCTTATATCCGCTGACAGGTTTTGATACAGGGTCTGAGTACAGGTTTTCCTTCCTTTATACAACATTTGTTGAGAATGTTCTGCTATGAGATCAGGATGGTCATAAGATATGATGCATTGAAGGTAAGATCCTCAACCACCTTTCTCAAGCACCTACGCACTTTTACGTGTCTTAATTTTTCACGATTTTTAATAACAAAGCAGGATGTTTTTCGTACGAAATTTGAAAGTAAAAACAAGACGAGTAGAGATTATTTTGCGACTAATCTAAAGTTTCGAAGCTCGCGGTGTATTTTATCTGGGGGGTGGGGCTGCGGTTTTGTCGAGCGAGGTGCGGCTGAGTGTAAGATCTGCAACCGTAGTAGCGCGCATCTCCTAGACAGGTAGTCTGTCAAGTCTCGCACTGGCTGATTGAACCTTTCTACAGTTCCTACCTCATCTCATCCTTCCCTCACTACCACGTCCTATCTGACATTATCTACACTATAACACTCGTACTCTACACTACCTCACCATCAAGGTGCTCTTGACTCTCAACCTGCTGCCTCTTCACCCACCTCTGGCCATTAATACCTACCTCTAATGCGGATTCTACCTAGAAAGCACCAGAACTTAGAAGTTGTTTAAATCGGACCAGAAGTAGGACCACCAGAGCAGATAACGATATTTCATTCTACCCTCTTAAACCTCATTAGACTTTTGTCTTGAAAATAACCCAATCTGAGGTGAAACGACTCCTGCGATTTAATTTAATTGCGAAAATTTATCTGAGGGGTACACTTTCAATGATACTAATAACTGGTTTTCGATCAAAATTAGAGGAGTTTTTTCTCATTACAAATTACAGTAAAACCCCGATTTACCGCAGCCATCCTTTCCACCAAATAGGGCTTAACTACACATATGTATTTGTAAACATCGAAAACCGATGTAACCGCAAACTCCGACTTACGCAAATCGCGATTTACCGCTAACCCCGATTTACCGCGCGGCCTTATCCTTGTCTCGGTCACCTGTGCACACAGACACGCATTGTAGCAGGTATTACTGTAATCGGAGCGAAATAGGAGAGGAGAATATACTTCATCGCAAATTCTTGTGAGAGTCTGCGTAGAGAGATTTATTTATTGTTTATTAATTCCCTCCTTGCACTCGTGATACTTTTATTTTAATCGTACATTATTATTTAGATTAGCTTTAGTGGCAGAAATATTTATTGAACTGATTTTCGGAATTTATTAAGTAATTACCTCAAATAAACTTAGTTATAACTGTATAATTTAAATGGGGCTTAAACGAAGAGATGCAAATTCTGGTGAGGATTTGAGCTGAGGCATATGTTTTGCCACGTGACATATTGATAAATCAATCAGCTTTCAATATTGGACCCTAATAAACCCAGAATCTCACTGTCACGTGTCAAAAAAAAGGTATGCTTCACTCCCAACCAGAAACCACTAAAAATGACTGTAGGTCGTTTTTACTTTTAAAATGGATTCATTGAATTGTAAGATTGTGCTGACTGGTCTGAATTCCTTGCCAATTTCTTCGACAGGATTAATCGACAATGTTCATATATTGAAAATGTCGACCTTAAAATTCCTTGTTTTACTTTAAAAGTTTTAATATTCCGGTTAATTAGTAATTTAGCTAGAGCTAAAAAGGTGATATATTTGGGATTGCAGAAGTGGATGTGCCGTCTCGGGTGGTATTTTAGCAAAGAGAACGTGACCCGAATTGACGGCTGACCCAAAGGCCGGATGACAATTATTTGAGTAAAGCGAGTGTTCAATAAATTGTCTTTTTGTACATTGTATGTCGAGTAAAGTTTCCTGTTGTCCCACATATGTACATTGCATGAAATGCATCTAATACCCACGTCACCTAAGACCAACTGCAAGACTTTCATTTAGCCATACTTAATCTTATTTTACATAACTTATCAGAATGTACGGAGCCCTTCTATTGAAAATCATTAGGGGAACACAGCAAGAAAAGTAGGAGACAAATCTTGTGCGAGGGTAGGACCAAGATATCGTTTCTAACCCAAATATCTTTAATGCTTATCATCATAGCCACACCTCTTACTCGGTTTCTGAACTGGAATTCTGTTGGCTTCCAGCTGCCATACCGAGTATTACCATTTCAATCCTTCTAGATAGATTCATCATTATAAATTAAGCAGAAATGTTTATAAATATATTGAATACAAGTAGAAGAAGTGGAGCACCTAGGGTCGGGACTCTAGGCGTAAGACTCTAGCGTGAGACTTAGGGCGGCGCCCTAACCCTAACCATCACCCTAACCCCTAACCTAACCCTTATCCTAACCCTAACCCTAACCCTAACCCGAAACCCAAACCCTAACGCCTAACCCTAACCCTAAACCCTAACCCTAAGAGCCTAGAGTCTCACGCCCTAGAGTCCTTACGCCCTAGAGTCCGGACCCCGTTATGTACATACATATGTGATATGACTAATTTATAATAACAATAGGTACGAATAGTGAACTACTGAATATAGAACTACTGAATGGAGAACTTCTTAATAGGTGAACTAATACTGAATAGAGAACTACTGAATAGTGGAACTACGAATAGAGAACTTCTGAAGAGTGAACTAACTGAATAGAGAACTTCTGAATAGTGAACTATTGAATAGTGAACTACTGAATAGTGAACTACTGAAATAGAGATCTAACTAGATATGAGAATTCTGAATAGTGAACCTACTGTAATAGAGATCTGACGAATAGTGTACTCTGAATAGAACTACTGAATAGTTGAACTACTGATAGAGAACTACTGGAATAGTGAACTACTGAATAGAGAACTACGTGGAATAGTGAACTACTGAATAGTGAAAACTACGAATAGGTGAACTACTGAATAGTGAACTCTACCCAGAATGAGGTGAACTACTGAATAGTGAACTACTGAATTGTGAACTACTGAATTGTGACTACTGAATAGTGAACTACTGAATAGTGAACTACTAAATAGAGAACAACTGAATAGTGGAACTACTGAATAGTGAACTACTGAATAGTGAACTACTGAAGAGAACTACTGAATCGTGGAAACTACTGAATAGTGGAACTACTGATAGTGAACTACTGAATAGTGAACTACCGAATAAGACTTACTGAATCGTGAACTACTGAATAAGTGAACTACTGAATAGTGAACTACTGAATAGAGAACTACTGAATAGTGAACTACTGAATAGTGAACACAGAATAAGTGAATACTACTGAATAGAGAACTACTGAATAGGGAACTACTGAATATTGGAACTACTGAATGAGTACAAGGACTACTGAATAAGGGTCCTCTACTGAATAGAGATCCTATCTGAATAGTGAACTACTGAATAGAGAACTACTGGTTAGCTAAATCCAATTGTTTATCGCGATTCAAGCAATGCTGATATATTATTAGTGCATGATAAGTAAAACAGTGAAAGGTTAAAGTATGTTAGTTGTATTTTTAAATGCATGCGCTTGTGTGCACTGCATTTGCCAAGGTGACCAGAGTGTCATGTTGTCAATAACCGATCAGGTAATTTTGAGCAAACTGTAATTTTCAGCACTTTAATTTTTAAAGGCATATAACTCAATTTTATAAACTTTTTTTTAAATGTCGAGCTGCGATACTGCCAAGTTTCAATAGTTTTCATAAAAATCTGTTAGGAGAAATTCTTGAATGAAGTTGACGAAAATCAATCTACTCATGATTTACATTTTTATACTTGTCCAATCCATTTTTGTTTATTTTTGTATAATTGGTACGATAAATTTATGTTCATTATAGATCTCTATTATTCAGGTTGGTAAATTTTTACAATTTTATTGGCTACCACGAACAACAAATCTTACCGAGTTTCTTTTAAATCCTAATCATTTTGTTTTTTACAAAGAAATTCAATATATTGTATAACATGACAATAAAATATTTCATTTAAAAACAATATGGATTTTAAAATCACAAGACTAACCATATGCAGGATACCCATTTTTAAAACGGATTAAAAAATTAATTTTAAACACCATTTCGCCTTGTTCGAGTTCTCTTATCTCTCTCAGCCTAAAAGAAAATTATCCATAATTTAATTAAACTCAAGTCATTTGAGTTATGAACCACTCAGTTAAGTCCCCGTTAATTAAAGTTTAAAGTAAGATTAAACAATCTGCGTTGTCAACCAGAAGACCTCTCTTGGGGGGCCGCCGTGTGTCTTCCATATCCAGGTCGCGTGAATCCAGCTGTCAATTTTCATATAAGGGTACGGTGTCAGTTCTGCTTTGCTAAGTAGCCCTTCTTTCAAAGCTCGAACTGCTTGAATGTTCTGGATCGTTCTGTCCCCGGGCCTTAGCCCGTAGTAGATTTGTAGCGTCGTCCCACTGTGCCACTCTTAGCTGCTCGCTGGTGGAATGTGATTGTAGGTCGAGGCTACGTCACCTAGGAGGGTTGCTCTAGGACGTCTGCGGAATGTAGGTGAGTCACTCAGGGGAACTAATTGTAAGTCTGCTAGGGTATTACCGTCTTCAATCCATCCACTCATTCTTGACGACAGGACACCCGCCATATCCATCTCAAGGCCACGTCGTTCATTGCTTCGCTCCTGTAGCCATGAAGACGGAAGTAGGCCCTCCCGATATCCGCTAGGTGATTTCAGGTCCAATGTCCAGTAACGGTCCAGCTTGGCACGCAAATGATTCTCACCTCAAATCCGCATCCTGATGACTCTAGCTGTTCATGGAACATCGGGCACTCGTAGGTCCGCAGATCTCTTCAAGGGGTTTTTGGTTAGGATTTTTCGATTTCCCTGATCGTCAGGTTATTTCCAAGATCTCGAGAGCTTCCAGTCAGAGTCTGAGGCGTCAGAGTTCATCAGAAACTCGTTGTATCCGGGTCATTTGAGATTCCTGGCATTCCTGGTAGCCTCAGCTACTTTCCAAGAGTAGATTGTCTTCCTCAATCGCTGGTACGAATGTATTCGAGTGTGCCCCGGCCCACCAAGATTTTGAGAAGTGCGGACAGTCAGCCAACCCTAGACTGCGTAAGACTCTTGGCAAGCTGCAAGAGATATGAAGGTATAATGAGAAGGTTATCGCACACAATTTTATCAGGAATGTATCACTCAATGTACGTGAAAGTTGAAGATTATGTGTTCATTCAAATTTAACTATCGATCCATTAAAATGGAAATCAGAGGACAGAGGGACAGAGGGACAGAGGGACAGAGGGACAGAGGACAGAGGGACAGAGGACAGAGGACAGAGGGACAGAGGGACAGAGGGGACAGAGGACAGAGGGACAGAGGGACAGAGGGACAGAGGGACTGAGGGACAGAGGACAGAGGACAGAGGGACAGAAGGACATAGGGACAGAGGGAAGAGGGACAGGAGGGGATGTCTCGCGGCAGACGGACAGATCTGGACAGAGGGAACCTAGGACAGACGGACAAGGGACAGAGGGAGTGTACAAACAAGTCGATTTGCAAAAAAACTCTATACTGCCTTACTACCGTTTTGACGATGTATTTCAAGACAAGATAATTAATCATATTCGTTACTGGGGACCGTTAAACAAACTTGAAAGCAACAGGTAACTAATGGAAGAAACGGAAAATGGGACCAAGCTTGCAGTTGGGTATCGAATCAAAATTCAGTGTGAACCAATCGTGTTGTTTTTTTACCATGGTATCTAACTGTTTTAATTAATCGTGTCGGCAGGATGGTGTATTTAGAATCTGTCAGACTCAAAGGATTGTGGATAAGTTCTTTTACGATTATATTTGTACCCCATATAATGTGATTATTTAAGATTTTTATCAGAATCCAACAGGAAGGCTTTACAACACTGAACGCCTTGAGGTGTTTGCAATGTCCATCCAAAAATATGATGGAAATATGCCGAGCACTTTTTATCTTTTATTGTTTGACTCCTTCTTCTAATTACGTTAATAATAACTATTACCTTTAGCTTGATAACCGCTGCAGACAAATTATTCATGCCCTCCGGGACGTAAAATTTACCACATATGATGAGTTAAATGATATTTCAATAAATTTTCGTTAAGTTTTTATCGAATTTACCAAATTTATAAGTAAAAATTACAGCACCCTTTAATTTAACATTAGAAATGACCAAAGAGATGATGTACCGCCAGAATCTGAGTAAAATTTAAAATGTGGACGTGTCAACTTGGTCATCCCCACTCCGTCTTGGAGAGAACATACCCCTTCCAACCATGGATCGCTGAGGAGTTTTATTAGGTATCTAAATACGACCATCCTTTCTTGAACTAACCAAACACTGTTGCAGGTATTTCTCTTTTACATCGCTCCGCGCTCATTGTTCCAGTATACATTCAGACCATCGAGTGAGAAGAAATTTCATAAAAAGTGAAACACTTTAGTATCACATTTATGGTACATAAACTATCAATTAAACCACATACCAACGGCCGATAAAAAAACTTAAGCTTTTTGCATCGGTCACGCGTGTCAAGAGGTAGCGGGTGGAGAGATGCGTCCCGCAAAAAACCAGTCCGCATGTGGCCGATCTACTTTTTAAGTTTTACCATTTCTTGAGTTAAGCCGTTTTCGTAATTACACACTTTTGGGTTATTAATATAGATTTACAGCAAATTTGGTCCACCCTCCAAATCCAATATAATTGTGCAGGGTTTAGGGTATTCGTACTAACCCGTGCGGCTACTGAATCATTTGATTAGGACATATTACCAATCGGTTATCGACTTAATGGCCGATATCTCTCGACACAAAAATTGTTTGAGAGGTAACACGCTCCATGTATGTAGAAGGTTTACAAGGTATGTAGAAGGTCAACCTGCAGGAAATTAGATAATTGTTGTTCCCGAACACAAACAGAAATTTATTACTTGTTTGAAAATAACGCGTCCCTTATCATTTTTTCTCTTTCCTTTGGCATATGAAGTTTACTAACTTCGTTGCTTCATTTTTATGAATTTTTGTTTGGGGGGGGTCGGCACTCTTTTAATATGGTCATTGGGAACTTCACTAATACTATTACTATAAGTAGTATCTGTCTGTTATACTTTTCTTCCAGTTTATTTAAAAGTACGTACTTGTACGATATTTTCAAAAATACCGTACTGTACGTACTCTTCTCATTTTAGAACTTGGAAGCTTATTCTACTATACTTTATCCATGCTAAGCGTGAGACAGTACAGCTTGATGAATGGCCTCCGCCCGCCACGCTAACGCGTGGATTTTACCCTAAACTTAAACTAAAGCCAACGAAAAAAAGTGTGATTTTCATTCGCCCGAAAGCTGACAAAAGATTTACTTTTACCTGACATGTTTTTATATTTAATTGATACCAATGCCATGGTTGTTTTAAACACAAAGAACAACTCATACTCTAACGGTATATTTCTTTTTGAAATTCGTCGATTCCTACACGAAAATCAGTATTAAAGGGATAGATCATAACCACTAGCACTAGTGCAGATAAAAGAAACGTGATTACTAATTGTGGTATAATTGAGAAGATGTGTCCACATTGTACCACGACAACTGCAAAATATACAGACAGATATCATTATTCCAGCAATGGTTAGAATGAAACATCGGCATGCATCCCAAGGTGGCAGGTAGCGGCTAATCCGCAATTAAGCTCGCTTATAATTATTTATAATTGGATTAACAATTGCATAACATTAAAAGGCGTTTATTTTGTGTATGAGCCTTATATAATAGGGGACACCGTACTTTCAGTTCGTCGTGTTGCAGTCCTCAGTATTTTATGGTTTTTTTACTCAAAATGTTTTACAATAGAAAACTATTCTGTGGGTAAGGCGTCTACCCCCCCACCCCCCCCCCCCCCCCCTTGTACTTCAGTAGTGTCGAACTAGATCCAGTAGCGTATGTACTGATCTATCTACGACTAGTCAAACTTTTATTTAGGGTTTTTCGAACTACAGTACGTGTACCTGTCGGTTGCCCCAAACAAACATACCGCCTTATACAGCGGAAACAAGGGTAATTTTTAGCCTTATAGGTTTGTATTACGGATGATTGTAATATGAGCCTAGAAATCCGTGCAAATGATTACATTTTCTTGCATATCCAATTTTTATCCATAATAATAGTTGTTTACTTTGTGGCTTACTTTCGAATTTACTTGAAGTTGAACACGAACATCTGTCAGTCTTTGACCCCGTAACACTAGACTAACTGAACATTTAATATTAAATCTGGAGATTATTGTGAGGTTTTTGTGACAAAAGTAAAAAGCATGTAACTCAAATCAAATAATATTTTAGGTTATCATTGCTTGTCAGTGTTTCTGCGAAATCATGATCAAAGATACTCCGTTTGGTAACTGCCATGTACCACCCACATGATCCGCCCTCACCTATTTTATTTTCTAATACCAATTTTGGATTAAAATTACGTGAGTTCCCGAATGTGTGATCTACTTTTAATTATAATCTCAAATTGGTATAGTAAAGGCGAGCGTCGCTCGAGGTGAAAAGGGCGTGATCATGTCGTGGGCTACATGCATTTACCAAACGAAGTATCTTTGATCATGATTAGCAGAAACACTGACAAGCAATGATAAACCTGAATATAATTCCTGATTTGGAGTTACATTGCTTTTTACTTTGTCACAAAAACCTCACAATATCTCCAGATTTAATATTAATTGTTCAGTTAGGCCTAGTGTTACTGGGTCAAAGACTGACAGATTTCGTGTTCAACTTCAAGTAAATTCCCCGAAAGTAAGCCACAAAGTAAACACTATTATTATGGATAAAAATTGGATATGCAAGAAAATGTAATATTTGCACGGATTTCTAGGCTCATATACAGATCATCCGTAATACAAACAATAAGGCTAAAAATACCCTTGTTTCCGCTGTATAAGGCGGTATGTTTGTTTGGCAACCGACCAGGTACACGACTGTAGTTCGAAAAATCCCTAAATAAAAATTGGTTTGACGTCTGTCGAGCCTAGATCAGTACCTACGCTACCTGGACTCTAGTTCGCACGTAACTGAAGTTCAAGAGTCGCCTTACCACAGAATAGTTCTATTGGTAAAACATTTTGAGTAAAAAACCAGAAAAATACTGATGACTGCAAACAGACAACTGAAATGTACGTGTCCGGTAATATAAGCTCATACACAAAATACACGCTTATAATGTTAAGCAATTGTAATTCAAATTATAATAATTATTAGCGAGCTTAATTGCGGAATACCGCTACCTGCCCCTTGGATGGCATGGCAGATGTTCATTCTAACCATGCTGGAATAATGATATCTGTACATGTATATTTTTGCAGTTGTCGAGGTCAATGTGGACACATCTTCTCAATATACCACAATTAGGAATCACGTTTCTTTATCTGCACTAGTGGTTATGATCTATCACCTTTAATACTTATTTCGCGTTGGATGGACGAATTTCAAAAGAATATACCGTATAGTATGAGTCTTTCTTCTGTGTTTAAAACAAACCATGCATGGGTTATCAATTAAAATACCAAACATGTCAGGTACAAGTAAAATCTTTGTCAGCTTTCGGCGAATGAAAATCACTACTTTTTTCGTGGCTTTAAGTTTATGTTTAGGGAAAAAAGCCACGCGTTAGCGTGCGGCGAGGCCATTCAACAAGCTGTACTGTCTCACGCGTAGCATGAATAAGTGGATAGTAGAATTACGCTCCAAGTTCTAAAATGAGAAGTTCGTACAGTACGTATTTTTCAAAATATCGTACAAGTACGTACTTTTAATAAACTGAAGAAAAAGTAAACAGACAGATACTACTTCTAGTCATAGTATAGTCGATGTTCCAATTACCATATTAAAGAGAGCCGAAAAACAAAAATATAAAAATGAAGCGACGAAGTTTGTAAATCATATTCCAAATGAAAAAGAATAGTATGATAATGACGCTTTCTTTTCAAAAAAAGTAATAAATTTCTTCGTTGTGTCGGAACAACATTATCTAATTTCCTGCAGTTGACCTTCTACATACCTGTAAACCTTCTACATACATGGAGGGTGTTACCTCTCAAACAAGTGTTATTTACGGCCACTTCCAGAAACCGGAATGTAATATTGTTATTAAATAAGTTCAGTAGCCGCTCGGTTAGTACGAATACCCTAAACCCTGCACATTATATTGATTTGGAGGGAGACCAAATCTTGCTGTAAATCTATATTAATAACCCCAATAAGAGTGTAATTTACAACGGCCTTAATCAAGAAATGGTAAAACTAAAAAGTATGGCCATGGGACTGGTTTTTTCGGTATATTTTCCGACAAACTTTGACGATGACCAAAAAAGCTTAAGTTTTTAATCGGGCCGTTGGTAAGTGGTTTAATAGATAGTTTGTACCCTAAATGTGATACTATAGTGGTTCACTTTGTTCTGAAATTTCTCTCTCACTCTGAAGTTGATTGTATACTGGAACAAGAGCGCGGAGCGATGGTAAAAAGAAGAAATAACCTGCAACAGTGTTTGGTTAGTTTCAAGAAAGGATTGTCGTATGTATGCTACCTATACAAATCCTCAGAGATCCATGTTGAGGGAATGTTCTTCTCCACATACGGAGATTGGGATGACAAGTTGACATCGACCCCACATTTAATTTTTACACAGCTTCTGGCGGATCATCATCTCTTTTGTCATTTCTAATGTAAAATTAAAAGGTGCTGCTAATTTTAGCCTATAATTGTAAATTCGATAAAAACTTAACGAAAATTTATTGAAATATCATTGTAACTCAAATCATATTTGGTAAATTTTAGTCCAGGAGCATATAAATTGTCTGCAGCGGTTATCAGCTAATGGAATGTATAATTAACGTATTAGAGAACATAGTTCAACAATAAAAAGATACAAAGTGATCGGCATATATGCCATCATATTTTTGGGATGGACATAGGCAAACACTCAGGCGTTTCAGTTTGTAAGCTTCCTGTTGGATTCTGAAAAAAATCATAAATAATCACATTAGATTGGGTACGAAATATAGATTGTAATTGAACTTATCACAATCTTGAGTCTGACAGATATCTAATACACCCTCCTGCCGACACATTATAACATTAGATGTACCAGAGAAAAAAACACACGATTGGTTCTAAACTGAATTTGATTCGATAACCAACTGCAAGCTGGTCCCATTTTCCGTCTTCCCATTAGTACCTTTTTGCTTTCAAGTTTTCTTAACGCGTCCCCAGTAACGAATATGATTAATTTCTTGTCTGAATATCATCGATCAAACGGTAGTATGTGCAGTATAGGAGTTATGCAAGTTCGAACTTGTTTGTATCACTCCCTCGTGTCCGCCCCTTCTTTCCGTCCAGTCCCCTGTCCCCTCTGTCCCTCTGGTCCGTTCTGTCCCTCTGTCCCCTCTGTCCCTCTGTCCTCCTTTCCCTCTGCCCCTGTCCCACTGTCCCTCTGTCCCCTGTCCCTCTGTCCCTCTGCCCTCGTCTCCTGTCCCTCTGTCCCCTCTGTCCCTCTGTCCCTCTGTCCCTCTGTCCCTCTGTCCCTCTGTCCCCTCTGTCCCCCTCTGGTCCTCTGTCCCTCTGTCCCTCTGTCCCCTCTGTTCCAATTTTAATGTATCGATCATTTAAATTTGGAAATGAAACCTAATATTCCACTTTCCACGTACTTTGAGTGATACATTCCTCAAATGTTTTGAACCTTACTCATTTTTACCTTCATATTTGTAGCTATGCCAAGATCTACGCGTCCTAGGGTTGCTGACTGTCGCACTTCTCAAATCTTGTGGGGCCGGCAGCACTCGAAACATCGTACCAGACGATTGAGGAAGACAACTACTCTTGGAAAGAAGCTGATGGCTACCTGGAATGCCCAGAATCTCAAATGACCCCCGGATACAACGAGTTTCTGATGAACCTGACGCTCAGACTCTGACGGAAGCCTCCGAACGATCTGGACATAACCCTGACGATCAGGGAAATTTCCGAAAAAATCCTAAACCAAAACCCCTTGAAGAGATCTGCGACCCTACGAGTGCCCGATGTTCCAGAAAGCACTCGAGTCTTCAGGATGCGGAGTTGAGGAGAGAATCATTCTGCGTGCCAACTGGACCGTTACTGACATTGACCTGGAAATTCACCGTAACGGATATCGTGGAAGGCCTACTTCCGTCTTCATGGCTACAGGAGCGGAGCAATGAACGACCGTGGCCTTGAGATGGATATGGCGTTCCTGTCGTCAAAAAATGGTGGATGGGATGAAGACGTAATACCCTAGCAGCTACAATAAGCTTCTACTTTCCCTGCAGACGTCCAGAGCAACCCTCCAGCCTCGACAGACGACAAGCTAAGTGTGGAGCAGTGGGCCGACGCTTACAATCTACATACGGGCCTACGGCGGGGACAGACACGATCCAGAACATCTCTAGCATTCGAGCTTCTGAAGACAGCTCTTAGCAAAGCAACCTGACACCGTACCCTTATATGAAAATACAGCTACTAGATCTCTCTCGAGGGGGGCGCGGTGTAGGATTGAGGGAAGACAACGCAGAGAGGTCAGTCTGGTGACATAGCAGACGCATTATGGGATGAGAGTCTACGCTTATACCGTTAAACTGGATTAACGGGACTTAAAGGTATAGGTGGGGTGTCAGTAAGCTAGCTAATGACTTGAGTTATTTAAATTTATGGATAATTTTTCCTTAGGCTGAGAGAGATAAGAGAACTAGAAACATGCCGAAATGGTTTAAAATTTATTTTTATCCGTTTTAAAAAGGTTTATCATGCTCTATGGTAGTCCTTGTGATTTTGTTTAAAATCCTTCTTGTTTATATGAAATATTTATTGTCATGTTATACAATATATTGATATCTTTGGTAAAAACAAATGATTAGATTTAAAAAGAAACTGTAAGAATTGTTGGTCGTGTAGGCAATAAAATTGTAAAAATTTCCACCGAAGAAAAACTTAATGAAAAATAAGTATTCGGATTCCAATTATACAAAAGAAACAAAAATGATTGGAACAGTAAAATGTAAATCACGAGAAGATGGAAGTTCGTCATACTTCATTCAGGGAATTTCGCCTACAATTTTTATGAAAACCGTTGAAAACTTGGCAGGTACGCAGCTCGACATTTAAAAAAAGTTTTAATAATTGAGTTATATCTTTAAAATTAAAGTGCTGAATTACAGTTTGCTCAAATACCTGATAGTTATTTGAACAAATGACATCTGCCACTTGCATTGTACAATGCATGCATTAAAATACAACTAACATTCTTTAACCCTTTCACTGTTTTTACTTATCAGCACTAATAAGAGATAGCAGCATTGCGTGAATCTCGATAAACAAAATGATTAGCTAACCATTAGTTTCACTATTCAGTATTTCACTAATTCAATAGATCTCTAGTCAGTAGTTTCACTATTCAGTATTCAACTATTCAGTAGTTTTCACTATTCAGTAGTTCACTATTCAGTAGTTCTCTATTCAGTAGTTCACTATTCATAGTTTCACTATTCAATATTCACTATTCATTATTTCTCTATTCAAGTAGTTCACTATACAGTATTCACTATTCATAGTTCACTATTCAAGTAAGTCACTAATCGGTAGTTCACTATTCAGTAGTTCACTAGCCTGTAGTTCACTATTCAGTAGTTCACTATACAGTAGTTCTCTATCAGTAGTTCACTATTCATATGTCCTCTCTTCTCTCTCAAGGAGAGTAGTTCACTGATTCAGTAGTTCCTATCAGTAGTTTCACTATTCATTAGTTCCTATTCAGTAGTTTTCACTATTCAGTAGTTCACTATTCAGTAGTTCACTATTCATGAATCTGATACGCTCTGCGTATTCAGGGGAAGGGTCACTATTCAGTCTCAATCGCGCACCATCACTCAACATATGGACTAGTCAGCTGTCGACGACTCGTCGAAGCGGGTTCACTATTCCAGTAGTTCTCTATTCAGTAGTTCACTACGATCGAGGGTAGAGTTCTCTTTTCAGTAGTTAACTATCAGTAGTTTCCCTAAGTCGTATTTTCACTATTTCAGTAGTTCTCTATTCAGTAAGTTCACTATTGCATAATTCTCCTATCTGTAGTTTCTCTATTCAGTAGTTCCTATTCAGTAGTTCACTATTCAATAGTTTCACTATCAGTAGTTCTCTAGTCAGTAGTTCACTATTCAAAAGTTCTCTATTCAGTAGTTCCACTATTCAGTAGTTTCTCTATTCAGTAGTTCACTATCAGAAGTTTCTCCATTCAGGGGTTCTCTATTCAGATAGTTCACTATTCAGTACCTATTGTTATTTATAATAGTCATATCACATACGTATGTACATTACGGGGTCCGGAACTCTAGGGCGTAAGACTCTAAGGGCGTGAGACCTAGGGTCTTAGGGTTAGGGTTAGGGTTAGGGTTAGGTTAGGGTTTGGGTTCGGTTAGGGTTAGGGTTAGGTTAGGATAAGGGTGTAGGGTTAGGTTAGGGTGATGAGTTTAGGGTTAGGGCGCCGCCCTAAAGTCTCACGCCTAGAGTTCTTACGGCCCTAGAGTCCCGGACCCACTGTGTATACTTGTATACTTCATATTTATAACATTTCTGCTTAAATTATAATGAATGAACTATTCTAGATGGATGAAATGGTAATGACTCGGTCCTGCAGCTGATAGCCAACAGAATCCAGTTCAGAAACCGAGTAAGAGTGTGGCTACTGATGAGAAGCATTAAAGATAATTGGGTTAGAAACGATATCTTGGTCCCTACCCTCGCACAAGAATTGGCCTCAACTTTCTTGCTGTGTTCCACTAAGATTTTCAATAGAAGGGCTCGTACATTCTGATAAGTTATGTTAAATATAAGATTAAGTTATGGCAAAATGAAAGTATTGCAGTGGGCTTTAAGTGGTGGGTAAGAGCAATTTCATGCAAGTAACATTATGTGGGACAACAGAAAACTTTACTCGACATACAAGGTGTACAAAAAACAATTTATTGAACAACTCGCTTAACTCAAGGATAATTAATGACATCCGGCTTTTGGGTCAGCCCTCACTTCGGGTCACGTTCTCGTGCTAAAATACACCCCGAGAACGGCACCCTCCACTTCTGCAATCTCAAATATATCACTATTTGCTCTAGCTAAGTACTATTTAACGAATATTAAACTTTTAAAGTAAAACAAGGAATGATAAGGTCGACATTTCCAAATATGACATTTGTCGATTACATTTCGAAATTGCGCAAGGAATTCTACCAGTCAGCACCATCATACAAATCAATTGAAACCCATTAAAGTAAAAAACTACCAGTCCATTTTTTGTGGTTTTCTAGGTTGGGAGGTGAAGCATACTTTTTTTGACACGTGTCCAGTCCGTGATTCTGGGTTTATTAGTCAATTTGAAAGCTGAATGATTTATCATTAATGCACGTGTCACAACATTTGCCTCAGCTCATACTCCTCACCAGAGATTTGCTATCTATACGTTTAAGCACATTAAATTAATACCATTTATACTAAGTTTATTTGAGGTTATTACTATAAAACTCAAAAATCAGTTTGCAATAATATTCTGCAACTAAAGCTAAACTTAATAATAATGTAACGATAAAAATTAAAAGTAGCACGAGTGCTTGGATGATTTAATTAACCATAAATAAAATCTCTATACGCAGATCAAGTTTGAAAGCATATTTTCGATACAGTAATCCTCAATTTATCGGTGGAGTTTGAGGAAAGGAAAAGGGCCGCGCGGTAAATCGGGTTTGCGGTAAATGGATTTGCGGTATGTCGAGTTTAGCGTTAAATCGGTTTTCGATTGTTTCAAATACACTATGTTGTTGTAAGCCCTATTTGTGGAAAGGGAATGGCTGCGGGTCAATCGGGGTTTTTACTGAAATTTGTAAATTGGAAAAACTCTCTAATTTTGCATCGAAACCTCTAGTTATAGTATCATTGAAGTGTACCCTCCGATAAAATTCACAATTAATAAAATCGCAGGAGTCGTTTCACAACAAGATTGGGTATTTCAGTGACAAAGTCTAATGAGAGATAAGAGGGTGAAATATCGTTACGCTCTGGTGGTCCACTTCTGGTCCGATTTAACACTCTTAAGGCTGTGCTTTCTAGGTAGATCAGCCCATTAGAGCTAGGTATTAATGGCCAGAGGTGTGAAAGAGGCAGCAGTTGAGAGTAAAGTGCACCTTGAATGTGAGGTAGTGTAGTGTAAGAGTGTTATAGTGTAGGATAATGACAGATAGGACAGGTGTGAGGAAAGGAAGAGAAGAGGTAGGAACTGTAAAAGGTTCATCAGGCAAGTGCGAGTGATCACTGTAGTTGTGTACCACGGGTTGAGAATACCAATTATCAGCAAACCGAGCGATAAAAACAGTGTCAAATAGATTTTGAATAAACTCGTTGTAAATTTCTATTTCGTTACGAAAAACATCCTGCTTTGTTAAGATCGTGAAAAATTACGACAAGTTAAATGTGCGATAGGTGCTTGAAAGGTGTTTGAGGAGCGTACCTTTCGCATCATATCTTGGCTCATCCCTGATCTCATCGCAGATCATCCTCAACAAATTGTGATATAAAGAAGAAACCTGTACCTCAGACCCTTATCAAACCTGTAGCGGATAAATTCTTATAATTCATGGTCAATTTAATCCAAAAAGATTTGAATCAAAAATACTGTTTAATGCTAATATTGCAGTGACCCAAACTAGCGGCCCAATTTTAACCTGTACCAAACGTAATCGTTCACGTTGCCATAACAGGTCACCATTACAGTCCTAGCAATGAAACAACGCGAATTATAAATTCGTACATATCAACTTATCATGATGTGACACCATTTCCTGAAAGCATACAAAACCAACATATGAACATTATCAAGTATCACAAACCGAACATCAACATATCCAAGCATCCAACAGACCAACATACCAACATATCAGCATATCAACCAGATCAAATATCAACAAACCAACATATCAACGAACCTGGACACAAGAGAAATAGTAGTCCGGGAACCGAGGTCACAGCAAGAAGCTCAACATTCCAATGGCACGAGCAATGCCTATAGGGTCGAGCTACACAAAATAATAGACAAGCTTATCAATATCCCCCTGAGAAATATCTGGTGTCAGTAAAGATGCTGAGTATTTTTTGATCAAAATTCGATTAGGATAGAATCCATCCACCTTCGTATTGTGTAGTGGCCGAGTCGCATTGATATATCATCGACCAGAGATATTAAATAACACAACCTTTGTAATATTTTCATTCATAATTTTACAACTCATAAAATCAATTTTTGATTAAAGGGATTTCAATGACACTTTTTTGTGTAAAACTCACTTCAACTTCAAGCCAGCATCTAACAGCTTTGGTCCCACAGCAAACGCCACACACGCATTTGGTATTAAGTATTGCTCCAGCAAGTTGAAGGAAGACAGAAGTCTTGGATTCCACACCAATTCAAGTCCTTCAACACAGAATGCACCGCTAAAGCAAATATCGAGTCTCCTACTTTTTGCTTCTGAAAAAATACGCTTGTCATTCAAAAAAGATTAGCGAGTAGTCTATGACTCTGAATCTAGCGCATGTTTGAGAGGTTCAAACAAGACAAAATTGTAAAATGGTGTGGTCCAAAAGTTACAATTGTTCTCGAATAATTGAACTGCACGGTATCCTTTGAGGCTGCTCCAACGTTTCTTTCAACGCTAATTTAGGCTGTTTCTAATTCTACATTTGCTTCAGCAGTATCTGAAAAGTATAAAAAGGTATACGATAATTGTGTAAAATAAAACAGGTTCTCCTCTAGCGTGTTAGTGGTTACACAGACACTATAGGAGTGGACCCAATATGTGTGCTCTAGAGGAAGTGGGTGGGGGCGTACGGATGACAATTTGAATCATCAGTCTTATCATACAATTACATACGATCAAGTTTGCCATGTGAATGGGACTGACCATTTGCTTTTGGTGATACTTCTTCTAACTCTCCAGAGTCTGTTCTGAAGAACGAGGAAATTTCAAATTAGCTGACAGTTTGACTTAAATGGTGTATAATGTTAATGGATATTGATACGATCCTCTGGGTATGGATTAAATATTAGCAGTTTCAAATAAGAAACGTCCAGAGTTATTATCTGTAGCCCCTTTTATCTGGTGCGATGGATTTGACCACCCAGTGCAGGCTATTTAGTCGAATATGAAATTTTCTTATATCACAAGACCTTAAGTCGGCCACTTGGGGCATTGCGCAATTTAGTAAATAAGTTGAACTGATATAGTAACAAGTACTAGTAACTGATTTTAGTAATTAATGGGAGGCGTTACTATAAATGATTTAGTAACTAAGTGCCCTATAAATGAGTAGTAACTAAGTGACTATAACTGATTTAGTACTAAGTGACTAAAATCATTTATAACTAAGTGACTATAACTAATTTAGTTACTAAGTTGACTATAACTTATTTAGTACACTAAGTGATATAACTAATTTTAGTATTTAATTGACAAAAAAAAAAATTCAAAAAAAAAAAAAAAAAATATAAATGAATTTGAGTAAGCTAAGGTGCCTATAACTGATAAGTAACTAAGTGACTAATAATTAATTTAGTAACTAAGTGACTATAACGACCTTACAAGAATATTTAAACGTACGAAATGGGCGGTTTTCCGAAAATTTTCCGCCATATTTTTTTCGACCGCCAAAATTCAGTCGTCGGTAATAGAATCCGTCGCATTATCTTTTTAGCTATTCAATGACTGTGCCTTCACTGCTTTATTTTGTTTCTAAAAAGGTAATATCAAGTAAAGAAATAAATAAATTCTGGCATCTTGGGACGAATTATCACCACACCAATGACGAATTGAATGTCCAAGCAATACAGTTTAAATTTGCACTAAAATCACATGTATGTGATAACATGAAAAGTCGTTACAGTCTTAATACAGACAACGTTTGAACATGATTTATACCGAAGTTCAGAATTTCCTTACTGCTTACTGTCACAAAAATTGATGAAAAATCCCCTTATTTTCTGTTACGGTCCGAGAATTTGACGTTTTTTTGTTCAATTTCGCCATATTTTCGGGACCGCCAAATTTCGGTCGTCGCAATTAGGCCGCAGAAATATGTCTTGTAAGGTAATTAGTAACTAAGTGACTATAACTAATGTTGTAACTTTATTGACTATAACTAATTTAGTTAACTAAGTGACTATAAACTGATTTAGTAACTAATTGACTAGGTAACTAATGTAGTAACTTAGTGACTATAACTGATTTAGGAACTAATAGCTGTACTCTGACAGTGTTTACCTCCGGAGCAGGCTGCACTGTAGATGCATCCCTTGATCAATGCTCTCCACCAGAAGTATGGCTACAAAACCAAAACATCCAATATCTTGCTATAGGTAGAGATTTCAGAAACTTGTTTGTCGCTGGTGTCCCGCCATTATTGTAAATCTCTATTGGCTACCTGGAAAGGGACCTCTTTTTAGGCTCGATTTTTTACGTATAGTGGCATATTATATATGTGAAATTATTTTGTTAATGGGTTGATTTATATAGTACCAAGCTGCCCAGTTGTCCAATAGTTGCTGATGTACGTAAATCATTGATCTGAAAAGGAAATTCCAAACCCTCATTACTCTTACTATGACCTCAGGTATCAAGTGCATTAAGCAGTTACGAGAAAACACCCCCTCCGAAACAACTTGCAATATTCCGTATATCTACTGCGTTTTTTTTAGTTCGCTGCTTTGCTTGGAGCTAGCCCAAACAGAAACGGTAATAAGAACATCACAACAATTCCACCACATATAGCTCCTCTTGAAGTCACGGGATCCTCTTGACGTCCGACGCGTACCATGTGATGATAGGTACCAGTACTTCTCAGCGCTTGGAGTTGGAGACCTGTTATTATAATCGTAAAATAAGTAAATGTTACAAATCGAAGAGCAGGAATATGTCAGGTTCATAACCATTTCATTTTAAACCCACAAGCCGCCAGATCAACAAAACAAGCAGATACAAGGCCAACATTTCGCTATAAAGAAAATCGAAATTAGATGCATAATAGGGTACCAATAAGCTTCCATTTTACTGCGGAGAAATTGTTAGCAGCTGATATTTAATATTTTAATTCTCTGGGCTTTGAGTGACAACAGATGAAATTTAACAGAGATAGAGGAATAATATGGGAACAATTTGCTCTTGAGCGAGTTTACCAGAAAGTGCGTCACTTTTGACGCAGTTTAACCGGGTTCGTACTTATTTTACGGTTTGTTCTGATCCATTCATTGCTCATGGTTTTTTAAACGAGAACATTCTTGATGACTTTTTTACTGATTTAATATAATATATTACTCAGTATATTATAACCTCGTTTCTACCCCAGAGAATTCGTGCCTTACGTGGTCGAACACCAAGTTAATTATCAGATAAAAATCATATACCTAAATGTATAAAATATAGGCCGGAAAGCTGGCACATCGTTTGATCGTATGGATTTAAAACACGTAGCGTGTACCCGTTAGTGCCATTTACTTGGACTCCGCCAAAATCGCAGATTTTCAGACCACCCCCTCACCCTGTCCGGGTGTGTCCAATTTTCAAAACAGAGGTGCACCCCTCCCTCCCGGACGTCCCGATTCAAGCTACCTTTTAATTTAAGAGTAAGAATAAATCAACTCGAATTCATTGTTAATAAAATTCAAAGAGTTGAAATAAAATTCAAAGATTGAAATAAATGGGATCAGTTTTGTTAATTATGCCAAAATTTCACGGACGTCCAGATTTGCAGAAACCACCCCTCCCAGTCCAGATTTGTCCGAAATTCCAAAACCACCCCCTCCCTATTTTGCCGACGTCCTAACTCTAAGTAGATGGCCCTTGATTAAGACTTAAATCTAAAGCTAAGAATGAACTCAATATGAAGTAACGTACCACTGTAACACTGAAGGAACATATAAACTTATAAACAAAAATAGTATAATTTTACCAGGTCAAAAAAACACAAAGTTTAATCAATCAATAGAAACACAATTCTGGTGACTCGTTGATTAGTTACTTGTTATGGAAAATTGGGATAGTTTTAAGCTACAGGAAAAGCATGCATTTCCGATGTCTATAAGGTTAGTTATAGAACTGCTGACGCTAACGAGTGGCCGAAGGCACGAGTTTTTTTAGTCAGCAGTTTTATAATTACTTACAGAACGGCTCAAGATCACGTGGATACCTTACCGTTGCGACCAAAATTTGTGAAATTTGGAGTTTTCAAAAATTAAGAGACGAAATTCCGAAAAACTGATTTTCACACCTTCAAAAGTGTTTCATTGTCCAATGAGAGGCCTTCCATCTGATCAGGTAGCGTGCAGACATCTTGGTATCAGTGCGATTTCGTAGACATATCAATGGATGCTTGTGTTGTTCATGTGACCTCCGTTTATAAACGTACTGTATATTCATAAGAATCAATGCCAGTCTAGCTCCAGGTTGAATCGTAGAAGGAAGTATAAAAGTGGGAAGGCAGTTTTTTAAAAACACTGATACTCCAGGGTGTAATCAGCCCCGTAAATGCTAAGAACTATCACGGGTCAATACCACGTGACAGTACCTCGTAGACTACGTCACTCGGAATACCACGTGTATAGACAACACCGGATCGTGTGTTACGAATGATGAGGTCTTAGTTATCCACAATTGTTTATCTTATACGTTTGTTTTGACATATGAAACTTAGTAAAGGGAGGTAATACCAAGTAATTAATAGAGGGAGACAATGGTTTAAAAATTCCGAATGCTCGTTCATTTTCTCAATGTGTCCATTTTTACGTCATGTTTAAATATTACGTCACGCAAATACAAACAAATTGTACGTATTATGTCAGACAAAACGAGTGTCGCCAGGAAACATTTTCTAAAACAAATTTACATTGTAAAACGATGGAAATTCCTTTACAATTTTAGATTTGTTCTTAGTTGTTACAGAGAAGCCTTAAGCCGGCTACAGAAAATGCGGGGTCAACAAACTTCAGTTACCCTTACTGAACTAGAATGAATTACAGACTGAAAATGTTGGGGACGCGTTAAGTTTGACCAATGCGATGGGAAGAAAGGTGAGAGACACATAAGTAAAGATGCGACACAGTCCTTCATTGAGTAAGGATCTGTGGATAACTATACAGTAACACAATAATAAGATATTCTATACATTCAAACTTTTATATACACATGTTAGTTTAATAAAATGTTTATGTCAACGATGAATTGAAGTGAAATTTGCAACATTCTAAACCTTATTAATACTAACTCTAAGTCAATCCTTTACGGTAAAGGATTGACTTAGTTTACCTAAGCAATGAATTTCCATTTTGTCGAGTCACAACTGAAACTGCCAATTGTCCACAGGCATCGCCGCCGAACGCCGCCGCCGCTAATTTTGGCCACGCCGCCGCCGATTTTGGTAGAACACGGCGGCGCACACCACTGCCCTATCGTTCACTTTAATGTCCGTTTAAAAAAAAGGTCCGATAAGGTAGTTAAATTATATACTGATCATGAATGCTTTCGAGCGTTCATTTTAATGTCTAGATGTCTGTTCAAAATTATGTCCGTTCACATATTACCTGGTCAAATTACGTCCAATAAGGTAATACAGTAAACTTCTGTATAATTTAGTTTCTTAGATAATGAGAACCTTTGTAATTTATGTACGTTTTAATTTTATAAAGAGGAGTTTAACAGTAAATACATTTTCAAGCAATGCAGTTGATGCTTAAAATTGTAGTTCAATTATATTTCAAAATAGTATAATGAACAGCTGACAAATCACTTTATCATTTATATCAGGGCGAAAAGCTTAAAACTTTAAAACTCGCTGTTGGTATAAATCACAAATACTCTGATAACGCCAAATGACGGTCTCTAAAATGAACAGTTCGCAAAATTTCGTCTGCCGTTTGTTTCGGCAAATATGAAAACTCATGTCTGCTGAGAATAATGAGCGTCTACAGAGTATTACAAAAGTCAAAACAGGATCTCTCGATTGCGTTAACTCGAATGTTCTTCTATTCTGAAAAGAGGAACTACGACAAACTGCACACCAAATAAATAAATTGCCCTCTAGATAAATAAATTGTGAAACTACATATAGCACCTATAAAACCTTAACGAGGTTACCCGCCACGGAAACCATTATCTGTACTCTTTGAACCATGGATTTTGAGACAATTACAATGCCTAGATTACCTGAAGAAGACCACATGATTAAGTTCCGCCCTTCATCGTCCGAGCGTGCTAAATCACTCTACAGTCGATCTTCGAGATTGTTCTAAAAAAGCCCCCGACAGTTGAAACCAACTTGAATCGATGTATTTTCGGACGTTGATTCCGAATCAACCCCCATGAAATAAGGTTAAAATGCTCCCCTGGCGAGATATTGGCGAAAAACTGTCTCGATCACGTGATATGACCGTATAAGGAAGTTAATCTAATTTCTCGTTAGGGTTAGGGTTTCAGCATATTATGCTTTTGCTAAGGATTGGGTTAGGGTTAGGGTTGAGATCAGATTCTGATGAGAGGGTTAGGGTTTTGAAATTGAATAGTCGTTCAGGGCCAGCTAGAGAACGGGTTGAAGAAGGCACGTGACAGTCGAGTGTAGAGTGATTAATCATCATCTGATTCCGAATCACCCCCATGGGCACATGACCTAGGTTAAGTTCCGCCCTTCATCGTCAGTGATTAAAAGTTAATATGCACTCGGGTGATGGCTTTTCTGCTAACTGCATTAAAGGCTATTTAATGAGATCATGGATTTATCACGTTTTTGAGACCCTGACCAACAACTGGGTGTAATTCGATTAGTTATTTCAGGTTCCCATATTCTCAAAGCGGGATATGACTGTGCCACGTGGGTGTTTGGTCACGTGATTTGCTTTCTGGAAGCCTTTTGGGATGAACTTTATTAAAAACATTATTATTGACCTTGGTAGTTCTGATGCTGGTAGAAAAGTATTCCGACTCAATTTCCTCCTGTTCCGAGCTGGGACTGCACAGTTAGTCCTATCATATTTTGAGATATTTTCCACACATTTCCAGGGGCAATACATTTGACCCTCCCTTCATAATATGATATCATGGCATGGTAATTAGTACTGGAAGCCCTGATGATATAAATATCTTGATCAAATCTCAGATGATACACTGGATTTTAGAGACATCCGTCTCTCCAAACATGGGAACCCGGGAGCTCAAACTACTGTTACAACAATTAACACCCTAAATCGGAGCTAATGAATCTGCATTCTGCCGTCTGATAACAATATCGTGAGTAATTTTGTTAAATTTTACTTTTTCTTATGAGATAACGTGAAGTGAATAATAGATAACAAATATGGTAGAATTAACACAGTTAATCGTAACGTACAAATGTTTTATAGCCAAGATCTCAAGATATTATGATAAAATCACTCACATTTACTTTCAGACTCCCCGTTACGACAGCAATACTGATATTACCGAGTAACCTTTTAAATACAGGTTATGATAAGGAGAGCAGTTCCGGCTTAAGCACAAAATACCAATAATAGAAAATCAAAATTTCATAAGACCATTGTTTTTTTGCAATTCTGTTGATCAAGAAGTCAGCGTTTTTAGGCAACTTGGTCGTTTAGCTCCGGACAGTCTATGCAACGTCTATGCAACGTCCATGCAACAACAAAAGAACCGTCTATGCAACGTCTATGCAACGTCCCTGCACAATGAACACTCTATGCACATTGCACACTCCCTGCACGGTCAGTCTATGCAACGTCTATGCGACGTCTATGCAACGTCTATGCAACGTCCCTGCACAGTACCATATGAACACCGGCTACTAGCCGGCTACTAGCCGGCTACTAGCCGGCTACTAGCCGGCTAGTAGCCACTTTTGTAATAACAGCTCCTCAACTTCACATTACCAACCGGCTACTAACCGGCACTTGAAAAGTGGTCACTAGCCGGCTACTAACCGGCTACTAGCCGGCTAGTGACCACAAAGTGGCTACTAACCGGCTACTAAGCGGTCACTAGCCGGCTATTAGCCGAGCTCTAAAGCAGACCTACTAGTAGCCGGTTCCAAACCGGCTACTAGCCGGCACTTAGAAAGCGGTCACTAGCCGGCTACTAACCGGCTACTAACCGGCTAGTAACCACCAAGTGGCTACTAACCGGCTACTAACCGGCTAGTGACCGCTTAGTAGCCGGTTAGTAGCCACTTTGTGGTCACTAGCCGGCTAGTAGCCGGTTAGTAGCCGGCTAGTGACCACTTTTCAAGTGCCGGTTAGTAGCCGGTTGTTAATGTGAAGTTGAGGAGCTGTTATTACAAAAGTGGCTACTAGCCGGCTAGTAGCCGGCTAGTAGCCGGTGTTCATATGGTACTGTGCAGGGACGTTGCATAGACGTTGCATAGACGTTGCATAGACTGACCGTGCAGGGAGTGTGCATAGAGTGTTCATTGTGCAGGGACGTTGCATAGACGTTGCATAGACGGTTCTTTTGTTGTTGCACGGACGTTGCATAGACGTTGCATAGACTGTCCGGAGCTAAACGACCAACTTCCCGACAAACATGTTCATCATCCAATGCGAAGAAGCCGTGGACCTTTCACTAGCCAATAAGAGTGCAGTATTCTGCAAACCTGGCCTCATTAAATTACTATAGGAACACGAGTTGCAGTGTATCAGATTACATTTGGTACGCAAAGGTTACCCGTTATTCGTGTTGCTTAACTCTTTGATCTTAGCATCAATGGAATATCACACTATCTTTATATCAAATTTAATATAACTTATCGGTCATAATTATCACTTTTTCACGGACCGAATGTTTCAATTTCACGGACCTTTCACTAGCCAATAAGAGTGCAGTATTCTGCAAACCTTGCCTCATTAGATTACTATGGGAACACTAGTTGCAGTGCACCAGATTACATTTGGTACGCAAAGGTTACCCGTTATTCGTGTTGCGTAACTCTTTGATCTTAGCATCCATGGAATATCACACTATCTTTATATCAAATTTAATATAACTTATCGGTCATAATTATCACTTTTTCACGGACCGAATGTTTCAATTTCACGGACCTTTCACTAGCCAATAAGAGTGCAGTATTCTGCAAACCTTGCCTCATTAGATTACTTATATTATTAGTCCGGTCAGTTACGGTTAAAATCAGACCAAAACCTGCATTTCATAGTAGAGGGCTGAAATTTGTTTAAGGGGTTCTCAAAGGTCTTTAGAACCGAAAAAACTTCGGAGCCCTAAAATTCAGATCGGGAAAATTGCCCATTTGGCCACGCCCATTTTTGGTACCAAAATGTCCAGGCGCAATTTAAGAGAAATATATATAATGTCATTCCTAACATGTTAGGGGTCTATATCTATGTTTTTTGCACGTCGAATCGATTGGAAAGGTTCTTGAAGCTCTAAAACACTTATTTTTTTGCAAATAACTGAAGAAATAATATTTCACGTGCCAAATTTTTCAGTCGCGATTGATAAAAATTGTTCAAAATCGATTTCCTGACATAATAATAATTTGTATAATTTGTAAAGTTCGTAGACTCATCTACAGGGTCATTGAATAGTTCGACCACCCTTGTTTTACAGTACACTACATTGTAGATGTTCTGAAGGAGTATCCTAAGATTCTTGATCTTTTTGGCACAGGCACCCCTCCTCATTTAACCCTCAATCAAATTTCCTATCATTCGGCTGAGTCGACCGAGGAGATCGCATAGATCCGATGAATCCTTAGCTACTCCCTAGACTGAGCGACACTGGGATTCGATCCCTGAACCTTCTGTACAGAAGGCGGAAGCTCGGCAACTAGGCCACCCAGCCATTATAATATGTTTGGTATCTAAACCCATGTTTTTTTGTACGACCGGTCGATTCAAAAGGTTCCTTCAACCCTAAAAGACTTCTGTGTAACAATTTTTCAGAAAAATATGTTATAGCACTACTATTTGCTTCAGAAGTTTGTAGTTGCTATTACTCTAGTACTAGTAGCAGAGTGTTCAGTGTAGTTGAGTGTGCACTTCCATGTCCACAATTTTTCGACAACACAGGGTCTTTCAGTTTCATTAGGTCAGTCCAAACCAAAGTCATCTAGGTACCCATTTTGTATCGCTAGTCCCAGTCCTACAGGGCGAAATTTCTAAATTGCCCTCAGGCGAAAATTTGGGATTTTTGTATCTCGGCTTCTAAAAGACTTAGAGACTTGAATATTGGCCTAAAATAACTGCAATAGCCTTATTTATAAACAAGTTATGAAGCAATATAAGGTCTCAAGTGCTTAGTTTTTAAGATACTCACGAAAATCTGTTTTTTGGCTCATCTCTTACTTTTTTTCCGAATTCTAGAATGTGACTGAGGAGTGATAATATTTATCCTATAATAAGACGGCAATTTGACGGCAGAGTAGTCAGATGAGCGCTATGATGGAAATCGTTGAGTGCCTCAAGACGGAAGCACTAGCAGACAAGGAAAAGATGGTCAGGTTGCAGGACCAGATGCTAGTGCAGAAGGACGAACAACTACAGTTGTTTAAGACGTCAGTTGAAGAGACAGTACAAACAACGGTGGAGACAGGGATTAAGAGCTACAGTGCCGCTGTACAAAAGAACAGCACAAATGGTGCGGTCTGCAACAGTAAAATTCTGAAGAATGTAATAAAGAGTGTGGCTGCAGAGGAGGACAGGAGCAAGAACCTGATAGTGTTTGGACTGAAAGAAGAGGATGGAGAACAGCTTCCAGCTCTGGTAACCGCAGTATTGGAGGAGATCGGGGAGAAACCTCATTTTGAAGCGACTAGAGTCGGCTGGAAGAGGCCAGGTATCACGGCTATCCGACCAGTCAAGATCACCGTCCCAAGCTCAACAGCAGTTCATCAGATTCTGATGAAAACAGGGAGACTGAGGATGGCTGATGCACACAAAGATGTATGGATCTGTCCTGATAGATCCAGTGAAGAGCGTGCAGCAAGGAAGAACGTGGTAACTGACCTGAAGAAGAAAAGGGCTGAACAGACTCATCTCGACCACTACATCCGTAACGGGAAGGTCTGTAGCCGGGTTAAGAAGGCACCATGATGACGTAATTCATGTTTCTCGGACACCGATCAGTATAATATGTACTTGTAGGGGTATTTTAAGAGTTAACGGACGTTGTCTGTATTTGAGAGACAATTATATTATATAAATACATTATTATTTGATTGTTTCACACTTTTCACGTTTCATAATTTTATTACTAGGTGGAGGTGATGTTATTGAGACTTTGGGCGGCCAAAAAACTCCTGTTCTGAAAGTTGTCCTCTGTACTTGTTTCACTGACCCACGCTTTTTAGCATTTATACATTTCGGCCCATTTTATATTTTTGTTCGAATTGCTGTACATTTGCATACTTGCTATTTTGTAAAAGTTTCAAATCAAATCAAGCTAATCTAGTTATCAGCAACACACATGTCTACGCATGTGTAGGACTATAGGACACACACACACTAAAATCAATGGAAATATTTACCGGACCATAATGCCACAGACATTATTATCACAAACATAATTATTCACGCTAAGGTCTTCAGCGTGAACGTAATGTCCGTGATAATTATGATAAGGTGGTTCGTGTTAGGATATCATTCGTAAACCACAGCACCTTATTTTGCCTCTAGTTATCATCCCTCAATGAAAATTTGTCATCAATTCATTCATCAATTCATCAATGTAAACATTTTCGGGGATTATTTCATTTGGCAAATTGATATTAATTGTTCATCATGTTTATCGAATAAATTTAAAAAAACTATTTTTATAATTGAAAATGATGTGTTGTCCTCAACAAATATAAATCCTATTCAACGTTCGATTTACAAAATAAAAAATCTGCATCTTTCACGCATTGTACACGATGAATAAACATTTTACATACCAAAAGCTCAACGGATGTTAAACCGGATAATAATTTAGTGTTAAAAATACTTTTATTATGGATGGGTATAGGGATGTTCCTCGTTACACTTAAATTGATCAATTTGTAGAAACACGTTTAAGCCAGACTCTAATTATGCGTAAAACACAAGGTCCGGTCCGCTGTGATTATTGCTCATATCATTACTCACCACAATAATCAGACAGCTGTAAAACAATTGTGAATGATGTTGCATTGTGATTAAAGGGAGGGCTGCTGCAAGGTTGGGGGTAATAAACTTAGAGTAATTAATTAAGAAGCTAATTGTCCATTCGTATCAGCATACTGTAGTTGTGTACTACAGTCGAGGTAGCGATGATAAGTACTCCAATAGCTAGAAACAGCGTCTGCAAAGAAATTTTACCATTGAATTTATTTCGTGACGAAAATCATCTTCAGTATCATTGGATTGGATACCATGGGCATTGCGGATTAATTTGACTTCAAGTCTGTACAATAAATTTAAATATAGCTAAAAACAGGAAAATATCTCACCTTGAGAATCATATCTTTGCCGTCCCTGATCTCATCGCAGATCATCTCAACAAATGTGATATAAAGGAAGAAACCTGTACTCAGACCCTGTATCAAACCTGTAGCGGAAAACTTCTTAGTTATGAATGTGTACTGGGGAGGTGAGACATGGTTTTTGACATTTGACAGCAATTAACCGATTAATACCCATTATTGACCAATTAAACCCCAGAATTACTGTCAATCTTTCTGATTACGTTAACATCGGTAAAGAAGATGGAATTATTTTGTGCATTGAGGATCAGAAACTACTGAAAGATTTAGTCTCACCTGGTACTTAAAACTAAAAGTTGAATCCTAGAATTATGAACAAAAGATATTGCAAAAGGACAATTTACGACCATATGCCTCAATCATATCCTAAAACGACCATTATAGACGTTGGTCGTTTGACCAATCCTCTACTTAGGTACTAAATGATTATCATGCAATATATATTGCACGTATAACTTATAAGTTCCCTTACTCTCATGTGTGGACCTATAAAGCATAATTTTTAGAAAACTCAGCGTCTATAAGCCGGGTTCCCACAGCAAACGCCACCACACATTTGTGTATAAGTATTGCTCCAGCAAGTTGGATGAAGGTCATCGTTTTTGCTTCCACGCCAATAGCTAGTCCTTCGAATACAGAGTGAACAGCTAGTGCGAATATCAACACTCCTACGCTTTTTTTCTGAAATATAGTTTCAACTAAATTAGGCCCCATATAGCTTCCAGCCAAACATTTCTTAAACTGTAGATATCAAAGTTGTAATTGGATGCTATGGGACCTTTATAACTTTAGGAATCGTATCAAGTTTCAATGTGCTAACTTTATCGTATCTACTTTAGGTACTCAATTTTACATTTCACATTAGATTTATAATGATTTCAGTGGGGTGGTGAAAAATTAAAATAAAATATGTCCGAAATGATCTTCTCAATCTTTGTCTAGCTTGCAGTACCTAAATGATGCAATTGGCGGGGTAAAATACATTTGCATTTCGCACATTGTTCTTAATAGATTCTGATCAAATACATGATTACACCCACTCAAAGCCACGCTGGACAAAGCTAATGATATAATCGGTCTGGAAGTACAGGTGACGTGCAATAATAGAACTGTCAATATCTCAAATCTCCATACTATCGAGCAGCTGTACGGTGTGTAAAACGATTACCCTGATAATCAGGGACCAGATGACCGCAGGCAGCACCATGAGGCACCACCTATATAATTCAACTTATAACTGAGTCGAGTACCATTATTATCATTATAGGTCCCAGCCTCCTTTTGACTTTCCTTCTGTTGATAATTTATAACTAGGTGTTTTATATTCAACTTCAAGTTAGATTTACCTTGGGCTGTGCTACAGGTGGGGGATTGACAGAGCTTATCCTCAAAGAAGACGTCTCACCTGGGTGTAATTATAGAGATTAATGTGATTCGGACCATTGCAGCAATAAAATGTTACCATTGTAGAACTTCACAGAAAAGGTTACTTTTTTCATGTGGATTTTTTCACCGGAAATTTATTACGTATTTGCTAATAAATTACACTGACCCATCTCTTTTAATGATACAGTTTCTTCCTTGTTCCCATTTGCGTCTGTTAATGGCTGAAATGATTTACTTTCAATAATGTATATGTCTACATTGTTGTTTACCAATTTAGTGCTTGAGTACATACATAGAAGTCATTGCATGCATCATCATCATTACTTTGTACACTTCTATATGGCTTAAATTCCTTGAAATTGAAACTGTGTCGGAACAGTCCGTCGTGTTGATTCCATGTGGTTACTTTAATTATTGTAAAAGCAGACAATTATCATATTTTTCCTTTGAACTCGTTGGCTCTTGCAGGCCGCTTTCTTTTATCTTGTTACCATTATTCGACAACAGCTGACCTCTAATCAGTAATCACATGTAATTGATGTTATCTTTAATGTCTTCTTTAGTGAAAAACAGCCGTTAAAAGGCTGCATTAGGATTGCACTAACCTGGCCGTGACTGTGGCCATGCCCATGGGAGTCCACCATACTCTCCACCAGGAGTATGCTCACAAAACCAATACACTCCAGTATCTCTGCTATTGGTAGAGATTTCAGAAAGTTGTTGTCACTGCTGTCTCGCCATAGGTTTATCTCTACTGCTACCTGAAAAGTAGGACATGTTTTGAACTTATTCAGTATTTTTTTGAGGGAAATTTCTTTTTTCTTTGCTTAAATAATGTTTCGTTTCAAACTATTGTTTCAATAGTTATCCGTTCTTTATTTCCTAAATCATATGTTGTAATAGGTACGCTGGTATTTTCTACCAGCAAGCAATCCAATCGATTCCTATTAAGATTAATTCGATTTTGTTTATCATGTTCGCTTCCTAAAATTCTAAAGGCATCTAAACATGATGTGAAAACAAGTTAAGCATACATTCCCCTTACTGGGCGGCGCTCAGCCTGTCATCCCGCCGAATCTCTATTTGTTCCCAGGTAAACATTCCGCTTACCTCTGGTATTAAAGTGAGTAAAGCATGTAAAGACTTCTGTGTAACAATTTTTCAGAAAAATATGTTATAGCACTACTATTTGCTTCAGAAGTTTGTAGTTGCTATTACTCTAGTACTAGTAGCAGAGTGTTCAGTGTAGTTGAGTGTGCACTTCCATGTCCACAATTTTTCGACAACACAGGGTCTTTCAGTTTCATTAGGTCAGTCCAAACCAAAGTCATAGGTACCCATTTTGTATCGCTAGTCCCAGTCCTACAGGGCGAAATTTCTAAATTGCCCTCAGGCGAAAATTTGGGATTTTTGTATCTCGGCTTCTAAAAGACTTAGAGACTTGAATATTGGCCTAAAATAACTGCAATAGCCTTATTTATAAACAAGTTATGAAGCAATATAAGGTCTCAAGTGCTTAGTTTTTAAGATACTCACGAAAATCTGTTTTTTGGCTCATCTCTTACTTTTTTTCCGAATTCTAGAATGTGACTGAGGAGTGATAATATTTATCCTATAATAAGCTAATCTAGTTATCAGCAACACACATGTCTACGCATATGTAGGACTAGGGACACACACACACTAAAATCAATGGAAATATTTACCGGACCATAATGCCACAGACATTATTATCACAAACATAATTATTCACGCTAAGGTCTTCAGCGTGAACGTAATGTCCGTGATAATTATGATAAGGTGGTTCATGTTAGGATATCATTCGTAAACCACAGCACCTTATTTTGCCTCTAGTTATCATCCCTCAATGAAAATTTGTCATCAATTCATTCATCAATTCATCAATGTAAACATTTTCGGGGATTATTTCATTTGGCAAATTGATATTAATTGTTCATCATGTTTATCGAATAAATAAAAAAAAACTATTTTTATAATTGAAAATGATGTGTTGTCCTCAACGAATATAAATCCTATTCAACGTTCGATTTACAAAATAAAAAATCTGCATCTTTCAGTTTTCACGCATTGTACACGATGAATAAACATTTTACATACCAAAAGCTCAACGGATGTTAAACCGGAATAATAATTTAGTGTTAAAAATATTTTAATATGGAATATTATGGATGGGTATAGGGATGTTCCTCGTTACACTTAAATTGATCAATTTGTAGAAACACGTTTAAGCCAGACTCTAATTAGGCGTAAAACACAATTGGAAAAACTCATAATTAACATCCTAATCGATCGAATCTCTATAAAGGTCCGGTCCGCTGTGATTATTGCTCATATCATTACTCACCACAATAATCGGACAGCTGTAAAACCGCCCTAACCCTAACCATCACCCTAACCCTAACCCTAACCCTTATCCTAACCCTAACCCTAACCCTAACCCTAACCCAAACCCAAACCCTAACCCTAACCCTAACCCTAACCCTAACCCTAACCCTAACCCTAAGACCCTAGAGTCTTACGCCCTAGAGTCTTACGCCCTAGAGTCCGGACCCCTGTAAAACAACTGTGAATGATGTTTCATTGTGATTAAAGGGAGGGCTGCTGAGGTTGGGGGTAATAAACTTAGAGTAATTAATTAAGAAGCTAATTGTCCATTCGTATCAGCATACTGTAGTTGTGTACTACAGTCGAGGTAGCGATGATAAGTACTCCAATAGCTAGAAACAGCGTCTGCGAAGAAATTTTACCATTGAATTTATTTCGTGACGAAAATCATCTTCAGTATCATTGGATACCATGGGTATTGCGGATTAATTTGACTTCAAGTCTGTACAATAAATTTAAATATAGCTAAAAACAGGAAAATATCTCACCTTGAGCATCATATCTTTGCCGTCCCTGATCTCATCGCAGATCATCTCAACAAATGTGATATAAAGGAAGAAACCTGTACTCAGACCCTGTATCAAACCTGTAGCGGAAAACTTCTTAGTTATGAATGTGTAATTTAACTGTGACAAAATACTCGGAATTGATTGATTTTTAAATCTTATCGTTATGCTTCTTGCAGTAACTGGACGCCAGTATGCTCGTTTATGTTCTCGGATATTATAACTACCCACAATTTTTAGCGTCTTACATAACCACAAACCTGAAACAAGAGCCATAGTTGTATGAGATCCTGAAGCAAGAGTCTCTAATATCCCCATAGCTACCGCAATACCTATTGGCGTACTTATACAAAATATCGTCAAACTCGTTAGAATGCCTCTGAGGAATGGGTGTGTTAATAGATGTGGATTCTGGTGGGGAGGTGAGGCATGTTTTTTGACATTTGACAGCAATCAACCGATTAATATTCATTATTGACCAATTAAACCCCAGAATTACTGTCAATCTTTCTGATTACGTTAACATCGGTAAGAGGAATATGGAATTATTTTGTGCATTGAGGCTCAGAAACTACTGAAAGATTTAGTCTCACCTGGTACTTAAAAGTTAAATCCTAGACTTATGAACAAAAGATATTGAAAAAAGGACAATTTACAACCATATGCCTCAAATATATCCTAAAACGACCATTATGGACGTTGGTCGTTGGACCAATCCTCTACTTAGGTACTGAATGATTATCATGCAATATATATTGCACGTATAACTTATAAGTTCCCTTACTCTCATGTGTGGACCTATAAAGCATAATTTTTAGAAAACTCACTTAATTTTCAATCCAGCGTCTATAAGCCGGGTTCCCACAGCAAACGCCACCACACATTTGTGTATAAGTATTGCTCCAGCAAGTTGGATGAAGGTCATCGTTTTTGCTTCCACGCCAATAGCTAGTCCTTCGAATACAGAGTGAACAGCTAGTGCGAATATCAACACTCCTACGCTTTTTTTCTGAAATATAGTTTCAACTTAAAGGCCCCATATAGCTTCCAGCCAAACATTTCTTAAACTGTAGATAAAAAAGTTGTAATTAGAAGCTATGGGACCTTTATAACTTTAGGAATCGTATCAAGTTTCAATGTGCTAACTTTATCGTATCTACTTTAGGTACTCAATTTTACATTTCACATTGGATTTATAATGATTTCAGTGGCGTGGTGAAAATAAAATATGTCCGAAATGATCTTCTCAATATTTGTCAAGCTTGGTACCTAATTAATTATGCAATTGGCGGGGTAAAATACATTTGCATTTCGCACATTGTTCTTAATAGATTCTGATCAAATACATGATTACACCCACTCAAAGCCACGCTGGACAAAGCTAATGATATAATCGGTCTGGAAGTACAGGTGACGTGCAATAATAGAACTGTCAATATCTCTAATCTCCATACTATCGAGCAGCTGTACGGTGTGTAGGACGATTACCCTGATAATCAGGGACCAGATGAGCACAGGCAGCATCATGAGGCACCACCTTTATAATTCAACTTATAACTGAGTCGAGTACCATTATTATCATTATAGGTCCCAGCCTCCTTTTGACTTTCCTTCTGTTGATAATTTATAACTAGGTGTTTTATATTCAACTTCAAGTTAGATTTACCTTGGGCTGTGCTACAGGTGGGGGATTGACAGAGCTTATCCTCAAAGAAGACGTCTCACCTGGGTGTAATTATAGAGATTAATTTGATTCGGACCATTTAATTGCAGCAATAAAATGTTACCATTGTAGAACTTCACAGAAAAGGTAACTTTTTTCATGTTGATTTTTTCACCGGAAATTTAGAACGTATTTGCTAATAAATTACACTGACCCATCTCTTTTAATGATACAGTTTCTTCCTTGTTCCCATTTGCGTCTGTTAATGGCTGAAATGATTTACTTTCAATAATGTATATGTTTACCAATTTAGTGCTTGAGTACATACATAGAAGTCATTGCATTCATCATCATTACTTTGTACACTTCTATATGGCTTAAATTCCTTGAAATTGAAACTGTGCCGGAACAGTCCGTCGTGTTGATTCCATGTGGTTACTTTAATTATTGTAAAAGCAGACAATTATCATATTTTTCCTTTGAACTCGTTGGCTCTTGCAGGCCGCTTTCTCTTATCTTGTTACCATTATTTGACAACAGCTGACCTCTAATCAGTAATCACATGTAATTGATGTTATCTTTAATGTCTTCTCTAGTGAAAAACAGCCGTTAAACGGCCGTTAAAAGGCTGCACTAGGATTGCACTAACCTGGCCGTGACTGTGGCCATGCCCATGGGAGTCCACCATACTCTCCACCAGGAGTATGCTCACAAAACCAATACACTCCAGTATCTCTGCTATTGGTAGAGATTTCAGAAAGTTGTTGTCACTGCTGTCTCGCCATAGGTTTATCTCTACTGCTACCTGAAAAGTAGGACATATGTTTTGAACTTATTCAGTATTTTTTTGAGGGAAATTTCTTTTTTCTTTGCTTAAATAATGTTTCGTTTCAAACTATTGTTTCAATAGTTATCCGTTCTTTATTTCCTAAATCATATGTTGTAATAGGTACGCTGGTATTTTCTACCAGCAAGCAATCCAATCGATTCCTATTAAGATTAATTCGATTTTGTTTATTATGTTCGCTTCCTAAAATTCTAAAGGCATCTAAACATGATGTGAAAACAAGTTAAGCATACATTCCCCTTACTGGGCGGCGCTCAGCCTGTCATCCCGCCGAATCTCTATTTGTTCCCAGGTAAACATTCCGCTTACCTCTGGTATTAAGTGAGTAAAGCATGTCCCGAAGAAAACACCCCCTCCAAAACAGCTAGCAATGCTTGTAAATCTAGCTGCGTTTTTCATTTTAGACGCTTTGATTGGGGCTATTCCGAAGAGGAATGGTAAAATGAACATTATAACTATTCCACCACATTTCGCTCCGATTGAGGCTCGTGATTCTGCTGCAAGGTCTGGTAATTCTTGGTGGTGGTCAGACGTGGAGATGTTGTACATTTTGCCGAACTGGTGGAAAAGGTGGTTTTTAGTGATAAACTTTGTTACCAGATGGTGATTTCTTTTTCAATCACTAAAAAATCAATCATATTACCAGAAATAAGATAAAAAATAAAAGCGAGTATCAAGTGAAAAATCATAGAAAATAGGTGGTAAACAAAGCTCAAAGTCGTGTAAAAAACTTAAAATGTTTTCATAGATGCTTGATACAAGAAGCAAGTAAAATTTGGTTAAAAACATAGCAAATGCAAATAAAAGGATAACATGTTGCTGTAGATTTTACACTTTATGATCCAGAACTTTTCATTAGCAGTCAACAAAATACTTTACTGACAGAAAATACAGTAACCTAAATGACGAATGATCGAGCAAATATGACAAATAACCCGACGGAATCAGATCCAAGAACAGTCGCTAGTACTAATCGGCCACCGAGTCAAAGCAACGTTCAGTATATGCTGGCTCGGCTGATGTATAGCATTTACAAAATTACACCGTACATTGTACAACTATACAAGTGTACACGACATACCACTCAACATGTTATTGACGTGTGTTCGAGACTATGTTGATCACTTATAGTGTTGTTGGGTGTGTGACGTAGTGGTTGCTACCCAGTGTGGTGTAACCATGGTAACGGAACTGTTGCTACTCAGTGTTTAATGTTACCAGCGGACAACGGTCCGTTACAGACCTGAGCAGCTGTCCAAATGTTGCCCCTTTTTTGATAAACAATTTTCGATTTTAAGGCAAAATGTACAACAATTTGTAACAATACCTACCGCAATAAATATAATCACACTGACTAAAATTAAAAGAAGAGATGTGGGATCTGCAATATTCTGCATAGGTTTATTTTCATGTCGGCTTTAAACCAAGCTGATATATAATTAACACATGATTAAGTCATCACAAAATTAGTGGTACAGCGCATTGCCTTTTAAAAATCCACATAAAAATTGCGTCAGAGAAATCAGAAAGCTAACATATCTGTGACGATTTTATCGGCGAAAACTGAAATTATCACTTCACAATGTTTGGTGTAATATTTTATAATCACATGGTTTACAGTTAATTAAGCAATTAGCGTTGTTCTACTTGTTAGACAGAGCGTTAATTGGGAGGGAATAATCTGGAAACAATTGTTATCTTTGCCGAGCTAATGACGAATTACAGTTAAAGCTTTAAACATCAAACTCTTCAAAGAAAGAAACAAAATAAAGAGCTGATCAGGTAAGATTGTTATGGCACAGCATAGTATCTTCTCGAAGGTGTAATTGGTTCACAAATTTACGTCATAATTAGTTCGCAAAGGGTAAAGATACAGTTAAACTGCGAAGGCACAACACCAAACCAACCCTACTCTATCTCCCAAAAACAACCTTCTCCTGGTCGGCCATGTCCCTCATCCTACACTTGACCCCCGCAGAGGTCACAAGCCCATCGGAGCACAAATGAGCGAGAAACGGGGAAGCCTTAGCTAACCGGGCCTAGGACTGCATCACTATAAGCAGCGAAATACGGGTATACCCTCCCTTTTACATGCGTTCAACCGGCACCCGAACCACACGCTGTTTCTTAGACATAACTGCCCACCTTCAAATAAGCATGAAAAAATAAAAAATAGGCCAAGGAATAAGAATTTAAGTGCCTAAAATTTGGACTCCCAAGTGGTCTCAAAAACGCAAATTAAATAGGTAATAATTATTTTAGTCTCTCGAGTCTCGACACCACTTTAGGGTTAAACGGGTTCCTGCTATAATAATTATAGGTACTACAGACTGATTATTTATGGTACCCAGCACTAGAAACCGCAACCAAATACCCACGGTTGGTTAATTAAGCGTACGAGATGAGGAACAAGTTGCGAAACATCAAACATTAACAGTAGCTACAGCAAAAATTATATTGTTATCAGCGTTCCTGTGACGATATTAAATCCATCAACCAATGAGTCAAGTGTGGAATTTTTACTGGTTAATAGGATTTGGAAATTGCAGTTATCTGCAAAGCTGAGTTTATTAAATTACTGTACAAGCGCATGGGGATTCAGATTACCAAAGGAACGCAAAGGTCACTGCTTACTCTTGAAACTTTCTTCAAGTACATCGAGCGAATTATAAGTCATAAAATATAAGAGTATATAATGATGTTATTAAAAACACGTCTTTATTTAATATAAAGGTCAAAACATTTTAGTCAGAAGATTGTGTTTATCTAGTAAACCTCCTGTATTTTGGTTATGCTGGTTCTAAAAACTACAAAACAAAATTATTGCTACACAAAGTGCAAACAGTTATAGAGTTAATATTATATTAGATGCTTATTATAATAATGATATGCTACATACAATTGTAGTCGTTTGTCTTCTCCGTACATTAACATAAGCTTCACTGCAGTGGGTACTTAATGATGGAAATTTGAGGTCTCGACTGGGCAATCAAAAGATCCGTCTTATAAAGAACATGTTCAATTGCAGAGATCAGGCAGCTAAGGCAAAATTATAACGTATTTAATGTATATTGTCCATGAATCATATTTACAGCAGAATGTACGCCTCAATAAGCCTCATGTATGCCAAAGTGCAAGGAGGTTTTGCGAGTTACGAGCATTGACGTACATCGCATGAGGCCGTTGAAGTTATCCTGAACTTGTAATATCTAGAACTACACTCCAAATATATCTGTTGACGAGTTAACAAGAACTATAGGTCTCTTGTATCCCTTGTACCCTTTGTACCTCGGGTTTGTCTCGGTCGACAGTGTGTCCTTAAAAGATCATAATATTGTATAAATACCAAATGCATGGTTAAGTGGTACACATGGTTAAGCAAGCATAATAAACGGAGGAGGGAGGTTCATAATAAGATAGCATAGAACTACAAAACGGTAAAGACTCATCTCAAACAAAAGAAAAGGGTAGACTGGTATAGTTGTACATAATTACATTCAGGAAACAATAGATAATAATTACACAAACATCATACGAATGTTCCTTTCCATATGTTACACTATAATTAAAGGGTTGCATTTACAATTAGGTCGTTCACTGTTAAAGGATAAATATCCCCACAAAAAAAGGGTTAATAAATAATTATAGACATATCACGTGACAGCTCTGTCGTCAGCAGGGGTGTAGGAAGAGGGGGGGGGGGGGGGGGGGGGCTTCCTACACCTCTGGTCGTCAGACCAGGTAGTCTCAAGAATAAAGCGACTCAAGAAATATACACTACAGCGAGAAAAGCTGCGAGTTTATAGATATAGTATCCATTGGATATTATCTATTACCGTTATATCAGGTCGAGTAATGAAATAGAATATATCACGCCTCAAGAACGGCGTAATAAAATAAAGCAATAAAAATATAGTGCGGTAATGTGGGTATAGCTTGTAATGGGTTTTAACTTCTAGAGTTCTAGGGTTATTTCTGTTTCATACGTGAATGTCAGAGTGCTCGCTACTCTCTCACTCACTGCAACAATATTTACAGTGCTCAGAATGAATATAAAAACCTCAGATGCCAAATCATACGCCCTTTTTGTTGGAGGCATGAAGGATTAGGTATTTTAATTTCTACTGTGATTTCTCGTACTATTTAATCTTTTAATGAACTTCAGGCTTCAAATGGTGAAGCTCCCAAAACCAAGCTCGGCAAAAATGCGAAAACTGAATTTCCCAGATCTCTATTTGAAGGTGATATCATAAAAAACTCTTCCATTTCAAAGACAACATCAGGTTGAGACTCGCTTCTAATTACCATCATTAATAATTCTAGGATTCTATCAAGACTTCGGTCTCCACTTATAAAACAATATCGTCTGTTTCCGTAACTTGAGGACGTTCAGGGCTATTATCTTCTCATTAGCACTTTTTACTTTTTCTGTGATGACCTGTTTATATGTATTTTATCGCTATGTTAAGTTTACTACCTGTGGTTTTTATATAGTAACAGTATATTTAGGTCTAGCTTTACTGGGTTATTTCTCCGAATGTTGTGCCACATTGCACGTCTAACAATCCACATACATTCTAGTCTAAATAACTTGTCTTCAATTTAAAGAGGAAGTCACGTGCTCTGTGCTAAAATCCAGAATATCCTGCATGCTGGTAGAACGAAAATCGACATGAGCGAAGGCTATGTATAATTGTACCTGTACCGGCCCGCTCTATTAAATGACCAACACTTATTGGCTCCGATTTAGCTCAGTTTACAAGTGTGGCACTTCCTATACTCCAACGATATGACATATTTGTCTCTCAGGCTAATATAAGGAGTCTGACTGTGAGACAAAGGCTCTAGCTTCCCTCTTAGAGAACTTGTAAAGACGCTCCTTCTTAATTTTGGAAAAGAGAATTTATCTGAAGAGACGTTAATTACTCGCATGAAGACGCTACGCGGAAGAACTGATTTCCTACCTGCAGTGCAGCTTTTGCTTGAGCATGAAGATCGAGCTACACTCCAAAGAAACAAGCTTTAAGTACACCACTCCACAAACTAAAGAAAGTTTACCTAATAACTTTATAAGGATATAACCGATAACAAGAGAGTACCAGTCTTGTTATATATCATCTCTTCTCCTGGCTATACTCAAGATCCGGAAAAACAAAAAGCTTCAAACAAAGGTCTTAACAGTTCCCTTTGTTCTACGTTTCACGGTTCTATACCTCGATATAAAGCAGCGTCTGGTAGAAGGTGTTATACTGCTCCCACCCATTTGTAGTTTGTACTACAGATTTGTATAGACTAGGTCTAGAGGTTAAAGCAGTTTTAACTTGGTTGTGACTTTATGCACGTCTCAACTTATTTTTTAATGGTTCCGCCGATTTATTTACCGAATGTTCGTTTTATTTGGGCATTACTATTACTGTACTATTTTGAATTTTCAATCAAGTTCTTGCATAGAAATAACTCGGATTCGACAATACTATCAAAATAATGATGATACTTCAACGGATACCTCAAAAATAGGACAATTATTTTAGCAACATCAAGAGGCTAAGCGTCGGAAAATGACCTTAATTATTATAATTTCATCGTGTATGACATCAAATTAAAAAGGGGTTCAATTTCCGAAACGCGGGCACCAGCAAAACTATGGGAAGTAGAAGCAAACGAAGTTGAATCCACTATACATCAATTATTAGATCACAAAGCTAAAGAGTAAACACTAAACTGTGAATTGTGAAATGAGCCCAATACTCCGTGTACGCACTATATAAACTTTACAAAACTGCGGGCATGTAACTTAGTTAAGACTGATCTCCGATGACGTGGTCAATGGTAGCATTATCTGATCATCAGTCCAAAAGCCGTTTTAATCTTGTTATTGGAGGTTATGAGCTACGTGCTCACTGCTCACTTAACATGACACAGTCAGACGTCTAATAATGTTTAATGGGGAACCCTAGATGAGGGGTCGGTTAATGTCCTTTACGTGCAAGTGTCATTATTGGTTAGTGTTACGCCTGTATTCAGAAGCGACGCCATTCCCACTAGGAATGGCGTCGCATCTTACTTCTGAATCAAACGAAGTTTAATGAATACCCCAATCGCCATAGCATAATTGTGCCTACACCATATTCGAAATTTGTCATGTATAAATGGCATTAATGAGTAGAAAATGTACTGATCACTTGACACATATTGCGCCAAGCAATCGCCAATAGCGACATGTGTTGTATGACAAGCTAGCCATTTCAAAGTAAAGCAAAATGCGGGCAACATAGGCGAATTAACATATGTCTTCTGAGCTAGACTGTGTGTAGAAAAAGGCATAATAAATTCAAAATCGCGTATATGTCATAACTCATGACCATTCGTAAGTGCTCAAGTTTCAAAATAAGTTAAAATTGTTCACTTAATCCTGCAGATTAGTCTTACAATGACATTATTAAGATTTAACAAGTATACAGAGACCAGAGTTCAAATATGTTAGGTACACGGTGATGTTAGATGCTTCATTGAGAATATGCGAAAGCCGAATAGTAATAATATAACAGTGTCTCTACGAGAATATGAGTATGAGTATGAGCAAACTATCGGCGTTATGTCACAATTTTTAGTTTGAGAAGCAGCGTTTTGTTGGGAAACCTCAACGGATCTTATAGATCTAAAAATACATAACTACTGAAATTCCGAAGAATAAATTTCGTGTAGTACTATTACTAGTACGAATTTTATGTAACGAAACACACAATTTAAAAGGTTTCAGATCCCACTTAAACGTCGGACTTTGTACGACTACAATAGTCAAAAACTCCCCGAGACAAACAATTTAAGAATGATTATTTTAAACCTGATAATTTGCACTAAATCTGCTAGCAAGCTTTATTCATTATTTGCATGATAACGCAGCATGATTCTATATTTTTTTGTTTTGTTTGAAGGCTTAAAGTTAAACTCGGTTTAATTTTAACACATATTATGGGGAGGTTTCGCGTGGAACGAACAAATCCACTTTCTAATCATAAAGACTGACGTGATATTGTTTTGTATATTTATAATACATATATATAAATGTTGTCAAGCATTAATTAAAACTTGGATAAATCTATTTACAACTATATTGCAATTGTTTTAAAATAAAGTTAGTAACTAAGTATGAATGCATTTTCTGAAGTGGAGTCACTATGTTATGACCCCAGTATTTTGCTTATCTCAGAAAAGATTAAGTCCGGCTATGTAGATTAAACACATCAAAATACTGAAGGAAGGTCGACTGCAATACAAGAAGAGAAACACAAAATAGTAAATAGCAAAACTAAAAGGTTACAACCCTCTTGCAGTTGTAATTTGCACTCTAGTCTGTAGAGTGTAGGTACCCGCATGAAACTCTCTGGACCTGTTCTGCTGACTTAGTTATTAGTGCTTTTCATGCAACAAGTAAAACAAATCCTTTATGTCATGTTTCCAGGGTTTGGACTGGAATTTCCCGCTTAAAGAACCTCCATCACGTTACATTACATAATTTTCTGAAACATATATTACATATTATGATAGTTTAAACTGAGTAAAGCAATAATAGGATGTTGAATACCGAACCAAGGCTGAGATTTATAAGTTTATCTGTCATTGTCCACAAGTGAGCACTGAGCATTATAGATGTTCTTCAGACCATTAGCTCGAGCGTTGCGTAGCTACTCTAGTGTTTATTTATGAATTATATGTACATTCTACTGTGTACATATTAGCGTGTACACACATGTTATTATTTCGCTTTTAGCCTGTGTATATTTGTGTAGGTTCATCATCAGCTTTCATACGCATTTTCAGTGTTTTCCTCCAGCTGATTCTTAATCAGCTGGAGGAATAATAATAATCTCCCTTTTATTTATCTATTTATTCCTTCAGTTTCGATTTTCAGTATCAATGGCATCACTTTATTTTATTGAATGTACCATGTTCATTTTAATTTTATTTATTACCCTTTTTTACCCGCCACTAGGAAGCTTAATTGGAGCACAAAATTCCGTTCCAATACGTTAAATATATTTAAGTGTGTTCTCTACATCTGGTGATGTTTCATAATTTTGTTTTAGGTATGTTTTTCTGTCACATGGAATTTTATTTGATGCGTGTTTTCGACTGAGCGGATTAATAATTTTGCACCGTTTCAACTGCGATAGTGAAATCCCAGCCGCACGCCAGGTTACGCTATAAGTATTGGTATTATCCATACCAAATTTTCAGTAGTTAATCACTGATAGTTCATAACTGGCTTAAATGGTTATATTACAGTCATGCATTTCCCTTCAATTTTTAACTCTTTTATTTATATGCTCATCATAATTTGTATACCTGACTACTATTGTCATTAACATTTAACAATTAATGTTGGAGTATTATATATAGTTCGCTGTTTATTAGTCTCATGATTACCTATTTATATAGCCTGAAGATGGTGTTGACGCCGAAAATTTGCCTACATTCCTAACTTCCTGTTTTAACTTTTATTTGTCCTTGTCTCTTTCAACCGGATACTATCCAACTAGCAGTATTGACATTAAATTAATCCTGATTTGTAATTAAAATTAAGTTTTTTTCAATATCTTTATTTGTAAAACCCAGGCATGATAAGACCCTATTTGAAGGTTATCTTATTCCTTATAATCAGTCTTAAAAGAGACAAATTTTGTCTTGCTCAATCCTCCGGTAAGTTTTTACTAATAGCGTCATCTTCATCTTAAGTTAATTTATTTTCTTGTTAGATAGGTATGTAGTTGTATATACTTCTTTTTTAGACACCCCATAACCCATGCTTCCTCCCCAGACACCCCATAATCCATGTCTCCTCCCCAGACACCCCATAACCCATGCTTCCTCCCAAGACACCCCATAACCCATGCTTCCTCCCCAGACACCCCATAACCCATGTTTCTCCCAGACTCATCATGCTGGGAGGGCGGTACAGGTAGCTACCCCACGTCCCACAAGTTGGGACAGCAGCAGTTTACAGACTACTTGACATGTCAGAATTGGTGTGATGAGGACCCGAACTGTGTTGCTGCAGTGGTCTCTAGGAGTCTCTGTGTTAAGCTAGCTTCTGAGGACATCTCCTCTCAACCTGGTAAAATGAAATACAGAATTTAGGTTGTAAACAATTGTTGTGTTATTCCGCTCATTAAATGAGATTTTGTTCAAACCTCATCAGCACTTGCTATTCTTCAGGATCCCAGGCTGCATTAAAGGATTGTTGGCAACAGACTACTGTAACTGCAACAACAACAGCGATAGGGGATGACAAATTTGCAACAGCAAGATGTGCAAATGGCTACAAGGTTTGTTAACAGAACTCCACTGGCTCGTTATTTTCATTCTTAATCATGTTAATCATCACTGAAATCTGCAACCGATGGCTTTTGTCGCAAATTTTAGTTTGACCGATGGCGCCATGTTTAGCCATGTTTCTAGTGGTACCAATTGCACGGTTTTTGAAATATTTGGTGAGTGCCACCATGGTGGCATTTTTCTCATCCTGTTTCAGTGGCGATCTAGCATTAATATCACAAATATTAGGATCACTCTATAAAGTTTATGATGTTGATTTATAACTTGGCAGAGTGATCCTGATATTTGTGCAACAGGGAAGGTTTATGAGAAAGTAAAACTTCACCTCTTCTTTTCTGAGAGGTGATGAGTAATGCGTTGGCTAATTCGTAAGAAATAAGAATACCTCAAATTCGAACTTTAGTAGTTATTTTACATCATGCCCTCATACATTTTTGAATTAAAGGAAGACATTTTTCGCATTTTACACTTGAGGCCAGCAGGTAAAAAGAACTGAGCTCTCAGCTTATAAAAAATATTTAAGAAAAGGATATTAAACTCTGTGACAAGATTTGATTGCGTACATCAAATCAATGAAATTAAATTAAAAATACATAACAGGGTTTTTGAGTGTATTATATATATATATATATTGTTAAGTTTAGTTAATGTATAAAAGTAATATTGATAAAGTGCTTGACAGGCAGTTGATTGCTACTCCAACTATCCGATGTCTTCTATTCTGGACGGTGTAACAATTTACAAGGACTCCTGCTATGTGTCTATGTCCGCGTCCTCCAGAAAACATGTCGATGTAAGTTCTGATTGCGTGTTTTACATGATACGAAACGAAACGAAACACTGTATTTACTACCCCGCTACTATGCGACAAAGATATTGTATAAAGATAACTAAATAATTTATACAATACGGTACCCATGTCTGAGCGGCTCTCCTCAAATAACTTTCTCTCCTCCTCGGAGCAGAAAGTTAAAAACAAAACACGGGTCTCATAAATCAAAAAATACTAAATAATGTTAAAGAGATAATATCAGATTAACTGTCGCAGAAAAATGGTTAAAGTATACATATTACATAATTGATTTTATTGACACACCGATAAAAACCAGAAAAAAAAGAAGTGGATACTCGGAAAACAAAAAATAACACAAAAAAGACTAGAAGCCACAAAAAATAGCTTAACCAGGCTATAGCTGATCATACAAATAGTTCTTTAACTTACCCTTAAAAGAGACAATATTCTCGATGTTACGGACATTAAGAGGGAGAGAATTCCATGATTCAGGTGCATAGTTGCTGAACCGCCTGCTAGTTGCCTTCAATTTAGAGAACTTAGGTAAGAAGGTTGCATGCTGTTTTTGTTCTGGTTTCTTTGACAGCCTTATCATCTCTGTTCATTTGAACCAACTCTTGGAGGTACATTGGTGCCAATCCATGGGCCACTTTGAAACAGATGAGGCACACTTTGAAAAATATCCTCTTTTCAACAGGGAGGATATGAGCTTTCTTGTAGAAAGGAGACAAGTCAGTATTTCTGTCATAGATGTCGTAAATGAAACGTATCCCTGCATTTAGAACAGATTGCAGCTTCTTCACTCTAGTCTTTGAAAGATTCGTGTAAAGGGCATTACAATAGTCCAGCTTTGATATGATCAGTTGTTTGACCAGCATGAGCTTAACTCTCTCATCTAGATACTTTCTGATAGTTCTTAGATTATTCATTGTCCAACAACAGTTCTTCCTAACGTTGTTTATCTGCCTTTCCATGTTGAGAGATTCATCTAGTAACACTCCAAGACTCTTCCAGGTATCGTTTTTACATACAGTTGGTGTAATGATGGTGTCACCAAACTTTATTGTTATTTCAAGGTCAAACTTCTTCAGTACCAAAGGCTTTCCAATGACTAACAATTCTGTCTTGCTCTCATTCAGTTTCATGAAATTATTAACCATCCATACTTTGATTTCAGACAGACAGTCATTGATCCTACTAGTGACATTCTGCAGCTCCATGGGTCTCATCGGGTGGAAAGCTATATAAAGTTGTGAGTCATCTGCATAAAGCTGTATATCGAGACCATACTTTCTAGCTATTTCCTGGAGCAGCTTAATGTATAAGATGAACAGGATAGGTCCCAATAGAGAGCCCTGGGGTACCCCAAACAACAGACACAGGAAGTCAGATAATGAGTCATCTAACTTAACCTTGAAAAACCTGCCTGAGAGGTATGAACTAAACCATTTCAATGCAGAGTCCTTAATACCAAAATCTTTTGCCAGCTTCTTAAGAAGGATTGTATGATCAATCGTGTCGAAAGCAGCAGAGAGATCAAGTAGGACTACAATCACAATGTTGTTCTTCTGCACTTCCTTAAGAATATCGTCTGCCATCCTGACCATCAGGGTTTCACAACTGTGGTTCGCTCTGTATCCAGACTGAACTGGGCAATGCAGACTGTTCAAATGTAAGTGATTGTTCAACTGCTCAAGTACAATTTTTTCAATCAGTTTAGACATAACTGCAAGATTTGAGACTGGTCTGTAATTCTTCAGAATATCTGGATCAGCATTCTTCTTCTTGATAGTGGGCTTGACCAGTGCAGTCTTCATCTCGGCTGGAAACACACCTTGCGACATAGAACCGTTTATTATGTGCAGGAGGATCGGTGCCAACTCCTGAGAGCATTTCTTCAACATGAAAGTTGGAATAGGGTCAAGACTACAAAACTTGTTAGACATCTTAGAAATGGTGTGTAACAGGTGCTGCCTAGTGATGGAGTGAAATTTATCAAATGATGGCCCTGAATAGGTACTTTCAAGATTCTCTGACGATGACAAGTTCCCTCCGATATGACTTCCTTCTTCTTCTATCCCAAGTCTGATATCATTCACTTTATCAGCAAAGAAAACTTTAAAACTTTCTGCAAGTTTTTTAGTGTCATTACCATGTGGCCTTTCTTGGGTAGTTTCACCCGTGAGTCTATAAACTTTCTTGTACAGAGCCTTCGTATCTCCCGCAGAGGCTAAGAGGGCTTTTCTATTGTAAGTAATCCTCTTCTGTCGCTCAATGACAATAAATTTGTTCCTGAGGTTGACAAAAATATCCTTCTGTCCCTTGCCTTTCCTCCAGGCTCTCTCAGCTGCTCTCCTCTGCCTCTGTAAAGCTTTCAGATCCTGATCCATCCAAGGTTTACCTTTGTCTTCACTCTTCATCTCCTTACTGATCACAGGACAATGCTTGTCCATAAGTTCCAATAGAATACTATTGTACATCTTAACTGACTCATCAAGACTCTCAGAGCACCAAGCATCTCTTTTACAGAGATCAGAAACCAAAATATCTGCTTTAAAATCCTCAACCACAATACTTTTAAAATCACGGTATTTCATCACCCTAGTATCATTCAAAGAGGTCTTCAGGCTCACAGACACTACAAATTTAACAAGAAAATGATCTGATCTAGTCCCAGATTCCACAATGTTGATAGAAGTTATAGAGTCTTTGAAGACTTTGGTCGTTATCACGAGGTCAAGAGTTCCTCCTTGATTGTGAGTTCTTTCTAGTGGTACACATTGGATGAAACCAAGCTGATCAAGAAGGGAAAGAAACTTTGCGGGGTAAAGATCTTTAGGTCTTTCAACATGTAAATTAAAATCCCCTGCAATCACCGGGGTTCCTGGCTTACCGGACAAATCACACAGGTATTCACTGAATTCTTCCAAGAAGTGGCACTCAGTGTACCTGGCCTTTTTGGTGTAAGGCGGTCTATACACATCAATAAGTCTGATTATCCCACTATTTGTTTCAAGTATAACTTCCATGACTTGGTAAGACTTGTACTTCTTGACTCTACCGTTGCTTTTCAACTTAAGGTTCTTATTGAAAATCATACCTATTCCTCCACCACTACGATGCTTCCTTGGGTTGGATAAAATACCCCAACCATAATCTCGTATCTCTTGTAGCTTTGCAGTATCTGCTTCCTTAAGAAAAGTCTCCTGAAGAAAACAGATATCAACCCCCTCATCAGTTAGATGTTCAAGAACCTCTACTGTCTTGTTCACTAGACGATTAACATTAAACGTGGCTAAGACTAGTTTATCCCAAGCTCTCTTTGTCGAATCTTTGCCCACTGGAGATAAGAGTTTTTTGATGTTTCACATCCGCTCGTTCTGGCCATGATATAACTCTGCTCTCTCACATAAGATGGGCATAATCTGTCAGCTGCAGAATGTGTCTTGCATTTATCTTTGACATTCTTGTCTTTACTGTTGCTACAGTTCGTACACTTGATACTAGATCTTTGGCCTGCCGTTTTCTTCTCACAATCTTTCGATTTGTGGGCACCTGCACAGTAGAAGCACACTGGGTCGGCATTATACTTCTTACACTTACAGTAATCACTGCCACTCATGTGTCCGAAGCTCTGACAGTCAAAGCACTGGATTACATGATACCTATCCTTAACTTTGTACTGTCCAAGATCAGCGTGTACAAAGTCACCTGACTCCCTTATAGACTGCCTGATTTTCACTGACACTTGTAGGCATGCCCAGGTCTTGTTTTTCTCCAAGAAAATAACCTTGAAAGTGTTGTTCTCATCTTCAACTAAACTCTTAATGGAACTGTTCTTATCAAGGATGCTCTGGCGCAATTCTTCAGATGACTCAAAATCTCCCTTGAGATCATACATAGTAAGCTTAGGTTCAAGCATTGTCACGGTGTGGGATTTTGCAGACACTTTATAGTCCACACTAAGAGCATCTTTAGCTTTCTCCATAAGTTCCTTGTTCTTGAATATTAACCTTGCTGTGCCTTCTTTGACACCTGAGACCCCCTTAATAGGGATGCTGGGCAGTATTGATGCAACATGTTTCTTCACCTTTGAGGACCAGAGTTCTTCTGTTATCTTATCTGCCTCATTCTGCCCTTCCAGAGTTAAAGTATGAGTCTCACTGGGTCCGAGATTGGTCTTAATCTCAGGTATAATATCTGGACCACCTTTATTGTGCTCAATGAGAATTTGTCTAAATTGTGCTAGCTCCTTTTCTCACTAAATCTAAGTGCCTCGGAGCTGTCCTTCCTGTGGTGCAGGTGTGTCTAGTATAGACCTGGTCTTCAGAGTGACTCGGCCCTCTACTGAACTGTATATTCCTTATAACTTCAAACAAATCCGGCTGTTATTCCTGTGGTAAGTCTAAAGAATCTGCAATTATAGTATCCAACTTTCTTCTTACCTTTAAACTGTCGTTTTTAAACGTTTCTAACTCACCTTTTCCATCTTGTCATAGACATCAGTGATAACCTTGCGTAAAAGGATTTGAGACCTCTCTACTTAACTCAAACCAAAAATTATAGAGTGGTAAGTGCTGAAAAGTACATGATAAACCCACTAAAAGCTGTTGGTCTCGTTAAAACGCAGTAAAAACCTCTAATTATTTGTTATATAGTAGTGTTGAAAGTATTAAAACTGATACAAATTTAAAAAATTAATAATCAATGGTCGAAAAACCTTCATGATAATTGTGATTCTACAGAAACGGTTATATTATCTAATTTTCAAATCATTTATTGAATTGAGCAAGAAGTAAGTTCATATTGTATACAGGTGACCGCCACGTGTAGAAAGGAGAGAACTTGTTCAACTAACACAGAGATTACGAAATACAAACACTTGAAGCAAGCTAATTGGGTTACTGGTACGTTCGTCGTTCAACCTTCATTTAAAGATCTCATATTCATTTTGATATCATTAATTCTAATCAGTCTCTTAATTCACATTGGTCATCATAAAGTTCTCTCTGAATTTATGAATTCACGTCTACTTTTACTAATACTCCATTTTACTCCAAAACTAATAACTAATGCTAACAATAGAGGGTTAGTTTGGCATAAAAAGTTGAAGTTTGCAAAAAAAAAAAAGATGAATTGGCGACTACATTACGAGACATATTTATACTCGAAGAAATTCCGGTGACCTAAATGATTTGGGAATGAAAATATGGGATTTTTTGCCGAAAACCAGACCACACTTGAAATTTGAAAAATCACAAGTCAATTTCTGCTTGATCTTCTTGATTCAGGGACGTTTCTCTCTCCAGTGTATTCCCACTTCCCAGGTCTAATACTAGTGTTCATTTGTTGGATGAATCATATTGTTTAGTTTTTACTATATAGATAGTAATCAACAAAGTCCATAATTAAAAAAGAAAATACGTGAAAATAATTTGGGGGAAAAAATATGGTGACCTAAATTTTGGTAGTCCAAAAAATATGGTGTTTTTTTTCTCGGAAAAACCCCGACCTTTCGTACCTTTTAAAATATTCCCTTGTCTAAGTAAACAAGTAAAATGTATTGTAACAATATTCTCATTATAACAGGAGGCACAAAGTTAGAGTGTCCACCTGGATACGAGCTACTCGGCTGTTACATAACCTCGTGAGTTATTTGCAATCATTATTAGAGTGATTAAAGTAATTCAAGATGTTTTAAGTATTTATAGTTGATTAAAGATCTTCCGATTCGTTTTAATTTTATAAGTTTATAGCATACGGATGTAATTGGAATAATTCCAACACATAAAAACGATCGTTCACTCATGTGCATATCTAAGATAGTCGAACAATATAAACTAAAAGTAAAGATTGAATGTGAAATTAGTTTTTATCAGCGTCTCAATTTATGGCGCAATTTCAGAGCTTGGTCGCCTGGTATGGACTTCAAAAACATTCAAACTGGAGGGAAGACCATACAACTCTTGCTCCTTCACAACACAATAAGATAACATGCTTTCCGCAGTCTGTCGAGTTATACCGTGAGTTTACAATCATTTGAATTGATAAACAATTGGCAAATTAATAACTATACCATTATAATTAAATCGAAGAGAAAATTTGTATTCTTCCCAATTCATAATGTCGGAAAAAGTAAATATGTTTACGAAACCTTTTCGGCGCATTTTCATCGTCTCGTACAAATTTTCTCACCGTTTATTTAGAAATTTGATTGTCTGGGTGAAATAAACATTTTAAATATGTAGGACGTTTTTGGGACGAGAGCTCGGGTACTATGGAAATTCAGGTAACGCGTTAAAACATAACCTTCTTCGCTTAGCTTTTGTGATACGTATTAGTTAATTAAACCATCATGGTTACTTATCCATATGGTTTCGTAGTATTTAAGTCCAACACATCATTCACACATATTATAAAATAACTATAACACACATATCAAAATGCCTGTTTCAGTTATTACTAATATACAATATTTAGTATTATTATTATATTATTTCCGCTTAATATCGAACAAACTTAGGAATAGGAAAAAAAAAAAAAAAAATCTGTATAATTATACTCTCAGATACCATGTTATTATACACTCAACAGATATTTCTAATAAACAGATGAAATCCTGCATGACGTCTATCACATGTTACGCCAACATCACGGGCCAAGAAATCTTTCCGTACGAATTACAGATATCTAACCTCAAATCAGGTGATTGTGACTAACTGTTGTTCAGAATGAACTGTGAGAAAAGGTGCCTTCCACCTTTACAGGAAACATTTTTGTCACTGTATTGAAGATGACACAGCTTAAAACAAGATAAACTAAATCCCAACTTAATGGCAGTATGGATACTAAATAGAATGTGTTAAAAGTCTAGGTTAGATTTATTTTTGAATACTTATTATCCATCAGCTGCGTAAACTTGATGGTGTAACAGTTATCTGTATAGTTCAAGGTTTAATAGCGACGCAGAATCTTGTAATTGCCATAGCCACCATAGCAATATTGTTTTAAGCTAACTATCAGCTCCAAAAGAAGAACACAAACCACTCCCAGAAATCACATCTTAGAAAAATTGTAAAATGTGGACCTCATAATGTATGAAATGTAAACTCTCGCAGGACTGGTCGTTAAATTATTGATTAATGACGATTATAAGTTAAATGATAGTGACATTCATTGATACTCAAGAATTTAGACATATGGACATAATGTTAGAAGGCAGGCCGCCGGGAGCTACGATTAGTTACATTCTATTGTCCCATAAAGAGTAACATCTCTTAATTCAAATCCAAAGATCTTTATGAATTAAGTAGTCACATAATTAAGTCACATAATGACGGTTAGTATTTAAGATTATAGTATCATCAAGAATTGTGTTATATACACCAGACCATGAAACATTTGCAATTAAATCAAATTCAAAAATACTCTCAAATATCACAATATCAAGTAATGACGAGGAATGAAAAAATCAAATAAAAAACAATCGATCGCAATTTAAAAAAAAAAAAAAAAAAAAACCAATTTTGTTTCTATAAACATAAAAAAAAAATGCTGCGTCAACAAAGTAAACAATCTCAAGTAAATCAAGTAATATTTAGTAATTATAATAATAATATTTTAATAATAATTTCCCCAGTACATTCTTCAATTTAAAGCTCCATTCCACAAAATCTTATACTCATGAACAACCAAGTAACTGTTGCTGCCTTTGACTTTTCATGACTGCTCCTCGCAATGTGCCCCCTTACATTCAAATTCCTTTCCGCTGACAAATTTGAGACACATTCACAATTCAGAAACCGATCTCAAGTTTGGACTTATCAACATCCAGTAGAGCAAACATTGTCCAAGTGCAAATGAGCTATGTTCTCTGGGCTCTTAGAAGTTTCCTTGGCGAGCTTGAAAGATAGAGGGTATCCTTTGAAAAGATATGCTTTTCTCTCCGGATAGGAGTAACCTAAAAGTGAAACCCTGGCGTAGAGATAGAATTGAGATCTCCCTGTTCTAGAAGCTTTCCTCCTGAAGATCAGATTCCGTACTGGCGCTGAAGAGCTTGCCACTTAGTAGGACTGCTCGGTAGATTGTGGGTACTTTCCAACACGTGTTTGTGTTTGGTCAGAGCGTCCTCACAACAACAGTTTATCTTGCAAAGAACGCTCATTCGGCTTACAGAGACGTATGATTCACTGGCAAAGAGTCCGAATTCAGAGCTTGGATGCCCTTTGGAAGTAGTCCTCGAGAGAATCTCTTCAGTCGGTTTGAGCTTGATAAAGTCATAGTAAACCTCAAAATCCTTGCCTAAAGATATATTCGAGCAAATTTAGTCCTCACACCGGCTACTGATTTCCGTACTTGAGTGTTCAGGTTTCTTGTTCAGCTGATCATCTATTAAGAAGACTCCTGACCAATCTCGGGCATTCCGTTACTTGAACGTCAAGACTAAATTCCTCGTCTAATGCTGTTTGCGGATGAGTTCATCATGGACATCAATAGACTTGATATAGACATTCTCTGTGTCCATACATTCTTTGAGAAGGTTAAGTTTTTGTGGTGATTTTTCAGCCTTCGTTGACTGAGAAGTGAGATGTCTCTATTAGTTGACCATATGCGCTGCTCCAAGACTTTGAACCAACTCCTCGATGTCGTCCAATGTCTCATCAATGCTCTTTGCAGTAGCAGAATGATTCTTTATCGAATCCCTCCCTGGACCGGTTGGAAGACAGTACTTGAGAAAGGGCTCTTCGTGTCTCGTTTATTTTTACTGACTGGCCGTATCGTTGAAATAGTGATAGTTGGAGTTTTCTTCTGACTCACTCTGAACACATCTTGTAATCGTGTGAAATGAGCTCGTGCAAAGACTTCTATTTGCTTGACAAGGATCCGAATTGTTGTATCTTCGAGAAAAGTTATATCAGGATTTCTGGTGGTTCAATGGCTCAGACTCCCAAAATGTTTCCAATGGAGGAGAGCATCTTCTCGCAGAATTTGCAAATTCCACCAAGTCTCTGTTCCGTGTATCATGCTTTGGATCCTTCCAAGGAAGTGCATTCCTTCTAGCAGATACAGTTTTTGACTTGCCTTGATAGCACTGCTGATCTGTTGATTTGTTCCACCAGCTTTTCTATGAGCCTAGGATATGCAGGTCTCTACACCGTAGCATTGGAGGCAAGCAGAAATGACTGAGCCCATTTTTTTGGCACGTTTCGAGTATTCTTCGATGACCTCTAAGGACAATATTTCAAACATTTTGCGGATTTTGGTATCCTTTTCTAAGTCGGGGCTCGAAAAGTGTCAGTTTGGATTATGTTTTTTGTTGACATAAGAGCGATCTTCAAATTCTTTTTGTATGCCAGGATAAGATATCACCTTGATGTTGAAAACGAATTCTTTGTTAACCATCGTTTCATTGTTCGTTCCAAGCTCAGCAAAGTTCTCTGTTATAATCTTATCAAGATTCGCCATGAGACTGTCCTGCTTTCTTATGCTTCCTTTTTCGGCAGATCAACTCTCTTTTTCGCCATCTCCATTTAAAGCTGTCTTTGCAGATTGCAAGAACCGAGTAGCTTCGTTTAAGATTCTTCCGTATCAGCCTCGCTCAGCGCCGCAATCCTTCCTCTTAAATCCTCTGCCGTCGTAGTCCAACTGCACTGCTGCCTCATTCTGAATTCTATGCCACGAGAGTGTCTCTAAAAGGGCCTCTAAGTACTGACCTGGTACTTACCCTGTAGTGCTCCTCCAGCTCCGTCATTACCCTTGCCAAGGTTCTGATAGCGTCCTCCATCAATCTATGTTAGTGGCTCCTCGGGGCCATTCATCTAGCAGAGACTCCACATGCATGGGAAGTTCCTCTGATCGATGTGAAGTTTGTGTCCCGATGCGGCCATCCCGAAACTTCGTTTGATCGTCTCCAGGGACTTTCCTTTGTGTTCGCATGTTACCAGGAAAAAAGGGTTGATAGATTTTGTTTTGATGGTATCTTAAAACAGGAATATATCAGTACCAAGGAATCCTCAATCATGTTGATTATTTTGTTCAGCTTTCAAAAGATGTTATGTCTAATTTTAAATAGTTTAACTTGATAAAAGGTAAACATATACAAAGTTCATTTAATTTCAGAACCTGATTCCTCACCTCTTTGAAGAACCCTCTGCAGAGTTTGGGAAGATACTGAAGTCTCTTGTAACGCATCCTGCAATCCTCCCAAAAACCACCCTCAACTTCATCCTTGTTCAGCAGATATCATGTTGGTAGGGTCAAAGTCTCCGCCAAGATCTCGGGGTATAAACATCACATATCCATTCCTGCTTGAAGGTCACCTTTTTTTGCAGGGCCCCCCTGTCTAGTGAAAACTTTCCTGGGTTTTGGAGAGGATGTTAATAGTGATATAATGGTATTTCTCGCTATTGCTGTGTTGTACTCCCAGATGAGGAGAACATTGATAGTAGTATAATATGAAAACATGCAAGTAACCGTTGATAGATAGAACCTATACTACTCTTCGGAGGGAGCCCAGAAAAATCTCTTATATTTAATAAAGTAGGTTTTCTAAATTCGTTACTTTTTTCTTTCTTTTTTTTTGTATAGAAACGATAAATGTGGGGTGTCCGTACAAAAAAACTGATCTGTTGACTAAGCTGACTGCTTAATGAAAAGACTTACAATATTTTCTTAGTCTATAGTCAGTATAATTTATTTTGTAACGAACAGCTGCTATGTGACGATTGGAACTTAGTGACAAAACAATAATGACAAGTACCTAGCTCATGTGTTCATAAGTTGTTTGAAACCTCTTCTCGAATTTTTGTCCGTGTTTCTTGTCCCTTTATCATCATAACTTCAGTGTGTCCCTTATATCCACTCACGAAATTCCACAAGTTTTGTACGATCTCTTAGAAGAAGGTAGATTGCAATTTTAGCTCACTCATCAGCTCCACTTTTATAACTATGTTATGGGCAGATTATTTTGATGAGAAAATTGATAACAATAACTACTTTGGACACCTGGAATTTAGGACACTGAAGAGTCTACTAACATCTAAATCATATTTCAGCATCTTTCTCGAACACTCGTACAAAATTCATATCACTAGGATGAATACCGATGCCAATGTTTATCCGTTCATTGAGTCTAGTGATACAGGTCATTTATCTAATTTCTGGCTTCTTTCGAACACCGTCACAATTCATATCACTATGAATCCGAGGACAATGTTTATCGTTCATGAGTTCTTAGTGAGACAGGTCATTTTACTATGTTATGATCGCTAAATGCCACATACTCTTAGGAGAGGAGCTCGCGACCAACACACAGACCAGCCTGACATCCCTCACAAAGCCCTGTGTTTGATGTGATCACTGAGGTCGTAGAAGTAGCCGAGTATGAGCGTCCAGCAGGTTATGTGGAAGGAGAGGATTTAAGAGTGATCTAGCAGCGCTGATCCGTCACCCAAATACAATGTCGTTACCCTTGTTTGTCGTATCTTCCTGGAAGTTAGCTTGATAATACTGTTTGAGGCCTCACATAGGTAGCATTTCCTAGATTTACAGTTGCCCTGTAACATGCGGGACAAGTGTGATGTGTGACCACAATCTTCCAATTGTTTGGGCTAGCTAGGGAGCTACATCTTTAATAAAATCACTGCACAATGAAATGAGAGACGTGGTCTTCTGATGTTACCGCTAGGATAGCATTTAAAAATTACCGATAAAGTAGGATCCGGAGAGGACTGCCATGTTCAGATCTGCCCCTTTCAGGATGTAAGCAGTACGGGTGTGGCTGGCTCTCCTGTTAGTTTTGTGATACATGAGGATAAGAGTAACGGGAAAAACTCGACCACCAAACACATTGTACCGTTTATATAAGGACAACCGACAATCTAAAGGAGTGATGGCTGCAATTATTATCCAGATAAAAAGCGGAATCTGAACTAAAGTTCATGTGTCTTTGAGCCCTGGATTTAAAATTAAAGTTGATATTTAATGATTGATAAGAATAGTGTACCCAAGATCCCTTAGTTGATGCAATCGAGATAATCCGATCCCTCCAGGACGCTCCAAGAATCCTGCAAGTTGAGAACTAAGTAACTTTTGGCTGCTTATCTCTTGTGAGGTGCTGTTGAACACAACTAAAACTGAGTTTGGGAAATGAATCTCTCTCTCAACAATTGGTTTGGTTCATGGTGACCTCAATTTTTTTAAAAAAATAACTCATAGGTACATGCCAACACCCTTGTCTGGAGTTGTTCTACGACAAAAGAACAAAGTGGAATTAGGTTGTGCTAAAAACATGAGCGCGATTAATTTATTAACAATTTGGATTTCAAATCTCAGACATCATACAGTACAACTTTTACAAAAAAAAAGGGTAAAATTTGTTGGTATTCATATTACACGTCATACGAATAAAACATTGAGATTGGCTGACGCTTTAGGAGTTCGAATCCGTCTTAATCAGTTTCATCTTTGTAAACCAAATTGGCCTCTAACACTATACATTGTAACACAATACATTGTAGTAATTAATACATTGTTTACACTATACTGTTAGCCAAATTATACAATATACATTGTAACGCTATACTACACTGTACAAAGACAGTCTGGAAAATTCAAGGAGCAGTAAACAGTCCAGCCGCAAAATAACAAAATTCAGAAACTGAACTACCGTAACCTAAGGAAACTCGAGTACGTAAATTATAAAAAAATAATATATTGTAAGTCGAGAGCTCTCCAGAATAGAATGTACATCCTACTAAGCCAACTATTATCGCAACGTTCGAAGAGTACATAATCAGATGGCTATTATATGTGCCGATTCGATTAGAAATATGAAACATTCACAAAGACGTATATTTCGGATTTCGGATTGAAAGTTGTGTTTACTGATACGTCCAATCAAACTTCTAGAATCAGTAAAAATAAACTGTCGTGATTACATTTTAATTGTAATGGGACAGTTTTAAACATTACATGTAACATAATATCCAGCTTCAGCCCAAAGCATAAGTCGAAGGTAATTGTTGCAGGTAACAGTACACTTTAAAATGAACAGTGATCTTTCCCCTGGAAATCGAATCGACTTCAGAAATTTTCTGCTACCTATAATGCCGGACTGTTACAAATAACAACACTCAACTTGCTCACACAGAATTATTCAATTACCCGACCCACACCGATCCTCTAAGAGTATTGACCTCATCGACTTACAACGCACAATAACTATGTGTAATAAGGTGTGAGGGTCATCAATTACTGTGTATAACTTACTTAAAGAATGACGGATTTTGGCAGTTTTTATTCTAATAGACAAGGTACGCTAAATTAACAATAATGATTTTTCATACAAAGTTACAACAAAGTCTTTATGTTTATGTAGCCTGGGTTGTTATCGCTCGTTAATCACTCGGTAACCGAGCGTTAAGTCCTTATCGCTCGTACGTGCGCGGCAACCCGACTATACCATGAGCTTAGGCTCATGGTAGTCGGTTGCCGCGCTCATGGAAGTTACTTATCGCTCATGTATCTTTCCCAAAGATTCATCACCAATGATCCATCACATGCATCTGATCATTGCAATGTCAATTGCCTCATGATCAATCCCTTACAACGAATCATGGAAACAATCACATCACCATTGCTTAGATAGAAAATTGACATTGTTGTCCTCCAGTGCCAGATATTTGACTCGAGTAATTAATCCATGCTTTTCAAACTACTCTTATTGCTTTGTCTAGCCCTAATTTGTTTGAACTTGTTTCGAGTAGAAACCAACAAACGAAAAACAGCATGATTCCAATATTTTCCCCGACCCCACCGTACGTGGATAATAATGTTATACGGCGTACACGCGAAATTAAGGATAACTACACAGTACAGCAAACTACACTGTGACTGTATTTAATTATTGAGTAGAAAGATATATTAAGGGGTTTCTGACTATATAACGAAGATGGTATTCAACATGAATATATAAAAAACAATGTTTTCCTAATTCTGATAAGGTTCCACGCGACGGTTATATATTGCATCGCGTCGAAGTTTTGTTTTCATTCCCGTACATATGCAGGCAAATAATCTGAATCACCGCTTCAACTGCCAGAACAGGTAATACTATTAAAGTAAACAAAACATGTATCACCTCCCCATCGATATCCACATCTAAATCTGCTAATGGAGCTGAGGTCATAAAAATGGGAAGAGGATTGTTTTTCTTCATATCATCATTATCGTTTATTGTTAATTTTTGTATTCTTATTTCAATCATTGTGATAAATTTTTCATTAAGTTTAATACTTTACCAATAACATTCTCATGTAATTTAAATTTAGCAAATAAAATCACTTCTGGATTTATTTCCCTATAAATTAAAATATACGTCAATAATCGGGAACTTTATTCCACCGCTGGTGTACCGGTTCGTCAAAGGTGGAAATAACCTGAAAAGGTGACCAGAAAAAGGTAAACAAGGAATATTATCTTCATGAAATCGAAAATAAATAGAATGTGCAACAAAACTTTTCATAAAAAGGTAATTTCAAACGCTGAGAATATATAAATTTCGATCTTACATACTTTCGATATGTATGGACCTTAAATTTCAGAAAACATTCCATATCAAATATATTTAGATAATGGTATTCATACCAACTGAGACTTATTTATGCTAAAGAATTAATATATTAGCAAAATAACAACTAAAAGTGGAAAGAGATTTGATACCACTCACCAAATCTACTGGTACAATTGAATTAATATAATAATAAAAAATAAAATGGTTATTAAACCTCAAGTTTTACTTATTCGATCTAACAACTTGCATTTTAAATAACCAGAAAAATACTGTTATTCATTCGAACTAAATCGCTCAGCACCAATGTCCCTGAACTCTAACACTGATAACATTAGCTATTTTGAAAGTTACTTTGGTTAGACCACTCATGTTCGAAATTTTTCATTGTTTAAGAAGCTAATTTGGGCGAGCAGTTAAGAAAAAAGAAAACACATTTTGAAGAAACATCCTCTCAAGTTCAACTCTGTCAACTATAGTTGCGGATGCAGTAACTTGTAGGTGAAAAGAGGAAGGCTCCAAATTTACACTCTTTGGGAACGGGGAAACAAAGTCTGGTTCGTGTGGTCCGCAGTGCACGTGTAGCAGTGCACGTGTAGCACTGTGCACGTGTAGCACAAGCCAGCCACCAAGATATCTTCATTCCACCGTAACCGCATGCGTAACATAACGGCCAGAGTGAAGTTGAGGGACATCCTTCAAACATCCGATTCTCTTCGAAATCGTACCCCGAAATTCATTGATGACATCATTTACAGGAGGTGGGAGTTGTGACGCGTCACGGAAATGTTCTTGTAGTCAACCGACAGATCCAACAATGCGGGAAACACCTGTATTTTATGATGTCCAAATATTGAAGTATTTGTATAATCGTGGCGATTCTGTGAAGCAAAATATTGCAGAAATTCTATAACTAATATTTTCCTTATAAAAAAATGTAACATTCAGTACCCTCTCTGAATCGTGAAGTTTGGCAAGATAGGGGGTATCCACAGGACGGGTCGTTGAGGAGTTTAGCGTCCCTGCAGAAGCCCTCGATAAGGTACATATGGTCCTCTGACGAGACAGGCAACCTGGGCATGGGAGGTAGTGTTAGAACTTCACCTTGTGAGTGTGACCTGCCAGAGTTTGAGCAGAGGCACAATTAGTGCGATGGTGCGGATCGCACAATTTAAACCGTTTTCCGCACATGTCCGCATAATTTTATTGTTTTCCGCACATGTCCGCACATTTTGTAATTTCTGCATATTTACCGCATAATCTATCTAGCATTTGCGCGTAAATTTCGCATAATATTGAAATTTTCGCGTTAAGATTTTTCGAGTGTAAAAACAACATATGTTATAGTCGGGCCCTTTTAGACCGTGACTCAGGCCCTTTCGGGACCCTGACCCAGCCTTTTAGACCGTGACTCAGTGCCCTTCGGGACCCTGACCCAGGGCCCTTTATTGAACTCATACTAGGCCACGTGACCACTCCAGTTACCACGTGACACAGGCCTTTCGGGACCCTGGGGGAAAAAAAACCAGGCCCTTTCGTGGACCGTGACCCAGGCCCTTTTGGAACTCATGCCTAGGGGCCACGTGACCCCGTTTACCCACGTGCACAGGCCCTTTCGGACCCGACCCGAGGCCCTTTCGGACCGTGAACCCAGGCCCTTTCGGGACCGTTACCCAGGCCCTTTGGGACCGTGACCCGCCCTTTCGGGATCCGTTACCAGGCCCTTTCGGACCGTGATCCAGCCCGTTCGGACCGTGACCCAGGCCCTTTCGGACCGTGACCCAGGCCCTTTCGGACCCGGACCCAGGCCGTTATGAAACACCTCTCGTCGTTACCATACTTTGATTATAGTTTATCAGTTATCATTCGTAACTTCCCATCATCATCTGATTACACTAAGTCCACTGTTCTCAGCATAACTGAATCTCATATAGGTTTCAATCATGGCTTAGTAAAGAACGACACCCTCATAAACACATAAACATACCTATTTTTGATAAGAGCGGCTGATAAAACGTTAGATTTCCAAAGTCTTGAGAAAATGCAAAGAAAACCGCACAATTCCCGCAACAAATTTCGAAAAACGCCGCACATTGCAGCTAATTGTAAAAATTTACCGCAACTTACCGCAAATTTTTACCTTTATAGTCGGTGCGGTACCGCATAATTTCGATTTTTTTACCGCACCTAATATGTGCCTCTGGAGTTGAGGCCAGCTATAACGTTCGCGTTAGTAGGAGTTGAAGATGCAATAATTTTCAATTATAAATGTCCCCTATTAATTATGAATTTGTATGTGAAATCCTGCTGTAATCAGTGTGTACAGAACTACGAGTGATGACCGAGTGAAGTTAAGTCGGGAAATATAATGAATGTATGACGTATTACAAATGCTTAATGTCCTCACCCATAATGTTCAGTAGGTTATTTTAGGATACCTCATTCCAGTGAAGCAGCGATCGTGTTTCTTTTAAGTTAAACCTGCAAAGAACTCGGTCAGTAATTAAGAACTTGCTTACAAAACTGGCTCTTCTTTATTTGATGAGATTCAAACATAAAGACTGAAAAGAGTTTACGTTCACAACTGAGCTTGAACAAACCAAGTAACATGTGAGAGGTAAAGTTACCTACCCTTGAGGTCGAGCTTGAAATGTTGCCAGTTGATGGAATGGCCTAGTAACCCGTGAGAGATCTGACTGACAGTATCACGAGAGATACCTTCGTGACCTGTACCTGGAGTAACACTCGGGAGGTTGTTGTAGTCTCAGGTGTACCTTCTGAAGTCCTAGGATTGTGTGTAAACAAAAGCTGAACTGCCTCTATGATTTGATATACCGCAAAGTAATTTTGAGATTACCAACAAGAAATGCATGAACCCGCCTTAAAACACCCTTAAAACCGCTGATTCTCACATAAGCAGCTAACAAACCCCATAATTTTGCCTAAACTTCACACACAATATCTTGTCGAGTTCCAGCTTGCCCCTAACTATCCCTTGTATACCGCAGTTCCTTTATCAGCAGCGAGACAGGAAATTCCATGTTGGGAACAGTTTGCAAGCTGTCAGGATTACGGTTCGGAAGATTGTGGAAAGTTTCCAACCAGTGCTGCAAACTTTTCATTCGATACTGACTTCATCTGAGATGTGAAGCGTCAATAATTCTGAAAAGTCTTTAACCTTGTCCTGAGTCGAAGTATACAAGCGTAACAATCAAACGAGCGTCAATGTCAGTGGAATACGTGGATAATAAACCCCACTTCCATCTAATTCTAATAACAACTCCATCTCGTTGAAAACGATTAATACAGAAATTATTTCAATTTCGTTTTCACGAAATAACTGTCTGAGAAATTTTATCCACCTAATCATAATGTTTCTACGTTATAATACGTCTCAGGTTATAAAACGTCCTGACTAACCTCGAAGCAGGTGAGTGAACACAATCCCTGTGGAAAACTTGTTTATCAGTAGCTCATGGGTGTAGTTGAGAGTAAAGTGCTGAGATTATTAGAGCGTCCCTGTCACCTACCAATCCTCTATAGTTCCGAGAAGGTCCACAGACACACACCCTATCTCTAGTGAACTCAACATGCGGGAATTGGCAGGCGTTGATCCATTCCAGACCAATCTGAGCAACTGTGAGTGAAAGAAAATTAGAGTGAGGAAATGGTAGAGTGCTGATGCGAGAGGGGGACTATAAGACATGACTGCTGAGTGCTGAAGATGGACGCGCGCCTCCCCACCAATATCCAATCTATAAAATTAATCTCTTCATACGGGACATTTATTACACTATATATCACTGACAGAAGAATCACCAGCATACACCTCTATGTTATTTGCCTATAAATTCTGATATTTTTATGGAAGGGAGACGGGGTAGACCAAGGTAATCTTATTAGATGTTATTAGAAAAGACTTGACTATAGAAACTTGATATAGACTTAAGAATTGACTGATTTCGAAAACCCTTAGATTTTAAGCTTTAGTAGGGAGATGAAGAAGTTAGAAGATGGTTGATGTTTTTTTTTTTGTTCTTTTTTTATGCGTTTTTGATATCTATAAGGGTGCCTAGGATGCTCTTTTAAAGAGATATTTCGTACTTTGAAAGATTTACTACTATATATCACTGATACTACGATCAAGTTCAGGACCATCAAAATCCATGTTGGCTTAACCTGTCCGAGAAATGACTGCTGGGGTATTATTAACATTGTACCCGTACCGGATTTGAATTTGGAAAAAATTGTGCTGGAATCACTGTGCCATTGTAGAGAAAGAAAGTGACTTTACAAAAGTAAATTGAGAAGTTTTAAAATGTTTCTCACTCTTGTTTTAGTAATAATGCCGGAAACTAAAAATGTACCTTTGATCCGCCTTTGACGTGTACTCCAAGTGCACGAGTCCTTTAAAAAGACAAACAGTTCTTAGACACTTTTCTTCTTAGAGATCTTGAGATTGTATTGTAACTCTCAGTCGGATACAGTAGGGAGATGTTTCAGCAACATTGTAGAACCCCCGGATCTGAGAGATGGACATTTTTAATGCTTGGACATGGTTACGAAAATTGGAGTTTTATTAGTTTGAATAAACATGAGGTGTCAATTTAAAAGGGATTTTTACAAACAGTACCTCATTTCTTAAAGCCACGGACGTAGGCTGGCGTTTGGCTATTCATGTGCCAGAGCTGCTTCGTCTGAATCTTACTGGTACATTTTAGTACAACAAGCTTGTTAGAGAGGAGAGACTCGTGACCGCTAGGAACTCGTGCCATCTTCTGCATACCTTAGAAGCTGGGGTTAATTTAGTATAGCACATGGGGCAGGGAGTATGAGGGGGGGGGGGGGGTGGGAAAAAGAGAAAAAAAACCCCCCCCCCCCCCAGAAGTAAAAGAACCCCCTGGGGGGGCGGGGGTTAAGAGAGAATAATCAAGACGTTCAAATTGCTAACAATAGAGATGCCGAAGCTATAAGGTTAGGATAAATGATGTGGACCAATGTCATGATTGATTGGAATTTAAGAATATTTATCAATGTAGAACAGCCATATTGATCGGTACATACAACATTGAATTGTATGCTATTAACGGCGGTCACCTCCATTCTACAGGAACAATATCTCACTAACAGGCAGGAAACTGAATAAACGGACTAGGACCTCAGTCGCCAAACTGTCCATTTGCCATCTTCTGATCACGTTGACGTGACCATTGCTGAATTCAGTGAACAATCATAAAAGGTTTAAAATTGAAGATTTATATTTATAGGCGAGGTAAAACTTACGTTCCTAGAGATTTATTAAGTTCTACAAAAACGCGCAACGGAAAATAATCAGTACTGTGATATCGAAACAGTGCTAACATCTTAAACGCGTAAACTTTGTACCGTTGAATTGCTAGCAATAAGCAAGTTTCCAGGCAACTAGAACAGAATTTGCGCGTTTCTTCTCAACTTTAGTGCGACATGAATCAATTGTGTAACCTGTAACAATAGCATGAGTACAATAAGTATGTCAATTCATAACGATATATATAGTATATAAATATCACAACGAAAAAGTCAATCCTTTTACGCTAAACGATCACGATGTCAATTGAAAAATGTCTGAATAATTATTCAAGAGAAAATTGTAGAAATAATCAAATTAAAGATTAAAATTCTTGCCAAATTTCAAAAAAAGTCACAAAAAAAATTTTTAATCTTAATCTCAATCAGTCCTTCGAAATAAATTCTCACCAGGCAGGAAGTGTAAGAACACTATCAAATCAGTTTCAGATTTCCGACTCATTTTGCAATAGTAGCAGCACCAAGCACCGATAAACGGTCCGCAAAAATCCCTACCGTCCCCGGTGACAACGTTGGTCACAACCGGAGGAAATGTAATTGGTAACCAAATATCTGACCTATTCCTAGAACTAAACAACAAACAGATCTGGTCGTCTTGACAGGACGCACACCGACAAGTTGAATACAAGGAATGAATGGAATGTTTCAAGTTAAGACTCCATCGAACGAATGTTCTTATTTCATGCCGTATCTCATAGGTAACCTGATAATGTTCATGAAGTCGCGTACAACCAACAACTTACTAGACAGAGAAACTAAACCCCTGATCTACCCTTTACTAGGGCCGAGTTTGCTGAACAAGTATATCATTTTATCACAAAAAACTGAAGGCTGAACTGATTCTGATAAATGTCATTGATAGCGTAAGATTGGAATCGTTTATGTGGATTGATACAGCTGCTCACACGCATGTGTCTTCTACGCTTTTTCCGAGAGAAACATCTGAAATACAACAATAAGCACATTTAAGACATATCAACACTAAATTGGATCAAAAACTTGGACTGTGAGGACAAACTGGTGGTATAGGAACACAGGTATTGTACATTCCTGTGGTCACTCAAACAAAGAAGATATAATGAAGAGCCAGTGTAATAATGTACAAGTCCACACTACGACCCTAAAGGTGGGACTCAGACCGCTACAGACCGCTAAAGGTGGGACCTACAGACCGCTACAAAGTACAAACCGCTAAAGGTGGGACTGCAACTACAGATCGCTAAAGGTGTGACTTGCAACAAACAGAATCGATAAAGGTGTTACTGCAGACCGCTACAGACTGCTTAAGGTGGGACTGCAGCTACTGACAGCGAAAGGTGGGACTGCAGACCGCTACAGACTGCTTAAGGTGGGACTGCAGCTACTGACCGCAAAAGGCCAGGTGGGACTGCCAAGCTACAGACCGCTAAAGGTGGGACTGGCAGCAACAGGGACCGATAAAGGTGGTACTGCAGCTACGACCGTAAAAGTTGGGACAACAGACGCGCTCAAAGATAGCTGTAATATGAAAGGTCCCTGCAGTACACTTATATATTACACATGAATTAGTAAAGAGTCGTCGTTTTCATGTAATGGGCTAAGAGCCATCATAACACAAAACACTATGATTTGAGCTGAGATCCAGATGAACACCGCCCATTTATTTTCACCTTGCCAGCTAATCTAGATCAATCAAAACCTCCATACCATTCAAAAAACTAATTAAGCTAACATTTTCTAGCGAAGGGAGAGGGAGACTGGATTTTTGTTTAAATGTCCACATACTGTGGACTGAAACCACGTTTTTCTAGGTACCGACCATAGATGACTACTGTACTGCAATACCCTGATGGGCATTGTAATTAAATTGTGTTAATTCTATTCTTTAATACTCTAATATTGTTTAATAATTTAAAAGTCAAACTTCATAAGCGTTCTAAAGTACGTAGTTAATTTGGAGCGCGAAAACATTAAACTTTATCAAACAAACAAAAACGAACAAAATTACTGCACCCGTTTTCACACAATCCATTCTGCAACACCAATCGATGGTACATAGCGTACCTACATTTATAATACTTTGCAAACATCGACTTTTCTAAAAGCCAAAGTCTACCTTACAGCACAAACGTGACTTTTCACAAATTTGTGCACATCTAATGATAATGCAAACCTATGACTAATCAGTAAGGTATAAAAAAATAAGTAATATGATAAATTTGAAATGTATAAATACATGTTATAGTATAATGCACGAATATATATCCGGAAACCTAGGTGTGTTAACATAAGTTATTAGCCAGGACAGCTCACCTGCATATTTGTCTTGGCCTGATGTTTGGTTTGAGAACTTCACAAAATTGGCTCACAATACATCCCGCTGACATTGTAATCTCTGAAAGGGGGTTTAAAATGAGGTGTAATATATTATATTTTATACTATTTTCACAATTACAATTAAATACATTTGTTAAGTCTTTATTAAAATATTATTACAATATTATGCTTTAATAACGAAAACCAGGTTGTAACCATCCACACATGTCTACATAACACGAGGACTTTTTTTATCTAGAATGAAAAGCTTAAATACTATCACACTAATACTAAATTTTGATGAGTTCCTTCTTTTAATTTTAATACTTTAAAAACGCTTCGATCATAACAATTTAATGTAATGTAAAATGTAATACAATTTAAAGTAAAACCTAATTTTAATAAAACACGTTTATTAAACTGAAAGTCGTTTATAATGGTAACAGTTGATCAAGCGCAAGAAAAAAAAAACAATAGTCAAAAGTAAATGAATTAAAAAAAAGCATCAGTTAATTGTTAGTACAACTCAGCAAATATCAAAAACCTAAATAAATAAAACCCGGGAACGATTAAAACTTGACCACTGTCGTTATGTATCTGCGGTTTTGGTCTGTCTTTTTAATTTCAACATACACATTAAGATCCATCATAACATTTCTCTTCGACATTGGATTTGAGACGAGGATATACTTTTTTTCAACTTATCGTCCGGCTTCTCTCTGCTTGACTTTGGTCTGACATCCTTTGCAAGTGTTCACAGATCCACACTCTTTGCAGCACCCCATTGGGTACCACCCCGGTTATCAGACACGCCCGAGACAAAGAGAACCAGTCTCACTGCAGATAAAACATTGAGCGTAGAAACCCCTCGATATCTCTCCTAGGACATGTACTTGATGTGTGCTCGTTGAGCCACCTTACAACAAACTCCGATCCCCTTGTCGTATCCTTTGGGGCAGTGTGAAGCTTTGTATCGTGTACTCCTGCACACTAAACAGGGATCCATCGCTGCACGGGCGGTTACGGTGCATCGTCAGCCCTTGATCTTTTTCTTGCTTCTTGGTCCATTTAGAAAACTTGAGCGACCCTTTACCTTGTTTTAGATATGTTGAGACGTGATACTTTATTTGGTGAGGACATTTTTGGCGTATTCTAACATCCCGATTTGGATTGCATCTGTGACCAACTTTGCTTGTTTCTCTTTTCTTTAAGTTCTTTATAACCTTACCCTGACTGTGAGCAGTTGGGCTTATTGTGCACTGGGGGTCAACCTGTAACCTTTTCAACCAACATTCTTCAAATTCCTTCAGCTTTTTTCTTCTTTTTCTTTCTTCGTGGTTTTTCATGTTACTTTCCACGACGGTTTGTTCAGTGCTGACCAAGATGAAGCTCTTCAGCTGTTTCCTTACCTAATACTGGTTTAGCATATCACGTGCATGATCTGAACGATTTAATGTTAGCGTGAAATCTTACAATAAGAAGTTAAATTATTTGACATATTTAAAGTAAATAGTGTCCAGTAAACTTAATTATTGAAGCCCACACTAAACATTTTTGTAGATTTTTCCAATAATGATACCTTTTTGAAAGTCTCGTAGAAAATGGCGACTACTTCATAAGACTTAAGTACTCCAAAAAATACCTGCACACTAAATTTAATCTTTAGCAAAGGTGCATAATATGATGTACATTTAAATACTACATAATACAATATTATAACGTGATAGACTATCTACATTATTGGGGATTAAGAACAAACAGTATCTGATCTGAAAAATCTTCTTAAAGTAAAGTTGTTTTGACACAATATAAATGTGACAACTTCCACGAAATATCTCTGAGTCCTTGAGAACACTGTCCATGTGATAACCACATCTCACATATTATTGTAATAAAACGAATTAATAATTAATATTCGTGCTGTAAAAAATCTGAAAGATCGCCGTGATCGAAAACACGCAATAGAGGCCTAAATGATTGGTTCAAGACAGATTAAAGCCTTGTGTGGTAGAATAGGGAGGATCTAGTTAGTTTCACGAAGTTAGCAGATGCTTAGCTCCAACCTGCTTTACTGAAAATGTGAAAACTTGTTAACTCATTGAATAAAAATGTACTTTATTGATGAATACATGGTAAAATCAAATCATTAAATTGTTAGAAGAATAAAAAATCTTATCAAAACTTAAGATGAGCTTTCCCTACCATCTTTTAGGACTTTATGATTTTGTGCACATCTCACCAGATTGAAAGAAATGGTTTATGATTACCATTTTCCGAGGTAATTTTTAATCATGTTAAACATGGAACAATGTTTGGTAAGAATATATATGTGATTTTTATCGACCTAATCGAAAGTTTAGCAAAAAGATGGTAGGGAAATTGCCATAGATTTTAGAATCATGCAAAATAAAAGATTTGTGTTTTTACTGTACTGTATACTACTACTGAGTTTACTTTCATAGCAAGCAAAGAGTCAAATCATATATTTGTAGATACTGCCAGTTTTAAACTACGGTCATTATTTACTGATAAGCAAGATAAACATTCAATGTTCAGCGAATGCACCATTTTATTATTGCTTGCTATGATCTAAAGATGTCACATATTGATCATGACACAATACTGTAACTACTACTACACAATAAGTTGTTGACGACAGTATACGAAATTTCGAGGATCATTCAACTTTATTTTAACACCCTACGCGCGTGGGGTGGACTCCTGGGGTGGACTTTTATTCAGCGCGTATTTTGTAGCCTGTTCAACTTGACGTTTTGATTCGTTACTATCTCAATGTCACAGATACACAGAATGTGAGGTGATCATCTTAAAGAGAAACGTCTCAGCTTTCACCTGGTGTAAAGTTTATCTTTGTACTCAAAATATAGCTCGCTCAGTGTGCAATAGAAGTTGACAATATAATAACCACGTCTGCGACCGGTCGTCAGATACCGGAGTGTTGCACAAAATTGGGTCCCTAAATTAAAATTCTATGACACAGTTACCATGCAGAAATGTCTAGGGAAACATTTGGTGAAAGTTTCAACTCTCTACTATAAAAATAGCGATAGTTATTGAAGATAAACCGTGAGAAACTCCCTCTTGTCGAGATCAACGCTCTAGGAACCTCCCTTCTGTACCACGTGACAACGATTTGAGCGTCACGTGGCCGTCACGTGACAAAAGTGCGCGCATCGGATGGAGCAGTCTCGTGGGAAATCCTGATTGCCTGATCGATCTCGTGGGAAATCCTGATTGCTACGGAAAGGGCTGACAACCACAGTTATTTCCCTTCCTCAATTTTCCAGTTCACTTGCTCAGTGCTGTCAGTTGTTTTTTGTTTGCCCTGCTATTATATAAACTTCACTCCGTCATAATCCCCTACTCTCCTATCCAATGAACTGTTTCTGTTACAGCTGCCATTCTGTTGACTGGACCCTAACTTAGTCTTATCATTTTCACTTGATAACTTTATCCGTGTGCACTTTCTCGAAACTCAACTTATCTTTGTCAAGACTCAGCTAATCTCAGAACTAAATGTTGCCTTAACAGACTTACTTGTCACTGCACTGGGCCCTCCTTTAAATGCAAATATCATATGAGCAGCTGATCGATTTATTGCTTGAACTGTGCATCCTTTTTAAAAATAAATAAGGTCAATTTTACTATCGTGAAACTTAGTCACTGAAGACAACGCAATCTGGCTGTGCCGGTTCCCCTCTGCCTAGATCACTTAGAATATCCATAGTTAGCAATACTTTTATCGTTTAATGCAGCGATATAGCCAGTTATCAATGCTACATAGTAGATTTTAGCCTGTTCCAATCATCCTTATACCGCGTTAATGGAATTTATGAAATTGCCTACCGTTCAAATCGCTCTCTGTTGTTAGCACCACACTGATTAACTACGATGTTCCAATTTTTTAGAATTATGTCCGACATAATTCTAATTTTTGCTGTTACAGCAGATAGTTATGGTGTAATGGCACGCAGGAATAAGTCATCCCTGTCCTCCAAAAAGCCCATGAAAAGGTATTTGGTAAGCTATGTCTTTTCCAATATCAAATCCAATGTATCACAATCTGTGGACTTTCTACTCAAAAACTAGATTGATTAATTGATAATTCATTGCTGATTGTTCACGCGCCCTGTATGGAAGTATATAAATGGTAATCCGCATACTCCAGGAAGAATTGAAGCAATCTCAAAAGAAAAGAAGGGAATCTGGATCCTTCGTCGGATCGTCAAAGAGCTTAGAGCTTTAGAGGGGAGCTCTACGCTTCACTGGCCATGCAAAGCAGGGAGAGTGACGGAGGCGGAGGCACTGCTGGCTGCTGGAACGGACATTAACAAGCTGGACAGAACGCAGTTTAACCCTTTCATGGACGCGATCAACTCAGGTAAATCATTCGACCGCCTTAACAATATGGGTTTATTGGTAATAGTAGCAAGAGGTTTTAGTCATGCGTTTGATTACAGCACAGTGTGAAACCCTGAAGCATACGTCGAGCTCTAAACTCTGTTTTGTCTAATAATCAATTATTTGAATATTGAAGAATTAAATTTGGTAACTGGATGATCACACAATTAACAGGACAGGTCGACTGTGCTAGATGGCTGCTGAGGCAAGACGGTTTAAAGCTTCAGACCGAGATATGGTCGTTTTGTAGGGAGAGGGTGCTAGAGTCATTGCTAACAGCTTAACAGAAGGTAAAATCCTGAACTTTTGTTCATTGATTAAAAATCACCATTCAGACATACAATCGTTCAGATGTAAAAATTATTTATTCACTATTTTGGATTACATTTAGTTACAGGACTAACATGCGACATCCGTCGTTGACCTTTGTCTTTAATTCAACAAGGTAGGGAGAGCGATCCATGGCTGTCCCGATAGACCCACTCAGACTCCTGCCGGAAGATACTCCTCCGGTTGATCCAGATGAGACAGTTCTAGCAGATGATCAGTTACAGACTGAAGAACATATCCCACAGATCAATGCGTCAACATCTGCAAATGAAGGTACTTCAATCTGCTCTTCTTGTATATGTCTTTGTGCCTGCGTCTGTGATTGTACTGAAGTGTACTCTGTGTGTTTGTGTCTGTGTCTGTCTTTGTATCGTGTGTGTGTCTCTGATTGTACTGCGTGTGTCTGTAATTGTAATGTAGTGCACTGAAGTGAACTATGTGTGTTTATGTGTGTGTGTCTGTGTGTGCTGTGTGTGTCTGTGTGTACTGTGTCTGTCTGTGTGTCCGTCTGTGTCTGTGTGTGTCTGTGTTTATGCCTGTGTCTGTGTGTCTATGTCTGTATGTGTTTGTGGGTGTGTGTCTGTGTGTCCTTGTCTGTGTGTAACTGTGTCTGTCTGTGTGTCTGTCTGTGTGTCCGTCTGTGTCTGTGTTTATGCCTGTATGCCTGTCTGTCTGTGTCTCTGTGTGTGTGTCTGTGTGTGTGTGTGTGTGTGTGTGTGTGTGTGTGTGTGTGTGTGTGTGTGTGTGTGTGTGTGTGTGTGTGTGTGTGTGTGTGTGTGTGTGTGTGTGTGTGTGTGTGTGTGTGTGTGTGTGTGTGTGTGTGTGTGTGTGTGTGTGTGTGTGTGTGTGTGTGTGTGTGTGTGTGTGTGTGTGTGTGTGTGTGTGTGTGTGTGTGTGTGTGTGTGTGTGTGTGTGTGTGTGTGTGTGTGTGTGTGTGTGTGTGTGTGTGTGTGTGTGTGTGTGTGTGTGTGTGTGTGTGTGTGTGTGTGTGTGTGTGTGTGTGTGTGTGTGTGTGTGTGTGTGTGTGTGTGTGTGTGTGTGTGTGTGTGTGTGTGTGTGTGTGTGTGTGTGTGTGTGTGTGTGTGTGTGTGTGTGTGTGTGTGTGTGTGTGCGTTCTTTCATAGAAGTTGTTATTTCCAAGATACGAAGTTCGAAAAGCTAGCATTTAGTAATAGACGAATTTTGCAGCTGATATCAGAATCGACATGATGATGGTACTACACGAGATGCTCATGGAAAAGGTCTCCGTTTGCTTTCCTCCTCCCACGAGCAGTACAAAGTGTGGGTTCAACTTTAATCTGATAGAAGATATCGTATGCGGAACCCAAGCCCGGCCATGTCTGTACATAATAACGAAAGAAACCGGTAAGTTTCTAATCATGTAAATGTTCGGCCGAACGTTTGCATTCATTTTAGACTAGTGACGAAAATCAACAATCGTTTGCCAGTTTGGTTTGCAAAATCGACAAAAAATAGTCCATTCCCCATGGCCATGATATTAGAATTCTGCCCGTTGAAATCGGCCACACTGATTTTTATCATTGAACTTCACATTGATGACATGTTCATTCTCTACAGGTTATGCTGCGAGGGCGTTTACCTCGATAGATGTTGAAAATGCCCACAGCATTATAAATCATTTGGACCGCCGAGGGGTCCAAAACTCCTCAATCGAAGAGCTTAGTAGACATGCCAGCAACCTACAGAGACTTCAAATTCTCAGGAAACCTCTCTAGGACGGTAATACATTAACTTGTTTAGTTAATAAATTTAATAAGTAGATTTTGAGTGATGATTACTGAATACAGATATCGAGCCTCGAGGTACCATAAAAAGGGTATATAAACTTATCACTTATGCTTATATAATGCTTATACTATCAATGAATATCAAATCGCCTTCTCTAGTTATCAAACCCAACACAAGTTAAATCTCTGCCTACAAGGACTATTTGATATTTACAACAGACCGAGTGAATGTCTCAATCTTTTCAGGAAGCTTTATACTCCGACATCCACGATTTACCACGCCCCTGAGATCGACAAAGGTCTTTCTGATAGATTGACTTCCAGCCAATTCGATCTATCGAAGCCGAGTGGGAAGAACAAAGAACTGAAACCCCATCATGGTCGCAACGATGCTCCTCGCGGACAAGGGAGAGTTAGGGCCATCGGTGGTCACAAGACTGGATAATATTTATTTTTTAAGCGTTGAGGTTGTCACGAAAGCGTACTGTAACGGGACTATCAGATTTGAGTGATTTGATTTTGTGATTTGCAGTTCACGTGATTTTATTGTGATTTTAGACTGTAAAAACTATAAAGGTTCAAG